>NC_141688.1:163949032-165274865 GCF_964263255.1 Lissotriton vulgaris | reverse complement strand
GTACCTACCTTTGCCAACTAGAGACCCCCATTTCTAACTAGGGGGCATTGCATGGGTGGTATATGGGTGTTCCCAGGCAACCACCATTGCTTTTTGATGCAAAACCCTATCCAATAGTATATAGGGTTTAGCGCCAAAAATTATCGCTGCTGAAAAGCAGTTGCTAAAAGGAGAAATATTTTCATTACTCCTTGCTTTTTCAAACTTTATATGCATGCTGCACTGTGCAGAACAAATACAAAGAAGGAAAAGCTTTACAGTGTGTTTATGCATAGTATGTTGTACTGGAAAGGTACCCTTCTGGTACAAAATCTATGCTAGACTCAGGCACCTACCCTAGCACTACAGCTCTTAGGTGTGTGCCTGCCGCATGGTAAAACCAAAGGGGATGATGGACGGAGTGTTGAACATTGCAAGCACTCACCCCCAGTCAACTGATCTGGGTTTAATCCATCATCATTCTTTAGCTCACTCCGCCACTCCAATTTAGACATGGCCATATGCAAATCAGTCTGACCCTGTGCCTCATGGGAACAGTCCAGCCTGAACTGCCCAGCCATGTGTTCCCTGGACCTGATACAAGCATCCTGGGACCGGTTTCTGGCTAATCAGCCATCATCAGCCAGGCTAGCTTGAATCCAGTGGCAAAGTGAGCAAGGGACCCACGTCTGGCCATACCCTGCCAACTTAGGGCAAACAAATGCATAGTATGTTGTACTGGAAGGGTACCCTTCTGGTACAAAACCTATGCTAGACTCAGGTATGCACCCTAGCACTATGGTGCCTAAGTTTGTGCCTGCTGCACAGTATCTAAAATCAGCACTGGCATTAGGAAGAAGGGAGGAGAGAGGCAGATCCCTGTAGATATGGTGCTCTCCTGACCCTTCCCCGTCACCCAATGCATCAAGCATTTTTGGCTGCTTTGCTGTGTTTCGTAATTGTTTTGAGAATCAAAGTCTAAACATTATACTATTTCCAAACTGAGATTTTGCAATCCTTTTTGGACTCCTGTTAAATGTTCTTAAATTTAATTTGCTTCCTATTTGTCACAGTGCTTGGCTGAAACAGATATTACACAAATGTGTGTGTGCACATATGGTCATGTGGTACCTGCTCATAGGCCCTTACCCCAACTATTTAGCAGCTGACATTAATGTAAAATGGTGGCCATTGGAGCTATCAGCTCAAAAACGTTTTCCATTGAGTATTAAAAAGTGTGAGACTCAGCTATGGAGTATCACAGAAGGAGGAGGCCCAAAACCCAGAAAGAAATACTTTGATAAGTTGGAACCCATTGTCCTACAATTTTGTATTTTATATTTATGTGTTATGAGGTTCTGTAGAGATGTAAGTGCCATTTAGCCTCCTTCTGAGTGCTGTAAGTATTGACGTTTTGTTTTATTTAGTTCTGATTTGAGAAGGGGCCTTGCCTCATGCTCCTTGGTAGCAACTTTTTCGCCACATGATACAGACACTTATTGCACTGGTATGTTTTTTCTGACTGCTATAGGAAAGAAACAATTGTATCCAAGCCATGGTCATCGCATACATGAAAACTCATTTTTCTTGCCTTTTAAAGGGTTTTATGAAACAATGTGTAAGAGTCAAGAAGTAATCAGCCAGATTTTCTATCTTCATATAGCTAGGATGAAGGTTTTTCTGATTTTGTAGGTTCCACTGCTGACCTGAATCCTAAGTAATGATCACAAAAAAGAAGGTTCTGTTCTACATATTTCTGAAACTGTCTCCAGTACTGATTGGGCCACCCACTTAAATAGCCCTTAAAACATGTCTCAGGCCTGCCACTGCAGCCTGTGTATGCAGTTTCAAACTGCCATTTCGACCTGCCAAATTAAACATTTTGCCAGGAATTAACCTTCCTTTTTAATACATACAATTCAACTTAGTGTAGCCCATGGACAGCCAAGGGGGAAGAGTATAATGTATTTTTAAAGCAGGACATGCACTTTTGAGTTTTACATGTCCTGCTAGTACAAATCTCATGAATATATTTTTTATGACTGCAAAGACTACCTCTCCTAGAGAATGTTACTTGTGTTACCATACTTCATTTTCAAAGTATACTTGCCAAATGAGAACAGTTAACCAGTTAATGGTTGGTGTCTCTGGAATCACAATTTAAAAAGCAAATTTATGGTGAAGTTGGATTTTATACTGCAATTCTGAAAATGTCACTTTTAGAAAGTGCCATTTTCTTTCTAAAAGTACCATTTTCTTGCCTCAGCAATTTGGTGCTTCAGCCTGTCCCTGGGTCATATGACTGGGTGTAGCTAACAGTTGGACTTTGTGTATTCCTCCTAGACAGCCACACACACTGGGTAGCTTAGGTATGAGTGGATGGGCCATCATTTACAAGATGGGTTCGAAGAAGGTTCCCAACCATCTTGAATAGGTTGTGGCCTGTCTCCAAACAAAGGGCTGCATACCCTCTGTAGTTAGTCTGGAGCCAGGGACAGTAAGACAAGGCATCTGTGCAGTTCAAAGGCATACTTATTGAAGCGCCTCCCAACTTCAAAGGCACAACTGTGTTTAAATACTGGACCTTAGACACCAACAGACAGTATACTTCTAGACCTGTGAATACTCTGCCAGGAAGAAGGACTGTTGTGCTGCTAAAAGGTCTGACACTCTGCTGTACTGATGCTCTGAAGGAACTGCTACCTTGCTGTGCTAAACTGCTGCCTGCAGCCCTCTTGACTGGGGAAGGAGAATAGGACCTGCAACTTCATCTTGAACCCAGGACCCCAGAGTGACTCCAAGAGCTAGTCTGCTGGTCTTGTGATCTGAGCCTCAGGAACATAAAAGGCTCCCCTACATCCAGCACCAGCCACTGCACCTGGCTGTAGTGAGTTCCTGATCCCCAAGTATTGCCTCTCAGCCCGGAGATCTTGGTGTGGCTCAAAGGTGGTGAAAGCTAGCTTTTGGGCTCTTTGTGAGAACAAACATATCTGATCAAAAAGAGATCACACTGCTCGCACTGAAAACCAGTGTGAAGCTCTATCAGCCTGACTCTTCGCACTGCAGCATCATCCCCTCGTGGGGACCACGATCATGAAGCACCAGCGATGCCTGCCCGAGACGCTCTACCTTTTCCTTGTGGCCTCCTACAATGCAAACGGGACTCTTGGCACACACTTAAGAAGGAAAAATTCAGCTGGACTATATATGACCTGGGGTTGATCGCGGACGGCCTGAACCTTTGAGCATTGACCCGGTACAGAGCAACCAGATGGCTGTGGTTGGTGCTATGTGCTTTTAGGCAATATTTTACACTTTAATATTTAAAAAATACTAATTTGGCTTCTACTGATTTGATTTTGTTGTTTTGGTCCTGTTTTGTTTACCAAATTCAGCTCTATTTTTCTAGTCTGGGATTGGATGTTTTTTTTAGTGTTTTCACTGTCTTACTGTTTAAAGTGTTGAACAAATATTGTACACATTACCACTAAGTTAAGCTTGACTGCTCTGTGAGAAGCTAACAGGGGTTTGAGCACAGGTTCATTTGAGGTTTGCATGTGCCTTACCCCGACAAGGATTGTGGTTGCTATTCGACCAGGACTCACACCCTATTCGCCCAGTAAGTCAATTTCCCACATTAAGACATCACTCCATCATGCATTCATGTGATATAATTTCAAAGAAATTAACCCTAGGAGAGCTAGAACCTTTTTCCTCATTTTTCAGTCTCTTCATTCAATATTTTGTTTGCTCTCTACTTGTGTGGATCCCTAAACTGATTAATTCTACAAAATATAAAAACCTGGAGGACAAGATATTTATTTTTGTAAATTATGAAGGGAACTGGTGACTGGTATATTTGGCAGAGGGCATGATTTACAATGTTTCTGAATTACAATGTATATGAGTTTTAACATAGTCATCATATATCAACATTTCGCTTCTTTGATCTTTAACAACCAAATGGTGGTTTTCATTGATTTATCTGTTTTGAGAATCGCAAATGCAGTCACAGCTTTGTAATTTATTAGATAATTAAATTCAAGAAATACATAGGATCCATTTTTTTGCAACACAAACTACTCGTCCAAAAGTTGTTGAGGTTGACAGCCGAGGCTAGGGATGCAAGAGACACATAATATAAAGTATTTGTGAATTGAAAGATCTTCTGAACAACTGGGCTTAGAAATATTAGCGATACTTCGAATTACTTGTAGTTCCATTTCCACTTCTCAACAAAACACTCTCTGAGTTTAGATAATCATATGTCTTTGTATTTCACTTTATATCAAGAACGGCAGTGTTGAATTATTCACTGCTGAAGCAAACTGTTTTCACGACCACAGCTTTGTTTTTTGTCATTGTATTGTGGGAGGACATATGACATGCCACATTAAATTGGTTTGAAGAAAAAATGGCACCAGCAATTTCATCCATCAAAAAGAACAGAGGTTACTCTTCATTGCTTAGGCTTCATTATGTGTATCATTTCTTATTGTTAGCAACTGAAGTGAAGAGGGCATCTTTAATTAATATACCTCTCATATAAGTGTGCAACAGATGTCGTTCATTATAAGCTGAAAAAATGCATGTTATTATGGATTCTTTTAGGTAAAACTTTATTCCTAATTACTTTTTTTTCAGAAGGGTCATGTTGTAATGATTTTAATCAGGCATATTGTGAAGAATTAGAGCTTGATTTACATATTGGATGTATGGACACACGTTTCATAAATTACTATACATTGAGCTTTAGATATTTCATTGTGACTCATACATGTACATTGCTGATTTTCTTTCTTTATTATATGATATTATTTGTACAAACTGCAGAATTTCTATATAAAGATTCTCCAAGCCACCGCCTAAATACGTTATGGCTACACCTCAACTCAGCTTTGCAGCACAGCTTTGCAGCACAGCCTCACTATGCACGCTGCAACACCACTAAACCAAACAACGGCACATTTGTGACAAATTTCCAGTCTCAAGTCAAGTGAACCTTAGCAACTGGGATATAGAAAAGTCCTGGGTAAGATCAGTGGATTTGCCAATGATTCCTTGCACCAGGATGAAAACCCATATGTCAAGGTGCATGCATCTTGGGTTGGGTTTCTGTTAGATCGGTCATCCTTCTTGTGGTCTTCCCCCAAACATTTTGCCTTCTGCACTCCTGTTTTTTTTTGTTTGTTTTTTAAATTCTGCCCAAAAAATATAGGCATATCCTGTATTTTTATGTACGGAGATCTGCGCCCTGACTGCGATGTCTTCGCAGTCACAAATTTACTATTAGCTCCATATTTGTGAATATCAAAATAATTATAAACCTACATAAAAGTTTGTTTACCTTTGTGAATCAGGTCCTCAATGAGAGATGCTGAAATATTATCGGACTGTACACAGCTGGAGGAGCAAGCTAAGAAAAGATAATTTCCTTACTAACGATCTAGAAGTTGTACTGCTACTTTGCAAGCCATGCTATTTTTTTTAAAGGTGTTTGGTATCACAACATCACATATATAATATATATATTAAATATATTGAACAATTTAGATGACCCTGATCATGTGGATGTATTATAAGATGAATACGCTCAATAGGGAGTGAGGTTTCATGACTGTGCGAGCCTTTTCTATTTTGAAGGACCTTGTAGTACCTCTGCATATTCTTTGTTCTTATTTGGTGCTCTGTAATAGGTTTATTGTGTGAGTGCTAAATGGCAGAGGGGAGTGAGGAATGGGTCTCCCCTTCTGAGGCTAGAGAAATGGATCCCAAGGGCCAATGACCTTGTTTATGTGTCTGAGCAATACTTGTAAATAAACAGGATATTAGTATTCCGAGCACAAAATGTCCCACCGCCTTGAATAGCTATTTGTAAGGAGACCACATGGCTTGACTGTCAATAAGGCCTGCGACCTATGAACCTGTCTCAGCTGTCATGGGCTTTGGGAGCTGAACTCAGCCGCCGGTACTGAACGCACTGCTAAAGTGGGGAATAGTCTAAGCCAGTGCTTGCGATATAAGTGTAATACTACTGATATTGTAGACTAGAGTTTCAAAGGAACATGTTTAATGTTATTATTAGTTAAAACTAAATATAAAACTATTGATATTATCAATAAAATGTGAAATTCATAAAGAATTAAGGAACTATAACAAATGATTGCAAGTTGCCCTGCAGACTGTGCGATAGATGCCTACCACACATTTATATGAACAAAAAACAAGTAACCTCCTCCACCATTAATCAAACAAATGTAATTCTTTCCCAAACGATTTTTTAATTATCTTTGGGATATGTTCATTTATATTTTTCTTCTTTTTTCATATTTGATTTGCAAAAACATTCATACCTGTCATTAAAAAAAACTATACCAAGGCTTCCTTACCTTCTCTTATCAATATATATACATTGATGACTTTGTTTACATAAAATAATGTGCCCAAAAGTTATGTACAGTGCAAAAATATTTCACATACAGTGTATCATCCACAGAAAACTAAATCAAACAGTGATTATAAAGTACATGTAGCAGAATAAACAGTACTAAATTCTGTCACCATGGACTAGGGCAAGGGCAGATTACTGCTTTTACTGTCCTCAAGCTAATTTACTTTTCTATCCAGGAGAAAGGTCAAAGATGGTACTCGAGACTCGAGGATAGAGCCCCTGTGTTCTAGGGTCTATTTTGTCCAATTTTGGAACCTAATTTAAGCTCGGTTCTACATAGAACCTCTCTCAGGTAGGGCCAACGCGTTTCGACCTTCTGAGTGGCGCTTCTTTAAGCGAAGGTCTTCGTCAGGGATGGTGAATTTTCAAAGGAGGACTTGTGTACGGTGTAAATTTCTTGGGGGCCCACTAAGTCGGATTGTGTTGTCCTTGGGTTTCCTAACAATGGTATGGGCTTTGAATTTTCGCACAATCCCATGGTGAGGTTTCACCGGCGGCGAAGCAACATCTTTTGTATCATTCAAAGAATGGAGCTGGTGCCGCAGAGTTGATATCTCGGTGCAGGCGGAGGGTTTGTTGCTCTGTTCGCGCGTCTCCTGGGCTCCTTCTGGTGTATGGATTTTCGAACAGAATTTGAGGCATCTGGGTTCACCAATAGATTTTAAGATCAAATGCATAAAAGGAACTTGAAGTTTTTCACAACTCAGATGAATACAAGGAAAAAAATGTTGGGGGTTGTGGTGGATGACTGGGTGTTTCAGAGAGTTGACACTTGAAATCTGAGATGCCTTCCTTCTTCAGATCCAGGCATGTTTGGTGAGTGGGGAAGTATGAAGCTTCAGCTAAGAATCGTAAAGGCTTCTAAGCTGACTAGTACCTTAGGAAGACAAAGATTTGAGATACATCGCATAGATTGATCCCATGCACAAGCTTATTGGCTATGTAAATTACTTTAGAACTGTATCCACTGATTTACCATTAACCACACTATTATACGCAGTGCAACAGAAATTGATTGAGATCCACACATATTCAAAATGATAAGGGCAAATTAATTTTGGGCACTTAGCAACTGTGTACGGGTTGACTGGTAGATCGATGTAGGTGACATTGAAGTAATGCAATCTTGACTCTGCTTGACAGTACTCATGCAAGTGGAGTCAGCAGTAATGTTGATAGTTTATTGTTGCTTAAAGCTTCCAGTGTTTGCTGGTCATGTGTTCTTAAACCATAAAGTTTTAACAAATAGTATCTCAATGAAGGCTATATCACATTGCATAACATTTCTTTATGATGTTCAGAACACTTGGTAACCATTTCCCAGAACATGTTGGTGCCATCACCTAGAAATCCCTGCAGCACGGCATACAGCAATCATATTAAAAGTATTTATTTTTGCTGTTAATACATCTTAATAAATATATCCAAGATATATCTTTGGATATATCTTGGATCTGACCGAGTTACTGTGAACCCTTGTGTCTTGTTCAGGAATCTATCTTGACAGCTATTTGTGTCTGCGGGCCAGATTAACCATTTTTTCCATTCAGGATTTGTTCTGTTCTGCTGTGAAATATAATTTATGTCTACCTCCTCATCTGAAGTTAAATTACTATCAGGTGTGGGCTTAGGTCTGGACGGTTTGTTTATATCTATTATCTTAGCAAAGCCAAGACAAGATGTCTGTTGAACAGTGTCATTTAGGAACATCATTTGTTCTGGGATGATGCAGGCTCTGAACAATGCATCTAAACCTTGTACCTGCCAGTCTTTTGAGCCCCAAACAGTTTTTGTCTCAATGTTGTCTTTTCAAAAGTCAAAGCCTAAGGTGGACAATTGAGCATAAAAGTCAGCAGAATAAATGTGTTTAGTATTTGTCAACATACTTTTCATGCCTGTCTTATTCACATTTTTAAAGTAATAACTTTTTGGGTTTGTAACATTAAAACCTGTGAAATATGGAAATTTTCTAAGAAACGTTCTAGAACTACCTTTTGGAGGTGTTGGACAATGTTCCCATTGATTATAAGTTAAAACATTTCTAGGGTTTGCAGATTTATGCAAGTAATGATGGTCAACATTATTAAAACAATACATTTCTTCTTAATTTGATGAACCTTCTAAGTATTCATGTTTTTTAAATTTTGCTGACATTTCCAAGTCTGCCATCATGTTATTAACAGTCTCAAAGTCCCAATCATCAGAAAATGGGCTGGGTGAAATGAAATCACTCAAGGAAACTTTAAATTGATGAGGAATCTATAGCAGCTAAACAGTGCCATAAATGTCATAGTCAGTTGTATCCCATGCTATTCCACCAGGTAGTGGACCGCTGTGATGTTCACTGATGACAGGTCTTGTTGTTCACGATGAGATGATTTGTGTGGCTTCAGGAGCAAGTTGATGTTCTTCCTTGCTGTGTCCATTTTAATGTGCTTTCCATCTATCAGCTTTCCCAAACTTAACACAAGAATGAGCCATAGCAGGAGATAAAGTACACCTAACACAATCCAAAAGTTCAACCCATGGTGAAACCAGATATGAATTTGTAAGCTCTTGACCAAATTCCTTTACTTTTTCCTTGAAAGATTTGTTTGCTGGTGCAGTTTCAGGTTCACTAGGATCCTCAGAAAAGTTATCGAAGTTAATAAAATAGCCAGAGGCAGTTCTGTCAATTGTTGGTACCGCATTCGGATTCTTTGAAATCGCTGGAGTTGCTTGTTCCCTTGACATGTTTGGTTAGTCAGATGCTACATCATGCTACATCATTGTAGACAGGAGTTTCTTGACGAACTGTTATTTGGGTATCAAGAGGCACAAGTTCCACGGCTTTGTTGCATAGTCCTTCTTTTCTCACTGCAGGTTTATCAAAGGTGATGTCTTTCAGTTTGAACCTCTTGGATAGGAGCAAGATTTGGTTGTCTGCTACATCTTGGGAGTCCACTGGGCCTATTACTTATTATTGGCCACATGGTGTGGTTTTACCAGATCAATTGACACAGAGCAGTTCTCCTTTTTTCCAGCAATGGGCGGCAGTAGTACTGTTCTTGATCCGTGGATTGCTAGCACAGGTACTGGTTTTCTGTAAGAAGGCCCAAATTCCTTCTTGTCCGCTATTTTCTCCCTGACCAGTTCCCAAATCTTTGGAATCCAGACAGATCTTGCTGGGACAGGTGGTTTTTCTTCAGTGGTCATTGGCTTATCGCTGGAACGCCAAAGCTGGCCATGGCCTCCTTGTAAGCCCTAGAGCTAAACGCAGGACCGTGGTCAGAATGTAGCGTGCCGATTGCATGTGTGCCGATAAAGACTCGCCGTTTGAGCGTCAGCTGAGCGCTGGGCCACAACCAAATGAATCTCGTCGTAATATTTGTGGGATCGCATTCGTCCATGGTGACATCTGCATGTAGAAAGCCTAATACTGTCTAACAGTGGTGTTTGTACTGGGCTGGCTACGTTGTAGTCAGGAATCTAGTGGTGTTCAAAGCTGTAGTCTCTGTAGCAGACATCACAATTAATTCCATATTCATAAATGTGGAGACTCATCCCTGGCCACCAGTACATCTTTTCTAGTTCTACTAGCGATTTTGAGATCCCTTAATGTATCAGACCCTCTCCATATGTGCTTCCAAAACGAGAGCACATCTCCGGTTCCTGTTTGGAATTACCCAATGCCCCACTCCATGGATTCGCGCAAAATGAATAGAGTTTGCATCAATTATGTATGTATACTCGAGTGGATAATTTAGAGGTAACGTGGCTCCACTGACTTTGCTTGTGCCATTGACAGCGAGCGCGGTTTCACTGTCTATCATTGTTTTCGAACGATTAATTGTAGCTACGGAAGCCGTTTTCACAGTTGCCTTCGCGGCTTCATCAGCCAATGAATTCCCTGCAACGTGAACGCCATCACGCTGATGACTCAGTGTATGAATCACGTGAGTCTTTTGTAGTTCTTTCTGTAAAAGAACTACTTGTTCCCAAACATTTTATGCTTGCTTGTGCCACCTTTTGTATTTTCAAAACCATTTTGAACCCAGGTCGATAAAATATTAATTGTAATTCCAGACGCAGTTTTACGAATCACACACTATGAATGTGGGGAATTTGCGATCTGTATTTTCAAGCACCATCTTGAATGCCTGTAGTTCAGCTAGCTGAGCTGTACAGTCTCTGAGAGATTGAGTTTTTGGGACCATAGGTCTGAATTTACCATCGTGCCAGCGACCTTTAACAATCGCGCACGTAGCACTGTAAGCTTGTTTACCCCCAATTGCAGGCTGTGCTGATCCGTCTGTATGTATTATACAGCCGTAATTTTCTAGAGGTAGAATTTCAGTAGGCAGAGCACATTCTTGTTCGTATTGGAGAAATTCTTGTGTCTTCAAGTAAGGGTCAAAAACGTATTCAACGTCTGTTGCAGCAAGAGAATTGACCCATTGTATCCATCTTGGATGTAGAGCTTTTTCATTTGAAATGCTTGCCTTCGTCACTGCCTCTTAGGCAGGTACAGGTGTAACAACTGTAATGCGTTTACCTTGTGCTAGGGCTCTCTCCTTGCTACAGCAGTCTGAACCGGTGTCAGAATTTTTTCTGTTGAAGAGAATTTCATTTTAGCTTGTGTGTACAAGTGTGATTTGTAAGCTATTGGTACCTTTTCAACTTCATTAAAGGTTAGGTATGTGAATCCTCATCTCCCTGGGATGATTCAGATAACAAGGTTGCGTACATTGTTGCGTGTTTGTAAGTGTGTTGTTTCCAACATGTCTGTTCGTACTGAACGGAACATTTCTGGGTGTTTTTGAGTCCAATTAGTTGGTTTGAAATCAGGTGTGATTAGTTCGTAGAGAGGTTTAACCCTTTCTTCGTAATTCAGAATGTAAGTTCTTCCGAAGTTTAGGAATCCTAGAATTGACTGTAGGTTTTTCAGCATTTTTGGAGTTTGGAGCAGCGCACGTTTTTCTAAAAAGTTTGCTACCAGGATTTTGCCTTCACTCAAAAGTTTGTATCCCATGAATAGGATGTTGAGGTGGGCAATTCTGGACTTTTTAAAGTTGAATTTATACCCTTCTAAGGTGAACCCCAAGTGTTATGGTGTTAACCCTGTTCAAGTGCCTGTTCAAATCATCATCTGTAAGGTAGATGTCTTCAACATAGGATAATGCCTCATCATCATACATTTGGAGTAACTCTGTTACTCTGGCTGAAAATAATCCAGGACTGTTCTTGAATCCCTGGGGGAGATGACAGAAGTGTTGTCGTGTCCCCATTATTGAGAAAGCAGCCAAGTACCTGCTTTCTGGTACAATATTTTGACAGAAGAAACCGTTTGAAATATCTAAAGTAGTTTTATATTTCTTCTGAACGATATTATTCATCAGTGCTGCACTGTGTGGATTTTGTACTGCAAAAGTTTTGCAACAAGAGTTTAAATGTCTGTAATCCAAAACTAGACGATATGTATTGTATGGTTTGAAGACAGGGAACAAAGGACTATTCATTGACGAGGTGCATGTTTCAATCACCCCTTGGTATTCAAGTTGATATAAGATCTCCCTGACTTGTTTTTTAGCTTCCTGTTTTACTGGATACTGCCTTTGAGCAGTAGGTTGATTTTTCAACTGGATTTTATGGTGAGGAGGATCCTTCTCCCATCCCACATGATTTTCATATAATGCTGGAGCCCGGGGCACGGCCCATTTTCTGGCATAGGTGAATTTTTTATGAATAGGAATATGATTAGAGAAGGCTGGCATAATGATCTCATCGCCATGTGGGCACTCCCTGACAAATTCAGGTGGCCAGTCTTTTTCAGCTAGAAAGATGTCATAACCTTTAGATAATTTTTCCCAAAAGAGTGTTTTTATTTTTCTAGTTATGTCCCCTTCTATTTGGAGTGTTACTTCATATCACTTATGGGGTACACTAACCCTGGTGTCGGCAGTTTCAACCTGAATGCATGCATTCAGATCCACTGTCTCCAGATGATCTTTCAGGATCCTGCAAGCTATTGTGACCTCTGCTGAGTTGTCCAACATTGTCTGGGCCCACTCCCCATTCTTGAGTTGTGTCCCCAAGATCCTCGGCATATCTGATATTTAGACTTGCTACCTTCTTTTTGGAGAATTGGCTTTTTTTATTTTTTGGAACGTGTTGTTCGTCTTAGGACTTCACGTGCTCTTCTTTGTGTTCTGATCGTCCTCTTCTTTCGGATTTCTGCGAGGAAGTCTGAAAGGTACGAGAGGATCGTGTATCAGTATCTTGATATCTATCAGGTTTTCTCAAATTATCCGTATTTCTAAGGTTATATCTCTTTGCTCCCTTTGAGGAGACCTACCCCTGGACTGAGAACGCTTCTCTCTAGGAAGTGATTGAATACTATTTTCCCATTTCTTTTTAGGAGTAGTTAGATTGTTTGTGATAAAAACTTTTTCAGGATTTTCTGTTAGTTCAGGCTTTACAGGTTTCCCTCCCAAACTATCTCTTCCTAGTTCTTCATTGGATTTTTCAATAATTCTGGCAAGTTAATACGGTTGCCCAGTAATATCAAGATCTTTTAATTTACTGCTTCACCTTTAATGTTAGCTAATAATATAGCTGAAACCTGTCTCAGAATGTCTGGGATTACCGCCATAGATGGGACACCATGTTTTTTTGTGTAGATTGAAGCAAAGACTGTACCTGGAGTGTCACAGTCCTCTACGTGTGGTGCAATTCCCATTGGTGAGTAATTTTCTGGGCTAAGCAGAATGGAATTTGTTCCTTTTTTGCAGGCAATTTACCGATTACTGACTGTATAGTCTGTGGTGTAATTTTGTTTGTGTTCCCCTGATGAGGGGTGTGCTGTGGAATTCTAATAGCAGGTTGGACTGTTAAGGTCCGCATGAAATATTGTACCAATTGTCTATGTATTTTAATTAATTGTTTTAGCTGAGCTAACAGTTCTATTTCTATCATATTTTCAATGTCAGGATGTAGTGTATAGCTGGCTAATACCGGCCAAGTAGCTCCTCGTCTACATAGTGGAACGAGCCTGGTAATGTGATTTTGATGTTGTTGGGCACCATTAAAAAAGATCTGATGCTCTTGGTAAGGTAGTGGTATTTCAACGTCCTCGAAAGGAATGTATTCCGCTGGATGTTCCTCCATTTTGTAGAAGTTAAACACATGTGTTGTTGGATTTGCCTGTGGAAAGACAATCCATGAATAGAATACCTCTGTCTGCCGATATTCATGTGCCTCTATGACAAATATGACTCTACCACCTCTCGATGATAGACCATTTTCTATAAGCTTAATAGTATAGTTTTCCTCACGTTTTCGGGGATGATTATAGCATCCGGGTCATTTTTGTTGGAGACCTGTCTCGTCTAAAACTGGTTGGGCTGCAGTTCTTGCAGCTCCACCACGCTCTTCGCCGCTATCTTGAATTTTGTTGTAAGTTTTGCAGAAAAGGTTTCAAGGAAATAAAGATAAGGTGCACAATATTTTGGAACACTGTATCCTTCAACGTTGAACAAAACCAAAAACTAATACATAGGATTTTTCGTCCTACTCAGTTTAATGGTGGATATTTTCTCCTCTAACCCACTCCAGACGTCTATTGGCGTTTTTACGGGATAAAAGGGGTCTCTTTGAAAAGCACAACTGAGTTACTCTAGTATCTAGCGTTAAATTTGTGCTTTACCAAATGTTGGGCGCTATGTAGTGTAGTTCTTATATTCCCAATAGGCGATGCGCATTTGAATAATATATCCTCTGGATTAGACGTAGGACTGAGGTCGACTAGGTCTCTATCGAATGTACTAGACTTAATTGTGTGTGCCAGCTAGCTCAGAGGTCACTAGAAACTTTCTCAAATTCACAAGAAGGGATTAGTCTCTGAAAACCGCATAAACATGACAGCTTTGTTTCCCCAAGACAAAACGTATCTTCAGAGTCGTGGAAACAATAGATGGATAGTTCACTCAGTCAATCGAGCATGCTTCATTTCACTAGTGGTGCAGAGAAAGTAGAAAGACGGGCGTTTTCAATAAAAGGTTTTATTGAACAGTCTTCTTTCTCAAGCATTAGAAATGAACTGCTAAAATAATAAAACTGTTTGCAAAATATAATGCGTACAGTATAAATAGTAGAATAAAATAATACTGTAAGAGCATTGTATGGTTCCTAAACGATATATACATACATACAAAAATAACAGAGGCTAAAAGTACTCAACTGGTGTTTCTAAAATACGCCTACCCCGGTGTACCTAACCTAAGCTTAGTACGAGGGAGGAAGTAAGTGAGGTGTAGCATAAATGTAGTATTCTTTGTCAAGAATCCACACAAGTTTTCTCTAAGGGTCTAATCAGCTCAGTACCTTAGTTTAGAATGGAGAAGGTTGGTCTCGAGACTCGATTTCCCAACAACCCACAAGGGTAGCTTGGAAACACTGGAGCTGGATTTCTCAGCAGGAGAAAAGACAATGTCTCTCTCAGTGCGTCTGCTGGAGGGTCGGCTTCCTTCGGCACTTGCTGTAGCAGGGCGCCTCGGGCAAGTAGATAGTCGAACTGCTCCAAACCACTGTGTGTTTGCTTGGGCGAGTATGGGCATATTTATACCTTGAAGGTGCTGAGTTTGACGTAAAGGTGGACATAATAACGTCACTAAAGAGTCTCAGTTCTTTGAAAACTCCATGAGTTCTTGGATAATTCAATATTCAAGCAAGGGGAAGTCCCTCACTGCTGAAGGCGGGTTTTTCCAAGATATCGTTGTGGATTTTCAGAACTAGTGGAAGCAGTCCTGTCATATTTGGACTGCATGAGCTATGCCTAAATATGGTTCTGATTTCCATGCCTACATAAGGATATGGTGCTTTATACCTATATAAGGGCATGAATCGGGAAACTTACAATAGGGTCCTAAAATGATACATAACACCACAAGAGAGCGGGACCCTCCAACGATGGGGGTAATTTGTTTTTCAGAGCCCCAGAGAGGGGCCCCAGCGTGCCAGGCCCTCTTGATTTACTTTTCACAGCTGCCCGCCTGATAGAGGGCAGCTGCAATGATGGGCACATCTATTGGCCATAAGTTGTTCTTAGGGACCCAGTGGGGGTCAAGAGGCACAGTGGTGCCCTTGTTTTTTCTGCAGATCCCAGCTGCCCTGCGAGAGTGCAGGCAGCTGCAACGTTTAGGAGCACATTGGTCGTAGGGACCCAGTGGGGTCCGGAGGGCACTGAGGTGACAGTGCCCCTTTTTATTTTGTACCTACAGCGATCTTCCCGGCTGTACCGCAATTAGCAGCTGCTGCCACCTTTAGGCCAGTGCAATTGCGTACTTTTGGATTCTGCTGCATTGGCAGTACACCCTGACATTTGGGACATAGGGCATTTGAGCTCCCTGAGGAGGCCAGTTCTCCAGGGGGTCAGTCAGGTTGGTAGGACTCGAGGCCCTAATGTGATTTATGTGCTAATATTCTAAATATGTTTTATACACCATGATTTATGCATCTGATGTTTATGTTTAGGAGGTTATTCCTTAATCTGAGGTTTCAGTTTATGAGGTTATTGCCTAATGTAATTTCTGCTTATGAGGTCATTGGATACTGTGTTTATGCTTGTGAGTTTATTGCATAATGTGTTTATGCTGCCGAGAATATTATTACTTAATGTGTTTAGGCTTATGAGGTTGGTGCATAATGTGTTTGATGCCTAATGTGATACTGATTGCATAATATGATTTATGTTGTAGGATATACTACTGAGTACAGTGTTTTGCCAGTAATTACTGGTAGTGTTCTACATTTACTATGTGTGCTTTGTGATGGTTCTGACGGTGGCCCAATTGGCCCTGTCATGTTTATATAATCTCCTGTAAATACTGCCTAGTGCCAGTTGGCACAGTGTATATTGTGTGATTACTATTCTAATGTGTTGTGGATAATACAAAGGCTATTTTTGTATGTAACCTTGTGTGGAGTTCCTTTTGTGGTGTGCCTAGTGTGTTGCTGCTGTGTGTGTGTTGCGCAAACGCTTTACACATTGCCTCTAAGATAAGCCTGACTGCTTGTGCCCAGCTACCAAGGGGGTGAGCAGGGTCTATCTTCAGCATGTGGCTCCCGTGCCCTGACTGGAGTAGTGGTTTCTGCCTGGTTTAGGCGCAATCCCTAGTCAACCAGAAATTCCATTTCTAACAAATATGGTGCCACATGCTTAAAACCATCCCAGTACATCACTAGCATACCCCCTTGACTTGTCACAAACCACATCCCTCCCCCGATCACTGTCCTCGGTCAGTATCCACACCTTATCAATACCCAAACACCCTGCACAGCCTTGGTACCTTTCTTTCAGAAGCATCTTAGAACTAACTGCTCTATTATAGAGTTCAAATGAGCGTTCACATTAAAGAATTTCTATATAAAGATATACTGAAACGTGGTTTGACAAATATCTTCAGGAGAACTTAATTCTGTGTTTGCCAATAATGCTTTCGTTTTGTTGGCATGCATATAATCAAGTTGAAATATGTGCAAGCAGAAAAAAGCACAACTTATAAATATTCTATCATTTAGCTACAGACATCTGAATCACGAAACAGGACTCCAAAGAGAGGAATTACAGATATCCTGGGGTTTCTGAACTGACAGCCATTTATTTTGTGGCAAAGATGGGGAATTGCATATTGCAGAATGAACAGTTTAAAGAAGTTATATGTGTACACAATGTTTCAAATATATAAATATTTTATAACATTTTAAATACCTCAAAACATTACATGTCTACAATATGGTTTTCAGAGGCGGATATGGGGAAACCCACAATCATACCCAATGAAGTTTATGATAGAGAGCAACTCTATGGTTATAATTTGCAGAACAGCAAAATAGACAGATTTAATACCACATATTTGTTTGTGTGTTTTAAACGAGCAAACAAAATGTTTGCATATTAAAAAACGAATTCTGCAAAGTAAGAATTAGGAATTGAGTATGAATTATAGACGATATCCAAATTTGGCCAGGATGACACACAATTGTCAAATAAAAGCAAATCTTTAATTGATTGAAAAATGTCAAGCAATTGACACACACCAAACTAATCATACAAACGTGAATTTGAACTGGGTCTGATTGTGTGCCTAATTAGATAAAGTGCTGCTCACCTCAGAAGGTTTAAAAACTGTTTAATGGTAACAATAAACAGAAAACGGCACACATGAAGCTCTGAACTAACCTGATTCGGTTTTAAACTGAAATGCAGCTATCCAACTTTACTGTGCACAAAAACATTTTCAGGGGTATGAATGAATTAGAAAAAAAATAAAATACCTCTGTATTGGATCTGACATCCTTGGTGTGGTATTTCACCAAACCTATTAACTTCATTCCTCCAGTTTGCTGAATTTGTTCCCGTGTTCTCGTCTTTAAACATGGTAAAATTGGCCTACTCCTAATTGGTGCATGTAATTTACTTGTAAGTCCCTAGTAAATGGTACTACATGTACCCATGACCATTATAATAAATGCTGCTAGTGGGCCTACAGCACTCATTGTGCCACACACTAAGCTTTCCACTGCAGCAGTTTTAAATTGCCATTTTGACCTGGCAAAAGCAACCTTTTTTGCCACGTGGCGTAAACTTTTCTTTTCAATACTTTTACCTCACCCCTAAGGTAGACACTAAGGGGCAGATTTACAAGAAACTGACGCATCTGTACAGATGCGACAGTTTCCCTGCGCCTCCATACGAAACACTCGTGCCACCAGGCTCACCATGGCGCAAGAATTGAGAGATGCAGCAGAAATTCTGATGCATCTGTTGGCCCAAAAGTGAGGCATTGCTGGAGTTGTTCATGAAAGTGATGCACCTACAGCGATGCACCACAACAGTCCCGTTCAAAAAGCCCTGAGTCATTCCTTACACCTGGTCTGAGCAGGCATAGGGATTTTGATGTAGTGAAGGTGTAGACTGATGCAGTGAAATGTCCATTTCGTTGCGTCAGCTCTGTATGGCTTTTTGCGTCGGAACGCCAAGTCTGCATACATTATACCTGAAGCAGATATAATGTGACGCTTGGCTTTACAACATTACACATCTCCCTAGATGTGTCACGTTGTAAATGGGTGACACAAAAGTGTCGCAAGAGGCTTGTAAATCTGCCACTAAATTCTCATAGGGAAGGGTGCAATGTATTAAAAAAAGTAGCCTGTGGGTGTTTAAGATTTACATGTCCTGGCAGTGAAAAACTCCCAAAGTCATATTTCACTGTTACAAGGCCTATCTCTCCTGTTCACTAACACTGGGTTACCTTACTTCATATCATTAGTGCTATCATTTGATAATTAATTGCAATTTTAAATCCTTTGTGATGATGGAGTCCAATTTTAAGTTAGAGTGCTGTATCTTCCCCTTTTTTATAATTTTCCATTTTCTAGTCTCAACCATTTGTGCCCATTGGCAACATCCCAGGTTGCATGCTGTGAATGGTTCTGCTGTTGGGGTTTGTATATTGCTTCTAGGAAATAACATAAGGGGGGTTTAGGTGTGGACCTGTTCAGCCATCCTTGCAGGATGACTTTTGAGGGCCTCTACGCAGCTCCATTTACAATTCAAAGGGTTTGATTCCAGTCCTGCTGTGATTTTTGTAACCCCCAAACAGTTGGGAGCCTTGACAGGGGAAGTGGAAAGAGAAGAGGGAGGGGACAAGGGTAGCAGAGTGGGTCCCACCACACAAGGACTGGTATCTGGAATAACTATTAGACCTCAAGGTAACCCTCGAGGACCTGTGGAAGTTACAAAAGAAGGACTGCCCTGTTACTTGAAGGACTCTCCTACAGTCTGAGAAGGAATATTGGATCTGATTGGCTTCATCCCAGGGTACACAGAGTGACTGCAAGGATCAGTTGGCTGACCTCCTGTGTGAGGTACAGGTACTTAACAAACTTTAGAGGCCTCCCTGCAACTGCCCAGAATAGCTGCCTCAAATAGACCTGCATGGACTTGCATCTAAGCCTGCCAGATCCCTGCTGCTGGACTCTGCTGGAGCAAGACCTGATCCCCTAGATCCCCAGGTCCTGGCACAACCAAAGTTTTCATCAGCAGAGACACAGTGCAACACAACTTGATGCAGGCTGTGCATCACAGCTCCTCACAGCTCCTTAGTGGCGACTTCATTGGAACTGATAAAGTGCAATGCAGATCCAACAAAGGACCTCACCTAACAGCACCATGCAGCTCTTGATTGGTGACATCACAGGAACCAATTCAGCGAGGCGCACACCCGAGAACTGCAGATGGCACATTGTGCTTCTAGGTGATATTTACATTTTACACTTTAACCCCTTAAGTGCTGCCGCCGTCCAAAGGTCGTCGCGTGCACTACCTTGCCAGTGCTGCGCACGACCGTTGGCCGACCCGGCCCCACCCGTTATTCGAACGTTCAGCACTGGGCGCTGAACGTTCGACGCTCTAAACAGGTTAAAACAGAAACTCTCTGGTTCTGCTGATTTGATTTTTGTCGGTCTGGTATTACTGTTTTTATTAAACTTTTGGGAGGAGTTTTTTGTGTGTTGTGTTTTTCACTTTATTGCTATTTGTGTGCTACATTCATTCGTTGGGCATAATTCACAAAAGTAAACTTAGACTTGAAGACTAAGTTTAGACCTAAAGCCTTACTTTAGACTCCCAGTTTAAGTTTCAACCTAAAGTCTAACATTAGACCCGAAGGCTAACTTTATACCTGAAGTCTAAACTTAGGGCCATATTCATTAAAAAAGTCATTTAGCGCAGCAAGTTACACTGCTGTGCTGCATGACAGGGAAAGGGTGGGAATATGCTGTATTTAAATGAATATGGTGCATTCCTACCTTTGTCCCTACGCTGGCGCGGTTTGGGGTGCCAGGGTTCGTGATTTGTAAGGAGGATTGTGTTTGAGAAGGAAGGGGCACCTTCCTACAAAAAACATTCATGAGAGGCATATTCCTCTTTCTATGTGGGCTGTAGAATGAAGCACAGATAGAAAGAGGATGTAACAAGGAGTAATAAATATATTTCTCCTTGTTATGCCATCTGTGAGAAGACATATGTTTTTGGCGCATCGAAAAGTCAATGACTTTTGGTAAATTTGGAAATGCATCAAACCATGGGAGGTACTTGAAAGCACCCATGCAATGCCCGTCGAATGTCTTTCTAGTGCAGAGTAATGCAATGCCGTGATTTATGCTGCATTACGTTACTTCTGATTTTTTAAGCTATTCACGGCAAGAAGGTGGACTTGCATAGATTCATTAATTGCATTTTGGACTTGCATCGCTGTTGTACCATTGTATGCGGGCATGAATAAGAGTCTAGTCTATCGCCTACAGATGATCCAGAATGCAGCTGCTAGGCTGGTCTTAAATCTTCCCAGGCGCTCATCAGCATCCATGGCCAGGAAAGATCTTCATTGGCTTCCTGTTCAGTCTAGGATCGCCTTCAAACTTCTCTGCTTTGCCCATGGAGCTATCTATGGTTCGGGACCAGAAGGCATTAGGTCCCTTCTTGTTCCCTATCTCCCAGGCAGAGCCCTTCGATCTTCCATTAAAAATCTACTCCTTGTTCCTAGATTCTCCAAGACTAAATGGGGAGGCAGAGCTTTTTTCCATCTTGGTTCCCAAACTATGGAACTCCCTCCCCCCTGCCCTGGCAGGGCAACCATCTTTTCTACTCTTTCGAAAGGAGTTGAAAACTTTGCTCTTTCAAGAGGCCTATCTATAGCCATGGACACGGTGACCCAAGGCTGTTATTTCGATATATGCTTTGTCTGGTGCCTTGATGCCCTTGGGCTAAGTTGCGCCCTATAAATTGCCTTTCATCCATAACACCCAATGGATTTCGTCTCATAAATATTAAGCCTGGGCGTAGTTCGCGTAGCCGCACTCCGCGAGCTACGCGAAGATGCACTTGCACTCCGCGAACTACGCATAGCTCCGCGAGCATGCGTAGTAGCTTGCTTGACCCGTTCCCAAGCCATTTTTTGTCTTCGGGAGCGCCGTGGAACTCTGGAACCTGCTCAACACCACATCTCCAGACGTCGCCTTCCTCACGGAAACATGGATGAACGCCTCCTCAGCGCCCGACATCGCCGTCGCCATCCCGGACGGATACAAGATCACCCGGAGAGACCGCGTCAACGAGACAGGAGGAGGCATCGCCATCGTCCACAAGAACACCATCCGCATCACGACCAACTCAGACGACACCCTCACAGCCGCTTAACATCTTCACTTCCAGATACACACCGACCCCAAGACCACACTCAGAGGCACCCTCATCTACAGACCCCCAGGACCTCGCACACAATTCAGCGAAGACATCGCAGACTTCATCAGCCCGCACGCCCTCGCCTCCGCTGACTACATCCTCCTAGGGGACCTCAACTTCCACCTGGAGAACAACAACGACAACACCACCACCACCCTGCTGGACAACCTCGCCAACCTCGGACTCATGCAACTGGTGAACACCCCCACCCACTACGCCGGACACACACTTGACCCAGTCTTCTCCTCCAGCAAGTACATCTCCTTCAGCCACTCCACCGGGCTCCACTGGACAGACCACAGCTGCGTCCACTTCAGCTTCAGAAAGACCACGACTCACCACCACCCGCAACAGGATCCCCGCAGGAACTGGAACAAGATCACCACCGACCAGCTCACCACTTCACTGAGCCAGAACCCGCCCGCCAGCTCAACGGACCCCAACCAAGCAGCCAACAACCTCACACAGTGGATCACCAATTGCGCTCGCCCAACCAGCCTCGACCACTCGCAGTCCGGCTTCCGCACCAACCACAGCACCGAGACCGCCCTCATCGCAGCCACTGACGACATCCGAGCCCTGCTCGACAACTGGGAAACAGCGGCCCTCATCCTCCTGGACCTCTCCGCAGCATTCAATACGGTCTGCCACCGCACCCTAGTGCAGCGCCTCAGCAACATCGGAATCCAAGAGAAGGCACTGGAGTGGATCATCTCGTTCCTCACCGGAAGAACCCAGAGAGTCCGCCTCCCCCCGTACAGATCCAAGGCCACCAAAGTCATATGCGGCGTACCACAAGGATCATCACTCAGCCCCACCCTCTTCAACGTCTACATGAGCCCCCTCGCAGCCATCGTACGCCAACACAACCTCAACATCATCTCCTACGCCGACGACACCCAGCTGATCCTCTCCCTCACCAACGACCCAGGAACCGCCAGAACCAACCTACACGAAGGGATGAAAGACGTAGTCGAGTGGATGAGGAACAGCCGCCTGAAACTGAACTCAGACAAGACGGAAGTCCTCATCCTTGGATCATCACCCTCCGCCTGGGACGACTCCTGGTGGCCCCCTGCCCTGGGCAGCGCACCCAAACCAACGGACCACGCACGCAACCTGGGCTTCATCCTGGACTCCTCCCTCTCGATGACCAGACAAGTCAACGCCGTCTCATCATCATGCTTCAACATCCTACGCATGCTCCGAAAGATCTTCCCATGGCTCGCCACCGAAACCAGGAAGACGGTCACACAGCCACTCTTCACCAGCCGACTGGACTACGGAAACACCCTCTATACCGGAACCACAGCCAAACTCCAGAAAAGACTCTAACACATCCAGAACGCCTCCGCACGACTCATCTTGGACATCCCCCGACACAGCCACATCTCCGGACACCTGAGAGACCTTCACTGGCTCCCCGTCAGCACGAGAATCACGTTCCAACTCCTCACCCACGCACACAAGGCCCTCCACGACCTGGGCCCCAGGTACCTCAACAACCGCCTGACCTTCTACACTCCCACCCGCCAGCTACGATCGACCAGCCACGCCCTCGTCGCCGTGCCACGCATCCGAAGATCCACCATGGGAGGAAGATCCTTCTCCTACCTGGCAGCCAAGACTTGGAACTCCCTCCCCATCCACCTCCGCCTGACCCAAGACCACCTCTGCTTCAAGAAGCAACTCAAGACATGGCTGTTCGAGCAGTAGCGGACCCCCCTCCCCCAAGTGCCTTGAGACCCTCTGGGTGAGTAGAGCGCTATACAAATATCCTGATTGATTGATTGATTGATTGCCTGCATGCTCGGGATGTGTAGCGCGCGAAGTTACCCATGAGGTTTGTCCCGCCCGCTCGCGTCCCCTTATTTCCGGTCACTACTAACGTGTTCGCGAGTTATTCTGTGCCAGATTGCAGTTTCTGCGTGTTCGGCAACTCGATCTTACCGACAAGCATCCTCGCGCACGCGAAAATGCTATTGAGCGCACGAGAACTACGCTACGCAGCAGTTTGCGGAGTATTCAACAACTTTGCGTTCTCCGCGGAGCGCGGAGTTGCCGAAACTCCGCAAACTCCGCGAACGGAGCGTAGTTCTTCGCCCAGGGTTAATAAATATGCCCCTCAGACTTCAGGTCTAAACTTAAACTTCAAGTCTAAGTTTAACTTTGTGGATCGGGCCCTGTGCCTCTAAGTTAAGCCAAGCTACCAGGTGGTTAAGCACAAGTCAATTTAGTGAATTTTTGGTGGTTAACCCAAACAAAGATTGTGGTTTTTGTCTAAATACTTTGTATTATAGGAACGCTCTATTCTGTGCCTAAGGGTGAGTTGAAGCTTCCTCAATCCTTAGTCGTTGGCCTACGTTTGCAAATTTGACATGAAAGATGGCTCTGGTATTGTTGTATCTGATCCATTAAAAAAGAAGGGTGAGGTACTTTAGAAGAAGATATGCTGAGCTAATTCTTCCAATGAGATCGTAAACTTATTCTGCTAAGACCTCTCAAACCGATTTGATAGACTTTTAATTACTGGTGTTCAAGAGTGGGAGGATTGTTCTCAGCTCTTAACAGCATTAGGGTATAGGGCTCATGAACATTTACAGCTTATACATGGACGCCTCCCTTAAAACATTTTCTTCTTAGAATGCTATTTTTCTAGCAGCAGAGGAGAATTGGTGAGGAGTTAGGATCTGTGATTGATAAGTAATTTAATAATCAGAAACACAACCAGCCTTTACAGTATACTTCCATGACCTCAAACAATTCCTCTGAGAGGGGTCCCCAAAGAAGTGTTTATCTTCAAGAAGGAATTGTTACAGCATAAAAACACATGGAAATAGTAAATTTCACTCTGACCAAGCAGGTAAGAGTACCCAGAAGCATCAATACTGGGTATGCCAGGTTATTGGTTCCTTCAGATCTAAGAGGCCAAGTTTAGAGGATAATGAAGGCCCATTCATGGACCAATGATGCAACTAGTGTTGAACAAATTGGTTCTAAAGATTTTGCCAAGAGACTATACAATTGATTCCTGTTCAATTGCTCCGGGTTCTCATTTCATCCATACCCCAACGCCCAGAAATGCACAGGTGAATAAAACTCTAGACAAGAGCATTGCTGCAGGGTTTGTTAAGATGGCTAGTATCCCTGTTCTACTGCAAAAAAGTGGCTTGGGGCAGTATTTAGCTGTATTCCTAGTGATGAAGACATCAGGAATTACAGGATGGTGATAGGCCTCGATGGCGTAAACAAATTCATAGTAACATTTCATTTCAAAATGAATACCTTGCAATAGCCATCTCAAGAGTAGAATTTAAGCAGATTTGCAAGATGCATTGATATACATCCTCATCATTATCTCAAATTAGATATGCCTCAGATGTGTTGTCCTGGTTCCTAGGCCTCAACTACTGGTAATCTAAACTGGTCCTATGACTACTTATAGAGCCTTTCGGACCCATCCGTCTGCCTCAGAGTCTCATTTTCGTGCCTCTTTTGAGCTTTGCCACATCTTTTGTGAGAGTTTTGTGCTGTGCCTCATTTCTGCGCCTTTTACAGAATTTCTCCACTTTTCTCCGACATTTCACCCCCTCATTTCAGATATTCTTCCACCTCTGCCATCCTTACTTTTCCCGCCTACCTCTTCCCAACCTCTCCTTACCCGTGTCTTCCTCACGCCTTCTCCCACCCCTTGCACTTCTCCCCCTCCCACAACCTACTTAATGGTGACCAATGTGCATCTGCTCAGCAGTCACACACAGTGGTTGGGCCACTGGTGCATTGTAGTCCACCTAAAGCAAGCCTGTTTGTGCTGGTCTGTGCCCGGAACATGCCCAGTGCTTCAGACAGTGGTCTGTCCGACCTTCACCACTATCCATTCTCCGATTTGCAAGCCCTCATCACCGGATGCCACCATGACTACTGCCGCCACTTCACACCTAACTCCATAGTAGAACCTTTCTCATGCACTCATTGCAACTTCTCATTTAGCATCACTCATGTTCCACTCGCCACTCACACCTCACCCCATATTGCAAGTATTCTCCTCAACACCAGATCACTTTGGTAGCACACCACATAGGTCTGGAACCTCATTGACATGCATTCCCCAGACTTCCTTTGTATCTCTGAAACGTTGCTAAACCGGTCATCCACTCTACCATCCAGAGGCCATCCCTCCTTGGTACAAGATCGCTCACCTAAACATTAACCACAAACTCAGAGGGGTCTCACAATTATTCACAGAGATATCATCACCTGCACCACTTACACGGACAAAAACATTGCGTTTATGGTACATATGCATTTCTGTCTACAAGTCAGCTACACCACGACTATCAGAGGCACCACTACTTTCCAACGACCAGGCCCTACCCTCAGCTACCTCCTCTCTAACTTCATCTCTCTCATCTCCATCAGATCCAATGACTTCACACTGATCGGTGACCTCAACCTTCAACTTGATGACCCGATGAACCCCAATTCCACATCCCTTCTAAAGAACCTCCAGAATATTAGACACAATGCAGGACACACCCTTGACCCCGTATTCATAAACAAGCAAAATGATCTGTTTCAGCCACCTCACCCCGCTCACATCGACGGACCACTCCATTGTACACTTCCACATCAACGCATGACACTCCAGCAACCTGAAGCCAGAAAACAAGTTCAGGTGCAACTAGAGAGAAGATGGAGAACCATCCAAGACAGCATCTCAAGACACACCTACAAATCTGCACTTAGAAGATATCTCACCCAGATCAGACAAACCAAGAATGAAATCCTGCACCAACTCCGATGAAGAACTTTTTAACATTATCAGAGAATTCTGTAATCCAGTTGCAGCCACTAAGCCCATCACCCCTTCACAGGACCTTACAACAGCCACAACAACTTTTTCAATGAGAAAATACTCAAGAGCTACAGTAACTTCATACCACAATTGACCTCAGAAGACCTCATCAGGCAACTACCTACCGCCACCATGAACGTCCGTCAACTAACAAACAGGAGCCCCCTCATTACAGAAGACACTGCAAAATGTAGGAAGACCATCCATTAGAGGGACCCCCTCTGACTTCTGCCCTCACCACATCTGCATCTTGGGTGGAACACTGATCAGCACCAAACTCAACACCATAATCAACACCTCTAGCCTTATCGGAAATATATCCAGATAACTGGAAATATGCAGAGGGCATCGCTCCCCTGAGGGAAACCCTCAGCAGATCAGCATGAACTCAGCAACTACAGACCGATCTCACTCCTGCCATATCTGCTCAAAGTCATGGATAAAGAGATAACAGGTAGCTCTCAAGCACCACCTTCTGGACATTTATCAGTCAAGGTTGGGCAGAAAATACTGCATGGAAACCAACCTCTTGACGGCAACAGACAAAATGTGGACCAGCATAGATATAGGGAAAGTGCTGCTCTCCACCTTCTTGATATCTCAGTAGTCTTCAACAATGTATCTAATGACACCTTCGTCTCTGGACTTCATTACTGAGAAATTTAAGGACCTTCCTTGAGATCGATTGCCTCCTTCCTCTCTGACAGAATTCAACTAGACAGACTCCCCCCATACACCTCATGAACCTAAGAAGCTTGGTGGGGCTTCCTTAGCCCAACCCTTTTCAATGTCTACCTGGAAACCCTTGTATGCATCATAAGAGCCCATAACATCAGCATTGTCTCCTACAATGACTATACACATCCTATCTCTCAAAGATGAAAAGAACACCACCATGACTAATTTCACCTCCTGCATGACCAATGTCACCAACTGGATAAGAACTGCCTAAAACTCAACGTGCACAAAACAGAGATCCTGATCTTCGGAAACAAGGGGTCCCCATGGGGCTCCTCCTGGTGGTCAACCAAACTGGGAAAAAACCACACCTGAATATCAGCCTAGATGACGAGCTCACAATGACTTAACAGCTTAACGCAGTAACCTTATCCTGCTTCCTCATACTTAGAATGCTCCACAATTAATCTCAGACACTAGATATCACTCAGAATCACATCCCAGTCCATCGCTATTTTGAAGACCATTCCATCTCAGTTCGGGCCCAGCCATATGTAAATCAGTGTTGATCCTGCCCCAAAAGGCAAAAGTTCCGCTTGAACTGCTAGGCTGGTCCTAGCTAAACTAGAATACAAGGATCTCAAGAACCGTTTCACCCTTGTTATAGGCTCATGAGCTGGGTACGGTTTGGTCTAGTGATGCAGTGTGCACAATACCCATCGTCTGGTTATACCCCTCACACTTAGGGTGACAAACTAAAGTACACCAAAAATAATGGCTGGAATGCTTGAATTATTTTTAGTCACTGGTAATCACTCAGGACCACATCCTAGTCCATCGTTATTTTGCTAAAAGCAATAGACCGGTATGCAACCCTGAGCAATTGCCAGTAGCTGAGAGAATAATTTAAACATTCCATCATTCATCTTGTTGTTGTTGCAGGTGCTGCCCTAAGTTAGGTGGGTATGCCCAGACGTGGGTTCCCTGTTCACTGTTGCACTGAAACTTAGCCATACCTGATTGATGAGCCCTAATCAGGGCAAAGCAGGTCCTGGTTTGATTGTGTTCACTTGGAAACTGGCTTGCAGTTCTGGCTGGACTGTACCCATTGGTGTAGGGTCAAGACTGATTTGCATATGGCTGTGTCCAAACTGAGGTGGTATGCGGGGCAAAAAAACATTGACTGGGAAGTGGCCCTGTAGCAGTTGCCGGTGGTTGAGATTATTTGAAGCATACCAATTATCAACTTATTGTTCCAAATTTGCTGTGCGCAAATATCAATTTAAATACTCCCATTTGTCCTCAAGACAGCTCTGAAAGAATTCACGAATATCCTGGCTCCAGTTATGGTTATTTTGCAGAGTAAACTAGGATACATAGATGTTGGGACAATTTGCTGATTCAGTGCTCATCTCAGTCTTCTATATCAGGGCTTCTTAACAAGTCTGGCCAAGTCACATCTTTAGCTCACACAGAGACTACAGTATATTGTGTACCTCTTCTGGTTAGATGTAGTCATATTCGGAGTACCAGAAGCAAGATCAAGGAATATATTGCTTCTCATGCAATAATTACTGGCAAAGGACACTGAGCATAGTTCGGAAGTGGCTATTAGTAATGGGAGACAAAGTAAGTAGATCAGGACAACAGAAAGATTATTTAAAATAATATATTTATTTCAGTATGAGTTTTTTGTGTCCCTCCTCATTGTTTGTAGTTTACAGGCAGCTACAGTTTTCATATTTTCCTGGGCATTAATGAACTGGGGCTGTCAGATTGTTGTGTGCCACAGCATTGGCCATCAACAGTAATGCAATATTGACACTGATTTCAGCCTTACAAACAATTTGAGGCAGTTGAGGCAGAAACCAATAAACATTAAAAACAGTAACAAATATTGCTTTCCTGGACCCACTATTCGTAGCAACAGATGCCAGCAGTCTGGGCTGGGGAGTGACAACAGGCTCAAAGTCAATTCAGGGAAGGTGGTCCAAAAAAGATGTTTTTAGGTTTTTCTGTGGCTGGCCCTTCCGTATTTTGCATGCAGTGGTAAGGAATTGCCAGTCGTTATTCAAACATGCAATATGGTGGCCAACGCCTATGTAAACAACCACTTCAGAATGTGATCAGTGAATCTGAATCATATTGCACTTCAGGTGTGTTTTTAGACAGAAGTAAACCTCCTTTCTCAGTTCACATTTGAGGAAAATTCAATATCAAATTAGATCCCCTGAGTAGTATTTTCTCAAGTCTCCCAGATTTTTTAAAGATAAGCCAGTGATTTGGGATTTGTAAGCCATTAGAAAGCCCTGCTGTCTATATTCTATTCAAGAATCCTTGATCCTCAACCGTTAGGGGAGATGCTCTTCTATGTCTTTGGCCAAAGACTATCCTTTACTTTAATTCACCTTCATTCAAAGGGTTCTAAACATTTTTTAGAGGGACTTGCAGAGGTTTTGTTCATAATTCAACTGTGGCTAAGGATGGCCTCTTTCATCTGATGGCCTCGGAGAAAGAATAATTAATTGCCCTGTCTCCTGCCCTCCTATCAAACTTTTTCTACCGATGCCGCTTCTTGGCTACTCAGTCCATCAGTGTGGAAGTTGAGCAGTCAAGACTTTTGAGTTACCTTTCATTGCTCGTCCTTTAACAAAGTGTCAGTTTAATACTTTATTCCATCTTACTTGTGTTTATTAGAAACTCTTTCTATTTTTACAGGGAGGATTTGAATAGAAGCTATATTTAGATACCTTGAAGGTTTAATGGTCAGTAGTTAATGTTGTTTAAGTCACATTCGGGTGATTTATCTGCGATACAGTCTCTGCTGAAGTGGTTATTCAGGGGTTTTGATTTATTGAAACTTGGTCTGAGGGAACTGTATCATCATTGGAACCTTCCCATGATTCTGGTATCTCTTCAGAAACTCCTCTGTAAGCCTGTTTGGAAGGTGGTTGAACAGTTTGTTTTCAGTAGAAATCATAAAAGTCAGTAGATTAGGTGGATTAGGTGGATTGTGTTGTCTTCTATGCCAATTCCCCTATCTGCGGCTTTTTGAGGATACACTTGTCTTGACATCAGGTCCAAGTTTTATCCTCAAGGGGAATTGTTCCTTCCATACAAATCCAAAGATTGCACTTCCACCTTCATTACTCAATTCGGATAATAATGACAATTCCAAGTTGCAGATTTTCTTATGGTAAGAACAGTAAAACTGTACCTTGATAGAGGACAAAAGTCCTCACACAGTCTCTCAACCTTTGTCCTGGTAAGAGAGGATATAAGTTATCCAAGGTCATTTTAGCACATTGGAGTAAATCAGTGATTTCTTCAACCTACCAGTATCAGATGAAGGGTTTTCAGAGAAAATGTTAGGTAGTCAGCCAGAGGGATGTCGGCCTCCTGAGCTGAGCGGGCTAGGGTGTCACTGACATCTATGGTTGAGCAATATGGGCTACTAGTGTACACTACTTTCTCACTAGAAACAGTAACGACTCAAGAGAATGACTTGTTATTTGGAAATGTCTTTCAAAATCAAGTATTGCTTAGATATTTGGTGATATTTATGTCAGCACATATTATTTTTTCTGTTGCAGTTCAGTTTGCTGAAGTCAATAATACAGTTCTTGAGTGTACTTAGCAATACTTCTGTCTTGAGGTGATTTAGTCAGTATCCACAGTTATATCCTCATTGTAGAAAGGGATAGGATGAGGAGAGAGATGAGGAAGTAATAGTTGAATTTCCTATTGGTAATTGTCATTACTTTGATTTTTCCCTCATCATCTCATTACGTACATTCACCTCCTCATCCAGAACGTTTATGACAGTATTAACTCTACATAGTGACTCTGCTGACATATTTCTTTACAGTCTTACATTCTTGGAGCAGCACCATGAGGTGAAGAAGAGTTTTGCATACCTCAGAAAACTGCTAAATATTACATGGCGGAGACCGGCACCAAAGCTTTGATTGACAGTAATGAAAAGGTGGGTGCCTTGTTGTGTGGGCTTAACCATTCAAATGACAATGCAAGCTAGCACAGAGGTTCAATATGGATAGATGAGTTGCATGCACAAGTTCAGTCTGATAGACATGTGTATATGGAAGGTCTGTCAGGTATACAAGAGAAGGTACTCAGAGCACAGACTGTGTTACAAAACATCACAACACCTTCTCACCCTCTATGAGGCACTAAGGGTATGTGCATTTACAAAATATTTTCAACAACACTGACAGGTCTCTCCATTCATACTTTCTATGCATCAAATAATATGACTCTCTCTAATCAGTCTCTGACCATTTCTCAAATGTCATTGCATTTTGAAATGGAAGCTCCTCCAAAATGGCTGATTAGATATCAAGACTTTACTTCAGTGGTGACTTTGCTTCTGGTACTGAGTTGAGCCATACCATAATATGAGCCTGAACCTCGACCTGTAGAAGTAGTCAACTATGGTACTTGTTGACACTTTCCTATAGGCATGCCCATCTCTGGGTGTGCCTTTACAGGAAAGAAGGTTACTGTACACAATATTTTATATTGGCATTTACATGTAACTATGTACACTTTTTACACATGCACACTCAGAAGTTCCCTTTCACATGATAGTGGAGTATTATGAGTAAGATGTTGTGTTAATTTGCTGGACATTTTTCCTCTCCAATTTAATAGCTTTTATTTCGATTATGTTTTTCTATCTAGTAACGGAACACAATCAGTATTGTTGGTGAAGAGTACTATTGTGACACAGTGCAATCATAATTGACAAGTGAGTCAATCAGATATTTTCCAGAACAATGCATTCCTATGGTGCAGCCCACCAACCATCACAAATCTGTTGATGAATTTAAGGTGATACATGTGAAAAGTTAGAAGGACTGTGTCTGCAGGAAGTCAATTCTAGCCTGCCACCAGAATTGTATTTCAGCTAACAAGAGCAATCCATTCACCAGTGCATAATTGTATTAAAGAAACATGGCTCTCCTGGAACTCATTAAAAATAAATTGCATTGCCATGTATAGCAACAAGTATTTCGTCTAGACATTGAGAGCGAAAAGCATGTTTAAAAAAAAAACAAAATAGCGCATTATAGTCACACAATTCTGTTCAGTTTTTCAAGTTTAAATGTACGTTAGATAAAAAAAAACAAGAGACTCGTCTTTTGTATCCTTCTGAAAACATGTAAGGAAGAAAGTGTTAAAAAAAAGGCTAAAGCTTAGTATGTGTTCATCTAAAGGACACAGCCTCAGTCATTTATCATAATGTTCCATATACACTTGAATTTCATTGGATATAGCCAATCAAGTTTGTGTGTGCCATTTTGTTGATGGCAATTTGATATAGTTTCATTGTAGAAGCTTCTCATCAGGACAAGTAATCATGGGACTTCTTACTTTGTTAGAGTAGCCACATGCTCAAGTCTGTGGTCCTCGGGAGCAGACATGTAAGAAGTATCGGAGCAAACAAAATCAAAGGTGGGAACTAGGATAAGATTATTTGCCCTATGAGTCATGAATTGCACATTGACTGACCAAAATACTGTATTGGATTCGCAGCGAGAGACATTGATAATTGCATAGTTCTCCTACACCTACCGCGAGATAAGCAGCAGGATTGTCCGCACATTTCAGGTTATGTAGTGTAGTTCCTAGTTTCCCACTAGGCCCTGCGCATTGGAATAACATAAACAGTAGTATCGACGTAAAAGTGCGGATCTTCCAGGCCTCTACTGACTATGCTAAACTTAATTGGGTTTGTTACCAACTAGCTCAGAGGTCACTGGAAACTTTCTTGACTGAATAGGAAGTGATCAGCTTCCCTGGCACAGACAAGAAGGGATTCAGTTTTCCAACAACCGTGCAACATGACAACTTTGCTCCTCAGATCAAGAGTCAATCTCTAGGGTCGTGTCAAACAATAGACAGTTATTTTACTCAGTCAGGTTAGTGCAGATTACTTTCACAATATGTAGAGAATAGAGAGACGGGCGTTTGTCAATAAAGGATTAACATTTATTGAACAGTCTTTCTTCTCGTACAAGAGAAATGTATTGCCACAATTGCAAGACTTGTTATGATAAAAAGTACGTACAGTAAGAAAAGTATTGCGAAATAATACTGTAAAAGCATTGATATGGTTTCTTAGCCATACAATGGTTTAAAAGTAATAAAACATATATACATTCATATATACATTAGGCTAAAATACTCAACTGGTGCTTCTAACTACGCCTACCCCAGTGTACCTGACCTAAGCCTAATACTTGGGAGGGGAGTAAGTAAGTAGCTTCAGTTTAAGTTAGTTTTGCCAAGGTTTGCTTCAAGAATTCTCACTAAGGGTTTAGTCAACACCATACCTCTGAATAGAATGATGGAGGTCTGGTATCTTCTTCAGGGAAACTCGGTATCCCAGTCACCCGCGAGGGTAGACCAGAAACGCTGGAGCTGGATTTCTCAGCAGGAGAAAGACAGCGTCTCTCTTCAGCGCGTCGAGGAGGAGGAGGGGGGACAGCGTCCGCAGGCAGCTGGCATCTGCTGGGCTCTTCGCAGAGGGACAGCTGTTCAGCTCCTAGTTTCACCACACCATCCTTCAGGCTTTAGCAGCGATAATGGTATCAGCAGCTTCAGGCGATGGGCAGCAGGCTGCAGCAACAGGGCGCTAGCTTCAGCTAACAACGGGCAATTGCTTAAGGCAACGTTGGTAATATTTATACCTGACAGGTGCCTGGTTTGACGTAAGTTTGCTGGACATAAGATGTCAATTAAAGATGTCACTAGGAAGTGATAGCTATCAGTTGCTCATTAGAGTTCCATTACTAATCAAAACACAGCAAGCGGGGATTTCCAGGTTTGCTGAGTTTTTATCTTGTTGAAGAACTCGGAGTGTTAATCTAGGAATCTCAGATAGTGACTTCTGCTCTGTCATTGCACTAGTTGGTTGCAAAGGAAGTGGCAGAGAAAACTATTCTGGAATGTGGCTCTGTTCGTGTGAGGCCAGAGATGACTTTCCGAATATCGCACTTGAACGGTTATGCCAATATAGGGAATAAATGGATTTATAGCCGAATAGGGGCATAAGGTCACAGTATCGATCAGGATCCTAGATAAGCACGCAACAGTTATATCCACCCTCACCAGTCTATGTCCTCTGAACTTAAATGGGATACTTTTGCGATCCCTAGTGCAACCATAGGGTACGTACCCTATTGCGGTTTGATCACTCATTTCCACATTATTGGCATTAAGAATAGCCGGATGTATGAAGAAACTGTTATTCTACATAGCTAATGTTGTTCCCTACTTTGTAAAAGATAATGTTTTTGCATGTTGTGGTTGCAGGTAGTATATAAAATAGAAATACAAATAGGTATCTTCCATTCTAAGAGCACCCAGTACTTGTCATGGACTAATTAGTCTCAGTACAAAAAAAGAAATGCAAGCCTTACCTCATTTTGTAGATCTCTTATCATTTTGCTTTTCCTTTCCATTTCGGTCTTTAAAAAATTGATCTGAAAGAATGCAGAATATTTTTTTAAGAAAGAAAAAAGCTACACTATAACTTGAATATTTGTATTTCAAACCTTAACAAAACACACAAATCCAGTGATGATGTGTTCATTTGAGCAAACCAAAAATGTCAATTTCCTCTAGCCTGTCTCTATTATTCACAGATATTTTGAAAATTTCCTGTTTTGGCTTACGTTTAAAGAATCAATAATTGCATTATTATGTAGAAAGCATATTTGTATTTCTAAAAGCAAAATACCTACTTTTTATTGTTATTCTTTGTATGGGTATTCCTGGCTTTGAAAGAAACCCTCTTTGCATGGACCTATTACTGTGAGAAATACTGAAGCCTATAAATGCTTTAGTATGAGCTTGCAAATGAGAAAACAACAGAAAAAATGGCTTATTTATTGATTACTAATGTTGTCCCAAAAAGTTAAATCGCTGCGCTCTCTTGTCATAGTCCTTACAGAGCGAGCAATAGCTCCACCCTCCAAATGTATCTCCAGGCTTTCAGAGTGCTAGTTTACGATCCCTCCGACAAGGCACCTACCAAATTTCCTGTCACATGTTAGTAATCACCATACACAAGTTTCTGTTTGGGTCTCACTTGGCGACGCAGCGCAAAGCGCTGTCGCCAGCGAGAACTATTCTTACGGAGTTGCCTCTCATGCGAGACAAGAGATGGGCACGCGCAAGAGACGGACTGCAAATGTGGACACATGCGTGAACAGGAGATGTTCACATGCGTAGGGCTCATTTCCAGTCTGTCTCTTGTACATGCCCATCTCTTGTCTCGCATGAGAGGCAACTCCATGTGTAGCGCACGCAGGACAGAAGATATGCAAGCGCGCGGCAGACGGCATCTTGCGTCTTTGCTGTTTGTTTTTAATCACAGTTAAGTTTCACTTTAAATGTTACACAAAAGCAATGGAATGTAGCTCATAAGCATACTTAAATGTTCTGAATGTTTTCATATGTAATCTAAAAACTTGGCAGCTATGAATACATGCTATCTGGCGCCTGAAGACCATTTCTCGTGGAACAAATAAACAGCAGACAGGTAATTGGGGCGCTGATGTCGACTCCAGCACCTTGGCTCGGATCAGGACTCAATGCCCCCATTGAAAGAAAATTAGTAAAAGTAAAGACACGTAACCACATCTTTTGAAAACAAGCTTTTGGTTTCTTTTGGTTTTTCATATAAATACAATCTGTGCGGGCAAGTCGGCCGCGGCCGGGAAGGGCTCGTCCTGTTTGGCTGTGCTTTCCTTGGCCCGCCTCTTTTGGGCCCTTTGAAGGCTCATGGCCGGGGCTGACTGCCCGCTTGTAAGCGGCAATGGAGGGGAACCTGGTTGGCAGCCGGAGGGGGCACTGTAGCTGGCAGCGGGTCCTGGAAGCTCTGCCAGCTGTAATCACAACTGTGCGCCTTATAGCGGCCCCTCTGTGCTTTCGGCTTCAGACACACGGGTAAGAAGGTGATGGATACACCGCAAGCATGTTTGTGTTCCCAGACCCAGGCTACAGGACTAAAGAGAACAGTCACTCACCACCGCGCACCAGCCCGTGGCACAAAGGCCATGGTGAACCTTTACTTACCGTATCCGGTATCCCGGCACCTCTTTACTACACATTCACTCGCCACCAGTCAGAACCAGGAAGCATGTACTGAGCAGGCCCAAGGATTACAGCCAGCACTCACTCCCATAAACCCCCGGGCGCAATGCTAGAGTGAACGCTTACTTACCACATTCCAGTGCCCTATGCGCCATACAATCAGCAGCATCTGAGACTACGCACCACACGATTGGAGAACGTTCACTTACCACCACCCCAGAGCCCTAGGACTACATCGGCCATTTGAACGTAGGCAATTTGTTTTACTGTGATTAAATTATATGTAAGGCACGTTGAACTGTATTGTGGCTCTACTGCTAGGAAGCTACAATAGATAGGGCGTGGAGGGGGTTAGAAGAGACCCAGACAACAGAAAGAGGCGGGAAACAATAACATTATTATAATACCAAAACCTTAAATTCTCTACTTTATGGGGAGCCAGCGCAAAAAAGTATGATCATGTTTGTCTGAGGCTGTAGGCCAGCTTAGCTGCCATGTTTTGCACTTGTTTCAGTAGTTGCTGCAGACTAGATCTAACTTTGCACGTTATTGAGTAGCTCTTGTCTACGAGTAAGATTTGACTTGCGTACTTAAGTTAATAAATTATTTGCAACTTTGGGGCATATGTTGTACTGACATAGTGGGCAAAGGATGCCCCAGTGTATAACCCTCTTGACTCCCCTTTTTCCATAATCTGCACCCAAGTGGGGGGTTGCCCCCCACACGATTAGCAACTATGTAGTCTCCCCATTCATCTTTCAAAACGTTGGTGGCCATCTACCACTGAATGGTTTTGTGACACTTTCCAGCGGGGGTGTTAACTGAACAGATTCACTTGGATTTTTAATGTCCTTCGTAACATTGAGCTGCGAGTCTGAGGTCACAAGACAGAAGCGAATACATAACACAAAATAGATAACAGACAGTTGTGAAGAGGGGACCAAGGCACGCAAAGGAACTAAACATGGCTACAGGGAGAAAGAGGAATGATGGAAAGCTCAAAGAAAATAAAAACGAGAATGAGTGAGCAAGAGTGATAATGCAAAAGAAGGGAGGAAAAAATGCAATGCGGGAAACAAAAAGCAGCAGGGACAGTAGTTTGTAAGGAACGAAGACAATAGAAACATAGGAAACATGATGGTAAAAATGCTGTGGAACTTCCTAGAAACTATTGAGATCACTCGCCTCACTCGCACACTCACTCACTCACTCACTCACTGAATGGCAACCATGCAGTTCCAAGTGGGCTGTATTTCATTTTCCTGGATGCTCTCTTGAACACAGTATAGCAGTCACAGATTCCCAGGCACACCCCTGAGAATGTGACTGTGACCATCTCCAAACCATTTCTGGAGCGAAGGACTGGCTTATTGTTGAATTCACAGTTAATATCGGGGCTGTCAAAAACGAGTGACATGACACTAAAGTGTAAATTAATATATTTTAAAAAGGTTTCGGAAAGAGATGATCATTTAGAGGTTATTAGGAGAGAGGCTGACTAGAGAGATCACTAGCTGTTCCTTAGCTACTCTTAAGAGGGCAGAAAAGAAGTGCCTTTTTGGAGTGGGGTGTCAGGAAAGGATGGGGGTACCAGAGAAGGATGCTGGTGCCAGAGAATGATCAAGGGCACCAGGGGAAGTCGAAGGTGACCTTTAAATTATTTAATAGAGGCAAGATCTGTAGGAAGCCCAGAGACAGGAAATCAGTTAACCATGAAATCTCCTTGTCATGACATCAAAACGACGCCATATTCTGACATATAAATGTACAGGAATGTAAATGTACAGGAATTTATATAGCACAAATCACCTAGCAGTTTCTAAGCGCTTGCTTAGGGAACCCGTCCTGGTATTCCCCTGTGAGATAACCCCAGCAGGGTATCCACAAGGTGAAAGCCAGGCATCCCACCGCAAGGGGCCATTGTAGGGAATAAAGCAAGCTATTTCCCAGAGTCGCAGAGTGTGAACCCGTGAATCGAGTAGGCACCGGAGCAAGAATTGTCAAGTCCATGGACATTTTAGGACTCAAGACCCTGCCGAGCCGGGAATTGAATCCTGGTCCTAGGCTGACCTCTGCTTCCAGGTCTGCCTCCTCTAACCAGTGAGCCACACTTCTCCACATAAAAGTGGTGACACGTGTAACAATGTGGTAAATTACATCATGGCACAACATGTTAGTTTTTTACTACTGTGGGAACGTTTTTTCTTTTTTTTATAAGTGCACCCGCTTTCAAAAGCAAATAGTCATTGAATGAATACCATTTAATTGGGTCATAGTCCCATTTAATATTCAGGGTATTAGAAGCGAGAGGGGGTGTAGGAAGTGCCAGATGAGCTGTTATGGTAAATTACCTAATGGAGCTGGTAACAGTTAATATGACTATGAAAAGCACCTTGCAAAGAAAAACAAGCATTTGCAATGCAATAGGTCTCGCATTTGCGAGAGTTTGCATTATTGGCATTGTAAATGACAATGCCTTTTATTTATGTGTTTACAAAACCTGCAAGCGGTGTGTAAACACCCACTTTGTACTTATAGTCCTTGCTTACAAGAAGCAAGGCAGGTAGTAAAAGAGATGCAGTCGCTGCCAGCCTTGCTTCTCATAAGTAACCACTATAAGTACAAAGTACAGGTTTACGCAGCACTTGCAGGTTTTCCAAACACATAAATAAAAGGCCCTGTCATTTCCAATGCCAATAGAACAAACTCTTGCAAATGCGAGAACTTCTGCATTGTAAATGCTTGTTCTATCATTTGTTCATGATTTGCTAAGCAATCACAATACTATTTTATCATACAATAATATATGTTTCCTAAAAGAAGCTGTGCAAAGCAAGCTCATGTTGTGTCCACTAAAACACTGAGGAGACAGTAGAGACTGCTAAAGGTGGGAAGGGGAAGGGGGAAATTAAAAAGAAAAGACAATGTCACTTACCTGCCAGCCGCCACCTCTCCACCGTCCTCTTGGGTCGGCAGAGGAGGCACAAAGGCTTCCAAACTTCCCTAAGCCAATCATTACGCTGTTGTCATCAGCATTACAGTAGAGCCATGATTGGTATGAGAGGCCTGGTTTGGTGCTCAGACAAATAGTGGGAGCCTGTGTATGTTCAGCTGTGCCAGGTGGAGGACATGCTATGTGCTCATGTTTTTTTAGGCCGGTCCAAACATTCATGCACACTTAGATGAAGGCCAGCACTCCCACCCCTGCTCGTTTGGCATCCCAACCCCACCGGCACCTCAGAGAAACACAACATAGCCAGTACTGAAAAATAAAATGATAATAACATGCTGTTATTATCATCATATTTTTCCACTGGGGCAAAGCTCCTCCGCATTACCGAAGGAGCTGCCACTGTTGTGAGCCAGTAATGCAGTCAGCCATCCATATAGAACCAATATGTTTGCATTCTTGAAATGGTAAAACAATGATACATCAAGGACAGTAAAATAACATAATGTCCTCATAAGGCCTTATTTATGAAAGCTGTTGTAGTGGTGCATGGAAACAATGATTTAACAGTTTTCACTGCACCTTCCTAGAGACACTATGCTGCTGTGAGGCAGGCGTAAGATATTGATGCAGTAGCATCCTAGAAGTGTTGCAGTGAAATCTCACAGATTTTGCTGAGCACTCCTACGACACTTTATTGCGGGGGAATGCCCACCAGGTATATTATACCTGATGCAGCTATAATGTGGAGCGGTGATCATCACTTTGTAAATATTGCGCAATGTGGTGCATTATTTACGCTGCTGCAGCATTACAAAATATGATGCAAAGGTGGCGTAAAAGTGATGCAGGCATTCATAAAAAAGGCCCAAAGTTTCTAGGAAGTAGCCACGTAGTGCTCTGCAGATGAAATGGACAGCAAGCAAGCCATCCATTGGCACGCCCTGGATTTCTGTAGTATCCTCTTCACAAATAGTAAAATATATAGAGGAGGAACAAATAATCTAAATGTGATGAGTAGTGGCCCGGGGAAGCGTGATGTAGGCCCGATCATAATAGATGGGCAAAAATTGACTTCAGTAAGATCTTTTGTTTATTTAGGAGTGGCCTTTGCTGCGAACGGCTCCTGGAGTGAGCATTTCGCTCACGCCAGGAGCAAGTTCTCAAAGGCCACTAATTCAATTTGAAGTTTACCTCATCCTAAGACCACGGGCGCTCTTTTAGCTGTACAGAAAATATATAAACTTCAGTGCACTCTGGTGGCCACATACGGTGACGAGATCTGGGTAATGGTCAACTGCTCAGTAATCCAGCAGGAAGAAAATAGGTTTTGCAGAAAATTACTGAGAACCCCAATTTCCACCCCCCAATACATATGTCACAAAGAGCTCAATATTAATTTTATAACTGATTTTGTCCGGGCACATCCGGCACTTATGTGGGTATCAGTGTGGAAGAATATAGCGGCGTCCTTGACACAGCTGATTATTAAGGACTGCTTACATTGTGACAAGGGCCTAGAAATCCCATGGCTAAGCGCTGTGCTGAGTAGCTTGCGCAGTATAAATTAAGAAAAGGTCTTCCGGGATCCCATATTAGCAGCCTCAGTTGCAAAAAAGGAAATGCAGAATGCTTTGTACTCCCTATATAATAATGAGCGGGAGTTGGTAGAGTCCAGGAAATCAAATGTGCGTAACTACATGGCTATTGAACAATATTGTTATCTGCTTCACATGTATTTGACTTTACCGATGAGTCACTGGGAAGCAAGCCTATTGTTTCGACGAAGAGCTGATACAATTTGATTTGCACTTTGCTTTCCACTTGGTTATAGCCAAAATCTCAGTTTTAACTTGAGTTCTTGTGATGGGAAGAGTGAGCAAACTATTATGCACTTCATATTGTTCTGTATATATGATATCAAATACTCTAAGCAGTTTTTATATCCATCTTTTAACAAAAGAAGACCAATCACCCTGGAGGAAGCGTACTGATCAATACTAGATTTAGATGATGTTGAACTAATCTTCCGCACTGGCACTTTTCTCAAAACCGCAACAAGGGCGCGGAGATCTATGATGGACCGCTGACAATGTATGATATAATTTGTGAATTGTTTTTAATAATTGTATATATCAACTTGATGGTTAGTTTTGCACAAGGCACTTTGGATATCTGAATATTAAATTTTAATTTTTTGTATTAACTATTGTGATGAATTTGTGTTTCTCGTGCTTTTATGGGTACTATCGTATCAGAATAAAGTAGAACTGAACTGAACTGAACTGAAATAATCTAAAGGGTAATGATAAAGGACCAACTAGCCCTGATACTGAAGTACACTGATTTTCCAGTGCATGTAACGTGAACAGAAAATGGCGTCACTCAAAGAGAAAGATTTAAGAAAGCCAATGAATGATGTGAATTGAACCATCATACCATGTTGTCATAAATGGGAGCAGACTGTAAATGACACTCTGACAGACCAATGGCAGAACAGATGTGACACAAAGGCCCTCTATGTATTAAATTAAATTGACATGTATTATAGATATTGAGGTATTATTTAATATTATTTTAATTAGAAGATCATGGCATAAAGTTAAGAAGAGATTCTAGCAAGAATGATTACTGAGCAACTCTTATCGATCCAGGGTTTATCAGAGGCAGTAACCAACAACAAAATAATTCCCCACAAAGGTAATTAAGGCATTTCATATACAAAAATACCTATTTATATGCTTTAATAAAGAGCAATAACAATCCACCCTTTAATACCCATCGATTTTAACATATGCTTTTCACAATCAATATAACAGCCCTAACGCATTTAAGATAACTCTTCAAATAAGCAGTTTTTTCCCAATCATGCCAGTAACTGTTGTCATTGACTTATTATAGTGACCAGCTGACACCTCTTACACTGATTGTAGACTTTCTCACAAAACACCTGTTTGGTTTGCAGTCATAAATTACATAGTATACACAATAACTACAGGCAAAGCAAACTACAACCTCCCTTTAGTGGGGTCAGCATGTATTCTAATAGTACAAATCTCTCATACCCATGGTTTGTAAGACAAGTTAACCAGCACCAAAACCCTTTCCTACCATGGTAATCTATGAGATTCCATGTAACAAAATACCTATCTGTAGGCTTTAAAACATTAAACATATGCTTTTCACAATCAATATGTCAGGCCTACTGCATTTGTCATAATTATTCATTGTAAAAAATCAGGCCTATAATCTTTATCATGGGCTTGCCACAATGAGCAACTCATACCTACTGCCTTGCCTCATAAGCCTTCCCACAAGGCAACTATCTGGTGTACTGTAATTAAATTACAATAAGGATTACCACAGTGCAAATTGTATACATCCCTTGTTGGTTCGGAAAGGTCACCAACAACAAAACCTATGCATAATATAATACTCTTGCCAATTCCATGTAAATAAATACTCGCCTACAGGTATTACAACAGTGTAATAGCAATCAACCTATAAGAGCCTATTGTCTTAAACACATGATTTTCACAAAAGTAGGTAATTTCTACTCCTTTTCTCATAACCTTGCATTATAAACAGATCACACCTAAGGAGTCTGACTTAACTTTTCCCAATGAGCCAATAAGGCAGCAAGCCTTTACCAGAGGCTTGACACTATATATAACCTATGCCCACTGAAGTGAAAATAAATTGACAATCATCAGGCATACATTTATAAAATTAAAACTATGTACAAAATTACAGTTACAGAACAATATACAACCTCTCTCAGTAGAGCCCACAAGAATCATTAAAGTGAAATTCTACCTTCGAGGTTTACCATAGTGAGTGACCAACGCTAAGGGGCAGATGTATCAACAGGATATTTAGTCACAAACACTGCAATTCGCAAAAAATCAGCATTTGCGACTAAAAAGCAGGAAAATGGGATATATGAAGGAAATGGCATTGCAAAATTAAGGAATCACAAAATGTGAGATTCCTTAACTTTGCGCAAGCATTTAAGGAATCGCAAAAAGCGATTTCTTAAATGCTATGTAAGAAACACTTAAGTTTAGCGAATTCACCGTAACAAAATCGCGAATGCACCACCAACTACAAGTTGGTGTTAATTTGCGATTTCTGTCACAAACACACTATTTGGCATTTGTGAAGGTGCCATGTGGCGCTCATACAGGCACTTACATCATTAATGTGCGCCACATGTGCACACATGTAAAATTCATGGGGTGCAGAAGGGTGTCCTCCAGAATCACTTCCCAATCATTCCTAAGGGAATCCTGGCCCACAGAAATGAATGGGAAATGATTCCTTAATTGCGATTTTGCAATTTGCAAATCGCAATTTAGGAATATTAAGAAACCGCAAAAAAATTGTGATTTTCTACATACATCCCAAATTGAATTCTCAAATAGCGATTTCTAAAAAATCACTATTTGAGAATCGCAAATGATGGTGATGATACATCTGCCCCTAAAACTCTTCCATGCCTTGCTAAGCCGTGGGTTTGCATGCAACCATATACTTTTCTATTAGCTAAAACATAATGTGATAGGCATGAACTGTTAGAGCCCTAGTGGCTTTACCAAATGTTTTTTGCAATAAGGCAGACCTACTGCCTTAGTAATAACTCATCATAATGAAAAGACCAACCTATCATATCGGGCATAACATTTCCCTGCACACCAATCACGCTCAGAGCTGTTTTGGTTGCCATAACTAATTTAGGCCTATTTTGCTGAGCATAAGCTTTCCCACAAGGCGACCAACATGCGCACGGCCAAAAAATGTGGATGGATACAAAATTACAGTTGGCAAAGCAAAATACCATCTCTCATAACAGTGCAAATCATCTATATATGCTAACGCATGCTCTGGCAGATCACCCTGTGTCCTGTACGGGCGACCTGAAGAAAGATCTGGAGTGCCTGCAATCCTGGCTTCTTGCCAGACTAAATGAGCTTGCTCCCTTACAGCCACCCAGGTCTGCTGCCCTACGGGTCTCTGCCCCCTGGTTCACGGAGGAATTAGCCCACGCCCGTAGGCAATGTAAAGTTGCTGAGCGGACCTGGAGAGTCCAGTATGAGCCTGAGGCTAAACAACGTTATAAAATCATGATGAAGCCATACCATGATCTAATTCTTCAGGGCAAGAAATGTTACTTCGCCAAAAGGATTGAAGACGCAGCTAACTCCTGTAAGGAGATTTTTTCTATTGTGCGCGAATTCACCAGCCCCCGGTCAATCTCTACTCAGGGTGCTCCGGTGGAGACCTGGGCTAATACTATTGCCAATTTCTTCACCACCAAAATCAGGCAAATTCAGGATTCTTTCCCGTTGAGATCTTTAGATGACTTATCTACGATGTCGACTGAGACAGCTTCTCTGTCTCCTCCTGGCCCAGCTTTGCTAGACTTTCCTCCCCTTCCGGTTGCCGCATCCCTAGCCTTGATGAGGAACCTTAAATCGGGCTCACCGTTAGATCCGTGCCCAGCAAAATTCTTAGCGAAAAATGGCAGACGTCATCAACCCTATAGCTAATCCTATCCTCAATCTATCCCTGAGTCAGGGTTTTCTGCCCCAGGCCTGGAAACAAGCCATGGTCATCCCCCTGATCAAGAAGCCCAATCTTGACCCAGAGGCGCCTTCCAATTATAGGCCAATCTCGCTCCTTCCAGCACTGACCAAGATCCTAGAGAAACACGTGCACAGCGTGCTTTCTAACTTCCTGGAGTCTAATGAGTTACTTCATGAATCCCAATCGGGCTTTCGTTCCAAATTAAGCACCGAGACGGCGCTCCTGGAAGTCTCGGAGATCGTAAAGGAGGTGCTGGACACGGGGGGCAGGGTGATGTTAGTCATGTTAGACCTGTCGGCGGCGTTTGACACCGTCCCCCATGAGGATCTCCTCACTAGACTCCATGACATCGGACTAGGGGGGACGGTGCTCAACTGGTTTCGTTCCTTTCTGGCCAACCGCCGGCAGACGGTCTGGGTCCCACCCGGGTCCGCCGAGATGCCGCCATTGGGAGTCGGAGTGCCTCAGGGCTCTGTATTGAGCCCCACTCTATTTAACATCCTTATGACCCTTCTGGCGACATTGGCGGAGTCCTATGGGGCCCGGATCGTCTCTTATGCTGACGACACCCAGCTCCTATTCACCTGTCGTAAGAGCGAAGAGTTCGATGGAGAAAGGATCCGCGAGTGCCTTGGGGCTGTCTTTAGCTGGTTTTCACACAACAGCCTCAAGTGCAACTCGGACAAATCCGAAATACTATTCTTCGGATGCCCATCGGAACCAGATTGGCAGGGATGGTGGCCTGCTGACATGTTCCCTCCCACTCAGTCCTCTAAGTGGGCTAAGAACCTGGGAGTTAAAATTGACAACGAGCTCTCGCTCAAATCCCAGGTCTCTACTCTTACGGGAACTTGCTTTGGGATCCTCAGAATGCTACGCACGTTCTTTCCCCTTCTCTCGGAGGAACATCGGAGGATCACTGTTCAGGCACTCATAGGGTCCAGATTGGACTATGCAAATGTCCTATATCTGGGTCTGCCTGAATACCTCCTCCAGCGTTTGCAGGTTACCCAGAACGCTGCTGCTCGTGCAATTTTTGGCCTGCACCGCCGCACCAGTGTCTCCAATCTCCTTGTATCCCTTCACTGGCTTCCGGTGCGGAAGAGGATACTGTTCAAGGCCATGACTCTCGCCCATAAGGCCTTGCATGGCAATGGTGCCAAATATCTTCAGAGGAGGCTGGATTTCTATCGACCTGTACGATCCCTCAGGTCAGAAGCTTTGGCTTTGGCTCGGGTGCCACGCATCAAAAGGGCTCGGCTAGGCGGCCGGTCCTTTAGATTCCTTGCTCCTCAGCTATGGAATTCCTTACCGGTGTCCTTGCGAAACACCGCTAACCTGCTTGTCTTCAGGAAAGACTTAAAAACCTGGCTGTTCGCTGGATAATCTGTCTCCCCTTTTAGGCCCCTGCTCTTTTTACTGTTATGTTTTCCAGCTCTTTCTTTGGTCTGGAGCACAAAGCGCCGGGACACTCCTTTGGAGTAGCCGTTGCGCTATAAAAGTCCCATTTTAACATAACATAACATAACATAACATAACTATACTCATGGTTTGTCATAACACCAACACCGTTGCCTGCTAAGGTAATCTAGAGCATTCCATATAAAAAAAAACCTTTCTGTGGGCTAGAATTCAAAGTAATAACAATCCCCTTATAAATATCTATTGACATTAGCAGATGCTTTTCAGAATCAGTATGTCAGCTACTGCCTTTTTTGTAACTACGTATAATACACAATCAGGCATATTGCATTCATCATTTGCTTGTCAGCAACCAGCGTCAGCTCATTGTACTGAGAGTAAACTTTCCACAAGGCAGTTCTCCGGCTTGTAGTCATAAAGGTACAAGTGCATTGAAAATTACAGTTGGCAATGCAAAATCTATCTCTCTTAAGAGGAACTAACAAGGATTTTTGAAGTGCATATCTTCTATTCAGACAGTTTATTCGGGTAGATCACTAACATGTAAACCTTGCATACAACAGTAATCTGTGAAATTCTATGTAACAAAATGCCAGCCAACAAGCATTGACGCAGTATAATAATGATCCATCCTTAAACGCCTATTGTCTTTAACACATCCTTTTCTCAATACATAGGGCATGTCTACTGGCTTTGTCATCGAATTTAAAAATAAAAATATGACACCTATAAAATCTGGCATGATTATTTCCAATGAATCAATAAAGCCTATACACTTTTACAACAGCTTTACACTTTATCCAACACCTGCCTATTCAAGTACCACTCATTGGCGACCATCATGCATATAGTTATAAAATGACAAACATGTAGAAAAATACAGCATGCAAAACAGTACACAATCCCTCTCAACAGGGCCTACTAACAGCACAGTAAAAACCCATGATAATCTGTGAGATTGCACGTAACGAAATTCCTGCCGATCACTTGTAATTTAATGTGAGACCATTAACATTTAAAGGCTTATTGGCTTCTACATGTGCTTTTCACAATTAATAAGCTAGACTAACTACTTTTGTCATAATCTAAAATAAATAAGTAGACCGGATTTATGGCATTGGGCATAGCATTTCCAGTGCAACAGACAGACATTTATAGTTTGCTACCATAACTAACTAGGGCGCACAATGTGGATAATAAGTGTTTCCACAAGGCATCAATCAGACACACAGTCATAACATTAGAAATTACAGTTGGCTAAGCAAAATCCTTTGTCTCTTAATAGGGCCTAACAAGGATTCTCACAGAGCAAACCTCTCATATCCATGGTTTATCACAGTGGGTGACAAAAATGTATACCATTCCTACTAGGGTAAACTGTGAGATTCTATGCAAAAAAATACCTATCTGTGGGCCTTTACAACACTTAAATATCTACTGACGTTCCGTTTTGGTCCACAGAGATCTGGGCCTAAATCCATAGTTTTTTTGCACTCCACACCACCCCAGTTCAGACATGGCCATCAATCAATCAATAAATGACATTTATAGAGCGCGCTACATACCCGTAGGGTCTCAAGGCGCTGGGGGTGGGGGGGGTGCAGCTACTGCTCGAACAGCCAGGTCTTCAGCTTCTTCCTGAAGGAGAGGTGGTCTTGGGTCAGGCGCAGGTCGGTCGGGAGGGAGTTCCAGGTCTTGGCGGCCAGGTAGGAGAAGGACCTTCCTCCTGTAGTCGCTCTTCGGATGCGGGGGACGGCGGCGAGGGCGTGGTTGGCTGATCGGAGGTGGCGTTTGGGAGCGTAGAAGTTGACTCGGCTGTTGAGGTAGCTCGGGCCTTGGTCGTGTAGGGCTTTGTGTGCGTGGGTGAGGAGGCGGAAGGTGATTCTTTTGTTGACGGGGAGCCAGTGAAGGTCTCTCAGATGCCCGGAGATGTGGCTGGTTCGTGGGATGTCGAGGATGAGTCTGGCTGAGGCGTTCTGGATCCGCTGGAGTCTCTTCTGGAGCTTGGCGGTGGTACCGGCGTAGAGGGCGTTGCCGTAGTCCAGTCGGCTGGTGACGAGGGCCTGGGTGACGGTCTTCCTGGTCTCGGTGGGGATCCACCAGAAGATCTTCCGTAGCATGCGTAGGATGTTGAAGCACGCCGAGGAGACGTTGTTGACTTGCCTGGTCATGGAGAGGGAGGAGTCCAGGATGAAGCCCAGGTTGCGTGCATGGTCTGTCGGTTTGGGTGCGTTGCCCAGGGCGGGAGGCCACCAGGAGTCGTCCCAGGCGGAGGGTGAGGAGCCCAGGATGAGGACCTCCGTCTTGTCCGAGTTCAGTTTCAGGCGGCTGGTCGTCATCCACTCGGCTACCTCTTTCATCCCTTCGTGCAGGTTGGCTCTGGCGGCGGCGGGGTTGTTGGTCAGGGAGAGGATCAGCTGGGTGTCGTCGGCCATGTGCAAATCAGTCTGACCCTGTGCCTCATGGGAACAGTCCAGCCGGAACTGCCAAGCCATTCCTTCCCTGGACCGGAAACAAGCTTCCGAGGACCGGTTTCTGGTATTCCAGCCGTCTTCAGCCCGGCTTGCTTGAATCCAGTGGTGTGGAGCGCATGGGACTCACGTCTGAGCATACCCATCCTACTCGGGGTGACAAATGCAAAAACCACAGTTGATGGACAGAATGCAGAACAATGTCATACATTCACCCCAGTGCATAGATCGGGGCCTAAATCCATCGTTTTTTTGCACTCCACACCACCCCAGTTCAGACATGGCCATATGAAAATCAGTCTGACCCTGTGCCTCATGGGAACAGTCCAGCCAGAACTGCCAAGCCATGCCTTCCCTGGACCGGAAACAAGCTTCCGAGGACCGATTTCTGGCATTCCAGCCGTCTTCAGCCCGGCTTGCTTGAATCCAGTGGTGTGGAGTGCATGGGACTCACGTCTGAGCATACCCATCCCACTCGGGTGACAAATGCAAAAACCACAGTTGATGGACAGAATGCAGAACAATGTCATACATTCACCCCAGTACAGAGATCTGGGCCTAAATCCATCGTTTTTTTGCACTCCACACCACCCCAGTTCAGACATGGCCATGTGCAAATCAGTCTGACCCTGTGCCTCATGGGAACAGTCCAACCAGAACAGCCAAGCCATGCCTTCCCTGGACCGGAAACAAGCTTCGAGGACTGGTTTATGGCATTCCAGCCGTCTTCAGCCCGGCTTGCTTGAATCCAGTGGTGTGGAGCACATGGGACTCACGTCTGAGCATACCCATCCCACTCGGGATGACAAATGCAAAAACCACAGTTGATGGACAGAATGCAGAACAATGTCATACATTCACCCCAGTACAGAGATCTGGGCCTAAATCCATCATTTTTTGCACTCCACACCAACCCAGTTCAGACATGGCCATATGCAAATCAGTCTGACCCTGTGCCTCATGGGAACAGTCCAGCCGGAACTGCAAAGCCATGCCTTCCCTGGACCGGAAAAAAGCTTCCGAGGACCGGTTTCTGGCATTCCAGCCGTCTTCAGCCCGGCTTGCTTGAATCCAGTGGTGTGGAGCGCATGGGACTCACGTCTGAGCATACCCATCCCACTTGGGGTGACAAATGCAGTCATCTTCAGCCAGGATAGCTTGACTCCAGTGGCTTAGTGAGCAAGGGACCTATGTTTGGGCATACCCTTCGCACATAGGGTGAACAGCAAAACACACAAGATGATGGACGGAATGTTGCACAATGGCAAAACAGTCACCCCAGTGACAGATCTGGCTTTAATCCATTGTTATTTTGCTCACCAAGCGACCCCAGTTCAGACATGTCCATATGCAAATCAGTCTTGACCCTGTGCCTCATGAGAACAGTCCACCCCGAATGAGCTGCCCTATAGAGTTTAGAAAGTTGAATTTAGCTAATGGTGGGCTATAAATGAGTGTGCCATTGAAGGTGTTCTGGCTGTCGAGACTGATTTTAAAGGTGGCTACCTCGCCTTTTTTTAAATCAGGGATTGATTGAAACTGAACATTGAGACCCTTACGAGCTATAAGCTCTATCTTCGTATAGATTTTAAAGCCCGGGGGAAGGACCCCTGGGAGACCTGTTTTCGAGGAGGGATCAGCTCAGGCTTCTGTGTTGAAGGTTTTATCAATTGCGTGCTCCTCCATGAGGTCGTGAAATGCTAAGGCATTTTTTATAAGGGATCTAGTGTTGAGAAGTAAACAGCGAGTAATATTGTAACCTATGTCTGGGTTTGTATGCTTAGAGCGCCCGCATCTCGCTTGAGGAAGGGGAAGACTGTGAACCACAGTGGTGCAACGGGGACATGCTTTTTTCTCTGCACTCAGGTGTGGTTCATAGGGAATGCCCAGGCAGGGTTTTCCTGTAGGTCTAAGGTGCAGTAGAGTCTCCCGAGAATATTGTGTTAGTGAGCTACTAAAGTCACCTGAGTAAAATCCTGCGCTAGCGCTGTGTGTGTGGAAACTGGGCGGCCAGGCGCAGACAGGCTTGCCTTTGGTGCGCCAGCTCTGCGTGTCCGCTGCAGCATGTGTCTCAAATAGAGGCAATTGCGGTGAGAACTACACTACCGGCTTCTTAGAGTGAAAGTGTAGGCAGAAGTAGGTGCTGAGTTCAAGTCCTGCCCTCCACTCAAACTGCACCATAGCCACGGTGGACTAGGGCAGAGACCCACATGAAAGGCGGAAATACAACTGAGTTTTAAATCACAGATAAAACAGATTGTGCGGAAGCTGTGCTGGTGAGATTGAAAATTGGACTGTTGATGTGATGAGATGCAGCTCTGGCTCAAGCACCATGATGCACATTTTTATAAACCTACTTTTCCAAAAATCTCATTAAAATACATTTTGAATATTATAAAAGAAACAGCCTTTTAATTTGGCAGGTAGATATATAATACAATTTTGAATCGTACTGCGGCCTGCTCTGGGAAACATCTAGAACAGCCTAAACAGCAAAACTAGCTATTGGGTTTTATTTAAATGTGAGGGCAGACTAACATCAATGTACTACTATGCCCTATTTTTTGTGCCCTGGACTAACATGGCACACAGTAGGTTGACTTATAATTATGTAAAATAGGAGTTTGCATTTGGCAAAGGAAGATTTACCTGGCATGCGCTACTGTAGTGCATTTAAACTATAGCCCCAGCCAGAATGCCGTGGTGCCCCAGGCAGCCATGTCCTTTGATGTTACATATCTGTGCTGTATAAAGCTACACTGTTTCTAACCTCTGACATTTAATTTTCTATGCCAATGGTGTACTTTTTGAACCATTTACTATGGACTTTTAGGGAAGTTAACTAAGCAAAATGAGGATTTCCAATGGAGAACCTCAGTTTTGGGGAAAACATGGGTGCTTTCCGATTGGTTAGCAGACAGCTGAATCAGATAGGGAAAAAATAGAGCTGACCACACCAAAATTATATAACTCCCTACAATGGCCCTATTGGAAGCAAGAAGATTCAAAGACTCCTTACACCGGTCTCCTGTTGCATTCCAGAAACTACAACTGCTCTCCAAAGGTCAAGTGATTGATCTCTTGTTTGCCTGCTCCAGCTACAAATGAACTTCACTGACAAGAGAGGACTGAAACTTAAAAGATGCATGGTGACTTAATGCCTGGCTTCTGGACCAGGGTGGCTGCAGAAGTGACCAGAAAGACATTACCAGCCAAGAAAAGTGGATTTGTTTCCACCTACAGAGAACTGCGAGAAGGTGCTGAGGCTTGCCCAGGAAGGATACACTTAAAATTAGCTTGAAATAATGGTTCTTTCTATCTTGAGCTGTATGCTGCAATGAAACCTGGTTCAACAGGACTTTCTCGGTAAATATAGCTGGCTTGTTAAATCCAGGGCGGCAAAAGTTGCCAGCCATGCTCTACTTGTATATTTTGAGAATCCAAAAATGTCACTAAATTTGAAGCTATATGTTCGAAGGTGGTGTATTAGTAGGTGTAGGTATGTACCTACCACCAATAATAAGGCAACAATCACAAAAAGGTCCGCTCAAAGTCTCAATAAATTCTTCCCTTGCTCAACTCTTGGAAGTAGGCTGTGAGAAGGCAGGCTCAACTTAGGAGACAGGTGTGTGAAGCATTTAAAAACACCAATATACTAAATAATGAATACACAACACATAAAAAAATCCAGCAACACTTTATAAAAATAGTAAATATTATTAAGATTAAAATGACACCAAAGTGACAAAACTCCAATGTAGGTAACCAGAGATATAATTTGTTAAAATTGATAGTAAATCTAGCGCTTAGAAGTAAATATTGCTCAAAGGGTTCAAAAAGGTTGTGTTGTACTGGTAGAAAGTCAAGTGTCCTGGCCATGTGGGATGAAGCACTTTTCAACTTACTTCCAACATAACGTGTAATTGTAAAGTGCGTGTTCACCCAAGGGTATCTTGGCACTGAATAACAGTCTTTATTGTTTCCCAACTCATTTGTACTCATTTTATTGACCTCATAAGGATGAAAGAATGAGTGGATCTGCCTAGATACGAACCTGCAACCATGAGGTCGAACACTGGCCCCTGCATTAGACTCATTAGTGCACTAAGCCACCAGACAGGTTTCTTGATGCAGGAAAGTGATTCACAGAACAAGCCTAGCATTCAGAAGTTCTGGTTTGCCTCTTGGGGTTTGGAACAACAACCCCCACACTGTACCTGTTCAGTCCAAGTACAATCCAGGTGAAGCTTGCCATTTTGACCTGTCCTTATTGTTGATGTTGCAGGTAGCCCTTCCAGCACTTTTCTACCTGTGGCTGATCAGGGAGTCCGCTCCTTGTCCTCTAAGACAGGCAAAATCATTTTATTGTGAGGCCTTGTTTGTGCAGCGGGTGCAGTCCTTATAAGTGCAGTCACCTTTTGTGCAGTACAAGGGTTCAGCAAGGCATACCTTCTTCTCTACACATATCTTTTTGGTCTTTGACAGTTGACAACACCAATCCATGGTTCCAGAATCTCCGAGTTGCTCCTTGGGAATTTGGGAGCACAAGATCCACAATGTGCCAGGCCAAATCTTTCATAGTCTACTGAACGCTGAACAGCTGAGTTCTTCTTGGTGGAGGTGATGAAAGGTGGAGCTCTTTCAATTTCTCTATTTCAGGGAGCCCACACCTTCAACTTCCAGAGCAAGGTAAACACCTTCTTGGCTGAAGACCAAAAGTGTGCAGCAGGTGCAGTCCTTCTCTTGTACAGTCCAGTCCTTCTTTTTGTAGTTTCAAGTTAGGGATCAGAGTTGCTGGGCAGCTCTCCCCTATTTATCCAGTATTCTTTAGTGACAAGCGGGTGTGCACCCCTGACTGATGGGTTACAGGGTGCCATCCAGAAGTATGACAGCTTCCTCTAAAGTGTGGCATATTCTTGTCCCAGAAAGCACAGTTCTTTTAAAATACAAAATGTAGAAAGTCTTTAGTGGAGGTTAAGATCCGGCTAAGCCACCCCACTAGCATGACAAATTTTCCCTAACACTCCCCCCTAGCCCCTCTACTAATTCTATGACTGAGGCTCCTGTCCGGCTCGGGGTGCAGAATGTGTGGTGCGAGTATGTGTCCTGTCCTGTTTGAAGACCAGTTTAGCTACTCCACCCCTATCTTGCCTTTTGCTCTGCAACTGCAGATCTCCTCCCACCAGATGCTCTTTGTCTCTATGCAGGCCACTTCACAACTCTTCAGATCAGTTTGACTCAGCCTATCAAAGGCTGGCCAATTGGGATCGGCTGCTAAAAAGCTGGATTTTGGGCATCAGGAAAGAAAGTGCTATAACCTTTTTGTCTGTGATAGTCAAGAATAAATCTAACATTGGCAAGTTGTTGGATTTAGTCCAACTATCATTGTAATATGTTGAAGTATATTTTGAGCTCACTTCTATCAATAGTTATACTTTACTAGAGTATTCCCAAATTAGCCTAAGGAGTCAATGTGCTAGAGTGGGGAAAACACAATTGGCAGTTTTTTCCCTCACCAGGGAATATAAACTTCTTTTAAAATCTTCCTGCTTATAGTTACACCCTATGCTGGGGGTCCCTAGGGTAGACCTTAGGGACGACTTATATGTAAGAAAAAAGGTAGTTTAAGGCTTTGGAAGTACCTTCAATTTCAAAGAAGAATTTGCATTAATGTATTTTTAAAAGCAGCCTGCAAAGTAGGGCTGCCCCTAAAATGACAGCAGGAAATTGAGCAGTGCAGACATAAATGCATTAAATCTACTGCACCTCTAAACCTGCACACCCTATCATACACTAGATGATTACAGGTAGGTCGCCTTACCAATTGTAATAACACCTAATTGCCATGTACCATTAATCAGAGCACAGGCCCTAAGTCTAAGGTTAGCAGACCCCAGGGCATCAGAGTCAGAAAACCAGAATCTAGTAGTCAAAATGGGGGCAAGAAGTGGGGGACTCTTCAAAAAGCCCTGGTTTCTTTGGTGGACTGGGGAAAAGCTGCAGATCCAATACAGCAGCAAAGAGACCAGTGAATGTATAAAGTAAAACTTAATGAAGCACAATTACAATGTGAATGTACACAATTATAAGATGCCAGTCCTTTTACCCTAAATGATGGGGAGCATTTAATAACTGTTTGCACATGCACTCGGTTCAAACATTACTGTCTGCATAGACAGTGACTCTGGCCAGCAAGCTAACTAATCACTGGTTCACAGCAAAGGCTGAGGGGCTACCAATTAGTCAGACACACAAACTAGTGCCTATTGTATTCTCCAGAGACATGCCTGTCTTGCAAATAACAGCTAAACATATATAAAAAATTGTTACATCAGGTGATGTCCACTTAACATGATATTCTGATTCATGAAGCTGGGAACTCTTTGTGTGCCCAGTAGGAAGCAGTTAGACGACTTGCCAAGCTGCCATGCACAACGAGTTATATTAACCATTCCCAAATATATGGTTGATATCATGAGATCCTTCAGCATAATCTGCATGCCTTATGCTGATGACGCTTAGTTGTTTTTTAGACTTGAGTGCCCTCATCAGGATATTAATCATACATTTTCATCATTTGTTTAGGCCATACAACCTTGTAAGAGTAGAAACATGCGTAGAGCCAACACAGACAAAATTGAGGTGCTAATATGTGGTCCTGATGATGTTTGGAATGTCAGCTTTTGGGTAAACTGGTTATGCCCACCTGACCCCCATCCTGTAGGCCTTCTGAGAATTCTTGGGTTAGGTTTTGTTAAGAAACTTCTCTTGGAATGGAAAGTTAGTGCCGTAGTCTCTGCATGCTTCCTACAGCAAAAGGTATTTGGGAAGTTCCACCTTGCCATATACAACAGTACAAATCTTCAGTGAAAGACATAGCTATCTTTCCCAGACTGGGCAATGTGAATACATCCTGCAAGAAATTAGGTTATTGGTTGAGGAGTGTAGAAGTCCCACTCAAGCAACAAGCAACAACCACAATCTGTGTCAGGGTGAAGCACAAAAAGCCACTAAATTAATCTGTGTTTAACAGGCTGATAGTTTGGCACATAAGCATTCAGGCTTAATTTGGAGCCAATACGTAAAATAATTATGCAGTACTCAAACAGTAATAAAGTGAAAGCACAACAAAGAGAATTTCTACACCACTCTAGGAAATAAAAATTGTAATACCTAAAATGTTACCAGAAAGACAAAAACGTGCATTTTCAGAGTCTTAGGAAAAAGCAGCTCCTACAATTGCGAAAAGACAAATATAGTCACTATTTGCAGCACACCACGATAAAGCGCAAGCGGGGTACAGGACCAAATTCAGCCCGCTGGATAATGTACCTGGTTATACGTGGACTGAGATGTGAAGTCCTGCTTCACTCTGCTTCAAGTTGTAGTGGTTCCGAGAGGACCACCGATCAGGAGCTGGGAGGTGCTGTGTTGAGTTGCATCGGACTGCGTGAGGTCCTATGAGGCTGTGGATCAGGAACTGAGAGGTGCTGCGATTTGAGATGCTGAATTCAGATGCATCACACTCCTTGATTCTGACAAGGCCACCAATCTGGAGCTGCAAGCTGCTGTGATGTGAGGTCCTGTGTTTATATAAGTCAGGTTACCTTGGTTCTAAGGAAACCCACATTAGACAAGGAGGAGTACAAACCGATACCATCTAAGGACCTGGGAGCGCCTCTTGGGGATTAGGACTCAAACCAGCAGAGGTCAGCAGCAGGGCACAGGCAGGTCCAGTTGGGGTGGGTCAGCTGGACAGATGCAGTCATGGTCTCTGAAAGTTTTTATGTCCCCTTGACTCTGAACAGGAGGACAGGTAGCTAACCCTTGAAGTCATTTTGGTGTTTCTGTGTTCAAGAAGCAGGTCCAGGCTTCCTATCTCAGGCAGCAGGGCAGTCCTCCTTGCAGCAGGGCAGCAAAGTAGTCCTTCCTATGTGTCTTCCAGTGTCCCAGTGTGATCTGATGAGTGATTCCAGAGGTTTAGGATTTTGGTGCCAGCTTTTGAAGTGGGTAAACACATATACCACCCCCACATCAGGTTCTAAAAACTTCCTTTTTCCCCTGCTCAGGCTCTGAGTGGTCTGGGGTCACAAAAGAATGGTGTCAAGTCCAGTTGTGTGTTTGCTGGTGCAGACCTTTGTAAAGTAACAGAGGCAGGGCATAGCGGCACCCTCAATCATTTTGGCAGGATGACCCATCCTGCCAATACCTAGATGCCTTTGTTTTACTGTCTTGAAGAAATACACAAACGCCAACTACCAACTACACCTAGTCATGTGATCCAGGACACAGGTAGCAGGCACCAAGTGTCTTGGACAAAAAGGACTTTCTAAAAGTGGCATTTTCAGAATTGCAACATAACATCCATATTTGCCATACTAAGGGGTTTAAATTTAAATCTAAGTGTAAACATCATTCTCATATCTGCTCTCAAACGTATGTTACCACTTATTAGTCTAATAAGGTATCCCAATGTTATTCTATGGGAGAGAAAAGCCATGCAATGGCCCTGTCTTACTTTTTAAATGCATTGCCCCATGTCCTATGAGACTTTAGGGCTGACTTTGGGGTGAAATATGTATTAAAAAGAAACTTTTAGGCCTGGCAAAGGGATTATTTTGGAAGGTCAAAGCAGCATTTTAAAACTGCACTACTAGCTGAAGTGGCAGGCCTGAGACATTATGTAAAGGCCACTTAAGTGGGTGGCATAATGAGTGTTGCAGGCCCACTAGTAGCATTTAAATACTGGGCCCTGGATACAAATAGTACCACTTTACTAAGGTAAGTCAATCGTACCATGCTTTTGTGAAACTACAAAAACACTATAGCACTGATTAACTGTGGTAACGTGCACAGAGTCCGAAAGCCAACAAAGGCTAATTCTGCACCATGTAAATGTAAATATAAGGGGTTATTCATAGAGCACACTGTGACCAAAGATGGTATCCTGCCGTTAAAACCACTATTTAAGGAAACAATGGATCAAAAGCCAGGAGTCAGTCATTCCCAGGCTAGGGAACATTTTCTAGCAAGAATGAAAGAGAAGTCGTTCTCTGTCTAGCATTTGAAAATGTGCAACTGAATCCCCTCTTAAATAACAGTAGTTTGAACAATATTGGGTTTGGGGGAAAGTGGAGAGCTACCTATCTGCTGAGTAGCCGGGCATTTTATAAATATCAGCTCATTCATTCTTTCCTGCAATTGGCAAAGGTATAGGCTCACATTCTCAAGTAAACAATTCCGCAGTAAAGCTCTTAACAGTAAAGTAGAGTGTGTATTTAAAAAACACTAGCCAGACTGCATTTAAACTAGTCTAGAAAAATAGTGCTTTTAAATAATGTGGCGAAATAATACATGCTTGTTACTTAATAAGAAGCACTCATATATAACACATTTTCAAACGATTACAGATGGCAAGATCATATTGTAATCCCCTTATGGAAATGTCTTTGTTTTTATAGAAACTGTTAGTTCTGTTCTTATCGTTTAAGTAGAATACATTTTCCAATACGAAATAACATTAATTAGTACATTTTACATTACAAAATGTTCAAATAGGAACATTTTGCATTTGTATGTGTTTTCCCCACACCATTCCTTTTTTCAAGCATATGGTAACAAAATAGCACAATCACTATATGTATTTAATCCATCTTTATAAACCAAAATTGTTGTAATGGAAATTTCCTCTGCATGGTAAGAGACATGCCCGTCTGAGTTCTCATCTATATTGTTGTCTAGATCACTTATGCTGATTTTTTTTATTGTTTTAGGTCATAGGCAGCTGTGACATAAACATCTCTCACTGATTGTTATGTTATGTTATGTTACAATAGTTTATATAGCGCTCAGCTGCCCCAGAAAAGGGGCGTCCCGGCGCTTTGTAGCAGAAAAATAACTGACTCCAGTGAAAATGGAAAGGGGCGACCACTCGGTCCCCCCGAACGTATGGCAGAGTACCTCGATCCCCCCGGGAAGCCATTTTGGGCGGGAGGCGCGTCTCGGCTGGTATGCCCGAAGCGGCGTAGCCGGGGCGCGCTCTTTCCCGCCCTAGAGTGGGCTGGCCTAGACACTGACGCGGCTGGCCACGCCCTCGGGGCAGGCAGGGGCGGGTTTACGCCCGCCCTGAAGACGGATAAAAAGGGACGCAAGACCGGAAGACATCCTCTTGTTCCTGTGCTCTGAAGCTGCACCTCCTCGCTGCACGTGAGCTCGAGACGGAACGAAGAGCCAATTTTGAGCGTTGTAATCTTTTCTTTTGTCTTACAGATACTCGGTCGGAGAAATGCCCAAGAAAGGCGGGAAGAAAATGACGACCGAACAGATGGTACGGGTTCTCATGAAGGAGATGACAGAGCTGAAGAGGCGGGTGGCGGAGAGAGACGGGGAAGGGGGGCCGGAGCGTCCGTCGGCTGGAGCAGCCCCAGGAGGAAGAGCCAAGAGGCCAAAGAGGGGACCAGCTGAGGGAGACGCCCCGGTTCCCTGTACCCCGCTCGAAGCGCCAACCCCAGTACCAGTGGAGGGGAATCCGATTCCCGTAGTGGTCACGCCGGTGTCCAACAAGGATATGCCGCCCGAGCTGGCAGCACAACTTGCAGCGTGGTTGGGCGACAGTAGTGAGGGCGCCACGGCTGCCGAGGCCCAGGCGCTGATGAAGCAATTACGCGAGAAACGGGATGCAGCCAAGGCGTCCGCGCCGGTTGCAGTTGTTGACAAGCCACAAGGGACGATCGCGACCGCAGATGCAGCGTCCGGTGCAGGTAAGCGGCCATTGCCGATTGCGAGGGATGAGTCAGCACCCTCTCGTAGAGAAAGGTTGGGTCAACACGTGCCTTTGGCAATTAAGGAGAAGATTTGGGCGGGGGAGTACGTGAACATCTTCTCGTTGCTTGTTGATCATTATGAGGTGGAGCATGTTAAGAGTCAGAAAGATCTTATGCATCCGAGTGTTTGGCGCGCAAAAATGGCCGCCTTTAAAGTAAATGAGACTATCGGCAATTGGGGCAATGCATGGGGAATTTTTACGTCAATCTTGGGGGAACGTAGGCCCGAGTTGCTTTCCGAGTTGCCGACCTATCAGTCAAGAATCATGGGATACTCGACATCATACCAGGGTAACCATTGGTTCTGCTACGATAATCTTTTTAGAAAGGCAAAAGAGCATAATAAAAGCTTAACCTGGGATTGTTATGATTCTTTGACATGGGATAAAATGAAGGAGACAGGTATGTTGAAAATGCCATTGGTAGGAGGTAATGTTGGCGAGTCCTCCCGCCATTATGGGGGGACGCCCTTTCGGTCAGGTACGAGTACCGACGATTACTCGAGACCTGCCGGCAATACAGGAAAAAAGGGGTTCTGCTTCAATTTCAACAAAGGTAAATGTACCAGGCCCCAGGGGTCGTGTAAATTTAAACATGAATGTAGTGGGTGTGGGTCGTCCCATCCTGAGTCCACGTGCAGAGCCAAAACGGGTGATAACGGGGGGAGAGGAGGCGCCAAACAGGTCTAACGTAGTCCGAGGGGCGCCTTTACCTACCCCGATTGATACCTTGGCGATGATTCCCTGGCTCAGTGAATACCCGGATCGTACTTCTGCTGGGGTGCTGCGGAACGGATTTTCGTATGGTTTCCGCATCCCGGTAGGGGACTTTCAGGGTGTGGAGAAGTGTAAAAATCAACTTTCCGTCCTGCAGCATACGACCGTGGTTCAGGAAAAGATCCGGAAAGAGGTTACTCGAGGTCGGGTCGCCGGCCCATTTAGTGTACCCCCGGTACAGAATTTTGTGTGTTCTCCTTTAGGGGTGGTCCCCAAGAAGGACCCGGGTGAGTTTCGACTGATTCATAATTTGTCAGCTCCACGTGGTCTTTCTGTAAACGATGCAATAGACCCAGAAGTGTGTTCGGTGCGGTACGCATCCTTCGATGAGGCCGTAGCCATTTTGAATCGCCTGGGGCCCGGGGCGCTGATGGCGAAGTCAGATATTGAGTCAGCGTTCCGGTTGCTCCCGGTATACCCGGACGATCAGCGTCTCCTAGGTTTTATGTTTCAGGGTTGTTATTACATGGATAAGTGTATGCCGATGGGGTGCTCTATATCTTGTGCCTATTTCGAGAAATTCAGTAGTTTTCTACAATGGGTCTTCACAAAGAAGACGGGTTTCCAACATGTAATGCATTACCTTGATGATTTTCTGTTCCTTGGGGCAGCCGGGGACCTCGAATGTGGCCGGGCCTTGGCCGAATTTTGTGTATTGATGAAGCAGTTCGGTGTGCCATTGGCACCAGGTAAGACGGTGGGTCCTGCGACTTGCCTCGAGTTTCTGGGGATCGAGTTAGACTCCAGAGAAGGTTGTTTTCGTTTGCCAACTGACAAAGTGTGGAAGTTCAGGGCAGCCCTGCAAGTGTGTCTAAATGGATCTAAAGTTACGCTGCATCAATTACAGCAGTTGGTGGGACAGTTGAATTTTGCCCTGAGAGTTATACCGATGGCCCGCCCCTTTTCTCGTTCAATTGCCCAAGCTATGGTCGGCCTAAAGGAGGGCCATCATCGCACGAGACTATCGGCTGAGGTCCGCCAGGACGTGCGTATTTGGTTAGCATTTCTGGCGGACTTTAATGGTCGAGTCATCTGGAACAAACCAGCCGTATCCTCTGAAGAGCTGGGGCTATGGACAGATTCAGCTGGTAGCATAGGTTTTGGTGCCATCTTCGGCACAAAATGGTCGGCACAAAGGTGGCCGACATGGTGGCATGACAATGGTCTGACAAGTAATATTGCTTTCCTGGAACTTTTTCCCATTTTGGTGGCCCTGAGAACCTGGCCAGAAGGGTTCAAAGATCACTCTGTGATATTTTGGTCTGACAATATGACCGTGGTCGAGTGCATCAATAGTCAGGCAGCACGATGTAAACTGATTTTAAGACTGCTCAAAGAAATTGTTTTACTGTGTATGCAACTGAATGTACTGTTCAGAGCAAAACATGTCCCAGGGGTACTGAATCGGGCGGCTGATGCACTGTCTCGTTTTCATATGCAGGCTTTCTCGGGTTTCCTTCCCTCAGCAGACCCAGAGCCGGCACCCTTCCCCGAAGCTCTCTGGTCTCTCGGTGCCCCGAACTTCGTCACCTCGTGGGAGAGAGTCTAGCACCACGGACGAGGAAAGCATATGAAGGGGCGTTTAGGTCCTATTTAGCCTTTTTGGGGACTGATGGAGAGAGGCTTTGGGGCCACGAGGAATGGGTAGTGAATTTTCTGATGTCCTTACGTAGGGCTGGGAAATCTGTGGCTACGGCCCAGAGGCATCGTGCTGCTATTTCCTTTGTTGCCAGGGCTCATAGTATCCAGGACCCGACAGCGTCTTTCGTTGTACAGAAAGCGCTGCGGGGGTGGCAACGCCTTGAGGGCCGCAGAGTAGATGAGAGGCGCCCGATAGGTTTGGATAGGTTGGCCCAGTTGTTGGCTACACTCCCTGCCACATGTTCATCTCAGTTTGAGGCGGTGTTGTTCCGAGCCGCTTTTACGCTAGCATTTCACGGGGCGATGCGAGTAAGCGAACTGGTGGCAAGGAACAAACAGGACGTGGCAGGGGGTTTGTGCCAAGAACACGTTCAGATCAGAGGAGAGGCAATGACGGTCTCCTTTGTCAGGTCCAAGACCGATCAAGACGGGATGGGTGACTGCATAATCATACGCAGGATTCCCGGGTCCTCCATGTGCCCGGTAAAGTGTTTAGAAGATTACCTAGCACGAAGGGTGGCATTATGGGGGGGGACCTTGTTGAGACACGCGGACGCCACCCCACTGACGAGGTTTCAGTTTCAGCGGGTGCTTGCGATGTCAATTGCCGCTGCGGGCTTGAACCCGGGCGAGTTTGGGACCCATTCCTTTCGGATAGGGGCTGCTACGGAAGCTACAGCCAGGGGTCTTAATGTTGAACAAGTGAAACGAGTGGGGCGTTGGTCCTCCAATTGTTATAAGAGGTATGTGCGGTTGCAAATGTTGTAAAGCTGTAATGACGTACTCACGCCTCTTGTTTTTGTTTGGTTTTCAGTTGCGCAAGCCTACGAGGCGGGGCGGACTATGCAGTCGACCCAACACCGGGCCAGCGGTCAGACATCACCGGCTGTGAAAAAGGAGGTGTGGGTCGTGGGCCACTCATACGTGAGGCGTGCCGCGGACGTATTCAAAGCAGGTGACATGATTCACGTAGCTGGGGAATACGGGTACAGGGTGTCCTTCTACGGAAGAGGCGGTCTCTGTATTGACCAGTTTCAAGCATATTTTGAGGATTTGTTAGGGCGGACGAGGTCACCGCCGTCTATAGTCATAGTGCATTTAGGGGGCAATGATTTGGTCACCACCGGTAGACGACTTCTCCTGGAGGCAATGCTTTCCACTGTAAGTTGGTTGGCGAGGAGAGTTCCGGGGTGCACAATTGCGTGGTCCCATATGATCCCACGAAAGGTGTGGCGGGGGGCTATTTCTATTCCTGCTTTGAATCAGTCTGTTAGAAAGCTTAATAACAAAGTGAGTAGGTTGTTCCGTTCCGGGACATTGCATTCTATTTCGCATGGCTGTATTAATGATGACAGTATGTATTCGGGGGATGGTGTGCATTTGTCTCGGGTGGGGAATGAGTTACTCATAGGAGACTTCTTAGCATGGTTAAAAAACGTTAAAGCATGACCTTTAGGTAGGAGCTTTGTGGGGGGTCCGGATAGCCGGTCAACTATCCGGACCTGTGGCGGTAAGGTCATGATCGGTGAGCAGTAATTGGAAGATCCCTATGAGTGGGCGTCACCCAACACGGATGGGAGCGCTCGGGAGAGGTGGCCTTTGGCCCCTCAACGGGGAGGCGGTCCTGTCTAAGGAGAGGCCGCCGGAAGGAAAGGAAAGGCGGTCAAGGCCCCTTCCTGTGTAGGAGGGGTTACAGCCCCCTCCTGGGGAATTTCCCGGGGCCAGTGACGTCTGCGACGGCAGATGTGGTAAGTTGTGTGGGGTTTGGGGGGAGGTCTACGCTACCTTCTAGATACTCACACGAGTCCTCGAACGACCTTTAAGTGGCGTCGAGTTTATTGGGGCCCCCGTCAAGTCAAGGGAAATTGGTAGTTGCACTTGGGGTACGCCTCAGTGCTGTCGCCCCTCCCAAGTGGGGGGGGTATTTCTGGTTAGGGATCTTGACACCGGTTACGACCTTGCCGTTGGCCCTTAAACGTTAGGATGTACAATTTCATTATTTCAAGAAAATGTTTTGTAGGTTGTTAGTTCGGCTAGGAGAACCTCTGTATTAGAGAATCTGTTAAGGTTAGCCAAACATCGCAATGTGGTTATGAAATTGTACATTAATATGAAACTGTTTAACGTTTAATTTTTTGTTTTAATAAATACGGCCGGGGAGGGTCACTCCCTCCCTCTTCCAAAAACTTCAAGAACTGTTTCCGGTTTCCCTCCTTTGGGGATTGTGTTGAGAGGGGGTGGCGGGTATCTCAGCCATATGGAAAGGGGCGACCACTCGGTCCCCCCGAACGTATGGCAGAGTACCTCGATCCCCCCGGGAAGCCATTTTGGGCGGGAGGCGCGTCTCGGCTGGTATGCCCGAAGCGGCGTAGCCGGGGCGCGCTCTTTCCCGCCCTAGAGTGGGCTGGCCTAGACACTGACGCGGCTGGCCACGCCCTCGGGGCAGGCAGGGGCGGGTTTACGCCCGCCCTGAAGACGGATAAAAAGGGACGCAAGACCGGAAGACATCCTCTTGTTCCTGTGCTCTGAAGCTGCACCTCCTCGCTGCACGTGAGCTCGAGACGGAACGAAGAGCCAATTTTGACCCACCCACCAACCCCTGAGGACAGCCAGTTGTTTTAAAATAGATCGATAACTCTATTTTCGTTACAGGTTGTGGTATTATCATGTTGATATTGAGTGTGTAATAAAGTTGGTCGATTTTATGTATGTTTTGTGATTAAAGATATTCGGTTCTTAGTGTCCGTTTATAAGTATGCTTATTCGGGTCATAGTGGCCAATGTATTGTTGGTTTAGTTAGCATTGTCGTATTTATTTTGGTCGGGCGGTAAGGTCATGATCGGTGAGCAGTAATTGGAAGATCCCTATGAGTGGGCGTCACCCAACACGGATGGGAGCGCTCGGGAGAGGTGGCCTTTGGCCCCTCAACGGGGAGGCGGTCCTGTCTAAGGAGAGGCCGCCGGAAGGAAAGGAAAGGCGGTCAAGGCCCCTTCCTGTGTAGGAGGGGTTACAGCCCCCTCCTGGGGAATTTCCCGGGGCCAGTGACGTCTGCGATGGCAGATGTGGTAAGTTGTGTGGGGTTTGGGGGGAGGTCTACGCTACCTTCTAGATACTCACACGAGTCCTCGAACGACCTTTAAGTGGCGTCGAGTTTATTGGGGCCCCCGTCAAGTCAAGGGAAATTGGTAGTTGCACTTGGGGTACGCCTCAGTGCTGTCGCCCCTCCCAAGTGGGGGGGGTATTTCTGGTTAGGGATCTTGACACCGGTTACGACCTTGCCGTTGGCCCTTAAACGTTAGGATGTACAATTTCATTATTTCAAGAAAATGTTTTGTAGGTTGTTAGTTCGGCTAGGAGAACCTCTGTATTAGAGAATCTGTTAAGGTTAGCCAAACATCGCAATGTGGTTATGAAATTGTACATTAATATGAAACTGTTTAACGTTTAATTTTTTGTTTTAATAAATACGGCCGGGGAGGGTCACTCCCTCCCTCTTCCAAAAACTTCAAGAACTGTTTCCGGTTTCCCTCCTTTGGGGATTGTGTTGAGAGGGGGTGGCGGGTATCTCAGCCATATAAGCCGAGACAGGCTAGTTTTGGGGGGAAAAGTGGGTTTGACAGCCTTTATGAAGTCCAACAGGCTTTCCGGTTCACGTATGTGTTCTGGTAATGATTTCCACAGTTTAGCTGCTAGATAGCGCAAGGAACGGCCTCCCGCTCGGCAGCGCTTGATCCGGGGTACCCTGAGCAAATGTTGACCTGCAGAGAGTAGTACGCAAGTTGGACCATACAGGGTCAAAAGGTTGCAGAGCATTTTAGGAGTCGCAAGTTTTAAAATTTTGAAGGAAAGGCATAGTGTCTTAAACTGAATTCGCTGAGCCATGGGGAGCCAATGCAACCTCCGGATGGTATCGTAGATAGAGCAAAACGCGAAAAGGCCTACTAAGGCTCTAGCAGCCGCATTTTGGATGTGCTGAATCCAGGAAATCTCAGCTTGATTGGCTCCCAGGAGCAAGGAACAAGCGTAATCCAGTCGGGAAAGAACCGTGGCCTGGACTATCAACTGCCTTGTAGATGAATCAAAGAACTTTAAAATAGGTCTTAGACCTCGTAAAATGCCAAAGCATGTGGCAGCGACTTTTTTTGTCTGAAAGCAAAAACTAAGGGAGGAGTCCAGCCACACTCCCAGGTTTTTGACTTCTGATTTGGGTTCCGGGACTTTACCCTGAACATCGGGCCACCAATGGTCACCCCATGAATCAACGTTTTTTCCAACCAATAGCACCTCTGTCTTGTTTGCATTTAGTTGCAGACAGTTCCATGTCATCAAATCTGCCACAGCAGTGAAGCCACTTTTAAACCTGGAGACATTTGGGGCTGATACTTCAGTCAGGGCAACCACTAGCTGAGTGTCATCAGCATATGCGACGATGGTAAGGTCCCATTGTCTGGAGACATCCGCTAGTGGCTGGACATAAAGATTAAATAAAGTTGGGCTTAGTGCCGAGCCCTGGGGGACACCCTGTTCAATAGGATGTGCCTGAGATAGGAAAGGAGGAGTGGACACACGAACGGACCTCTCGGTCAGAAAAGATCTGAACCAAGCAAGGGCCAAATCGGTGATCCCTGCTTTCTCAAGTCGGTGGAGCAGAATCTTATGGGAGACAGTGTCAAAGGCGGCACTGAGATCTAACAGGATCAGTGCCGCCGTTTGGCCATGATCAAGAATGTTCCGCAGATGTTCCGTCATGGCTAAGAGAGCAGTCTCGGTGCTATGACCGGTGCGGAAACCATGTTGCGTTTCGTACAGGATGTTGTTGGAACTCAGAGTGTTGGTGAGTACATTGTTAACATGGGATTCTGCCACCTTCGCTATCCAGGGAAGAAGGGAGATAGGCCTGAAATTCTCAGGCTTTGACGGGTCCAGACTAGGTTTCTTAAGGATCGGGGAGACCCACGCCTGTTTCCATTTCACTGGGACAATAGCGGATGAAAAGGAGGCTTTATTCAGCTGGTGAAGTGGGGTCATACAGGACAGAGAAGATTCTCTGAACTGCGCAGGTTTAAGTGGGTCAGCCGGAGAGCCGGACTTGATTTTCACAGTCAGATTACTAAATTCTTCCTAGGAAATCTCGGGAATAGCCGTCAGATTAGAGGCTAAGGCTGGTCTAGCGAGAAGAGATGGGCTGGGCACATCCAGAGAAGGAAAAGATCGATAGATTGCACGTATTTTTTCTACGAAAAAAGAGGCCAATTCTTCGCTTTGGGGTTGTGATGTAGGAATAGACGCAGGAGATTTTTTTGTACTGAGATCTTTCAGGATTTTGAAGTTGACTTTAGCGGGATTAGAGCTCACTTTAATCTCAGAAGAATAGTACTCTGCTCGGGCCCTACATGCTGCTCTGTGATATAAATTAAGTTTGGCTAGATAGCGCACTTCATTTTCAGGAGCATAGTCTTTCCTCCATTTGCGCTCATACCTTTTACACACCTTCAGGAATCAGGGAGTCATTATACCAGGGGTTAGAATCTTGTGTACGAACCCTAGTCCAAGTTGCCGGTATAAGAGTGTCAAGTGCCCGAGTGATCCAGGCACAGAATGAATCATATCCTGTCTCGACATTATTGAAAGGGCCTAACGGGTCCGCTCCTAAAAGTGTGTGAAAATCTTCCAGTCAAAGCTTGCGCCACGGTCTTTTATATGCAGAGCGTTGAGTGTTGTTCTGTGGAGAGATAGGTATGGGAATGGTCATTTCGAATAGGAGATGGTCGGACCAGGCCATAGGGATAGGTGTTGGTGCAGTGGCCCTCTCAATATTGGTAAAGATGGGATCCAACAGATGACCGGATTGCAGTTCGGTTGGATGGAAGTGGCAAGCAAAACGCTACACTCACAGTGTTGGAATGCAGCATTAGGGCGGTGGTGTCAGCATACTGTGTACTGATTAGTAGTATTGAATATGACCTTTTTACCATGGAGTCCCTGGGGTGAGGCCTATGGGCTCACTCGCCTTTTTAAACTTTCAGTTGCTGTGTGCCTAGCTCACCCTTGGCCTTCATCAGGTAAATGTGGAGTGCTGCAAGGTGCAAGAGTGGTGACTATGCATTAATTATATATGTGCCAGGGAAGGGTACAGTAAAAGTATGGAGCAGCACTGTGCAGTACATGTGGGTTAGTACATGTGTTTAGTCTATGTATGTCTGCTCTGGAGGCAGTACATGAGAGATCTAGTGTTGTGAAGTGTGTGCGTAGGAACAGCATGGATGATGTACAATACATGCAGGATGAAATGTTGTGGAGCACACACATAGGGACTGTGCGTGTATCTACTGGCAGAGTGTGTGATTGGAAAGAGCACACCCTGGTTAAATATAGAAAAGCTCCAAGACTGAACAGTGCATGCAGTTTCAGTGTGCGTATTGAATGCATGTGTACTTGTAAGGATACAGTGTATAGAGGAAATAAGGCTGGACCCAAGTGGGCTTTAAAAGTGCACTGAGGTATTGTGCATACAATGGTACTGTGTATGGAGGACCCTGGATTCAATTTTCACAAAGCCCTGGCCTGCCTGGTAGAGACATGAGAAGGAGATGTATCCCCCAACACGGAATTTTGTATTGCTGCATTTATGTGAGCTGAGTGGGAACACATGGTTATGTTATGTTATGTTAGTTTATTTCTTCTATAGCGCTCGGCTACTCCAGGGAGCATCCCGGCGCTTTGACGAAGAATATCGGCAAGTAAGACAACAACATAACAACTAAAATGCAGGCAGAAGAGAGGGGAAAGAAATTATTTAGTAAAAAGCCACGTTTGAAAGGAAAGAAGATACTCCTTTTACATCTCAATAGACTGCTGTTTGATTCAATTAACAGACACAAGGAATGGGCCTGGACACAACTCAGCCACGGAGATGGGTCTGATCAGAGGATCATAAAGAGTAGGACTGGGTGTCTGGGATTAACTCTTTGATGCACACATCACTGTGGCTGATATCCAGTTGTAAACTCTGGTCACTTTGATTTATTGTGTTGTGGATAATCAGCTTCAGATTCACACCTGCTGTGGCAGACCTCATGAAGGTCGCTGAAAAGGCCAAATAGCCACTTCAAAAGAAGCATAACTCCAACATATTAATTCAAAGACCCAGACCCTAAATCACATTTGCCATCTGGAAAAGAACTTTAGGAAGGAGTGGTTGAATTCTCCAGGCCAGCCAGATGGGCTGTTTGAGAAGTGGAAGCTCTCTAAGACTTCTGCCTATGACCAGGACTGGGGGCAAAGGCCAGCCAGCCTCCCTGGTGGGAGAGTGGACATCACCCAGGGAAATCAAGACTACCTGCCCTTGAACCTGGATCACCAGCATCTGCTTGCTTGCCTAGGCTAATGTGCCCTGTGAGGAGGAAGTCAGCCTCGTAGGGAGTGAGGTCCAGTGGTGAGCACTGCCAAATTAGGACTCCCTGTTCAAAAGATGAGGATTTGGATGTGCACCAATCAGGCTATAGTCCATGTGAAAGACTTTTGGCGACCTCCCATTTGCCAGGAGAGGTCCACTTGAGACTGCCAAGTATTGAGCGATGTTTTGAGAGCCAAGCCCACATAGCCTCATTGTGGTGACCCTGTAAGCCAGATCAGCCCACTGGTGCTTAACTTGGGCCAGAGTGTGGGACTTTTGTGCGTCATGTGGAGGGCGATCATAGTGAAGACAACCCGTATGCCAGAAGGAGCTGTTGGTGTCGCTGTGGCCAACTGTTTGGGTCCTGGCTCAGACACAAGGATTACAGCTGTGACCAGCGGGTCTAGCCTGCCAACTTCACCTGACTGTTTCCCCGAGGATCATAGGACGCTCCTGAGGACATCGCACCCTTTCCGGAGCTCCAGTCTGGAGACAAACATCCCCCATAGAGCAAGTGCTACTTATGTTTTGTGTCTGCCATGGGGGAGCAGATCTGATCACTGGAAGCAGACCTGAGGTGCTGCTTAACAGGACGAGTCTGCACTTCCGTGTGCTGACGTGTCCATTGTGATCAGCCTATCTTTGGTGTACAGGGTCCGGTGTTTGAAGTTCCAAAAGAGAGGGATTTCCCCTGCACTGCTTAACACTGTCACACTGCTGGAGTGGGTAAGACTGACACCAGGTCTTTGGAGCCCCTGGGAATTCACTGCTGTAGGTGTTGCAACACCATAGACATGGTTAACTGACAACCTCATTCACCTTCCTTAAGAATAGTTTTAATGCATTGATCCATACGAGTTGAATCCCATTCAACCAGTCAAGTATTTATGACCATGACCTGTTTGCACTGATAGTTTTGTAGACCTATTGTTAGAATTATACATGTTGACACAATCTTCTCCCATAACTTTTTGCCTTACTCCTCCATTTTTGCTGATCTCTTTTTTGCTGACTTTTGGACTCTGCACACATCACAACTACTCACCAATGCTAAAGTGTATGTGCTCACTCCTCAAAACATGGTAACTTTGGCATATAGATAGATAGATAGACAGATAGATAGATAGATAGATAGATAGATAGATAGATAGATAGATAGATAGATAGATAGATAGATAGATAGATAGATAGATAGATAGATAGATTAGATAGATAGATAGATAGATGTGTGTGTCTGCATATAGGTGTGCATGTGTGTGTGTGTGTGTTTGTGTGTGTGTGTGTGTGAATTTATTGAGACATAGATTGCCACATAAGGAAGATATGAACCTTGGGTAGTTCCCAAGTTTAGGTGGAAAGCTGCTCATTTATATAAGGCACCCTACAATACCATTGACTCACTGAATCTGCTCATCTCAAATGTCAGTTTTCCAAACAGCATTTTTAAGCATAGGATTTAAACAGTGACATCTGCGCGGAGCTAGAAAGTGACTAAGCCTTTTGCCATATTACAGCAAAGTCTTTAGGCATAGGATTAGCTAGTGCCATCCACGGCAAGCTGAAAAATCACAAAACCATTTTACCACTCTAGGTACACTATTGCAGCTGTGGATTTGTAAAATACCACCTAATTGAACCTGGACTGAATAAAAGTAACCCCTGACATGTGTTTCCTTCTAAATAGAGATCATAAGAGAAGTGTAGCTTCATCCAGACCCAAGGCAGCAGCCAGTGTAAATCAAGACACCATCTTTTTAGGCTTAGAACGCTGCATAGATTATGCAAAAAGGAAGCTGGGATATCTATGTAGTTCCTAAAAGTAGGCGGAGATCATTTTCTTTGTATGGTGCTCACTACAACATCATTGACGCTCCGAATCTGCTTTCTAATACAGTAGTCACTGTTTTCATCTTTTTATGCAGCACTTTCTGAGTCTTGCACCTTCCTGTCTGCCTGCTGTGCATCTGTGTCTGTCTGTGCTTCAAGAGGAAGGGCTGCCTTGAGCTGCTGCTGTGGCAGCCCTGGAATCACTTATCATTATCAGCCGTCTCTGCTGCAGGGGCATAAGGAACACCAGAGGCGTAGCTAGAGCTTGTGGCAGCCGGGGCTATACCTCAGATTGCCGCCCCTGTGGGGAGGGGTGCTGGAGAAAAAGGACGGCAAGCACTTGAATGAAGCCCGAAAGACTCATAGTATCGCTGCTAATAGTTACCTCGATCATGCAAGTTACACACACATGCATGACACGTCCAAGGCTACACAGTTGAATACACCGGTGACCGGAAGTACAAAAGGAGAACACAACACACTGCACGATCTATCTGGGCACTCAGAAAAACTGCATGTGACATCCATCAGAGAGCTGTGTGAACAATTACAACACGAAAGGAGTGCATACCACATATTAGCCCTACATGAAGTAAGCATTTTTGTAATCTTGTTTTCTGCTGATAAAGTTTTGAGAAATTTCAATTTTATACTGTCTGAAAAATTTCCCAGGGTAAGTTTGTCTTAGCCTTCCTTATGAGTTTGCATTAAATTCTGCTATGTGCGGAAGCTCCTGGAACCTCACTTATTGGACTTATGAGTTTTGGAATGAAAGCCATGTTCTCTTGATAAATGCTTTTAAGCTAAACGTACTGATATCTATCAGGGGAAAACCAGAAGATGGCATTTAGGTGCAGTAAGCAGCAAGATCTGGACGTTGGTCCTCATTACTGGGGGAATAACCACTTGTAATGAAGTGTATAGCAACAACAAAACAAAAAAAACTAAAAATCCTTCCTTTCTTCCCCTCCACTATCCTTTTTCAATCCAAATAACAGACTAATATGTCCACTACTCAAATACATTTCCTATTTCACTATACTAATTCATCACTAATCCTTTATGGGTTCTGGAGTAGCATGCTACACGCCGAAAAAGCACATCATTACCTCAACAGGGGTTGCAAGCTGTATATAAATGCAAACCTTTTAACCTCTTCTACCCCTTCTGTATCCTTCTTAATCCAAATAATTGATTAACATATCCAATACTCAAATTATTAAAATGACTTCCATATTTCATTATACTAATTCACCACTAACACTGTATGGGTTCCAGAGTAGTGTGCTACTCGCCGAACAACGCTTCAACCCCCCCATCAGAGGTAGCAAGTAATATATGAATGCAATCATAAACAACAATGGACCTGTTCAGAAGGTGAACATGCTACTCAGTGACCCCTCCAAACATGCACAGTCACCCAAATTTGTGTGACGGAACAGCGGTTATCTTATGCCGTCTGTTATGGTGTTCTATGATCCACAGAAGCAAAGTGGTCTTGGCTAAAAAGCCAAGATTGGATGAAGGCGTCACTTATGACAATGGGCGCTGATACGCTTACTACTTTCAAAGGATTAGCAGGATAGGGTGCCATCTTACGTATTCTTCCACTGATAGCAGGCATTCTGATCACATTAAAAAATCCCGATACAGAAGCACCGTTTCTGCTCCACTGCACTACTTGCCCAAAGACTTAATTACGATCATTGTGAATTCATGATGTGATTGTGCACCCAGACCAAAGGGTACCACCCCCACGCCCGGGCTCTCTTCAAACGGAATATATCTACATGGGCAAGTTCTCTGGCTGTGATTTGTAACTTTTTTAAATCTTGAAATGGGCTGTTGGCTTTTTTTTGGGAATTTATTTAAAGCCGGAAATGCAATGTTGTTTTTACACCACTTTGTAAATTTTGTAAATATGTTAGATGCATGCTTTTTCCATGTTTATGCTTTCAATTAACTAATAAACTAGTACTAGTCACTTAAACTGTTCATAGACACGACTGGATAATATGGATGCGCTGTCCTGGGGCTCTTGAAAAAACACATAGAGACACACACACACCACACACACACACACAGACACACACTGAAGGACTGGGTTCTTTAAGACCCAGCGGTGCCAGGGCACAACACCTGAAACCTTCGTGGGTAACCTGCTCCGGCGTACAAATGACAGAGACACGGGACACTTCCTTCGGCGTCAAAGATTCAAGGTTTATTTACTGCAGGGAACACAGAAGTCACGACAAGTACAACACGTGCAACTTGGGGAGACTGCTTCAAATTGGTTCTGTGGATCGCTCCTTTTATACACGATTTTCCCATAGGTTCGCATAGCAGACAAAGGTTTACAACCCGGTTCCCACAATCATCCCCCAGGGGGGTCGTTTTGGTCACTTTGATACACACAAGGTCCGGAACATAAGTGCGGAAACATTTGGCGGTTCCCAACTGTAAAAACCCATCTTCCCAACATTAGTGCATTCCAATCGGCAGTAAAACAGATCGAAATAGGAACAAAGACAGGTGCAGAGGAAGATGGAGACAGTGGGGAGATCGGAAAGGGTGTAAAAAGGGGAGGTATCGGGAAACACGAGATACAGGCATCAAAGGGACGTGCCTAATGAGATGCACGGCTGAGACAATAAACCGGCATGGCAAGATGAGCCTCGAGCGGGGCCATCTGCCTTACAGTACCATCCCCCTCGTCAAAAAGACACTTACAAAGAACATGTGCCTTCCGCAAATATCTTGGGAGTCCCAGGGTCGCGAAGCGGACAACGTCCGTTCGCTGGCTACTTGAGGGCAAGAGACAAAATGGATGCCGTATCTAAGATGGAACCCGTGGGTACAGAGGAAAAACCCACATAACAAACAAACGGTTTAAGTTAGCACAGCGAAACTGCGCACACTTACTAAACTCGTCATTTGCGGTTCGTAGATATCAGACTCGACCATATTCGTGCGAGTCGAGAACATCACTTACAATTGTCACGGAACCTCAGACGCTCCTTTTGCCCTCATGTAGGCAAGCACTAGTCGGAATCATATTCGATATTCATCAGACCATCGAGATGTTGCTGTAGCATAGCTCTGTCCAACCGAGTCCCCTTGGTAACAGGTGGCTGTCTCATACACGTTGTAGCACAGAGGCCACATAAGGCAGGACCGCACTGCACACAAAGGCAACACGTGAACAGGAACGCCACAACGACTCCGATGATCATCAGAATCTTCCAACCCCAAGTCGACATCAGGCCCCAAAACCATCCAAGTAGCGTCCAATCCCCTACATCCACGTGTATGGATTCGGAGATCTTATGCAACTTCGAGATGGCTTGATAGACAGTCGGAGCATTATCAGGAATGAAAATACAGCAGCTCGAATGGATCACCTTACATACCCCACCTCGATCTGCTAAGATCACGTCTAAAACCATACGGTTTTGTAACGTCATAAGTCTATCCGCCTGAAGTTCTGTGGTGATATTACCAAGGGCACTGGCAGTAATATTAGCTGTCGATTCTACCACTCGAGTCAACTGTCTTAGGTTCCTACTATTAACCATAGGTCCCCAAAACGGGAGGAAACCCTTGAAAAAGTCTCCTGCCTCTTGACCGGCAGTATCCTCTTCGCTAATTACGCCTCTCACAACTCTAGTCTTGTGATAATCTGCATCTACAGTAAACGTCGGAGGCAACAAGTTTGTGATAAAACATGAGCCCATGAAGTCAGAGGGCAACCATGCATACGCACGATCATGACAGATAAAGTATGTACCCTTGGCAGCCAGGAACACAGGGGACGAGACCATCGGCAGAATGTAATTTTCAGTGCAAGCACTCTCTCCAAGTCAGGCTTTCGATCTTCGGCCGCGACCTATTAGACAAAAATTACCAATGTGGGGTACGACCCATATCGGAGGCGAGCTTTTAAGCTGTTTTTCACTAGTGAACACACTATACTCGCCTCTACTTAGGACCCTATAGGCTTGTACCTCTTCTTCAGGAATAAGCGAGGGATCATAGATATCGCTATCTAAGTCTTCAATTGCTATAGACAAAGGTTTCTGGTACGAGGTAGGACCAGAGTAGGGGGAACGTGGTTCTCGAATGGGGTGGAAACCCAGTGCGCTTCGAAACATTGTTTGAAATGCTCGAGCCGACCCTTAGGAACTATACGGTAACACCAGATATGGAATTCCCTTATCCGTAGTATGTGGCATCAACCCACACACCCAACAATTAGTAGTGTTAACCACTAACTGATGCTGATGAAGGAGCTGAATAAAGGAATTGTTGCGGAATTCTGCACGTCTAGCCTGTTCGTGTTCAGGTAAGATATGAAAAGAATGAGGAGAAACAGTGGAGGTGAGTTTAGGGTCAGGGGTAGGAGTAGGTATGGCAGAAGGTAAGAAGTAAGACATCGTGTAATACACCCCACCCGCCAATAATGCAGAAACAGTCAAAAACAATATGAATATTTGGAACATAAAACATTTGGTACGACTGAGTTGCTGCAGCTTGAATCTTTGCGCTTGAGCTCCTTCCAAGTCCGTCAGCTTCGAAAATGCCATCCCCTACGACCATCCGCAACGTTTCTTGACGCACTTCGTTCTGTGTAGCAGCAGTCAATCCCTAGGAGTTCCCAGGAACCGACGGTCTTTAACCTAGTGTCAAGACCTACTAACCAGAAGGAAGTACGCGCGCGGCCCTACGGTCTTTATTTCACAAATATATATATACATGCGAAAACAATGTTTCTCAGCTGTGGAAGCAAAAAGTGTAAGGAATGGAACTCAATGAATATATACAAAAATAATTACAGTGATATGAGTGTTCAAACTGATCGTGGAAAACGGGATAATGCAATTGTCAAGGGACAGAACAGGATCTTTTATTAGTCTTTAGTGCTGGATCGCAAAAAGTATCGGGTTTTCCCAGGACGTGTCTGCTCGTCAAACAAAGGATCCGTTGAAGGGACAGCGTCCTGTTGATCAGCTGAATGTTCTGGTCTTGAGTCTTTTGATGACAAATGTTCAACAGTGTCTTTTTGCTGCACTGAGGATTCTCCGACAGGTTGTGCGTCGCTGAAAGGTACAAACGCCGGCAATCCTTCGGTTTCAGTTGATGCAATGCCTTTCCTCACCCACGAGTCTGCTGGCAACGGGATAGGGACCTTTTTGGTGTGGGTGGCGTGCACCCAATTCTTCCGTCCCTCAAGACGAACTGCAGTTCTCGTGGCAAGGAGGACCTGGTAGGGTCCAGTGAACCTGGGATCCAAATTGTTCTTGCGCGAAAAGTTTCGCGTTACCACCCAATCTCCGGGCTAGAGCTGGTGGCCTGGACCCTCCGTCTGCGTCGGCAATGCTTCGTGAACCTGTTGGTGAATTAACCTCAGTTTAGCAGTCAAGTCATGAAGATAATCGATCAACATTGGATACTCAAGATCACAGAAAGCACCCGGTCTAGGGACCCCCCAAACATTGGCAGGACGACCGAACACTATTTCATAGGGACTGAGCCCTACTCGGGAGTGTACAGTTGCCCTTGTTGACAGTAATGCTAAAGGTAAAGCGTCAGGCCACGAGAGACCAGTCGTAGCCTGAATCTTTGCTAGTTTTAGTTTAAGGGTGCCATTGTACCCTTCAACCAAACCAGCTGACTGGGGATGATTGGCACTATGGAATTTCTGATTAATTCCAAGGCCCTTACACACACTCTTCATCACACTCCCCACGAACTCACTTCCGTTATCTGACCACACAACTCTAGGCATTCCGTACCGAGGAAAGTATTCCTTCAGTAGGATTTTCGCAGTTGACAAAGCAGTATTGTCCTTAAGAGGGTAGGCTTCAATCCATCGGGAGAACGCGCAAACCACAACTAAAACGTATTTCAGGTTATTGCATCTCTCCATATGGATGAAGTCCAATTGGATCACCTCAAAGGGACATGAAGGGGGAGCAAAGCTACCAGGAGGAGTTGGGGTTCCCTTACCAGGATTGTACAACATACATACCATACAATTCTTGACCAATCGTTCAGCACATTTCGTAATACCATCATTCTTCCACACAGGGGACAACAACTTGCAAATACCTTTCGCGCTAATATGTGCTAACCCATGCGCCATAGTCACAACAGCCAGCACATACGCATCAGGCAACATCCATCTTTTCTGATCCGATAAATCAATCCAACAACCATTCGCATCCAACTTTCCCGTACTTTCTTTCCACTTCGCCTTTTCGGTCTCGGTGGCCTCATTCTGAATTGCTTTCACACTCTCGATAGTGTCCTCACACATACTTGATTCTGTAGGCCACCTAACCGAACTCGTCACATACATTCGAGTGCTAAGGTTTCGGGCGGTCTCCTTAGCAGTCTCATCCGCAAAAGCATTACCACGACCAACATCATCCGTCACCTTACGATGCGCACTACATTTGACAATCGCCACTTGTTTAGGCAACGTAAGTGCATCCAAAAGATCATTCACAAGCTGGCCATGCTGAATCTTCGTACCATGCGATGTTAGAAAACCTCTCTCTCTCCACAACCGTCCAAAACTATGTGCGACGCCAAAGGCATATTGGCTGTCGGTAAACACATTCACACGTTTCCCTTTCGCTAACACACACGCTCTAGTGAGAGCGATCAGCTCTGCGGCTTGGGCAGAATTCTGATTTAATCTCGCAGTCTCAACAACAGTAGTCAATGTTACAACAGCATAAGCAGTAGTCACATCGCCATTCGGCAACTTGAAACATGAACCATCCACATACAGCGTTCCATCTGGGTCTTCCAATGGGGTGTTTTTAAGGTCCACTCGACCTTTTGTTTCCTCCTCTGTCCTCAAATAACAATTGTGTTCTGTTATTTCATCTGACTCTGAGCTAATTGGTAACAAAGTTGCCGGGTTCAGAACATTACAACGTTTTATTTGAATGTGGCTTGCCAACAGCGTCAACTCGTACCCAGACAACCTTGCACTCGTCAAGTGCTGAGTTTTCGTACGATTCAAAAGGGTGTCGACTCCATGCGGAACCATCACCGTAAGCATATTATCCATGACCAATCCTGCTGATTGTCGGATGGAGACCGCGGCTGCCGCCGTTGCTCGTAAACAACTCGGCAATGCTCTAGCTACCGGGTCCAAGGTCGAGGAAAAATATGCACATGGACGTTGCTTAACACCAAAAGGTTGCGTTAAGACACTCAAAGCACAACCTTCTCTCTCGTGAACATATAATGTAAACGGCTTGCTATAGTCAGGAGTACCTAACACAGGAGCCGAACACAATGAATCACGTAATTCAGAAAAACTTTTCTGACATTCTTCTGTCCATGGTAAAGGAGTCGAAACATCCTTGCACGTAAGAGCCACTAATGGTTTCGCTAGCAACGGAAAATTAGGAATCCATTGCCTGCAGTACGACGTAATACCTAAAAAGGCACGCACATCTCTTTGGGTTGTTGGCACAGCCATTCGCGCAATTGCTGCAATTCTCTCTGCGGTCAACCGTCTTCCCTCCTTTGACAATAAGTGACCTAAATAGGTTACTTCTTGACAACAATATTGGAGTTTAGAGGGCGACACCTTGTGATTTAACTCGCAGAGATGTTGCAGCAACAACACCGTAGCAATTTTGCAAATGTCCTGAGTATCTGCAGCTACCAATAGGTCATCGACGTATTGGATTAAGGCCGCACCAGCCGGCAACCTAAACGTATCCAGTTGACCCTTCAAGGCTTGACTGTAAATCGATGGACTTTCACAGTAGCCCTGAGGAGCGCGTTTAAACCGGAAGCTGCGTCCACCAAGAGAGAAACCGAAAAGGTCTCTGCTCTCTTCTGCAATGGGAATGCTGAAGAACGCATTCTTCAAATCAATCATCAAGAACCACGATGCGGAGGCTGGAATCAGAGTCAGTAGCGCCGTGATGTCAGGCACAACGGGGAACTGAGGAATCACAATTTTATTCACCTCCCGTAAATCGATAACAAAACGATAAACAGGTGGTTTCGAAGGATCAGTACGTTTTAGAATGGGCAGTACAGGGCTGTTGCACACGTTTCCCCGTGTTTCCTCAATAACGTCTTTCTCGATCAAATCATAGATGATCGCTAACAGCGCTCGTTCACCATCAAGAGAGATACGATACTGGGGAATACGTGGCAATCGCACATTGGATTTCAACTGAACAACATAAGGTGAGATATCAAGCAGGCCCACATCATTGGGACCTGTTGCCCACAAAGACGCAGGAAGAGAACTCAATTCCGGTGGAAGCTTATCGAGAGACAAGTACATAGGAGAGACAACCCTCTCTCCCAACGTAAGCTTTACACCCGCAGGAGAACAATACAAAGTTGCATACAAACGTTTAAGCAAATCCAGGCCCAAAAGATTTTCACCACAACCCGTGGTTAAAATCAACGGAGCTTCTAGCTCACGAGGCCCAATTGTAAGGGGCAAAGGGCGCGAAACTGGATTGCTAACGGGGGCGCCAGAAAATCCAACGGAAACATTTGTTAAGCCAGACAAAGGTGCGCCAGGGAGTTTCGAATGCTTAATGGAACTTTTCGCTGCACCAGTGTCCAACAGAAAAGGCTCAACGACGCCCGATGTAGCAACTGCGACGTAAGGCCCTCTCTGATCAACCGGAACTGATACTACTCCCTCTCCTTGTCTTCGGCTGTCCTAGTAATTACTGTCGTCAGTTCCCTGATCGACGTAATAATCGTCTACATTGTACTGCGCAGATCGTCCTTGCGACGATCCACGTTGATCAAAACAATTATCGGAATTTGATGAGTTATCGGAGCGATCATTCTGAGCACCACGACCTCTACCACGTGGTGCCTGCTGCGAACCACCACGACCTCCTCTAGATGAGTTACCACTATTACGTTCATTTAGAACAGGACAATTGAATTTGATATGACCCTCCTGTCTACAATAGGCACATTGATTGTACCCTAACGAGGATCTTTGGGAAGAGGAGTCATTACGAGATTGTGATCTGTTCGATTGCGGCTGTGATCTATTTTGTTGCGAAGTATTCTGATTCGAACGTGGAGGATAGGCCTGCTGTAACAACACTTTAGTTTTAAGCTCTTTCGTCTTTTTATCAGCACGGTCGTTCTCTTCTTTCTCTCTGTTCTCATAATATTGTGCCGTGGCCAATATCTGAGCGGAAGTAGAAACGGCCCACGCACTTTCTGAATTCTTCAATTTATTGCTCAAATCTGGCAATAAGTTCGAAACAAATTTATCCACGAACAACCTTTGACCACCCTCAGTGCTCATATCCTGACCACTATGATCAATGAATGCCTCCTCAAACCTCGTAAAGAAGTCGGAGACACTCTCGTCCTTTTTCTGTTTACAAGCTGACAATTTGTCCCAATTTACCCTCATAGCTGGCATAAGAGTTTTCATTAACGTTATTATTCTTTGAGGGAGAGCAGTAATGAATTGTTCAGGCTTAGCCCCACCAACTTGTCGCGTATCGGCCGCAATAAGAGCAGCCCAATCGCCACCTAATTCATTTGGATGATTCTCCTGACGAATCTTAGCCCATACCGGTTGCGGTACGACATTGCCAAACAGCATGTCAATATCGGCAAGATTCATTACCGTAGCGTCTACGAGCTGCGATAATTCCTTATAATACCCTGCAGGATTTTTGCGAGGGTCAGGCAAGGATTGCTTTACCTGTAACACTTCTGAGCGTTTCCATGGGAGATGTATCCATACTCTCTGAAAATGTGGCAGAATAATAGGATTAGCATTAGCATCACCTGGCATCCATACTGGTGGAACTTCACGCATAGGAAATTGACCAGACTCATCTGGCTGTCTTTCAACATCTTCAACAAACAAGGCTTGAGGTATAGGAGTGGGACGAAAAGATACCAATCGTTCAACAGCACGTCGAACATTGGTATCCACTATCAGTCCAGTCGAGAACTGAAGCTGTAAATCAGACAAAGCGGTCAGCACCTCGTCAGGTGCGTCGGCCGATATCTGATCACGAAGGACCTTACACATTTCCTCGAACACAAATCTTTGGGTTGGTATATTGAATTGACAAAACGTATCGAGTACAATACGTGGTGGATTTCTAAGGGGATGCGTCATCCAACCCATCGCCATATTATATAGCGAAGCGCGTTCCCTGTTACCAGGAAGCTGACTACGTCTCTGAGGACCATCTGAACCAGCGGACCCAAGAACAGGTCCGAGCGAATGAAAGAAACTAGCCGCAAGAGGAGAATTACGACTGCGAGTAGAGGGAGGAGTATAGGACACAGGACTAACAAGTGAAGGAGTAGAAACAGAAGCAACAGCAGGAGTTAACAGAGCAGGAGCAGTAGCAGGAGCAGGAGTATGTGGAAGCGGAGGAGCAGTTTGGATAGCAACAGCCAAAGGAGCAGGAACAGTTGGAAGAACGGGTGCAGGTTGAGGAACAGGCAAAGGAAGAATAGGTGCAGGAACAGGTACAGGGGGAATCACAGGGGCTGTGGTACCCTGTACATACGGAGGTGGCGACTTCATAAGATAGATTCAGAAAAGGGGGTGGTGATGAACAGAGTGTCTGAATTTAGCAGACCACTCTTACCCAGTCAAAAGATCAGGGCTTGATCCATCACCGTTATTTATCTCACTGCCCCATCCCAGCTCAGAACCTGGCTATATGCAAATCAGTCTGTCCCTGGCCCAGTGCATCATGGGAACAGGGCAGACTAAACTACCAAGCCAATTCTTCACCAGAAAGGAGACAAGCTACCGGGGACCGGTTTCTGGCATTTCAGCCGTCTTCGGCCCGGCTTGCTTGAATCCTGATGGAGCAGTGAGAAAGGGACTCATGTCTGAGTATACCCTGCCACACCTATAGTGGCCAAAAACGATTCAGAAAAGGGGGTGGTGATGAACAGAGTGTCTGAATTTAGCAGACCACTCTTACCCAGTCAAAAGATCAGGGCTTGATCCATCACCGTTATTTATCTCACTGCCCCATCCCAGCTCAGAACCTGGCTATATGCAAATCAGTCTGTCCCTGGCCCAGTGCATCATGGGAACAGGGCAGACTAAACTACCAAGCCAATTCTTCACCAGAAAGGAGACAAGCTACCGGGGACCGGTTTCTGGCATTTCAGCCGTCTTCGGCCCGGCTTGCTTGAATCCTGATGGAGCAGTGAGAAAGGGACTCATGTCTGAGTATACCCTGCCACACCTATAGTGGCCAAAAACGATTCAGAAAAGGGGGTGGTGATGAACAGAGTGTCTGAATTTAGCAGACCACTCTTACCCAGTCAAAAGATCAGGGCTTGATCCATCACCGTTATTTATCTCACTTCATAAGATAGGACATTAAAGGATCCTCAACTGCTTCTTCCTTCTTTTCCGACTCCGTAGGCAAAGTAGGATAGCATTTATCTATAGTCATACGCTGTAATCTATCAAACACTTCCTTCGCCTTAACCTCCTTATCATGCTGAAATTGCTCTGCTTTCTTTACAATAGTAGCAACATTATCTCTCTGATTTCGTTTAGTCTGTCTGATTTCTTTCTGTCGGGCTTCTTTACGCCACAACCGAAAGGCATCAAACATGGCCGGCCTTGACTTTTTCTCGAACAATTTAGCCTCTAGGTTATCTAGGATCGGGGTCTCAAAGCTACCATGAGGTGGCCAACTAAGGACACCGTCCTTCTTTGTATAACGAATCCAATAATCATTAAAAGTAATCGGGCCTAGCCCATGTTTACTGTACAGTTCATAAGTCGGAGTTCCAACCGGAGGTATCGGACACGAGTCCTCCAGTCGGGAATCCGCACCACAAGGTCTCAAACAACTGAACAAAGTACTACGACCAGGCATCTTGCACACTAGCCGAGTTTCACAAACTTCAAGGGTTACGGGATTTACCAAGTCCCAGCAAAGAGCAAAAACCCTCGGTTTTTGGCGGCTGCAGTCGTCAAATAACACAACAAAGTACGCTAGCAAAGTGTCACCGACAAAAACACTCACACAGCGTCAACAACAAAAACACTCGCTAAAGTGTCAACAACCAAGAACTCTGGGAGCGACCCACAAATACTTAACTCAAAGATCGATGGCGTCACCAGGAAGGCCCGTCAATCGTCTCGCTATACCAAGGTCTACGCCAGGCGCCAAAACAGGTCTACAGTCAGGGCAGCAGTCCGTCGCAGCCGTCAGGAGGCGGGAATCTTCGCGGGAAAAGTCTTCGGGCCACTTATTTCGACAACAGGATCGATGAAGCGGAGTGCACCTTCCCTCGGAGATTTCACACGAAGTTCCTCACGATCGTCGGGCTTGGACCGGTACCACTGATGCAGCCCCACGTTGGGCGCCAACTGAAGGACTGGGTTCTTTAAGACCCAGCGGTGCCAGGGCACAACACCTGAAACCTTCGTGGGTAACCTGCTCCGGCGTACGAATGACAGAGACACGGGACACTTCCTTCGGCATCAAAGATTCAAGGTTTATTTACTGCAGGGAACACAGAAGTCACGACAAGTACAACACGTGCAACTTGGGGAGACTGCTTCAAATTGGTTCTGTGGATCGCTCCTTTTATACACGATTTTCCCATAGGTTCGCATAGCAGACAAAGGTTTACAACCCGGTTCCCACAATCATCCCCCAGGGGGGTCGTTTTGGTCACTTTGATACACACAAGGTCCGGAACATAAGTGCGGAAACATTTGGCGGTTCCCAACTGTAAAAACCCATCTTCCCAACATTAGTGCATTCCAATCGGCAGTAAAACAGATCGAAATAGGAACAAAGACAGGTGCAGAGGAAGATGGAGACAGTGGGGAGATCGGAAAGGGTGTAAAAAGGGGAGGTATCGGGAAACACGAGATACAGGCATCAAAGGGACGTGCCTAATGAGATGCACGGCTGAGACAATAAACCGGCACGGCAAGATGAGCCTCGAGCGGGGCCATCTGCCTTACAGTACCATCCCCCTCATCAAAAAGACACTTACAAAGAACATGTGCCTTCCGCAAATATCTTGGGAGTCCCAGGGTCGCGAAGCGGACAACGTCCGTTCGCTGGCTACTTGAGGGCAAGAGACAAAATGGATGCCGTATCTAAGATGGAACCCGTGGGTACAGAGGAAAAACCCACATAACAAACGAACGGTTTAAGTTAGCACAGCGAAACTGCGCACACTTACTAAACTCGTCATTTGCGGTTCGTAGATATCAGACTCGACCATATTCGTGCGAGTCGAGAACATCACTTACAATTGTCACGGAACCTCAACACAGCACACAGACATACACAGCACACAGACACACACCACACACAGACACACACAAAACACATACAGACACAATACAGACACACACAAACACACACACAAACACACACCACACACACACACACAGGATGGAAGCCCTATTGTGCAGGGTTTCTAATAACTTTGCACTGAACTAATGTTATACATGAGTAAGACATCTTAGAAAGATGATTCCGCATTTCCTGCTGCAATCATTTGAAGGAAGGAGACAGCACAATGCTACACCATCCAGAACGACAGTAGGCCTCACCACTGCAGCAAAATGGCACACAACAAACATGCACAGAAATATTCTTGCCTCACATTAACACCTCCAGAATCATGCTTTCGTTCGTGATACAGTGGAAAGTCTTAGCATCAAGAATTGCTTTAAGTTCCCCCAAGGATAGGGAGCAATATGGCGTCCGACTAGTGGATGATAGCGGAGCTAGAGGGCAGAGGTCCGGATTTAATGTGCCAGTTGTGAAAGCAGCATAATTTCTTCCCCGCTCCAACTCCCGATCCCCTCCTGGGTCGTTATCGGATGCTGTACTCACCCCACGTTTTGGTTGCAGGTCGGCAGTAGAAGGCAATCGCTTGTGCTGCCGCGGAGCGTCTCTCCTGGTTCAGCGCTCTGTGTTGGTCTGCCAGCGGCGTCTCTTGCTGCGGCTCACCAGCGCCCTCGTGATGGCTCCAAAGATTGCTGCGAGTGTTACTTTGAAAGCGGCAGCGGCTGCTGCTGCGAGAAGAGCACAGAGCAAAGCAGCTCCATCTGCCATCGAGAGTGAGGGAGCCGCGGCAGGCACTGACGGCCCCCCGGGACAACTCCTCAATCATCGGCCACCAGAAGCGAGGAAAGGGAAGGGTGGCATAATTACAGGTAACAGCAGGCTGAAATTGGTAGGACCTTCAGTGGTGGAGCTGCTTAACCGGAACAAGGCTGTATCTAACACTGCGAGTAGTGCTTCCGGTAATTTGTTGGAGGGGGCTTCTGGCATAGTGGCTGAGACAGCAGCAGGGGATGCGGCTGACGCCGACGAGACCCCCGAAATAACACACCATACCAGCATTAGAATACAGGATAAAACTGTGTGTCCGGATACCTCTATGACTAAAGAAAAAAAGAGGGTTGGCCATCAGGAATTATTGCAGGGGCAACCTTTGGATATCAATCAGTCACCTTTAAGTGCCTCGTTCACCAACCTAAATGGTAACCAGTTGAGGGGTAGATGAGACCCATCCGCTAGAGACATACTAAAGGAGCTAGATCTGCCCCTTACATTACACCAAGAGTCTGCAGGACAAACGGGGCTTGAAGCAGAAACTATGGTGGCGAGGGATGGTGGGGAAGAGGATAAAGAGCAGAGCGACTGCTTCTTCTAGCTGACTGAAGAAGCTGAATGGTCAGAGGATGCATTAAGTACATCACAAGGGGCCAGTAGTTTGGAATCCGATCTGGATCTGGAAGAGAGTGATGAAGATCTGCCTTCAACAGCAAAAAAAGGTCCAGGTCGCTCAGGCAAAGGGATCAAACAGAGGAAGGATCTCTCCTGGGATTACTCAGCCAATACCTCTTTATCAGGAGCCGCCGATAAAGTCTCAGCTGCAACAAAACCCGAAGGACCTTCCACACTGGAAACGATTCATCAGGCCATATTGGCCCATAGAGAGGAGGCGCGTCATGACAGCAGGAAAACCCAGGCAGGGATGCGGAAACTACAGGGAGTAGTTCGTAAACTATCCAAAGCATTCTCCAACATGGGGGAAAGAGTTACTCATCTGGGAGATAGGGTAATGGGCGCTGAGAGTGAAACTGCAAGGGTAGTTACAATGGTGGATGCTCTTGATGCTCAGATAAAAGATATACAATGGAAGCTGGAGGAATCAGAGAACCGACAGAGAAGGAACAACCTAAGAGTTCTGGCGGTGCAGGAAGGAGTGGAGGGAGCTGACGCCAGGAGTTATATCACCAATCTGTTTTCTGCTGCGTTCCCCGAATTATCAAGCTGGAACTGGGCTTCTGAGATACAAAGAGTGCATCGTATCCCCTTCAAGCCGCACCTACCAGTGAAGGAAGGAGATAAACTTCGGGCCATCCTGGTCTTTTTTGGAAACTTTTTATTGAGGCAAATCATCTCGGATAAAGCAAGACCAGATTCCAGGAGGTCCAGCGGGGAGACTTTGTTTTTTGTAAGGCCGGACTTCTGCCACATTACGGTTGAGAGACATTGGAGACTCAGACAAATGCTGCAGCCATTTCAGGATAAAAAGATTCAGGCATTCCTGATTAACCCTGCACAACTGAAAATTATCAACCAGGGGACCACCCGCTATTTCTCATCAGAGATCAAGGCAAAGGAATATTTGGACTCTCTGGTCCCCCTGGGTTACTAGTGTTTAAGGGCCATATGTATCAACGCATTTCCCCATAGACACAGAATGGGCATATCCCTTTGATACATCTGGCCCTTAGTGTTTTGGGGTTATGCTTCTTGACTTGACTTGAGCAACAGGTGGATAACTCTGAAAAATTGTTAGTGGAGAAGGGGGGGTCGGAGTGGGGGGTTCTGGTACAAATTTATTAACCGGGCACAATGGTTGAAATTTGGTAGGGGCTTCTTTTTAGGACCAACTGCCTTCTAGGATCGTGTTCATCACATGCACAGACCTAGGTCTGAGCGCTCCCAGGGAGGGGCAGGCAGCCTTCAGAGGGGTGGGGAGGTGGGGGAGGGGACTCACAGGGTTGGGAGTGGTAGCGTGCAGGTCCGGGGCACTTCTGGGGAGGGGGAGGGGTTGGGAATTAGAAAAGAGAAAATCATTGGAATCATGTGTATTGTAGGTATAATTCTAAGGTTTGAAGGGTCAGCTTTTAGAAAAAAGGTTTCATGAGGAAACTGTACATTGAAGATTGGAGGGATGAATGATGGATCGAAAAGGCAGAAATTGGCGCATTTTGTAGCTTTGAATAACCTGGATGTCATTTGCATCCAGGAAACCCATCTGTCATGGTCTAAGAGAAATTTGTTAAATCTTAAGGGCTTTGAGCTCGTGGGTTGCTCGAAGCAAACATCTACGATTAGGGGGGTGGCCATTTTAATAAGAGGTTACCTTGGAGGGTGCAAACGGTCTCTGTCGGATATGTGGGGCAGATGGGCCATTGTGGAATTGAATATAAGAATTACCATATGTACAATCTATGGCTCAAACCAAGATGATGCAGATATCTTTGACAGATTGGAAGTGGAACTACTTAACTGGCCACACCCGCTGATAGTTTGCGGGGATTTCAATATCTCCGCAGATTTTGCGTCAGGAATGAATACTACTAGCTATGTTGGTCGTAAACCCAAAGTGTTTAGAGTGTGTCAGCATTAATTAACTCTCATAATCTGCTGGATGTTTGGGGCTATAGAGAGCCACATAACCCGGGTTTTACTTTCTGGAAAGATAGGTATACTTAAATTACCGAAAACAATCTCTGACCACAGCCCATTGATACTACTATATGAAAAGGCTAACCTATCTTCTCCGCCCTATAATTGGACATTTGAGAGGAAATTAGTAGGTTACTCTAATTATGTGAATCATGTTAAATTCACATAATAACCCTGGGATCAGGGTTATTTTGATGAAAATGAGTACAGTGCTTCTCGAAACACAGTATGGGATGCTTTTAAGTAGGCACTAAGAGGGGAAACCATTAGTTATACACCTTCCCAAAGGAAAAAGCACGAGAGATTCACAAATCCCTCTTGGATCAGTTGACTCAGGGAGAAGAACAACATTTAAGTGACATTGTGCAGGGAAGAGATACAAGTGAAAGTTTAAACAAGATCCTAGCATTGAAGGCGGAAATATATAAAGCAGATGCTCAGAGAAGCGCTGATAGCTATTGGGCCTCCAAGGCTAGAATGTATGAGACAGGGGAACAAGCCAGTAAATTACTGGCTTTGAGGATTAGGCAAGGGGTTAGCAGAAACCATATAGCTAAAATCCTGCTGTATACAGACCCCGAAGATATTAGACGTGTGTTTAAGGAATTCTATCAATGTTTGTATCAAGAAGAGGCCAGGGCAGATCCCGATGGTCTGGATTTTGATAATATAGGGCCTCCACTGTCGGTTTACGAGAGAAATATTTCTAGACAGGGATATTGTACTAGAAGAGGTCATGTTGGCCCTCCAGAATACACCATCTGGTAAAGCCTCTGGGCCAGATAATATACCTTCCGAAGTTTACAGGCGTCTGCAAGAAATAGTGGCCCCCATATTACTGGATCTATTTATCGGCATTTTCTCGACGGGAACTATCCCAGATTCCTGGAAGGAAACTAACATTATAGTCTTCCACAAAAAGGGTAAAACGAGGGAGGACCCAGGGTCGTACCGTCCGATATCCCTCATAAACTCAGACACAAAAGTATACTCTAAGGTCATGTCTAATAGGCTGGGAGGGCTCATTGGCGGACTGGTCTCCCCTTGGCAGCATAGGTTCATTCCGGGGAGGGGTGCAACAGACCACATAAGATGTGTTATCACCCTGTTTGACGCCCTTGCTGCCTCGGGGTATCGTGACGCCATGATCCTTCTCGACGCCGAAAAAGCATTTGACCTTGTGACCTGGCTATATTTGTGGGGGATATTGGATCGACACACAAACTAGTGCCTAATGTATTCTCCGAAGACATGCCAGTCTTACAAAAAACAACCAAACATATATAAGAAATTGTTACATCAGGTGATGTCCACTTAACATGATATTCTGATTCATGAAGCTGGGAACTCTTTGTGTGCCCTGTAGGAAGCAGTTAGAGGACTTGCCAAGCTGCCATGCACAACTAGCTATATTAACCATTCCCAAATATATGGTTGATATCATGAGATCCATCAGCGTAATCTGCATGCCTTATGCTGAAGACGCTTATTTGTTTTTTGGACTTGAGTGCCCTCATCAGGATATTAATCATACATTTTCATTATTTGTTTAGGCCATAAAACCTGGTAAGAGTAGCAACATGCGTAGAGTCAACACAGACAAAATTGAGGTGCTAATATGTGGTCCTGATGATGTGTGGAATGTCAGCTTTTGGGTAAACTGGTTATGCCCACCTGACCCCAATCCTGTAGGCCTTCTGAGAAATCTTGGGTTAGGTTTTGTTAAGAAACTTCTCTTTGAATGGAAAGTTAGTGCAGTAGTCTCTGCATGCTTCCTACAGCAAAAGGTCTTTGGGAAGTTCCACCTTGTCATATACAACAGTACAAATCTTCAGTGAAAGACATAGCTATCTTTCCCAGACTGGGAAATGTGAATACAGCCTGCAAGAAATTAGGTTATTGGTTGAGGAGTGTAGAAGTCCCACTCAAGCAACAAGCAACAACCACAATCTGTGCCAGGGTGAAGCACAAAAAGCCACTAAATGAATCTGTGTTTAACAGGCTAATAGCTTGGCACATAAGCATTCAGGATTAATTTGGAGTCAATACGTAAAATAATTATGCAGTACTCAAACAGTAATAAAGTTAAAGCACAACAAAGAGAATTCCCACACCACTCTAGGAAATAAAATTGTGATAACTAAAATGTTACCAGAAAGACAAAAACATGCATTTTCAGAGTCTTAGGAAAAAGCAGCTCCTACAATTGCGAAAAGACAAATGCAGTCACTATTTGCAGCACACCACGATAAAGCGCAAGCCGGGTACAGGACCAAATTCAGCCCACTGGATAATGTACCTGGTTATACTTGGACTGAGATGTGAAGTCCTGCTTCACTCTGCTTCAAGTTGTAGTGGTTCCGAGAGGACCACCGATCAGGAGCTGGGAGGTGCTGTGTTGAGTTGCATCGGACTGCGTGAGGTCCTATGAGGCCGTGGATCAGGAACTGAGAGGTGCTGCGATTTGAGATGCTGAATTCAGATGCATCACACTCCTTGATTCTGACAAGGCCACCAATCTGGAGCTGCAAGCTGCTGTGATGTGAGGTCCTGTGTTTATATAAGTCATGTTACCTTAGTTCTAAGGAAACCCACATTGGACAAGGAGGAGTACAGACCGATACCTTCTAAGGACCTGGGAGCACCTCTTGGGGAATAGGACTCACCCCAGCAGAGGTCAGCAGCAGGGCACAGGCAGGTCCAGTTGGGGCGGGTCAGCTGGGAAGATGCAGGCCAGGTCTCTGAACGTTTTCATGTCCCGTTAACTCTGAACAGGAGGACAGGTAGCTAACCCTTGAAGTCATTTTGGTGTGTCTGTGTTCAAGAAGCAGGTCCAGTCTTCCTACCTCAGGAAGCAGGGCAGTCCTCCTTGCAGCAGGGCAGCAAAGTAGTCCTTCTTATGAGTCTTCCGGTGTCCCAGTGTGATCTGATGATTGATTCCAGAGGTTTGGGATTTTGGTGCCAGCTTTTGAAGTTGGTAAACACATATACCACCCCCACATCTGGTTCTAAAAACTTCCTTTTTCCCCTGCTCAGGCTCTGAGTGGTCTGGGGTCACAATAGAATGGTGTCAAGTCCAGTTGTGTGTGTGCTGGTGCAGACCTTTGTAAAGTAACAGAGGCAGGGAATAGCGGCACCCTCAATCATTTTGGCAGGATGACCCATCCTGCCAATACCTAGTCACCCTTTGTTTTACTGTCTTGGAGGAATACACAAACGCCAACTACCAACCACACCAAGTCATGTGACCCAGGACACAGGTAGCAGGCACCAAGTGTCTTGGTCAAAAAAGACTGTCTAAAAGTGGCATTTTCTGAATTGCAACATAACATCCATATTTGCCATACTAAGGGGTTTAAATTTAAATCAACCTAAGTGTAAACATCATTCTCATATCTGCTCTCAAACGTAAGTTACCACTTATTAAGTCTAATAAGGCATCCCAATGTTATTCTATGGGAGAGAAAAGCCATGCAATGGCCCTGTCTTACTTTTTAAATGCATTGCCCCATGCCCTATGAGACTTTAGGGCTGACTTTGGGGGTGAAATATGTATTAAAAAGAAAGTTTTAGGCCTGGCAAAGGGATTATTTTGAAAGGTCAAAGCAGCATTTTAAAACTGCACTACTAGCTGAAGTGGCAGGCCTGAGACATTATTAAAAGGCCACTTAAGTGGGTGGCATAATGAGTGTTGCAGGCCCACTAGTAGCATGTAACTACTGGGCCCTGGATACAAATAGTACGACTTTACTAGGGACTTACTAGTAAATTAAATGTGCCAATCAGGAGTAAGGTAAGTCCATCGTACCATGCTTTTGTGAAACTACAAACACACTATAGCACTGATTAACAGTGGTAACGTGCTCAGAGTCCGAAAGCCAACAAAAGTTAATTCTGCACCATGTAAATGTAAATGTAAGGGGTTATTTATAGAGCACACTGTGACCAAAGATGGTATCCTGCCGCTAAAACCACTATTTAAGGAAACAGTGGATCAATAGCCAGGAGTCAGTCATTCCCAGGCTAGAGAACATTTTCTAGCAAGAATGAAAGAGAAGTCGTTCTCTGTCTAGCATTTGAAAATGTGCAACTGAATCCCCTCTTAAATAAGAGTAGTTTGAACACTATTGGGTTTGGGGGGAAAGTGGAGAGCTATCTATCAGCATTGGGACACTCTGCTGAGTAGCCGGGCATTTTATACATATCAGCTCATTCATTCTTTCCTGCAATTGGCAAAGGTATAGGCTCACATTCTCAAGTAAACAATTCAGCCAGTAAAACTCTTAACAGTATTACATTGTAAAGTAGAGTGTGTATTTAAAAAACACTAGCCAGACTGCATTTAAACTAGTCTAGAAAAACAGTGCTTTTAAATAATGTGGTGAAATAATACATGCTTGTTACTTAATAAGAAGCACTCATATATAACACATTTTCAAATGATTACAGATGGCAAGAACATATTGTAATCCCCTCATGGAAATGTCTTTCTGTTTTTATAGAAACTGTTAGTTCTGTTCTTATCGTATAAGTAGAATACATTTTCCAATACAAAATAAAATTAATTAGTACATTTTACATTACAAAATGTTCAAATAGGAACAGAAATTGCATTTGTATGTGTTTTTCCCCACACCATTCCTTTTTTCAAGCATATGGTATCAAAACAGCTCAATCACTATATGTATTTAATCCATCTTTATAAACCAACATTGTTGTAATGGAAAATTCCTCTGCATGGTAAGAGACATGCCCGCCTGAGTTCTCATCTATATTGTTGTCTAGATCACTTATGCTGATATATTTTTTATCATTGTAGGTCATTGGCAGCTGTGACATAAACATCTCTCACTGATTGTTATGTTATGTTATGTTACAATAGTTTATATAGCGCTCAGCTGCCCCAGCAAAGGGGCGTCCCGGCGCTTTGTAGCAGAAAAATAACTGACTCCAGTGAAAATAAGCCGAGCGTAATACCAGACAGGCTAGTTTTGAGGGGAAAAGGTGGGTTTTGACAGCTTTTACGAAGTCCAACAGGCTTTCCCGTTCACGTATGTGTGCTGGTAATGACTTCCACAGTTTAGCTGCTAGATAGCGGAAGGAACGTCCTCCCACTCGGCAGCCCTTTATCCGGGGTACCCTGACCAAATGTTGACCTGCAGAGCGTAGTACGCAAGTTGGAACATACAGGGTCAAAAGGTTGCAGAGCATTTTAGGAGTCGCAAGTTTTAAAATTTTGAAGGAAAGGCATAGTGTCTTAAACTGAATTCGCTGAGCCATGGGGAGCCAATGCAACCTCCGGATGGTATTGGAGATAGAGCAAAAACGCGGAAAGGCCTACTAAGGCTCAAGCAACTGCATTTTGGATCTGGGAAATCTCAGCTTGATTGGCTCCCAGGAGCAGGGAACAAGTGTAATCCAGTCGGGAAAGAACTGTGGCCTGGACTATTAACTGCCTTGTAGATGAATCAAAGAACTTTAAAATAGGTCTTAGACCTCGTAAAATGCCAAAGCATGTGGCAGCGACTTTTTTTGTCTGAAAGCAAAAACTAAGGGAGGAGTCCAGCCACACTCCCAGGTTTTTGACTTCTGATTTGGGTTCCGGGACTTTACCCTGAACATCGGGCCACCAATGGTCACCCCATGAATCAACGTTTTTTCCAACCAATAGCACCTCTGTATTGTTTGTATTTAGTTGCAGACAGTTCAATGTCATCAAATCTCCCACAGCAGTGAAGCCACGTTTAAACCTGGAGACATTTGGGGCTGATACTTCAGTCAGGGCCACCACTACCTGAGTGTCGTCAGCTTATGAGACGATCGTAAGGTCCCATTGTCTGGCGACATCCGCTAGTGGCTGGACATAAAGATTAAATAAAGTGGGGCTTAGTGCCGATCCCTGGGGGACGCCCTGTTCAATAGGATGTGCCTGAGATAGGAAAGGAGGAGTGGACACACGAAAGGACCTCTCGGTCAGAAAAGATCTGAACCAAGCAAGGGCCAAATCGGTGATCCCTGCTTCCTCAAGCCGGTGGAGCAGAATCCTCTGGGAGACAGTGTCAAAGGCGGCACTGAGATCTAACAGGATCAGTGCCGCCGTTTGGCATGATCAAGAATGTTCCGCATATGTTCCGTCATGGCCAAGAGAGCAGTCTCGGTGCCATGACTGGCGCGGAAACCATGTTGCGTTTCGTCCAGGATGTTGTTGGAACTCAGAGAGTTGGTGAGTACGGTGTTAACATGGGATTCTGCCACCTTCGCTATCCAGGCAAGAAGGGAGATAGGCCTGAAATTCTCGGGCTTTGTCGAGTCCAGACTAGGTTTCTTAAGGATTGGGGAGACCCACGCCTGAGTCTATTTCACTGGGACAATAGCGGATGAAAAGGAGGCATAATTCAGCTGGTGTAGCGGGGTCATACAGGACAGAGAAGATTCTCTGAACTGCTAGGTTTAAGTGGGTCAGCCGGAGAGCCAGACTTGGTTTTCACAGTCAGATTACTAAATTCTTCCCAGGAAATCTTGGGAATAGCCGTCAGATTAGAGGCTAAGGCTGGTCTAGCGAGAAGAGATGGCTGGGCACATCCATAGAAGGAAAAGATCGATAGATAGCCCATATTTTTTCTACGGAAAAAGAGGCCAATTCTTCGCATTGGGGTTGTGACGTAGGAATAGACGCAGGAGATTTTTTTGTACTGAGATCTTTCAGAATTTTGAAGATGACTTTAGCGGGATTAGAGCTCAGTTTAATCCCAGAAGCATAGTACTCTGCTCGGGCCCTACGTGCTGCTCTGTGATATATTTTAAGTTTGGCTAGATAGCGCACTTCATTTTCAGGAGCATAGTCTTTCCTCCATTTGCGCTCATACCTTTTACACGCCTTCTTCAGAGGAATCAGGGAGTCATTATACCAGGGGTTAGAATCATGTGTACGAACCCTAGTCCAAGTTGCTGGTATAAGAGTGTCAAGTGCCCGAGTGATCCAGGCACATAATGAATCATATCCTGTCTCAAAATTATTGAAAGGGTGTAAGGGTCAGCTCCTAAAAGTGCATGAAAATCTTCCAGTCAAAGCTTGCGCCACAGTCTTTTATATGCCGAGCGTTGAGTGTTGTTCTGTGGAGATATAGGTATGGGAATGGTCATTTCGAATAGGAGATGGTCGGACCAGGCCATAGGGATAGGTGTCGGTGCAGTGGCCCTCTCAATATTGGTAAAGATGGGATCCAACAGATGACCGGATTGCAGTCCGGTTGGATGGAAGTGGCATTCAAAGCGCTACACTCACAGTGATGGAATGCAGCATTAGGGCGGTGGTGTCAGCGAATATGACCTTTTTACAATGGAGTCACTGGAGTGAAACCTATGGGCTCACTGGCCTTTTTAAACTTTCAGTTGCTGTGTGCTTAGCTCACCCTTGGCCTCCATCAGGTAAATGTGGAGTGCTGCAAGGTGCAAGAGTGGTGACTATGCGTTAATTATATATGTGCCAGGGAAGGGTACAGTAAAAGGATGGAGCAGCACTGTGCAGTACATGTGGGTTAGTACATGTGTTTAGTCTATATATGTCTTCTCTGGAGGCAGTACATGAGAGATCTAGTGTTGTGAAGTGTGTGCGTAGGAACAGCATGGATGATGTACAATACATGCAGGATGAAATGTTGTGGAGCACACACATAGGGACTGTGCGTGTATCTACTGGCAGAGTGTGTGATTGGAAAGAGCACACCCTGGTTAAATATAGAAAAGCTCCAAGACTGAACAGTGCATGCAGTTTCAGTGTGCGTATTGAATGCATGTGTACTTGTAAGGATACAGTGTATAGAGGAAATAAGGCTGGACCCAAGTGGGCTTTAAAAGTGCACTGAGGTATTGTGCATACAATGGTACTGTGTATGGAGGACCCTGGATTCTATTTTGACAAAGCCCTGGCCTGCCTGGTAGAGACATGAGGAGGAGATGAATCCCCCAACATGGAATTTTGTATTGCTGCATTTATGTGAGCTGAGTGGGAACACATTGGAAGGAAAGAAGATACTCATTTTCCATCTCAATAGACTGCTGTTTGATTCAATTACAGACACAAGGAATGGGCCTGGACACAACTCAGCAAGGGAGATGGGTCTGAACAGACGATCATGAAGAGTAGGACTGGGCGTCTGGGATTAACTCTTTGATGCACACATCACTGTGGCTGACATCCAGGTGTAAACTCTGGTCACTTTGATTTATTGTGTTGTGGATAATCAGCTTCAGAGTCACACCTGCTGTGGCAGACCTCATGAAGGTAGCTGAAAAGGCTAAATAGCCACTTCAAAAGAATCATAACTCCAACGTATAAATTCAAAGACCCAAACCCTAAATCACATTTGCCATCTGGAAAATAACTTTAGGAAGGAGTGGTTGAATTTTCCAGGCCAGCAAGATGGGCTGTTTGAGAAGTGGAAGCTCTCTAAGACTTCTGCCTATGACCAGGACTGGGGCAAAGGCCAGCCAGCCTCCCTGGTGGGAGAGTGGACATCACCTAGGGAAATCAAGACTACCTGCCCTTGAGCCTGGATCACCAGCACCTGCCTGCTTGCCAAGGCTAATTTGTCCTGTGAGGAGGAAGTCAGCCTTGTAGGGAGTGAGGTCCAGTGATGAGCACTGCCAATTAGGACTCCCTGTTCAAATGATGAGGATTTGGCTGTGCACCAATCAGGCTATAGTCCATATGAAAGACTTTTGGCGACCTCCCATTTGCCAGGAGAGGTCCACTTGAGACTGCCAAGTATTGAGCGATGTTTTGAGAGCCAAGCCCACATAGCCTCGTTGTGGTGACCCTGTAAGCCAGATCAGGCCACTGATGCTTAAATTGGGCCAGAGTGTGGGACTTTTGTGCATCATGTGGAGGGTGATCATAGTGAAGGCAATCCGTATGCCAGAAGGAGCTGTTGGTGTCGCTGTGGCCAACTGTTTGGGTCCTGGCTCAGACACAAGGATTACAGCTGTGACCAGCGGGTCTAGCCTGCCAACTTCACCTGACTGTTTCCCCGAGGATCATAGGACGCTATTGAGGACATCGCACCCTTTCCGGAGCTCCAGTCTGGAGACAAACATCCCCCTTAGAGGAAGTGCTACTTATGTTTTGTGTCTGCCATGCGGGAGCATATCTGATCACTGGAAGCAGACCTAAGGCGCTGCTTAACAGGACGAGTCTGCACTACAGGGTGCTGACGTGTCCATCGTGATCAGCCTATCTTTGGTGTACAGGGTCCGGTGTTTGAAGTTCCAAAGAGAGGGATTTCCCCTGCAATGCTTAACACTGTCACACTGCTGGAGTGGGTAAGACTGACACCAGGTCTTTGGAGCCCCTGGGAATTCACTGCTGTAGGTGTTGCAACACCATAGACATGGTTAACTGACAACCTCATTCACCTTCCTTAAGAATAGTTTTAATGCATTGATTCATACGAGTTGAATCCCATTCAACCAGTTAAGTATTTATGACATCACCTGTTTGCACTGATAGTTTTGTAGACCTATTGTTAGAATTGTAAATGTTGACACAATCTTCTCCCATAATTTTTTGCCTTACTCCTCCATTTTTGCTGATCTCTTTTTTGCTGACTTTTGGACTCTGCACACATCACAACTGCTCACCAATGCTAAAGTGTATGTGCTCACTCCTCAAAACATGGTAACTTAGGTAGATAGATAGATAGATAGATAGATAGATAGATAGATAGATAGATAGATAGATAGATAGATAGATAGATAGATAGATAGATAGATAGATGTGTGTGTATGCATATAGGTGTGCATGTGTGTGTGTGTGTTTGTGTGTGTGTGTGTGTGAATTTATTGAGACGTAGATTGCCACATAAGGAAGCTATGAACCTTGGGTAGTTCCCAAGTTTAGGTGGAAAGCAGCTCATTGATATAAGGCACCCTACAATACCATTGACTCACTGAATCTGCTCATCTCAAATGTCAGTTTTCCAAACAGCATTTTTAAGCATAGGATTTAAACAGTGCCATCTGCGCGGAGCTAGAAAGTGACAAAGCCTTTTGCCATATTACAGCAAAGTCTTTAGGCATAGGATTAGCTAGTGTCATCCACGCCAAGCTGTAAAATAACAAAATCATTTTACCACTCTAGGTACACTATTGCAGCTGTGGATTTGTAAAATACCACCTAATTGAACCTGGACTGAATAGAAGTAACCCCTGACATGTGTTTCCTTCTAAATAGAGATCATAAGAGAAGTGTAGCTTCATCCAGACCCAAGGCAGCAGCCAGTGTAAATCAAGACACCATCTTTTTAGGCTTAGAACGCTGCATAGATTATGCAAAAAGGAAGCTGGGATATCTATGTAGTTCCTAAAAGTAGGCGGAGAGCATTTTCTTTGTATGGTGCTCACTACAACATCATTGACGCTCCGAATCTGCTTTCTAATACAGTAGTCACTGTTTTCATCTTTTTATGCAGCACTTTCTGAGTCTTGCACCTTCCTGTCTGCCTGCTGTGCATCTGTGTCTGTTTGTGCTTCAAGAGGAAGGGCTGCCTTGAGCTGCTGCTGTGGCAGCCCTGGAATCACTTATCATTATCAGCCTTCTCTGCTGCAGGGGCATAAGGAACACCAGAGGCGTAGCTAGAGCTTGTGGCGCCCGGGGCTATACCTCAGATTTCCGCCCCTTGGGGTAGGAGTGCTGGGGAAAAAGGACGGCAAGCACTTGAAAGAAGCCCGAGAGACGCATAATATCGCTGCTAATAGTTACCTCGATCATGCAAGTTACACGCACATACCTGACACGGTCCAAGGCTACACAGTTGAATACACCGGTGACCGGAAGTACAAAAGGAGAACACACACACTGCATGATCTATCTGGGCACTCAGAAAAACTGCATGTGACATCCATCAGAGAGCGGTGTGAACAATTACAACACGAAAGGAGTGCATACCACATATTAGCCCTACATGAAGTAAGCATTTTTGAAATCTTGTTTTCTGCTGATAAAGTTTTGAGAAATTTCAATTTTATACTGTCTGAAAAATTTCCCAGGGTATGTTTGTCTTAGCCTTCCTTATGAGTTTGCATTAAATTCTGCTATGTGCGGAAGCTCCTGGAACCTCACTTATTGGACTTTTGAGTTTTGGAATGAAAGCTATGTTCTCTTTATAAATGCTTTTAGGCTAAACCTACTGATATCTATCAGGGGGAAACTGGAAGACGGCATTTAGGTGCAGTAAGCAGCAAGATCTGGACGTTGGTCCTCATTACTGGGGGAAGAACCACTTGTAATGAAGTGTATAGCAACAACAAAACAAAAAAAACAAAAAATCCTTCCTTTCTTCCCCTCCACTATCCTTTTTCAATCCAAATAACAGACTAATATGTCCACTACTCAAATACATTTCCTATTTCACTATACTAATTCATCACTAATCCTTTATGGGTTCTGGAGTATCATGCTACACGCCGAAAAAGCACATCATTAACTCAACAGGGGTTGCAAGCTCTATATAAATGCAATCCTTTTTACCTCTTCTACCCTTTCTCTATCCTTCTTAATCCAAATAATTGATTAACATATCCACTACTCAAATCATTAAAAATTACTTCCATATTTCATTATAGTAATTTACCACTAACACTGTATGGGTTCCAGAGTAGTGTGCTACTCGCCGAAAAATGCTTCAACCCCCCCATCAGAGGTAGCAAGTCCTATATGAATGCAATCATAAACAACAATGGACCTGTTCAGAAGGTGAACATGCTGCTCAGTGACCCCTCCAAACATGCACAGTCACCCAAATTTGTGTGACGGAGCAGCGGTTATCCTTATGCCGTCTGTTATGGTGTTCTATGATCCACAGAAGCAAAGTGGTCTTGGCTAAAAAGCCAAGATTGGATGAAGGCGTTACTTATGACAATGGGAGGTTGATACGCTTACTACTTTCATGGGATTAGCAGGATAGGGGGCCATCTTACGGATTCTTCCACTGATAGCAGGCACCTGATCACAATAAAAAATCCTGAGACGGAAGCTCCGTTTCTGCTCCACTGCACCACTTGCCCAAAGACTTAATTAAGATCATTGTGAATTCATGATGTGATTGTGCACCCAGACCAAAGGGTACCACCCCTACGCCCAAGCTCTCTTCAAACGGAATATATCTACATGGGCAAGTTCTCTGGCTGTGATTTGTAACTTTTTTTTAATCTTGAAATGGGCTGTTGGCTTTTTTAACTGGGAATAATTTTTTTAAGCCGGAAATGCAATGTTGTTTTTACACCACTTTTTACATTTTGTAAATATGTTAGATGCATGCTTTTCCCATGTTTATGCGTTCAATTAACTAATGAACTACTACTAGTCACTTAAACTGTTCATAGACATGACTGGATAACATGGATGTGCTGTCCTGGGGCTCTAGAAAGAAACACACAGAGACACACACACACTCCACACACACAAAACACACACAGACACAATACAGACACACACAAACACACACACACACAAACACACACCACACACACACACATAGAGGATGGAAGCCCTATTGTGCAGGGTTTCTAATAACTTTGCACTGAACTAATGTTATACATGAGTAAGACATCTAAGAAAGATGATTCCGCATTTCCTGCTGCAATCATTTGAAGGAAGGAGACAGCACAATGCTACACCATCCAGAACGACAGTAGGCCTCACCACAGCAGAAAAATGGCACACAACAAACATGCACAGAAATATTCTTGCCACACATTAACACCTCGAGAATCATGCTTTCGTTTGTGATACAGTGGAAAGTCTTTGCATCAAGAATTGCTTTAAGTTACCCCAAGGACATACGGCCAGTCAAAATTGTTCTGGGGCCTTGTCACTTTAAGGGAGCTCTAGGGCTGGATCAGTAAACATTATTATCTGGCATTATTTGTGTGCCTGGTGGTAAGTTAATGCAGTGTTTAACCTGAGAAACCGTTTTCATTGTAGTATCTATGAAAGTGGCTTTGTGGCAGAGCCTAGGTGATGAGCCACCCCTCTGAAAATGTTTAGCTTGCTCTTACTGCTCTCCTCTTTCTTACCTCAATCACTCAAGGGTCTCAATCTATGACAGGCAGGGGTTGGTTCGAACTTCTTTCACTTCTGCTGCACTGCAGCACCCAGCAAAGCAAATCGCCCAGCAGCAGCACGCCCACTGCCCTAGTCAGGTCAGAATTGACTCCTCAAAAGAGGGCGTAGTAGTGAAGCGCGTTCGGCGTCACTGATACGTTCTCATCACGGGGGCTGGCCAAAATTATGCCAGGGGCCGTCATTGGTAGCGCTCGCGCTCTACAAGATTGATGGCCCTGGGACGGACCAACAATCAAGCAAGCTCAACTCAAGCAAACAACGCGGGACGTCGTGGCAGCATTTTTGCAGTGGCGGCATTTTTCGGCAGCACTGCAGACGCACTGACTGACTGGCGCAGCAGTTACAACAAAAGCAAGCAGGCAGGTCAGGACAGGTGCGCGCTGCTTGCACTTTCAAACGTTAACTGCCTGGGCTGCGTGCACTGCACTAGTGGCCCGTTGCGGCGGCCTTTATAATTTATTTGGGAACACTGACACTACTGTGACTGACAGTAGTGTCAGTGAGTGTCCCCAAATAAATTATAAAGGCCGCCGCAAGGGGCCACCAGTGCCACGCGGCCGCCCCCAAGAGAGTGCTGCCTGGGTCGGACAGCCCCCCCCCCCCCGAATCTCCCCCAGCGATGCCCCAGCGATGCCCTTGTGGTGCAGAGGGACCCCCTGTCTTCTTTACAGGAAGGGGGCCCCTCAGCTTGTTTTTGCAGTATGTGTACCTCTAAAAAGCTGAAGTGTGCTCCCTGCTTTGAGCTGAAACAGAGCTGCTCCTGTATTGAAAAGACACACAATAACACTTTTGTTTCTTTTCAGTCAGACATTGCCAGACACCTTTCAAGAGTGGGTGGGGGCCTCTGAGGCTGAGCTTCCTCCACAGAGCACTACTCTTTTAGAGAAAAGAGGCAGCACAGGATTTACTGGAGTAGAGGTAGAGTTGTCACCTTTCCCAGAGAAGGTCGCTAGTATCTCTTCACATTTTAAGAATCTGCAAAAGCATACACACGATCGTTAAGTAAAATTTTCTACGAAATAATCTCTATTCATATTAGCATTGCCTGTATATTCTTGTTTATCGGTCAGGGGTCATTAGGACTGCTGTAGAACACATTCTAAAATGTTTTCTTCTTACATCAGCTATTTAAGTATGTGCTGATAACGGGAAGAACATAAGGCCAGGACAGTAAATGCCAGTCATTGCTCCTGAAATCTTGTTTTCCACGGACATGCTTCGAATAACTTTGAATAATATGTCAGGAGAAAGTTATAAACAATATACAATAGATATAGTTTAAAGACAATTGGCAAATATATACAGATAATAGAACAGTATTGGAAAACAAAAGTGACAACCTTTACTGAAATATTTAAAGGTGCTCCATGTTTTTCTTTTATCAAAGTAAGACCTCTAAGTTACTTTACAAAAATTCAGAGAATTCAATACTTAAATAACCACATTACGTTGCAGGATTCTAAAGCAGAGATCTCAACCTCCATCTTGTTAGATGTATCTTGCTTTTTAAGTCTGGCTCTTGTTATTTTCCTTTCACCATTATAGACAGGACTACAAGTACCAGAATGCACTACATTAAATACTCGTAGCTGAAATGCAAAAATGTGAGGTCACTGTGTAAGGCCTAATTGAAAATGTATTCTACACATATGGAGCATAGAAGCCTTTTTCTTCATTGTTCCCACAAAGTACGTTAGTGTTTTCATAGTAGTAACTCCCATAGAAGTCATTTTACTTTCCAAAATAAAATAATTTACTCAGGTATAACAAGGCAGTGGCCAAGGGACTGCAGGAAAAGGGACCAAGCACATGATTTTATTGGACAGATAATACTACTGGCAGCCGTCCGTAAGGGAATTATCTCTGAAAGGGGATTCATGATATTGTGAGAGGTTCAAATTAAGTCAATTTATATTGCTAGGTAAAATTCCTGACACAATTAGGTTACCTGCAAAGGGTCCATGAACGTGCATAGAGGAAAATTGTTGTTACATGTGCATAAAAAGTATCTGCTTGGGTCAAAGACAAACTTTGACCTAAGGTGTCACGCAGAGTGTTCTGCAGAGACATGTGATGTATTTTAATCTAAATACATCTCTTACACTGAATATGAACCTATCAACAAGTAATTTAAATTTATTACCAGGGCCATTGGAATTATACAGTATGGAAGGGGTGCAGGGCTGAATAAATTATGCACCAAGAAAATGCTAAATAATTTACATAATATGTAATTTTATTATAAATGTGATTATGTTATCATAGTATTACATTGGTTCTTAAGTTAAGCCTGACTGCTCTTTGCCAAGCTGCCAAAGGGTGAGCAAAGGTTAAGTTGTGATCTGACTTACCATGACTAGGATTGTGGTCCCTACTTGTGCAGGGTGCAAAGCTCTTCCAACTAGAGACCCAGGGGCCTATTAGGATGTCTGGCGGATCGCCACCGCCGTGCGTGCGGTGGCGATCCGCCAGACATCCATATCCGTCCGCCACTCATTTCCCCCCGCCATATTACTTTGGCGGAGGGGACCGAGGCGGACGGAGAGACAGTTCGCTGCTTTTCCGCCCCAGTCGCCTTGCGACTGGGCGGAAAAGGTTTAATATGGTGGCGGTGTCTATTAGACCATTGGCGAAAACAGATGCCTTTCCGTGGCGGCATCTATGCCTTTCCGTGGCGGCGATGCCGCCATGGAAAGGCATGCGGTCTTCACTTCAGGGGACCCTGCGGGCCCCCGGAGTGAAGGAGAGGTGGGGGTGCACACAGGGGGTACCTGTGGCACCCCCCTGCATTTGCATAAAAAAAGCGGCAGGCACTGCGCGGTGCCTGGCGCTTTGTTTATGCAAATGCATACGTGCGTTTTTAGCATTGTGGCGGGCGGTGCTGCGAGCACCGCCCGCCACAATGCTAAAAATGCGGGAAACGCCTGCCACAGTGGCGGGCGCATCCTAATAGCCCCCAAGGGACCCCCGCCCTCATTGGGGGCGGTCCCGATCACCGATAGGATGGCCGGCGGACTAAGTCCGCCCCCCATACTAATGACCCCCCTAGTTTCTAACATTTATAACAAATATTAGCAAACTCGATTTTTAGTGAGCATGTATCTACTGCATGCAACTTCCATAAGGTTGACATCTTTCTCTTTGATAGCAAACAAATCATGGAAACTCCTGCTCATATCATCTGGATGTAGGAGGCAAAGGTGGTTGGTGACTGCGAGGGAATGGGCATTGTGGGGGGCGCTAAATGTTAAGAAGATTGAAAGCATAAAGCTGTACCTAGATGTCCAGCATGCAGGCACCCAAGTCTAGCGCCATGCTCAGGTCCTTTTTTACAGTATACAGTCAATTAGAAAACCACCTTACACTTCAAACTCAGGTCCCTGCATCTTAGTACATCCTCTCCCTTGAATAAATGCCGCTTTTCAACGTGTGACGACTCCCATTTATCCGTATCATTTCTAGGTAATACATAGGTTAAAGGACATTCTATCAGAATCCTGCACACATACAATTTCCTTTTTGATACATGTCTTAGGGCCAACCATGATCTGTTTTGGGGCTTTCCTTTTACAACTCATTAAGATGACTGCTAGTTTTTTGACAGCTGGAGTGATCTGCGATTCACAAGCTTAAGTTCTTTCAAGACCAACCCCATCTTTTATCCATCTGTGGATGAATACCATACTAGCACAAAAAAAGACAAAAAGACACCCATTATTTATAGGGCTATAAAACATAAAGAATAAAATTTAGGAGCATTTCATGAAAACCATTATTAACAAGAGCAGTGTTCAGTTGAAATGGGCAGAGATGACTACGACCGCAATGGACTGATTCATTCAATAGTCAATGACTGGAAATGGTGTGCCCCAGTGAGGGGTGACTAGAAGCTTACCCTCATCACAGGGGACTTTAGGTTAAAGACTCAGGGAAGTGAAAATGATGGTAAAAAGAGAGCTGTTTAGTTGCTTTTAATTTCCAGCTGTTTTAGAGGGGACCTGAAAGAATCACTTTTGCATGTTGAAGGCCACTCTGTGGTTTGGGAGCTCACCACTCATGATGATATTCAGGTCTCAATGTATTGTCATAGCCATATACAAAGTGCCTCAATATTCACACGTTGAAGCTGTTTTAAAGGAAGCCCTCTTGCATGATAATATACCATAAAGAGAGATGCCTGATGATTACACAGGAGTCCCAGAAATGTCTGAAGTTGTGAAATTAAGTAGAAAAAACATTTTGGTCTCAAAGATTTGCTAACTGAAAGGTATCCTGTTACTGCCATACAGACACATAAGAGAGGGAGGGGGCCCTGTGATATGTATCTGTCATGATGCGGTTTAATAGTGTTCTATTTCTAAACCTGAAACAATGTCCTGACAGCTGAATGCATCGCTCTGTCGTACATGACACCGGGTGTCTAAAGCCCAGCAGGAAGAGGCAGCTCGCTACTTTTCTTTCCTTGGCGTCTGTAGTGTTGGTAAATAAAGAATGAAGGAACTCTTTTGGATCCTGATGGACCCCGTATATCTGTGATATAGGCGTTGGAGGGTAATGAAGGGAGTGTAGGCTTAGAATGTTGAGTACCTGCTTACATGCTGAAGAATAAAGACATGTATAACTACTCTCCGTGTGTGGGGTAGTCATTGGCAAGTGTCCAGGCTGGGTAGAAAAGTATAGCCGCGTCACACACATTTGAAATAATTAGGGGCCATATGTAGGAAGGCCATTACCAGTCGGTAACGTCCAAAATCGGCCGTTACTGACCGGTAATAGGTTTTTCTTTTGTAGGAGGCACATTTACCGATTCGGTAAATAACGAATCGGTATTTACCGAAACATCATTTACCGATTCAGCATTTACCGAATTGGTAAATGAAATGTAGGAAGCACTTCAAAGAGTGCTTCTGGGCTTTAAGGATTCGTTATTTACCACCAAATATTAGTTGGTGGTAAATACCGAATTTTTATGTAAATGCAAATCTGTGCATTTACACCTGTGCCATGTGACAGATATACAGTGCTTGTGTGCCACATGTGCACACAAGCACTAATCAGGGGTGCTACAGGGTGGTAAAGTATCACCCTGCCACCCTTGACTTTTTCCCAATTTTACCGATTCAGTAATTGACATTCATTCCTATGGGCCTCAAGGCCCATAGGAATGAAAGAGGTATTTTTCTATATTGTGGGAAAAATAAAAGTGCAAATATCAGAATGCTTAGGAAAAACAGATCTGCACACCCAGAGCACTTTGGAGGCTGTACAGAAACTACAATTGCAATCAATCCATCAATCAATCAATCAATCAGTCAAAACGCCAGATCTTGGGTCTCTTCCTGAAATCCTCCAGCGAGGGTAAAGTCTGGAGGTCTAGGGGAAAGCTGTTACAGGACTTTGCTGCAAGGTAAGAGAAGAAACGGCCTCTGAATACTCATCAGGTGTGTTTTACTTATATAATGTTTGGCTTAATAAATTTTTATGTTGTTGTGTACTCTGTCATATCATATATCTTTGCTTTACCCAAAGTATATTCTGAGTCGTCTACACGCAAAACATGGCAAAAGGATCACAATATATGAAAATCCAGCTCTCAGTGGACATAACACTGGTAGCTATAATCATTTACCTTCCAATTTAGAGGAGCAAAATGGATACAGCGGTTGATCTTAATTCTGGGCAACTGGGTTTGAGTCTCATCAATGACGCTCAACATCCTGTGATTCCTGACAAATCACTTAGGTCCTCATCGAAAGAAAGTGCAGCAACGCGGCACCGCAAGACCTTTGGCTTCACCACACTGCGGCACTTTCAAAGCACAGGGATGCGTCACAACTACAAAGATATGACGGATCCCTTTGCTCTCCCCTGCACTGGAGCACAATTTGCTGCCATGTGCCGACGCAGGCACCCTTGCACCATGGTGCAAGACTGCCTGTGTCACAAGAGTGATTGTTTTGCAAGTTCTATGTGGACTAATGCAGCACACATAGGAGTTGGAAAATGCCATTTTAGATTATTGTTGTGCAGGAAGAGGCACCTTCCAGCACATAACCATCTGAAATGGGGTTTTTCAAGTCCTATGTGTGCTTATTAGCGCACATAGAACTTGCAAAACGTCATTTTTGTAATGATTGTTCATGTACAGAATGCAGCACGCACAGAAAGAGGAAATAAATGAGGAGAAATTAATACATTTCTCCTCCTTGTGCCTCCTATGTCTCTGATAGAGAGCAATGTTGCTCCTTATTTTAAATCCACATATAATTACATTACATTGCGCGCTGCATCGCTGATTAGAGGTTGCAGCGCGGTCAATGTAATTAATTATAGTTATTTATTTATATACACAACTCCATTGGGCCGATATCTGGAGTTTACTACCCCCCACTCTGGCACTCCCCCGCCCTTGTCCCACCACCTCCAGCACTCCCTCGAGGAACCGCAACTGGAACAAGCTCAGTAGCTTTAAGCTACTCAAACCATATAACGTGAGTGTGCTTCTTAGAAATTCTTCAAGTGCTGACAATTTTCTGGGGCTTGCCTGGAAAATGCTAAGTAGGGATGCCACCATAGAGGTAGTGTAGGGACAGACAGTCTTGTGTCTTTTTTCATTAATGACGAACTTGGATGTGGTTTCTATGTCCCTTTGCATCTTAATTTTGGAATTGGCTATTCTATGCATGTTGCACCGCTTACATGCAGGTTGGCTTTTGCTCTCCTTGTAAATATGGATCAGCAAAGGGGGGCGCTAGAGGGCGCACTAGCAGCATGGCCGCACTGATGTGAGGCTCGTGCAGCCTGGAGACCACATCCGCCACTTATCCTGCTTTTACCGCAACCTGTGCTCGTACTGTCCATCAATCTTGCGTGAGCCTATCCTGGTGCACCTTCGTTCCAAGTTTCACTTGTTTCTGATGCTCCTGACCGGAGTTACAGCCAGTGCCAGATCTGACCGAGAGGTGGCCTGGAGGCGCCTGATGCTGCTGGCCGGGCTGCCGATCTACGTGAGACCGCGGCGCACCACGAGGCAAGTGGGCCTTCGAATGCACTTTCGGCTGAGCCTTCCGGTGTGGCGCTGATTGCTGGGCGATTCCCACCGGGGCGAGAGGACGACTGGCGGAGATCCTGCCTTCACACGTTGTGAGGCACTGCGGTACATTGCGGCGGCTGTCGCCTGTGGAGCCGCGTTGTCGTGGCTGGCTCCGGCGGCTGTATGGAATGGTGGCCATTGTGCAGGACGGGTGAGGCGGGGCGTTGTGCCTGCTCGTGCCCCTGATTACTGCGGGTGCTAACCGCTGCCCCTGGTCCCTGGCTGACTCGCGCTTGGCTGCCGAGACTGATATCCCGGGCGCTGGAAGCAGCGCTGAGTTTTTATGCTGCCCCTGCACGAGTCCATTGAGAGCCAGTGCAGCTACCATTCGAATCTGCGCGGGACCGAGGGAGCTCATTGCGGAGGGTGCTGTCTTCACCCTCAACTTATGGTACTACCGGAGGACACTACTGGCGTATAGTGGGGAGGCTACTCTGCTATATCTCTGCATCCAGCCTGGGGTGATGCAGCAGTGCTGCGGAGCACTTTTTCCACCTGCTGTGTTTGCCGAGCAGCATGCCGCTGTTTGTAGTCTGCTCCTGATGACCCTGGCGGCCTGTGTTCCTCCCGCCTGGGGTATGGGCTGCTGAGGAGGATCGGCAGGCTTGGTGATCATTTACATAACTGCAGCGCTGGTGGACTGCTGCTGAGGCTGAGAGGGGTGCGCACGGAGGAAACTGCTGCTGTCATTCACGACCCCCCTCCCTGCTGGTTGTCCCTTGGAATGCACTACGGCTTGTGTGCTCCATCTCAGGCGTTGGGAATACCTGCATGCTGCGTTTTCCCTTGATCTTCCTTCGCGTGGTGAGTGCTTAGAGGACGGAGGGGGTTTTTGCCTGCCCTATCCTGTGATTGCTGGTCGTTTTTTGTACCGCAAGTGTTCCAGTGCTCGCTTCGGGCGGTTGCGGACGACCGGTCATGGGTAAACCGGACAATAAACAGCCGAAGCTGTCATTTGACTCCTTGGCGGCCAAGAGCGGATTGCGAAATGCGCAGGACGCGGGGGGCTCCCGCTCCCCCCCTGCTGTATCTGATACTGTCTCCCATCCTGTTGCTCCTGACTTTCAGCAAATGATGCAGGAAATGAGGCAGGGGTTTGCCACTATAGTGGACAAGGTGGACAAAATGTCGTCGCGAATGGATGCTGTGGTGCAGAAACTGGACGTCCATGAGGAACGCATTACAGCGGCCGAACAACGTATCTCCGATCATGATGACACGACGGCTGCCCACACGACCCAACTTGCGCGAATGGACAATGTGCTCCGGGTCATAGCTGCAAAGAATGAGGAGCTGGAAACCAGAAGTCGTCGCAATAATATACGCGTAGTGGGTGTGCCGGAGATGACCAATGTGGGTAGGATGGAGACCTACGTGGAAAAGATTCTGCTTGCAGCGATCGGCCCGGAGGCCTTTTCCAAGCAATTTATAGTGGAGAGGGCGCATCGTTCACTTGGACCGAGGCCTAATACTGGGACCCCGCCGCGACCGATCATCGCCCGTCTCCTGAACTACCGGGATCGAGATGCGGCTCTTCGAGCGGCTCGCGCCACCCGTACTCTATCCTGTGAAGGGGTCAACTTCTCTATCTATCCAGACTTCACGCCTGTGGTACAGGAACAGAGGCGTAAGTTCCTCGACGTCAAAAAGAAGCTTAGAGAGCTGCAAATAGACTATGCCCGGTTGTACCCTGCAAAATTGAGAGTGACGCACCAGGCGAAGCAGCATTTCTTTACAAATCCGCAACAGATGGAGGACTTTGTGACGCGACTTAAGAGGGAGCGTGCAGCGAGACGACGAACTGGAGACGACGGACAGGAAGGTTTCCACTCGGCCAACGAAGATGAATGATGCTGTGCACTGAGTGCTTGGCGTCTGAAATTGTACTTAGGGGACTCCGTCATTTTTCCTTTTTTTCCCCTTACCTTTTCTGTCTGATTCCGCTGCGGAGGCCTGCGAGATGGACGTGTCGCGTGCTGCCAGAGGACACTGGGCGAGCGCTGGACTACGGTGGTAATGTACTCCAGGCACCCCCCCCACTACCTGGGCCGTGCCTACTTTGTGAAATGAGGGTTGAAGGCGAGGTGTGGGGGGTGGTTGTGTGCGCTTCTAGATTACACCTAGATTACACCCTGAAGGGCATTCCCCATTGCACTTGTTGCTTCTGATGCAAATGTTGGGCTGTTTGGGTTTTGTTAGGGGAGGGGGGGACAGGCGGTCCTGGCAGGTTGGGGTTGCTCAGGTGGGTGGCGGGCGGGTGCACTTGTACTGAAGTGTGATGGTCCCTTGGGACTGCTTTTCTTTACTTTTTTGTTTTCTACACTGCTATGTTCATGGCTGCTTCTTTGGACCAAGGGTTTGGACGGAACTGTATCATGACAGACCTCTCTTGTTTCATCATGCTGTGTGTAGGTCTTGTGCCTTGCTCTCAGGTCCGCCCCTGCTACCGCTGGGTGGCCGGATGTTGCTGGGGGATCGATGGGTGGCATGTTGTGGGCCCTCGCCTTAGACAGCCTGCGTTGTTCGCACTGTTCCAGTTTGTGGACTTGTATTCTGTGTGGGACCGATGTGTGGTAGTTGGGTGTTGTCAAGTTGGGGGGGGGGGATCATGGGGTGTGATTGTGGTGTAGATTGGACACGGATGCGGTTGCATAATGTTTATTTGCTGAGATGCTCTTCGCCTGGGCAGCGGATTGTGCACATGGGTGGGTCTGCGATGATGGTTTGCAATATGGATAGACATCAGGTGCAGATAGATTTATTACAAGAAACGCATCTCCGCTCATGGGTGGACCCTAAATTCGCTAGTCATTGACCCCTCGTTAGGAAATTTTCATCATATTCGTCCTATGCTCGAGGGACTGCTGTGTTGATCAAAAAAAACGCTTAATTTCCAGGAGCTGGGGGTGAAATCGGATCCTGATGGGCGGTATTTGATATTGTGGGGTAGGCTTGGTTCAGATGCACTCAAACAATACAGGAGCTTAGAGGGAATACGGAAAGGGTCGCCCTCCACTCACAGTCAATAATATACAATGAGACCCAATCCAAATGGCGAGTAAATCTATCAGTGACATAAGGGGGGTCCAATACATCCCACTCCCCACTACTCTCTTATCCACATTATAATGAGATAATGCACTGTGCTCTGCCTTGTTTAAAATATCTGTTCTCCAAGACAACCCAACAGAGCAAAGCTCTTAGAGTGACCCCAATCTTGGTTGTTCACAACAGTCCACACCACACATTGGACTTCACTCTAAATAGAGGAAAAATGTGCGAGAAGCAAGTGACCCCTCACGGAAACACCACCAAGCGGGGTAACTGGTATGCAATTTCCAGACAGGCCCCTGTCTCATCATCGGTGGTCACTTGCTCCCCGGGAAAATAAAGGTGATAGAAAGTAAGACGTGTCCAAAACAAACAACGTATAAAGTGCTACAGTGAAGTGCAGAAAATTCTGCTAGTGACAAACACACACAAACATAATAATAGAGTGCCTAAAACCACACACAACACACCAATCCCTTATCCACTTTTATTCGTAGGGTGGTGATTGCGTGCTCTTGAGTGTTAAAAAGGCTGGTAGCTAGTCATGCATACCATTACCTACAGTGCCGACATGTTTCACTGCTGTATAGCGTAGAGCAGTTTCATCAGGGCTGCACTCAAGTGCTGCCACTTCACTCTTATTGGACACTCAGTTCTGTAACGTGCTAGACAGCACGTTACAGAACTGAGTGTCCAATAAGAGTGAAGTGGCAGCACTTGAGTGCAGCCCTGATGAAACTGCTCTACGCTATACAGCAGTGAAACATGTCGGCACTGTAGGTAATGGTATGCATGACTAGCTACCAGCCTTTTTAACACTCAAGAGCACGCAATCACCACCCTACGAATAAAAGTGGATAAGGGATTGGTGTGTTGTGTGTGGTTTTAGGCACTCTATTATTATGTTTGTGTGTGTTTGTCACTAGCAGAATTTTCTGCACTTCACTGTAGCACTTTATACGTTGTTTGTTTTGGACACGTCTTACTTTCTATCACCTTTATTTTCCCGGGGAGCAAGTGACCACCGATGATGAGACAGGGGCCTGTCTGGAAATTGCATACCAGTTACCCCGCTTGGTGGTGTTTCCGTGAGGGGTCACTTGCTTCTCGCACATTTTTCCTCTATTTAGAGTGAAGTCCAATGTGTGGTGTGGACTGTTGTGAACAACCAAGATTGGGGTCACTCTAAGAGCTTTGCTCTGTTGGGTTGTCTTGGAGAACAGATATTTTAAACAAGGCAGAGCACAGTGCATTATCTCATTATAATGTGGATAAGAGAGTAGTGGGGAGTGGGATGTATTGGACCCCCCTTATGTCACTGATAGATTTACTCGCCATTTGGATTGGGTCTCATTGTATATTATTGGTTCAGATGCACCCAACGTTGACACTCCCGATTTTTTTTTGGGCCTCTGGGGACACGTCATTGCTATAGAACCCACACATATTATATGGGGCGGTGATTTTAACATAGCTCTGAGGCCTGTGGCGGATAGGTCTGACGGGAGTAACCAATATAACACTCAAGTGAGAGACGTCTTACAGGGCATACTGTAGGAAGCTGGATTGGTAGATAGCTGGAGGTTTGCGCACCCTGACAGTAGAGAAGGCACACACTTCACGACACATGCACGAACTTGGGCGCGCTTGGACTATTGTTTTCTGTCGCGGGGCATAGCACAGGGTTACACAAGGTGGAGCACCTCTGCAGGACTTACTCAGATCACTGCCCGGTTAGGGTTGTTGTGACGATACCGGGTCTCAATAGGCCGCGACCCCCCCTGGAGATTGTTCCCCTCAGTACTGTTAGATCCCATTTTCAAGGCAGAGCTTGGGGAGGAGATAGAGGCGTTCTTTCCCAGGAATAAGGGGTCGGTTGATAGTGTGGAGATGATTTGGGAGGCATTTAAGGTGATGATTCGAGGGGTTACAATCTCTAAAAGCTGTGGGATACTCAGAGATATGGTTAAGACCATAACGAAATTGGAATCGGAATTAAAAGACCTGGAGAACAGGATGATCAGTGACACGAACCCAGAGCTTTGTCTTAAGTTTAGAGACAAACTGTCGGACTTCGAAGAAGAGGCTGCTAGGGAAGTGAAGTATAGGGGGAAATATTAAACTGCTAGGAAATACTGTGAAGGGGAAAGACCGGGTAAAGTACTAGCAGGCCTCACGAGACACCCTCGCTTTAGCACTGGTGTCCTAAAAATTGAAACGAAAGACGGTATCCGGTGCCGGGACACGATAGGGATTCAGAAGGCTTTTATACACCACTATGAAAAGTTGTACATTACGCAACAGACGGGGGAGGTCCGCTATGGGGGCTTTCTTGACGACATTGCACTCTGTTGGCTCTCTGATGGTCATAGGGCATTTCTCGGAGGGCCCCTGGAAGTAGACGAAATACGGGATGTCATAATGTCTTTGAGTAATGGAAAGGCAATGGGTTTGGATGGACTCCCTGTCGAGTTCTATAAATGCTATGTTGATATCATGGCCCCGGTGCTTAAGGAGGTATTTGAGGAGTCTTTGGAGGTAGGGATTCTGCCGGGTTCGATGAGGGAGGTGGCAATTACGTCTCTGCTAAAACCTGGCAAGGACCCTTTGGACACAGATTCCTACCGTCCCCTATCGCTGCTTAATTGCGTTGCAAAAATACTTGCAAAAGTGCTGGCGTCCCGGCTGTCTTTGCTTATGCCCACTATAGTGCTTCCGGATCAGTCCGGCTTCGTGCCGGGTCGTGCGACCACCCATAATCTTCCCACACTCTTTTCCCTACTTCCGACTATAGCTCCTGAGCGCCCTGTTGCTGCAGTTTTTTTGGATGCTACGAAAGCATTCGATTCGGTGGAATGGAATTACCTCATCGATATATTGTGTAGAATGGGCTTTCCCAAAATATTTATTGCGTGGGTGAAATTGCTGTACACCCAACCTGAGGCCAGAGTGATCGTTAATGGAACTCTCTCCACTCAAATGCCTATAACGAGAGGTACTAGACAGGGCTGTCCTCTTTCCCCATTGTTATTTGCCATCGCAATAGAGCCACTGGCGTGTCGAATTAGGCAATTATATAAACACAGTGCGTTCAACTGCTTTCAGCGCCAGATAGGAGTGTCACTCTACGCGGACGACATCACCTTGTATGTGAAAGACCCACAGGTGAATCTGAATCCGCTACTGCGGGAGCTTCTTGTTTTTGGTAGAATATCCGGTGTGCACATGAACTGGAAGAAATCACAATTCTTCCCACTCACAGCGGCTGTTGAGAGATTCCAGCTGGATTATCCCCTGGAGTGGTGCGATACCGATCTTCGTTATTTGGGTATAGTGATCTCACTTAATAGAGAAGAGACGATTAGACTCAATTACGGAGTAGCTATCTCTAAGCTAGCTGACAATGTCACGCGATGGATGTCCCTGCCGCTCTCTATGGCGGGTAGAGCTTCACTGGTGAAGGTGGTGGTACTCCGACACTTTTTGTACTTATTTCAGAATGTCCCATACCACCCCGGCGCCTATTTTTTTAAACGCCTTAGGTCTGAACTCCTTAGATTGTTCTGGGGGGCAAACAACTGAGTTTGAAATGGTCCACTCTAACATTGCCTTATGACAAAAGGGGGTTTGATGTCCTGAATTTTGAGGTATATTATCTGAGCGCCCAGGCGCACTAAGCTTATTATTGGATGCGACCCACGCCCTTTATGCCGCAGATAGCTGCTGAAGAATGGATTGTGCATCCCCTCCCACTCAATGGTATGGTAATGGGGAGAGTTAGTGATGTGGAAATGCCGGCCACCACGGTGACATGCACGATAGATGCGTGGACTCGTATTGCAAAGGTTTTGGATACCACGGTGCTTTACTCACTGGCGATACCACTTACGTATCACCCCAAATTGTCACTGCTGCAGGAAACAGGGTTTCAAAACATGTGCAAGCAAAACAAGCTGTCCACTTGGGGTGACCTGTTTCTCGAGGGTACTCTTCGTACGAGGGACCAGTTCTTCCGTGAGGAACGGCCCTCTCCTTTAGACGTTTTCTATTACATACGACTCCGGCAGGGGCTTCGTGACTTGCTTCCCCAGTTTCCGGATGAACCAGGGGTAGTTTTGCCACTACATGCTATGCTGGTGTCTGATGGCCGACACCTGGTTTCGAAGTTATACAATACCATTGGAACGCAGCGAGAGACTCCAGTTAGTCATGCGCGGGAACAGTGGAGTCTTGAACTGGGCGATGATATCACTGATGAGCAGTGGAACTATTGTTGTGGCGTCACTGCCAATATCTCATCTAGCTGCAGGCTAAAGATAACACATTATAAATTTGTTCAGAGATTCTATTATATACAAGCTAGGAAGTTTAGGTTTCACTTGGCAGAGGATGGCAGGTGCGCTCGGTGTCGGGCGGAGGGGGCTGGCTTTCTTCATTTGGCCTGGGAGTGCAGTGCGGTACATGACTATTGGGTTCAGGTTTATAACGAACTGCAAATCATGACTGAGGAGGCTGTGACATTGGATCCCCTGGTTATGCTGCTGGGATACACGAAGGAGGTTCCAGTTTCTTACCGCAGGTTTGCAGATATCGCCTTATTGCTGGCGAAAAGAAGAATAGCCTGTAGGTGGGGAAGAGGTAGGGCTCCGAAATTTAAGGAATGGTTGGATGATGTAGAATATTGTCAGGATCAATATAATGTATATGCTGACTTGATGCCTGTGCGATGTAGACCCAGGGACTTCTGGAGCACACTGCAGACTTACTGGCTGACCGAGGCCGCACAGCGGGCAGACTCGGATAGTGATGGCCAGGATGGCGTGGTGTGAGGGTTGCCATCCCTAGTGGATATGTGCTACTGTTATGGAGAGATATGATTGAGTACTATGCGCGCTGCCTGCTCGGAGTGCCATGAGAGGTGTGCGACGGGTGCTGACTTCTGATACTTGGGGGGTTCCAGGATGCTATTATCCGTTGTGCATTTACTACTATGTGCATTCCTTGGATTGTCACTGACTGCTGGGAGTTCTTAATATCTCCTGATGCTGTACATTGTGTGCTATACTACGCTGGGATCCTATCAGCTGTACTACTCCCCCCTTTGTAACTTGCCCCTGCTGTACAATGTTCATTGCATCATATGTTGACCCGTACCTGAGATTGTACTGTGCCCTACTCGTTGTTGAAAGGGATCTCATCTATTTTCGACTCTTGAATTGTGCCTTGTATTCACGTGACCAATCTGAATGTGCACTGCTGTATGGTTTTGCTCTAATAAAGGTTTAAAAAACAAAAAATAAATATGGAGCAGCAAATGCACCCCTGGTACGTCACATAAAGTGACGCACTGGCGGCGCAAGGGGCTTGTAAATAATACCCTTAATTTCCCTGTGCCTAACAAAAATTAACTTGTCCTTGTGTAAAACAACTGCTGCTCATGTAAAAACGCTCAGATACCAGATACCTTCGGTTCAAACCCGTGCTATATAAACCACATAGAAAAAATATATATATATCATATTTCAACCCCCCAGACACCCTTATTAGTCTTCAGCTTACTCCCATGTCATGCTGCTAATTATAGGTGACGGGTCTTGTGGTATTTTTGTTTATTTCTTGTTCTGTCATTCAGAACCAAGATGTTGGTGGCTCCAGTAATCTGTATTGCAATATACAGCAATCGTCAATTCATCAAACAGGCAGGTTTACAGCCGTCTACAATACATAGACATCTCGGATTGTTCTTCTTTACATGAAAGCCTATTTTATTCTTCTTACCCCACTGGTGTGCCCCAGGGTCATATTTTATGCTCTGTGCAAACGTTTACGCTTATCATGATATAGAGGGCCAGATGTACGAGCTGCTAAACAGCGCCTCGCAAACTGCTTCGCATTTGCAACTCGCAATTACGCTATTTGGCATGTACAACAGCGTGTTTAACACTGTTTGCAAGTCCCAATGGGGTCGCAAATTGCGAGGCTCATAAATATTAATGAGCCTCTCCCAATTTGCAAACCCCTTGGGAATGACAGGCCCTCCCAGGGATGGTGGCTTGCTGCTGCTAGGCTCAGCAGACCACCATGTCTGGGACTGCTTTTAAATAAAGCAGCTTTTTTTTTAAATGCATCCTGTTTTCCTTGAAGAAAAACGGGATGCATTTAAAAAAAAAATGAAACTTTTTTGTTCAATTTTTCAAGGACAGGCAGTGGTCCATGGGACCAGGGACGACTCCCTGCCCTAAAAAATTATTTTGCAAGCTTTTGCAAAGGGGAAGGGGTCTCCTGGGAACCCCTTCCCATATGCGTTTGCATTACCACCTATTTGAAGTAGGTGGTAATTTGCGACTGTAAATGGCTAGGGAGGTCGCTATTTGGAATGGAATGTCACCTTCCAAATATTGAGTTGCAAAATGTTTTGCAAGTAGCAATTTATTTGTGACTCGCAAATCACTGCTTGTACATTGGCCTATGGTTTTGAGAGTGCACAAACGGGTCTGAGACCCGTTTGCGCACGCTAAAACCCGTCATACATCAGGCCCTTAATTTGCAACTATCTTTTGTTCTGCACTGGAATGTTGTATTATATTCGCCGATTCAAGCTAACAGGGATATATATTCTGTGCACCAAAACAAATTTAAAATTTCGATTTGCGGCTGACATCTAACTTTTCAATTAGCTCATTCATAAAACAGTTAGAACATTTCCACGCTGAAGTCGGACTGTTTCAATTTATTCAACAGGAAACCGTAGTTCGAAACTTCGAAGTGAATCTGATTACTTTAACGCTACGCAGCGTCAAATTCACGTATTGCGGAGAGCGCGCCATTTCTCAACCGTACATAGATGACGTGTTTATCGATTCAGATCTAAACAGGTATTTTGAGGGTAATGAATTTCCATTGCCAGGACCTGTAACGAAGTTTACTTGAAATAAGAGCAATGCTTAATTTATTCTATACCATAAGTATGACGGAAAGTGATGTGTTGAGCTTCTGCTCAGATAGCCTTTGGCATGCTTTAAGAGACTGGTAGCTGTCCCATTACACAGTGGCGACAGTGAAAGCTGATTGCTTGGCCTTTTAAAATTTAAAGACCATGAGTCATCTCAGTTTTATCACTTTGTTGTTCATTCCTCAAATCCAGTTATTCAGCGCATGATTGGAATAGCAGTGACCTTCTCCCAAAATGACTTACCATGAATTTCTGAAGTGTAGAATATTCAAATGGGCACACACATCTCAGCACATAGCTCTAAATGTGGATTGAACTATAATATTGCATATGGATTGTTTAGTAGACAGGCTGTCTACCCACATTCGGCCTGATTCACAAAAGCATGTGTTCACATAAATTGAATGTATGTGTAAAAACGCTGTTTGTCATGTGTTTGTGTAAAGCTCATGGTTTGTATTCACACATCATGCATTTGCAGCCATAAAAGAACGTTCTCACATCTAAAATGACACCTGTCTGATATAATAGGATACGTGTGCAAATTTGTTGCCACAAATGTGTTTTGGCCACGCAAGGAGCACGTCTGCCTACCTGCACCTGTAAACTTGTGAGTTTATGGGCATTCATAAACCTTTGCCAGAAACATTTCTACCATGGATAGGGTAAGATGTTTTTGATGTGCGTTAAATATACACTTACTTAAAGTACAGAAATCCATAAATACTTCAGGAAAACGGATACTATCGCAGCTTTGCATGAGTAGTGTGGAATCCCCAGTGAATTTCAAAATTGTCAGAAATGATATCCAACATGTTCCTGAGTCTACAGAAATTTATTTTCACACCGTTTGTGAATTGGCCTATTTGTTACCCAATACTTGTAACAAAAAGTTGTGTTTTGAAGCAATACGATATACATAATTTACATAGAGTGGCAACAAAGTGCTAACACTGGATGGCATTTACACGGATTGATATGTATAAGACACTTATTAAACAACATTAAATCTGTTTACCTTATAAGTCCTCTTTAGAATATTGTAAGCATTGTACTCTGCATGTTTTACTATGTCCTACTGCCAGGCATGAATCTCCCTTGTCTGTACATCTTTTCCTTTACTTCTCGGAATGCTTTCTTAGACATTCGCATGAGCGGTATTTACTGGGAATGGCACAACACTAAGTGTGCTTTCAGCCTTCTTGCCAATTCAAGACTCACTTTATCTTGTCTGCCGATGGTGTGACACCTAATTTGAAGAAGACACTTAACGCCTGGATCCCCCTCATGGGCAGATAACTTTCCTGACTGAATCAGTCCACGCAGGGGTCATTTTACCAGCACCACTTAACTTATGTAATTGAGTTCAATTAGGTGTGGGGAAACTGATGGGAAGCAATTCCATCGCTGAGATGTAGTTTGTAAAGGGGATTGAGCTTTGGGCAAAGTAAGGCTAATATATGTTTCCTTATTGTTCACCTACTAATTTAACCCCTTCGATGCTGATGACGAGCTCAGCTCGTCATCACCCAAAGGTGTCGTGTGCTGATGACGAGCTGAGCTCGTCATGGTGCCACTAAAATGGCATTTTTCAGCACAGGGGGGGAAAACGCCCAGCAGCCATGTGGTTAAGAACATCAGTAATATATGAGATTATGGAGCTATAACCAATGCATTTTAGTGCATTTTAGGTCAAGCTACCCTACCGGCATTTATAGCGGTAATGAAAAAAATATTTGTTGTGCCACACCTTCAATAACTTTGGACCAGTTCACTAATCAATGTTGTAAAGCGATGGTTCTGCCCATCAAATCTGACCAGATATTTCACTTTTTGATCACTTGGTTTTTGACCTCTTGATTGTGGGAGGACCTCACAACCAGTGACTGTCCCACAGAAAAACTCACTGTAAGTGGACTGCGTGTGTTTTCAGCCCGTGTCCGCCCTTTAAGATAAGACCTCTGCAATGCAACAAGGGTAGGGGGCACTTAGCTGGTTACATGTGAACAAGTGTGCACAAGCTTTTGCAACTGAATGTGGGATGCATTGCTATTATTTTGTGTGTATGTGTTGTGTGTCTTGTCAATAGTCACATTAAGTCTATATGTCTTGTGTGTGAAACCACTAAACCACTTGATTCACAGTGCTTTATTTTTCCACACCGGTTTGAAAACCAGCACGCACCAGTATGGTGCCCAGGGCACACACCACGCCCTAGATGGAGTGAGATGCATGTGAGTTGTTCCCCCTTTTCCGAAAGGGGGTGTCCATCATTTAACAACTGTCATTCTCTTTTCACAGAACCCAGAGTAAATACAAACCGTATGTACAACATCACGCATGTTTTTATTAATAACAGCGTTGAGTATAAATAATTAGTATTTATTTAAAAACACCTTTTTTCATTTGAATACAGGAGTGGCAATACAGGGCTGGACCCTGTATGGTCCTGAAGAAAAGCTTGGGGGAGCTTGAAACATGTTGACCTTAACACTGATCTAGCTCAGTAAAAGTTAGAATACAGTGTTACCCCTTTTTAATTTTTATACCACACTAGGAGCAAAATAAATTGTTGAGGCCCACTAGCACGGTATTTTTATTTTCACACCCACTCCACCATCACCACACTTGCACCACACATAGTCATCTCACAAAACCAGTGCTCCAGCGTAGTCGCCTTGTCGCAGCACGCCCCTTTTCGTAGAGAACTGGGATGGCCCCAATGATGAAGCATGTCACCGTGGGGCAACCCCGGTGAGTGAGGGGACTCTAGAAAGAAATTTTTCTTTCTTACATAATTTGGTACACACTGACTTAGTAAGCAGTAACCACACAACACCTACCAGGTCTCTGGACCCTTGACATGGGGTTCCTGTATTGCATATACTGAATGGAGGCCGACCTGGTTTGGTTTAACCTCCTTCTCCCCCCTTTTTTGTTTATGCATGGGAGGCTCCTGTCATGCACAGCCCGTTACTGTACATAGGTAGAATGGCACTGAGGGGACTCTGCAGAATTGGATATTGACCTGGGGTAGGCCTCATAATGTTATTGTACATGCATAAGGAAAGTCATCAGGGTTTACTGTCTTGACTGAATCGACACTCCGTTATATACCAATGAGGATGACTGCCTTAAAGGGCAGCTTTGCTTTGCTTTCCTTCGTCCTACAGGGACCAGTCACCCATCAATTGGGGCGTAACCTGTGTGAGAAAATCAATTCTGCAAGTTCCAAAAACATGTCTATACAGTTCATGGGTCATCCAGGATTGTCATATTTCTCTGGTTCAGCTCAGGATCCAAACCCAAGCATTTTGTCACAGAGCTGTGCCAAGTTAATTTCATTTATTTCCAGCAGAAAAGGCCACACCACAAAAAAGGAATAATGAACAGTGATTCTGTCTGCTCCGGAGGAAAAAGGGGTGGGGCTGAAGGATCTACATCAATCAATCAGTTCTCACACTTTACCGAGGATGGGTCAGCCCAAGCCCACTCTACAAAGGAGATAGCCAAGGCCTCTGAGGCAACACAGGATGGGGTTCTTTGACGATTTAGTCGGAAAGGCACTGGCAATGATGTCAGCGAGGGGCGAAGCTGAGGCCCAGAGATCTAGTGTGATTAGTGACTCCTGCGTGACACCATTTTGAAATGCCCCAGCAGGCTGTACAGGATAGCCCAGAGGTGCTCCACCTCTGGAACTTTCTGCCTTCCACTTAAAATATCTTGTTCAAGCGTGAGAGTTCTCTCTGGGTTGTGTTTTTCTGCTGGACATTGGGACTGGAGCAGCAGCAACGGACCACCAGAAGGAGGAGTACCCTGACATCCATCTGAGCCTAGGACACTGAACTACAATTGCCCCAAGGACCAGTGAGGCTCTCTCCACGACCAGGGAAATTGGTCCCATAAAGCCCCCTAGGACAAGTTGAGGAAAAAGACTGAGCTTCTGTGCCAAGGAAGAGAGAAGCTCGAGAGGAAACACAGGAGAATGACTTGTGCAAGGAGCCAATGAAACCAGCACCCTGCATAACTTAACACCTTAGAGGCCAGGAGTCCTGAGGAAAGTGTCCCATGTGGCTCAGGCTCGCCACCAGAAGCAAAATTAGCCAGGATGAAGTAAAATGGCTCAACAGGGCCCAAAACATCTGCTGAAGAAGGATGCGATTTTTGACCCCCACCAGCAAGATCGGAGCACCTGGAGCTCCGCAGCCAGCTGATAAAACCCCATGGGGTAGGCCAGAGCACAAGGGTTGCAACAAGAAACCTTTCTAATTTCTCAGCTCTAGGAGTGGGCATTCAAGAAGCTCCCTCTTCAAAGAACTGAAGATCCGGGGATCCCAACTCATGGATCACGCTACAGACAGGGAGCCGATACCCCATTGCTGGACCCCTACCGCAAGAGCCAGGCTATACTGAATCCAGTGGTCCAGTGAGCATGGGGCGCACACCTGAACATACCCATCCCACTATTACCCTAAGTGGGATGGTGTGCCCATTCAGGGGTCCCTTGCTCACTGTGTTACTGGATTTAAGCTAACCTAGCTGATGAATGGTGATATCCTGAAACTAGTCACAGAATGATTGTTTCCAGTCCAGGAAAGACCTGGTATGACAACTCGAGCTGAACTGTTCTCCTGAATAGCAGGCTCAAGACTGATTTGCATATGCCTGAATACACACTGGGGTAGCATGGTGAGCAAAAGAACAGTGGGTTTAACCCAGATCTCTTGACTGGGGTGACTGTTTGATTTGTTCAGCATTCCAGTCATCATTTGTTTGTTCAGCATTTTTTTGGCCCTAAGTGGGATGGGTATGCCCAGAAGTGAGTTTCTTGCTCTCTGAGCCACTGGATTCTAGCTAGTCTGGCTAATGAGGGGTGATCACTGAAACCAGTCCCAAGAAGCATATTTCTGGTTGAGGGAGGACCCTGCTTGGCAGTCGGGCTGGATGGTTCCCATGAGTAACAGGGTCAAGACTGATTTGCATATGGCTGCATCCAAAATGGTGTGGCATGGTTAGCAAAATAACAATGGTTTTACCAAGAACTCTTGACTGGGGGGTGAATATTTGATATGTTCAGTTTCCCCTCCATCTTCGTTAATGCAGCACTTTTATACAGTGGACATCTTCTCCTAGCCCTATGTGCCTACAGCATGTCTTCAATACATGTCTGTGGTGGGTGACAGCTGTACTTTGTGCATTCTATCTAGACGGTCACAAACAAAGGGAGCTCAGGTGTAACTGAGTGGTCATCCATGTTCTGATGGACCATGCTGGGCAGTATGGAAGGGAAGAGCTGACACTTACACCTGAATGGGCTGTATCCTATGTCCACACATATTGGCTGCACGCCCCTCCCCCTGTAGTGAGTCTGGAGTCAGATTGGCAAGGGAGGATCTCTGTGCACTTCAAAGACCCTCTTCGAAGTCACCTCTTCTTCAAAGAGCACTAACCCAAACAAATCAGATACTACTGGACTTGTGAAGAACTCTGCCAGGAGCAAGGACTGCAGTGCTGCTACAAGGACTGCCACACTGCTGAACAGCTACTCTGAAAATACTGATGTTCTGCTGTGCTGCCCTACTGCCCTGCTGCCTGCTACCCTCTGAATTGATCAGGAAGAACTGGAATAACTTACTTGTACCCAGAACGATCTTCAAGGGCCTGCTAACTTGACTCCTCTTTTAAGGCTAAGGGATATCAAAGTATTACTTGGTCCATTAGAAGTGGATTCATGTGTTTGTTCCAGTGGAATCAACACATTCTCCTCTGCATGAGCAGAATCTCTGCATTACCACTGGTCTGGGAACAGAACCAGCTCATTGTCTTTGGAACCAGCGCTTCACCATCCGAAGCAACACATCGGAACAACCGCATCATCACCACTGCAGAGAGACAATCAAAACATTCCCTCGACTGCATGGAGAAACTTGGCACACTGGCTTCGGAACCGATGCATCTCATAACCAGCACTTTGTCCTCAGACTAGGCCCAAAGCCATTGTTGCGTAGAGAAAATCTACGTAATACCTCCACTGCTGGATTGACACCAACGCATTATTCAGCTGCACCCCACTGTTGTGACAAGGGTTAAGGTACTTTTGTTCTGCGGGCCTTGCGTGGCTCCTGTATCTAACACAAGCTCCATCGTGGTCAGCCTGAACTCTTGACTTTGTCTCAGTCCAGCACGGCTAGATGACCACTTGGTGCTTATTTCTTTGTGCTATTTTTCACTTTTAATCTTTAAAAATCCATATCTTTGATTTCTACATATTATATGTTTGTTGTGTTGGTCTTATTCTATCTATAAAATCATAATCCTTTCTTCAAAACGGGTGTGGAGTCTTTTTATGGTGTTCTTATTGTGTTAGTGCAGAACTACTTTACACTTTCTCACTTAAATAAAGCATGAATGCCTTGTACCAATCTAGGAGAGCATGAGCACAGGCTAATTTATGGAGGGTATCTGATTTACCCTGACTTAGATTATGGTTCCTGAGTGGACAGGGTGCAACCATCTGCCAACCAGGAATCTAATTTCTAACAGCAATGATCCTGTTTGGCTACAGGAAATTGAGGATTATCCATCGGAGAGATACAAAGCCTGATCACTCTTGTGTAGTTTCATGCTTTATAGGGTATGAACTTGCAGGCTGAACCTTATCGGTATAATATGAAAAAGGTGAGTCTTTATCCCATATCATTACCATACAAAGCAGCACCTGGGGTTTAAAGAGTTAAAGAAAGAAAAACCTAGCTGAACAGGGATATTTCTCTTTTAGGGCAAATTTATCATTGGATTCTCCTTGCACTGTGACAGCTGATCACAATGCAGGCAGCAACTACCTCTCTGAGAAGGAGGAGCCCTTCAGATGTTTTAAAAGGGTTGGTAGGGACCCTGTGGGGAACTAAAGGATGGTGAGGTAATCAGAGTGTGCAATAAGTGATAAAGTGATCATAATTGACTCCAGAACAGACATACAACTTTATTAATTTGTGCCTGGTTCAGGGTTAAAAGAGAAGGGACATTGCAGTGGCCAATTAACCATGCTTAGTTATGTTGTTAATGTAGGTCAACATGTTTCTGCCAAATAAACCCTCAAAAGAGGTGTATTGGCAATCATCAGGACCTGTGAAAGTCGCTTCTGCTTAACAAGCGTGCTCATAAAAGGAAAAATACAAAACCAATCAGCAGTCTGCTGTAAGATTCAAAGCACATCCACTGTGAACCAGCTTGCAATTGTGGGACTCAGGATGCACTCTTTCCTTAAAGGAGGCCTCTTTCAAAATGTCTGTCCACCTCCGGTGTGTGAGGGAATTCATCCTAAAAAGGAATATCCCCATTCAGCTAGGTTTTGTTTCTTTATCTCTTTAAGGCCCATGTGTTTCTTTGTGTGTTAGATATATGAATTAGGATTAAACGCCTCAAGGTCTAGAAATCTCCTCTTTTTGTGTTGAAGAGTCCTTATCCCAGACAGTTTGATTGTAATATAATGCAGGAACTTGTGCAAGAGCCCATTAGTGGCATATGCTTCTTCTATGGTAATATTACCTTCTCCTCTTGGGCGACTTTTCTAAAAAACTCATGCAGCTAATTTACATCTGAATCACCAAAAGAAGAGTAAAGGAGGTTCGACCTCAAGTGTATCCTCCAAAAATGATACAGCACAAAAAGGGACATGAGAGAGATTCTAAGTCATCACAGACTTAGTATTATTTTGGGTTTGCTCCAGCGGGTTGGTGATCAATAGATTTTTTAGGTTTACAGTATTTTATTGAAGCAGGGTAAGGAAGGAAACAACAAAAACAACATGAAACCACAGGTGCCCCTCAAAATTAGTGTGTATGGTACATTTGATACATAAAGGCAGTCCTTTCGACACGGTCAATAGATTTTTTAGAGGTTGTTGCACCCTCAGCTTATCAAGGCATGCTTTATCATTTGAGGACTTCTCACACCAGTGTAGAAACAGTGCCACCCCGGCAAGGGAAGCTAATCTCCTCCCTGGAGTTCTTATGAATCTAGAATGAAAACAAGGCACTTGCGCCTGTTTTATGCATAAGAAGAAAATGATTTAAAATATACCTAGCAGTATACTCAAGGGATTGCTTTATTTAGTGAGTACCTCTGTTATGGTTAAAAACATTAGAGGAATGTTTGTCAACTAGTGAGTTGGAATAAATCACCTGACCTGCACTTATTCCATTACCAATATGTTTTGACCACTCTTGAAGCCTAACAAGGTATGGGGTCTTCTTCAGGGTAATCAATATATGGTACACATTCAAACCATGCTTCAAGGATAAAAACTATGACCCTAACAGTCCCTCTACTGTATCAGCTTAACCAGCAGAGAGGAAAACAAAAATAGTGTTAGGAACAGAATTAACAGATGATGTAACCCTCTCTTTTCCTGAGTCATCTCTCATTGCCTGACCGTATTTGCTACTTATTAATTTAAAATTAAAATCATTATTTTAAAGAAGTTACCTATTTAGAGCACTCACCTTTTTTATGACTAAATGAGCGGATCATCTGAGCCTTACTCATAACATAACGTGTATTAGTAAAGTGTACATTCACCCAAAGGCATCTTGGCACTGAATAACAGATGTTCATTCTTACCCAACTCAATGGTGCTCATTTTATCAACCTTAGATGGATGAAAGGTAGGCCTGGGCAGTGAACTTTGCTCCGTTCGAGGAGTTTGCAGAGTTTTCACCACCCTGCACTCCGCGAAGCTCACAGAGTGCAGAAAACTCCGCTTCGAGATGTGAGGCAGAGTTTTTTCCCCGCTCGCAATCGCAAACTGTAAGTTTGTGATCGCAAACAGTAAGTTCACGAGCGCAAGCTTCTGCTTGGGTAGAATTTCTACCCGAGCAGCAGGAATACCAGCACAAACTACAGTTTGCACAGCACTACACAACTCGCCGAACTTCGCAGAGTTTTTTTGAAACTTTTTGGAATTCTGCATAGCAAAACTCCACGAACTACGCCCAGGCCTAATGAAAGGCTGAGTGAACCCATCAGGATTCGAGTCTGTGACCATGAGTTAGAACACAGGCCCCTGCAGTGGATGCATTAATCCACTGAGCCACCAGCCTGGGAAGGGTCCCACTCATAAGACTAAAAATACACTTGACAGTATTTGCAACACTCTTATAACTTCTGTGGTATATGCTCTTAAACAACCCTTCATACAGCATGCAATCCAATACAGCCAGATGTTAGTGCTCACTGCATTAATATATTGTTCATAATTCATTCAAACTTGATCTATTGTAGACATAGCTCAAAAAGAGGTCCCGCAAGTGGTGCAGTTATGAAGGGATTATCCATAAAATTCTGACTACTGTTGTTTTTGTAGAAAAGGAAACAAATCGGGGGGGGGGGAGTTTGTAACAAACAAACACCCATACATAAGGTTGGCTAAAGTTACCTGAGCGATTACCAGTCATGTCACCATACAAACACCATTTGTGTCTTATTTTTACTATTTTCTGCTGTCAGTGTTTGACTAGGAATGAGGCATCCCCCACATTTGCCACAAAGCTATTAGTTTAATATTAATATACTTTATTACTTTCCATAAACACACAATCAAAGCCAACTTGTGAATGGCTACATCTTTAAAGAGAAACTATACATATATTTGAATTGAAACTATCTTTACATTTACCATGTTTGTGTCCCTAATGAAGTGTACACCTGCATAACCTATTCCTCTGTCCCTAATTGTCTTCTTTTTAAGAAGAAAATACTACAGGCAACATTAGTTATAATGGAGATGTTTTGCCACCATTCCCAGAAACCAGGATGAGCCAACATTGTATTTATGGTCCCATGAGTAATGTTCAGATGTGTCCTTCATTCAGTCAAAACATAGGTGAGTGCACTAAAAAGGTTACTTTTTAAAAAGAATTATTGTAATTTTAAAACAATAAGTTGTAAATATGTTCAGGCAATTAGAGATGCCTCAGGAAAAGAGTGGGTTACATCATCTACTAATTCTGTTCCTGACACTATTTATGTTTCCCTCTCTCCGGGTTAAGCTGATACAGCAGAGGGACTGGTAGGGTAATAGTTTATACCCTTATGGCATGGTTTGAATATATATGATAGCTTGATTACCCTGGAAAAGACCCCAGACCTTCTTTGGCTTAAAGAGTTGTTGAAACATATTTGTAATGGAACGAGTGCAGTTTAGGTGATTTATTACATTGCAACTCAGTGGTTAACCTTTCATGACAAAAATCAAGAGAACCCCCACCCACCCCCCTAGTCAGGGTCGAATGTCATCGAACTGTACAAATACATTTTGACATATCAGTTGGAAATAGAGCAGAGTAAAATAAGCAGTTACAAAACACAATTGTCAACAACAAACCTTTATTTAAAGTGCAACATGCAGAATAAATATAATGATGGGACTAAGATTAATAATAATTGACTGAGGTAAAAACCGGCAATAGTACAGCACAAGATGTAAACAACAGACCAATCTTTAAAGTGCAAGTGTGCAAAGATAAATGTAATTGCAAGACTAACAGTAATAAGTATCAACAGTACTCCCAACTTTGTACATCCCCTTACCCAAGCCTTCCGTAACAAGAATGCGATTCAAATGCGCTATGCCTTGAGGCATTCGAAAATTGAGCTAAGTCTGGTATATAAAGTGCAAAGTGCAGATAAAGAAAGAAGAACCAGGGCAATCCCTCCTATCATTTAAAACCCCCTCAAATGTATAATCTGGGTAAGGGTGCCCAAATTAGCAGTCCTTTTTTATTTGTTTTAGCACCCTTTCTGGCATAAATTGCTTTCTTCAGATTGAAAATAGCTAATAGGCTGGCAAGCCAGTTTTGGAACTGTGGGGTTGTAGATCTAGCCATTCTGTAGCTAATACCAGTCTAATAATCGTCATAGCAACTGCAATGAGGTCTATCTTTTCATCTACAACTTCAAGCAAGATTACCTTTGGGCACAGTGCAACATTTAATAGCTAGCTTAGTGCAAAAAATGTTTTGGATTTCATTTTTTAAAGGGTTCAGAGAGGAACATGCTCCACTTGAGGCATATAATAAAGCATAAAGCATGTTTTAAAAAACTGTACTTACAAATTGGCTGAAATTGACACTCTTTGGGATAATAAAAGGGCTTTCACAAATTCATTTTCAATCACTGTTAGCGTATCCTGCCATTTCATGCACTGTTTGTCGAGATCATCTTTCATTTCAGAATTCATCATCTGATACATTGACCCAATACGGATTGTGTCCCCGGCGATTAGGCAACCCACCAGGGCATTCTATTCTAAGCCGCTCAAACCCCTAGCTTTCCGCTGAAGGTAATCTCTTACTTGCCGGTTGCTTAAAAAAACTCTATGTTGTTTGTACCAAATTTTATTTTTAACTGGTCAAACGAGACAAGGCCCACTGAGGAGAAAAAATCACCCAGTTCGTCTATACTTGATATACATACATACTTGCATATAGCCATCATTGAAGATTCTAGGTAGGTTTAGATTATTTAAAACCATGGTATTAAAATACAGTCTCCCCAAGCCCAGTAGCTTTCGAATTGCAACCCAGGCCTTTGCAGTACCCGAAAGACACTTAAACGTAACTTTTTTATAGTAGCTATATTCGACTTGCCTTAGATAACACCCCCAAGCCTCTTCCTCAAGCAATAATTCATAAATAGAAGGTGTAATATTAGACACTGCCGCTTGTGGTGGTTCCCTCAGTAGGATCCAGCTATATTGCAATAGTGAAGCCCAGTAGTACAATCTGAGGTTTGGAAGAGCCCACCCCCGCTTTCTCTTGGAAGGGAACAATACCCTTCAGCGCTCTGCTTGGCTTAGAATAGGGAGATACAAATCTAGTAAAGACCACATCAATTATTTTAAACCATTCACTAGGGAATTCTAAAGGGATTGCTCTAAAAAAGTACACGATTTTCGGGAATTGAATCATCTTTATCAGATTGCAGCTGCCTAACATAGTAAGGTGCAAATTATTTAATCTAGCCAAACCTTTCCTGGTTCTATCTGCCAAAAGATCTAGATTAATATGGACGATAGATTCCACTTTCGAGGAGATATAAACACCCAAATATAGTGCTTCCTTCACTTTCAGTTACCCACTAGTACGATCTTTTCGTTAATAACAACCTGTGTCTTTTCTTTGTTTAACGAGAAACTGCCATGCCCCCAAAATATAGCAGCATCTGCCTCTATTGCCTTAATAGCAACCTCCAGGTTTGGTGTTAGGACTGCCACGTCATCGGCATAAGCGATGATCTTGGTCTCATGGCCATGCATAATTATTGGTGCAATAACCGTACTTTGCACTATGTTTCTTAAAAAAGGATCAATATACAATGCAAACAGGAGTGGGGTGCAAGGGCACCCCTGTCAAGTTCCCAGAGTAATCGACACTGCTTCTGTCAGGCTACCTGAAATACAAACCCTAGCTGTAGGGTTGTGATATAAGGTCTTATTTCCATGCACAAAACCTGGACCAAAGTCCCTTGCATACATTGCCTGCCAGAGGAACTGCGAGGAGACCCTAACTAATCCTTTTTCGACATCGAAAAAAATCAGAGCCATGGGGTCTCCTGTCATTTCCGCTGTGTCAAAAGGTGATATCACTTGTCAAATATGGTCGGTTGAACCATGTTTCTGAATCACTAATTTTTTAATGACCTGGGCCAGACGAGTAGCCAGCACCTTGGAGTAAATCTTTGAATCATCACTTATCAACTTGATCGCCCTATAAGAGCTAAGCTCAGATGAAGGTTTATCTTTCTTAAAAAAAACTGATATTTTCGCCACCGACCATTAATCAGGAGGTACAGATCCATTGAATATATGATTAAAAAGTGGCACGGTCTGATCTTTCAGCTGGAGGGCAAAGGTGTTGTAAAGAAGGAATTGTGTCCACGCCAGCCACATTGCTGGGGGGGAGGCTAGTGAAAGCTAGCAGTATCTCATCCCACATTAGCTCTTCTTCTAGGATTTCACATAACTATAGGGATAGTTTGCTTAAAGGTACTACTTCAAAAAACCTCTTAACTCATTTAGAACATACTCAATGTCCCTCTTTGTATAGGTTTTGATAAAGCACTTGAAATGCCTCCCTGATTATATTAGCATCAGTATTTCTCTGATCTCACTATCGGCCCACCTTTGCCTTGCTCCTACTGCCCTACCTGATCACTGCACTCATAAGATCTTTCCTTCCAGGCAATATACTTAGCTGCTGCCCAAAAAATGCCTCCAGGTCTGTCTTTGCAAATATTACATTAGTTTGCGCTTCACTTATATCCCCCGCTTGTTGTATGGGCTTCGCTGACTCCTCCTTGGCTACTGCTAAATTATCTTGTTTAGCCTGAATCATTAGCCCTATTCAATGAGAATTTTAAAGGCTCCCCTCTTAGGCAGGTCTTAAAAGTATCCCACGCCATACAGAGGCACTGCCATTATTCTCCTCGAAGAAAGTTGGAATCCACCTACTGATATACTCACAATACTCCTTATTGGGTAAAAGCGCATGTTCAAAGATCCATGAGCTAAACTGCTTCCCCCCTGTTTCCTGCAGCTCTAAGACAAGAGGATTGTGGCCCGAGAGGAACCAGGGGTATTGTTCGATCTGGCAGGTTGTGATCAGCTTATTGGACACAAAAAAGTAATCAAGATGGGCATGCATGCAGTGTGGAGCTGAAAAGAATGCATACCTGTCTACAATCTGATTCTTTTTATGCCAGGCATCAACCAGGCCATGATCCTTGCATACCCCTTCAAGAGTTTGATACACCTTAGGCTACCTCCTAGTGTACAGTAACTGTCCCCCTTTATCAAAGTTCCCTGGCAGGTTGAGATTAAAATACCCTAAAAAAACCATAGGTAGGGGGCGGCCCGTTAACTCCTTAGAAACCTAAGTTAGGATGGAGGGATCATCAAGCACACTGCCATAAGCTGATCATAGCGTAAACTTGCCTCCACAGGGTGAATGACAGACTGCGACTACTCATCTCCCCCTAGGATCATGCCCTACTTGTGAGAATTTCAGCCAGCTACCTCGGGCTAAAACTGCCACACCCACCATACACACGCATTGGGAGGTGCAAGCTACCAGTCTATAGCCCAGAGAGTTAAGAATATCTATCTGTGTGGCTTCAATATGTGTCTCCTTGAGGCAGACATGTCCGCCCTCAGAAGTTTTTAACCCAGAGAAGTCCTGTCTCTTTTCTTTTGGTCGTTTAGGCCACATATGTTGATAGATGCAATACAGATCATTGCCCGATCATTCAAAAGCCAATGTTTCTCCCCCACACCCCAAGCAACAACCCTTCAAAACTACAATATCCTCAGGCCCAACTCCATGGGTCACCACCCCGCCTATATACCTCTTTCCACACATGCATTTTTTGTACTGGCACATTTGGCCTTCTTTCATCAACCTACCCCCTAACCGTCTCCCCTGGCCCCTGCCCCCAACCCTCACCACTCCACTGAGCAATCGGCCTCGCCTGTATGACGCTGTCTAGCATCACAAACCCTACTCCCCAGGTTCCCTCCACCTACCTCGTGACAAGCCAGTATATATATATATATATATATATATATATATATATTTACATTTTTCCACCTTTTTTAAAATCTTTCTTCTCTTCCCCAGCTCTTACCCAGGATTCAAAAATATATTTCAGAATATTTCCCCCTGAATCAGACCCCGTCATGTTGAGCCATGAGAAATTCCTGAGCCTGTCTTTCATAAAAAAGCTGCAGGTGCGACCCTTCCATACTACCTTTAGTTGAGCCGGATATTGTAGGTACACTTCTGCACCTATTTTCTGGAGGGGGCAAACATCTGCCTTAATCGCCATCTTCACTCTACTGTAGCGTTAGCGAAGTCTGACCATGCAAAGAAGGTAACTTCCTCAAAATCTCTCCTAGAAGAGATTTTGCTTGCCCTGCCGATTCCCTCCTACCTCCTTCTCGGGGTTGCCTGAGTGATTCTCCCTCTCACATAGTTTGAAGCTCCTGGTCTCATCCCCCTCTGGAATGATTCCGGGCACTGTTTACTGCATTTGGTGATGACAGATGCAGATGTCAACACTGAAACTAGGGGGGTAGACACAGAAACAGAGTCCTGCGGTTTCGTAAATCTGGGATACTTCAAAGGAAAACGGTCCGACATTGCGGGCTGACCTTCCGTTGCCACCAGTATATTGCTCCCTCAGGTAGCCCTTTTACCTCCAATATCAGGCTTTCTTATGGTATCACCAGGCTCATCCCCTTTTTTTTGCTCTTCAATTCAAAACCAGTTTCTTTGAGGCCCCCCTTTTGCATGCGGGTTTTAGCAGTCCCACCGAGCTCGTAGCAGCGGCAGTCACATTAATTAATTTAGACTTGGGGGCTTTAGAGTTCCTGCCAGCCATCATTACTTGACACCTGGACCATCCTGCAGCAAAGATTGTACCTTCCTGCCTCAGCACGTTTCCCAAGGCTATATGCTGTCCTTTCACATAAGTGGCCTCGCAGAGTCTCCCGCTGTGTCTCTCCCGCTGAAAAGCTGCTGTGGCAGATCCAATAAGCACCAACCAATAAAAGACCCTACAGCATTCCTCTCGGCTCCCTGGGCCGATCTCCAACCATGTCTTGCTCTCCAGCTGGCCGCGCTAACCTGGATCATCACCAACACATCATCGGTAAGAAGAGGGGCAGGAGCCCTTGACAAGTGAGCTGCTTAGCCAGACACCATTTTTGTCATAAAAGGTTGAAATACACACAACAGAAAAAAAGAAATTCCAAGTATACCTTTAGATATATTTTAAACCCTTTTCTTCTTATGCATAAAAAACAGGACCAAGTGCCTTGTCCTTATAATAGATTTATAAGAATTCCTGGGGGAAGACTAACTTTCCTTGGTTAAGTCCACCGAGGAGGCAATATTCCTAACCTGGAGAGAGAGGACGTCATATGATGAAGCATGCCTCGATAAGTTGAGGGTGAGATGACCTCTCAAAAATCTATTCATGACCAACCTGTTGGAACAAACCCACAATAACACTAAGTAGGCTTCTTTTTTAAATTGTTACCTTTTGAATTGTCTGTTTACATAAGTTCAGGACTTGTGCATTTTTAAATCACTTGTATTTAATTTGCAAACTTGTTGCAAGCCTCTCTCATAATAGTGGACACCTTCACAAAAATTGACATTAATCCAAACTTTAAAATGTGTCCATACAGGTGACTTAAATCATTTTTCATAAACTATTACATTATAGACATACCCATTACACATTATAGGAATAATTTAAAATTAATAAAAGGTAGAATCTGCACTATACAATGCACAATGTTTTTAAATAAATATAAAACCAATGTTAGTTCTAAACTTAAAACTTCTTATAAATGTATTAATTTCACATTTCTCCTTGTCTGGTGCATTTTCTGTATTCAAATACATTTATTGTACTCTTAATATGTTTAAGGTGAAAACATTTTTATCATTTATCAAGTTAAATTAAAACACATCTGTAATAACACTTAGAATAACTAAACTGTATTTTTTGGTATAGGTGTCCATTATAATTATGGATGTTTGTATCAACATGTTTATGTCCATTAAAGATGTTATCACTCATGTTTGCATTGTGCAAGTAGGTTATTTGAAAAAGCTTATGTAAGTGTAAATGAAAGTTAGAATATGTGTGCCACATTTTCACCATTAACATTGTTAATAATCAATGACTTGTAAATGAATGATAATGTCAGGACAAACTTTGTACAAATGAAATAGGTTCAACAATAAATTAGATACTTCTCTCAAAAATTTCATTCACAAATATATTATAAAAGGAGGATAAACACTATATACAGCAACAGTCTGTGAGATTTCTGTCCATATCATGCCTCCTAAACAGACTGCTAAAGGGAAACCTCCTCAGGACTTCAAGGATCTTTCTTGTGAGGATTGGGTCTAGGTTTTACAGGGATTAGAGAAGGTACGAGGATAATTCAGGAGGAGGAGTAAGGGTAGGAACGGGTGGAAGAGGATTTGTTTTTTTGGGGTAGAGGGTGCTGGATTGAGTGATGTACGGGTACCTGTATATTTTGCAGTTGCCAGTGGGTCCGGATGTATGTTTTGTATGTTTGGTATGTTTTGATGAGTGTGGTTTGCGTGCGGTCTAGTTTTCGGGTGAGTTTGTGCATTTGGGTTTGATAGGTAATGCTTTGCAAGTAGGTGTGCTTGTCTGTGATGATTGTGCTACTGAGGTGGTTGGTGTGGTGTGGGTGTCTATATGTTTTACAGTTGCATGTGGGCCAGGTGTATTTTATGTATGTTGGATAGAACCCATTGTACAGTATCATTGAAGGGGGAAGCGCAAGCATTAGTAGCACAAGAGTGCAGATCCCTAACGTGATCACATATAGGTTCCAGGTAAATGGGAAAAATCAGGGGTGACCACAGAATAAGCAGATTATATTAATATGTATAATGTATTGCCAGAGATGTCTACAGGAACCACCTCTTTGAAATCTGAGAGCTATTTGCTGTGGAGATTGGCAGAACATTGTCTTATAAGCTGCTCAGCAGCTATTATCTCACCTCCTCACCATGATGGCCCACATCTCAATTATTCCTTGTGGTGTATTGCCTGAGTGCTCCCAAAGCCTTGAATTCATTTCAACAGTAACTTCATGAGTATCCTTTAGAAAAATAACACGATGGCGCTGGCAGGTATGTTTACTCATGAAGATAAACGTAATATGACTTCAACTGTTCAATCAACTTGATTCAATTGCTGCATCCTTCACAGTTGGGTTTTCTCCCTGAATACAGCATTGATCTGCTCTCATAGAGATTTCAGATTATATTAAAATGGCTGTGGATATGGGACAAAAGTATCCTTGCTGCTACTGGATCTCTTGACAACATGTGGTACGATTCCTCATTCTATCCTGTTGTACCTCCTACTGGATATAGAGATTGGTGGGTCCACCCTGGCTTGCCTGTGTTCCTTTCTACTGAAACAAAATCAGTAGGTATGGACTGCCACCATTTGGTATTTACTTTAAATCTATTGATTCAGGGGGTCTCCAGGGTTCCGCAGTAAGTCCGACATTGTTCAATGTCTTTATGTCTCTTTTTACAACCCTGGTGGAATCCTTTGGGGAGCAGTTCATTTACTAAGCTGACAACATGCAGATTATTCTGACTTGGAACAGGGATATCTCCAATGCCCAAAGTGATTTTAAAGTGTGTCTGTCACTGGTGTTCCGGGTAATGTGCTGGAGTAATCTTCAGTGCAAAACGAGAAAGACAGAGGTACTAGTTTTTTACCCCCACCGGCATCTGTGGGGTGGTGAGGTTTGGCCTAGCTCTGCTCCATCTCCTCTGACCCTCACTTCAGTGGTTAAGAACCTCAGAATGAAGATTGACAATAATTTGTCCTTCAAACCACAGGAGGAGAGTGTAGTTGGGACCTGTTTTGGCCTACTTCTATTCCTGAGGAAGGTTCTGTTACTTCTTCTTTCCCCTTGCCAGAAGATGGTTTTCCATGCCTTTATAATGTCTCGGCTGTACTATGCCAATTAATTATACTGGAAACTACCTGTGTATCTACTTGAGAATCCAGTTGGTGCAGAATGTTGTGGCCGGGCTCTTGCTGAACATTCCGAGGAATATCTCTGTTCAGGTCCATCTTAAGGGATTGCATTGTTTTCCCATCCATGCAGGGGTGAATTTCAAGGTACTGGATCTAGGCCATAGAGCTTTCTATGGACCAGGCACATAATATCATCTCGAACAACTTCTTCGTTATCATCCATCCAGAATGCTATGGTCTACTGATGCATTGCTGGCAGTAGTGACAAAGAGAAACAGATGAGGAGGCTCCTCCTTCTCTGTGCTAGCTGTCACAAGCTTGACTCCTCTTCGCCTGTACCTTTGTGCCACCAACGATGCAAACTAGTTTAAACACAGCCTGAGAACCTGGCTTTTTGATGATGCGTTTTAGAAAATGTCCCCTTCTGATGAGATTAGTGGTTAATGTTTCTGCAGCGCTGGTGCACTCTTTCAGTACCCATGTGCTTTATAGGCCCCCTAGATTTTTTTGATTTTTCTATTTTAGACTCTGATTTTAAATGCAGCTTAAAGTGTAGGGGACAGCCACAGTGCTGTGACTGTCCTAGTTCTGCTTTCTGGATCAGCATATTTTGATGCCTTCTTTGCTGCCCAACATCCCAGGCCTACAGGTAAAATACTCTTGATATTGAAAAATTCGATGTATGCAATGACACACGTGTATACGAAATCAAGATTGCATCACTCTTGTCAAAATACCCTGATATGACCTATCCATCAATCCAAGTCAGAAATATTTAGTCAGGCAGGCCTTACCACCTAAATTTGAGGCAACTGATTGAAAGATCTCAGAGGGGGTGGCATGGTACTATCAGAACAATCGTGCGAACAGGAAACGCTCAGGTCAATTCCACAGATAGGTAGCGACATCATAATGCTCTGGAGAGATTGTCCTAATAAAGCACACATGGTTGGAGGGGTGCGCACGTTCTCAAAACCCAATAAAATTAGATCCCACATGAAGTTAAGAACACTCAGCCAAACAGGACACAGCACACACACAGCACAGGCAGTGATCACATGCACCCCATGCTGGACACCTGACATGTTACCTAAAAGTGTCTAAGCCAAGTAGAAAGCCACATGCTCTTGTTATCAGTTGGGAGACATGTATGACTCCATGACAAGGGCTGCATTCCTCCTCCTAAAAATGATCTCCGAATTGTTTTATGATAACTGCAAGAAATGTATCATTGCTCTCAGATTGATTGTACTTTGTGACAGTCCTCAGACCCTGACTCTGTAGCACTTCTCCCAGCCAAAGAGTTTGATTAAACCAACTGTTACTCTTTTTCCAAACGCCTCTTGTCTTTTGTTTTTTCAAGGTAAATTCACATTGGAGCAACAATACGAATAATGTTACCCTGTACCCAGTTTCAGTCACATCAATAATTGAAGACATGAGCCCACAACTTCCGAAAAGGAAGGGGGGTTGGGGACTGTGGGGGTTGTTTGCTGCACGCATCAAAATATTTTTAGCTCTCTTTTCTGTTTGAATCAGTGACAAACTGTGACAAGCTGGTGGGAACGACGGCAGAGCAGTGCAGCGCCACGACACCTAGCGCTGGCAATCATCTGCTGTGTACGCCCAACACAAATGCTGGCTGTCAATGTTTTCAACACAAACAGTGGTCTGATGTGTTGTTTTCTCATGCTGTGCTAAAATGCGTGGGCACTGATAATTTTTTGCACGTGAGTTTATGTCATATATTCGCCATAATAAGCCATAACAAAGACGCAAGCACCTGAAAGGTCGCAGGTACAGATAAAGAAGCTTCGTGAGGAAATGAAGTGAATTAGGAAATAACTTACTGTTGCCTGTTGTTTTTCTGCCTTTTCAGTTGCTTCGTTAAGTTGTTTTTTGAAAGATTCCTGCAGAACATGCATTTCTTCCCTGGAAAATGAAAACACACAAAAATAAACATTTTTATGAACATTTATGAGGATGCTTTTTATACTTTTATGCTGTTTATGGCAACCGACTCTAATATATGTAAATAACGTGCAATTTTTTACTGAGCCTTTTAGGGGTTTACAAAGAAGCACTCATTCATTTTCTAGAAGTGCACTGCCTTTCTCGTGCTTAATATTCTCTGCCTCGACACAAGTGTTCTGATGTTGAAACAACGCGAACTGTGCAAACATTAGAGACGGAAGATACAGTCTGTAAGCTGGGGAGCGCTGCTATTGGCTTTGTAACATTTGTCATCCATTTAATACCGAGGGCCATTGACGTTGTTTTTTCCCTGACACCCTTTTTACTTGAAGTACAATAGAATTACCACACTTTCTAACAACCTTTTTGTTTAGATACCCTTTAAAAAGGCTAAAGGGCCATATGTATGAATCGCTAAAATGGGTTCGCAAACTCTGAAATTTGCAGAATTTCGGGTTTGCGATCTCATTTTCACTAAATGGTATGTATGTAGCAAATTTGAGTGCAAAGTAAGGAATCGCAAATTTGCGATTCCTTATTTTGGAATTGCATTTAAGGAATCGCAAATTTTGCCATTCCTTAAATGCAATGTATGAAGCACCCAAGTTGTGCGATTTCTCATTAAGAAATCGCAAATTACCACCAACTTGAAGTTGGTGGTACTTTGCGATTTCTTTCACAAAAGCACTTTTTTGCATTTGTGAAGGTGCCATGTGGCGCACATACATCGACTTCGGGCATGTATGTGCACAATATGCACACACATATGATTTTCAGGGGTGAATCAGAGTGTTCTTATGACACCCTTGAATTTATTTTCAATTTGCGATTCTCAAATTGCTTATCGCTAATTGAGAATAACTACACATTCATTCCTATGGGCCTCCTGGCCCATAGAAATGAATGGGAAATTATTCCATAATTGGGATTCGCAATTTGCTAATCGCAATTAAGGAATTTTCACCCACATGCATCATTGTTACATTTTGCGATTTCTTAATTGCGAAAATTAAGGAATCGCAATTAAGAAATCGCAAAATTCTATGCATTAAGAAATCGCAATATTTTTTGCGATTCCTTAATTTTCCCTAATAACGATTCACAATTTGCGAATTGCAATTAAGGAATCTCTTCCCATTGATTCCTATGGGCCTAGAGGCCCATGGGAATTAATGGGAAGCTATTCTCATTTTGCGATTCGCAATTAAGGAATCGCAAAATGAGAATGCTCTTTCAAGGGTGCGGGGGGGGATCCTAAGGACCCCCCCCCCCTGCACCCCTGAAATTTAACTAAGGGCATGTGTGTGTGTAAAATGAAACTTTCAAAAATGCACTTTTGTGCATTTTTGAAAGTTTTAGCAAATTACCATGAAGTTCAATGGTAATTACCTCTTCCTATTTGCGAATTCACAAAAAAAAATATTCATGCATTGCATTTGAGAATCACAAATTGCGATTTCTTAAATGCAATCGCAATAAAGAAATCGCAACATAATTGGGATTCCTTGAATTGCGAAAAAATAAAAAAACATGATGCATCCCAAAAAAGGAAATTTGATTTGCAAACGGACGAATTTTGCGATTCGCACCGTTTGCTGATGCAATTTACCTTTATGCATGTGGGCATTTAAGAAATCGCAAAAAAATATGAGTTTCTACATACATACCAATTTGCAAATCTCAAATAGCGATTTCAAAAATATCGCTATTTGAGATTCGCAAATCTGGATGTTGATACATCTGCCCCCAAGTCAATTGAGACAGTGCTAGTCCTTGAAAGAGATAATCATGTGTCTTTATCTAGTGAGGCAACTTTCATTGCAACATCAAAGATTTTTCAATTGCACTAGAATAAGTTTGCAAAATATCAATAAGCACCGTAAACTAGTTAAAGTACTTATACTGGCTTTTAGTTGATTGATGTGGATTTTGGGACAGCAGAACAAAAAAATGTAATGTCTATAGCTTAACAAAAAAAAAAAAACTGAAATCAGTAGACACAGAAACACCAATAAATGTGCTAAAGATGAAACTAGGATCAACATATTATTGTCCAAATATCTATTGGGCAGTCATTTAGAATAAACCAATTCTAACTTGTCAATTAGAATTCCTCCCAAAGAATTCAATTCTCGATAGAGACTCTGAATGAAAAAGCATTTCCAGCTATGGGAGCAAGAGAGTGCTACAGCGAACCATGAGGCATATTTACAAGGATTTAACGCCATGGTAGCGTACATTTTTTAACGTTACGGCAGCTTTTCTTTTGTTGCTATATTTTATGGTTGCCTCTAAGTCCAGTTAGGGGCATTTTTTCAATATTAACATGGTTTTTTAATAGCAAACCTTTTATTAGCGTGACTTATAGCAAATGCGATTCAAGGTGGGCGTTCCGGCATAAAAACTCCAGCAAAACACACAAGGGGATTGTAGCAAGGATTACCTTGTACATGGCTAAAAGAGAAAAACTGCTGCTCAGTCCCATTAGGGGCAGTTTTATAACATCAGAAATTAGCTGGTATTAGAAATAGCGCAAATACACTTGGGGCTTCATTTAAGAGGTTTTAGTGCAGGACAGCTCTACAAGGAATCTTGTGCATCGCCCTGTGACAAAAGAAATGGGCAGGAATGTGCCCTATCAAAAAGATAGGGCGCATTCCTGTCTTCTTCTCCTACGTTGGCGCACAATGGCTGCCAGGCGTTAATGCAGGCACGCTTGTGCAATGGTGCAAGTGTGCCTGCGTTGCGGAGCAGATTGATGTTGTGCAGGAAGCGCACTTTCATCCTCAAAATCACAAAATCAATCAATCCAGGTGATTTCCTCTTTCTTTGTGTGCTGCAGAATTCTGCATACATAGAAAAGTGAAAAAATACGATAAATGAAAATATTTATCCGTGTTGCACCTCCCAAATGCCACCCTTAGGTTGGTGTTAGATTCTGGCGCATTTCCAGGTGTACAGTTTCTCATAAATCTGGGAATGCTTCAGATGCCAAGGGTTTTGGGTGAGAATGCCCACAGGAACACCCATAGTACCTCTGTTTCACGCCGTTTTATGGGTGAAAGGGATACATATTTACAAGGCTATGAAAAGCCACGTAAAGTGACTTTACATGACCTTGCAAATATGCTGTGGCACATTGCGCCTTGGAATGTCAAAAAGTGACATTCGAGCGGTGCAAACGTGCCACCAGGGCTTCAGATATGAGGCCCTTGGAAAATAGACAAACTCAATATATAGCGCGCAGACCTCCGTGAGCCCACAGTAACTCCACAGCACTGGCGGTAGGCCCAGCGAGGTCGCCAGCCCTGGGGACTGTCTGCGCTTCCAGGCATCGGCCTCCATGGTTTTGCAAGAATGTTGCAATGAAAAGTGCAGATTCACTGTTTTTCCCCAGCGATGCACCACTTTTCATAAATGAGGCCCTCATTCCGCATTTCCTCTTCCCCTAGGACTCTGGTTGGTCATCCTGGCTGTTGGCAGGTTTGGGGGGGATGTTGACCTGTGCTGAACTTAGTCCTGGCTGCTCCATTCTGCATGTTAGTGGTTCTGGATCTAATTGAACCGATTGTGTGTATACTGGACTCCTCTTAGTGTACCCCTGAACAAATAGGGGGACACTTAATATATTTAGTGTGACCTTCTGGGTGAAAAGGTTGATTTTGTATATGAATATTGTTTGTTGTTTTTATGTCCGATGATATATGTGTATATGTATGTGTAATTTGTATGTTTATTTGCATTAAGGATTACTAAAAATAAAATTGGTAATCTTGTTTATGATTAGGTATGCAATCAATTTTGTAGATAAAAAAAACTAATTCTGAGAATTTTGTTAAGGGAACTCAATGTCCCTTATCTTTTAAGGATTGGAAGATCGATCCCTCCCGACCAATTTCTGTTTCCTGCAGTTTTGTATCCTTTACCCAGGTGCGGGTGGGTTATTTGGGTATACCCCTATAATTATTATTTCAAATCAACATCAAGTTGGCAAGAGCAAGCGAGGAAAATCCACCTCCTTGTGTGATTATTTCTCATTCCTGCTCCTACCATCAAGTTAGCAAGTGAGAGCACGGAAAATAAACCTCCCGGCAAGATTTCTCAACGCTGGAATTCAAATTTCTCAATGAGACTTGCCACATATGCTCAGGGCCATTCACATTCAGAAACTATCCGTTCGCGTTGAGAAAGTTTCTGCTTATGTAGAAACTCTACTCGAGAGGCAGAAAGGAAGCAGCGCCTGCTTGCGCCTGACTGCGCTGTGCATGGTGCCTTTTGCAATAATTTTACAAACATCCGATGCTGAAAATTACAGCGAATTGCATTTTTTAACCCACTCCGCCGCTTGCGGAGCTCCGCGTAGCACGCAGAACTCCACGAACTCGGTCTAGGCTTACTAATAATATTTAATTTACAGGCCCTGGTTGCATGTAGTGTCACTTTACTAGAGACTTACAAGAAAATTAAATATGCCAATTGGGGATAATCCAATATTAGCATGTTTTGAGAAGTCAGCACATATACCGTAGCACTTGTTAGCAGTGGTAAATTGCGCAGATTCCTAAGGCCTGCAAAAGGGAAATCGGCAAAAATGGAGGAGAAAAGGGAAATATTCGAGGTAAGACCACCCTAAGGCTGACAAGTCTAACAGGAGGACACACTTTAGGTGCCTTGCAGAATTCTTCCCTGGTGGGCTCACCCTCAACATGCCATCTAGCAAGCTGATGCAGGTTTTCTAGGGTGGCAATGTCCTCCCCGGTGAGCTACAGGGTGGCTTCCGCAGGCACCCCATCAACCTCAATTGTAGAAACATCATGGGTTGGTTTCTGGTGCCCCCTGCCCTTCTTATTCTTGGCAGCTGACCGGGCCATTGTTCCATGTGCCAGGCTTCCTTTACTCCCATCTCAGGCATTCAAGCAAACCTAACATCTCCAGGTGTGACTGGGCACCACTTCCTTCTAGACACTGTGCTCTAAGTCCTTGCCATTGCCATCAGACAAACTACAGGCTAGGCAGGGTTCAAAGCTATTTTTAGAGGACCTGAGACCACCCTCACTAAAAAAGTACCAGAGCTTCTGGGTATTGATTCTCAATGTTGTCTGCAACTATGACCCGGTGATGTTAGGGAGGACCTTCTCGGAAGATACCAGATGGAACCTCACAGTAGTCATACTGGCTCATGTGTCTGTCAGTGCCTCACATCCTGTGCCTATTGATGGTGACCCACTGCCTATGCATGAAAGTATTTGCAGGAATATGGGTTTTTGGCACCATCTCCCTATACCCTAGGTATACTAAGGTAACCTTTGATCTCTCCCCTATGGTAACTGGGACCGTCTTCTCCCCATGTGCTACACTGGCCAACATCAGGTGTCTGCCCACTGGTGGGAACTGTGCCCTTTCGGGACATTTGGTGTTTGCTTTTGAGTGCTCATCTTTGTAACACTCAGTTCACTGGGGGATGAAACTCCTCACGTTTTTTCAAAAACAAACTTGCTTTTAGGCTCAGACTGGGACTGGTTACTATTCTTTCCTTGGGCATTAGTTTGGGGGCCTATGGAGAACTACTTATTGTCAAGATATTCTACTGCCTCTTCCTTCTGGTGGAACCCATGACCATCTTGCTGGTGAACTCCCTCAGGAATATTTCAGGATGCTCTGGTGCTGACACAGAGTTTTGCCTCCTTAACAAGCTCCCTGGAATCAGTGAGCTTACTATCAATCAGGTGCTGGTACAGCCTCTTAAAACAGATACCAAACACGTACTCTTTCAGTATCAGATTAACCAACCCCGTAAAATCATAAACTTTGCTGCCCTGCAGCCAAACATTCAGTGATTTTTTAGGAGTAATCAAGAAAATCCACCCAAGACTGGTTAGGCATATTTTGGCTATCCCTTAGCCTAATGCAGTTCTTCTATAGGGTGAGTCTAAACTTTGTGACAAGGATAGTTGTCATTGTGATGCACTCCATCTGGACCCCTGCCTCCCTTGAAAGCCAGGTATTCCTTCCAACTTTAGGTATGTGCTTACAGAGCCATGACCGCAAAACTCTTCTGGGACCCTATGCATTTTAAGAGCATAGGCAGAATATCAATCAATCAGGAATTTTGAAGTGTGCTACTGACCGTGAGGGTTACAATGCGCTAGGGTGGGGAGCAGCTCTGGTCAGTCGAAGAGCCAGGTCTTGAGGGTCTTCCTGAAGATGTGTAGAGTGGGGGCGCATCTGATGTCGATCGGGAGCTCGTTTCTAGCCTTATCTGTGATGTAGGGGAAGGTTCTTTTGCCTGTTCTTGCTCTGCAGATGCAGGTGAGGTCGAGGTCGGTGGAACTGAGGTTTTTCTTGGGTACGTGGAAGGAGATTTTGTTGAGATATTGGAATCCAGTGTTGTGGAGTCATTTGTAGGCGAGGGTGAGTATCTTGAAAGTTACTCTCCTCTCGACAGGGAGCCAATAAGAGTTTCGCAGGTGTTGGGATATGTGTTCATGTCGAGGGATGCTGTGGACGAGTCTGGCTGAGGTGTTCTGTATGGTCTGGAGTTTGCTGAGCAGAGACTTGTTGACCCCGGCATAGAGGGCGTTTCCGTAGTTTAGTCTGCTGGTTATGAGTGTGGGGGTGGCGGTCTTTCTTGATTCTTGGGGGGGGTACATTTGAAGGACTTCAAGAGGATGCAGTTGGTATTGAAGCAGGTGGAGGTGACAGCATTGATCTGTCGTGTCAAGGGGAGGGAGGAGTTGAGTACGATGCAGAGGTTCCAGGCATGGTTTGTAGGAATGGGGTGTTGCCAAGGGTGGTGCCCCACCAGGTGTTGTCCCAAGCAGAAGGTGAGGGTACGAGGACATCTGTCTTCTCTGAGTTGAGCTTCAGGCAGCTGCTGCTCATCCAGGATGCAATGTCCTTCATTTCGTCTTGGAAGCTGAGTCTGGTGGTAATGGGGTCCTTGGTGAAGGAGAGGATGAGCTGGGTGTCCTCAGCATAGGATACTATCCTGAGTCCTTGCTGTCTGACGATGACAGTGAGGGGGGCCATGTAGATGTTGAATAGCATGGGGCTGAGCGAAGATTCTTGGGGTACTCACAGTTGATCCCTGTGGGTTTGCAGAGGAAGTGTGAAAGTCTGATTCTTTGGCTTCTGCCGGTGAAGAAGGAGCGAAGACATTCAAGGGCGGTTCCCTGCATGCCGGCGTCGTGAAGTCTGGTGGTTAGTGTGCGGTGGGAGATGGTGTCAAAGGCTACAGAGGTTGAGTAGTAACAGGGCTGCGGTGTGGCCTTGGTCGAGGAGGGTGCGGGTGTCATCAGTAGCTGCGAGTAGAGTGGTCTAAGTGCTGTGGTTCCTAGGGAAGCCGGATTGGGTGGGGTCGAGGATAGAATTCTCTTCAATGAATTTAGTTAGTTGGGCGTTAACAGTCTTCTCTGTGACATTGGCCACAAAGGGCAGGAGGGAGATGGGTCGGTAGTTCTTGAGGTCCTTAGGATCTGCTGAGGGCTTCTTGAGTATGGGCTTGACTTCTGCATGTTTCCAGTCATCAGGGAATGTTCCGGTTTCGAAAGTGGCGTTGATGGTGCGTTGTAGTTCTGATGTGATGGTGGTGGCGGCTCTGTAGAAGATGTGTGGCTGGCAGGGGACTGTAAGGGCTCCAGAGTGAATGACTTTCATGGTCCATGCAATGTCTTTGGTGGTGAATGGGGTTTAAGAGGAGATGGTGGTCTAGCTGGCAATGCTGGAGGAGGGAGTGGATTCGGAGTTCAATGTCTGTTCATTGAAGCCGTCATAGAAGCCTTGATTTTCAGGTGGAAGTAGGAGCTGAGCTTTTTGCAGAGGCCCTGGGAGGGGGTGATGTCCGTGGATTAGCTAGGGTGTTTGGTGAGTTCCTGATGATGTTGAAACGTTCTTTTGAGTTACAGGAGTTGGCGAGGATCTTGTTCTGAATGAATGTTCTTTTGATGGATCTAATGAGTTGGTAGTATTTTGTCATGGAGTTCTTGTATGTGGTGGGGTGTTCCGAGTATTTTCTGTTTCTGCAATTCTTCTCGAGACATCTACAGGTGCATTTGGATTCTAGGAGATCGACTTGAACCAGGTGGCCTTTCAGGGGCGTTGTCTGTCGAGGTTGCTGAGTGGTGCAAGCTCATTTGCGCAGTTTTTGATCCATCTCTGGCGTTATTTGGATAACAGGTTGTTGTCGGTCGTGGTGGAGGGGGCATCGCATTTGAGGGTGTGGCTGAGCTGCCCCTTGGTGATCTTGCTCCAGTTCCTTTGTGGAGGGCGGGATGCAGATTTGGGGGTGGTGGGTCTGCCAATGTGAAAGTGTACGCGGTGGTCGTCTATCCAGGGAGGTTGCATGGTGTGGCTGAAGTGGTTGTTGCGACCTCCTGCATAGATGGGGTTGAGGGTGTGTCCTGCCTTGTGGGTGGGGGTGGTGACCAGTTGTTTCAGTCCGAGGTTGTCAAGATTGTCCTGGAGGTTGGCAAAGTTGGGATTGCTGCAAAAGTCAAGGTGGAAGTTGAGGTCTCTGGTCAGTATGTAGTCCAGGGAGGCGATGGCATGGGGCGTGATGAGGAATGCAGTTCGTGGTCTGGGTGGTCTGTAGGCAAGGGTGCCTTGTAGGGTCGTTCTGGGGATGGTCTGCATCTGGAAATAGAGGTGTTCGGTGGTGGGCGGGCTGTCTTCGTGTTGGAGGTGGTGAGTCGGAGGGAGCATCTTGTGTGCGAAGGCAAGTACTCCTCCTGGGTGGTTGAGGCGGTCCATCCTCTGGATCTTCTATCCTTGTGGGATGGCAGTGGCGGTGTCGGTGGCGGAGGTGGAGTTGGTAAATGTTTCTGTGAAAAAGGCGACGTCTGGCAACAGGGTGTTGGGGAGGGATCAGATCACTTGTCCATGTCACTTGTCCATGTCATCCCCTTGACACATAGCAGAGTATGAGACCTTTAGGTATGCAAACTTTCTTGCCAATGTATGCCACCATCACAGTTGCTGGACTCTGCATGTCTAGCTCTTATGTCCAGCTCTCTGAGGCTCCATTAATGAGATATTTTCCTCTTGCCTGCCTCCATCAGGAGATTGGCCATTGGTAAATAAAACCGCCTTTCAGCCTTCCTGTCTGCCAGCACCTCTGAGAACAGGGCATCCATAGATACACTGCTCCCTGCTCTAGTAGGGAGGACCAGCTCAGGAGCTCCTCCCCTGATTGCTGCGTCTCAAGGCTTGAATCCAGTCCCTGATCCTGCTCCTCCATATCATTCTCCTCTTCCTTATTCTCACTGGCTTAAAGCAAGTGGTGAACCTCCACCAAGGCCCTCAGAACTTTCTGAAGTGACAACGTTTGGTTGGCAGTACCCGTCCTTTGCTGAACTGCTTGTACTCAAGCAAGGTGTAGCTCTCTGGGGTGATGAGCTTTAATTCCATTTCTGCAGGTAAGGTCACAGACAGTGAGGTAGTAATTAGATTAAATGTGGAAAAAGCAAAAGAGACAATCAAAGAGAATTTAAAAAAATGAATTAGTATCAAATTATTTGTCTGGGATTTTAGTGTCACTCAAAACCACCTTTTGGTGCTGCACAAATACAAGTCCAAATGCCACTGCTGAACATCAATGTACAAAATTGGGTTACTGGTTGAGTGGGGTGAATCCCTAACTGTGCAGAAATAATACTCCCAGTTAGAGTGAAAAACAAGCAAACCCAAAAGTAATCCATATTTAAACCTCTGGTAGCTTGGCAGAAAACATTCAGGCTTAACTAATAGGCAATGTGGAAAGTATTTATGCAGCACTTTATACAGTAGGACTTGAGCTGTGGAGTTTCAAAGTTTTAAGTCAAATAGTGACTAGACGTACAAAGTACCAATCATGGTTTTATGGTCGTGCCAGACCAGGACAAAATCACAAATTCAGGTGGACTGCGATTGAGCACAGGCCACCTAAAGGTACTGATTGAGCAAGGGTTCAAGAAAACTTGCTTGGAGTAATTCTTCATTAGCATTTACTAACTGCTAAAACTGCAGATGAAATAAAACGAATATACACCAGACAACTACATATGGGAAGAAGGCTTTACGCATACTTAATTAACATGGAATAAAATCCAACGTGACTAAAACCTGCTTTAATTTGTAAAAACGCTTAGCTCATGTGCAAACCAGAATTACGTAGAGATAACGTGACTAACCCGCTTTGAGAAGGAAAAACCTCATTCATGCACAAGAAGGACTAACGTGGTCTTGAGGCACTGCATGCCCGGCATCTGCTTGCTTGAATTTAAAAGAAAGCCAGTGTTGCTAGTGCTTTTTCCAAGAAAAATCATAATGACGGGATAGAGTAAAAGTGGGTGGTGAACAGTGAGAATTATATGTTTAAGAAAAGTAACATATGTTTATGAATCTTTTCTTAATACTGTGCATTTGGGCCTGTTACGCCTATGACAAAAGGGAGGAAATGGCGCTGGATGACAATGTGTCGCCCATGCTCAGTGGATTCGTAATGTGACCGAATGACCGGAGAACTGAACAGCTGCCAGATACCAAGGACGGAAGACATGGGAAAGTGAAGACGTGTATCCCTCGTATATGGAGCCTGTATTAAAATGGCAACAATATATCTATGTGAGAAAAAAACATGAATGAGCTAAAGGGGAAGGGTTTGCGAGACAATAGTACCCTAATAAAACTTAATATATCAGCATAGTGTGATTAAAACTCCCCTAGCCCTGTCCAATCATATTCCGCATTTTATTGACATTTGCAACTATTGAGGGTAAGACATGTAGAAATAAATACTATAACTAGAGTGACTTTAGAAGTCAGTAGGAGAGAGAGAGAATTATGTAGAGATAGTGTGACTAACCCGCTTTGAGAAGGAAAAACCTCACGCATGTACAAGTAGGACTAACCTGGTCTTGCTGCCGCTGATGGGAGATGTGATTGACAAGCTAAGAGAAGACAAGTCAAGCTTGCTGCTGCTGGGTCGAGAGAGAGAGAGAAACGAGAACTGTCTGTGAAGATTCAGAACCAAATGACAGCCTGATTAGATTTGAAGATTCCAGAAGAACATTGAGGAAGGGGAGAGTGTAAGAGAGGGATGTGCTGTGGTGCGTTGGGTTTGTAGAGAAGTCTAGCAAGTATTTGCCTTCTCCTGATCCTGTCCTATAGCCTTTGTCTCCTGATTCTTACACAGGGGACTCCCACCAGTTCTTTGACCGGAGGGTTGTTTTTCAGTATTTCTAATAGGTAAATCAATATTATTCTGCTTCAAAATGTGCATATTTCTTTGCAATTGTGTTTTTGTTGGAACCTTCTGTCTCTTCATCTATCCACTCTTTTGCATTGATTTGTTGAATGAGTTTGTGTCATTGGTTGTTTTTGTTAAATGAAAGTTTCTCTCCCATTTGAAGAATGATGGAGTTTGCACTGTGAATTTGTATTAATGAGAATTCAATTTACATCTGAAATCTTTGATAAAACTTAAAAATCTTATCCATAGTCTGTGTTATTTTCACTGAGATCTATGAAAACTGTTAATATCACCATCAGCTAACTTAACTAATTATGTTCCAAATTGTTTGAGATTGCAGAGAATTAACTAATCAGAACTCAAGTGAATTATAAAACTTGACCCCCAGCGATTTTACCAGGGAGTGTGGATGAATATTTGAGTAAATGTGTATTGGCCCGATTTAATATTTTTTTGTGGAGTACTCATCCCTGGCCTTCCGCTGGATCAGTACTAAATTAGGCCTGCTGAACACTTAAATCCTGGCTGCGGAATGTTGTCAGATCCCAAATAGGCGTCACACAGCAGCAGTTCAGAGAAAGCTGCAAGGATGTGATGCAAAGTCCTGAGTCATTGTCAAGGATGCCGTAGATAAAAGGCTTACAACGCGAAAGCCAGTGCCAAGGATGTTTCACGCAGCAGCGGTTCTGAGGAAGCTGAAAACCTGCAATGTGAAGTCCTGCATCACCATCAAGATTGATGTTGTTGATGAGGGGCTTGGGCCATGTAGGCGCGTGTCAAGGATGAGTCACAGAGTGGCACTTTCGAGAAAGCTGCAACTGTGATGCTGTGTCCGGCCTCCGGGATGCGTTGTGCTGCAATGAGGCAGTAACAAAGCTGCGAGTAGGTGCAGCGTGCTGAGTATGTTCTGCCCACAGCTGGGCTAGCAGAACACTTACAGGCCTACTAACCTAAGTGTGAGAAGGTAATTTTGACCATCTAATCTGCCCAGATTTTTCTCTTTTTAATGTCTAATAATGTTTCTGTACACAGATAAAGAAAGTCAGCATGCTTTACTGCCTGGTCTGCAGTGACCCTCCATTATTCACTGTGTGGAAGGCTGCCTTGGTGTGCAGCTCTGCTTTCCTTTGGTCTAGAGTAACCACGGCCATGCCAATGTAGAGTGTAACCTGTATGAAAAGAATAATGCTGTAAAGTCCAACCCCATATCTGTACAGCTTATGGGTCATGTTTCATTTTTCTCCGGCTCAGCTCGGGAAAAGAGCCCAGGATTTTTGTCATCTTGCTGGGCTGGGTTAATTACTTTTTTCTCCAGCAGCAGGAACAAAGGTCTCCCCCCATAAAGGGAGCAATTGACCTTGATTAGGTCAGCTGCTCAGGAGGAAGTGGTGGGGTGGAATGCTCTGCATCATTCATCTTGAGGTCATCCTGTGCCAGGAAAAGCGCCAACCAAAGCCTAGTAAATAAAGGAAGGGAGCACAGACCCTGAGCCAAGCCAGGACGGGCTTTCCTTTCAGGTTTTGCTGTGGCTGTCCCTGGCAGTGATGTTAGCAAAGGGGCTGTAGCTGAGACCCCAGAGCACTAGTGACAAGTGACTCCTGGGTGACACATTCTTGAAGTATCTCAGACGGCTGTGCGGGAAGGTTGAAACATGGGACGGATTGGTGATGAGGCACCTCAGGATAGGCCAGAGTTGCATCCCTGATGGCAGCCCACACCCACTTAAAATGCCTTGCACAGGAGGAGAGCTCCTCTTGAATCTGCTTTTCTGAAGAACCCTGGGCCTGGAGCTGACTCCATGGCCAATTGGAAGGAGGAACCCAGTGACTAAATACTCTGCTCCCGATTTGCCCCAGGACCAGTGGGGCACTTCCCCAGGACCAGGGAAACTGGTTCCCTTAAACCCATGAGGAACAGTTCGGGGGAAAGACTGGGCTTCTGCCCATGGTAGAATAGAGGCCCGGAGGAAAACCAAGTGAAAGGCTGGTGCAGGGAGCCAGTGAACCTGCTCAATGTGAAGTTTAACACATTTGGAGGCCAGGAGCTCCAGGTGGCAAGGGCATGCAACCAAGAGCAAAATGAGCCAAAGACCATCCGAATCAGCCCAACAGGGCCCGCGTTAAGCCTTCGGGAATTTGGGTCAACTTTGAACCCAAACCGACCAATGCGAGCGAGTGGAGCTCTGTAGCCATATGATCATTATCCTCCAAGGGGGGCATGCCCCAGAGGTTGCCCCCAAGAAGATTGACTCTGGGAAGTGTGGTCACGGTACTTCTGGGAGTGCCATCACACTTCACCTGGGAGCAGAGAAAGGAGCCCAATACCAGTTCCCTGGACCCCAAGAAAAGAATGTACAGAGGCAGTGATGTCACACTCCTCCACAAAGGAGGGAGGGGATTCAGGACCCCATACCTGCGCCTCTGTGCCTACCATAATGAGGAGGGAGTACTGCTGCATTCAGCCACGTGGTCCATCTTCACCATACCCCAAGCCCATGTGTGAGGGGAGAGGGTAAGCCAGCCAGCAAGTATGCATCTCAGGCAGACCAGAGTGATGTTGTTGATTCCAGTGACAGCACAAGGGAGTGATGGCCTTTCGGGGAGCCCGTGAGGACAGCCGGGCATGGGTTCCCCAGGGCTGTGCCCCAAAAAGGAACAGTAGCTTGCGGGGTGTCCATGTGGGACCGGGCACCCTGAGAAACAAAAAGCATGGTGCAATACTGCTCCAATAAAAACAAAGGCAGTGAAAGAAAGCAAGGACATGCCTCTTCCCATTGCAGCAAGAGAGCTACTACTATAAAATGCACAAAAGTTTGGAGATGTGTCCCATAATGCCCTTTGGGACCTGCCCCATTTTTAAATGAAGCATTCTCGTTTTCAGCCTCTCGTGACCCCGGAAGGCTTTGCAATGCTACCCTATAAGAGTCAAGGATCACAATGGGGTGTTTGGTTCCCAAAGGAGGAAAAATGTAGACCCATTACTTGTGCAGGGCACACAACTAATGATGCATTTTCTAACACTAGATTTCAGGACAGGTGTGGAACTACTTGGGTGCAAGACTCAAAGCACTCAGAGTTCAGGTGCTAGGTTTAAGGATGTTGGAGCCTTTCTGTCCCTGAGGCTCTGATCAGGAGGACAGCCAACTAGCTCTTGGAGTCACTCAGGAGGTCCACCTGGGTTCATGATGCATGTTAGAAATGGGATTTCTGGTTGGCTAAGGCTTGCACCAAAGCCAGGCAGAAACCACCACTCTAGTCAGGGCAAGGGAGTTACACGCCAAAGATAACCCCTGCTCACCCCCTTGGCAGCTTGGCACGAGCAGTCAAGCTTATCCCGGAGGCCATGTGTAAATCATTTGCGCACTCACACAGCAACAACATCCCAGGCACACTACAAAAGGAACTCCACACAAGCCTATATCAAGCATATCCTTTGTATTTTCATAACACAGTAGAATAGTAAACACATAATATACATGGTGCCACCTGTCACTAGGTTGTATCTACAAGGGAATTATTTACACATGACATGGCCACATGGACCACTGTCAGAAGCATCACAAAGCAAAATTAGTAAAAGTTAAACAGATCATAACTATAAAACCCGTAAACACTGGTAATCACTGTACTTAGCATCAGCCTGTGACATAAACTGCAATATGCACAGCATCACATCAGGAGCGAATTACATTCTGCGCAAACCTCACCAGCATAAACTTATTATGCAATCATCTCACAAGTCTACCCGCATTAGAACCTTACCTCCTAAGTATTACTCACATTAGGGGCATAAATCACACACATAGGCATAATCTAATTAGCATAAACCATGATATGAAAACAACCTCATAATCATAAAAGACCACATTTAGAGGTATAACACAGAGTGCATAAAACATACTACTTGAATTACATTTCCTAGCACCCAAATACTTTTAGCACATAAATCACATTAGGGCCTGGCGTCCTATTAACCTCCTGGGGAAGCAACAATGGGGTGCAGGCACCAATAGCATGCCTCAACATACCCCCCTGCTCCACTCACCGGACTCTGCGCGTCTCCCTTGCTGGGGCTTCGTCCGGTTCACAGCTCGTCTTGTATGCGGGGCAAAGGCAGGCTCCATCTCCTTCCCGCTATGGAGACTCTAACACGAGGGGCTCTCCAGTCAGGCCTCTCCTCCCGGGGCTCTATTCCGTACTCTGCAGGACTGTTCTCTACTAAGTCCCTCTCCTGGGACTGGGACACCTGCAAGGCAAGGCTCCGTACGTCTTGGGCTGCGGGAGGGGCACTCTCAGTTCACGGGAGCCCATGCAGACTTCCCGGCTCCTTTCTAGAGCTCAGGACTACCTCGGAGGCAGGGTAGGCTCTCGTCTTCCCTCCTGGCCAATTACTCCTCACACGCAGGGCTCCCACCGGGACACGGGAGCCCTGCTTGGCAGATGCAGACCTCCTCTTTCCTCTTCCTGTGCAGGCATCGCAGGGCTCTCCCTTGCACACGGGAGCCCAGCCCAGGTATGCCGATTCCCAGGACTTCCTTTCCCTTTCTTCTTTGCCCGGAACAGTCTAGTGTGGGGTGGGCTCCCGCCTGGAGTTTCCCCTCCCTTCTCCTCGAGGAACCGGAAGTCCCGCCCACCATCAGGCAAAACGTAGCCTTACTTTCTTACGGCAGTGAGCTTTTTCTCTGGCACAGATGCGGGGTGTGCACCCAAAGCTGCATTAATACGCGGGGTGGGCACATGAGGTTGAAATAAGTAGCAGGAGAGCAGGGTGGCACCAGCTCTCCCCAAAACAGACAATTTAAAAATCCATACGCGAGGTGGGCACCCGCAATGATGCCTGCATCACGGGGAATCCTCACACCGGGATTCCCCCCATCAAGTCAAGCAGCCGAGTGCTGCGGAGCCCTCGTGTCCCTCCTCGTTGGGGAAAATAGGAGAATCCAGCAGAGCACTCACGAGGTGCTAAGAGCACAAAAACAGTCCTTCCTAAAAGATCAGATCAAGTCCAGCAAGAACTCCTTGGAGTCCTGAAGAAGGAATAAGTCCCAGCCTAATGTTCTAAAAGGTAAAAAGGGCTATGCAGGGCCCAAGCAGGCAAGCCCTCATGGTAGCTCCCCCTGGGCGCCAACAGCAGCACGCCCTGGCAGGAACAACAACCAAGAACTGAGCAATTTTATGGGGACACAGCCCCTATATTTAAATTTGGAAAACCCTTTGTGTCACAGCACAGGGCTGGAGGGATACCAATCAGAACTGGTATAGGGGAGTTTTGGAGCACTGTGTTGTGCTCAGCTCTTCTCTCCATTGTCCGGTGGGGGCTAGGTACTCAGACACACCACAGAAGGTGGAGCCAGCATTGTGGAGGGAAGGCACAGTCCTATTCAGGTTCCAGGTGCAACTCCTCCCTCCCATCTACATGCAGATCTCACCATTCACCACTGGGCAGACCCATCCTTGCTCCTGGAGCCACCCACATCATCGAGCACCTGTCAGTCACAAGTCAGACATGCAATTTACATCAGGCAAGCAGACACACTGTGCACAAAAATGACAACTTCAAAAAATGGCACTTCTCCACTAGTCACAATAAATCTGTGCACACCATTGTGCAGCATTCATTCTCACGAGTTTGCACATTCTAAACTCTCCTCTGCACTCCTCTCATACCAGAAACTACCAGGGAAACACATATCCCCCATGCATTTCCATGGGAGGGCAGGCCCATCTCACCACACATACACAGAGAGCACACACACTTTACACTGGGCCACAGTGCTAAAGTGCGCAGAGGACTAAAATCACCAACACCAAGTTACAGAAAAAGGCTGGGAGAACGCAAAAGGTTTCGGGGAGAACCTACAAAAAGGGCCAAGTCCAACAATGCAGTTTCAGTGTTTTCACTAAGGCATCAATGCAAAGGAGTAGCAATCCTTTTTGCAGAGCAGCAGAGCAGTCGTTAGTCTTCCACAGGTCCAGAGATGTACTGAAGAGTTGGGTCTGAGGGTTAATTATGTATACCTAATTCCAATTTGTGATAGGAGAAGTTTCTGGAGGGTTCCACCTCAGAGGTGCTTGTCATTTCCTGCCTCGCTGCCCTGGCCTGGCCTATGTGGGGTGACAATCGACTAGTGTGAAACCCTTTGTGAGTGTGGTCGGGCATAGGCTTGTGTTGTGCAAGTGTGTTAGGTGACATCTCTTCCCCCTATCAAGTAAGAAATGGTCCATCCTGCCAACAGCTATTTCCTCTTTGTCTCAATGTCTAGGACAAATACAAAAAGCCTAACTGCCAGCTACACCTAGACATGTGACCCAGGATACAGTCTGGGGCACTAAATAGTTTAGACAAAAAAATGGCATCTATCTAAAAGTGGCATTTTCGGATTTGTGACTTAAAATCAAACTTTCCCATTAAAGAGAGTTTTAAACTACAATTCTTTAGACACATACTCAACATCTGCACTTGCTCCCAATTGAAAGTTAGCGCTTATGAACTGTAATACGGTAACCTAATATTATTTTGTGTTAGAGAAAGGCCTTGCAGTAGTGAAAAATGAACTTAGGAGTTTTACACTAACAGTATATGTAAAACTTAAAAGAGTATTGTCCAGCCTTTTAAATTCACAGCACCCAGCCCTATGGGTTGCTGAGTGCCTACCCTTGGGGTACCTTACATGTATTAAAAAGGAAGGTTTGGGTTTGGATAAATGTTTATTTGCCAGGTGAAAATGGCAGTTTAAAATTCTCACACAGGCTGCAGACTGATTTGCATATAGCCATGTCTGAACTGGGGTGACAGAGTGGGCTAAAGAACGGTGATGGATTAAACCCAGACTGGGTGTGAGTGTTTTATTGATTCAGATGCTCCTTCCATCACCACCCCCTTTTGCACCGCTTTTGGCCGCCATAAGTGTGGCAGGGTATGCTCAGACGTGAGTCCCTTGCTCACTTTGCCACTGGTTTCAAGCAAGCCGGGCTGAAGACGGCTGGAATGATAGAAACCGGTCCTCGGAACCTAGTTTCCGGTCCAGCGAAGACACAGCTTGGTAGTTTGGGCTGGACTGTTCCCATGAGGCACAGGGTCAGACTGATTTGCATATAGCCATGTCTGAACTGGGGTGGCAGAGTGGGCTAAAGAACGGTGATGGATTAAACCCAGATCTTTTGACTGGGTGTGAGTGTTTGATTGATTCAGATGCTCCGTCCATCACCACCCCCTTTTGTACCGCTTTTGGCCGCCATAAGTGTGGCAGGGTATGCTCAGACGTGAGTCCCTTGCTCACTTTGCCACTGGATTCCAGCAAGCCGGGCTGACGACGGCTGGAATGCCAGAAACCGGTCCTCGGAACCTAGTTTCCAGTCCAGGGAAGGGGAAACACCCGTTACAACGCAACTTTTACAACGCACTACCATTACATCGCAACTTTTACAACGCAGGTACCATTACAATGCATGCCATTACAACGCATGTCATCACATAGCAGATACTATTACAACGCATGCCATTAGATCGTAAGTATAGGTAAGTATATAATTTTTATTTTATTTTATTTTACATTATTTTATTAATTTAATTAATATTAAAAATAAATTAAAATATTAATTTATGTATTTTTATAAAATTAATTATATATATTAATTTAAGTAATTAAAAAAAATAAGTATGAGTATAGGAGTATATGTTTTGGGGTACTGAGGTATATGTTTTCGGTTTTTGGGTATTTTTAGGGTTCAGGGCTAGGTTTGGTTTTTGGGGTACAGGGGTATTTTTAGGTTTTAGGGCTAGGTTTGGTTTTTGGGGTACAGGGGTATTTTTAGGTTTTAGGGCTGGGTTTGGTTTTTGGGGTAAAGGGGTATTTTTATGTTTTAGGGCTGGGTTTGGTTTTTGGGGTACAGGGGTATTTTTAGGTTTTAGGGCTGGTTTTGGTTTTTGGGGTACAGGGGTATTTTTAGGTTTTAGGGCTGGGTTTAGTTTTTGGGGTACAAGGGTATTTTTAGGTTTTAGGGCTGGGTTTGGTTTTTGGGGTACAGGGGTATTTTTAAGTTTTAGGGCTGGGTTTGGTTTTTGGGGTACAGGGGTATTTTTAGGTTTTAGGGCTGGGTTTGGTTTTTTGGGGTACAGGGGTATTTTTTGGTTTTAGGGCTGGGTTTTGTTTTTGTGGTACAGGGGTATTACGACTTTAAATAAATTAAATTAATTAAATTAATTAAATTAAATTAAATTAATTACAATATTTACAATTATAAATTTATTTAAATTACATTATTTAAAATTAATTAAGTTAATTACATCTTTTTAATTTTTTTTATTTATTAAAATTAAATAATATTATTTACAATTTATAAATTAATTAAATTACATTAATTATATTAAATTAAATTATATTAATTATTATTTTAATTTAATTTAAATTATATTTATTGTAATACATTAAATTATATTATTTACTATTTATAAATTAATTAAATTACATTAATTAAATTTAATTAAATAAATTAAATTAATTACAATTTTAATATTAATTAAATTACAATAATTAAATTAATTACTGTTTTAACATTTTTTAAAATATATTTATTATTTTAAATTAATTAAATTAACTTAATTACATTTTTTTAAAAAAGATATACTTACCTATACTTACGATGTAATGGCATGCGTTGTAATTTTATCTGCTATGTAATGACATGCGTTGTAATGGCATGCATTGTAATGGTACCTGCGTTGTAAAAGTTGCGATGTTACGGTATGCGTTGTAAAATAACGCGTTGTAACGTCATATATCCCCAGGGAAGACATGGCTTGGCAGTTCGGGCCGGACTGTTCCCATGAGGCACATGGTCAGACTGATTTGCATATAGCCATGTCCTAACTGGGGTGGCAGAGTGGGCTAAAGAACGGTGATGGATTAAACCCTGATCTTTTGACTGGGTGTGAGTGTTTGATTGATTCAGATGCTCCGTCCATCACCACCCACTTTTGTACCGCAATATCAAGCCTGAAACATGTTTAAAAGGCTACTACAGTGATTGACACAATTGATGCTGCAAGCCCATGAGTAGCATTCAATTTACAGGCCTAGGTAAAGGCAGTACTCCTTTAGTAGGAACGTACAAGTACATTTAATGTGCTAATAGGGTATAAGCCTGTGTTACCATGCTTTAGAGAGTGAGCATACACAGGTTAGCAGTATTTAGAAGTGGTAAAGTAGATAAAGTGCTAAGGGCAACAAAAATATGATCAGAAAAATGATAGGAGTAAGGCAGAAAGTTTAGGGGAAGACCACCCTAAGACTGAAAGGTCTAACACTGAGCAGGTGTAATACGAAAAGGTAGGGCCAGATGTATTAAATGTTGGCCACAAACACTAGTCAGAATTTTTATCCAGCATTTCTGCTGCCAGTATTGAAATTAATGTACTGATCAATGTACTGATAAGTCGGCATATGAAACTCAGAATAGGAGTGGGTAGTAATCCAAACTATCTCATAATTATTCATGAGGCTGGTTGCAAATCTCCACTCACTCTTTTTGGTGGCCATGAGCAGGATGGTGCTCTACTAGGGTCAGAAGAAGACATGCCTGTAATCACCCGTAACTTAAGTACAAGTTGTTTTTAAATGTGGCCTGCTTTTCCTAAATGAAACGAATTGCATTACAAAAGCAAAAGTTCACTTATTTTTTAAATGTAGAGAGTTGGCAGTGGTCCTTCGGGCCACCACCAAATGCCTAATAAACTTTCCTTTTGCACATATAAAGTGGCAGTGGTCCCGGGTAGACCCCTCGCTGTGAATAGCTTGCTGCTTCAACTTAGGGGTTAAACATTTTGTGACTAGACCTTAGCTGTATAACATTGGTATTTGGAAGCACTTCCTAAAACATGTTCCTTCACACTACGAAATCAGTATCAATTCACAATCCTATTTTAGGAGACAGCAAAACTTCTTTAACTCCTAAAATAGAATTTGTACATTTGAAAATCTGGAGTGGTCGCAACTGCAAAAATTGATAGTACATCTTGCCCTTAGTTGTTACTTGATGTTATAAAGTTTTGTATAGCACAAACAAGACCCTTGTGTGTTTCAGAGCGCTTTACATGACGAGGAGTAGGGAATCAGTTGGTTTGATAAACAAAATATACATGTGTGTATGACAAACATATACGAATCTACATAGAATAAAAAGCTTGATCTCAATTAAAGTCAGTAATAAGATGGTCAGTCGTCATAGAGAAGTTAATACGGTTACATAGGCACAGATCAATTGTCTTAGGGTAAAAACATAGTAGCAAAAAAAAATGTGCTTCTTTTTTTAAAGCGGCGGTAGAGGAGATAAGGTGAACATCCGAAGGTAGAGAGTTCCATATCGTAGGAGCAACAACCGAGAAAGCTCTGTCACCCATTTTATTCTTGTGGGTTTGCTGGGGTTTTAGAAGCAGAGTGTGCGAACTTCGTGAGAGTCTGCAGCCCCCTGATTTTTCAACTTTTTAGCCAGATATCTGGGGGTATTAAAATGTAGCGCTTTATGTGTCAAGCATGCAATTTATAATTGTATTCTTGCTTGATATGGTATCTAGTTAAGGGATTGTAGGACCGGGGAGATGTGTGTATTTCTTTTTGTTCCAGAGAAAAGTCTGGTTGCCTCATTGAGCGAGGCTCTTAGAGGAGCAAAACTGTATCGAGGTAAGCTACATAATGTAGCACCACCATAGTCCAGTCTGGGCAATACAAGAGCTTGGACCGCTTGTTTTAGGACTTCATGTAGAAGGTAGAGTTTAAGTTTCCGCGGAATGATCAGTTGGTATTTTGCTCCTTTCGTGGCAGCATTAACTTGTTCCTGCATATTCAGATGTTTGTCTAGTGTAATACCCTATGATCTAGCAGAATCTATGATGTGAGTTGAGCAGTTAAGGGCTGATAGATGTTTCAGTCAAGGCTCGATCTTAGGGGTGTTATTCAGCTCTGAGATGAGAAAGAATTTGATTTTGGCAGCGTTCAGTTTGAGATGATTATCCGTGAGCCAGAAATGTGTGTTTTGCAGAATGAGATTGAGGCATATAATGTCGTCTGGGGAGGCAATTTTTAGATACATCTGACTGTCATCAGCATACATTAGATAATGGATGTTAGCAGATTTTAGGTGATTTGCTAGTGGTTCCAGGAATAGATTGAAAAGAATGGGGAAGAGAGAAGATCCCTGTGGAACACCCCGAGTGATCGTGTGGGGCTTAGACAAAGATTGGTTAATTTTGACTCCCTGAGACCTGTTCGGGAGGAATGAGGAAAACCATTGCAATACAACCCCTGATAAGCCTATCCTTTGTTCCAGTAGTTTCAGTAGACCAACATGTTTGACCGTGTCAAAGGCGGCCGATATGTCAGGCAGTATCAGAAGGCATGATTAATTTTGATCCAGCATTTTTAGTATGTCGTCCACGACAGGAGTAAGTGCAGGGTTAATACTGTGACCTTAATGGAAACCTTATTGGTGTTGGTCAAGGAGTTGATAGTTGTCTATTTGATAGCAGAGTTGGATCTGTACACAATTTTTCTAAGAGCTTTGCAAGAGTAGGGACGTTGGAGATGGGTTCTGAAGTTATTAGGATCAGTGCAGTCTGCGTAGATTTTTTTTAAAGTGGAGGTTACTTATCCTGCTTCTAGGCAATCAGGGACAATACCTCGACATGGTGAGGCATTTTCAAACTTGATCATAGGGGATGAATGCTTGTTTTGATCTCTTTGAATATAGGCGGGTCAGCAATGTGATTAGATGGCTTTAGTGATGAAAGAATGTTGTAGATGTCTCTTTCGCTGATTGTTAAGAAGGTGTCTCAGGAGGCATTGTTTTTGGAGGGGTGCCTGGTTGGATTGCTCCCTTCAGAGTATTGGGAGGACTACGAAAAGCTGGATGAGGCAGTTGTAGTTTATTCTCTATCTTTGTAGTTTTTTACACGAAGAAGGCGGATAGTTCTTTACAGTTTGGGAGGTTGCTGGAATTGGTGTCTAACGGGTTTGATGCATTACATGATTGCTCCTTGACTATTTCGTTTTTTGGGCCTATTTCAGGTTTGGTCCAGCTGTGCTCTGAAGAAGTTAGCTTTAATTTGTCTTATTCTTCTGTTGTATGTGTTCCTGGTTTATCTTAAGCATTTTCGAAGTTCCGAGGATGGGGAATATCTCCAGGCTCTTTCTGCTATTCGTATGTTGTGTCTTTCGGTGTTCATGTTGTCGTTTAACCAGGACTTTGATTTTTTATTGGATATGTTTTTTTGTTGGAGGGGAGTGACAGAGTCCATGACTTCCAATATGGAAGTATTATAGAAATCTGTGAGGTCTGTGGAATTAAGGTATTATTGCAAAGGATAGTTCGGTCATTATGGTATATATTTCGAAGATTCCTTTTCCAATGTTTTATTTTATTCAGTTGCCCTTGCATCAGGGTCATCCTTGAATTGATGAGGAAGGTGATGCGATAATGGTCTGTCCAGTCACAGGGGCTAATTGGCTCCAAGGAGATGCTGTCCGTCTTTCAGATTATAAGATCCAAAATCTCACCCTTGTTGTGAGTTGGCCTGTCACAAATTTGGGACAGAAAAGGAAGGTCTTTAGGCTATTCACTGACAGGTCATTCAGATCGTTCCAGTGTTTATTGAAGTCTCCCAGGAAGATATGGGGCCCTTGAAGATTATCATTCACTGTAATAATTTCCATGATTTGTTCGATGAACAGTGAGTTATCGCCCATAGGGTTATAGAAGGCGTGAATATTACAAATGGATTTTTTGTTGCAAGCGACTTTGATGCTAAGATATTGGCATGTAGTTAGAGCGATTGTTTCCGATTGAAATATTGAAAGAGTGTTGCAGTAGATGCATGCTATTCCCCCACCTGCTTTCTTGGGTCTATATAGACGGATGATTATGTGACTAGCGGGACTAGTAGGTCTATGATGGGATGAGATGCTCTGTTTAACCATGTTTCCGTGAGGATAACTATATCAAACTGAGAGGATAAGGTTGTAAACACCCGCTGTGTGTTTGTTTACTGATCTGCTATTAAGGAGAATGCATTTCAGCTGATTATTAGAATGATGAAAGGTCGTTCGTGATATATTGACATGCTTGAGGTTGTCATTGTTTACTACTTTGTTATTGTATCTCAGTTCTCTGACTGGGCTCGCTTGTATGGTTTGGATTTGATTTCATTCAGTCTTGTTAATATTAATTTTGGTCCAATAAGAGAGGAGTTCATGGATCTCACTATTCAATAGCTTATGATTCAATCTCTAACGTTTTAGACGAGTCATTGGGCAATGGTATAGACTTGAAACTAAGCTTAGATAAGTGTGGAACATGGAGTGTGGGCATATCAGTATGGGAATCAGTTCTGGATACCTTGGTATTATTTGAGCCCTGTGAGAGTCGTAGATCAGATGTAATGGACGTGAGTCTCTGGAGATCATCTTTGAGATAGCGTGGGCTACAATCGATCTCATCAAATCGCATTTCCCATTAATCGTAGTTACTGGTAGTAGTGGGTTGGGTATGAAGGTCAGGGGACAGAGGGAAGTAATAAGCAGCGCCATACTGAGGGTAGGGATCTTTAATGGGGGCATGGCTAGCACGTGCATCTGGACAGTTTGTTGATGATATGCAAGAGTATAATTTGATATGAGGGGTGGAGGTGTAGAGAGAGTGGTGGTGATATGGTCAGTAGATCTGGGTGACCTAAGATTGGAATGGTGCTGGAGTATAGGTTTGTGGGCATTGTTGTTCCATGTTCATGGGAGTGTTGTGGGAGTGCTTGGATGGCACTCACTGGGGCACCCGAGGAGGTAAGAAGGGGTGTTTGGGGAGGGAGAAGTTTGATGAAGTTGGGATCTGTACTAGTTCTGGTTTTGGGAGGGGGCGATAAAAAAGATTGACTATTCTCGATTCTTCACCGAGAGGATGGTTCTTGAGTGGGAGTAGTGATATCAAGAGTCAGGAGGTAATCGCTTGTGAACATAAGTGGGCTGATTGAAATTAGAGTAGCCATATGCATGGAAAGGGGTAAAAGTGTTTCATCAAGAGCTTTAGAGTGAATTTGAGTGGAGAGATTGAGCTTGTCGTGAACTCCCTTTTAAGAGTAGGGAAGATCTTCTCAATTAGCGTCAGGTTTTTATTCATGGACTGTATTAGAATGATCCAATTGTTGAATATAGATATGGTAGCATTCCCCCAGGAGAAGGAAGAGGGAGATACCAATAGTCTAAGTCAGTGAGGTGTTTTCCTTGTGCCTGTGATGCGTAACATGAAGAACAAGATATTTCTCCATCGGGCTGGTGTATAAGTAGGGGTCTGAGATAAGAGTTTCAGGAAGTGTTTTGAGTAATTGGTGTTTACATTTTGTGTGATGCATTTTGGAGAGATTAGGGGGGTATTTGATAGTGAATGCATTGTGACCCGAGGGTTCTGGTTTTTTGTCCATTGTCCATTGTTTATTGCTGAAAGGAACCTACAAGGTGGTGGGGGAGGATGTGGGTCGTGGAGTCTGAGCATCTAAGATTGTAAGGTAGTGAAGAAATGTGTAGATGTCAGAATATTTATGATGAACCTTTGTTGGATTGTTGGATTGAGGAGTACTGTTTTCATCATGAACTCATTCCAAAGGTGTCTAGGTCAATCCTAGTGGTTAAAGAAATAGGATATACCAATGTCTGATGAGCATTTAAAGATGGCTGACATTCTTGCAGGGTTTTCATAGAAAGGGATGTTTTGGTCCTATTTTTGTTTCTAGGGAAGGATGTTTTTTTTTTGTCGATGCAGGCTGTGGAGGGCACCATCTTCTGTGAATTTTCTGCTTCACTAGGTGATGCCAAGTAGGTGTTGCTCTTTCTCAAGATCCTGGGCTATGTGCAAACCAAGGTTGCTGTAGTGTCCCATTGTATCATATTCTCAGAACACAACTTTCTAACCTTTCACAATACTTTTGTTGCAGTAACATTGAGAGGAATGCAGCACAGAACACTTCATTGAAATCACTTTTATTGTGAAGTTATTTGCGGTGTCCTAGTACTCCTAAATACTGATCGGCAGGAGTGGAGGGTGCTTTTTCAGTGTTGGCTTAGGCACTTGCATACATGGGCAGCCTGTGGTGGTTAGAAGGGTATGTCTTTGGTTTTTATACTGTGTGGGAAGGGTTTCCATTTTGTGTGTGATGACCACTATATGGGAGCAGCACTTTGCACTGTAATGAAGAAGTGTACAAGATAGGTGCACAGTTTATGGTCTTCAGTAAACAGGTAATATGGTCAGCTCTCTGTTTTCATTTAGGAGATTTCTAGTGATCAGTCCAGTAGGTTAACACACTGGCTAGGTCATTCAGGATTTTCTTAAATTTATGTTTATGATTCTGAAGAGGCTCAAGATGGAATGAGAGATAGTCTGAACAGAAGCTCTGCTGGGATGGACTTCATCACAATCCTCCATTATATTGGTGCAGTTAGGGGACTAAACTGGAGTACTCCAGGGGCCAGTGGTATGTGGCAGACGACTTGTTATTCCATGCGTGCTTGAATGATGATGATGATGGGTGCTTTTTTGCTATGGACCTGTACAGAATTGGGTTATAGACCAGCCCTGTAGTGGTACTGTCTGTCTATGATTTGATAAGGGCAGCGGGGACTGCTGCTCCTGTCAGTGAGTCACAGGAAGGGGCTCCGCTGTCAGTGAGCAGTGCAACTCTGTTGACAGCTGGCAAGGAGGTGGATTGTTGCTGCTGTCAGCAAAACCCAAATTGTGAGTAAAAGTGAGAACACTATCGTAAAGAAGCACAGGTATCGGTGGGTCCACTTTGCTGAACCAAAGGAAGTGGGGGTCTGCTGTCGGTAACCAGTTGCTTATCATGCCTTAGTGATTACCAAAGAGAATAGAAGACCATGCCCGTAAAAGCAGAGCGAGGCAGACTAACAGAACCTAGCCCATGGCAACCTTGGCCCTCTCGGTAAATATCCGTCCCTTTGGCTAGCGGTCACATGTGGCCAGAGATTGCATTCCATTGATATAATTCATGTAAGGTATATGGGCACCAGCCTTGTGGAATGGTGTTATAAAAGTGAAGGGTGGCTGAGCAGAGTTTGAACAAAGAATAAATTCTCCAGCGAGGAAGTCAGAGAACCAATAACAAATCACTCTTCTGGCCATCACAGAGGCATTTCCTCTGGGTCCCTCATTGGTAGCCATGACAGTTCTTAACTACAAAACTACCAAAAGTTGTGCCTCGTCTATGAGAACGGTACAAAAGGGGGTGGTGATGGACGGAGCATCTGAACCAATCAAACACTCACACCTAGTCAACAGATCTGGGTTTAATCCATCCTCTTTCTTTAGCTCACTCTGCCACCCCAGTTCAGACATGGCCATATGCAAATCAGTCTGACACTGTGCCTCATGGGAACAATCCAACCTGAACTGCCAAGCCATCCCTTCCCTCGACCGGAAACGAGCTTCCGCGGACCTGTTTCTGGCATTTCAGCCGTCTTCTGCCCGGCTTGCTTGAATCCAGTGGCAAAGTGAGCAAGGGACTCACGTCTGAGTATACCCTGCCAACTTATGGCGAACAAAGCGGTACAAAAGGGGGTGGTGATGGACGGAGCATCAGAACCAATCAAACACTCACACCCAGTCAACAGATCTGGGTTTAATCCATCACCGTTTTTAGCTCACTCTGCCACCTCAGTTCAGACATGGCCATATGCAAATCAGTCTGACCCTGTGCCTCATGGGAACAGTCCAGCCCGAACTGCCAAGCCATGCCTTCCCTGGACCGGAAACAAGCTTCTGAGGACCGGTTTCTGGCATTTCAGCCGTCTTCAGCCCGGCTTGCTTGAAACCAGTGGCAAAGTGAGCATGGGACTCACGTCTGAGCATACCCTGCCAACTTATGCCGAACAAAGCGGTTCAGTAGGGGGTGGTGATGGATGGAGCATCTGAACTAATCAAACACTCACACCCAGTCAACAGATCTGGGTTTAATCCATCACCTTTCTTTTCTCTTTTGTGGAGGAGTGTGGCTCACTGATTAGAGCGGCAGACCCTAATGCAGAGGTCTGGCCCGGGACCAGAGTTCAATTCCAGACGCGGCAGGGTCCTGAGCCCAAAAATGTCCACGGACTCGATAATTCTCGCCTCGGTGCCTACTCTAATCATGGGGTCCCACGCTGCAACTCTGGGCAATAGCTTGCTTAATCTCCACTACGGCGGCCCACCCGCTGTGGGATGCCTGGCTTTCACCTTGGGGATGCCCAGTAGGGGTTATCTCACAGGGAAAAAGCCAGGACGGGTTCGCAAGGCAAGCGCCTTGATGCCTTCGGGTGATACGTGCGCTATATAAGTCGCAATACATTTACATTTACATAGCCCACTCTGCCACCTCAGTTCAGACATGGCCATATGCAAATCAGTCTGACCCTGTGCCTCATGGGAACAGTCCAGCCCGAACTGCCAAGCCATGCCTTCCCTGGACCGGAAACAAGCAGAGTGAGCTAAACAATGGTGATGGATTAATCCCAGATCAGTTGACTGGGGGTGAGTGTTTGATTTGCTCAAACGCACTGTCCATCATCCCCTTTTGTATCGCTTTGTTCGCCCTAAGTTGGCAGGGTATGCTCAGACGTGAGGACCTTGCTCACTTTGCCACTGGGTTCAAGATAGCACGGCTGAGGAGGATTATGAATCCAAAACCGGTCCCAGGATGCTTGTTTCCGGTCCAGGGAAGACATTTCTTGGCATTTCGGGCTGGACTGTTCCCATGGGCACAGGGTCAGACTGATTTGCATATGGCCATGTCTGAACTGGGGTGGCAGAGTGAGCTAAAGAATGGTGATGGATTAAACCCAGACAAGTTGACTGGGGGTGAGTGTTTGATTTGCTCAAATGCTCCGTCCATCATCCCCTTTTGTATCGCTTCGCCTATGAGAACAGCAGTACTCTATATATCCTACTGCATCCTCGGACAGTGAAGAGTTTTGCTCAAAGATTGCATTGAAAAAAAAAGTGTAGGAACTCACCAATCCAGAGTACCTTTTTGGGACGAATAAGTGCTAAAAGTATTGTACCACTGTTAAAAATTAAAGGTATTACCCCTTTCTGCTTCACGTAGTGCAGGTACCCAACCCTTTAAAGCACTACTTATGCTGTTTCAAGCCATCCGCCATAACTTTACCTCCCTCCTGCCCTTGTACGAGGTTTACACTTGTATCTTGGTGAACATGGTTCCTGTTTTCCAGTATAAAGCCAGACAAGTATAATGAATAAATGTTAATTCATCAGAGGGAGAGCATGGTCCAGTTTCCTCTTCCTTGGCGCTTGCACACGCAGTTCAAACACCAAGTCTTACGACTATCTCTCAAGAGAAAGGGAGTGACCACAGTTTACCACTAACTCAGCAAAACCGTCCTATATTATTCATCCAGCACCTGTACAGATGAATAATAGTGGATATTTTCAAAAGAACACTTATTTCGAAATCTCCGTATTTTGATGGGCTAAATGTATTATAAATAGATATGCCTTAATTTGTAAGGGCTTTTCTTAAAAGAGTTGCTCTCTCTGCAAGACTGCTGTAGTAGAGTATGGGAGAGAAGCTGCATCCACTCTCCTCCCATACTTTTCATTGGCTTGTGTCATTGTCTTTAGTAAATGCTTCATTTTGATTCATTAATAGGCTTGTTAGTCGCTCCCTAGTATGGCCTTGTCTTCATTTGTATCCTCCCATGTCGACTGGCCCTTTGACTTCAGTAAGCACTATTTACTTTCTGAGTTTCTCTTACTGCAGACCGGACGTGCGCTACTTCAGCTGAAACCTCTTGTGCTTTTTTAGCAGCAAGGCCCCCGCCATAACATGGCCACCCACTTCCAGTCACTTTAACCTGGCATTATCTTGTGTCTGTTTCAACCACCCACCAAGTAAAATGGGTTTATAAATGATTAGCAAATTAAGTCTTGTGAATTCTAGGTAGCACATAATTGTGTGCTACTGGGCTGAAGCTGACAACAGCACTGTTTTCGCGTGACCTCATGGGACCCTCTTGGTTCCCCCCTGGTGGATATGAAGCACAGACGTTGGAAAGGTTTGGGGGTTTTTATTTATCTTTACTAAAGTAAACAGGGCTCTCCCTCCTCGTTGCAGGTGGCCTTCTCATAAACTCTTGGTCATTTTTGGTTGACTTCTTCTCTCTCTCCTCTTTTCTTGGGACTTCCACTCCGAATTGCAGCACTCGGGAGGGTGTGGCAGAACAAAGATCAAAGATAAAAAATAGAAAGGCAACTTCAGGCTACTGCCTTCTTCAAACATACAATTGGGGAGGGACAAGTGCACCTTCACCAGTAGCCCGAATTGTGCTTTGCCTGAGTGAGGGATTTACTGTGTTGTCGCCGGTGTGGCCCTTAACCCTACCCACCAGCCCTTTAAGGTAAAGAAACGCACAGCTGGCACTTGCCTGGGCCCACGACTCTCCGGGGCCGTGGTAAGGTGAGATCCTGCCTCTTCGTTCCTTCTCAGAGTGCCAATCTCACTCGTGGTGCTCTGAAAGTGTTTTCCCGTTGGTCTGATTCTCTCTGCCTCTCCGCGGCCACCCTGGAGTCCAGGGTCTCCTTCTTCACTGGAATGCCTGCTCTCCTTCTCCTTGCCAGTCATGATGGTCTCCGTGTTTTCCTCCACCATTTCCCATACTGCCACGTCTCCCTGGGTTTTGATACTCCTTAGGGGCGGAGGTTCCTCGCGTCTTCAGCGAGAATATGCATTGCTATCGCCATTTCCTCTGACGGCCATGTTGGAAAACTCGCCGCACTCCTGGTCGGGTGAGGGCAGCGTCTCGGGAAATCCACTAAACTCCTGGTCGGGTGAGGGCAGCACCGCGGGAAATCCACCACAAGCACATCTGTGTTACATGTCATCTGAACTAAGCCAGCTAAAGGGCTGTTTTCAAAAGCCTGTTTTATTAACAACAACAACACCACCACCAATACCACAACCAATCCCACCATCAATCCCACCACCTCCACCACCAATACCACCACCAATACCACCACCATCACTAATACCACCACCACCACCAATACCATCACCAATAGCACCACCCCCAATACCAACACCAATACCACAACCACCAATACCACCACCACCAATCCAATATCACCACTGCCAATACCACCACCAATACCACCACCACCTATACTACCAACCTAAATAGACCCCCACCACCAATACCACCAATGCCAATACCACCACCACCACCAATACCAATATGACCACCTCAGTGCCTCTCGCTCACTAGTAATAGCAGGGCCACTGTACGAGGCCTGAGCTGCAGCCGAGACCATCCATCCCTCCCTCCCTCCTTCCATGCCTGCCATAAAGCACAGCCCGCCTTGCACCAGGAAGTAAAGCCTGGGGTCCTACGACAGCTGGAGTGTTTTTTATTAGGCCAAAGATAGCAATGACATTAGGCAATGCCACACTGCACACTCAAATCACAGAGAGGACAGGAAATAGCACCCCCTCTGCTCTTCCTCCTGAGCCGCGACAGTGTAATCACATTGCAGCGCTTTGTTAGTGTTTATAGCTTGGATCATATGTAACTCTCACTTCACACTTTGTGTCTGTGTAATTTACACCACTAACACATCTTCTTCACTGCACTATTTATCGCTACTTTGAAGACATCTCAGGCCAGTCACTGCCTCTGATATTTACAATCTTACAAGCGGTCAAAAAGGGCCTTTATTGCAATAAATAAAAGGCAATGCAAGTGCTTGTTTGTATCATGATCAGGACAAACTTTTGTAAATCTGGGCCACGCAGTCTCTTTAAAGAGCGATGTAGGTTTTGTATCTATTTTTAAAATGCTAGTCAATGAGATAACACGTACAAATTATGCCAGTTTCACATTTTATTTCCATCATAAATAACTATTAACTTATTTCAGTGCCGTTTATTCCAACATAATTGTATTTAATGTTCTTTAAGTGATAGGGATAACATATTGTGATAGTTTTTGCCAAGGTTGTTATTCGTTTCTGAATTAAAATTTCCGTATGTGTCATGAAATCACAATGTGCCAAAAAATTGATGTGAAATGGAACATATTGTTACACATTCTCCTGGCATCTGTGATATTCGAAGCTGCTACTGTCAGACACAAAAAGATAGTTGTATTATTAACAGATAGGTACGTAACTGCAGAACATGTCAGTATGACATTCAAACTGCGTTGCCAAGGAGAATCTGCGAAATGAAATTAAAAACTGATGGAGTCACTTGCAATAAAAGTTTCTTTCGTTGAGGCCAAAGTTTAACTACTGAAGTGACTCGGCTTCCTCCTGTGCTTTGCATTCGAAATGTGTGACCCTTCACAGTGAGAATCATCAGACATCCTGCTCTGACACAAATTAGATGGACCCACTATTCTCAAGTGTGTCTTTAAGTCTTTATCTGAGGTCTCTAAGAACTCTTTGAGAATTGTCTGGCATCAGAACTCTGATAGCCGGGGATAGTTTGCTCACCATAATGTCCCACATGGGCATGCTTTAGGAGGCTGCGCCAACTGCCTGAGACCACAAAGTGCCCTTCCCTTTTGCTGGTTCTCGGAGATGACGAGAAGGGACACAGCTTCACATTTCAAAAGAAAAACACCACCATGGGCGCCCGCAGAAATTTTTTCAGGGGTGGGCATAATTAAAAATATATATAATACCGACAGCGCGATCTTGAATTGTATTTATTGTATTCATTTATTTAGAGAGTTTTATATAGCGCGAACGTCACCCTTGAGTATCAGAGGCTACACATTTACATGAGGTAGGTTCGAGACATGACAATTCAATGGTATGAGGTAGGTTAGGTATACAGCTATATAGTAAACGTTTCACAATGGTATGAGGGAGGTTCAGTATACATCTATAACGTATTAGCATAAACAAATACCCTTACGTGGTATATTTAGTCTACAACTTGATATCGGAGATGACATATATCTGTAGAATTCCTGTAATGTCTATCTTAAAGGTTACAATAAAAGTTATTGGAATTGTCTACTGTACTGTACTGTACCAGGTGTATTGGGGCTTCAGTATCAATAGTTCTGATTTTTCTTTTTCCGTGCATTCTAAATCCATACGTCTGGATTAGTATAGTACTGACAAAGGTTATCCCAAGTATAGCAGGGGACTTTCTCTTTACTTCCATTTGTTGTTCTGTTTTGGAAACATCTATGTCACGTTGGTGGTGATGACCTGTCTTGCTAATTTTTTTAAAGAGCAAGTGAAAAATCATGAGGGGTGGGGGTAAGCTTCCCAGTACCGCCCCCTTACGGACACCCATGAACACTACCTTTCGGTAAAAGTGAATGTCCTGTTGCTGCTGCACTCTTCAAATGTTGAAAATAGGGCCTTCTTCTCTAAATGTCCACTGTCAAAAACATCCATGCAATAAGGAATTATGATTTACCTTCTGTGTAAAGAATTGGAGTATTAGGGAAGGAGGTCAAAACTCACACCAAATAGTAATCACAGTCCTTGTCAGGATGTTTTGCGCAAAACAAACCTGTGTTTAACCCTCTGGTAGCTTAGCACAAAAGTAGTCAGTCTTAACTTAGAGGCAATGTGTAAAATATTTATGCAGTACTCAAACAGTAAAAAAGCAAGCACCCAGCAATATCGTAAACCAGATTAGATTTATTTATTAAAATAGAGAATATTTTAATAAATAAAATTGATCAAAAAGGATGAAAATTCAATAATAAGAAACAGATATGAATTGTTATAGGTTACATTTACAAATTACTCCAAAAAACATTAAGCGGAAAGCGCCAAACGCGATTGCCTGATCACGCTAGACCACGTCAAAAATCAAAAGTGAAAGCTGATCGCAATGTTGGCAGTCGTATAGACGGACAAGGCTCATCTCGGTGAAACGTTTTACCTTCAGATTTAGGGGCATATTTACAAGAACTTATGCATTCCTGCTGCTACCACGCACACAAATCTGCACTGTAAAGTAAACAAATGTCATGGGCTTGTAAGAGGAGAGACAGCTCAACGGATAGCACTGTGTACATTATCCGGTATGATAATATATAGGAAAATTATAGCAAGTGTAACTATACACTTGACACCTAGCCTCACAGCTGTATAACTTATTCACTCAAAATCACACAATTTAAACGAATGTTTGAATATTGTAATATTTACTTTCACATAATATGTTTATCCTGTAGCATTTTTTAAATTTTCTATTCTGCTGATCCACATCCGCGGGGACATATTTCAAATAAGTTTTAGAAGAAATTAACATTGATACCCAATAATATAAAAATAACACATAGATGTTGAATGCTACATTGTAAACAATGTGAATCTTCTAATAACAGTGGTCCCAATGCATTTCAGGATCTATGATCCCTTCTTCGCAAAATGTGTGTTTTACAGTCTAGTGTATTGTTCAATGGATACACACAATTACAGGGATCACTCTAGTGCCGGTGAATAGTTGAGGTGATATGCTTTATTTCTTTGATTGTGTTACATGTGTATGTTGACAGTGCATATCTGCGTGACTTCTAAAACTAGTGGGGCCCTATTACGCATAGGGCCCACTTCCTCTATTTGTACAATGGCACGCTCTACAAGAGGTGCACTGTGGGCAAACTGAGAAAGTGCACCCTATCACATTAATTGCGCTTCCCCAGGGCTGGTGCAAACTTGCATTGGCCTGGGGAATAACATTCAAGTGTAAAACAGAACGACTTTTGGAAATCAGCTCTGTGTTGCACTGTGCAGGCAGCAATCTGCATGCAGATTTCTGGGGAATTACAGATACCCTTGCAGGCAAGTGAGGTGAGTGGGTTCATCCACCTGCAAGGGGATGTCTGGGTGGGCCATAGGACCCCCTTTCCACCTCCAGAGGGCTGGCATCAGGGGTCGCAATGTCAGTTCACCTCGTGACATCTTCTTACCTTCTGGGCCCACGTCTTTAATATGGCGTAGACACAGACGCAAAGGGATTTCCTCATTTGCATGGGACCACACCCCCTCAACAAGAGGGAACACCCTCTGGTGATGGTGAAGGGTCTATAAGTGGCCCAGCCCAATTGTTTTTTTTATGAGGGGTCACAAAACCATTGGTAGCCCCTGCTGGCATTCCAAAGTTCCCCTGAGACGTGCAATGTGCCCCTGCAGCATTTCTTCATAACAGGCCCTGGTGTAAATACTGTGGTGCACAAAGTAGCATTTACAAATCGAATAGCGTGTGAAGGATCCTATACATGAAGATGTGGAGCACTTCTTCTCTCTTCTTGCATTGATACACTTCAGGCAGCCTGGCACCAACACAGGAACCCTTGCACCATGGTGCCTAGGTGCTAGCAATGTAAGGAGAATTGTTTCTGTGCAGGAAGGGATATATTCTTTCACATTCAAAAACTCTCCAGGCATTTCTCTTGTTCCATCTTACTATGTTAGATGCAGATTCCAGCACACATAGAGGAAAGGATAAGTTCACAAACATATTTGTCTCATCTCTCATTGTTACACCATCCTCCATGATGTATGGAGAAATCACACATTCCCTGGGGTACATACCTTGGAAAATGTGGGATTACAGGAAATCCATGGGTAAATTTATGAGAACCCCTATCCCCCCATGGAACGGCTTCCAGGATGAAATGTTACGCAATGCAGCACAATCCACTGACTTGCATTACCTTCTTTTCTAGCCCACAGAAGGTGTTGCAGATTTCCCCTTGCCTAGCTTTAATTTCTCTACTGGTATTTTGTGTCATGGATGGGCAACAACAATGATGCAAACTTGGCACAAAATGGTATGATTGTTCAGGGGTGTCCAACAATAAGGAGATCATGTTCAAAGTTCCTTCCCAACAGGCGAGTTATATTTTTCAAGGTCGGGGCGCACTAATCTCATTTATGCTGGAGGTGCAATGCAGAGTCACCATGCATGCTTTGGCGTGACCTCATAATTATTGAGTTAAAGAAGGCAGCATTAAGCTCTGCAGTGCTATACTGTGCATCAAGGGGGTATTACATATGACTTGCAATGGGTGTTCACAAGCAACACCGTTGGAGTGCGTTTGACACTGAGCCAGGTTATCAGATTCACGTAATCCTGGTGCTGCCAAAAAACATACACATCCCCAAAATAGGCATGACAAGGAGGATTTTTTAGAAATCACCTTGACTTTTCCATATCCATATGCCCTGCATTTTGCAGCACACATTGGCCATGAAAAACAAATCCATGGATGGTTCACATGCAGGGAGGTGCGTAGAGAACTATAATGCACCTTGACATCAAATTTGGCTGAAGGAATAGGTCTTTACTATGGCCCAGGGTACATCCATATTTTTGCTAGAGTTATCCAAGAGTGTTGCCTTACAAAGATCCCTGCAAGGCCCCTGCAATGCAGCCATGGCACAGAGTAAACCAAGGCAGCCTATTGGAATCCCTTCATTTACTCCATAGCTATGAGGCCAGGATGAGCCACACAGGGTGAATAAGCATAGTATCATGGATATGGTTGAGAGGCTTGTGCCACCAGTGGTCCTAGGATGTCTTGTGGATAAATTACCCACTGAGGGAGTGACATACACTGGCTGTTTCAGCCAGTCTACAGAGTATGTGGCATGCAGGGGACTGATTGCCTCTCTAGATTTTCAATGGATTTGTGTAGCATACCATCAGTTGTCAGAAAGTCATTACCAACAAACACCGTATCATATTGTGGTACATAAACCTCTGTTGTAAGGGTTTCGGACTGGAAGGATGTGTGTGGCACATGCACAGACCCAATGTACAGTGTATTTGCCTCAAATCTTTGTCTATATTTTGGTGATCACGAGGCCAGCTTCTGTAGCCAGAACAAGTCTGATTTAATCCCTGGAGGAATTTGTTTGCCATTGGATTGAATTAGGCGTTTATATAGCGCGACTGTCACCCTGCGGGTATCCTGGCGCTCAGACTTAAATAGATCAACCACACCAACAGACCGGGTCAACAGTAGGGGTGGGCTTAGGGATCAGTCCTGGGAAACAGCCAAGTTCTCAGGCTCCTTCGAAATTCGGCCGTAGAGTTGGCTTTTCTGATATTCTGAGGCAGCTAAATCCATAAATGAGTGGCTGTCACACTGAAAGCCCTTCCCCCCCCTCCTGGAGCGCCTAAATCTGGTGGTCGTCAGCAGATTTGCGCTGGAGGAGCGGAGCTGCCTTTTGGGATTGTACCAGGTAAACTTCTCTTGCAGTGGGACAGGACCCAAGTAATGTGCTGCTCTGTATGCAATGCAAAGTGATTTGAAGTGTACCCTTTCCTTGATAGGCAACTAGTGAAGGTCTCTCAGAGCCGACGTTGTGGAGAAACTACGTTGCCTATTTAGCACCATCTTTGCTGCCATAGACTGGACTCTCTGCAGCCTCTGAAAGATGTACTGTGGAGCTCCCAAATACAGGGAGTTGCATTAGTCCAGCCTGCTCAGCACTATATTTCTCACTACAAGGGAGCGCGAATCTTTAGGGAGTAGCCAAAGGTTCTGTCTATGACTATGAACATGCGCATTAAAGAGAGGCATACGGCAACAGTTTTGTTAGCCTGCGACTCCATTTGAAGGCTACTGTCCACTAAAACTCCGAGATTACGCACAGTTTTGGATGGGGCCAAAGGCTCCTCCTCTGGTGTAAGCCTGAATTCCAGAGGTAGATGTCGTGACAGTCTGGCCGTAGGGCAGTATATCACCAGCCTGCTCAGCACTATATTTCTCACTACAAGGGAGCACAAATCTTTAGGGAGTAGTTGAAGGATCTGACTATGACTATGAACATGTGCATTAAAGAGAGGCATACGGCAACAGTTTTGTTAGCCTGCGACTCCATTTGAAGGCTACTGTCCACCAAAACTCCGAGATTACGCACAGTTTTGGATGGGGCCAAAGGCTCCTCCTCTGGTGTAAGCCTGAATTCCAGAGGTAGATGTCGTGACAGTCTGGCCGTAGGGCAGTATATCACCTCTGTCTTCCCTCCATTGAATTGTAAAGAGTTGCTCTTAAGCCATCCAGCAGTCTGACGCATACACTCCTGGAACGTATCCATCGATACTGCTTGCTTCCGCTCAAGGGAAAACACCAATTGAGTGTCGTCAGCATAGTTAACCAGGTCAATACCAAAAGATTTAATGATGGGGAACAGGGGCTGTAGATAGATGTTAAAAAGGATGGGACTGATCGCAGAGCCCTGTGGTACCTCATGGTGCACTGGAGACTTACTGGAGGTAAAAGGTGTCAGAGTCACCATCTGAAGTCTTCCTGAAAGGTAGGACCTTAGCCAATGTAGGGCCCGCCCTGACAAACCTATACTCTGCAATCTTTCCACCAGTATTGCGTGGCTCACCATATCCAATGCAGCTGACATATCGAGCAACACTAGAATGGTGTTACTCCCATTGTCTGCACGCATTCGTAGGTTATCTAATACGGTTGCCAAGGCTGTCTCAGTGCTGTGACCTGCGCGATACCCAAATTGGTCCCTGTCCTGCAGATGGTTGTTTTCCAGGTAACAAGAAAGACTTTTGCTGACTACTTTTTACAAGATTTTAATTGGATATGGCAGAAGGGAGATTGGTCTAAAGTTTGCTGGTGTCTTAGGGTCTAGAAAGGGTTTTTTCAACAGAGGTGTCACTACCGCCAGCTTCCATACCTCTGGGACAGTACCTGCTTCCAGGGATTGGCTTCAGATCTGTTGCAGCCAGGGGAAGGTTGCTTGGCCAATAGTTTTCCAGATTTTATGTGGAAGGAGGTCGAATGGGGAGCCAGAGGACACACTGTTAGCCAAATTGTTAAAGGAGTCATCCGTGCGGACAGGAAAATTGTCCAGGGAGGTGTTCACCTGGACCACTTCAACCGGCCTCTGGATAGAAATGTGCAACATTGTATCCTACTCCCCTTAGGCGTGACCCGGGGGTTCTAGCCTGCCTTTGTATTTTAAAATCACTTTCGAATTTATTTCGTTTTCGCCGTATGTATTTTATCTGTTGTGCTTACATTGTATTCTGATTGGCCTGAAACTGCTCACAGCGCCTTACTTGATTTAGTGGGTGACTGCACTGCACTCAGGAACAGCCACTGCAGCAGCGTGATTACAGGAACGGCGCCCCCATTTTAGGTGGACACCAGGACAGCGCTCTAGTTGTTTTGCGCTCCCTACCCTCTGCTGTATTTAAACCGCGCTTCGCTCTCGCGCGCCCTTGTAACATTGTATCCTACTCCCCTGAGGCGTGAGCCGGGGGTTCTAGCCTGCCTTTGTATTTTAAAATCACTTTCGAATTCATTTCGTTTTCGTCGTGTGTATTTTATCTGTTGTGCTTACATTGTCTTCTGATTGGCCTGAAACTGCTCACAGCGCCTTACTTGATTTAGTGGGTGACTGCACTGCACTTAGGAACAGCCACTGCAGTAGCGTGATTACAGGAACGGCGCCGCCATTTTAGGTGGACACCAGGACAGCGCTCTAGTTGTTTTGCGCTCCCTACCCTCTCCCTATATAATGTGCATATGGAACCGACGGCACAGCAGGCGGGCGCAGAGGGCGCGCCGGCGGCGCGCCGAAGGCGTGCCAAAGGCAATCCCGTCTGCGCCCGTCATTGCCTGTCCATCGCCTTCGCCAGTACCCCAGGTCCGGTCCTACTTCCTGTGCACAGGTATGACAAGGAACAACGTATGCTTTTAAAACCTGATGTGGGTGTTTGCATGGAATTGCCATTACAGCTAGATGAGTCTAGCCTGAGGTGTCAGTCTTGTGCTTTCACAACATCCTCTCCTTCGGGGGTCCGGAGTACTGAAGTTTTAGGGACTAAAGTTTTAGTGACACAAACGGTGTTCACTGTTCTACAACTAAATGTGCGCTCACTGGTAAAACACCATATGGAAGTTCATTTGTTACTCAGTGACGAAACCCCTGATGTTCTCTTTGTTTGTGAGACATGGCTGCGGGATGATATGACAGGGATAACTGGTTTATCTCTCCCAGAAGGCTATCTGATTAAGACCCTTAACCGTTACTCCAGGGGAGGCGGGATTGCTGTTATTTACAAACCTTTATATCCCTGTACTTTCACGGCGGAGAAGTTGTGGGGCTGTGAATGTGCACGCTTTAGACTAGATATAAACCCGCATTTTGCTTTTTCGGGTCTTTGTATCTATCGCCCTCCTGGTCATGCTTCCAAGTTCTGTGAAGCCTTATTAGAATTAGTGGGCTCATTGGTGTTGCAATCCGCCAACTTCTCTATTTAATGCGACTTAAATCTCCACTTTGACCAAACACAGGACTATGCTATCCGTAATCTGATAGCTGACTTAGCAGCTTTCCAATTGGACCTACTGGTACGGGATGCCACTCATGTCGCAGGACATCTATTGGATCCGGTTTTTTCCAACATCCCAGCTGTTCAGGTTGATCAACCTCTTCCTATGGTTTGGACTGATCATTAGAAGATTTGGCTGACCCTGAGATCACATATACCACCTTTTGCGACTGGATAAGTGGAGGGCTTGACGCTCTGATTCCAGCTAGATGGGTCAGGGGACGGAACTCGATCTCCAACCCTTGGTTCTCAGATTCTCTTAGAATACTCAGGAAGGAGTGTAAAAGAGCCGAACGACTGTGGAGAAGGGACTATGACAAAGACCTTAAATCTGTGTACTTGGCTAAATTAAAACACTATCATAAAACGATATGCTCCACACGCGCTAATTTTTAACCGGAAAAAATCAGGGATAGTTCAAATCCCACAAAATACCTCTTCAAAATTGTTCAGGAGCTAAAAAACACCAACACCTCAGTCTCACATGTAAATTCAGCACAGCAATGCGAGGACCTTGCTCTTTTCTTTCTGAACAAAGTGCAGAAAATCTATGCCACCTTTCCTCAGCATTTCTCTGCTCCAGGTCCTGTCACGGTCAGAGAGGGGACATCCACTTTCACCATGATACCTGAGCTCTCATGTGACGAATTTGTGAGACTCTGTAAAAAGGTTAAATCAGGGTCTCCATCTGATCATATGAGGCCGGCACAGTTTTGGGACTCTATGGATCTTGTTCTGAAACCTCTAACTTGTCTTTTACCACTTCAATAGTACCTTTGGCCTGGAAACAGGCTTTGGTCTCTCCTATCATTAAAAAGCCCACACTTGATCCCTCTCTGCCTTAGAATTTTAGGCCGATCTCTTTGCTTCCATGGGTGGCTAAAATAGCTGAGGCTCATGTGACCGAGATGCTGGCTCGCCATATGACCCTTAACAACATTCTGGACCCGTCTCAAAACGGCTTCAGATCGGGTCATAGTACCGAGTCAGCCTTGTTGGCCTCCACGGAGTACTTAAGATCTACCCTTGACGCCGGTCGGTCAGAGTGCAGCGCTTATAATATTAGATCTTAGCGCTGCCTTTGATACGGTGTCTCATGACATCTTGTTGAACCGTCTGGAGGCGATTGGGATCATGGATCAGGCCCTGGAATGGTTCCATGCATTCTTGACGGATAGATCCTTCCGGGTCTCGGCACCACCTTTTCGGTCTCAAGCTCATCCCATCTGCCAAGGGGTTCCACAGGGCTCTGCGTTGAGCCCGACGTTGTTCAACCTTTATGTCCAACCTCTCGCGGCTGTGGCTAGAGAGTGGGGCCTAACGTTAGTTTCGTACGCTGACGATACTCAGCTGATTGTTACCTTGGCTGAAGGTCCCTCTGCCGCGGCCTCGAGGTTCAGAGATGGGATGACTGCTGTTGCCCAATGGATTGCTGAAAATTGCCTTCAATTAAATGCCACTAAGACCGAGGTGATGCTGGTAGGGAAAAACACCTCCCTTTGGAACGAACATTGGTGGCCAGCCTCCTTAGGCATTATGCCTGCTACCAAGCCAGTGGTCAAGAACTTGGGAGTGTGGCTAGATGCAGATCTTAATTTTCAGTGCCATACGAAGAAGGTGGCAGCGACATGTGTGGGCTTGTTGAGGGGCCTCCGCCCTATTCTGAAGTTTTTCACAACGCCTGTTCGGCAGCTTATTATCCAGGCTACAATTCTATCGCGCTTGGATTACGCTTGCGCGCTATTTTAGGGCGCAAATAAAGCTGAGATTCTGCGTCTTCAGCGAGTTCAGAACTCAGCAGCCCGAGCTCTTGTCGGACTGCCTCGAAGATGCTCTGCTACAGCCACTATTAGAGCTTTACACTGGTTACCGATTCAAACCAGAATCCAGTTCAAGACACTCTGTCTAGCGTTTAAAATCTTGAAAAGTACCAGCCCTGAGTTACTCTGTCCACTCTTAACTCCGTACACTCCTCAGCGTAACTTGCGTTCCTTAGGTCAACATCTGGTAAACATACCCAAGTTCAGACTCTGCCGTGTTGGAGGTCGTTCGTTACGACTGTTGGCGGCCAAACTGTGGAACTCTTTGCCTGTATCTATTCATAGCATCGATGAGCTTCTCCCTTTTCGGAAAGCCATTAAGACCTTTCTTTTTCCTTTGACTTAGGTTTTCTCTCTTGCAGTTTCCTTTTCCAGGACTATGTTACAGTCAGCGCCGGGACGCCCCTTAGCAGGGGCAGCTGTGCGCTCAAACAAACCATGAACATAACATAACATAACATAACATAACATAACATAACATAACATAACATAACATAACATAACAGGGATGAAGATCTCCAACAATTGTGGCGATTTTATCTTTAAAATGGGCAGCAATCTCCTCGCAAAGTTCTTGCGTAGCATCTACCTTCTTACTCCTGGCCATTGGGCAGGAGAGATTCTTTAACAATTTTAAACAGGGCTTTAGTGCTATTTGAAGCTTGTAAAATAGAATTGGCATAAAACTCTGATTTAGATTTGAAATAGCCCTCTTGTATATAGCCAGCGCAGATTTTAAGGCTTTCTTATCTGAATCAGAGTAGGTCTTCCTCCATTTCCTCTCAACTTTCTTACATGTCGAGCGCAGTACTTTCAGTTCCTCATTATACCAGGGGGCTGAGGCTTTCTTCCTATTTTTAAGGCTTTTTACAGGGATTATTGGGTCCAGAGTACTAGCTATATGATTACAGAGTGTTTTATAGTTCTCTTCCACGGAGTTGGAAGAGGAAAAGAGATTTACATTAGTAAAAATCTGTAAATTCTAATTTCTTCCCAATTTGGCCCATTCTCTTCCCCTTCTGTAGGACACCGGACAGTCATGATTGTGCGTGGATCTTAGAACCGTAATATTAAAGTGGACTAGATAGTGATCAGTCTAGTTTTGTGGCAGTACATCTATAACCACTGTCTCAGTCTCTGCAGCAAACAGGAGATCCAGCACGTGCCCCCCTAGATGAGTGGGTTGCTGAACCAACTGTTGTAAATTAAGGTTCAAGCAGGTACTTCTTAAATCTCTCAGGTGGCTGCCCAGACTTCAGTTATCCCAAAGATTGAAGTCGCCCATTATAACCATTCTGGAGTGGGTTAGAGTCAGATTTGTAATGATATCCAAAAATGCTTGGAAATGAGTATCTTGCCCGGGGGGTCTATATCAGATCATTCCTGTTAACAGCCTACTTTTGGCCTCCTGCAGTGAGAAGCCCAGGATTTCAATTCCTTTTACGTCATCTATCTCTAGCGGCGCAAATTTCCATTCCTCCTTGAAGATAACCCCGACCCCTCCTCCCCTCCGCTTGGGTCTGCGTTTATGAAACACTTTATATCCCCGGGGGCAGGCAAATCCTAATTCAACAGCAGAGTCAGGACTGGTCCAGGTCTCTGTTAAGAAGATGGCATCCTGATCCATATCTTCTACCATGCAGCATACTTCCACATGATGCTTTACTAGGGATCTGCTGTTAATCATCCCACAGTTCAAGGGCTTTTTAGCCTGACCTACTTTAGGTGGACAATGGTGGAGCCCCTACCTTCCCTCTTGCCTAATTCCAATAAGTGTTCTCTTGAATACGTAGTCCGGCCATGTTCTCTATGTTGACGGGCAGCATGGCTGGCGCTGAGCACGTCCGGAGCACGGACAGGCGCAGACGGGTTTGCCTCTGGGGCGCTTGCATAGCCTTGTCTAAATAGGCGGGCGAATGCAGCCAGCCAGCCACTAGAGAGCGATATCAAATGACGCTCAGTATTGGACGGCAAATCCCCACACCCAAGATGGCACTGGATGACTATCGAGAGCCTTGAGGGGGTTAGAATCCCGCTAAGCAGCAGGTGATTTGCAATATTTTAAAGTGCGAGTGAGTGGCACTGAAAATAATAACAGGCTACAGGATTTCAGTTAAAAAGTTTAAAAAGAGCAATTCGCCCGTTTTTTCTTGTGAGTATCCAGAGACTACTGCAGCTTCTCCACAATTGGGAGACCAGCATGAGGTTTAGCAATTAAGGGCTATTGGCATGTATCACAGTATGGTTTTATATCAAGGGGTTACTTCAACTTAGGATGTGGGTATGCATTCACACAAAATGGTCACCTGGGCATTTACTGACACAATATGCCACTATGACTTGGAATGTATTGGTGCATGGTATCTAGGCTGTGTTCACCTTGCATTTAGTCATTGCTTCTGGAAAGATGTTTCATATTCTGACTTTTCATGTTGTGTTTTTACAATCACACAAAAATATACTCATAAGAGTGAACCCATTTTTTGTATCTAAGTGCAACACATCAATGTGGTAGGCTACATCCCTGCCTTTTCCTGTTGCATCTTTGCCTAGAGAGGCAAGTGTGGCAGCATTGGCTCTAGGTAGCCACTCTTGCACTGACACAGCTGAATATTTTGCATTTATATGTTGGATGTAAGATGTCACAATGGATTTATTATGTGTCTGCAGACATTGATGTAGTATATGTAGACTGAGTTGGACTGTGTTCCCATCACATACTATGTGCCTCAGTTCTAAGTCATCAGACAAAGAATTAATTGTACTATCCGCCACAAGTATGACGCTGTACAAATGGCTTACTGTATGACACACACACACTCTTTGCACACTAGCACATCATGTTGATAGTGGTTAGATGACTGACGTTCATTAACTGCAACAGAACACTTCCTCATATCCTGTCCAAACTCTACCAAATTGAAACTTTGTTTGGCATCTGCCTTCTAAATGGACCTGCATTTGGCACATGTTGTTGGTATGCACATATTTTTAGGTTTACAAGATGTTGTCCAGCGCTCTTTGGTACATATTGCTACATACGTTTGTTGTGTGTCAACTACTAGCATGTGTGACGTGAGTGTTTTGATGTTTACAGTAACTATGAAGTGAGATGGCTTACACAATGGTACTGCTCAAAAACATTTTATCATTTTAGTACACTTTTTCATGTACTCCATATATTTGTGATTCCTTGATGTGGCTCTTGCATCTGAAAAACAATTCGGAACAATTTGGTCTCTCTGCTGTGACCCAGCAAGCGTAGGTACATTTTGGTGTTGTTCCTCATCTTCCTTATCATCATCCGCCTTACCGAAGTGGAATACTACATTTAGTGGTTAACCTGTCTTTTTATAGCATTCGAAGACTACTTTAAGCCAATTTTAGTATTCAATAGTGTTCTTTTTGTGAAGGCTAGTGCATGAAGACTACTGATATGTTAGCGGTACTTCTTGAATACTAACAGAATACTAGGCACATACTTATTTGTAATCGCATAGTCTTCATTTACAATGCAGAACATTTAGTGAATACAAACAATTTGAAGACTACTGGACTTTATCCAGACTACTATTAACATTCTATTCAAGCTGCATGCTGAATGGTAGATCAGTTATTATACTATGTTTATGCCTTATTTGTTATACTATTGTGGTGTTTGTGTAGTGTAGGGTAGTGTTTTAGGGTTTAGGGTAGTGCTGGGGGGTCGTGCAGGGTATTGTTTGAGTGTAGGGACCGGCCTGGGGGTCGAGGTGGTCGTGCTGGGGGAGTGTTTAGGGTTTAGGGTAGTGTTGTGGTGTTTGTGTAGTGTAGGGTAGTGTTTTAGGGTTTTAGGGTTTAGAGTAGTGCTGGGAGGTGTGCAGGGTAGTGTTTGAGTGTGGGGACAGGACTGGGGGTGGTCGTGCTGGGGGTGTGTTTTAGGGTAGTGTTGTGGTGTTTGTGTAGTGAAGGGTAGTGTTTTACGGTATAGGGTAGTGCAGGGGGTAGTGCAGGGTAGTGTTTAAGTGTGGGGACCGGATTGAGGGTCGCGCTGGGGGTAGTGTTTTACGGTGGTGTTGTGTGGTGTAGGGTAGTGTTTTAGGGTTTAGGGCAGTGCTGGGGGGTCGTGCAGGGTATTGTTTGAGTGTAGGGACCGGCCTGGGGGTCGGGGTGGTCGTGCTGGGGGAGTGTTTAGGGTTTAGGGTAGTGTTGTGGTGTTTGTGTAGTGTAGGGTAGTGTTTTAGGGTTTAGAGTAGTGCTGGGAGGTGTGCAGGGTAGTGTTTGAGTGTGGGGACCGGACTGGGGGTGGTCGTGCTGGGGGTGTGTTTTAGGGTAGTGTTGTGGTGTTTGTGTAGTGAAGGGTAGTGTTTTACGGTATAGGGTAGTGCAGGGGGTCGTGCAGGGTAGTGTTTAAGTGTGGGGACCGGACTGAGGGTCGCGCTGGGGGTAGTGTTTTACGGTGGTGTTGTGTGGTGTAGGGTAGTGTTTTAGGGTTTAGGGTAGTGCTGGGGGGTCGTGCAGGGTATTGTTTGAGTGTAGGGACCGGCCTGGGGGTCGGGGTGGTCGTGCTCGGGGAGTGTTTAGGGTTTAGGGTAGTGTTGTGGTGTTTGTGTAGTGTAGGGTAGAATTTTAGGGTTTAGAGTAGTGCTGGGAGGTGTGCAGAGTAGTGTTTGAGTGTGGGGACCAGACTGGGGGTCGGGAAGGGTCATGCTGGGGGTAGTGTTTTAGGGTAGTGTTGTAGTGTTTGTGTAGTGTAGGGTGGTGTTTTAGGGTTTAGGGTAGTGCTGGGGTGTCGTGCAGGGTAGTGTTTGCCTGTGGGGACCGGACTGGGGGTTGGGGAGGGTCATGCTGGGGATAGTGTTTTAGGGTTTGGGGTAGTGTTGTGGTGTTTGTGTATTGTAGGGTAGTGTTTTAGAGTTTAGGGTAGTGCTGGCGGGTCGTGCAGGGTAGTGTTTGAGTGTGGGGACTGGACTGGGGGTCGGGGGAGGGTTGTGCTGGGTGTAGTGTTTTAGGGTAGTGTTGTGGTGTTTGTGTAGTGTAGGGTAGTGTTTTAGGGTTTAGGGGAGTGCTGGGGGGGTCGAACAGGGTAGTGTTTGAGTGTAGGGACCGGACTGGGGGTGGTCGTGCTGGGGGTGTGTTTTAGGGTAGTGTTGTGGTGTTTGTGTAGTGAAGGGTAGTGTTTCACGGTATAGGGTAGTGCTGGGGGTCGTGCAGGGTAGTGTTTAAGTGTGGGGACCGGACTGAGGGTCGGGGGAGGGTCGCGCTTTGAGTAGTGTTTTAGGGTGGTGTTGTGTGGTGTAGGGTAGTGTTTTAGAATTTAGGGTAGTGCTGGGGGGTCGTGCAGGGTAGTGTTTGAGTGTAGGGACCGGCCTGGGGGTCGGGGTGGTCGTGCTGGGGGAGTATGTAGGGTTTAGGGTAGTGTTGTGGTGTTTGTGTAGTGTAGGGTAGTGTTTTAGGGTTTAGAGTAGTGCTGGGAGGTGTGCAGGGTAGTGTTTGAGTGTGGGGACCGGACTGGGGGTCGGGAAGGGTCATGCTGGGGGTTGTGTGTGTGTGTGTTAGTCAGCCGACTATTCAGAGACTCTTCTGAGGCCCAATGCTGGGCAGAGCTGCCTGCGGCGGCACGGAGTCCGCGAAACAGCTTACCTCTGTTGACTGTATATATTAGGCAGCTGACAAGAGATTGATCAGGGGCCTTGCACATCCTGTTTGCATACAGACTCGGCCCAAAATATAACGAAATATACTGGAATCATAACATTGCTGTACTTGGGATGAATACATCAAACTTTTCGAGGCATATATTGTGAATAAAACTGTGCAATTGGTTAGTACGATTTGCACACCCAAAGCAAAATATTAGCTTGGATTTCAGTGTAAGAACACATAAATCAAAACATAAGCAACCGTACATCAATGGATCCAGCTGAAATCACAGCAACAGTTCAAAAGGAAAGGATGTAGACTTCAGATTTCCAAGTTTTAGCTTTATGAGTATATTCTTCCCACTTGCTAAATCAAAAAAATGAATGCATAAAGAACAGTAACATGATACATTTCACGATAAAGAGGAAGAGTCACATATCTTCAGGCATCTATACGAAATACATTATATTGCATAGTAAGTGATTTTCTTTGGAGCCCCGATTGGAAATAAGTGATTTGAACACCTTTACAATTAAGCTACTTTAGCAAATCCCGCATTTTATCACGAATATATAATGACAGTGATGTTCACACTGAAACTTAAATCAAAAAAGCTGGTTATATTGCACGTCATTACTTTGACATTGCCTCTTATTGCAAAAGGAGAACTCTTCGGTGAACTCGCTGGCCACCTTCCTCTCTGCAAACAATCTTATCCAACACTGCACAGAATCAACACACTCTAAGGGCTCAATCCTGGACCTTGTTATTTCTAAAGCAGGCATGCTCTCTATCACTACCCCTATTCATGTAGACTGGTGCGACCATCTCCTCATCCCATTCTCTCTTCACCTATCACACTCTATAACTCTTGGCCAACCTAAGAGGGCTACCTCCTGGTTCCGTGATACGAAAAATATTGATGTTGGTCCCCTCTGTGAATCAGCTTTGTTATCACTTCCAAGGCTAGACCCGAACCTAGATGTTGACAAACTCACCTCCCAATGCCTCACAGTCCTTGCAGCCAAAATCAATAACATCGCTCCACTCAAAAGCAAAAAGATAAGGCCCACTGCCTCAGCACCTTGGTTCAACAAATCCCTCCATGAAGAAAGGAAGCAGCAAATATTCCTGGAGAAACAATGGAGTGCCCTCCACAGATAATTTGACCACGCTTCGCTCAGCAAGATCCAAGTACCATAAGCACATCTTCCTTGGGAAAGCATTGCACTTCAAAACCCTTCTTGACTCAGCCAAAAATAGACCCAAAAAACTATTCGATCTCATCAAGATTCCTAACTGTTCTCCCCCAACCTCCAAATTGGAGGATTCTACAAAGAAAGCAGCGGATTTCGCTATATTCTTCGAAGAAAAAGTGAAATCACTTGTGGATCAGGTTGCTCATCCTACCCCTCCAGAAGAGCGCAAATCCTCAGCCATTTGGCAGAACTTTGACTCGATCTGAAGATGCCCTCCTCAAGTGCATCCGCGAAACAAAGACCTCAACAACTTCCGCCCCATCACTAATCTACCCTTTCTTGCGAAGATCACAGAAAGATGTGTAGCGAAACAACTCTCTCGTCATATCAAGGACAATGATCTTCTTGACAACTGTCAGTCCGGCTTTATCCAAAACTGCAGCACTGAAACAGCCCTACTGCAAGTGGTTGATGACGCGCTGAGGATACTCGATTCGGGGGGGGTCCTGTCTTCTAATTCTCCTAGACCTTTCTGCAGCCTTTGACACTGTCAATCACAACACCCTCCTCAACACTCTTCAACAGAGAATGGGCATGGAGGGCACTGTGCTTAAATGGTCTGCCTCCTTCCTCGCAGACAATTCCCAAATGATCAAAATAGCTAACAGTCTTTCATCTCCTGTGGCGGTAGGTCAAGGTGTTCCTCAAGGCTCTATACTTGCACCCACATTGTTCAATCTCTATTTAGAACCACTGGGAAATCTCCTAAGTAAATCCGGGATCCACCATCATCTCTATGCAGACGACACTCAAATCTACCTCAAGGTTGCCTCCACTCATGATCTCTCCATCCTAAGCTCTACTCTCGACTCCATTCAAAACTGGATGTGAACTCATCAACTGATTCTAAATCCCTCCAAAACTGAATTCCTCCTCCTCTCCTCCTCACTCTCTCTTCCCCCGGTTCAATCATGGATGGATCAGATGTATCTACTTAACAATAAACCCATCATTGTCGACAGCGCAAAATCCCTTGGTGTCATACTCGACAAAAAACTCAATCTAATCTCCCACATCAATTCCATTGCAAAGTCTGCTTGATACCAACTGCAACTTCTTTGGGGGAATTTGTCGCTTTTTCCCGGAGCAGGACCTTAAAACCCTGGTGCAATCGCTGGTCCTCTCCAGACTGGACTACTGCAATTCTCTTCTTACTGGCCTCCCCAAATCCCACTTGTCCCCCCTTAGATCTGTTCTCCATTCAGCAGCTCGTTTCATTTATGGGGCTAAAAGAAGCGACCACATCACACCGATGTTATCCATCCTCCGCTGGCTTCCCATCGAGGCAAGATCTATCTACAAGACTGCCTGTATCACCCACAAAGCCTTGCACTCCTCCTCTCCTCGCTACCTGGCGAATAAACTGAAACTCTCTGAAAGCTGTAGACCATCACGTAATGCGGAAAATCTACTGCTTGAACCTCCTTCTTTCAAGAAGGAAAGATCGATGGCCCAATCCTTTTCAGGCAACGCGGTGAGAATCTGGAACTCACTTCCGCCTCAGCTCCGGACCACCACCTCCTCCCAGGTCTTCAAAACGGACCTCAAAGTTCTCCTCCTCCAAATACACCTCCAAAAGTAATTCACGCCCTCCCTATTAGCTGAAGGAAGACCTCCCATTACTTAAAACTCTATGATCCATGACTATGGAAGTGCCTTCCCAGTGTGTTCGTGTGGTTGGAGTATGCCATTTATTGCAGTATTATCCTTGTACCTGTGTTTGGTACTCTTTTGTAACATGCACACGCCACTGTTCTCTTGTAGCACACTGTTTGCTACCTCTCACATTTTGTTTGCTTTTGATACTTGCACAAGTGCCACCATTGCCTATGAAACGTTTGTTCTTGTGCCTCAGTGTCTAGCATATATTGCAGTATATTACCTCTAATCAGTGGCTGCCCGCAGAGGGGGTGCTCCGGGTGGTGCGGCGTTGGAGGGGCTGGGTGGATGGCTTGTGGAGTCGAACCTACAACGGCCAGGAGTAAAGTAAGTGAATAAATAAATAAAATTATTTACTTTGCGCTCGCTGCATCGCCGAGTTGGCGATGCAGCGAGTACAAAGTAAATAGTTTTATTTATTTATTTACTTACTTTACTCCTTGCCGTCGTATGTCCAACTCACCCTGCCTCTCCCCCCGCCCCGCCCACCGCCTCACAGCAATCACTCTGCGAGCCGCCACTGCCTCTAATTGTACTTTGTTTTCTCTTGTAACCTGCACACTTGTCACTCTTTCCTCCTGTAATGCACTGTTTACTACCTGATGTATTTTGTTTGCTCACAATTGTCACTTTTACCTCATGTAACTTATCGTCTGCTTTTGTAATTTGTTCACTTGTAATTTTCTGTTCCTATTGAGAAGCGGTCTGACGCCTTCGGGTAAAGTCTGCGATATATAAAAAACGCATAAATAAATAATAAATAAATAAGTTCCTGAGGTAGCCCTCTTCCAAATGTCTATCAATCAGCACTTTGACTTCGTCCTCAAATCTCAAATCCTCAAATCTGAACATTTCTCCTGAGTCTTAAATAGTGGCTAGACCAAAAAGTAAATTTTTCCTCATAGCTCTTGGATGTTGGCTATCGAAGGAGAAAAGATCATTTTGAATCACCAAGTCTGCACTAAAGAAGGAGAAGAAAATGGCCGCCGCCCTTCGCACTTTGATATCCGCTTTCTATGTCTATGACTTCTTTTCGCGCTCCTAGCAGTGACGATGTTGCGCCGGAACTCATTTAAACGTCCGTCTCCACGTTTGTATCCTCGCTGTGGAGATTCTCTACCGGAGCTGTGGAAGGATTACTCTTCTCATGACGGACCGGACCCGATATTGAGCAAGTTCCACCACCTCTGCGGCCGGGTCGGCCGGGTCGGCCGCTCGTCCAAATAGAAGGTCCCTTCCGTGGGTTTTGTGTGCAAGCTTTTTACCCTTTGTCTGCTTAAGCAGTACCCGGATCTGCTTTATTTATTCAATAGTTATTTTTGCCGACGATTATCTCGGCGGGTTGACTAATAGGATCCTTCTGCCTCCGTCCCCTTCCTTTTCATCTCCGTTTCGTTTTCCCTCCCACCTTCTGTCTCTGTATTTGCCGTTGTTTTCCTTCCGTGTCCTCTTCTGTTCCGCCTTACTTTTTCTTTCCCCCTCCCACCGTCCCTTGCTGCCCCTCCCCCCCCCCCAAATACCGGCCCCAATATCCTCGATTACTGGTCTGTTTGGATAACTACCCTACCACGGATATCTTGCTCTGTGAGAATATATTAAAAAAAAAAAAAACAGATGAGCGCTGACACTAGAACTGACCGGGGGAAGGATCTATAGCGTGTATGGTTCGACTCTGAGAAAAAATATCCTTTTCTTTTTTCTTTCCTGCTAAACTCTGTTGCCTGAAGTTCGTTGTTGCAAGTGGGAAGCTTAATTATTCATTTTAGGAGTTTACTTGTAGGCAGAGATTAAACCATGCACGGTGCACAATAAACTTTATTAGCCCTTCTGTCCCTTCAGTGCCACAAGCTTCCCATACAGCCGGCCTGGGCATATTTTTTCTATATTTCGGCTCATCATAGGCAAAGTTCATTGGGCATACATGCTCCTGGCACAGAGGTCATGTATTTTTATATATCCGGAAGCTGTGCTTATTTATAGAAAATGAACTGTGGGAACCGAGCCCAAATGGTTCGGAAAGCAACATGCTTCCAATGTGGCACATCAAAAGCTACCTTGATCTAACATCTAAGCAACTGCTTGCCCATTGCCTATTGAAGGACTTTATTGCATTCCGACTCTTCACTGCCCTTCAACCATCTCATATAATAACGCAGTCGATTTTTTTCACATCGGATTTCAGCAAAAGCAAGCTGCTTTCTACAATTCATTGGAGGGGATTGCTCTACCTGCCATGCTCTTCGACCTACCCTCAGTCCACACTTCCTTGACGACCCACACCATTCGTCCCACATTCCCCTCACCAACACGTTAACGCAGCATAGAACAGGTATTTGCGGTACTTGCTGCTGCACCTGGCTTCAAGGCCAGGAACCGAAAATAAACCGGACTTAAAAAGAAACGAGTTCTGTTTACATAGTTTTGTCTCCATTTCTTCGCCCGAACATTTTGGGGCAAACACGAGGCAACTGAGAATTGAAAGAAAGGTGGCACTAGTAACCATCATATAATATCACAATGCGATTGCACGTCTAAGCCTGGCAATCTTTGAACAGCGCATCCCTCTTTACTTAATAGCCAGGCCTACTCCTGTATAGCTGTGTGAATTAACTGTGAGAAGTTTCTGGCCATTAATTGTCAACCCTGAGAAAAGACCCATAACCTGATATCCATTATGGTATGTACTACCGTTAATTATATGAACCTCCCCCCGTCGCTGTGGCACCTTTTATGTCATTGCTAAATTCCCTATCTCAGCCTATATAGGGGCTAGGGAATATATTTCTGACATATTGTTATATTCTTACCAGGGGTATTATCTGAGAAACCATCCCTGGACTACAAATCTGTGGCTGTCCTGAGCCATAAAATTCCTGAATTTGCAGCTTCCAAGAGCTTCCTGGTTTGTGCGCAATCCACATCTCCCCTTGTGGGAACACCTTTCTTTGCACACCAGCATGCCGCACTCACGCATTCTGCTTTTTCCTTTTTTCTTCCTTTTTTCTTCTTATGTTGGTATATCACCCTGTTAGGCTCACTCTGGACATAACTGATATGTTGAATGTGTGAATTACGGTATCTACTGTCATTGTCTGTAGATATTTTATACTCTTGTATGATATTGGTGCACCCTATTTCCGCTGTTGCAATTCCTTCCTATTGGAAATTCACACTGGGTATCATCCATATAAGATTTTCCCCACTGGACTGACCTTTGACACTTTTTTTTGGACATACAAATAGCCAAAGGAATGTTTATCCTTGAAAACTGTGTCACTAGGCTATTGAACTATATATTGACTTATTCTTTTGAAATTTTAGGTGTGAATGTGTGTGTCCCCACACAACGTATCTACTCCTACTCTGATAAAGGTGCTGCCCCTGTAAGGGCGCTACACCGAAACGCCCGTTGGTGTTTTCACCCTCCTGTGTCTGGATCTGGTTCCCTCATATCACCTGGAGGTTACACGAGAATTTTCCATTCTGGACTGAAATGGCAGTTCTACTACCAAGAGTGTTTTTTTTTTTTTGCATTATAGGACATTGTATGCATTGAGGAATGAATGTGTATATTACTGAGTCTATGTATGTCTGAGATGTATGATTGTTTTACGTGTGGTAAAAACATCTATACATCCATAGATGATTTTGTATATTGTATTTATATCAATGCTTTGTTTTGTTTTGATGAGAATAAAAAGAAATATATATTTTGTATAAAAGAAGTGATTTTTGTGCTTTTGTGGGAGTCAGCCCGTGTTGTCTATATACTAGGACCCTGGTTCTTGGGCCTCTACAAATCCGCTGGGAGGGTGATCCAATGTTTTGGTTGTATGTTGGAAATCTCCCTGCTCCACCCTCCCTCATTCATTCTTAGGGGTCCCCTTGTTTATTGTTTAGCCATGTTCTACACCAGCGTGGTTACTGTTCAGAATGGCTAAAAGTTAGTGGGGTAAAGGAGAGTGGAGTGTCATAAAGTAGAACAGAGTGGAGTCTTATGGAGTGACATAGAGTGGAATGGAGCAGCATAGAGTTGAGTGGTGTGGAGTTGAGTTTAGTAGAGTGGCATAGAATGGAGTGGTGTAGAGTGTTGTGGAGTGTCATGGAGGGAGTAGAGTGTCGTAATGGCGTAACTATAACAGCTGAATTTCATGGGTTTTGTTCAAGTGAAACCTGAGCCTAGCTAAAACGTCCCTGTGACCTTTGGTTTTTTCATTGAACTACTAAAAAATTTTCAATCTCCGTTTCCTAGCTATTATGCCCCTGTAACCTTTATTTTTTTCAGCAAATGTCTATCGTTTTTTAAGCAGTAATGGCGTTTGCAGAGTGGTGGAGAAAGGTGGATGGGCCTCCAACCAGCTCTCAGGAATTCCTCTGTGTAGGACTTATAGGAGGTACAAGGAGGGCTTCTTAGCCTACTCATTGCTCAAATGGGTGTAATTTATTATATTTATATATTTCCCTCATCTTCATAGCTTGATTTTGCTCACAAAATACTCATAGTCGTTGTATGTCACTCTTATTTACACGGAAATTATGAAAATGTCACACATAGGCAATCTGAAACTTTGGCAGCTATGGTCATCTCCACAAGAACACCGGCTTGATTTTTCCATCCTGTAAACTCAACCTGCTCCTTAGCTAGATGTATAACTTTGCACTTTGAAATTCAGAAAAATGCATTGACTTCTATTCTGCAAAAGAAAAGGGAAACAGCAACTCGAACCTCAAGCATTGTTTTATAATGTCCTAATTCGCCATCGCCCTTCTTTTATGAAGGACTGTCCTGCTTTTGGGGACTGATAAATTACTATTTTAATGCAGGTTTTCTTATTTGCAATTCTAAGAGGTATTGTCATATTCTTTTCTGTTAGCCAGGTAGCGCTGACAACATACTGAATCGACTCAAGTCGCTAAAAACAGCTGAGGTTTGGGTTACCATTCTAAAACAATCAACCTCAGGAGCTTGAAAGATTACATCAGCCCTGCCAAGATTAGAATCTCTAATTTACAAGGGCAATGAGCTGAGACTGGACCTTATTTAGAGTTTGGTGGACGGGTACTCCATCGCAAAAGTGACAGACATCCGGTATGCCTTATTACGAGTGGATTATAGCCTAATGCAATTGTAATAAGGCAGCCAAAAGTCCTTCATGTGTGTGATGAAGTACCAGTCCACAAAACTCTAAATCATGCACAGTGTCTTAAATTAGCACATAAATTAGCACATGGGGTCAGTGCTGCATATGAGGGGCATCCAGCCAGATCCAGCAGCTATTATTAAGCCGGATCCCAACGGGTCCAACGGAAATATGGTGAATTTGCTTTAGGATAATTTGCTGACACAGTAGGCACACCCGCACCATGTCTGCTTCCATTTAGAGCAGAAAGATGAATGCAGTAAAGGGGCTTTCGTATTCTCACTCTATCCGTTGCATCTGCTCTCCACTGTCAAATTTACTCCACTGATTGTGCTTTTGCTGTCCACCCTGCATACGGATTAACCACTATCCCACTGCGTTCTCAACCCTCCACATCTGTTGTCTATGCATGCTCTACAACCTGATAATCCATTTACCAATGTGTGCTCTGTCCTCCACATTAGCTGACATCTTTCCACATAAACTTTCTACATGCATTCTCTCCAACGTCCACATGCGCTCCTCGTGTTTACTGTCCACAATCCACACCCCTTCACATCCACTCTCTACCCTGCATATCACTCTCCACCCCAGACATCTTTACACTTTACATGTTTTACATTCTCCACTTGTAGTCTACAGTCTGTTCATCTTCACTTTATCCTGTACCTTTTCTCTCAAATCTCCATTTGCTGTCGCCACCTTGCCTTCCTTTCCACACTATATCTGTTCCAAACCCTCCAGGTGCATTCTCCCTCTCCTCAAGATATGTCCTACACCACCCATACTAGTTATCCACCCTCCACATGCTCTCTGCCTTGTACAGCAACTCCCGACATGTGCTCTATACTGCACATACAATATCCAGCCTATACCGCTCCCTACTCGCTGTGGTCCACACTTACTCCAAATCCATTTTCAATACGACTTCATTACATCTACTGTGCAGATAAGACATCTACTTTCTACTATGAGCACCAGTACTCCATGGCCCACATCCACCCACTATGCTCTGCATCCACTCCATATATATTCCAAAACTATACATTTGCTCTACCTCCTGTCCATTCTCATTCCATCATCTGCACTCCAAATACATCACCCTCTCCAGCTATGTTCACTGTCCACTAATGTGCACTACTTTCCAATCCGGATGTGCACCCTTTGTATTTACCCTCCACTTCTGTTCTACACAATACACACCCATTCTAAATCCTCTGCATCATACTCTTGCCACTTTAAGTATGGCAGTCACATCCACACTTTACATCCTGTCTATTCTCTTTCCTTGCAACACATCTCCTCTCAGTGACCAGCTGCTTTCTGCCATCCACCCCTGCCCTCTTATGGGCTTTGCACACCATCCTGATCTCCACCCTCCGTGTGTGCTATCCAACTGATTGATTTGTACTTCAAATGCACTTGCCATCAAACTACTCTGCTCACCACCCTTCGCATCTGTCTCCCTACCCTTCACATCTGCTTCCTGTCCCACCACATTTGCTTTTCACATTGGACATACACTCTCTGCCCTCCGCATCCTCTATCTCTAAACTGTACATGCCCTCTCCAACCTCCGCTTGGGGTTTCAACTAATTGCATTTGCTCTCCAACCTCAAGATTCCATCCCCATTCTTCACACCACTTCACCACATCTGCAATCGAAATGCAACTGACTCTGCACCTATGTACATCTGCACTCTATGGTCTCCATCCTCTCTCTGCATTCCACATCCACTCTCCAACCCCCTCACCACACTTTCGATACTGGTCATCGGTCTCACTCTTTAAATGTGCTTTCCATACACTTTGGCCCTCTTCCATATCCAATCTTCAGAATACAGGTGTGCCCTCCACACTTCATGTGCACATTTTCCTCTGTATCCATTGTTTATCCACCCTTCACATCTGTTCTTAACCCTTCACATCCAAAGTACTCTGCATACACTGTCCAAGCCCCCGCGACCCCCCATCTCCCCGCGACCCCCCATCTCCCCGCGACCCCCCATCTCCCCGCGACCCCCCATCTCCCCGCGACCCCCCATCTCCCCGCGACCCCCCCATCTCCCCGCGACCCCCCCATCTCCCCGCGACCCCCCCATCTCCCCGCGACCCCCCCATCTCCCCGCGACCCCCCCATCTCCCCGCGACCCCCCCATCTCCCCAGCAATAGTATTCAGTTAGTATTCAGTTAGTATTCAGTTAGTATTCACAAAGAATACCACTAGTCTTCAAACAGTGGTCACAAGCAATGAGACTAGCCTTCATTTTGCTCTTGAAATAGCACAAGAGCTGCAAATAAACCCTAACAGAATACTACTACGCTTCAGATATTATTCTTCTAGAATACTACTAGTCTTCTTTTAGCAATCAATTGAAGTGTTCATCATGTATTTGAAGGGTAGTTGAGTAGAACTGGTATTCCCTCATTAGCAAATTTCGGCTCGTGGGCATACTACTTAGCCTTCATGCTTACTAAATGAATACTACATTTTAATAGTAAATGAATACCGCAGTAACCACCTGAATCACACTATTTGAAGATCTTCCATTTTGGTGAGGGAGGCCTTCTTGGTTCTCATTTCCCTCGACCCATAAGACATTGGTATGAGCAAAAATGTTGTGCAAAATGCAGTTCACTAGCATGATCTTACATAGTATAGGGGGATAGTACACCAATATCTGCCCGGACATGTCGAGACAGCTAAAGCGTGACTTAAGGACTCCAACATTTTACTCAACATTGGACTGGGTCCTGCTAAGTGCATTTTTGTAGCTCAACTGGCCATCTGTCTGCAGATGTGCATGTGGTGTCATGACTCATGGCTGCAGACCATATCCCTGGTCAGCTGAAAAGACAGGAGGGGAACAATCATTTCTGTTATGTGTCCTGATTGACTCATAAACTTTGCAAACTGTATGGGATGTGTCCTGACATTCTTTGGCATACACACACTTTCATTTTTGGTATGACTGACACTGCCCTACGCTTATAAATATACTGGCCTGTGTGATACAGTTACCATTTCTAATACTTCGAATTAACAATGCCATGAACTCGGTGAATCTTTCCTAGGATAGAGAGTCAGCCATTGAGGAGTCCTTTACCTCACACTCCTCTATTATGTTTGTTTGGGACTACTATTGGTATTTCTTGAAATAATCCATGACAGACTTTACCAAATTTAAGCAGGGCAGGTGATATTGTATTATTCATTCACACACATTTAGATGTGGCAGTAGTAGTCACTGTTGCTCATTGGCTACTGCCATGATAGCAAGTGTATGTAATTATGGGACATGATATTTTATACATGGCAGTGTCCAACGTGTTGGTAGTACACAAGGGGAGAGATATGTGTGAGTCTTGCACTGTGCAAATGGTAAACTCCCAGAACTGCACTGCCTCATGGATTGACTTATTTTTCAACATAATGCAGTGTCTTAGGTTTGCATCATGCACTGGCAGACAATGGGCAGCATTGCGCCAAGACAGGTACTTTATATGTAAGGTGAATGTGTGACTGTGTTCCCTATAAGCAGTGGGTCTAGCTTGCTGCACAGTCAGAAAGCAATAGAGCACTTGCCGTAGTTCATATCTATGAGGCCATACAAGGGCACGCAGGGTGACTATGTGTTGCCTCAGAGATATGTTTGAGAGAACTGCTCCACCAGAGCATCATAGAAATTGACACTTCAGCAGCACAGGCCTCTTAACAGGTGTTAACATGTGTGACTTGGAGGGTTGTATTGCATATGTGCCATGTAGAATGGTGCAAGTATGCTGGCCCCGCCTGCTATGTATGCACTTTCTTATTCACCCAATAAATGTTTGGCAATTTTTTCCTACATGAATTACTGTCATGAGGTCAGTCGTGTGCTAAAGATGTATTTACGAACATCGGCCATGTACCTGCTCTCTCCCTCTGTAGATCCGCTGCTGCACTGTGCCTCTGCCCTAGGCAGGACTTAGTGCAGGTAAGGGTTTGAGCCGAGGCTCCATATTAAGTTGTGCCCATTCTTAATTTTGCCCTGTTGTATCTCTGACTCCTCTTCCTCATTGTACTCTTACTTTTTTTCGTTTTTCTGTACCACATGTTGTGCTACTTATTGTGCCTTTTGTACCCTCGCCCTGCATTGTGAGATGGTGAGCGCAAGCAGTACTTCTGACCTCGGCCAGGGACCTGCTCTATCCCTCCATAGATCTGCTGCTGCGATGTGCCTCTGCGCTAGGCAGGACTCAGTGCAGGTGTGGGTTCAAGCATCTGCTCCATTCTAGGTTGCACCGATGCCTGGGTTTGCCCCATTGTCTTTTTGACTCCTCTTCCTTATTGTACTCTTTTTCTTTTTCGTTTTACTGTACCACTTGTGCCACTTATGGTGCCTTTTGTATCACTGCTCCACTTATTGTGCCTTTGACTACTGCTGTTATTGTGCCTTTTTCCACTCTCTCTGCCCACGCTTCCCGCTTCCCCACCTGCGGCTGCTGCCCCCGCAGCCCCTTCCCTGCTGATTCTCACCTCCAGCTGTACCTCCCTCCCCATCCCCTATTTAATGCCGGCCACTGTGTAGTGAGTATTAGCAGGACCTCTGACCTCGGCCAGGGACCTGCTATCTCCCTCCATAGCTCCGCTGCTGTGCTGTGCCTCTACCCTAGGCAGGACTCACTGCAGTTAGGGGTTCACACCTCGGCTCCAGACTACGTTGTGCCCGTTCCTGGTTTGGCCCCATTGTCTCTCTGACTCCTCTTCCTCATTGTACTGGTATTCTGTTTCGTTTTGCTGTACCACTTGTTGTGCCACTTATTTTGCCTTTTGCACTTCTACCCCGCTTATTGTGCCTTTGTACCACTGCTGTTATAGTGCCCTGTTCCGCTCTCTCTGCCTGCTCTTCGCGCTTCCCCACCTGCCGCTGCTGCTCCTCCGGCCCCTCCCCCTGCCGATTCCTGCTCCCGCCTCCCAGCTGTGCCTCCCTCCCCCTCCCCTATTTAATGCCTGCCATTGAGCGTCCACGCAGCAGATGCGTGCAGCAGGCCGAAGGCGTGCCAAATGCAAGCCTGTCTGCAGCCAGCGCCAGAAACCCTGGATCTATGACCCTACACCACTACGACTCTGCGGCCCTCCTCGAACTCAACCCCAGAAGAAACAACTACTGCCAGAGATTGACACAGAACACCACCCAGGGCCAGTTCTCCTGTCAAAACTGCCGACAATCCTTCACCATCAATAGCCCCCCATGCCGGATACCCACACAACCAAAGCCAGAACATGCATCCTCCTTAACACGTGCTCCCAAATCAGACACGCCAAGGAAATCTGGGACCCGTTCAACACACTTTCACCAGATGTGCCCTTCATCACTGAAACCTGTACCAACACCACCTCCGCCCAACATCCAAAGAAAGGATGCCCTCCCACCCAGGAGGAGGACTCACCATCACACACAAAAGCTACCACCAACTATCCACTTCTAGCACGCACGACCTCCTCTCCAACACAGAGCACCTCCACCTCTACTTCCAGATCCAGACCAGCACCAGGACCATGCTGCGTGGAACCCTCCTCCACAGACTCCCTGGGCCTTGCGCCTCTTCCGCTACCACCATTGCTTACCTCGTTGCAACCCACAGACTACGTTCTCATCGGAGACCAGAACTTCCACCTCAACATCAGCAGCAACCCCGAATCCACCACCCTCCTCGACAACCTCACCAATCTAAGAATGAAGCAGCTCGTCACCACCCCCACTGACAGAGCCAGATACACCTTCCACCCCATCTTCCCTGGAGGAACAAACATCCACTTCAGGAGGACCACAGAGCCCCTCTGGATAGACCACCACTACATACACTTCACCTTCAACCCCACCACCGCAGCCAAACCAGCCCGCATATACCGCAAAGAAACTGGAGTAAGATCACAGAGGAACACCTCAACCCCACCCTACCCCATGACCCCCCTACCACCAATGAGACCAACTCCACAGCCAAAGTACTTCCCCGCTAAGTCTCCAGCTGTGCAGGCAAGCTCTCACCCCTCCGGAAACCTGTCAACAACGCCCCCTAAAGGCCGCCCTCCTCTCTGGCACCCATGGCATCCGCATGCTACTCGACCAAGAGCACACTGCGGCCCTCATCCTACTAGACCTCTCCACAGCCTTCGACACCGTTTCACACCGCACTCTCAAAACCAGATTACAAGACGCCGGTATACAAGGAACTGTCCTCAACTGGATCAGCGCCTTTCTCTCTGGCAGAACCCAAAGGGTTAGACTCCCAGTCTTCCTCTCAGAACCCACAGAGATGAACTGTGAAGTACCACAAGGATCCTTGCTCAGCCCCACGCTCTGCAACATCTACATGGCCCCCCTCGCCACCATCGTCAGACAGCATGGGCTCAGCATAGTATCTAATGCCAATGACACCCAACTTATCCTCTCCCTCACGAAGAATCCCAAAGACACCAGAAACTACTTTCAGGAAGGAATGAAGGACCCCACAGTTAGGATGAACAACAGCTACCTGAAGCTCAACTTGGAAAAGACAGAAGTCCTCAGACCCTCCTCCACCGCCTGGGACAACACCTGGTGGACTTCGGCCCTCATAGACCCACCCACTCCATCAGACCACGCCCCAAAACTCAGCATCATCCTAGACTCTTCCATCACCATGACCTGCCAGATCAACGCTGGCGCCTCTTCTTGCTTCAACTCCCTCCACATCCTCCGCAAGACCTTCAAGTGTATCCCCCCGAATGCAGAAAGACTGTCACCCATGCACTCATAACTAGTGGTCTGGATTAAGGCAATGAACCGGAATCCGCAGAACGCTGCTACACAAGATCCAAAGCATCCAACACACTGCAGCCAGACTCGTCCTTGGAACCCCACGACAAAAGCACTTAACCCAGCACCTACTAGACCTCCACTGGCTCCCCGTCAAGAAGAGATTAACCTTCAAGCTACTCACCCATGCCTACAAATCCCTCCACAACATCGGACCCAAATACCTCAACAAAAAAGTCTTCTTCCACGACACCAAACGGAACCTCCACTCCGCCGACTTTGCCCTGGCAGAAACCCCACACATCCACAGAACCAGAGCAGGAGGACGAGCCTTCACCTACATCGCAGCAAAGACATGGAACAAGTTCCCAGTCAACATCAGACACTCCCCCACTCTGCACACCTTCAGAAAGAGCCTCAAGACCTGGTTCTTCAACTGATCCGGAGCTGCACCCCCCCAACAGTACCTTGAGACCCTCACGGTTGAGTAGCATGCTTTATAAAACCCTGATTGATTGATTGATGAACCAGTAGGCCATTCCCATATCTCCCATTTTTGAAGTTTATGATGGAATGTCTGAATATGTATGGATCTTGAGCACTCCCAGGATACTTTGCCAGCACATTGATGAACATCTCCAGATGGTCCACTATTGCCTTCACGATGAAGGAGTATTTGTGCTTGCCATTGCAGTACAAGTTGGATAGAGCTGCAGGAGGCACAAGTTGCACATGTGTGCTGTCCATTGCCCACAACATGTGGGAATCCAGCAATGGCTTAGTAGCCTTACTTGTTTTCCAGTTCTGTATTTTTGGGGAACATGAGGAACTTGGATGTAAGGCTTATGATGGCATCCAGGAAAGATGGTAAGAATGCCGAAAAGGATGGCCGGGGTATTCCTGTCATTCTGGCTATGACAGGTTCAAATTATCCAGATTCCTGCACGTAGAGTACAACCATCAGCTTGGCCTGGAGAATACTTTTTGTGTCTTAGTCCAGTGGAGATATCTACCTTTGAGTAAGACGGTTCCATGAGGTCAAACAACTTTTCAGCAAAGTCCCACTGGATTGAATTTGATGCTGTGAAAAACATAGTAGGAACAACCTGAATCTTTGGTCCAACAGAGATGCTCCTACATTGGATTTGCTTGGCAGGTTGGTCTCGGTCTTTCGTCAGTTTTCAAAGCAAAAGTTGACAAAATGTTTCTTAGAATATGGTTTCAGGAAACTTCAGGAGGTGTAGATTTTGGATCACTGAAATAATATCGAGCCCATTAATATCGAGTTTCAAAAATATCGATGACAAAATATCGAGGGACAAAATATCGAGTTTCTATCTTCATACAGGTAAGTACAAAAATATCGACTCTAAAATATCAAGTGTAAATAATATAGACTGTCAAAATATCGTTTTTTTTATATGTCTTAAAATTAAGTTAAAACTAATATAATAATAAATATATTTAATATAAACTTAGTTAAAATGATTAAATAAATGTAATATTAATAAATTATTAATGTAAATTACAAAAATATATATAACAAAAATATTTTATATATATATATATATATATAAATACATATTATTAACTAAACATATATAATATTTGTACCATAGCATAGCAAAATGGTTAAAATTTATTGTAACAACTATAGTGAATTCAACAGTAGAAAAACGCTGGATAGCGTAGGGGTAAAAATTACTATTCCCACTCCAGTGGGTGCAACAGTAGGGAAAACGTTGGATAGCGTAGGGGTAAAAATTATTATTCCCACTCCGGTGGGTGCAACAGAAGGGAAAGCGCTGGATAGCGTAGAGGTCAAAATTACTATTCCCACTCCTGTGGGTGCAACAGTAGGGAAAGCGATGGCTAGCGTAGGGGTTAAAATTACTATTCCCACTCCAGTGGGTGCAACAGTAGGGAAAGCGTTGGATAGCGTAGGGGTAAAAATTACTATTCCCACTCCAGTGGGTGCAACAGTAGGGAAAGCGTTGGATAGGGTAGGGGTTAAAATTACTATTCCCACTCCAGTGGGTGCAACAGTAGGGAAAGCGTTGGATAGCGTAGGGGTAAAAATTACTATTCCCACTCCAGTGGGTGCAACAGTAGGGAAAGCGCTGGATAGCGTTGAGGTAAAAATTACTATTCCTACTCCAAAGAGTGTAAAAGTAGGGAAAGCTCTGGATAGCATAGGGGTAAAAATTACTATTCCCACTCCAAAGAGTGCAACAGTAGGGAAAACATTGGATAGCGTAAGGGTTAAAATTACTATTCCCACTCCAGTGGGTGCAACAGTAGGGAAAGCGTTGGATAGCGTAGGGGTTAAAATTACTATTCCCACTCCAGTGGGTGCAACAGTAGGGAAAGCGCTGGATAGCGTAGGGGTTAAAATGACTATTAATTAATTAACAATTAACAATTTTAATTAATTTACATCATTAATAATTATTATTAAATTACTTCCCACCCTTTCCCCCTATACCAATTAATAAATAATTAACAATTATTAATAATTTACATAATTATTTAAATATTATTACATTACTTCCCACCCTATCCCCCTATAAACCCACAACCCGCTACAGAAAATAATTTACTAAATATGAATTATTTATCAATTATATATTTATAATTAATTAACAATTATATTTTAATTAATTACCAATTAATAATTAATTAACAATTATTATGAATTTACATAATTAATTAATTATAATAAAATTACTTCCCACCCTATTCCCCTATAAACCCACAACCCGCTACAGAAAATAATTTACAAAAAATGTATTATTAATCAATTGTTATTTTTTACCAATTATATTTTAATTATTTACCTTTTAATAATTAATTAACAATTATTATTAATTTACATAATTAATTAATTATAATTAAATTACTTCCCACCCTATTCCCCTATAAACCCACAACCCGCTACAGATTTATATTACACAATTATTAAACAATATTTAAAACTACCTTATATTCGATTTTTTTTGTCTATATTCTATCTAGTCGATATTATGTCTAGTCTATATTTTTGATTCGATATTTTGGCTATTAATATCAATATTACTCGATATTTTTGTAGTCTATATTATGTCTGGTCGATAGTTTGGCTAGTCTATATTTTTTACTCGATATTTTGTCCAAACGATATTTTGGAATCGATATTATGTCTGTTTACCGTAGATTTTGACACCAGCCAACAGTCCAACACTCACTCCAGCAGAGGTCAGCATCATGGTCATTTGACGTAAGGCTTTGACACAATACTACTTTAACCTGCAGTGACATTAGTAGGCATGAGTTTATGTCAATACATGCCAGTGTTTGCACTTTTCACACCCTGTTTCACCCACTTAGGATGAATTCCCTTAGAATATTGCTATGGAGGGAAAGGCTCTTTGGCATTGTGCTCACATCAACTTTAGGTGTGCAAATCCTTTTTTATGTGAAACTTATTTGACGATATTGTTTTCTTCAATTTTCTCCATCTAATGTCTTTTGGCTTTAGTAAATCTGGTCTTAAAAGAGCCAATGATGTTTCTATTTTTACTATGTTAGTTAATTGGGGGGAGATATCACGTCCAAATGATGACAGTCTCACATTTCATTCCGACCACAAATGAATATTAATTTATATCAAAATGGTTTATTTAAACAGAAAAGGTATTATTTTACCAAAGGGTGGTCAATTTTTATGTTCTTTTTATATGATTTCGATAAAACATTGTGTTACTTTTAGCCAAGATCACTGTTCCTTTCAAAATTGGCATTGCTATATATTTCATAAAATCACAATATGCTAAAAAGATATGAAATAGGAAATATTGTTGCACGTTAATGCAATTATTACAGTATTCTCATGACATCTGTGATATTTATTATTAGCTACTTTTGTCAGGCACAAATAGACAGTTGTAAAATAAAAAATGTTCATCCACACTGTAGTAAAATTCAATATGCCTTTCAAACTTCCATAGCAAGTAGAATTTATGTTGCTGCAAAATGAAATTAAAAACTGGCAAAGTCACCTGTCATATAAAGCTGCCTTTGCAGAGGTTAAGGTTTAGCCTCTGGTGTGAGTCTACTTCGTCCTGTGCTTTGCATTTGAAATGTGTGACTCTTCACATTTAGAACCATGAGACAACTATCTCTGACACACATTCAATGGACCGATGAGTCTCAAGGATCCAAGATGCTTGTGCCTTTAATAATGTAGCTGAGGCCTTTAAGAACTATTTTTTGTATGTTTTTGGCTTAAAAAATGTGACAGCAGATGTATGTTTGCTAATAATAATTTGGACCTAGTTTATAAATCTCTGCCAACTGCCTAAAGACCACTGGACTTATTTATGAGCCCCTTGCGCCGTCGGTGCGTCACGTTGCATGACGCACCAGCAGCGCAACCTGCTGTGTGAAATTTCCGAGCACACATAAAGCCACAGTGTGCGTCTTTACATGTGTTCGTAGATATTGCCTTATTTCACACAACACGTTGTGTGTTAGGGATGTGACATGGGTGTTGCCGTGTTCCCACACAAAAGCCATGTCTGGTGTTGCTGTGAGTGTTCCTACGCAACAGCCATGTCCACTGATGCATTTCCAGATTGACGAGTATTCGTAAATCTGAAAATGAGTCAAATTGCTAGGCCACCTCCAGGGGTTTCGTAGCGAGGCGCAAGGAGGAGAAATGTTTTCATTTCTCTTAGTTTTTTACTCTTTCAATGTGTGCTGCATTCTACAGCACGCATTAGAAGAGAAAATCGCCCCTTCCTGCACAAAAACAATCTCACCACAATCCAGGCATCCTTGCACCATGGTACAAGAGTACCTGCACCAGCGCATGGCATGCAGTTTATGCACCATTGCAGTGAAAGGTACATAGGTTGTGACATGTTGCTGTAAATATGTCTCAAACATAATGCAGGGTGTGCAGCGAATGAACTTGCTGCACCACGCTTTATTAGTTTCTTTTAAAAAAGCCCCCAGTGGTGGGTAAAACTCACAGAATCACATAGAAGTACAAAGGAATGCCACAGAATTAATAGGAAACAGCTATTCTGCATTTAGAACTATATCTTAGCCGAAAATGCCCCCTCACATCTAAAATGAATGTAAGGATGTATTTTGCACAAAAAATAGCGCTAAATGTAGCATAACATAAATATCAAACATGAGCAACTGCTAGCGCTCTTGAGGTCGAATCTTCCCTTGCCTTACTCCTGACATTTTGCCCTATTTTATTACTGCAAAATGCACTGTCTCATCCAAATGTATGTAGTGAACACAGACAAATTAAAGCATGCTCTACTTTACAACCAAACCTCATATATCAAAATATGGAATATGGATTACTATTACTGCGCAATAAGACTACTTTCAAGAGCAAAGCTAAAGTTCTGCTTAAAATGGTGGCTACACTAAGTTAGCGTCCTTCCCTTTTTTGCTGCTTTGCAGCACTTTAAAGACCTTTTTAGAGTTTCTTGTTGTTCAAATGGTTGTAATTTCTGATATTTGTAAATTTCCCTCGTCTTCATTTTGCTCGCAAACAAGTGGCACTCATAGTCATTGAAATGTCACTCATAATTACACTGAAATTATGAAAATGTCACACAGAGCAATCTGAAACCTTGGCAGCTATGCCGATTACCCTGGTGTAATTGAAATTCTGCCCAGACCTAATAAAGACCACTGAGTGCCCTTTCCTTTATTGATTTACGGAGGTTGTAAGAAGGTGATCGAGCGAGGGTGAAAACAAAACTTTTTGTATACCCCTCGTGAAGTCGCCTTCTCATTACTGCAATATGTATTAATCGTGTGGTTTTAAAATTAACTTGCAAATCGTAATCCATTAATTATGGGAAACTGTCTTACTAATATAATGCGGAAATGTTATAATCTAATGAAAGGCTATGCATGAATGCTTTCTAAATGTATCATTGTGGCAGAAATGATAGAGAATGGTAAGAAAACAATGCATATATGTGGCCTAAAGCTAGGTAACCACTAAAAGGGTAAACGTAGAATGGTGGGAGATAAACAGAAGCTTTTTATTTTGAAATCTAATGTTTAATTTTGTTTGTTTCTATGATAGTTCCCTTTATGGCCCATGCGGCCTGGTAAAACATCGAGGGTTTAAGAGACTCCAAAAGAATATTTTTCTACGCATGCGCGATTGTGCTCGAGAGATGTGCAAGCAGCCTGTGCCTATGCGGCTGGTGTCACGGTCAGCGTGGTCTGAAGAGCAGAATGGTGCCAAGTTAAGATGTCCGTGTTGTGAGCCTGGGAAAGTACATAGAAGTGACAAGTTAAAGGGCAAAGGTAAAAGAATGTAATAACAAACAATTAGAACATTATTGTGTTTGGAGCTATGACTAGGTGAAAATATGGACAACGAGGAGATGAGGTTATCCTCATCCACCCCTTGAATGCACCAATGAGAATTGAATGCGAACCCTAAACGTTTCAAATTTCAGTTAGATAGTTAGGTAAAAAGGGTATAATAGAGGTCGTTTGTAAGAGAGAAAAAAGCTTGCTTCTAAATTACTTTTCGCACCACGACATGCTGTCGGACTAATCGATTTATTTTTTGGTGCAAAGACTTTTAATTTTTGTCCTGACTTTAACTTTGATGGGGACGGAGTCCTGATGGGTGGTGAACATCGAGAAAGAATAGAGAGGCTGTTTTGGGGAACTTTAACCCTGATTTCTATTGCTGAGAAGTTGGTAATATGTCTTTGACTTATATTTCTGAACTATTCTGCTAATAAATGTAAACTGTTTGAGTCCAAATTTCTCTCTCGTTAGGTGAATTAATAAAATGCATAATTGAATTTGAAATAAAGGTTTAATAAAATAAGGTCATGCTAAGAGAGGTTGAAATATTTAATACAAATTAAATAAATGGAAAATTAAGCTGGGCTTGTTGTCCATTAGTTAACTTTTACTAGCTGACCCATTGACCAAACAGTGGGGTGTCTTAATGTTTTCATGAAAATTAAAACCATGTCAAGATCTAATAAACTGCAGATGTATGTAATGTATAGAACTTAGATTAAATAGATGTAGTAGGACACTCCGCTATTCCAGCAGTTCATCCTCTGGTTTTCACTGATCTTGGGAGCAGGGTGATTTATGTGAATGAGTGACTCGCGGTGTTATGGGCCCCACCGATGAGCATAGTGTGATAGCTCTTAGGATATATAGTGATGGTTTGGAGGTTTGGTTTAGAGCAGCGTTGGATCAAAGGCACACAGCTTTACATATCAAAGAAAAAAACTCTTCCGCTTCTGTGAATGGGAACGTCCTGCTGCTGTTGCAGTGTTGAATCATGGACCTTCTCTCATCTCCATGGTCAAATATATCCATGCAAATATGGAATTAACATTTACCGTTTATTTGTGTGTTGCCACCCACAACAGAAGCATGCATGTCTTGAAACTTCATTGTCCTGTGATGGCATTCTAAATACCAGACTCAGATGTAGCTCTTTTAGGAATGAAAGTGAAGGGCCCTTGAGGATCACAAAGCTTACACTAGCAAGAGAACATTCACTTAGTATTTAATTTCCCAACCTTTGCAAACCCATAGAAAGTTCTGTGTTACTTCCAAAGAGAGATCTTTTAGTGTAAGTGTGTCAATGCAGCATTAATGCATGAATGTGTACCCTGCATCCTCGCCCTTGAAAAAGATGTCATGACTTCCACAAAGCATGGATGCAAGTGAATTTAGGGATTTTTTGTAAGGTGACTATTACCCATTCGGTTGCACATATACTTGGAGAGTTGAAATAATGCAAGGTGTACTGATCACATAGGTGTGCTTATGTTTGCATGCCTGCAAATAATATTCTTGGTCCATGTGCAATAGAAATGAAGAAGACTCATATATTCCAGGGGTAGTTTTCAATTACAGAAGCAATTGCACCAGCAGACTGGTCTAGCTGGCAGACATGACCTAGTGTCCAATATTGGTTAGGTGGCAGGCATTTAGAATACCCCTCAAGGCTGTACCTCAAAACACCGCCTGCAGTGTTACTTACGTGTTCAACAGTTGTCAGCTGCAGTAAAAATGTCAAGGTAACTCTTGTGATTAATGTACCCGATAGAAAGAGAGGACGTTTTGTTTAGTGAGACTTTTGACCCATCATGAAATAGACCAGAGAGTTAATATGCCTGCTGAATAGAGCGTGTAAGATTGAGATTACATAATTGTTTTTATGTGGCTGGATCACAGGTTTACTGATTTTGTAACAGACTTCCTTTTGTTACGAGCAGTTCAAAAGCTGCAATCCTGATATAGTACAGTGATCTATGTACTGTCTTTAAAGAGTTGCACGCAAACTGCATGGTATAGGTTAGAACATTATGTTTTCATTCACAGTCTTTCTGTTGGACCTGGCCCCTCTCTGCAAGGTCACCCCCCAAATATTTTATCCTTGCCCTCTGCTTTTTGCCGAGCTTATTTTTGCTGGCCTTAAGACTCTGTGCACTTTACCACAGCTAACCTGTGCTAAAGTGCCTGTGCTTTCTGCTTTACACATGGTTGAAATGGCTTACTACCAATTGGCATATTTATTTGACTTATAAGTCCCTAGTAAAGAGGTACTACTTGTACATGGGGCCTGTAATTTAAATGCTACAAGAGGGGCCTGCAGAACTTATTTTAGTACCCACTTAAGAAGCTGTTTATACATGCTGCAGGCCTGTTATTGCAGGCTGTGTGTGAAGTTTTTAAACTGCCAATTCAACCACACAAAATAAACCTTTTGCCATACCCAAATCTTCCTTTTTATAACATATACGTAACCCCTATGGTAGAACCTGGACAGCCCATAGGGTAGGGAGCAGTGTATTTTAATTAAAAACATTTTAAATTAGTTTGTCATGATTGCAAGGTCCACCTTTCTAATAGGATACAATTGGAGGTACCATATTACATTTATTAAGCTGAAATTTCCAAATGGGAACAGGCAGTCAGTTCATGTTTGCTGTCTTTGAAACTGTAATAAAAAATCCTAAATTATAGTGAAGTCGGATTTAGATTGCCATTTTGAAAATGCCCATTTAAGAAAGTTGGCATTTTCCACTCTTAGACATTGCCTTTAGTCTGTCCTGGATCAAATGAGCAGGTTTAGCTGATGGCCGGCTTTGTGTATTTCTCCTAGACAGTCAAACACAATAGAGAGCTCAAATGTGCCTGAATGGGCTGTCCCCGCCTGGATGTGAGGATAGAGTGGTGCCCAGTCCTACTTACACCTGAATAGGATGTGTCCTAACGCCACACAAAGGGCTGCTACCACATGTAGTTAGTCTGGTTCTAGGAGGAGGAAGGTAGGATGCCTGGGTACTTCAAAGGAAAACCTCTATACCCCCACTTCAAAGGCACATCTAGGTATAAAAACCTGACCTCAGACTCCAACACTTCAGTACACTTCTGCACCTGTGGATGCTCTGCCAGGAAGAAGGCTGCTGTGTTACTTAAAGGGCTGTCGCTGTGCTGGACTCTTCTGGACTTCGGTTTGGCTGTGATGGCCTGCTGCCTGCTTCCCTCCTTGCATGGGAGTGAGAAGGTCTGGACCTGCATCTCTCCAAACCAGAGCTAAAGCGACTGCAAGGGCTTGCTGGCTTGCCTCATGTTTGAAGTCTTTGGGACATCAAAAACTTCCATTCCATCTAACTACTGCACCTGGCCTCTGCCATCCAAGATTCTTGCCATGCCAGGTGGTGCCAAGCATCCCCATTGTTGCACTGCTCATAACCAGCACAACTCCTTTGATGATGATACATCACAACTGCTGAAAGGAATAAGTACATCGCTTTGCCGCCTGAGTGGATCATCACTTGCTTAAGGAACGAATCTCTGACTTTGCGAGGCTCAGAAACAACGGATCGCCTACATCCTATGGATCAATGATGATTCATTGCCTCCTCTACTCCACGCACTGGATCTTCATCAATGGTGCAACCAAAGTAGTGGCAAACTGTGCCCATCGCTGTCTGTCTGAACTTTTGGTATTGACTTGGTCTAGCATAATCAGATAGCCCAGGATGGTGCTTTATACATTTAAGCACTACATTTCAGTATATTACTTACAAATTCAGAATTCCAGTTCTAACAATTGGATTTCTGTCATTTTGGTCTTGATTGTTCAATAGATGAAGCTCTAGTTTTCTACTTGGGTATGATATCTTTATGTGTGGTGCTGTCCCTGTTTTATAGTGTGAGGTGTTGCACAAAGACTTTACAGATTGCTTCTTAAGTTAATCCTGACAGCTCTGTGTCAAGCTACCAGAGGGTGAAATCCTCTGCCAACCAGAAACCGAATTCTAACACATATACTAGGAATGTACACGTAAATTAAATGGTCCGATATGGTGAATACTAATTTTACCATGTTTGAGAGGGAGGGCACAAACACTTTACCACTGGTTAGCAGGAGTTTTATGTTCCAACAAAATTCGGTTCAGCAGAGGAAGGCAACAATCTGGCGAGACCTTGCAGAAACAGCCAGGTTAAACATAAAGTTTAAACTGTGCCCACTAAAAACGGTTTGCCTTGTGCAGTATGAGATTATTGTCAATCTCTTCTATACCACAGGAAAATCCAACTCAGATTTGGAACCTGACTGATGCAGGGATCATGTGACTCAGACTACTGGTATGGAATATTCACTGTTTCAAATTCTTCTGCAGTACAAAATATAACCTCGTAAAGAATGGACCCTTATTCTAATCCCTCCGTTTTCAGCCCCACAGACTCCAAACCAAAGCCTAATGGCGCAATGTGCAACTGTCTTGGCAGGACGTAAATTTCTCTTTCACCTCTATTTAACCACAGTCATTCAGCTTCACAGGAACTGTCAAAAGGGAGACTAGCAAAAAAGGATCACATGAAGAAATATGGAAGTGAGCATTTAAAGCCCTCATGAAAAAATTGCTTTATTCCATCAGAAACCAATCTTCCTTCTACTATCCCTATCTCGTCAGAATCAGTTAAAGGTAAGTCTAATGACAAACCCTGCTGTTTGCACCTTCAGCATCATGAAGGGCACTCTCTTAACTTTTCTTCTTCTTTCTGCCCCACCTTTTTCTTCTCAGCAACAGTGGTGGCATCTCAACAAATGCGGAAGAGCATCGCCCTACTGATTTGAAGCAGTGAAAGACAGTAAACATACAATGATAATAACTTGAGGCTTTTATCATTCTATATTTTCCTGCTGCAGGTGGCTTACGGACGGGGTGGGGTAGGGCTGCTCTGATCTGCTCACTTTGAGACCTCCTGCAAAGGAACTATGTGACCACTTGTATCACCCTCTGGATCTGCCCCCTCATTGTCAACATTGCCACTCACATCCTAAAGTTACCATTAATCCTGGGCCCCAGCATTCTTTCAGGATGTTTCTCATTAACTGTAGGTCCTTATCCAAGCATCAAACAGAAGTATCCCTATTATTTGACGAGCTCAACCCGGATATAGTTTTTTTTACTGAGACATGGTTAACCCCGTCCTCTGAGCCCGATCTTATACAAGCACTGCCACAGGGCTATCAAATAGTAAGGGCAGACCGCTCATCTGGGAAAGGCGGCGGTTTAGCAATAGTGTTCAAAGATAGCTACATCTGTCGCTACGCTCCCACTTCCTTCCTGGACTGTGAAAGCATGTCGTTCAGTCTGGAGCTGTCACCAAATATACATTTTTCAGGAGTGTTAGTCTATCGCCCTCCTGGTTCGGTCCGACAGTTCATAGATTCCCTGCCCTCAGCAGTTGCAGATCTTGATCTCTGCAAATTGTACGCTGCTGGGCAATTTAAATATGCACTTCGAGGATATTGGCGACCACGCAGCCCAAGAACGAATTGCTGGTCTGTCTGCATTACAGTTAACCCAGCTCGTTCTATTATCTACAGATACGAAAGGGCATTTGCTGGACCCCGTATTTAGTAATTGCCCCGATCTGGTGGTAGAGCCCCCTATTGCGCTCCCATGGACTAACCACAGATTAGTCCCGTTAACTTGGCACATTTACAAACCCCCTGCCCTTATGATAGGACTACGGGACGCACTAAATTGGTCTAAACTTCCAATAGACAAGTGGGCCGATGAATTACAAGCTACAATACCTCTCATTACTACAGATCCCTCGGTAGCCAATGACGCATTCAATGATTGGATAACTAGATCTTTGAATACCATACTCCCAGTCAAGACAACTCGGGCTAAAAGAGCCAGGATCTCGGCCCCTTGGTACTCTGAGGAGCTTAGGGAGACAAAACGTAAGTGCAAAAGGCTAGAGAGAAGATGGCGTCTGGGCTACACTGACCCAGATAAAACTTTATATAGAAATTCCATCAGGGACTATAAGCGGGAGATCAAGAAAGCTCAATCTCGGTATTACACACAAAAGATCTCTGAAGCCAGATCTAACTCAAAGGAGATATATCGGATTGTAAAAAGTCTCACTGTCCTCCCCCAGCCTCCAATAAACAGCGATGACTTAAAAACCCGGTGTAATGACATGGCTGATTTTTTCTATAATAAAGTATATCTTAACTATTCTTCTTTCCCATCCATCCTCCCAAATAGCTCAGAAGCCACCCTGGAATACTCTAAACGCAACATCATAGTCAATCTGTCACCTGTGCTTGAGAAATTTCCTCTGCTACACTTGGACTCACTAGCCACCTTAATGGCCCAGGTCAAGTCGGGCTCTCCCAGTGATCCCGCTCCCCCGAACTTTTTAAAGGCTGTTAGACATATCATCCTTCCCGTCATACTGGAGGTACTTAATGCCTCAATCTCCATTAATATAGTTCCGTCTGCCTGGAAAGAGGCTAGGGTGAGAGCACTCGCGAAGAAACCTAATATAGATATTAACAACTTCAGCAACTATCGCCCCATTTCCCTGCTCCGATGGGTCAGTAAGCTACTGGAAAAATACAGCAACAGCCTTCTGACAACCTTTTTAGAGAAGAACAGGCTACTTGATCCCTCACAAACTGGTTTCCGTCCCAAGCATGGGAAGGAATCCGCCTTATTGGCGGTCCTGGAGGACACAGGAGGCTTCTTGGATCGGTGAGGATCGGTGGCAGTCATCCTCCTCGATCTGAGTGCCGCTTTTGACACTGTGAACCATGAAATCTTATTGCAGCGACTCCAGGATATTGGGATTCAAGGAGGAGCATTGAAATGGTTTAAATCATTCCTAACCGATAGAAACTTTCAGATTTTTGAGGGAAACACCACCTCCACCAGCAGATCCCTCAACTGTGGAGTTCAGCAGGGCTCTTCGCTTAGTCCGACGTTGTTTAACGTCTATATGAGGCCGCTGGCTGGGATCGTCCATTCATATGGTATTAAGATTGTTACCTATGCGGACGATACCCAGCTGGTGGTCTCTCTGACGCCGGCCGAGGACCCTGCGGACACGGTGGATCTAGTGGCCTGCCTGAGTGAAGTCAACAGCTGGATGACCCTGTCTTGTCTCAAACTCAACAGGGACAAGACAGAGGTTATGCTATTGGGATGCTCGGCTCCATCTGAGGTTGGCCCGATTTGGCCAGCCTGCCTGGGCCCCCCTCCAGTCCCCAAGGATGCTATTAAGAGCTTAGGCATCTGGCTGGACAAGTCCTTAACGTTTGACCATCAAGCTGTTGTGCTATCTGCCACATGCTTTGGCCTTATTAGAATGCTGAAGAAGATTCTCCCCCTACTACCATTTGAGGCTAAACAAACTGTTGTACAGGGATTGATTCTCTCCAGATTAGACTTTAGTAACGCACTCTATCTAGGAGTCCCTGACTCCACATTGAGGAAACTACAAGTGATCCAAAACTGTGTGGCCCGGACCCTGCTTCAAATTCCCCGTAGGACTTCTGTTAAATCCGGATTGATAAAACTATACTGGCTCCCTGTTAGGGAAAGGATCAGTTTTAAATCCCTTTGTGTCGCCCATCAGTCGTTCTGGGGAACCGGTCCAGCGATTAGTCACTCCATAATCACCCCCTACCTCCCCAGCAGACAGCTACGGTCCACCAATGCTTTTTGTGCTGTCGTGCCAAAGGTTAAACGATCCAAATCGGGAGGTCGTTCTTTCTCCCTGAATGCTGCTAGGCTGTGGAATAGCATACCTCTGTACCTAAGGTCTAATTCAGATCTTACCTCTTTTAGGAAGCACCTGAAAACTTTTTTGTTCAATAAATAGATTCCTTTTCCCTTGTCTCCGATAACCGCTTCGTTGTCTGTGCACTGTCAATCATAGCGCTTGGACGCCTCCGGGCAGCTATCTGCGCTCTACAAAATACATTTTAATTTCATTTCATTTCATCAGCAATGGAAGGAGTGGTTTGCCCAATTCAAGTGTGCATGAATGCCCTCTCGGGCCGGCCAAACATTCATGCGCAGTTTGCATGTTCTCCATGCAGGCTGCATTACAGCCTGCATGGAGAACATGCACAGCCTGTGCAGATCCACGGTGTTCAGGGAAGCCTGGGTAGTTACCAATCACAACTCTGCATTGCAGCATTGTGATTGGTCCCGGGGAGCTGGGTGCTTCCTGTTCTGGCCCCAGGGGACAGACGATGATGGAGACATGGGGGTATATGTGGCATTAGGTAAGTCTTTTTCATTTTTTTAAAACCCCCTTACCCAAACCCCTTCTCGCCCGCCTGCCCCCGATCAGTGCCACCTGCCACTGCTTGGGAACTCTAACAGTTAAAGAATACGTGTGCTTCATGACTTTTATTAAAAGAGAAGACTTTCCACATGCTGCCAATGCTAATGGGTTTCAGGGGATCAGAATATCTTTTCACAGTTACAACACTCTCTGCCTCAAACGGTATGGTGTCCTTATCACTTACCGCCCATACCTGAACCTCTGGCATTAGCTCTTCCATTTCCTCTACTAGTCTCATATCCAACCCTCTGCTCTATGTCTCGTTCTAGATCTCCTGATGCCACCACTGTCACTGCTATAACCATGCTGTCAGGCACTCCATTTCCAGTCACACTGTTCTTCTCATTGTCACTCAGGGGCATATTTACAAGCACCTATCGCCACCACAACATCACCCTCAGTGACGTTGTGATGGTGATAGGGGCCTCGCCTTAATTACAAGGCAGCGTTAAGCCACTTACTGTGGCTTAACACTGCCTTGTCAATAATGCACCCTTTAACAGTGTGCTGAGCATGAAAGGGGAGGGCAATAGGTGTTGCGGTGCGCGTTCCACTGCAACATCCAATGATTTTGACGCTGTCCACTATTCACAAGGGCAGCGTAAATGGGAGGCAGCGCTAAAATTAAAACCAGGGAAAGCCTGGTCTTAAACAGGCAAAATGAGGAGAAATGCTTTATTTCTCTTTGTTTTTGATATTCCCATGTGTGCTGCCTTGTGCAGCACACATAAAAACAGGATATTACCTATGATTGTGTATGTGCAGGAAAATCCCCCTTCCTGCACATAAACAACCATTTAAAAACAAATTCTGTTTTGCAACTTCTATGTATGCTTAATTAAGCAGCACACACAGAAGTTTCAAAACACCATTTAAATATTGTTTATGTGCAGGAAGGGACACCATCCTGCACATAAACAATGCTCCCCTCAACGCAGACACCCTTGCCAGCACCGGGGGAAATGCAGGGCGGCACCATATTCTAGTAAATATGGTGCAGTCCTGTATTTATAAAGTGATGAAGCATGTTGTTAGCCTTCTTGGCATAATGACGTGCTTTGCCACTTTATTGTAAATATAAAGCCTGGGCTGAGTATGCAGAGTTCCAAAACTACGCTGCGCTACGCGAAGCTCTGCAAGCAGTGGAGTGCATTAGATAAATTCTGTATTCTTTGGTTGTCAGTGCCGGGTGTTTGTGCGTACTGTGCAATCATCACAAAGTGTACCATGCACAGCAAAAGCAGGCACTGCTTTCTTTCTTCCGCTCCAGTAGATTTTTGACTCGATCAGCAGCTTTCTCTATGCGAGCGGTCACAAGCATATGCGACCACTAGCAATGAGAAATCTGACGACCTGCGTTGAGAAATCTCGCGTGGAGGTTGATTTTCAACGCTTGAGCTCACCTATTTGACATTGACGATCGCGAATGAGGAGAACTCTCGCCAGGAGGTGGATTTTCCTAGCTTGCGCTCACCAACGTGACGTTGACAAGCACAAACTCCGCGAGTTCACTGCCCAGAATTTGTAAAAATGCCCCTCAGAGTCTAACTCCCCATCACGATTTTATTCATTTTAAGGGAGGCACGTCATACGGATTAGCAAATTTAACCACATGTGGGGTGCTAGACAAAGAATGAGGCACCTTTGCACTACCTCTCACACTCTCAGATGTACTCAGCTGCTCCTCATCTACCTCTGCTGCAGTTGAAGGTGAACATGGCATGTGCAACATGTTTTCAAAAGACAAGAGCAAATGTTTATGAGCATCCCCTTTTCGAGAACACAAACTTCAACCTTGTTCATTCTTTCAGTCGTTTGGCAGATAAGTCTCTGCTTTCGAAATTGTGTGCAGATTTATTTGCTTTCAGCCCAAGCAATGTCAACATTTTTTCTGACATTTAAGCAAATACAGGACTACTCTGTGTAAAAAATGTAATCTTTAGTCATTCCTAAAATGAAAAAGGATGACAGCTGGTGAATCCCTCCAAACATTCAGGTTTCCAGCATTGCTTAAATGATGCTCGCCAAAATCCATTCCAGATGCGAAGCGAGTTTCACACTTTTTTTTGCATTCTCAAGTGAATCACACATGTCCAGCCACTTAGCAATATGTTGCTCGCTCCATCTCATTTCAATTTTTGACATGAAATACTTCGGCATTGTAATAATTTTTTTGCATGTTGTAGCACATACAAAAATGGTAAAATTCAGCCAAGTTGTGAAACACGAGAACTAGTTGTTAAAAAAAAGGTAGAATCATATCAGTATTATCGATTTTCAAAGCTCACTGTAAAAAATCTACAAAACCTTTTTTTCTACTCCTTCATGATATGCTTTCTGTATTGAAGTGGGCAAACAACTGTTTTACCTGACAAGGCTAATGGAGTAAGGAAGAAGGTTTGAGATAATTGTGTTTGATGGTGGGCTAATATGCAAAGCTTGGTTGTCCTTATCTCCTGGTTGCTCACTATAGCAACCAGCAGTGGAGCTGCAGAGCCTAATGACACCAAAAATGTTTGCTGTTTTTTTCAAGGATTCTCAACTGCTTTTCCTCAGTTCTGAGACACTGGTGATTCCTCCTTTATTGCAAAGGGGGCTCTGAGATTCTAGATATGCCATAGCATCCACCATGCCATAAGTGGGTGTCTTCATTCAGAAGTTGTTCATGTTCCTCAAGGCAGATCAGGTGCCCTATCTGCACTGTTCAAGCACTCAAGGCCGTTTGGTACTTATGTGTCAAGAAGACATCTGGCTTACACCTTCTAGGATGCCCACCGAAAGGATCAGTTCATAAGAGTCCAAGGGGTGTCTTTACATACACGGTCAAACTCCCTACTGCCTCCAAATGGAATGAGAATCTTATGCCAGGTGCTGTAGAGTCCAACAATGTACAAGAAGTTCTAGAATGTGGCTGTCACAACTCAATCCTGAGTTGCGACATCACCTCCCGTTCCTGAAATTTCCGGGAAACTATTCACAGACTTGCATATGCCCGTGTGCAGTACTATGGGATCCTCAAAAATAGTAGAATCAGAGGTGTGGATGGATGCCGAGCAGGATGGCGGCATGATTGCGGAGCTCCGCACCGGGGGTCCCAACATGACTCAGTTTTAAGCAGGGAACTGCTTTCTTCCGAGTTGCCAATGTTAGCACTCGACTCGGCTTTGCAGTGAGAAGCCTCCAGACTTGTCAATTGCTAGTTTTCTCTTGCTAATAGCAATTTCAGCAGTATGTACTTTTCTCCTTACTATTACAGCCACCATTGTGTGTGCTGAATTCCTTGCACACTCATGTTGGGAATCTTCTTCCAAGAAATGCTTGGTACTTGTTCTCTACTGGTTGTAGATGGCTTCATATTATCAACTGACTTCTTTTTGATGACTCCCTTCAGGTTTTTTCAGGCAATCCCGTGAGTTTCTGAGGTGATTTTAATTACTGATGGCCTCCATTTTCTGATTTCTTCTCATCTCAGGTCATTTGAAAATGAATAAACATTAACTGATTTTTTACTTAAATTTCTCCCTGATTCTTAGAATGTTGGATGTTTCTTCTGGTTTTGGAGCTCTGTTAATTCTTCAATTACTTGTTTTTTTTTCAACTTCTTTTTCCCATACACAGTTGAAATATCCTCACTCATGATGTTTTGAAACCATTATTCTACATTTTGACTTTTTTATCAACTTGCACATAACAGACACCTGCACCCTAAGAGAAGCAAAAATTATTTTTGTGTCTTCAATAGTAAAATTTTTGTATCTTCTGGATTGAATTTCTACATTATTTCTGAAGAGCTTATTGAATATCCTTTGCCTTTTCTATGGGCAGATTAATAAAGGTTAAACTTTCTTCCAAGTCTACTGCGCAATCAGATTCTGACTCTGTTCTCAACAAGATGTAAGATTTTTCTCTTCTGAACTTGCGACAGGCACGATTCCCAAATCACACTACCTGCGATTCCCACCAAGTGACCGAAAAAGGACCCTCCTTCGCCAGTGAATGCATCGTCAACCTCCATGGATATCGCCCTTGATGAAATTCGAGCTTTGAAACCATTGATTGAGGAAACCAATAACACTTTCCAATTTCTGAATGATAAATGGTCCTTGTTGGATTTGCATTTGATGTTTGTGGAACAGAAAAACGGATTCTCTTAAGGTCTCTTGTTCTTGCATTTCCAGTCTGGAATCTGAGAAATCTCTACTCAAAAGACAATCGGAGGATTTAGAAAACCAAAATCGTAGAAATAACCTTCGACTTTATGGTATCCCGAAAATGCAGAAGTTTCAAATCCAACCGTCTTTTATCTAACATTTTTGCCTAAGCTCTTGGATCTTTCTACTGACCTTCAACCTCAACTACGTTCAATAAATGCCAGATTCGACCTAATTCACCCCTGCCTTTTTAAGGTCACATATAAGGAAAAGACTACCACATTCAAAGATCCAGCCGTTTTGCAAGAATTTCTTCGTCAACATGGAGCTGTCACTATGGACACTCAAAACCTGCTTGATTTTTATTATTATTATTATTATTGCATTTATATATGGCGCAATAGTTACCCTGAGGGTTTCCCGGCGCCCTGGATCAATGTTACTGAAAGGAAACGGGGGGCAATTATTGCTTGAATAGCCACGATTTCACTCCCTTGCGAAAGTGTAAATAACATGGTCCTAGCCGTAATTGGAGGGGTAGTGAATTCCATAGTGTCGGTCCTAAAAAGGAAAAAGAGCGACCTACTAGTCTAACCCTTTTTATTTTGGGCACGATGAATTTCACTTGATTCATTGAGCGCAGGTTACGCGCAGGTAGGTATTTCTGGACCATTTTACATAGGTACTCCGGGGCTGTTCCTAAGCTGATTCTGTGCATAGAGCACAGTGCCTTGAATTTTACTCTGCTGGACACTCTCAGCCAGTGTAAATTTCTAAGATGGTCTGACATCCTCGTGCGTCTTGGAAGATTGAGGAGCATTCTGGCTGCGGAGTTTTGTACTACTTGTACTTGGTTCAGGGTTCTATTCGTAACTCCTAGCAATAGTACATTACCGTAATCTAATCTAGACGTAATTAATGCCTGTATAACAGTCCTCTGGGCCCCATCTTGCAGTTGCCACAGTATTTTTCTCAGCCACTTAAGGATGAGAAAACTTGTGGAGGCCGTTTTGGCTGTGTGTGTCCGCATGGACAGTTAATCATCGATTATGATCCCTATAATGCGTGCGGATTGAACTGCGGTAGGGGTGGCGCCCATTTCCTCGGGCCAATGAGTTGGGCCCCAGAGATTCTTTTGATTGCCAAAGATTAACAGCTCTGTTTTTTCCCCATTCAGTTTTAGTTTTTTAGAATGGAGCCAGTTGGCCATTTTGAGTAGTCCTGATCGAAGGGGAGAGACGTCAGATTTTTCTGAAGATGTAAGGGAGAACACAAGTTGTGTATCGTCAGCGTACGAATAGATGGTAAGAACCATCTCTTCTGCAATTTTGGCTAGGGTGACATACACATTAAAAAGGAGGGGGCTCAATATATGTTATATGTTATAAAGGCTTTTGTAGCGCGCTCTATTACTGAAAATAGTATCCTGGCGCGGGAAGGTGAGAGCGAAGCATAGGGTTCTTGGGGGGACAGAGGAGAGGTGGATTACAGGTGGGTTTTCAGTCCTTTCTTGAAAGCAATGATGGTAGGAGCAGTCTTAATGTGGAGGGGTAGAGCATTGGATTGGCCGCCTAGTCTACAGTACTTAAATTTAGGCACAGACATTTGGCACTGATTGGCAGAACGGAGGAATCAGTTAGGAACATAGAGGGTAAACCTTTTCCTCAGGTAGACAGGGCCCATATGATGGACAGCGCGGTAGGAGAGGACAAGTGTTTTAAACATGATCCTATGGGCAACTGGGAGCCAATAGAGGCCAATGGAGGCTGCGAAGTAGAAGGCGAACACTGGAGCTCTTGGGTATATTGAACAGGAGTCTTACAGCGGCATTTTGTATGACCTGAAGACGGTGGATCAAATAGGCCGGTAGCCCACAAAACAGGTCATTCACGTAATCTAACCGGGAGAGTATTAGAGCGCGAGTAACAGTCTCTTTAGCCTCTCTAGGGAGGAGGAGAAAAAAACCTACGTAGGGTTTTCAGAGTAGAGAAACAAACCCCCGTAATTTTTTTATGTGGTCCTCAAATTTGAGGTCATTTCCAAACCAAACTCCTAGGTTTTTGGCCGGGCCGCCAATGGATTTTGGACATGGCAGATCAGTGGGCCAAAAAAGGTCGCTAAAATTATCAGGAAAGGAACCATACAGCAGAACCTCGGACTTGCCTTCGTTGCATTTTAACTGGGCAAGTGCTAGCCATCGGAAAACTGATGATAGGCAAAGTTGGGCCGCCGACGTCTCTAAATTGTTCTTAGGCCAGGTGAATCGTCGGCGTGTGCCATAATTTTTGCCCCTAGCTGTTCTGCTAGGTAAATTAATGGAGTAAGATAAACGTTAAAAAGCAAGGGGGTCAAGGTGGAGCCCTGTGGGACTCCAGTAGTGAGTTTCTTTGGGGAAGAAGCAAAGGGAGGCATCCAGACTTGTTGAGTCCTGTTATCTAAAAAAGATGTCAGCCAGTCAAGTGCAGGGCTGGTTATGCCAATAGTGGCTAATCTGGTAAGTAAGAGGGAGTGGGGTACCGTGTCGAAGGCGGCAGAGAGGTCTAATAAAATCAAAGCCGCTCTGCCACCCTTGTCCAAACACTCCCGGGTAGCCTCAGATATTTCAACTAGGGCTGTTTCAGTGCTGTAGGCGGCCCTGAATCCTGACTATGCTGGGTGTAGTGCCTGAGAGGTTTTGACAAAATTGTCCAGCTGTTTGAAAGCGATCTTCTCGCCGACTTTGGCTAGAGCTGGCAATAATGATAAAGGCCGATAGTTGGTAGGGAACGGCAGAATCCAACCCGTTTTTTTTCAAAAGTGGAAGCAATTTTGCCTGCTTCCAGCAGGCCGGGACGGTTGCAGTGAGAAAAGAAAGGTTAATAATCTGAGTGACCTCATTTTCAACTGTTTCCGCTAGTCCTCCAAGAACTCTAGCCGGGCAGGGGTCAGAAGGAGATCCCGATTTTAAGGCCGCAAGGACAGCCATGATGTCAGATTTAGAGGACAGAGCAAAGTTAACAAACTGCTCTGTAGGTTCCAGCATCGTAGAGGGGGGAAATACAGGGGGGGAGGGAAAGCTGTTACAAACAGCAAGCAGGTCATCTTGAATTTTGGCAATTTTATCAACAAAAAACACAGAAAGCTATTCGCACCATTGCTCAGATGAAGGCAGTAAAGGTTGAGCGGCACATGGTGAAACAAAGCTTTTTACGATGGAAAAAATTTCCTTGCTGTTATTATTAGCTTTATTAATTCGTCCTGCATAGTAACAGCTCTTGGCAGATCTGATGGCCGCATAATACTTTTTTTTGCGCCACCCGTAGATCCTTATTTGCCTCAGGCAGATATGCTTGTCTACAAACCCGTTCGAGTTTTTTGCAACCCGATTTGAGTTCAGGAAGAGTGTGTGAAAACCAGGGTTTGGAGGGGGTAGTACATAGTCTACGGACCCCAATATAGAGCCCCGGGGCACTCCATAGGGGGACGTATGTATTTCAGATCAATTGCTTTTGGAGAAGACCTGATAAGTGCGGTGCAGGAGAAATTGCTCCAACCATTTTAATGCTTTCCCTCTAATACCAATGTCTTCTAGGCACTTAATGAGGGTGGTGTGGCATATGGTGTCGAATGCGGCACTCAAATCCAGAAGGATGAGTGCCGCCGTGCCTCCCTTGTCCAATTCTTGTCATATGACCTCAGTCACCCCAAGTAGGGTGGACTCCGTGAAGTGACCTTTTCTGAAGCCTGATTGTGAATAGTGAAGCAGATTATTGTTATTGACAAAGTCTGATAACTGAAAATTTACATGTTTTTCCAGGGTTTTAGACATAATCGTCAGTAAAGATACCGGGCGAAAATTAGAGAACATTTCAGGGTCACTATTGGCCTTTTTTAGCAAGGGGACTACCATTGCGTGCTTCCAGTCCTTTGGTAGTATAGCTTCCTCTAGGGAGGCATTTAATAATGCTCTAAGTACCTCCAGGGTAGGATTGTTGTTTGAGAACATGTGCAGGTAGAGGATCTAGAGGTGAACCTGATTTTATGCTATTCAAGGCAGTTCTAAAGGCCAGAGCGTCTATTGGTTGCCATGTTCTAATTTCTTGGTTCCTAGGGAGCTCACGTTGATCTTTTATGGGAGGTGTAGGAGAGCTAATATTGATACCATCATTATTAGGTGTAAAATTTGTGTATATCGTAGCTATTTTTTCGTGAAAGAAATTAGCAATGTTGTTGCACTGGGTAGGTGACAAGACAGGAGGTTCAGGTGGAGTTGCTGCACCAGCTAAATTTTTAAGTACCTTAAAGAAGGTTCATGAGTGATTCTGTGCTTCTAGGATCGTGTTTTTGGTAAAATTTCCCCTGGCGATTTTACATGATGGATGGTAAGTGTTGAGTGCTAGCTTATACTTTTCTTTATTATCATGGTTTTAATTTTTCCTCCATTGTCTTTCTAACTTCTTACATAGGCTTTTTTCCTCTGTGAGCTTATCTGAGAACCAGGGAGCTGGAGCGTTACATGATTTTTGTTTACTTAGGGTCGGGGAAACGACCGTCAGAGCAGCGTCTGCTATCCAGCTATTGATTCTGTGATGATCCTCAGTTGTAATTTTATCTATTTCAAAGCCCGGGTTAGATCTGGTTAGGTTTTCATCCAGATCTTTAATCTGAGGTTTTTTCCATTTTCTAAGCCACATTTCAGATTTTTTAATATTTTTGTGAGGGGGCGCCCATATGGTAAATTTGCTAAGAAAATGGTCCGACCACACAATGGGTAGTGTCGACTCCCATTTAATGCGATCAAAATTTGCGAATATGGGGTCCAATAGGTGGCCGGCCTGATGTGAGTGAGTAGAATCCACAGGTGGATGTTTAAAGCCTCTAGATCTGAGAGGAAGTTAACTATCATCGGGCGATCACGATCTTCTAAATGTAGGTTCAGATCGCCTAGGATGGTAAACATGGAAGCCTCTAGTAAGAGAGGTGCTAGAAGGTCAGGTAGGGCAGCCGTCCATTCTCCTGCCGCCCCCGGGGGGCGATAAATCAGGAGCCCTGTAAGTGTTGTTTGAGGAGTTAATGTGAGTTTAAAAAGTCCTGCCTCGCAGTTACCCAATTTCGCGTCTGTCCACTTGCATTGATAAATATTTTTAAAAATTACACAGTATTAAGCTTCATTATGTCTAATTGTTTGTTGTATTTATGATTTCTTGACCATTGGATTGTTTATATTTCTGTAACGTTCACTGTATTAAGATGTTTTATCTTTTCTTCTCTTTTTCTTGTTCGTTAAATGTTTTTCTCATCTATATGTTTTATCCTTTTCTTATACAGGTGTAGTTCTTTTCCCGATATCGCTTCCCTTTCATCCCCCCCAGTATGTTGAAGTTACTCATGGTCTCTCCCGGGTATCGGGGAGCTCTGATGATGTCATCATCATCTTCTGGTGAGCCATCCCCAATTTTTTCTTGTGCTGTAGGTATGTTTTTTCAGTCGTCATTGTATGACATTTGCTGTCTTTTTGTTCTATATTTTATCTCCTTTTTCTTTGCTCTCTTACTTAATGTTTCCCTCTCCTCCTTTTTCTGTACTCTATCTTCTTTACTCCTATCTTCCTTATGTCTTCTTCTTTTAATCACATGCTATATTTCTTCTACTTTCCCTACTCATATCTATTCTATTTTGAATTTGAATTTACTCTTGCAAGCATATTACTTGTTCATGCTTTTATCATTAAGTTACATTTTGGGTTCCTACATGGAACATTAAAGGATTAAGTAATCCTATTAAAAGGCAATGGATTCTATCACATCTAGCACAACTTAAAACTGATATTGCGCTTATTCAGGAATCCCATATTTCTGAGGATGAAGCTTCCAAGTTGAAACAATGTTGGGTGGGTCATGTGTTTAACTCACCAGCTTTGGGTAAGAAAAATGGTGTGGTGATTCTGTGTCATAAAAAGTTACATGTTTCTCTTGTTCAACAGGAATCTGATACTGAAACTCGCTGGGTTGTGTTTAAACTCCTTATTGATAAGATCCCATTAGTCATTTTTAATGTGTATGCTCCTACTTTGGTTGATAAGGGTTTTGGACTAATGTATCTGATTAATTGTTTCTATATAACAATGATTACATTCTTTTTGGGGGTGATTGTAATCAAACTCTTGATCCCATATTAGACAGACACTCCAGAGATAAGTTTCTTCTCTCTCACAATCCTCATCCAAAATATGTCGGAAATCGTTGGTAGATATTTGGAGACTTTGTCATCCTGATCTTCAAGAATATAGCTTTTATTCAGCTGCACATCACTCACAGTCCCATATTGATTACCTTTTCCTGAGTAAGTCACTTACCCAACTTGCCATTCAGTCTGAAATTCTTTCTATTTTTATATCAGATCATGTCCCTGTTTTGTTTATCCCTTTTTCTCCCCTGCCAGGAAGATGGTGTTTTAGTAAATGCTTACTCATGGATCTTAAATGTTGTCAACAATTTAATTCCTTTGCCTCTGAATTCTTTACTATGAACACAAACCCCGTTTGTTATGATATGGGACACTTTTGAAGCTGCTTCCAGCGGATTTATTATAAATTTCGTATAGCAAAAGAAAACATCTCTAGAACAATAATCCACTCAATTACTTAATAAAATTAAACAGTTAGAATACAAGTACTATCAAACTACTAATGAATCTTTTTTTAAAAAATGTATAGATTCCAAACTCATTTTTAATAGACTATCTACCGATGCTGCTTCCAAATATTTACTGAAATGTAGTTCACACTATTATGGGGGACGAAACAAAATGGGGAAATTGTTGGCTACTTACTTGAAGGTTAGAAAGGAAAGAATGAAAATGTAATCTTTACAGATTTTAGTGGTACTCCTATTTTTAAAGATAATTATATTTTAAATGAATTTGTTGTATTCTATAAGAAGCTATATACTCTTGAATCCCTTCCAAAACAACATGATCGTTCTTCTTTTTTTCTGGTCCATTCCCTCTCCTCCTTCTAATCACACTGATTTTGGTTACCTGGGAATTTATATTCCCTGAGCAGATATCTCTCATTCTGTCTCAGTCCTACGCCATGGTAAGGCACCTGGACCAGATGGTTTTACTATTTAATTTTATGACCATTTTTCAAAAATTATCTTGCCTAATATTTTCCTTTTGTTTCAATCTTTCTGTGAGAATGGCTCATATCAAGGCCCTTTACAAGACGCCTTGATTTGCCTAATACCCAAGGAAGATAAAGACCCTTCTTTCTGTAAAGATTATTGGCCTAGATCCCTAGTTACAACAGACTGTAAAATAAATGCTAAGATTCTGGCTCTTCGTATTGATTCTATCCTACCTGATTTGACTGGACCTGAACAATCCAGTTTTGTTACGGAAAGAGTAGCCTCTGACAATTCTAGAGTCTTCTTTAATATATTAAGTAAGGCCTCATCCTTAGACCATCCTATGGTTGCTATTGCCTCAGATGCGAAAAAAGGCATTTGATATGATTGGATGGGATTTTATGTCTTATGCTTTGAGATGGGTTGGTTTCCCTCCTAAATTGATTGAATTAATCTCTTTGTTATATTCCGGCCCAAGGGCATCAATTTTTGTTAACGGTAAACCCTCAGATTTTTTTCCCACTGTGTCGAGGAGTTCGACAAGGTTGCTCCCTGTCACCACAGTTATTTATTATTGGTTTAGAACCTTTTCTAACCAAAATTAGATTGAACGATCATATTTCTGGTTTTCAATTTGGTTCACATCAAGTTAAAATGTCAGTATACGCTTATGACATCCTTTTATATTGTTCTAATCCTGACACTTCTCTTCCCCCTTTTCTTCAACAAGTTGCCTCCTTCTCACAGTTATCCGGATACCATCTTAATATTGATACATGTGAAGTTTTGAGACATCTTTTTGACAATTCTGTTTTTTCTTGGCAACCATTTAAAATAAAATACTTAGGCCTATGGTTTGCTCTATTAATTTATTTTGCTTTAAAAAATTGAATGATGCTATTATTCGTTGGCACCCCCTTTTTCTTTCCTGGTGGGGTTGTTTAGACACCATTAAAATGATGCTTTCCCCTCTTATTTTATATATTATTTCCATGATCCCTATACACATTCCTGGATACTACTTTAAGTAGGTTGATTCCATTTTGAAAAAATCTTTATGGAAGAATAAGCCTCCTGCGTATAGCTTTGTCCTCTTGAAGTATTAGGTTTCCTGATTTTAAGGCTTATCATTCCGCTTTCTCCTTAAAGCAAGCTTCTCGTTGGATTTCTCTGCATCGTCCTATATATCCTCCATTATGGATTAAAATAGAATTTTTGAACATTTGTCCTTTTGATTTTCAAGAGATCCTCGCCTTTACCACCAATATTTATCTTCACACTCCCCTCCCCTGTCATTTTCCACTCTCGTAAATGTATGGTCCCTCTTTTAGCAGTATCTTATCGTATCATCAACAACCTTTTTGGCATAATAAATCATTACAAATTCATAATCGCTCTATCTACTGGAAAACTTCACATTCTAAGGGTTTATGTTGGAATTCCCAATTATTATATTCTGATCTTCAAAGTAAATTCCCCTTACCATAATCTTCTAGATCATGAATATGATCTTTTTATGTTCTTCTTTAAATCAATATCTTTTAACTGTACCAACAGATACAAACATTCCCGTATATTATAAAAAATCTATCTTCAGTACTTGACACTTTACCCCCTGCATCTAATATATATATAAATGACTACAATCCCTACAAGACAGGCATAAATCTAAGACTGAATTTGCTTGAGAAAAGGATTTTTCACAGATTTGGCCTATCACCTTATGGCATAAAATATGGCTTGAACTTCATTAAACATCTCGAGCTGCATTTTTATTTATCACTTAGTATTATTTTCACCATTTGCCTCAGCTTCTTTTTCATCAGATAAGTCCTTCACCTCCTAGTCCTCCCCTTGTCCATCTGCTGATTTAAAACACATGTTAGTTGAATGTCCCCCCACCTACCAATTCAGGAAATTAGTGTGGTCTCAAATTCAAATAATTTTTTAAGATCGGATTCCTTTCTCTTTCACAAATTTATTTTTGGGCGCCTGATCACCCTAATGGCCTCACTCCCCATTGAGTTTTAAATGTTTAGATCTAATGATAGCTATTGCCTTTCATTTAATAACTTCTAATTGGAAGCAGGCAGACAAAGTTACATTTAGATCTTGGTGGAATGCTGCTTGTTTTCATCACTGATTACATACCAATTGTGTTTCCCCTATTTTCCTAGAAAATAAAAGAGATTTATTATGGCTTCCATTAACAACCTATTTATCTGTGTCTGCTTCTTCTTGTGTTAAAATCACCAGCACTTCAGACGATGTGCAGATACCACCTTGAGTTTCTCCCAATGCCGCTTCACACCTACATGTTTAAAAGTTTCTTAACACCTTTATGTTATTATACGTTATTCATATTCAGTTATTGTTCGGCTTACATTGTTGTATTATTATTCTTAATTATTATATAGTATTGGTATATTGTTTCCTTCACTTGCCTCCCTTTCCTTTTAGTATTTCTATTGTGTATATCTTTTTGCATACAGCCTATTTACCTTATCATTATATATTATTATTGTACTATATAATTTTATGTTAAATAGGATTGGTTCTATTCATTGTACTGCAGTTATTTTTCATGTTTTTTTAAGAAACTCAGGGGCATATTACCAACAAGTAGCGATATTTATCGCTAAATAGGCTTAGTGATGATTTTTTTATCGCTGGAGAACTGGTCTGGGCAGGTGTTAGTATTTGGAGATATTTGCGCTCAGCGCGAATATTTCCAACGCTACGCCTGCCTTGCTAATCGGTGATAGCAACGTTAGCAACTGATTTCAGTCGCTAACTGGTTGGGTACACCCACTTTGCATGTCGTTAGCAATAAACATTGCTGACATGCAAAGCGGGCCCCAAACCGCTCGCTATCGCCTAAAAGCTGTCGCTAACATCAGTTAGTGACAGCTTGCTAATAGGGCGATAGAATTATCGCTGCTTTGCAGCCGAAAACGGCTGCTAAATTGGCGATAATTTCCTATCGCCGCCCTTGGTAATATGCCCCTCAAACTTAAAAAAAAAATGATAGGATCAGCTAAGGGTCTGCACGACATGTTCCCAGACAAAACTTAGACAACACGGACCTCTGGTGTGAATGGTTTCAGAGTTCTTTGTCTGTGAGAAGAAAAACATACCCAGGATTGTCAGGCTAAGGCAGCTTTCCATCTAATACAGACTAATTCCCCAGGCCACCCTCTCCCAAGAAAAGGCTAATCCCTCCATATGGCCCTATTATTCATGGAGATGATTTGTACTGCTAGTTGCACAGCAAATGCATTAACATGTCCCAGCAAAGTGCCTTAAAACTCAAATAATCTCATTAAGGCTGGCTCAGGGTATTATTGCTAAAGTTAAAGTGCAGGTAGGAATGTATACAGATTCAAACTGTTATTGTATTTTCTCTCAGGACCCAGGAAAATATTGGAAATCCCAGTTAGTGTATTTTCCATAATCTTAAAGTACATTTTAAGCCTGTTGATCCAAAGTGTAAATACATACTAACATTCCACCCAAAAAGAAAGGGGACAGTATTTAATTCCACAGTGAATGCTAAGGCCTACACAGGTCATAACCAATGTAATACTTGATTTTAATCGCAACAGGGATACTTGTACAAATATGCCAGTCAGATTTCAGACAAATAAATATCTTACTCCCTTTATCTACATTGGATGTCCAGCACAATGTGTCTTTCCAAATGTTTACAAACCCGATTCCACTATCAATTTCAATTTCGAAATGCTTTATTCGGTTTGTACAAGTACAACCATATAGCAGCATACGTAAATGCAATTTCAAATTCACATTTATGAAGGTTTTAAATGATGAAACAGTTTAAATTATATCAATATCTATAAACCAAACCCATTTTTCGTTATATTATTATACAAAGCATGTCTCATTTGAGTGCAAGGCTATTCAGTTGCTATAAACATTGTAGCAGCAACTATTATAGTAAGAAAAGTTTGTGCAAAAAAATGCTAGTGTAAAGTGCAAAATACCAATCCTATCGTATACATATGGTACTTTCGACAGGTGCAAATATGCAATATAAAGTGCATAGCAAATAAATACATATGTAAACAGTTTGACTCAAGCGCTAAATTACACACAAAATAGTACACAAAAAATCATATTATGATTGATTTCCTTAGTGACATACATTTTAAAATGTAGGTGGCCACATAATAGCACACGTCTGGGGAAGCTAAATTAAACATCAGTTGCATCGCGGCTCTTGTATTGCACATATTATAGTTTAGAAACAATTGCTTCAGATAAAACTTTCTAAAACCAGTATAAAAATTGCAGAATAGTAAGAAGTGGCAGACGCTCTGTTTGGATTTTCCATCACATGGACACAGACATATCCCAGGTTTTTTTGCAGTGGGGAAAGCCACTAGGTGGTGAACTATTCCCAGCCTCAGACGCGCAAGGACAAAGCGATGGGAATTAATACTAACAAATGTAAGATAAGAAGATAGACCTGTGCTAAGGTTGTATTCCATATATAAGTTAAACGTACTTTGCATTGCATACTTGTTCATTCTAGTCCCTTTTGCATGGTCCAGGTAAGTGGATTTGAGGTCACGCTTTGTTAGAATTGACTCTGTTAAGGTATCTTCAAAAATATCCTGTCCAAAGAGGGTCTTGTACCAAAATTGTATATGTTTAAGCCAGGGGATATTAGAGTGACGATCAAGTTTAATACAATCCACAATTACTTCCTGTGTGAACCTGGTTTCTTCCTTGGCCCATATAGATCGCCATAGGGACAAGGGACGCAATGCAATCAAATCTGTAACGTAGTTTAGGCCAAGCTCTCTGTGCGTAATCTCGCTAGAGGCCGCAGCAGGGAGGCATAATAATCGTTTTAAGTACTTGTTTTCCTCCCGCTGGATGGACAGGGCAATTTGGGGATTATAACCCCATATCCCAGCTCCGTACAGAGCAGAGGCCATACACCTTGAATTGTAGATGGAGATCATGTCACGGATTCTGCGACCCCCGAGTTTTGATGCAAATCTAAAAATGCAATTTACATTTCTGATCATTTTCAAGTCAACACATGAATGGGAATGTATACAGATTCAAACTGTTATTGTATTTTCTCTCAGGACCCAGGAAAATATTGGAAATCCCAGTTAGTGTATTTTCCATAATCTTAAAGTACATTTTAAGCCTGTTGATCCAAAGTGTAAATACATACTAACATTCCATCCAAAAAGAAAGGGGACAGTATTTAATTCCACAGTGAATGATAAGGCCTACACAGGTCATAACCAATGTAATACTTGATTTTAATCGCAACAGGGATACTTGTACAAATATGCCAGTCAGATTTCAGACAAATAAATATCTTACTCCCTTTATCTACATTGGATGTCCAGCACAAAGTGTCTTTCCAAATGTTTACAAACCCGATTCCACTATCAAACAACCAGTAAGTGTAATCTGGGCTAAACTAACTTAATGTGCACTCTTCACTAAAGCAACAAAGAAGTGTTATTCCCTATGACACAGTAGGTGTTATCATGCATGGTATCCACCCTGTTGACACGTTCAGTCTCTTTTTCGTGCCACCATGATGCTATTGTAAAGCTGGCCACTTACATAGAGTGCACAGCAACCAAATAGGTGCCTCACCAACCTCCTTTGATGCTGCCACTGGGCAGCTCCATCTCTCTTCCTTAGCCCACAACAGTTAGGCTGAAGATCCTAGCAGTGCTCCTTTTATATTTAATACTAAATAAATAGGACTGCTCATTATTCTGGTCATATATTATTTAATGTCCCAGTAGCACCTCCATTTCCATGCTAATCTGGCAGATTTCAGTACTGGCCATCCTACCAGAACAAATTAAGGGGGCTGGTTCAGCTGGAGCAACATGATGTTTCTTTCTAGGCTTCCACAGGCTATTCATATCAGCTCTGAAATAGTTGTGACATGAGAGACCATAGCCCACTCTCCACTACTCTCCACAGGCCAGCTAGAATGTGCAGACTACATCCTACTTCAATGTGGAATCTAAAGACTGCTGGTCAGTGTATTTTGAGGTTCCGTAACAGACACGTCCTCAGTGGAGCTGCACTGCCCCTCATGTAAAAGACCATCTGTCTTTGTCGTGATATTTCCGGGGAATTAGACCACGTCTTGCTTCATGAACAATGTTCAATCAGTTAGACCTACATTTCCAACAGAGGCGGCTCAGACTTCTCAGTATGAGGCAACCAGGGACAGAGTGCGTGCAGCACTGCAACTAAAACTGTTTATTTCCGTATTAGGCACAATGAAATAGTTAACTTATTGCAGAGGGGAAAAGTAGACAACTCCTTCAAACACAGGCTGCTAAGGGGCTGTAATTGTCCTCGTCTGATACTGTCAAATGTATTATTGCCCCCATCATGGGCTTCAGTACACAAAGTCATTAAAATATTAAAAACTTTTGGCCTCATCACAGAGGCACTGAATGTATCACCAATAGCCTCACCACATAACTCTGTATTCGGCATCACCATCTGTGATGGAGGGTTACTGGGATTACATGGGCATGTTAAGCAGTACAATAATGTTACTGGTAAGTAACCAGATATCATGTGCTTAAATGCACTGATCTCCACACATCATTGTCTCACTAAACCCCTAATATATCTCAGATCTCATATTAGCATCAATGCATATACTTTGATTTGCACTTGCTGAGTGAAAATATCTACTGATTGTTAATGTATTGTCCTACACTCTTTTCAATGTAGTAGTGTTACCTATAGAGTACGAGGAACTTTACACCATATGCATTTATCCTCCTGAAAGTGTGTTATCTGTGAATATGGCAGTGATACATCTCTGTGCTTACTCCCTTGCCTGCCTTTACGAACAACACCTTTTTTAGGTATGGAAATCTCTTTGATGTGCAATAAAGCTATTACATTCAATGCCCTCTCCATGTGATGTTTATTGGTGGCAAATAGGACAACAGTTTTCTCAAGCTGCATCACTGCACATGGTGCATAACTCATGGTGTTGCCTTCTCTCATAAATATCAACTACTCGATATAGTTTGTGTCTTTTTTTCTATTCTTATATTGTTGATCCGAAGATAAGTGGAAATGTATATTTATACCTTCGATCATTTGGCCATCTGACTCTGGCCTCTGGACATCAGTGGAGATGTCAGCTAATTAAATGCATGTTTGTCAATTAATTATCTATCAGGACTACCCCCTTTGAATCCAGAGGGAGAAGATTTTCCAGTCCAGCACTGCTCCATGCCCCAGTGGACACAAGCACTTTGTTCTCTCTGATTTACTGTTACTTGCTATGTTTCCTTGTCATTGGACAGCCATGTATGGGACTTGAACTGACATCTCTCCTTGATAAGGTGCATGAATATTACTGGTCCAACACTGGCTTGGATTTGGTGCTGAGTCAGCGTAGTTGCTAACATAGCTACATATCAAGCTACACTGCTTTTGAACACTGGCATTATGCTTAAAGCACTATGTCCAGGTCACTCTCTGTATTGGCCTAGTGTGAGAAGCCTGGACATGTTTGCAGTGCCCCCGTCACTTAATGCCCCCATTTTGACTCTGGTTTTCTGACTCTGACTGTGCCCTAGGCTCTGTTAACCAGACCCAAGTCCTGTGCTCTGATTAAAAGTGCATAGTATTCAGGTATAATTGCAATTGATACTGGAAACCTAGCTATAATTCCCTAGTTTAAAGCAGGACATGTGGGGTTCGAGGCCCAGTCAATCAACTGCACTTAGGTGTGCACTACTGTGTTGCCTTCTGTAATTTTATAAGCAAACACAAAAAGATGATGGATGGGGGACTGAAACTTTTCAAACACTCACCAAGTTCTGGGTTAATTCCATTGTTCTTTTGCTCACCATGACACACCAGTTTGGACCTAGCCATATGCAAATCAGTCTTAAGCCTGCTCCCCATGGGAACAGTATAGCCCGAACTGCCAGGCCAGGTCCTCCTTGGCCCGCAAACAAGCATCCTTGGACAGGTTTCAGGGTATCACCCAATATCAGCCAGGCTAGCTTGATTTCAGTGGCACAGTGAGCAAGAGAGCCTCATCTGGGCAAAACCTTAATCACTAAGGACAAACATAGCAAACACACAAGATAATGGATGCAGTGCTGAAACGTTTCAAACAGTCAAGAAATTTGGGTTAAATCCATAGTTCTTTTGCTCTCCATGCCACTCCAGTTTCGACCAGGCCATATGAAAATCATTCTTGGCCCTGCTCCCCATGGGAACAGTTCAGCCTGTACTGCCAGGCCAGGTCATCCCTGGATGGGAAACAAGTATCCTGTGACAAGTATCTTGGGACGGGTTTCAGGGTATCACCCCTCATCAGCCAGGCTAGCTTGATTCCTGTGGCACAGCAAGCAAGGGACCCACGTCTGGGCATACCCTTGGTAACTTAGAGCGAACATAGCAAACACCACAAGATGATGGATGGAGTGCTGAGATTTTTCTAACCCTCACCCCCAGTCAAGAGACTTGGTTTAAATCCCTGGATGGGAAACAAGTATCCTGGGACAAGTATCCTGGGACGGGTTTCAGGGTATCACCCCTCATCAGCCAGGCTAGCTTGATTCCTGTGGCACAGCAAGCAAGGGACCCACAACTGGGCATACCCTTGGTAACTTAGAGTGAACATAGCAAACACAACAAGATGATGGATGGAGTGCTGAGATTTTTCTAACCCTCACCCCCAGTCAAGAGACTTGGTTTAAATCCATTGTACCTTTGCTCAGTATGCCATCCCAGTTTGGATCCAGCCATGTGCAAATCAGTCTTGAGCCTGCTGCCCATGGGAACAGTCCAGCCCGTACTGCCAGGCCAGGTCTTCCCTGGACTGGACACAAACATCCTGGGACTTGTTTCTGGGTATCACCCCTCATCAGTCAGGCTATATTGATTCCAGTGGCACAGTGAGTCATGGGCCCACATCTGGGCATACCCGTGGCGACTTAGGGTGAATATAGCAAACACAACATGATGATGGATGGAGTGCTGAAACTTTTTAAAACACTCACTTGAAGTCAAAGGATCTGAGTTAAATCCATAGTTATTTTGCTCACAATGCCTCCCCAGTTTGGACACAGCCATATTCAAATCAGCCTCACTCCTGTTCCCCACGGGAACAGCCCAGCCTTAACTGCCAGGGCAGGACTTTCCTGGATAGGAATAAAGCATCCTGGGAACGGTTTACGGGTATCACCCCTCACCAGCCAGGCTAGCTAGATTCTAGTGGCACAGCTAGCAAGGGACCCAGGTCTGGGTATGCCTTTTGTCAATTAGGGTGAACATAGAAAACACATCACAATGGTGGATGGAGTGCTGAAACTTTTCAAACACTCCACCCCCAGTCAAGAGGTCTGGAAAAAATCTATTGTTCTTATGCTCACCATGCTACCCCAGTTAAGACCCAGCCAAATGCAAATCAGTTTTGACCCTGCTCCCCATGTGAACAGTACAGCACAAACTGCCAGGCCAGGTCCACCCTGGACTGGAAACATTCATCCTGGCACCTGTTTTGGGGTATCATCCCTCAGCAGCCAGTCTAGCTAGATTCCAGTAGCACAGCGAGCAAAGGCCCATGTCTGGGTATACCTTCGGTCACTTAGGGCGAACATAGCAAACACATCAAGATGATGGATGGAGTGCTGACATTTTTCAAACCTTCACCCCCTGTCAAGAGACCTGGTTTAAATCCATCATACTTTTGCTCAGCATGCCAGCCCAGTTTGTACCCAGCCATATGCAAATCAGTCTTGACCCTGCTACCCATGGGAACAGCACATCCTTAACTGCCAGACCAGGTTTTCCCTGGACAAGAATCAAGCATCCTGGGGCCAGTTTCTGAGTATCACCCCTCACCAGCCAGGCTAGCTAGATTCTAGTGGCACAGCTAGCAAGGGACCCAGGTCTGGGTATACCTTTGTTCACTTAGGGGGTATATAGAAAACACATCACGATGATGGATGGAGTGCTGAAACGTTTCAAACACACAACACCAGTCAACAGTTCTGGGTTAAATCTATTGTTCTTTTTCTCACCATGCTACCCCAGTTAAGACCCAGCCATATGTAAATCAGTTTTGACCCTGCTCCCCATGTGAACAGTACAGCACGAACTGCCAGGCCAGGTCCACCCTGGACTGGAAACAATCATCCAGGCACCTGTTTCGGGGTAACATCCATCAGCAGGCAGTCTAGCTAGATTCCAGTAGCACAGTGAGCAAGGAACCATGTCTGGGTAAACCTTTGGTCCCTTAGGGTTAACATAGCAAACACATCAAGATGATGGATGGAGTGCCGAAACTTTTCAAACACTCAACCCCAGTCAAGAGATCTGTGTTAAATCGATTGTTCTTTTGCTCACCATGCTACCCCAATTTGAACCCAGCCATACGCAATTCAGTGTTGACCCTGCTCCCCATGGGAACAGTCCAGCCCGAACTGCCAGGTCCACCCTGGACTGCAAACAATCATCCTAGAACCTGTTTCAGGGTATCGCCCCTCATCAATCAGGCTAGCTTGATTCCAGTGGCACAGCGAGCAACGGCCCACGTCTGGGCATTACCTTAGCCACTTAAAGCAAACATAGCAAATATAACAAGATGATGGACGGAGTGCTGAAAGGTTTCAAACACTCACTCCTAAACAAGAGATCTAGGTTAAATTCATTGTTCTTTTGCTTACCATGCCACCTCACCAAATGCAAATCAGCCTTGACCCTGCTCCTGGGGGAACAGTTCAGCCCAAACTGCCAGGCCAGGTCCTCCCTGGACCAGAGACAAGCATCCGGGGACTGGTTTTTAGTGTATCACCCCTCATCAGCCAGACTACCTTGATTCCAGTGGCACAGTAAGCAGGGGACCCATTAATTGGCATACCCTTGGCCACTTAGGGTAAACATAACAAACCAAGCAAGATGATGGACCAAGTCCTGAAACGTTTCAGACACTCAACCCCAGTCAAGAGATCTTGGTTAAATCTATAGTTTTTTTGCTCACTATGGTACCCCAGTTTACAGTCAGCCATATGCAAATCTGTCTTGAACCTGCTTCCCAAGGAAACAGTCTAGCCCGAACTGCCAGGCCCGGTCCTCCCTGGCCTGGTACTACAATTGTGAGACCGGTTTTGGGTTATCACCCCTCATCAGCCAAGCTAGCTTGATTCCAGTGGCACAGTGCGCAAAGAATCCATGTTTGGAAATAAAATTGTCCACTTAGGGTGAAGATAGCAAACACAACAAGATGATGGACAGAGTGCTGAAGCTTTTCAAACACTCATCCCCAGTCAAGAGTTCAGGGTTAAATCCATTGTTCATGTATTCACCAGGACAAATAGTAGGGGTAGTATGCAAATTCGACTTTGCAATCAAATGTACTTTCAAAGTCACAAACTGCATTATTTTTACACAGGTGCAGTAGGTGTAGGGTGCCTAATAACTATAAGCGGGGACATTATAACAGATGTTTTATATGCCCTTGTATTAGAAAAAACTTCTTATTGTGTTTTTCCCCATTGTAATGCATTGGCTCCTTAGGCTAGCATGGAAATATTTTAATAAAGTATACATATTGATAGAAAGGAGCTAATCATAAAACTCAGGGACTTAAAAGAATAAATATGACACAGCCAACAACTTGCCATTGTTAGATTTGTTATAACCATTATGGAAAAGAAGCTATAGAACTTTATTTTCAGTTAACCCAAATCTAGTCTTCCAACAGCCCTCTCTCATTGGCTGGTTCTCCCAGGCTCGGCCAAGCTGTCTGAATGAGGTGTGTAGTGGCCTACTAGAGAGACAAAGGTTTTTCTATGGCAGGAGAACTGTAAGTGCAAAAGCAGAGGCAGGATGAGGCAGAGTAGCCAAACTTGACCTTTAATGATTTGTCTGGGTTCTTTGTGGGAATGGTGGTCCCAACATCCCAAGGATCATGTCAGAGCTTCTAGTATTTTGGACACTTTTAACCCACATTAGGAGTTTCAGGCAGTTCCAGAAGTTTGGAGAAGTTTGGAGCATGCTTTGAAAAAAACTCCATACGTTGACCAGATGCAGTGTGGGAGTTGTAGTACCAGACCCCAAGAGGTTAACCAGAGCATCTGAACCGTTAGCTGGTGTTATGGACCACCTGCCTGCATCAAGAAGCATTTCTGGAAGTAAGTGTAAAAGTGTTACAACGTGGGTCATCTGAACTCCGGACTTTGTCCTGGTCCAGAGGAACTTTTGTTAAATCTTTGAGCTCTATTTTCTTCTAAGCATGCATTTTACTTTAAATCTTTAAAAAATAATAACTCTGATTCTCTACATTGGACTTTTGTTGTCAATTTAATCACAGAACTTTAGCCTATTTTTATAAATTGGGGTTGGCTTTTTATTGTGTATTATGTCTCACTTATTTAATGTATAGGTGATTTTAAATGCTTTACACACCTGTCTACTAAGTTAACCCAACCTGCTCTTTGTCAAGGTGAGGAAATAGAAATTTTATGTGGCCAATGTGTCCCCTGCGTGTACCCCACGTTTAGTGCATGTGCATGTCACCCATGCATTTTTCCCTCTCATGCCTGTAATAATAATGCCCCTGTATTTTTGTCCCACATTAGAATGTCAGTTACCAAGTCCTCCATGAAAGAAATGTTAATTCTGCACAGAGGCCTATGTTGCCAATGTATTTGCATGGTGCACGTTTAATAAAAGTCGAGATGAACACGTTTTGTGGCTCAGCCTGAGCCTCAGGTTTCTTGCCTCCAGACACTCTGAAAGCTGCAGCTCAGCTACATATCCCTGACCTTTCGCATACTTCTGGCCCAGCCCGGCCAGCCAAGACAGTATTTTGCACACAGTTATCTACTTGCTCCACAGAATCACATTCCTGCTTAGTGAAGAAGGTAAACAGAACCCCGTCTGCAGAGATAGAGCCCAGCCTTCCTGTCTCCGTTTAAGTGATTTGCAGAGCTCGCATCCATAGAAAGCCCATGGTCCCCACGCAATTTACGAAGAAAAATATGCACACACTGGCTCTTAGTGATGAGCAACCTTTGCTCGAGCGACCTTTACTTCAGATAATACATCCTCCAAACTCAAGATATCAGATAATACTAGTCGCGCAGGTCGCCCTGACACTCAAGGCTTCTCTACTAGATCGAAAGTCAGCTCCCCCCAGCTTCCCCAGTTACACGTTAATTGCACGTCATGACCAAGTTACGCACACAAGTAGGGTAAAGGTTCCAACTGACCATGCAGACCCCCTCCATGTATCCACCCACCTATGACTCACCTATGACTCCTCAAGTGAACGCCCATGTGTACGCCTTCTTTCACGCCCTTTTGCACGCCCATGTGCTCTTATCTCTCTCTTTCACTTGCTCCGCCTTCTCTATGCAATGCAATGTATGTTTAAAGTGTAAATATTGTACTCTGTGAATAAAGTTCAGATGAAGACCCTTCCTGAACCTTAGTGGTGATGGAACCCGATTCTCCCTTAACTCGAGTTACTGAAATAAAACCCTTTTGAATCGGACACCACGGACTCTGCCTCTCATTATATGCATGACCCATTGTTTAAGTATAGAAATTCCGACAGGGTAATATTTTATTTACCACATAATCTGGCGCCCGAATAGGGACAAGTCCCCTTCCCCACGCGCCGGTGATGTAGGTCCAGCCCTTGCCCCCTTTTTCAGCCGCGACGGACTTCAAAGTGTACACGCCAGCGGGTCTTCCTGCTTACGCCCTCAGGCCCACGAGGAGGATGGACTGCGACCAGGCATCCACACGAGGCGGTGAGGATTGCGGATCATCCCAACCAGAGCCCAAGCCGTGGGAGAGCAAGGTCCGAGGTTTCCAGAGGCCCACCTGTTCCGAGGCGCATGCGTAGTAGCAGCCGCAGTATCGAGTTTCCGAGGCCTTCAAGTTCTGCTTCCCGGTGAGTACCGTTATTGGAAATGCATAAAGTTTAAAGACGGGTTCATTTATATGAATTCGGTAAAGACGGGTCCATTTCGGTGGACACGGTAAAGACGTGTCTCTTTATGAGACCGGTGTGACTGTACTGTATTTCAGTGCATAAAGTTAACTGTTTTCCAGTTCATGTTTTTCCCCATGTATCAGTCAAACTGTGTCTGTTTTAGTGTTTTAGTGTTGTAGTGTGAATGGTTGTTTCAGTCAGTCTATTTTGGTGTATATTGTGTTTTCCGTTAAGACAGTTCCAACATGCCACTGTTTTCGAAATTACGTCAGATAGGGACCAGGAAAGGAATACTCGAAGAGTCAGTTCCCGTCCCGCCTAGAGACACACCTGGACATTTCATGTATAACAAACATGGGCTAGATGCCATATTGTTTTTAGACTTATGGGTAGATTACACGAAGGATTTAGAGGAAAAGTACAGATGGCCTGCCTCAGGAACATGGGATTCTGAATGCATTATGAAAGTAGAGGAAGCGCTGTGGAAAAGGAAAGTAAGACCGTCTCAGAAAGATGCCATTGAGTTATGGCGTAAAGAGTCACATAGGAGGGCAGAGAAAGAATTCCACCAAGCAGAGAGAAGTAAACAAGCAGCGGAGAAAGCCAAAGAAAAAGAACTGCGGGAGGAGGGGGAACGGGTCAAGGCAGAACAGGCTGAAAGAGAAAGAAATGCCCTCGTTGCTGGTATTTATCCCGTCCTCTCAGAAGAACTAGCCAGAGCGACCCCCTCAGAAGTACCCAGTAAGTTGCCACCACCACCAGTACCCTTTAGAGTACGTAGAACGAAGCCGACAGCAGCTGAGGCTTTTATTTCCTCCTATCTAGAGGAGCCCGCACCAGACTATGTGAACGCAGAGTTCCCTCCGCCCCCACCAGCGGCTCAGCTCCAACAGCTTCCGCTCCAGCAGATCGTGAATGACGACGTAGGGCCCGGAGCAGTGGGAGGGGGGTCACCGCCAATGCCACGAACACCGATGGGGCCACCACAAACGCCACGAACTCCGCCAGCGACACGAACACCGTTAGGGCTAGGGCCACAACGTACGCCACAACTGACATCAACACCATTTAAGTATGTAGGTGTAACAATCCCAAGTTGTATATACGATCCAGTACCAGGAGAGGGTACAATGCTCCTGTTTTCACTAAGATTAAGACATGCCGTTGACTATTTGATAACATTACCAGATATGAAGGAACACCTAGATAACATATATCGTTTCATTAGAACGGGGGAGGGACCCGAGTGTATAGAAAAGGCCATGGAACACAAAAAGGTGGAGGTTAAGAATGTCATTCTACGTTTTATGATTAACTGTCTGATCAGGGAACAAGACCAACCAGACAAAGAAGTAAAGAAAGGTCTGACAGATTGGAGTGACAACATAGCTGCCGGTCGACATGATAGACTAGGACAGACAGAAAGTATGTACACGAAAGTACGGAAAGAGATCTTATAAATACGCCGTGAAGAGTCTGACGGGAAGTATGAGTCATCAACGGAAGAGTTAGAAGAGGAGCAGGACAAAATAAATTATGTAGGCAAAGCACGACAGTTTGACAGGCCCAAGTGTCTCGACTACCTTAAACAGGGACATTCTATAAAAGAAAGATTTTCCCTTGAAAATCTATTCCAAGCTACCGAAAAAGCTCTGAAACGACGGGTAGAGTGCGAGAGACCCCACACCCCACACGAACAGGAATTGGTCAGGTCAGCCGTCCAATGGCTGTCCAATTTTATCATATATAGCAATGACATAGTGGCCCAGACTTTCTTGAGCCTTCCACCGAACGAACAGCGTTTGGCTGGTATTTACATGGTTCAACATTTGATAACGTTGTACGAGAATCAATATTCTGATCCCGGTCCCTTGTATAAATTACTGGACGATATACTTCTAGAAAGATGGACAGGCCTAGGTACTGATTTAATTAATGTCATTCTGGACCAACGACATAAGTACTTAACTTCTCTGACCACATGTATGCTTCCTGCCCCACACCACGACAGAAAGAACTTGTACATAGACAGACAGAATCCCCTACGAGAGGTGCATCCCGTCAAAAATGAAGCGGGTGAGCTTCAACGAGTGTATGTTTATACACCCTTGACAAAAATAGAAATACTGGAAATGAAAAAGATGTTGCCCTGCCATGATAAAGACCCGGGGGGGTTTCACCGAGAATTAAAAGACATTCTCCGTATCGGAGATTACACGTACGCTGATATTATAAAATTATTGAAAGTACTGTTGCCTGCTGGTATTTACGAAAAGCTTAAGGAAAAAGACTGGGAGGTGGGAGAGAAAAAGATAAGTTGGGCAGCATTGGAAACAGAGGATAAAGGCCGGCACCCGGGTGTTGGTCTTGGGGAAAAAGCTAAAGAACTACCTGAACTCCTGATACAGGTTTTGCCGAGACTATTGATTACTAAAAAGGAAGACTGGGATGCTATTTCAGCCTGTAAACAGAAACAAGACGAGGACACGAGTGATTTCTATTCTAGATTCGAGAAATGTTTTTCTATTAATAGTGGCCTTAAACCCAGTAGTGAATCATATCCTCATCTTTTCGTGAGCAAATTAGTAGAGAATTCTTACCCCAGATCAAGAAGAGAGTACTGAAGGTTGAGAGTACTTGGCAAGCAAATAGTCCTTCGCAAATGTTGCAAATGTTACAATATCACCAGAACAGAATTAGAGAGGAACAGGACCATGAAAAGAGACGCATGAAAGATACAAAAATTAAAGTGCTGGTTGCCCAAACGGTACCAGCCAATGCGAACAAAAAGGGCACAACGCTTGTTACTGGGAACAGTAATTATTGCAAACAGCCAGGTCATTTTGTAAAAGATTGTGCTGTCCTGAAACACAATATAGCTACAGGCAAGACAAAAGAACGACCACACGTTCCAAGGCAGAATAGCACCCCACAGAACACAAACCAGACAGTAGCGACCTTACCACCCCCACCGCCACCTGTTACTGCCCCGACACAAATGTACCAGTACACACAGTCAGACTATCCAGAATACCAACAGTTCTCATGAAACAGCCTAGAGAGGGAAGTTGGCTTGCCCCTTATTGAGGTGCCTGTAGATCAAGAGGGTCCCTATGTACATAGTTGTGTATTGGGAAAGGACAGAACATTTCTGATTGACACAGGGGTGAGCAGAACTACCATCAGTCATGACGAGGTTCCAGGGGCACCCCTTTCAGGCTCACAGAATGTTTCCCTGGGATTTTCAGGAAAGCCTATTGTTAATGAAGTGTCGAAACCAGTTTCCCTAGGAGTTGGTCCATTGTCATGTACCACAGACTTGCTACTTACTAAATCATATCCAGAAAACTTGCTTGGTATAAAGACATTGAAAGAACTAGGAGCAGTTATTTGTTGTTCTCCGGAAGGAGTACGACTATTCTTACGTGATTTTAAGGGACATTATGTGTTGAAGGATTTTGACCATAGACTCCAGAATGTGCCACAGCACCTATGGGCACAAGGTCCGACTGACGTAGGTTACATGCACATTACACCACATCGTGTCACTCTGAAAACAGGAGTAGTACTACCACGTATCCAACAATACAAGTTACCACCTGATGCTGTAGTAGCCTTACTGAAAATTATTGACGAACTCATTGCACAAGGGGTGGTAGTAGAGACTGACTCGAATGTATGTAATTCACCTGTCATCCCTATTCTTAAACGAACAGACCCTAATGCACCACCAGTTTACAGACTAGTTGTTGACCTTCGAGAATTGAACAAATGTGTAGTCCCTCAATACCCAGTGGTCCCAGACATTTCTTCATTACTGACTGCTATTGATTCTGAGGCAACGTTCTTTACTGTAATTGACTTGAAGAATGCCTTTTTCAGTGTTCCCATTCATCCAGATAGTCAGTACCTCTTCGGATTTAGTTTAAATGGACGTAGCTTTAAATTTACGAGGGCTCCTCGAGTTTTACAGAGAGTCCTAGCATTTACAGCCAAGCATTAAAGAGACAGCTAGACAGTATACATATGCCTACCAACACTGCACTGCTCCAGTATGTAGACGATATCCTAATCACAGGCAGCACGATCAGAACCAGACTTCGAAAATGCATCACTGACAGTTTTACACTTTCTGGCAGACAAGGGGCACAAAGTGTCCCCTTCAAAGTTGCAATTCTGTGCACAGCAGGTGGTATACCTTGGACACTTGCTGTCCAAGAGGGGTAGACAGCTGACACAAGAACGCATTCAGTTAATTGCTAACCTTTCACAGCCCAAGACACAAAAAGAAGTACGGGCCTTCATTGGCCTCACTTCATATTGCAGACAATGGATTCCCCAGTATGCCTATCTAGCCAAACCACTCATACAGTTGACAACACAGGAGGCAGCAACCACGACTGTCCTCCCTTGGACACAAGAACATACATTGGCATTTGAAGAATTAAAGAGAGCCTTATGTCAAGCACCAGTTCTAGCGACTCCTTGTTACAGCAAACCTTTTACGCTTTTTGTCACGTGGAACAGCATTATCTGTCCTTACACAAGATCAAGCAGGAAAACACAAGCCTTGTGCTTATTTTTCTAGTACACTAGACCCAGTGGCCCAGGCTCTGCCTGCGTGCCTGAAATCAGTTACAGCAACAGCCCTAGCTATAAGACAGAGTGACTCCATAGTGTTAGGACACCCTCTGACAGTACAGGTACCACACGCAGTGGAAGTTCTCTTGAACAGGACACAGACACAGCACTTGACTGTAGCGAGACTGACAGGATATGAACTGACGTTATTTCAGCCACACATAGAGATCAGACGATGCAATATTCTCAACCCTGCTACACTCTTGCCCTCAAGCACATTAGACACTGCACCACATGACTGTGTGGAAGTAATAAATACAGTGACGAAACCAAGACAAGACCTGACAGACATTGCACTGCCAGACCCTGACCTGACACTTTATGTTGATGGTTCATGAATGAGAACAAGCACAGGAGAGTTAGTGGCCGCATATGCCGTGACCACTGATACTGAAGTCATAGAAACACAGAGAATAGACACATTGTCAGCACAAGCAGCAGAGCTCATCGCTCTGACACAAGCCTGCAAAAGAGCCAAGAACTTGAAAGTGAACATATATACAGATTCACAGTATGCATTCGGTGTTGTTCATGATTTCGGAGTGTTATGGAGGGAGAGAGGTTTCCTGACCTCTCATGGGGCTAAAATTCAGCACGGTCCGCTTATTCAGGCTCTGTTAGAAGCAATACATTTGCCTACAGCCATAGCTATCATGAAATGCAAAGCACACACCAAAGTTACAGACACCATTTCCCAGGGCAATGACCTGGCAGACCGAACAGCTAAACTTACAGCCCAGACGCCAACAGACACGACAAAGACGGAGGTGCCATTACTGACAAAACACATGACAGTCAAGGATCCTTCACAAGATGTACTCGACATACAGATACATGCCACTCCAGACGAAATAAAGAAATGGACTGAACAAGGAGGGGTCCAGACTGACCAAGTTTGGATGACTAAAGGCAGAGCTACATGGTTCCTCCCAGACTCTATGGTACAAGTCATCATAAATACAGCACATAGTCCAGCACACTTAGGAGAAAAGGCAATGCTAGACAGCTTACAGAATATCTGGTTTAACAAGCACCTACGTGCAGCAGCGAAACAGAAAGTGCTTACCTGTATGATCTGTTGCCAGTTCAATCCAGGTAAAGGCATTCCAGTGGAACAAGGCGGATTTCATCCTCCTGACCATCCTTTTGAAGTCCTCCAGATGGATTATATCCAAATGGACAGATGTAGAGGTTATAAGTATGTCCTGGTAGCTGTATGTGCACTATCTAGATGGACAGAAGCGTACCCAGTCCCAGATTATACTGCAGTGACCACCGCCAGGCAACTGGTGCGTGAGTTTTTTCCCCGATATGGATTGCCTCGTGTCGTGTACTCAGATAATGGCCAGCCCTTTTCCTCTGAATTAATGAAACAAGTATCCCTTCTGTTAGGATACCAGTGGAAGTTTCATTGTGTATGACACCCTGAAGCAGCAGGACTTGTCGAGCGTCATAATCAGACACTTAAGACGAAATTAGCAAAAGTTTGTGCAGAAAAAGGCGTGGATTGGATGGTAGCCATGCCGGTTGCCCTCTTTTACATGCGTATGGTAGCTCATTCCAGAACAGGCCTATCTCCTTACAAAGTGGTTTTTGGTAGACCACCGAATATGTGGGGTACGCCTATGCCTAAGAAAATTACTGATGTTGACAGTAACATGCTGACAGATAACCTGGCTTCCTTGATGTCTGCACTACTTTCTTGGCGTTCACAGGTTGCCGCCGCCTTCCCTGACAACACTCAAGTCAAGGAGCATACCATCGTCCCTGGTGACCATGTATACGTTCGTAACTTTGATCGATCAAGCCCCCTTGAGCCGCACTGGAAAACACCGAAACTAGTACTGCTCACCACGAGGACTGCCGTCAAGGTCGAGGGACACAAGGGATGGCTGCATGCCCAACACTGCAAGAAATTCTTTGGAGATTCTGGAACTTTGATAAAGACTAAAGACATTACAGACTCTAAGCCTCTTTACTAGAAAAGACTCCGCAACAGGAATATAGGTCTAAGTTACGATCTAGTAAGTCAGACAGCGTTTAATTGTTTAAGTCCACTTGGTGGTGAATCGGTTAGACAGGTTCCTGACATGTATAAGATCGTAGACCAGAATAGCAAAAAGAGCAAGATGAGAGAGAAATACTGCAAGATATTACGCAGTAGATGTATAGTAACTCTGATTTTCATGTCACTTTTGTGCATCACTATTATGTGTATCAGCTTGACGCTACATGTTTTCTTTCCTCCTCTTTCTTCAGGTATACACTTCCCCATTAATAACACTGCAGAACATGCATTTAGTGATCTGCCACCTCATGAATTGTCATATCGACTAGCCCTGCACAACAATACTTTTATTCGAATGTTGCACCGTTCTCATCAGACCAGCAATGCGACAGATTGTTGGGTATGTGGCCAACTTCCACCTTTTCAAAAGACAAAAGGGGTACTGCCCTTTTTCCCTTTTCCGTTCTCGTACAATGGTTCGTGCGGAGCATGGTTTGACTTAATGACATCACTAGACAGAAAGTCCACAGTTTCCAATGACTAATGGATATGGGGAGATTTGAATAAAGTAATGAATGAGGCATGTTTTCCAGACGAAGACGGACTTCCCCAAAGGAAGGGGACCGATTTAGAAACTGAAGAGTACGAGCAAGGAAATGCTTCCCTTAACTTCATGATCTTGAATGTTCAGCCCAAGAAAAATGTAGGTCCACCGTTTATAAGAGTTCTACCAGTAAAAGGTGATTTGTGCGTTAGAAAGAAAGGATCAGTACATTTGGGACACAGTGAATGTAATACTGTAGTCGAGTTTAATGATCAAGGAAAGTCTTCCTTCAACACATCTCGCCATTCCTATTTCATTTGCGGTCAGACAGCCTATACATATCTGCCCTTAGACTGGGGTGGAACATGATATATATCGTTCCTTCTGCCCCCTGTCTTTCTAGCCCCATCCCATTATCATCGAGATTTACGATTAGAGTATGTTAGACACCGGAGAGAGACCGATTCCTCCATGATTGATCAGACAGAGACAGCTTGGGAGCAATATACAGATTTCAATAGAGGATTATTCTTTTTCATAGGTCCCATCCAAAACAGTAAACTAATACGCAGGTTAACAAGAACTCTAAAAAGCAGTAGTAAATGAGACTGCATCTGCTCTGGCTAACTTGACGGAGGAGCAGTCCGCCATGAGACTTGTTGTTCTTCAGAATCGTCTTGTTCTTGACGTCATCATGGCAGAGAGGGGCGGGGCTTGTAGAGTGATCGGCTCCAGTTGTTGCGTGTTTATTCCTAATAACGCGCCATCCGTGTATGCAGCAATAACAAGGCTCCACAAGATTGCTCACGAGATACATAAAGACCCTGGCACATGGACTTGGTCCGGTTGGCTCTGGAGTGTAATATCAGCATGGGGATGGAAAGTATTGTCATTCTTAGGAATGATTCTGCTTATGATATTCAGCTGCTGTCTCTGTCTGCAATGTGGCCCGGCGATTTGCGGCTTGTGTGCCACTGCCTGTATTCCCCATCCACATATACAAAAGAAAAAAGACAAACAAATGATGCTGTATGATCAGATATACGGTCTCATGAATATAGATGTGTCCTGAAGGGCACAGCTCGGGACATGGAGGGAATGAGGAAATAGAAATTTTATATGGCCAATGTGTCCCCTGCGTGTACCCCACGTTTAGTGCATGTGCATGTCACCCATGCATTTTTCCCTCTCATGCCTGTAATAATAATGCCCCTGTATTTTCGTCCCACATTAGAATGTCAGTTACCAAGTCCTCCATGAAAGAAATGTTAATTCTGCACAGAGGCCTATGTTGCCAATGTATTTGCATGGTGCACGTTTAATAAAAGTCGAGATTAACCCGTTTTGTGGCTCAGCCTGAGCCTCAGGTTTCTTGCCTCCAGACACTCTGAAAGCTGCAGCTCAGCTACATATCCCTGACCTTTCGCATACTTCTGGCCCAGCCCGGCCTGTCAAGACAGTATTTTGCACACAGTTATCTACTTGCTCCACAGAATCACATTCCTGCTTAGTGAAGAAGGTAAACAGAACCCCGTCTGCAGAGATAGAGCCCAGCCTTCCTGTCTCCGTTTAAGTGATTTGCAGAGCTCGCATCCATAGAAAGCCCATGGTCCCCACGCAATTTACGAAGAAATATATGCACACACTGGCTCTTAGTGATGAGCAACCTTTGCTCGAGCGACCTTTACTTCAGATAATACATCCTCCAAACTCAAGATATCAGATAATACTAGTCGCGCAGGTCGCCCTGACACTCAAGGCTTCTCTACTAGATCGAAAGTCAGCTCCCCCCAGCTTCCCCAGTTACACGTTAATTGCACGTCATGACCAAGTTACGCACACAAGTAGGGTAAAGGTTCCAACTGACCATGCAGACCCCCTCCATGTATCCACCCACCTATGACTCACCTATGACTCCTCAAGTGAACGCCCATGTGTACGCCTTCTTACACGCCCTTTTGCACGCCCATGTGCTCTTATCTCTCTCTTTCACTTGCTCCGCCTTCTCTATGCAATGCAATGTATGTTTAAAGTATAAATATTGTACTCTGTGAATAAAGTTCAGATGAAGACCCTTCCTGAACCTTAGTGGTGATGGAACCTGATTCTCCCTTAACTCGAGTTACTGAAATAAAGCCCTTTTGAATCGGACACCACGGACTCTGCCTCTAATTATATGCATGACCCATTGTTTAAGTATAGAAATTCCGACAGGCTAATATTTTATTTACCACAAAGGGGTGAGATAGGGAACAATTTTTTTAGACCTTGACTAAAACATTTATTTTGTGTTTGTGGCCTTGATACTACTGGTAAGTATTATAATCACAAAGAAGGGGCGAGGGTTAAAGACAATTTATACTCCGCCACCCCGAGACCCCCGAGAGAACATTAGTGTACACACGAAAGGGGTGGGAAGAGTCAATATTAATACCGTATATACTAATATGGTAAAGAATAGAGTCAGCCCCAATAGGGCATATCGCTCTATTTGGAAAAACTGCCCTCACTCACATACCGAGGTATGTGACATGCTTCATCATCGGGCCTGCTTACAATACGCCCTGGTGTACCCCACACAGGACGGAGCATAAGGGGGGGGGGAAAAATAATAAATTCCACTTAACACAACATATAATCAAACAAACTGGACAGACACAACACTTAATACAACCACTGTGGTGAAAATAGTGCAAACACCTTGTGTTTTCAAAACCGAAAAGTGCGACAAAGAAATAGTGCAGTATAGGGAGTGAATTTAAGACTGGTTAAAGGTGTCAACTAGAAAAACAACTTTATTAAACGTTACTTGGCACCTCTACCAGGATTAAAAAGCTGAATAAACAGAGGATGGGAAAATGCCTTCAGGAAGTAATTAGGAACCTCAAGGCTTCCCTCCTACCACTGCCAGAGTCAACATGTTTCGACCGCTCTTGATGCACCTGTATGGTCACTCCGGTCTTCGTCAGGACCGTCGCATTCGGTTTCTCTCGGGGTCCCCCCGTAATCTGGGGGAAAATTATTACCCCTACAGGGAGGTAGGTCCGAGGGATCCTAACCAATCCTGTATAATCTGTGGAGAGTATCCCCTTGAGTGCGGGAAAACAATCACTGTGGCAAAGAAAAAGAACAAAGGGGGCGAATAAGGACCCTTATGTATATCCACCCTTTCCAACTTTCAATAATGTACTTTTTGGCCACTAAATGGTGTGTCTGATGATTTTTAGAAAGCCCCAGATGCATGGTCGTGCATAGGCTATTAAAAACAACCTTCAGAATCCCTGTATAGTCTGTGGATCTTTAGGCATGCATCCCTTTTAAATAAACCATTTGACTTTCTTAGTACAGACAGCAGTCCTAAGTACTAAGAAAACACTATATACAGTACAAAAACCGATTCCAAACACCATCAACCAAACCTGTTGTAGAATCCCCACTGTGGGTGTAGCACACTGTTAATTGTGTACACTACTGGTAAGTCCCTACTTATCATTCAAATTATCCACTTTCCATCCGCTGGTATATAAAGCACCAGAAGTAGGCTACCATTTCACCAGTAAATAAAGTAGCAGAGTCTAGCAAATTTTACTTGTATCATACTGAGGCAATACTGGATAAACTAGGAGGTCTTACATATTTTAGAAATTATCAGAGCTGACAGGACTTCTACTTAGATGAGGGTAAAACAAAAGTTGATTGAAATTGAGTTCTAGTAGCTGACACTCACAACAGTCCATCAGATTGGTCCACACATTCAAAGGACAAGTGCATCATGTACTATTATTGCACTTGTTTTGCTTTCCCTATAAACATCAAAGGGTGTCACCTTGTGTTGATATTGTAGTGGTGGCAGGATACTATTCTCATCTACTGATGCTGCTGCTCACTCTCGCATGCATCCTTTCAAGTGGCCTAGTACTTACTAACTCATCCATCCAGAACCACCTACTAGAACTCACTCGCATAATAAAAAAGGCACATAACTACCACATTCAGTGACTCACCCACCCACACAACCCCACACAAACATGACCATCATGTACCAAGCACTTTCACATGTCAAAACGAATGCATGACATCAGTATATCCTGTATCCAATACTCCTGCCCAAAATTACCGTATTTTGAGTAATCAAGAGTGATATAAGGGATAAAGCACCCCATCCCGTACATTACAAGGATACTGCAAGTCACTGAGGAGTTTCAGAACAATATAGAGAAACAAATCTAGCTTTTCTCTATCTAACCAAAGCAGAAAATAAACATATTCTCTCTGCTCATCATTGTAAGCAATTAAAATAGAGCAAAAAAAAGCAATGTTCTCTTTTTTGCCTTAAACAGCTGCTTTAATTCTGCTCAGCGACCTGACCTGCCTTTCACCTCAGCTGATGACCTTGGCAGATAGCATTGTAACATCAGAACTTGCCTGTAATAACCTTATAATAGTCCAGTTCAGACTTCTTGTCTTTATAATTGGCAACTTGGTGTGTCACAAGTCACCGATCATAAAGAAATTAGTGACTGCCATTTATACAGTGATTATAAAATCCCATATGTTATGGTAGTATTATTAAATTGCATTAATATTATTGTGGGAATTCATTTCTTTGTAATAGGTCTCTCCTGATTTCTTGCACTACATAGACCCTATTTTCGAGTATTATATCATACCTCTTGAACCCCAAATGAAAATACTAATAGTGATAGATTCCATGGTATTGTAGGTAAAAGTAAATATATGGAAATACTAATTGAGTTGATAGCTTGGTCAATTTTAGACCTGATAGCTTTAGGGTGGTCTTCCTCCAAACATTTTGCCTTCATCCTCCATTTTTGCAGATTTTGCTACCTTAGGACTCTGCACTTTACCACTGCTAACCAGTCCTCTAAACACGGTAAATTTGGCTTACACCGAACTGGCACATTTACTTTACTTGTATGTCCCTAGTAAAGTGGTATTACATATAACAAAGGCGTGTAAATTAAATGCTATGAGTTGGTCTGCAGCACTTCTTGTGACACACCCACTTAAATAGATTATCAACATGTTTCAAGCCATCCATTGCAGCCTGTGTGCAGTTTCAAACTGTAATTTTGACTGGCGAAATAAAAATTTTGCCTGCCTAAACTTTTTTTTTTAATATATATGTTACCCCTGGGGTAGGTCATAAAGCAGGGTGTAGTGTATTTAAATAGTTGGACGTTCACTTTTAACTTTTACATGTCCTGACAGGGAAAATCGCCTAAATTCATTTTTCACTACTGCAAGGCCATTCTCTCCCACAGGATAACATTGGGTTAACTCTTTACATGAAATAAGTCATAATTGTCAATTTGGAACACGTATAAATGATCAGTTTGGTGTCTAAAGAATTGTAATTTAAAGCCCTCTTTAAAGGTAAAGTCAGATTTAATTCATAATACTGACAGTACCACCTTAGGAAAGATGGCATTTTCTTGTCCCAACCATTTGGTGTCTGCAGCCTGTATCCACATAGGTGCAGCTGGCCATTGGTCTCTGTGAATTGTTCCCAGAGAGTGGAACAAATGTTAATAGATGTTTGCAGGATGGGCCTTCTATGACTTGATAAAGGAGAGGACTTGTCACCTACCATACATACAAATCACTAAGGCACTGCCTAGGCACATTTACAAAGGGTTTGACACTAGTGTTTTGTGATTCCAGACAACCTGAGGCCAGGGCAGGAAGGCAGGAAATTCAAATTCTGGAAGCTACTCCTACTTCATGCTGGCAACAGGTATAAATAATAGACCCTCACACCCAGCTCTTCAGTACAAGTCCATATCTATGGATGACTCAAAAGGACTTTTTTTCTGCTCTACAAGAATGACAGCTACTCTTTTTCCTTGCTTACCTGCTGCCTGAGTGAAGGAACTGGACCTGCATCTTGATCCTAGGAGCACTAGAGTGACTCAATGGCTAGTTGGCTTATCAGAGCCGCAGGGACAGAAAAGGCTCCAAGCCCCATGAATAGTAAATACACTCACACATATACTCTGTCTGCTGTGAGTCCTAACCTCCAAGTGGTGTCACCTAGTACTAGACCCTTGGAAGTAGACCTGAAGGTTCTCTGCCAGCCCAGCTGTGGTCCTGTGGTCAAAAACGATGCAGCACAATGCTTCTCCTTGCAGCTCGGCTTCCGAACTAGCGATATGTAAAGCATCTCCAACACAGTACATCACATCGCAGCCCTCAGTCGCCTCAGTACTGCCACCATGCAACGCATCCTTGACACAGGCTTTCACATCACTCGTCGATAGCCTTCTCAACATCAATGCAGGGCCTCACATCACAGCCTTGCAGTTACTCTGAACCACCACTCTGTGATGCATCCTCGACCTGGGATCTCAAACGCTCTGCAACCAGGATTTTAGGTACTCAATCATCTGGCCTAGCTTGGTCCCTGTATAGGCCCAGCAGTCCATCGCGCTCGGCCTGAACTTGAGACTTTGTCCCGGTTCAGCGTGAGAAGATAACTACAGTTGGCACTAAGGGATTCAAGGCACTATTTTTATTGAACACTTTTGAACACTTTGACATTGTAATTAGTCAAATATTTCATTACATTTTGCTCTATTTTTCTAAATTGGTGAGGAATTTTTTTTGTCTTATCTTTTCACTTTATTACTGTTTAAAGTGCTGTATAAATACTTTACAAATTCCCTTTAAAATAAGCCTGACTGCTTTGTGCCGAGTTAACTGAGGGTCTTGTACAAGTAAATTTAGGCTTTGCTTGTGACTTCACCCTGATAGAAATAGCGGCTAGTTGTTGAGTAGGGTTTCATCCCCTCAACACCCCCCCCCCCAGATTTCCAAAATTCCAATATCCATTTACAATAGATGGAAGGGATTCCTAATATAGAAGCCCCTCTAGAATTTCTTTATTATTGTCGAGTTGTGACATCTCTAGGCACCTGTAATAAAGAAATTACCTAGCTGCCCAGTTGTACTTTGTTATTAGAGAAGAGTTGTGATGTCACAATGCTGCTATCAGAGCTGCAAGCCAAAGAGATAGTCAGTTCACAGCTGCAGTTTAAGCAATGAAAATCAGATTTTTTTTTCATTCCTAGATTTGTTTTCCTAAAATGAAGAGTGATGAGTAGAAAAAAGATATTTATGGCAACATGTTTATTTTTTTCCACAAGGTTTATGACAGTAATGGTATCATCTTTGCATATTTATACACCTCCTGAGCCACAGCACTTAAATTAACATAGTTCTAACACATTTTCAAACCAATTAGGAACTCGTCTTTAGTGTGGTTTTTTTGCACTATAGATTCAACTTGTATTCATCATGTCGGCAAACATAATAATGATTTCAAATGAAAACTCAAGGCACCAACAATTGCATTGCTAGCAATAAAATACCTTCTGCCAAATGTTAAACTGATATTGCAAATCACAAACTCTGTCACAAAAGTGATGGATATCCTGTCCGCCATATTACAAGTGCCATAGGACACAATGCCCACACTGAGGGCCTGATCTAGATCTTAGTGGATCAAACGTAATGGATATCCCACCACCCGTATTACAAGTGCCAAAGGGTCTAAGGAGAAGTGTGGCTCACTGGTTAGAGGAGGCAGACCTGGAAGAAGAGGTCAGCCTGGGACCAGGGTTCAATTCCCATCTCGGCGGGGTCTTGAGTCCTAAAATGTCCATGACTCAAAAATTCTCGCTCCGGTGCCTACTCGATTCACGGGTTCACACTATGCGACTCTGGGCAATAGCTTGCTTAATCTTCACAATGGCCCCTCGCGGCGGGATGCCTGGCTTTCACCTTGCGGATACCCTGCCGGGGTTACCTCACAGGGGAATACCAGGACGGTTTCCCTAAGCAAGCGCTTAGAGACCGGTTGGTGATTTGCGCTATATAAATTCCTGTACATTTACATTTACATTTACTTGTAACACAGCGGACAGGACATTCGTCACATTTATGACGGAGTATCCCATCCGCCACATCTAAATCAGGCACTCAGAGTGTCCCTTGTTCCCCAAATGTCACAGAACTCATCAGTGATTTTCAAGATCTTTATGATGTACAGTACAGAGTACCTTATCCCATATATTAAAATATAATTTTGGAAAAGTGTCAATTATTCTCATATAAGTGAATGCAAGCAAATATTCCCTTTATTGTCAAATTGAGAAGCTTTACAAATCAAATTAGGGTACATTAGCTCTACATATATGAACGTACAAGAGTTTGGTTCACTACACGACTCAGTTTATTAACTTGAATTGGAACGCCACAGTTTAAATTTGTAGAGATACTCTCCTCTGGCCAGCACCGGTTAATTGATGCAATTTGTGCTTTTGTGCTCGGTAGTATCATGTAGTTGGAATACTCAACTGTATCCAGTTTGGCTCTGAAATTCCAACTATCCATAACTTACGTGCTTTGAGGCATGCATCTACTACCATAATGAAATGTGCACCTTACAATGCTGAAATGCTTACATCTTAATAATACATCTTAAGGAGAAAAATGGAGGTAGTGTTTTTTAAGGTACCATGCAAAACAAAAAGGCCCTTACCTTTGCTTCTGACCTAACTCCAAGAGATTCTGCACATCGCTTTTAGCCGATGACTTGTCATTTTTCAGAGACTGAAAAGGACAGAAAATATTGGATTGGTTAGTATATAGGTATAATGGTTCCTAGGTGTGCATATTAAGCAAAAAAATAATAATGCTTCAAGTTCATTCTATTTGGCGATATAATTTAACCTTTCCTAAAAAATAGACACACCCTGGGTGATTTTAAATGAGATAGAGATAATTATTTTTGTATTTTTTTAAGAGGTAATACACAACCATAATTCATATAAAATTAGCAGCAGGCGTAAGAACAGTAGATAATGACAGGATACAGGGTTCAATCCGACCAATTATTGTCCTCTTGAACAGATCAAATATCAAGATTCAAAGCACACAAGAAATAGGGAAAACCAGGGGTCTAAATTCTACAATGAGCAGCAAGAGTGGGTGATGTATTACAGATCGCATATGATAATAAAGTGTAGATCCTCAGTATTTACCTTGAAGGCTTGATTGGGTACGGCAATATTTAATAGTGCAACAAACAGATACAGTACTAAGGAACATGGTGTTGGGTTATCATCAAACTTATAAAAAAACAGAGCTCCTTCTCCTGAGTTTTGTGAATCGTAGGTGGTGTTAAAATCCCAAAGGGGACGTTTACATCAATGGGAGTTTGTTCCTATAACAATCTATTGATTATTAAATACGATGTTTGTATGTTTGTGTAAACAATGCTAAAATAGTATCTTTTAAACATTGAAAGATTTGTATACAGTGCTGACTTTCTGCAAAAACGAATGTGTATATGGTTTTTATACAAAAATGTGTTGTTATTAATTTGAAAAGTTTACAAATAAATGAATGACATTTTTAAGGAAAAGTTTTTTTGTGTATATGATGTTCTTCATGGTACTCTTGGGCCCGACATATACTTAGTTGTAAATTTGGTAACCCGTGCAATATTGCAATCCATCCCATTGATGTAACGTGTTAAAATCCCTTTGGGATTTTAACACCACCTACGATTCACAAAACTCAGGAGAAGGAGCTCTGTTTTTTTATAAGATTGTTGACCCAATCCTTTTCCTGTCAGAAAGGGTAGCTCCCTATTCACATCTTTTGGGTTATCATCAAATACATCGGAAACTGAAAAATATTTCAGTATGATTAGATTTGTGCAGAGTCGTAAAGTGTATATTCTTGTTCAGACCTTATACAGTTAGCAGCAAGAGTGGAAAGTGCATTATATATCACATATGTTAATAAAGTGTAAACCTCGGTATTTATCAAGATGGCTCAGGTACAATAGTGCAATCGATAGAGAAAGTACTAAAGATTATCATCAAATAGATCAATTACTGCTAAATATTTCAGTGCAATCAGGTTCGTGCAAAGTCTTAAAGTGAATATTATTGATTATTCCAGCCCCTTCCAGTTGGAGACGTCTTTTTCTTTTGTTTTGTTTTTTAAAACAGATATTTACATTTTTGTAAAATACAGAAACACTTTGCATTCCTAAAGCCTTCAGCATCAACAAAAGTGGAAGATATGACTGAAACAATAGTAAAATGCAAGATCCTAGTAATTACTTATGTGGATCACGATATGGCAGTATAAAACCAGTTTCTTATTATAGAGTGCTTAGGGGGGGATTTTTCAAGCTTTTGCACCGTGTTTGCATCACAAAAGTGAAGCAAAACGACGCAATCTTTTTTTTGTAATTTACTTTGCAGCGCTAAGCAAGTTTAGCACTAGAAATAAAGTAAAAGTAATGCGAAGCTGTGCATTGCACTTCTTCGCGTTACTTTGAGCCATGGGGCCAGGCCAAGGCTGGTGCATGGGCGTTCCCATGCACCACCCTTGGCCTGGCACCATGGCTCAAAGTAAGTTATGTTCCCTCCCTGTCGCGCAATGCAGGGAAGCGTCGTGGGGGTTTGGGCTGCGTGACTTTTTCGTAAATCTCCTCCTTAGTCTCAATTATTGCAAAAGTAGATCAAATACAATAGTTGTTACCATACACCTGGCTATACCAGAGTTGTGGAAAGAAACAAAGTACTGATCCTGATAATATAATTATGCTCCTTATGCGATGATCATTAAGTCATAGTGAATTAAAAAAATATTTAATATACTTAAAAATCAGTGAACTTTAACCTCCAAACCCTGAATTCCATATAGTGTTACAGGAGGAAATATTTAGAATGTCACTTCAAGTTGGGCCATAGGCTAGGAAGAGCCTATACCTCTCCTTTGAGTGATGTTCAAACAACCAGAAGAGCGTAAAAACCACTCCCACTAGTGAAAGAGTAGAGTGTCTGCCTTGTACGCTATTCTGACAGGTGATCTCCATGGTGCTGAGGCACAAAATATCGAGTACAAAATATCCACTTTCAAAAATATTGAGTCAAAAATATTGTGGCATGAAAATACTGCCTGCAAGAATATCGTTGTCCAGAGTAAATAATAATAATAATAATAGGGGCATTTATAGAGCGCCTGGTTACGCACATTGGCGTGTCCCCGCGCTATAGTGAATGGGAGCGACAGAATCATAGCAACCAACCCTGGCATTAGTCTACCAGCCAAAAAGGTTGGTGTTGGGTTTACCTCTAAATCTAGACTCTGAAGCCTCGAGGCGCAGTTCCAATGGGAGTTTGTTCCAACTTTTGGCTGCCTGGAACCTGAAGGACCTACCCCCCATGCGTACCTTTTTTACTTTGGGGATCTTCAAAAGCCCCGAACCAGAGGATCTGAGGTCTGAGGTGGCTCATATCGGGTAATCAGGTCTTGTAACGGTTGTGGTGCCTTACCGCCAATGATGCGATGGCACTTGCACAGAGCCTTAAACTCGATTCTGCTCCTGACTGGGAGCCAGTGAAGCACCTGAAGCGCTGCCTTCGAGGCCGATCTCCTGGGTAGCCTCAAGATCAGGCGTGCTGCGGCGTTTTGTAACACCTGGAGGCGGTCAAGGCTCTTTCCTGTGGCGCCCAGGTAGAGGAGGTTGCCATAGTCCAGTCGCGCTGTTACGAGGGCATGCACCACTGTCTTTCGGGCCTGCGTGGGAAGAAGCTCAAGAACCTTCCGTAGGCTTTTCAGGACACCAAAGCAAACCCCCACCACCCTATTAATCTGGAGCCCAAATGTTAGGTCAATATCGAGCCATACACCCAAGTTTTTGGCTTCCTGACATGGTATAGGTGCGGACCCCAAACATGATGGCCACCATGCCGATGACCACACCGACGGGCCCCCCCACCACGAGCACCTCCGTCTTGCTGCCATTCAGCCTCAGGCAGTTGGTCGACATCCAGGATGCAAGCTCTTGCATGCATACTCTGAATCTGTCCGCAGCAAGACCAGGAGCGCGCGATAGGGAGATGACCAGCTGCGTGTCATCGGCATAGGACACTATGCGCAGCCCATGGCCCTCCACTATGGTAGCCAGTGGGGAGACATACAGGTTAAATAAGGTTGGGCTCAGGGACGAACCCTGTGGTACGCCCTGACCCAAATCGACCATTCTAGAGTAGTGGTCCCCCTGCCTGACCTGAAAGCCTCTGTCTACCAGAAAGGACAGGATCCATTTTAGCGCAGCTTCTGAAATGCCACCTTTATTCAGACACTGTAGCAAGGTGGCATATGCTACAGTGTCGAATGCTGCGCTTAGATCCAGAAGGATCAGGGCCATAGTTTGACCCTCATCCACCCCTTGTCTAATAGTCTCGACCGCCATCAATAGGGCCGACTCAGTGGAGTGGCGGGCCGGAATCCGAACTGAGTGGCATGAAGGAGATTCGCTTCCTCCACAAATTCCATAAGCTCGATATTCCCAACCTTCTCCGCTACTTTGGCCATAGAGGGTAGAAGTGAAATGGGGCGGAGGCTCTGCAGTTTCTCAAAGCTGATGTTTGGCTTTTTTTGTATGGGAAGCACTACCGCCTGTTTCCACCCAATAGGTCCCAAAGGAAACATCTAACAAATGCCTAATATAGTACTCCAAAGTCACTAAGCTTTCCGCAAGCCGCTTGGACGATGTGGGGTCCCTAGGGGAGCCTGATTTTACAGATCTACAGATCTGTATAAGCGTCTCTGGGGAGGGGGTGGTGAGGTTTACCAGACCGTGCTGACCCCTAACTTCCCCCGCCGCTTCAGCGAATTCAGACCCTGTTGTCGTTTGGCGCGGGAAGGATGAATACATTTTAGCAACTTTTTCTGCGAAAAAATCTGCAATGCAGTTGCACACATCCACAGAGCAATCCCCCGATACCACGGAGGACTTGGCTACCGAGATAGATTTATATAGTTTAAAGAGTTCCTTCGCAGAATTCTCCGCGTCCCTAATCTTCTCTGCGCAGTAGGCTGCTTTAGCCTTCCTAATCTGCCCGTGATATACCCTCCTCATCACTAGGTGATCCTGTTTAGCCTGGGTCGTAAAAGCCACCCTCCACTGCCTTTCAGAGCGCTTACACTTCCCTTTAGCCAATCGCAGTTCCTCATTGTAGGATGTATGACATTACAACGCATGCTTTTACCACGCATGCTTTTACAACGCAAGTATTACAACGAAAACCTTTACAACGCATAGCACTTTGGGGTGCTGGATAGTGAATAGTTGAATTTACTATTCCAACTCCAGTCCCCGTGGACACTAGGGTAGGTGTTGGATAGTAAATTAAATCTATTCCCTATCCTAAAGCGCCCCCCAGCGCAATGCGTTGTAATGGTTTGCGTTGTAATAGTTGCGTCGTAAAGGGACTGCGTGGTAAAAGTTGCGTTGTAGAGGATGTTCCCCCTCATTGTACCATGGGGCCGTTCTCTGTGTGCGGCGCCCGCCTTGGTCTGACAGAGTGGGGCCGTGGAGTCAAGCGCCTCTATAATACGCTTGTCCAGATTACTGCTTGCTGTTTCCACAACCACCCCGCCCGGTCTCCCTCCTTTGGTGAGTGCCTCCTCAAACCTTGTCTGAAAGAATTTTGCACACTTCTGGCTTAAATAGTTAAGGGGTGCCTGTTCCATTATTCTCGTGCCCGTAATCTGTATCACAAAGGGCACCAGAAAGTGATCTGACCAAGGAACCGGAATAGTGGGTTTAACCTCTACTTCCCTCCAATTCGCAAATATCGGGTCCAATACGTGGCCCTGCTGGTGAGTGGGGGTCTTCACTGTCTGATCCAGCTGGAGGGCCTGCAGTTCCTGACAAAACCCTACCGCCCCTCTGTCCAGGGAGTCTTCCACATGTATGTTTAGGTCCCCTAGCACGAGGAACTTATCTCTACATAGAGCGGCCTCTGTTATTCCCTCTACCAAGCTGGCAGCAAACCTAGGCAGGGGACCCGGAGGTCTATAGATCAAAAATCCCTTCACCGTGGTACCCCCATTCACCCTAATTGTGAAAACACTTGCCTCACTGTCAGTAATCAACATTTGCTCCATTTGACAGCCTAACGGCTGCTTAAATATAGTAGCTAAACCCCCGCCTCTGCCAATAGGCCTGTCCTGCCTGGTCATCACATACCCTTCCGGTAAGGCCGCAATAACATCAGGGTCTGAATCCATATCTAACCATGTTTCCGTGAGGAACAATAGGTCGAGTTGTTTATCCACAAGCTGGTCATAAACATCTAGGTCGTGTTTGCGAAAAGATGTAACATTGAGCAGCCCACAAGCTAAGCTGGTATGCTCCAGCTTTCCCTCCCCTCCTCTGTTGCATACATAGTCGCACTGTTTACAACCTGCACCCTCCTCCACTCTTACGCTGTGTAAGCAAGCATTCGGGGTCTTGGTGCGGATGTTCAGGAGAAGCTCTTTGCTACAGTTCCTTCGGACTCCCTTTTGACCAGGGATCATGGCCCTGGCCCGCGCCTGGCCACGAACATGGTGCAGACGGGCTTACGTATTTACACTCTACTAAATGCAACATACACTCCACATAAAACCACTTAGTGCCACTTAATTACATGCCACATAATTACACTCTACTCAATGCAACATAACACACTCCACATAATACCACTCAGTGCCACATAATTACATTCCACATAATTACACTCTCCTCAATGCAACACAAAAACACTCTGCATAAAACAACTCAGTACCACATAATTATATGCTACATAATTATACTGAACTCAATACAACATACACTCCAAATGATACTACTCACTGACACATAATTACATGCCACAAGATTACACTCTACTAAATGCAACATACACCCACATAGTACCACTGAGTGCCACATAATTACATGCCACATAATTACACTATATTCAATACAACATAAATACAAAACACATAATATCACTCAGTGCCACATAATAACACACCACATAATTATACTGTACTCAATGCAATATAAATACACTCCACATACCAACAATCAGTACCACATAAATACACTCCATGCAATTACACTATACTCAATGTACCATAAATACACTTCACATAATATCACTAATTATCACATAATTACACTCTATCAAATGCAACATAAATACACTTCACATAACATTCAGTGCCACATAATTACACACCACATAATTATACTCTACTTAATGCAACATAAATACACTCCACAACACCACTAAGTAACTCATAATAACACGTCACATAATTACACTCTAATAAATAACACATAAATACACTCCACATAGTACTACTTACTGACACCTAATTAAACACAACATAATTACACTATACTCAATGCAACATAGATACAATCTACAAAATACCACGCAATACCACATATTTACACGTCACATAATTACACTCTGTTTAATGCTAAATACACTACACATAACACTCAGTACCACATAATTACATACAAATAAATTACACTACACTCAATGCAAAATAAATACACTCCACATACCACTCAGGGCCACATAATGACATGCCACATATTTACACTCTACTCATTGCAACATTATACACAACATAGCCAAAACTTCAGGATGAACACATAATGTCCCAAAAGCAAGACATATTGGCTATGCCAATGCTTGTTCGATAAGCCTCCAGTCAGCCAGCATGCAGCTATTGGTCAGCTATAATGCCTCACAGTGTGAGCATTACCCTCTTTAAGTGAGCACCTGAAATGCAAAGGCAGAGAAGAAAAAGAGTTCTTGTTTAACAATCCCCATTGAATGTTCTACACCAACTCCCCATGGACCTATTATGGCACATCTAATTATGGTCCATTCTCAAAAGCAGATTGTGTCTGCTGTAGCAAAAGTTACCCACAACACTGGAGGAGCAGAATCCAAGGCTGTCTTCAGTTATGTGTGCAACATCAGTGGTAATTGCATCACTGTCTTTTAAGCTGCCACCGATGAGTGTAATCTGTCCCTGCCTATTTAATAGTTTTCACTTGCTAATGTGGTTACCTTCCTGCATTTTCTGACATTCCTTTGTTATTAGTTGCAGTCAGTGTATGTACATGCTTCGAAAATATTAGTAACAAGTACTGCTGAATGTAAGTGTCAGTTGTTCGGTCACTCCTCTGGCCCTCCGGGTGCTCCTGGCTGTCAAGGGAGTGCCCCTCTCTACCATCTACTGGCTCAACTCTGCCTCATTGTGAGGAATGGGATTATTGGTTGACTGGGGAACAAGCCATGATCAAGCAACAGTCACCCTCCCTTGCAATGTAAACCACAAAAATTAACCTGTGCTTTACCCAGGGTAGCTTGGCACACAAGTACTCAAACTAAACATGGAGACAACGTGTAAAGTATTCAGGAAGAACACAAACAGTAATTAAACCAATTTAGACAAATAGATTGTGTTTTTAATAATTGACATGAAAACTTCAAAAATCCAAAGAGTGAAACCCGAGATATTGATTTTTTTAAGTTTTCAGTTGAAAGAGCGCCAAACAGCAAAAGGCGCCATCAAGTGATATCTGGTAATGCAGAATCAGGACAAAGTCTAAAGACCAGTCTAACCCCCATGGAGCATGGGCTTACTGCAAGAACCAGGCGTGGCCCACTGAACAATAGTACCTTAGTTAGGGATGAATCGACTTCGAGGATCCTGTTGACGGTGATGATGCAGGGTGCAGACAATTTGATGCGTCGGTTCCGATTCACACATCAGCAGTGCTGTGTCGGCTCCGATGAGTGCAAGGACTACAATTTGGAGTTCTCATTTTGGTCGTTGAGGATGTCGGCGAGGATGTGTAGGGACCGTGAGCTAGCAAGCAGTGTCATGCAGTGGTGGTTCTGAAGGTGATGCATCAACTCTGATCCACTCAGCAGTGGTGATGCGCCAGTTCCCTTTCACGCAATGGCCATGATGTGTGGGTGCTTACCCATGCAGTGTTGGAAGTGTGCAAGATCCAATCCACGCAGTGGCAGTGATGCACAGGATCAACTGGGGCTGCCTGGGCTTTGCTGAAGTAAGCACCTTGGGCCACCCTCCAGGGGGCCATGTCTGAGGTGGCACCACTTGGCTTGCTGACTCACAGATGGCAGAGTCCAGGTTCAGAAGCAGGCGTGTTAGAAGTCTTTTATATCCCTGAGACTTCAGATCAGGAGAACAGCCGACTGGCACTTTGCGTTATTCTGCGTTCCGAGGTCAAGTGATACAGGTACAGTCCTTCCCACCCAGGCATGGAGTGCAGCAGGTCAGCACATTCAAGGCAGCAGTTCTTCCAGAGCAGTTGTCCAGCAGGATGACAGAAATTTAGCAGCACAGCTGTCCTTCTTCCTGGCAGAGTATCCTCAGGTCCAGAAGTATACTGAAGTGATGAGGACTGAAGTCCAATTCTTATACCCGCTTCCACAGAGGTCCTTCCTTTCTGTCCTAGCTCCAGGCAGGAGGGTAAGCCACCCTTTGTACAAGACAGGACTCAGTCTATTCAGGTGTAAGTGAGGCTGTGCCCAGATCCTCCCTCTCATACTGCCAGGATGGCCCATTAAATCACATCTAAGCTGCTATTGTGCGTGGCTGTCCAGGGGGAATACACAAAGCCTAGCATTCACAATCCACAGATGTGTTTCAGATACAGTCTACAGGCACACTGGGCTAAAAGCAGGAAAATGACAGATTACTGAAAACGGCATTGTCAAAATTGTAATGAAAATTAAAGATGAGTTATCCTCACAATTCCATTGGAATTAAACATGACATATTACAGCCTTTCAGTTAGGAATTACAGCTTATTACATGTAATAATGAATCTCCAATGTTATTCTACAGGAGGGGTAGGCCTCACAGTAGTGAAAAAGGAATTTAGGAGTTTTTCACACCAGGACCTGTAACGCTTAAAAGTACATGCCCAAATTTTCTTTACACAACACCCTGCCCTATAGGCTACCTAGGGCCGACCTCAAGGGTTGACTTATAAGGAATAAAGGGGAGTTTAGGGCTTGGGAAGGGGTTTTAAATGCCGAAGTCAACTTCGTAATGTGACATTGCCTTCAGTCTGCAAAGGCAGGCCTGGGACAAGTTTCGTGCTGCTTAATCCAGATTTACTAAAGCTTTGTCACATCACAAAATGATGCAAAGTCAAACAAAGTAAAGCATTTGTTTTTACTTTCCAGTGCACAAATGTATTTGGCATTGGAAAGGTGCCCTCTTTTCAGTGCAAATTCCCCTACTGGGATGTTAGTTAGACCACACACCCATAGTTTCGATACAAAGGTGGATTTACCAAGAAAGCCAAACATACTTTAAATAAAAAATTACACCTGCTTGAAGCAGGTGCTAACAAGTAAACATATTTCATTTCTCAAAAAAACAAACCCACACCTTGCATATGTGGTGAAGTGCACATCACACATAACAGTAATGGCATCCTTCTATGTTTGTCTAGACATAACAGTGTGTACTGAACAGGTATGTTTCCAAAACAAATACTATGCTAAAAAGTGCATATTGACCTCTATGAGGCTCTTTGTCAAGCAAGGCAGCCTTTTAGTGCACCAGCACAGGGGATGGCAGTAGCAGCAGGACAAACTTGGAAGATGTGTCTCTGGAACATATTTTTCCTCTCCTGCAATGCAGGACAGCAACCATGATTACTGAGTCCTGTGAAAAATTAATAACTGCCCCAAAGTTTGTGCCTTTGTGTGCCATTTGCCTCACCTGCCAATGTGCCACACATATCAGCTCTTGCGTCTGTGTCTCCTGAGAATGGATGCCTGGCATGATTTAATCAAAGCAAAGTGTACCAGTGTGGAGCTTAGCAGTCCTAGTGAAGCCTTTTTAAAACAAAATCTATTACAATGACTGCAATTACTTTCAATTTTCAAACCTTGCATTTTAGGAGCCTATCAGACAGGGTGTACAGAAAACATGACCGTCACATGAATAACAGATGAACAAGCAACTTCTCTCTGTACAAAGAGTACCGGAAACTCAGTCCTCCTACAGTATGTGAACCTTGCATATTGTATACAATCAGGAACCATGAGAAGGCATGAGAAGGCAAAGCATAATACTAACATGCACTTATTTATTGGAAATCTGTCAATTCGGTATAGCATGTCACTGATGCATGTTTTCCATCAGGTTAAAGCTAAGGAATCTGACCTGGGACCACTGTTCCCTGTAATGTGCGCGCCTGCGCACCTTTGTCTCACAGAGCATGCAGTGTAATATGAGAAGCGCACACATACAGCTGAGGACAGTTCTGCCACCACTTTTCAAATGTGTGCAGCGCGAAAGGCGGAGGGAGACCACCCGAAGTTCGTCAGCAAGTGGCTCCTACTGCATTTCTTTTGTTTAAAAGGGCTTGGCTGTGGTGCAGATTGTATGCTTTTTTGAAAGTAATCATGTTAATCACAGCGCCCTTGTGCACTGCAATTAACATGAGTACTTTCACAAAGGCACACAATCTGCCCGGCAGCTGTGCCCTATTAACAAATGAAAGGCAGCAAGTCTGCAAGCATGACCAGGTGTTTCTAAAAGCACACGTCCTGCCTGTAGACTAGCTGCATTTCTTTTGATAATAAAGCGGGGCAGATAGTGTGCCATGCTCTATTAACGAATGAATTGCAGCAAGTCTACAAGCATGACGTGTGCGTTCAGGTGCTTCTAAAAGCACAGGCCCTGCCTGTAGACTTGCTGCATTTCTTTTGATAATAAAGGGGGGTAGATTGTGTGACATGCTCTATTAACAAATGAAAGTCTACAAGCATGACGGGTGCTTTAAAACGACCAGAAAGCACACGTCAGGCTTGAAGTCTTCAGAGACGATTTGAAGGCATGGCTGTGGGAGGGGCAGGGGGGAGACACCCTTAAACATACCTAGGAAATACCAGCCTTTCGTCCCGTCTTCACATAAAAGTTGAGTCAAACTTTAGGGTATTAAGACAGTGAACTAACAAGGGTACCTTCAGACAAGCCGGAAACAAAGGCCTCTTACTGTCACAGTTTGATAGCAAAAGGAAGCCATACTTGGGTGAGGTGGGTCTCTCAAGGTCTTGTGCCCAGCGCAACTGCACCTGCTGCTCTATCCACAGTGCATTCAGTTCGGGGAATATATTCTCGATGCCACCCACATTTCCTCACAATAGCTAAAATGATAGTGTTTCCTGTATTAAAACCTTTGCTGCTTTCTAAATTATTTTTAATGTTCTGCATTATAACTTCAGTTAAGAATATCTCACGCTTGACAATAGCATGTTCTATGGAGTAGGGTAAAGTAGGGGATAATTGCTTCACCCAACATGGACAGAAGGATCACATGCACAGAGCTCTCCACTGTTAACCTCCTAGATTGAAGTATGTTGTATAAAAACTTTTGCCCATAACTTTTTTCCAAAGGTTCTAGACTCATAGACCCGGTTTTTGTTGTGGACTTTTGTCTCCATTCTGTGCTCTCCATCCTAGTTCTGGAACCTTTGCCCCCATTTGGTACTCGTTCTGGGGCCTTTGTCCCCTCCTGATGCCGGTTGTGGGACCTTTGTCCCATCTGGTACTGGTTCTGGGACCTTTTCCCCCTCCTAGTTCTGGGACCTTTGTCCCCTCCTGGTTCTGGGACTCTTGTCCAGTGCCGGTTCTGGGACCTTTGTCCTCTCTGGTTCTGGTTCTGAGACCTTTGTCTCCTCCCGGTTCTGGGTCATTTGTCCCTTCCTGGTTCTGGGACCTTTGTCCCCATTTAGTGTTTGTTTGACCCACCACCAGTTCTTGGACCCTTGTCCCGTTTCAGCTTCTCTGTCCAGGTTCTGGGCTCACTCTGGACTCTCTAACCCGCTTCTGGGCTCGCTGTCCCAGTTCTGGGCTCTCTCCCCAGTCCTTGGCTTTCCCGGTTTTTGGACTTTCAGTCCCAGTGCTTTGTTCCCTGTCCTGGTTCTAGTTAGACTCTGAGTAGCGATTCTGGTATCATGGGTTATGTGACACAGTAATATTGCAAGTACAGCACCAGGTGAGACTGCTGTCCATCTTGGGGTAATGATACAATTGTGATCTGACTTAGCATAGTATAGGAAGGGCTTGAACTTGCCATTCAACATGTTATACTACAGATTCGTCTTGCTGCCTACTTGCCCTGTTTCATGTGAGTACATGCACCAATGCGCTTCTTCCTACCAGCCGTAACCGGTCTCCAGAGACCACCACCTGAGGAAGAGTGTCAAGGGCTGAGAGAACATTATGAGCTTCTCGTTTTGTGAAGAGTGAAACTTGTAATTCCACTATGCCAGTTCCTACTGCGCTTTCCTTATAACTGACTGCGGTGATTGTGAATAGTTCCAATTCCTCCGGATGCAGGTTTCTACCTAGCTTCCTGTGTCAAACACGGTCCTCTGTTATAGTTTGTGTGGAAGCAAACAATATGCTCTAGTGACAACTGGCAAGAGTAGAACACTCCGGTACACGTTAGAACACACATAGGTTTTCTGAGAGGCTGAGGAGGTAAGAACACAGAGAAAGGGCTACTGACCACTGTCAGGCATATTACATGCATAACTAATATACAACATTGGGCTCATAGACAGAGGAGCTCAGAGGTCCTTATCAATGACAGGTGAGGTGATCACTGAAGAGAAAAGACTTTATTTCCTTCCTGAACTCCGAGAGTGATGTGGTGAGCCTGAAATCCAGAAGGGTTTTTCTTGGAGGTCCTGGTGCGTACACTGTCTCCAGTTTTCATTCTTGGATTTTTTCGATCTGAAGACTTCCAATGTCATGATTTTCAAGCAGGTGAATCAGTGGACCTGTTGTTACTGATTTGTAGGTTCAAGCCTTAAAGTCGATGCAGTCTATGATGGACACGATTTGCAGATTCATCACTCTCGCAGTCATGTGATATATATTGAACCCCGTGATGAGATGGGCAGTGGCACATTGGATGCAATGCAATGGAGTGAATGCGGAGTGATGGAAGCTGATGAGTAGGACATTGCCACCACCCAGGTGAGAGAGGCTCAGGGATTGTGCTTTGCTTCTTACTCAGTTAGAGCTGTGACTGAGTTCTTACATGTCTCTCGGGAATTGAAGAATTTATCCAACCAAACACTGTTCCCTGTAACGTGACCTTACATTGCTGCACACAAAGGAAAATAATTAGAGGGAACATTGATCGTTGTACCCACATGTGCGGTCTGGTTCCTGGCGCACATAGCCTTGGCCGCAGCGCACAGGGACCTTACACTGCTGCACACAGAGGAAAGAAATTAGAGGGAACATTGCCTGGGACATTCCGAATATTGGAGACAGTGTTCTAAAAGGGTAAAGATGGAAAAACAGCCAGTCCTTGTAAGACGAAGGGAATGCCTGCCTTTTCATTTTTTTTCTTGAGCTCCTCTCTCCTGCACTTTGTTTTGCTCATTCTCTTTCACTCTTTTTACATCTGACCAGTGACTAGTGCACTGCATCCCTCAATTAAACACATCACACAAATGCTTTGGAAATTTCAACAGTTACCCTAAATACCAACGTCAAGGATCTACTGGGTAACTCACTGACATAGAACATGCACACACATACACACCGGACACTTAACACTCACTTTACACACGAGCTGTAATATTTTCAAACCCTCATATCTAAACACCATTATTTAAGGAAATGATACTCCTACCCACCACTTGTTTTAAAAATAAAGTATTACAATATTTAAATAGCAAGTTTAAAAAACTAGGCACAAATTGAGAATTAAATATTGCACTTAATGGGCAATATCCTGGTTAGGGCCTGTTGAAGCCTGAAAGACCCTAGGGATAGAGCCAGAAAACATTCACCCTTTTCCACTCGGACTGCATTCTTCCTTCACTTTACTCATTTCTCTGCCTCTCTTTTTTATTAACATAAATGTGTTCCTTCCCTCCTATAATTTTTTTCAGCTACCCTGACAGGACTTCTCTGTTGGTACTGGTTGGACTCTATTGTATTCTCGGTTGCTTGACCAAGCCACCAGAACTTCACTATGTGGCACTTCTGTGCAGACCAATACAGTGTATGAACTATGGACCTCCTGACCCACATTGTTGGACTAGGCCCCTTTTTGCAGGGTTATCTCCAAAGTTTTTACTTCTTCCTCTTATTTTTTTCTGACCTGTTGTAGTTGGCTGTATGACTCTGGGCACTTTACCACTGCTGATCAGTGCTGAAGTGCATTTGCTCTCTGTGTCAATTGTTATCATGATTGATGTTTCTATCATTGGCATATTTTATTTACTGGTAAGCCCCTAGTAAGGTGCTCTGAGTGTGCGTGGGCCGCAGCATTAATTGTGCCACCCAAATGAGTATCCCTGAAAAGGTATCTCAGATCTGCCACTGCATTGTCTGTGCACAGTTGTTAACTGTCATGTCGGCCTGGCAAGTGCAACCACTTGCCAGGCCCTAACCTTCCCTTTTCTTACATGTAAGACACCCCTATGGTAGACCCAAGGTACCGTCAGGGGCAGTGTGCAGTGTATGAGAAAAGTAGGACATGTACTGGTGTGTGTGACATGTTATGATAGTGAAATACTGTCAAGTTCGTTTTTTACCATTGAAAGGCTATCTTGCCCCATAGGGTAAAATGGAAAATACTTTGTAACATCTAACAAGTATAACTTCCCATTGGGACAAGAGTGAGAAATAAAGTGTAGCCTCTCTGAACTCAGAATGTAATAACACATCTTTATGTAAAGATGTTTTTTTAATTGTGTGAAAATGCCACTTTTAGAAAGTAGCAATTTTCTTGTGTAACCATTTTGTGTGCCTCTGCCTGTTTGTGTATTGCCTGTCTGGTTTTGGAGTGACAGGGGCAGGGGGTTTACATTCACTGTAGACAGCTACTGGGGGATTGAGGTGTGCCTGCCCCTTCCTGAATGACTCAGAACTGAGCTGAATAGATCTTGCCTGAATTTAGAGTAGTGGGAGGAGATTTCCTTGCATCTGAATAGAGCCGGTCTCCCTTGCACAATGCTGTTTCCGCCCCCTGTGGTCATACTGCACCAGTAAGGACAGAACTGGTTTGGATAAGGCTCAGAGACCCTTCCATAAAGAGAACAAAGATGTTTTGTGGTATAAGTATTAGACCTAAACCCCAGAGCTTTAGATTACTCCTGGACTCAAGAGGAACCTTTTTCGAGGAGAAGAGCTGCAGAGTTGTGAGGAGTACTGCCCCTTTGCTGTGTGGGGCTGGCCTGCAGTTGCTGTTTTTGCCAAGAAAAGGATAAAGACTGGAACTTTGCTTTGAAACTGCTTGAAGAAGCTCTCCAGGGGCCTCCGTGTGCTGGCCTCCTTTTCTGAAGTCTCAGGGACACAACTACTTCACCCCCAGCTCCCCTAAACTCTGCTGCTGAGAGGTCCGACCTTCCAGGAGGTGCATGTTCCAGTTCTGGGCCTCTGGAGGTTGTACTTGCTGTTGGGAGCTGGAAGAAACCTAAAGAAATTAAGAAATTGACACATTACGCTTCTTTTGGCTGTTTTTCTGATGCAGCACCGCTGTGCGAGGAGAATCTCCACGCATTGCTGCTGCCGAAACCGATACAGTGCCTGTCGCTTCTGCATGTACCAATGAATCAAAGGATCGCGGCTCAAGAAACCGACATAGTGCCGCTCAACGCCGATGCAACGATCTCCGCCACATCCTGGATTTCCATGCATCTCACTTGTGCAGCAAGTTTTTCCCATGCATCACCCGGAGAGCAGAACCGTCTTGGAGTCGACGCATCACTTTCCTCTATAGACCCAATGTGACGCATCACTTCTCCTGCGTGCAACAGAACTGTCGCATTACCTTCTCATGGTCTCAAGAACTGACGCATCTCTTCGTTTCTCGATGCTTCCCATCTCTGTTGCTGTTTGGCCTTGTGAATTTTGATGCAACTACAGGTACTTTCTGAGAAATCACACATCCATTTTTTTCTCTGGACCAAGTTGTTTGAAACCTATTTAAAGTCATATTCTTATTACATGTATGTAAGATTTTTGTCATTTTGGTCTTGTTGAGTTTAGATAAATATACTTTATTTTTCCAAAGTGGTGTGGAGTCCATTTGTGGTGTTATCACTATATTACTGTGTGTTATGAGTACAAATACTTTACACATTGCCTTTGGGATAAGTCTGTCTGCTTGTGCAAAGCTACCCAGGGGGTGAGCAGGGGTTATCTAAAGTGACTATCCCCCTTACCCTGACTAGAAGCATGGGTCCATATTTGGACAAAGGTACCCACCTCTGCCAACGAGGGACCCCTATTTCTAACACACATCATTTGTAGCTCCTAATATATGATAAAGAATCCTCATCCTACTGCATTATTCTCCTTCTCTCATCAACAGATTCGGCCTGATTTATTAAGGTCTTGCATTGTTGTCGTGTGATGCAAGTCGTCGCAAGGCAACACAATACGCACTCTGCATTACACATATAAAGAGAAACAGTCTCTAAGAGTTGTTTTTGTGTCAGAATGTGACCCTTACTGTACAACAACATTCCTGCCTGTAATGCAGGCATTCAGCAGCATACACAAGGGTCCTTGAATTGGCATTACGCAGCCACAAGAGCACAGGCGCCCAAAGAGAGCCAAAGAGCATCATATCTAAATGGATATGGCGTTGTTTAGCCCGCTCTCATTTACAACACAGTGCAGCAACTTTGCTTTTTACCCTGCGCTGCATGAACCTTCGTAAATATATGCGTTCATGCGTAAGGAGTACGTTGCTGCTGCACTATGGTGGGAGCATGTCACGCACCTCACCTCATACGTCCTAAAAGGTCTTCAACCAACTAGTAACTTTACATCACGCGCTCTGCAAATCAGAGCCCTGAGTTACCCCAATAGGCTTATGAAGTGCAATATATATGTTACAGAAAAATACACATGTTAACAGTAAAAGAAGACATTACAGACAAATATGACTGGAAACGAGTTATAGAAACATCAGAACAACTAAAGTTACACTATGATTTGATTGCCAGTTTTCAATGGTTAGGAGACCTAGGGCTAGATGTAGGTAAAATAGATTTACCGATTTTTAATTACCGAATTTTACCGATTTGGTAATTAAAAATCTGTAAATCTAAGGGGTGGATATGTAGGTATTCCAGATGTGCTGGAATACCGATTCTGAAGAATTCGGTATTCACCGATTCGGTAAATACCGAATCGGTAATGCCCAATCATTCCTATGGGCTTTGAAGCCCATAGGAATGAATGGGCATTACCGATTCGGTATTTACCGAATCGGTAAATACCGATTTTCACAAGGGGGCAGGGGGTGTCACTTTGACACCCTCTGGCACCCCCAAAACAGGCTCGGGTGCCATGCGGCAGGCATACATGCCCTAAGGGCAGGTCTGCCTGTCACATGGCACAGGTGTGCATGCACACATGTGCATGCACACCGGAATCGGTATTTTACCATCAAATTGGATTTGATGGTAAAATACCTAATCGGTAAGGCCTCTGGGACTCTGAAGAGTCCCACCTACATCTGGGTGCCTCAGAATCGGTAAAATTACCGAATTTATATTTTACCGAATCGGTAAAATTACCGAATCAGTAATTTTACCGATTCGGTAAAATAATGCCCCCTACATACGTGTCACCCATTTACCGATCGGTAACGGCCAAAATCGGCCGCTACCGCTAGAGAGGCAGTGTTTTTCTGCATTTATTCACTATTTATTATCATAATGACAAATGATAATTACACATCCTGAGCGATCATAGTGAAAGTTGTTTATGTTTATACTTATGTTTATGTCTATGTTTGTAGCATTATTAGAGCGCAAAGCTGTTAACCTAGGTTTCCCAGCGCTACCTGAACCAGCTATCTTCTGCAAGCAAATGTGCACTTGATTAGAAGAGCTGGGTCTTTAGTTTTTCCTTGAAATGGTTCATGGTGATCACATATGCAGCAAGTTGGAAGTGAGTTTCAAAGTTTAGCAGCTAAAACCCTCATTGTACCACCCTCGCATGGGATTTCGTGAACCCAGGGACACAAGCTGGTCCCAGATTTGCTGATCTCAGATTCCTTGGTAGATTGTAAGGTTCAATCATTTTTTAATGGACAAGGGACCAATTTCGGAGAATGCCTGGAAGAAAAGGGACAAGCTTTTCATTTAATTCTCTTGTCAATCGTCAAGTGTGCGGAACCTGATGCCTATCTTGGAATCCTGAGAGGAAGATGTGTGGCTGCATTCTGAACTGCCTGTAGGCTTTATTTTTTTTCTAGTTTTTATAGAATTCCAAGATCAGAAGAAGGATTATTACAGTAGTCCAGATGAGACGTTATATTAATCTGTCCACAGTTTTCTGAGTATAGGGGCCATATGTATCATCATCACCATTTGCGATTTCTAAATAGCGAATTTTAAGGAATCGCTATTTAGAAATCGCTAAATGGTATGTATGTACAAAATCTGTATTTTTTAGCGATTTCCAATTATTCCTTATTTGCGAATTCGCAATTTTCGAATTCGCAAATAAGGAATAATCGGCCAGATTCATGAAACGAAAATCGGATAGCAAAGGGTCAGATTCTGAGAAGTCAAACCTCGTGGTAAATAGCGGAAACTTAGAAAAATGCACTTAAGGGAATTTTTCTAAGTTGTATGTTACACACACACATGTCCTTGGGACATGTGTGTGCATAACACCAGCGTCCTATGTCATTTCAGGGCTGCAACAGGGTTTCCACTGGACACCCCTGCACCCTTGAAATCGCAAACTCAAAATGCGAATCGCTAATATCGATTCGCACAAGGATATGTCATCCCATTCATTTCTATGGGCCTTTAGGCCCATAGGGATGACTGGGGAGTTATTCCTTATTTGCGATTAGCAATTAGCTAATCGCAAATAAGGAAGCTGTAGGAATCGCAAAAAAAAATGCGATTTGTACATGAATCCTTTTTTGCGAGTCTGTAATAGCGATTCCTTAATAATCGCTATTACAGACTCGCAAAACGGGACGTTGATGAATCTAGGGGAAATTCACATTCATTTCTATGGGCCAGGAGGCCCATAGCAATGACTGTGAAATAATTCTCAATTTGCAAATTCTCAATTTGCAAATCGCAATTTGAGAATTATTTCAAGGGTGCAGGGGTGTCTCAAGGACACCCTGCTGCACCCCTGTAAATTACATGTGTGTGCATATAGCGCACATACATGCCCAGTGGGCATGTATGTGCGTCATGTGCCACCCTCACAAATGCACAATTGTGCATATTTACAAGAAATCGCAAATTACCACCAACTACAAGTTGGTGGTAATTTGCGATTTCTAAACCTGAAATCGCAATTCTAAAAAGCTTCATACATAGCATTTAAGGAATCTCAAAATTGCGATTCCTTAAATGCTTAAACAAAATAAGGAATTGCTATTTTTTGTGATTCCTTATTTTGCAAATTTTTCATACATTCCAAAATCGGTAAAAAGGCTGTTTGCAATTCGCTAAGGCCTTAACGAATCGCAAAAGGCTTGATACATATGGCCCTAGATCAGTAAATCACCCATCATTTTATTATGACTCTTATGTAGACCAAAACAACAGGCAGATACTTTTTTCACTTGACAATCCATTGTCAGATTTTTATCCAGCCAAATAACTAAGTTGTTGAAAGTAGGTTTGGGAGCTGGTAGTCGACCCAGCTTCTCAGGCCACCATTGAGAAGAACCGGGGCTGATTTCCTAATCACCTCTGTCTTGGTCCTCATTTAGTTTTAAGCAGTTAGCATTCAACCAGCTTGCTACAGCTGTTAAGCCATTTTTTGGCCAATCTGTATTCTTCCCTTAATTAGGAGAAAGCAACCAACTGAGTGCAATGCGTTCATGGCTTAAATAATAGTCCGAGGGAAACCACAATGTCAGCTAATGTGCTACCATAAACATTAAAGTGTGTGCAGTCAGGGAAGAACCCCAATAGACATCACACAAAGTGGGCATAGTGGAGAAGAATGGTGGCTCTGCCAACTGGAGGTGGCGCTGACTGAGAAAGGAAAAAAACCATTTTAGAGCTGTCTTTCAAATATCACACTTTAATAATTGGTGAAGGAGCAGGTTTTGAGAAGAGCTTGGTGGAGTGTAGGGGTGTTGAGGGTTTTTTAGGGTTCTGGGATTGGTGGAGTTTAGGTGTAGAAAGTTTTTTAGGGTTGGTGTAGTTTAAGCATGGCGAGGGGTGCTAAGCGGTTCTTAGGAGTAGTGTCGTTTCTATGTGTGCTGCTTGATGCAGCACACATAGCAGTTGTGAAATTTGATTTTTTACTTATTGTTAATGTTCAGGAAGGGCCCCCTTCCTGCTCATAAACAATCAATGGAGTTCTGCTGTTTCCATGTGTGCTCCACAACGCAGCACACATGCAAACAACAAAAATTAGGGGAAATTAAATGTTTCTCCTCATTGCGCGAGGGTTGGACCAGATATTATCCGGTCTTAGTTTTGCAGCTCCCTCATATTTACGCCACCCTGTAAATATGGGTCAGCGTCAAAATCAATGGGTGTTGCGGTGGAATGCCCACCACAACACTCATGCCCACCCTCTTCACGCTAAGTATTGCGTGAAAGGGTGCCTTATTTACAAGGCAGCATTAAGCCACGCTAAGGGGTTTTACACTGCCCTGTGAATAAGGCAAAGCCCCTGCTGCCACATCAACATCGAGAAAAGTGACGTTGTGGTGGTAGTAGGGGCTTGTAAATATGCATCTAAATTGGATAATAGTACACTGCAGTATTAATTAAGCACTGCTTAAATACAGTTCAAGTCAAGCTTATTTTCAGTTAATTAAAACCATAAAATACAATTTGTAACAACTGGTGAGTGCCATGGGAAATGAGTGTTTAAAAAAACATACAAAGCCATGATAAAATGATATCAAACAGTTGGATAAAAACGACGAGTTCTTCAGGGAGACAGCTGAATGTTTTCTTAATATACTTCTCATTTGCATGTTTCATGGTGTGATGTCCTTAGCGTGAGTACGTTCCATTTGTGAAAGTTTTTATTAGATGTGAGAGTGCATTTGTTCGCGATTTGATTGCAATGATTTAAAAGTATAGTGAGCTCGAGAATGACATACTTTGGAATGAGTGACAGTGAACAAAGTCTAACCTGCAGATTTACTTTGATGCCTTCAAGTTCTTTGGATGTTTTCGAAAGCTGGCGAAGGATGTTGCTTCTCTCCACAAACACTTCTTTTAGCTGTTTTTCCAATTCCTCATAGCCCCGTCTATGTAAAGGGAGGATACAGATTACCAATTAAAATTCTCACTGGAAACACTTCTTTTATCGCCACATGCCATTTGATCAATATATACCAACTTTAATAAAATGTATTAAAATAGCGTTGCATTCAGTATTAGGCTACGAGTTCTAACAAAAACTCAGTGAATGAACCAGAAGTGCAGTCATTCTGCATAAACACCTATTGAATCACAGCTGCAACATCATTATGTAGTAGCAGAAGCCATGTTTTCAACCCTTGCCCAGACTAATGTTCATAACCACAAGTGTACCCTTGGACACCATATTTGAAACAAGCTCTGCACTCTTCCAACACTCCCATCTTCTGCCCCACTCTTTTGACTTGCCCACACATTAGTTTACACACTTTAGCACTTAATAGATATTTATTTGCAAGAAGGAAGACACTCTCCATTGTTGGAAATGGCCCATTTTTTAGGGTTATCCCCAAACTTTCAGCTTTCGCCTGTATTTTTTCTGACCTGTTTCTGTTGTTTTTATTACTCTGGGCACTTTACCACAGCTGATCATGCTAAAGTGCATGTGCTCTCTCTTGTAAACTTGGTAAGATTGGCCTACCCCTTTTTGGCATATATATATATGCTTTAGTGGTAATTCCTGATATGTAAGGGGTAGTGTGGCCATGTTTGGTATGGTTGGAATAGTAGTAATACATCCTACTTATTGGTGAAAGCGTGTTTGTTATTACTATCGAAGTGTGCATTTCTCTGTACTTGTGACACCTTGTGGCCTGCCTGGTTATTTATTCAGCATCTGGTTTAGATTGACTAGAGAAGGGGATGTAAATTTACGCTAGACTGTCACAAGGGGGGTTTGAGGTGTGTCCTGCATTTCCTACATGACTCAGAGCTGGACAGAATAGACTATGGCTGCATTTAGAGTGGCTGAAGGAGTTTCCCTTGCACCTGAATAGACCTGACCTGCATTTAGAGTGTTGCGAGGAGTTGCACCTGCACCTGAATAGGGCTGTGCCTGACTTACCACATTTATGTCTCTGCCTCCCTGTAGTGTGTCTGGAGCAAGGGCTTGGTAATAAATGGGGGTGTTGTGCGCTTCTGAAAGTTGTTTGAAGTGCGCCCAGAACAAAGACTTTTGGGCTATAAGTACAGGGGCTGTGACCCCATGATTTTTAGAGACTGCATGGACTTGCAACTTGATGCTGCTGGTTCTACAGTAGAGGACTGTGGTCTGCCAGGAGGAACCGCCTTGGGATTTGATTATTAATATTTGAAAGTGCTATCCTGCTGCCTGCGGGACTGAAATAAGGACTGTCACTTTGCTTTAAGGACCCTTATATAATAATAATTTGCATTTGTAAAGTGCAAACACATCACCCCTCGAGGGTTTCAAGGTGCTGGGGACTGACGTGGAGAATGAGCGAGCTATTGCCCAGAATCACATGATTCTGAGCCGGTGATTGAATCACAACCTGAGATCGGGAGTCAGCCACTGTGGCAGCTGCGTCACACCTCTCTCACTTTTTTTCAAGTGGCAACTAACTCTCCGCCTCTACATGGCTAGGAAACTGAACACTACTAGAAAGCTAGGAAAATCTGTATGTCTTGAAGGCTGGAGGGAGTACCTCAGGGCTCAGCGCTCAACCCGACACTCTTTAATCTATATGTCCAACCACTAGCTGAGGTCGCCAAGAGGTGGGACCTTTCCATCGTGTCATACGCTGACGATACTCAGCCGGTGGTAACATTGACTGATGACAACGGAGCAGGAGCACTGAATGTCAAGCATGGCCTCACTGCAGTAACTGAGTGGCTGACGGCCAATTATTTACAACTTAACGCTGACAAAACGGAGGTGTTAATAGTAGGAAAAAATGCCGAAGCGTGGGGAAAGGACTGGTGGCCGATACTCTTGCCCCCCGACCCCAAAGCAGAGGTAAAAAACTTGGGGGTGTGGTTCGACTCAACCTTGAGTTTTGTTGGCCACACAAAAAAAGTAGCTGCCACAAGCTTTGGTATCCTACGCAACCTACGACCTATATTAAAATTTTTCGACCCCACTACACGTCAGGTAATTATCCAAGCCACAATCTTTTCCCGCTTAGACTATGCTAACTCCTTACTCCTGGGAGCCAATCAAGCGGAAAAAAAACGTCTGCAGCGTGTCTAAAACAGGGCTTCCCCGGTTCGAGTCTGTAACCAAGACCTTGGTAAAACTGCACTGGTTACCGGTGGAAAAGAGAATTAATTTCAAGGCCCTGTGCTTGGCCTTTAAGATTCTAAAAAAATCCTCACCTCCCATGCTATGTCATCTCATAACGCAGTACACTCCGAATAGAGCTCTCAGATCAGAAGGACAAAATCTGGTCATGTTTCCCCGTGTCAGACTCGCCCGCACTGGAGGACGTTCCTTTCAATACATGGCTGCCAAACTATGAAATGCACTACCACTGCGGATCCGAAGTATAAAGACCTTCTTTCCTTCAGAAAGGCATTAAAGACCCACCTGTTTTGCGAAGTTGACATGATAGCCTGTCTGTATGTTGTGCTCTCTCCTGTCTAGTCCAGCGCCGGGATGCCCCTTCGCTGGGGCAGCCGCCGCGCTATATAAGCAGATGTAACATAACATAACATAACCTTTAGAAACTGAACAAATATAGGGGCATATTATCAAGAAAGCTCGATACATTATCGCCGCTTTTATCGGCAGGACACTGCCGATAAAGCGGCGATAATGGGCTTGATAATATGCTCTACGGAATTTCAATCGAAGCCCATGTTAGATGTGAAGACATCTAACATGGGCTTTGATTGGAATTCCATAGAGCATATTATCAAGCCGATTATCGCCACTTTAGTGGCAGTTTCCTGCCGATAAAAGCGGCGATAATGTATCGAGTTTTCTTGATAATATGCCCCTTAGTTTCCAGTTCACTTTTCTCATCTCATAAAAATAGAGAAAGTATTGTGTTTATTCTACTGCCAACAGATTCAGTGCTGCTCTCTTGGAAAGCATTAAGGATTATTCAGCCTGTTTTGTAAAAATGAAAAGGTGAACAGCAGGGCACTAATACCTATTAGGTTGAACACAGATTGCTCCCACTTGAATATACATTAGCATCTGTTGTCTGCAATTGTGTGGAGAGAAATGTCATTACTTGGTACTTTATGTCTACGGATCCTTTGCATGAAGGAGTCGTTTACTCCTGGTTAAGTGCTAGAGAAGCCTGCTATTTGAAACAGAAAATTTCATAAAATGTATCTAAAGTTTAAATGAAGCTGTAATGTTTTAGCAAGTTCAACCACCAATAAAATACACAATGGAAAGGAGTGCATTTATGTATAATCGTGTTACAGTCTCAGTTTGAAAAAACAAGTGTCTAGAGCCCCTATATGAAATGTTTGTTCTCTCTGTCCACTAGCTGTGGTCACCACAGGAAGCGTAAGTACTGACATATTTCCCCAAAACAAATTAACAGCAAATCATGGGTTTGCTACATTCTCACACAGATGTACATTTGAAACAGCATTTTAAATTGCTATAAAGATTTGAAGCAGCCTTCAGTTTGAGTAAAATGTAATGCATGGAAATTAGGTCCTTGTAGTAAAACTATCACCTGCCCATAACAAAATAAGTTATATAGGGGCATGTTATCAAGGGAATTTATCTATACTTTTTTGGCTTTAAAAGCCAAGAAAGCGGAGATAAAATTATCTCCCTATTACCTAGCTGTCGCTAACACCAGTTAGCGACAGCTAGTAGGATATAGAGACCATCTTGGGCCCCACTTTGCATGTCAGAGAAATGTATCACTAATTACATGCAAAGTGGGCGTGCCAAGATGTTAGCGACTGGAAACAGTCGCTAACATCGCTATCTCTTATTACCAACTTTTGGAGATATTCGTGCTAAGCGTGAATATCTCCAAAAGCTAACACCTGCCCTGAGCAGATCTTAGCCATGTTCTCCAATGGGAGGTGGATAACATGGCTAAGAGCATTTGCTCGGTAATGACTGAATATCGCTGACTTTTCAGCGATATTCATGCATTGCGGCCGATTTTTTTCGCAGTTGCGATAAACCTTGGTAATACTGAGGTTTATCTGCGATAAAAATCGCCGCAGGTCGGCGATACATTTTTGTCTCTAACCAAGCAATAGCGATAATTATTGCTATTGCTTGGTAATATGCCCCATAATTCGGTACCAACATCATGCATTAGTTTCTTACAGACAGTTGTTGCTGTTATTACTAATTTAAAAAAGCATGTACTAGCAAAGCCAATAGGTCTCAGTTCTAAAATGCCAAGCTACTGGAACTACCAATGCTTTCGAATTGGCATTCACTTGTACTCATGGGAATGCATAGCAACCAACCTTAATATGTCCGTTTTGGTATTTTTAATTTACCACTCGAATATAGTTGATGCATTACTTTTTAACAGCAATGTTTAAAATACAACCCAAGATTGTGTGTGTGAATAAAAGTTGTCAGTAACTAAACATTCGCATTACCCAAGAATCGGCCTAAATATCTAGGTAAGTAAATGAATTGAACAGATGTAGTACGATAGAATTTAATTGATGTTAAGGAAAATCAACTTTCAGAAGTCTATTATATACTGAGTTAGTCAAACCAGGAACAAAACATTTAGTTGCTGGAACTACCATAGGGAAGTCGAGGACCAATGAAATCGTTGTGCCAATATTCTTTTTGTAAGTCCTGTACACCATGGCTAGTACACCTTGAATGATGTACGCTGTCACTATGTTGTTTAATCAGAAAGTTATCCAAAGACACAAGTTGTCTTTCGAGACTCTAACTAGATCTTGCAATGGTAAATGTCTCATTTGGTACCTCATAACATAATTCAAACATGCTATCAAGTGCACTGAGGTTTATGCAGTTCTTGCAACCCGTTTATGATAGAAATCATGCATATTTCATCGATTTTTAATAATAAATGATTCTTAATGGTGGTTCTCGAAGACCTGTCAACCGCGGGAGAATGGAGTAACCTGCTTAGGTCTCCCCTGTTGGTGATATAATGGATTTATCTCATGCCAGTGACGTTCAAAAATGCGCTTGGGCACCTAGGTAGTATAGTTCAGGATCAGATGCCTCAAAGATACCTAGATAGAAGGGGAATATCAGCTTGTCCCATTAATTCTTACCCATAAACCCACCCGCATCAAGAATATCAGTTATGTTTTCAGGTGGGGAAGAAGGTTTGGTTGAAAGTCAGGGGGATATTGATGAAGTGGAGAAGCTAGGGAATAATATTCATTTTTTGTAGTCAGTTCTGGAGCACTGTCCCTCCATAGTGCTCCCGAATGACCAATATTGAGTCTAGATTTATGTCGATGCATGGTATCAGACAGTGTTATCATCTCATTCTCATAGGTAATCCGGAGTTTATGCTGTTGCATGGCACCAGTGAGCTGAAAGATCTGGGACTTAAACCAATTGATCTTAATCCAGATAATGCCCAAAAGTGGATGGGCTCTCGTATCGCAGGTTGGAGACTGATATTCGGGCTCCTTAAGTTAAGTGTTGTATCATCTGTTTATAAGGATAGTAATATGTAACAGTTGTGATATCAAAGTATTAGCTTGTTATGATGCTGCCTGATCTTTACCATGAGTAGCTTATGGGTGGAATCAAATTGAGTAGCTGATAGCGGGCAGCTCTGACGACTACCTCTAGTAATTGGTAAAGGTTGAGAGCTGACATTGTTAATGCAAAGACGAGAAGATGCGGCAGCATGGGCGGCTCCTCCATTAGGGCAGAGGTGCGCTGTCCCACTGCTTTCTCGCAGAGCGAGAAGCAGACAATAAAATGGTATTTTAAATACCATTTTATTTTCAGCTTCTCACGCTGCGAGAAAGCAGAAGGCAGGAGTATACCTGGTTGGGGGCGGGCTGGAGGAAATGCCTGGTTGGGGGCGGGCGGGTGGGCGGTTCGGGGAGGAGTGGCTTGAACTACTATGAGTACCCTGACTGTTTGGTTGGCCCTGGGGCCAACCAAAGCATTCATGCACACTCTACATTTTCTCTATCTAGGCTGTATGCAGCCTACATAGAGAAAATGGCCTCCCTACAGGGTCCAGCTAGGCGCTGTCCGGGACTCCGCACCAATCACAACGCTGCTATTGCAGCATTGTGATTGGCTACAGGAAGGGAGGGAGCATGTCTGTTCCTGTTCAGGACCAAACCCAGGAGCAGAGGCAGTGCGGGACCAGGATCAGACAAGTTTTAGTTTTATTTTACCCCCCAATGGTAAAACCCGCGCGATAACCCCCGTGCGTCCCCACCCAAGCGCGAGATTTGCGAGCCGCGACTGTGCGGCAGTGCAGAGTTATTGGATCCAAACAACAAAAGGACTGGGCATCACAAAACATGCAAGGGTTATGAATAGGTACTTCCATACTAGCGAGTCAAAAGCTTTGGTACCGTCTAACAAGACAGCCACCACATCTGTGGCACATTCCAGGTCATTAAGCAATGCAAACAGGGTGTGGAATTTGTGTGGATGTGGAGCTGCATGAGATAAAACCAGACTGATGTGGTTTAACCAGGTCTGGTAGCAGCAGGGTAAGTTGATTCAAAATGAGTTTTGCAGCAACATTTTGTGACACAATTGGTTATTGAAAGTGGCCGGAGGATTCGCATTCATGGGAGGCTTATCGGATTTATGCAGAGTTATTATTGATGCTTCTCTCAAAGATGGAGACAATTTTTTCCTCTTGCATGTGTCTTCCTCTATGTCTAGAAAGTATGAGACAAGGATATATGTATTTCACTTATAACATTTGTCAGGAAAGCCATTGAGCCCTGAGGCTTTACCAGACTCATGTTCCATTATGGCAGCTTGTAATTCATCAAGTTCAAACAGTTGCAGTATGAATGCCATGTATTCTTCTCCCACCCGTCCTAGAAGCAGTCCACCAACTGCATAGGGAAACAATTGGATTGAGAAGTGTAAAGGTCAGAATATTAACTGGCAAATGCAGTTTGTGTTTGATCAATGCCCTAAAGGCAAAAGCCAGCTGTATCCTAAATTCCAATAATGTTTGTTGGTGACCCATGGGCGTTTCCACATTATCACTCACGATTTTTCAGGTTGCTCGCCCTCTCTGTGAATAAGCTTTGGCTTATTTACTTTTTGAATTTTCACTCTTGTTCCACTGTCATTATATTCTGATTTCAGATCTGTGCTAGTGGTTGCACATTCTCATTCCCCACTGTTAGACCTGGCATCCTTAATGTGGTGTTTCCCTAACATTTTACCTTCATACCTCCTGCTTATCAGACTTTGTTTTGGCTTGCCTTAGGACTCTGCGCCCCTTTGCTATACTACTTGTCGTCTATCCCTAAATCATAGTAGAATTGTCTTATCCTGAATTGGTATAGTTAATGTATTTGTAAGTCCTTGGGAACATGGCACTAGTTGTGCCCACGTCATGTTAATTAAATGCTGCTAGAAGGCTTGCTCACTGATTGTACCATCCACGTAACTAGCATGTACTAGGTCAGCCATCACGTACAATTTTAAACTGCCATTTCGTCTTGGAAAAATATACCTTTCCCAGGCACAAATTTTCACCCCTAGTGTTAAACCTGGACACCCCAAATGGCAGTGTAAAAAGTATCTAAAAAGAAGAGACATGCAGCCAGATTCATCAATGTCCCGATATGCGAGTCCTTAATAGCGATTATTAAGGAATCGCTATTAATGACTCGCAAAACGGGATTCATGTAGAAATCGCAATATTATTTGCAATTTCTACAGCTTCCTTATTTGCGATTAGCAAATTGCTAATCGCAAATAAGAAATGAATCCCCATGCATTCCTATGGGCCTAGAGGCCCATAGGAATGAATGAGGAGTCATTCCTTATTTGCAATTAGCAATTTGCTATTCGCAAATAAGGATGCGATTTCAAGGGTGCTAGGGGTGTCCAAAGGACACCCTGTAGCACCCCTGAAATGTAAATGTAGACTGATGTTGCGCACACACATGTTCAAAAGAATGCACTAAAGTGCATTTTTCAAAGTTTTCGCTATTTACCACAAAGTCAGACTTTGCGGTAAATAGCGGCCAAAAATAGTGATTTCGCAATTTAAAAATGGTTCATGAATAACATTTAAGGAATCTCAAATAGAGATTCCTTAAATGCAATTCCTCGCAATTTAGCGATTTCGCAATTTGCGATTTTTACATTTGGGATGATGAATCCCAAATGCAAAAATAGCGCTCGCAAAGGGCCAGATTCTCAGAATCTGGCCCTTTGCGAGCCGATTTTACAATGATGAATGCGGCTGATGTACTTTTAAGTTGTACATTTCCTAGTAGTGAAAAAAACTTAAATTCCTTTTCACCACTGTAATGCCTACCTCTCCCACAGCAAAGCTGTAATTTCCAAATGGAAACAGGTACCCAGTTCATGTTTGGTGTCTTTGGAATTTTAATGAAAAATCCTAATTTATGGGGAAGTTGGATTTAAGTTACAATTAGAATATGCTACATTTAGAAAGTTGCTACATTAACAAATGATGGACGGAATGCTGAACAAATCCAACATTTACCCCCAGTCAAGAGATCTGTGTTAACCTTTGCGTGCGTCGGACGGCCCCACGGTGGGCGTGTGCGGAGGACGGCTGGGGCCGTCCGAACCCCGCTCACTTATTAATTCACCCGCACCACGGGGGAATATTCTCAGCGTGCGCAGAGTTAAATCGATCTGTCTTTTGCTCACCATGCCACCCCAGTTTGGACCTAGCCATATGCAAATCAGTCTTGGCCCTGCTCCTCATGGGAACAGTATAGCCTGAACTGGCAAGCCAGGTCCTCCCTGTCCCAGAAACAAGCATCCTAGGACTGGTTTTGGGGTATGATCTCTCATCAGCCAATCTAGCTTGAATCCGGTGGCACAGCAAGTAAGGGTACCGACATCTGGGCATACCAACCATTCATCAATTGTTATTTTAGCTTTTGCCGCCTTGCCCAGATGTGGGTCCTGTGCTCACTGTGCCACTGGATTCCAGCTAACCTGGCTGTTGAGGGCCTGACAAAAGATTTTCCATCGGATTTTGCCATAATGAAATCAGTGAGAGTAGGGGGGGGATTTTCAGTAATATTTTGCTGGGTTAGCTTCACAAAAGTGATGTTCACAAACACAAAATGTTCTTTTGCCAACTTACTTTCCACTTTAAAGAAAAGCAGTGTGAAGCATTACCATGTATTACTTTGCGAGAAGGTGAATTTACATGTTTGGTACATGGGTGTTTCCATGCAACCACCCATGCATTTTGATGCAAACCCCTATCTACAAACAATTGTACACAGGGTTTAGCACCAAAAGTTAACATCCTTTCTTTTCCTACTTTGCATGTATGCTGCACTGTGCAGTACACTTACAAAGTGGGACAAATTGTTTGAAATTGTCAAGGCTTAGTATTTTGTACAGCGTACCCTTCCTGTACAAAACCTATGCTAAATTCAGGCATGCACCTTAACGCTAAGGGGTGTGCCTGGCGCACAGCAGTAGAAATCATAGCCGGTGCTAGGGAGAGGAGAGAGACATATGTCTGTAGATATGGCGCTCTACCTTATCAATATTGATTTTAAACTGAAAAGGTAATTGAGTAGGCAGCTCCGATTAGAAGTAAAACATTTTTGGAGCAATTACCATTTTTATAGATTCCATTTTCCCCACCAAAATAGATGTAAATAGGACAATATATGAAATGTATCTTTAATATGATTAAGAATGTAATCACAATTCTAAGTAATTGTTTAACAGAGTGAGAAATCTGAATACCAAGATATGTAAAAAAATGTATTTTTGCCATATTATATCGTTCTTAGGGAGCATATAAGGGGGGGCAATAATTCAGTTTTATTAGTGCCTAATGTGTATCCTGAAACTTGAGAGTAAATGTGAAGCTTAGCAGCGGAGGAAGGGGGAGTCAGTATTACTAATATTCAAAAAAGAATATTGTCAGCTTAGGCTGAAGTGTTTATAGTAACATTATTAACAATAAGAGCTTCTATTTCATTTGAATTCCTGATGGCAAAGAGTGGTGGAAGGCCCTGTGAGCTGGCCTGCCTGGGCCCAGCCTTTGCCCAGGACCTTTTGGGGGTTAAGTGCCTTGTGATCACTATATCTTTAATTCCAAGAGTGCTGTGTGCTCTGCAGCACTGGGCTGCAAAGGATTTGGAGGGAATCCCGGCATAGGGATTCCCATGTGCGGCTCGGAGAAAAGCGGGAGCCCACCCCACATGCCGGTGCCTTTACTTGTCTAGCGGGAGTCCACCGCACATCCTGGTTCCGTTATTTGTTGAGCTGGAGCCCACCCCGCATTTGTGTGTTTAAATGGCGGGAGCCCATCCCGCATTGTGTGCTCCTTGAGAGGTGGGAGCCTACCCCGCACTGTGGCACCGAGAGAGAGAGATCGCCGCCGCGATCGGCAGACCAGAAGTCAGACATCTTGCCTGGTTGTGGGCGACGCTGAGGGGCATAGGAGCAGCAAGACATGAGGCAGAAGGCACAAAAAAGCTGCCTGGACCGAGGGGGGGTTCCCGTGTCCAGAGAGAGCCCCTCGTGGCTACAAGCCACTGAAACTTTGATTCGGGTCCCGCCGCCACTATGCCGTGCCTAAAGTGGCTGACCATGAGCCCGCTGGAAGTCCTACAGTGGGACCGCATATCCGAAAGGGAGCTGCCAAGAGAGCAGAACCATTACTCCATGCATCCACGGCCGGGAGAGGCCCAAGTGGAGAGCGTCCGCGGGCCGACGAATCACTCAGCCTTCACAAAGGGGAGTTAGGGTGTCACGACGTCGCTGCCACTCTCGGTAGCAAAGGGCAGCAGCCAAGTGCAGCTCTAGTCTCCGTGGGGCGGGGCATTGCCCATGTGGAACCGGTGCAACGAAGGCAAGTAAGGGACTTGCTGCACCCCTCCCCGCTGATGTCCGAGACCATGGAAGGTCTTCCATGTAGGTGAGCCTGCCTGGGCCCACAGTTTGCACCACTGTGATTGGACCGATGCATTTGTTGTGGCAGTCACACCGGATGCTGCAGGACTGCCAAGGGTAATTTCTGTTAAGCAAGGGACTGAGTAAGGCCTCTCTAACTATGTGGGGAGTCTTTAAGTGCTGGATAAGGGGTAAGTACACCGGAGTGCAGAGTAGGCATAGCGTTCATGATGCCTATATAATGTCTCACTCGAATTGGCCCTTTTCACCTGCCCTAAGATGATGTATATATGGTGTCCTTGGACCAGAGGTGACTCTACCATAATGTGTGCATCCTGCCTGTAGTTACTGGGGTGCACTGTTGAGGATGTATCTATGCATACGGTGCCAGTATGGTGCTTAGGCCTAATGTGATAGATGATGTGGATGCCTCATGTGTTTTACCCCTAATGAGAATGCATAATGTGTTTATACTTTTGATTTATGCATAATGTGGTCTATGCCTAATGCTAATGTGATATAATGCTGAGGTCATTTTTGTGCCAGTAGTTACTAGTGGTGTTTTACATTCGCTACTTGTGCTGAGTGATGGTTCTGACAGTAGCCTGATTGGCCCTCTCAGGTATATAATCCCCAGTAAAGGGATATCTAAGTGCCATTTGGCACAGTGTATATTGTGTGATTATGATTGTAATGTGTGTTTGGATAATACAAATGCTATTTTTATTTAACCTTGTGTGGAGTTTCTTTTGTGGTGTGCCTAGTGTGTTGCTGCTGTGTGTGTGTGTGTTGTGCAAACGCTTTACACATTGCCTCTGGGATAAGCCTGACTGCTCGTACCATGCTACCAAGGGGGTGAGCAGGTGTTATCGGCAGCCGGTAAATCACTTGCCCTGACTTGAGTGGTGATGTCTGCCTGGCTTAGGCGCATGCCCTAGCCAACCAGAAATCCCATTTCTAATACTTTTGATTTGGCTTTGTTATTTGGATTGAACAAGTCCACCAATTTATATAAGTAGGTGAGACAATAGTGTGAAAACTCCACTTGCCACAAACGTTTGCCTCAGTTGTATGCCTCTGCAACAACAGTGCAATGGCTTGCAGGTTGGGCTTTGAAATTCAGTGTATCAGTACTTAACAAGACCTTGAAAATAAATTGTAGACAGAATATAATTTTCCCATAGCCTGTCTGACTTTGCCCCCTACACCCCACATTCTTGATAGGAGTGACTCAGCTTCACAACATAATGTGCTACAGTAACACAAAGTAAATATCAATGTATATTTGTCTCCTGTCGTACAAACGTAATAAAACGATTACATCAACCCAAGGGGACTTTAACGAAATAAATCTTGGATAGGATTTTGCAACCATCCCATGATTAGCATTACTTTATCCACTTTTAGGTGACGGTTTTCTGGTACTTAAAGAGGCCTATTTAGTTGGCTACAGATCTGTAATTCTAGCATCACACATCATACCTTGTTGTTTTATCTGTCAGATTGGACGTGGTGACTGCACATATTCAGCCAAGTACGATTTTACAGGAATATATGGACTGCACAGCTTTGAGAATGTGGTACTACTAAAAATAAGCTAAACAAAATAAGTTAGACATGCAAGGGCTTTCTGGACCATCTACTTCTCCATTTGTAGAGGGGGTCGACTTTGGGCCCACAGAAATAGTATTTATGTCTCATCATCTCTTTCACCTTCGACTCCCAGGTCTCGCTCAGAAGGTTATAAAGGCAACATGGCAACATTGCAGAGCTCAGGGTTGAGGGGTTGCGGTGAGAAGTTAAGCACAGTGAAAGGTGAATGGGAAATTATAAAGCCGGCAAAGAAAAACCGCGAGAGAGCCCAATTGAACGCACCAAAGTGAGATGGAAGAAAGCACTGAGATTAAAGTAAAGCATTATAGAAGGAAGACGAGCAGAGAAGATACAGGGGTGGAAGGAGTGGTGTGAAAAAGGTGAATGGATGGGAGATAAGAGATTAAAGTAAAGCAGGGAGAAATGGGATGAAAATAAAAACGGAGCAAAAGAAGGAAACATGGAAGGATACAAGTTAGCATGAAGAAAAAGTTGGAGTGAATGATACAACAATGGAAGATTGAAAGGAAGAATGCCATAATAAAAAAAAAGGATGGATAAAAAATCGAATAAAATGGAACAATTCGATGGAAGACCGGTTACATGGAAGTAAATCTAGAAGGAAAAGAGTAAAGTTTTAAAAAACTTCCTCTGAGTGACCATCGAATACTCCTCCATACGGTAAGACTTGCTTACTGCGCGAGCTTGCATATTGCCAATGAAAATATGTTTCAAAGTCGTACTCGGAGATATTTTATTTTTCTGGCTATTTTCTTGCATTCTATTGAATAGTATGACGCACATAGCAATGAAAAACACTGCATCGCAAAATGTATGTTAATTATTGAAAACCATGGGTAAAATATTTGCAGAATAAGTAATGGTTACAGTGCTGTTTACATGGTTCTTTGTAAATAAAGGAAATCTCATTTCACTTTCTAGAACAATCGGTTCCTCTTTACAAGATTCTTCTTTGGAATTTAACAATCCAGATCTCTGTTTTCATGCACATGCTTGCAAGCATCTTTTGTGATCCATTACTTAAAGGTCAGACCTGTTTGCCTAACATTCACCTGCAAGCCTGAAATATTGTATGCACTTGAGCTAACTGCAATGAGACAAGCCGGTGACTCAGTCTGCAAGCGAAAGGCCATTTTCTTGTTTGTTAGAAAATATCAATCGAATCTCTTATCTAATGTGACACACTGTAAAATAGTTTTATCTCCAGCGAATATATTGGAGAGATCACTCTGCCACCCTTAAGCTCATCTTCTATCCATGTTCATTTGTCAGTCTGTCTATCCTTCACTTGAAGCTGCTGTTCTGTATTTTCTAAGGGCACATCCAGGTTGCTTCCTGAACGAGTCCTCTTTTTGTGCATTGCACATATGTTTCTTGCTCAGTTTATCAGCGTTCATCACCAAAAACAATGAGAAATCTTTATAGGAAATACAGAAACATCTTTATAAGCAGTCGTAATTAGTTGCTTTGGAAAGAACAACATGGAATGGGAGAACACAACAAGGATTTTTTGATGTAACAACATGCTAGCAGTGAACCACAACTGTGATATTTGATGAGTATGAGACACATGTTGGTGACGTTTTCAGAGATCAATAAATAATGTAAATCCCTGAGAAATGGGTAAATAGATACTGAAGATAACAATTGATGACACCATCCCTTCTATATCATATAAATTATTGATAAACTGGTAGAAGATTGTAGTTGAAGTTGAGGGAATTTATAAAGCACACGTACACCAAAAAGGTTTCATGGCGCTAGTCGAACGGCAGCAAAACAGGGCAACAATCGACGTGACGAAACACGTGTCGGCTGTTGTCGCTTGTGGACCCGGAAGAGGAGGACACAGAACTATCATTAGTCCTTTATAACATTTATTATCCTCTCCTGGTCATACATCATTGGGGGGAAAAAAATTATTTTGTAATACGTTATGTTTGCCTTTAAATATGAAAATGATCTATATCTTGCTTGGAAATAAAATACCTTTTCTTGTGAGAACCTAAATTGTTGGCTGTTTATGACATTTGGATTAATGTATAGTAAATGTCCCTTGTGTAACAAATATTGACCTAAATAGCTACAGTGGAGTGCTGGTGTATTCTGTATATAAAAAATTCCTGATACCAGTAACCATCTTTTTTTTTTGCAGAGTTTTATATAGCGCAAACTCGACCCAAATCCGAATTGGGTATCAAAGCGCTTTACGTAGCACCAGTTACGTTACATGAGGGCACACATACATTTGTGTTAGGCGCGGGGAGATCAACGGCCAGATTCATAAAACGAAAATCGGCTCGCAAAGGGCCAGATTCTGAGAATCTGGCCCTTTGCAAGCGCAATTTTTGCATTTGGGATTCATCATCCCAAATATCGCTATTAAAGAATTCACACATTTGCAAGGAATTGCATTTAAGGAATCTCTATTTGAGATTCCTTAAATGCAATTCATGAACCATTTAAAACTTGCAAAATCGCAATTTTGGGCTGCTATTTACCGCGAGGTCAAACCTAGTGGTAAATAGCGAAAACTTAGAAAAATGCATTTAAATGCATTTTTCTAAGTTGCATGTTACACACACACATGTCCTTTGGACATGTGTGTGCGCAACACCAATGTAGATTACATTTCAGGGGTGCTACAGGGTGTCCTTTGGACACCCCTGCACCCTTGAAATCGCAATTTCAAAATGTGAATCGCTAATAGTGATTCGCACATTGATATGTCTTCCTATTCATTCCTATGGGCCTATAGGCCCATAGGAATGAATGGGGAGTAATTCCTTTTTTGCGATTAGCAATTAGCTAATCACAAATAGGAAAGCTGTAGCAATCGCAAAATAAAATGCGATTTGTACATGAATCCCGTTTTGCGAGTCTGTAATAGCGATTCCTTAATATTCGCTATTACTGACTCGCAAAACGGGCCTTTGATGAATCTACCTGCAAGTGATTTGCCCAGAATCACATAGGGCCAGATGTAGGTAGGCTTTTACCGGGTGGTAACGGCCGAAAATCGGTAAAATCGGCCGTTACCGAGGAAATGAGATGTAGGAGGCCATGATTTACCGACTTGTGAAAATCCGAGTCGGAAACATACCGACTCGGTAAGAATGACCCGGTAAAATTACCGTGTCGGAAGATACCGTATACATAAATACCGAGTTGGTATTCTCCGACTCGGAAAATCAGGAACGGTAAAAATTAGCCATGGAGATGTAGGTAAGCCGAAAAAATACCGAGTCTGCCGAAAAACGGTATTAATCAGTCGGTATTTACCATGCATTGAAAGCAGGTGGTAACCAAGGGAGGGCTATAAAAAAAGTCCCAAAATGCACCTCAGGACCCATGATGGCGGCTTTTTACATCATAGCAAGACGGCAGAGACTACAGGCAGCAGGACAGAGAGAATGGCTAAGGGAGGAACAAGTGTACAGGCAGAGGATAACACTGTTCCAATTGACAGAGCCTGAAATACTGCAGAGGTACAGGCTACACCCAGACACCATCAAGCAATTGATCAGGGACCTACACCCTCTCCTGGACCACCCAACACCCAGGGCCCATGCGATCCCACCTCATGTCCAGGTGCTATGTAGCTTACACCTGCTGGCCTCAGGGAGCTACCAGAGTGTGATAGCTGCAGTGGGTGGCGTGTCCCAGGGCTGCCTGTCCCGCTTCTTCAGGCGGTTTCTTGACGCCATGATGCAGAGAATGGGGCATTATATTTCATTCCCTGTTACACCGGCAGAATTAGCCAAAACCAAGACTGACTTTTATCACCTGGCACACTTCCCTCACGTGATCGGCTGCATCGATGGCACCCACGTCCCACTCTGTCCACCTGCAGCCACAGAGCACATATACCGGAATCGCAAATCGACGCACTCCATCAACGTCCAGGTCATATGTAATGCAGGTAACCTCATCACTGACATCGTAGCCAAGTTCCCCGGAAGTAGCCATGATTCATACATCTTCCAGAACAGTGGAATATACACGCGCCTACTTGCCGGAGAATTTGGAAATGGATACCTGCTAGGTAAATCACATTGACACACCCTGACACTCACATTAGATGTACGTCTCATGTACTTGAAATTAATGTCTATCTTTCTCCCCCTAGGCGACAGTGCATATGCCCTGCGGTCCTTCGTGCTCACTCCCTACCTCAACCCATCCACCAGGAGTGAAAGGCGATACAACGTGGCTCACAGATCCACACGAAACGTAGTTGAGCGCACTTTTGGGCTCCTAAAGAGCAGGTTTCGCTGCCTCCACAAGAGTGGAGGTGCACGGCAGTACACCCCAATCATCTGCTGCAAAATAATAGCAACCTGTGCAATGTTGCATAATCTCGCCACCAAGCAAGGCACTGAGGTGGAGCTCACATATCATGAGAACATTGATGACGACCCAGAGGTGGCAGACCCCCAAGCTACAGTGGCAGCAGCAGCTACAGATGGGAGACTGAGACGGGCAGAGGTTACACAACAATATTTCTGAGTGAGTAAAGAGACACAGGCATGAATGTAACTTTGTTGAAGTAGTTTAATATTCACTACGCCACAGCATTGTCAGCTCACATTGGGCTCACTAATACAAACACTCCATGAGTGTGATGTCACGGTTAACACCACCGTGACTACAGCCTTGGTTGGAGTGCTAAGTCATTGTTTGTGGGCACGGGACACAGGGCGGGGCTGCTGTTGCTGTGAGTCTATGTCCTCACGCTGGCCTGTCACACTTCCACCACGCCTGCCACTCCTCCGTAACTCATGCACAGGATTGCCTGCACCACTCCTGCTGGCGGACCCCTCGCTTCCGGCAGCACAAGTGTCGCCTCCAGTGCCAGTCTGTTGCGCGAGCACCAGCTCCATTGCAGAGGTCATCCTGGCCATGCCTTCACTTAAATTGGTGCAGCACTGCACTATGGCAGTTGCAAACGTGTTCAGGGCCATGGTTTGCTTGCGCGCATCCACACGGGCCCTGCGTCTCGCCAAATGGTCCCTGTCCAATTTGTCACACAGGACAGTCATGCACTGTGTGATATCCGATATTCCTGTCGCCATTGATTGCATGCTCTCTGCCATTTCCCCTATGCCCTTGCCTACTGCATCCAGTTTTTCATTTGTTGTGCGTGCGTGCCTCTGAACCCCCATCATTGCTTTCGCCTGCAGGCGCTGCACCTTCACCATGGTGGCCTCCAGTCCGCAGAAGACACTTTGGACTTGCCGCACATCCTCTTCCTCCCGTGGACGTCGCCCTCGGACACTGGCCCGCGTGACTCTGGGAGTGGGCTGCTGCTCGGTATTGCCTCTGTCCTGTGTGCCACCCTCCTCCTCCTCCTCCTCCGATGATGTTTGCAGTATTCTGCGAGGGGGCACATCATGGCTCCTGACTCTTCCCAGCACTGGGGATGGTGATGTGGGGGTGGGTGATAGTTCTGCCGCTCCTGTGTCCTGACTGCCGAATAGGAGAGGGGATTGTGGATTTCCAGCAGTTGCCTCCTCAGGTATCGGGGCTGCCTGCTCTTGGTCCTGCCCTGCGTGAGATGTGCTAGGTCCGGCTCCTTCCCTCCTCTTCTCTCTGACCTCAGCTGTGCTGCGCTTTGACTCTCCTGTGGACAGACATGGACATTGTGTCAGTTATGTTGATCACCTGTGTCATGTGATAAAATACACTTCTATTGCACTTTAGCCTGTCTCTCATTTGCCTATGCTACTTGTCTGTTGCTCCCCTTGCTGCAATGCACGCTGACTGCTCTGAGGTATCTACACGTGACTACATTTCACAGGATGCATTGCAGGACATTACTTAAACCTGTTGTGGAGTCTGATTTGTCCTGTGAGGGGAATAGGTAAAAGGGTAAATGATAGTGTTGTTGCATCTTACCTGGTTTCTTGGCTCCTCTTGCTGAGCTGTCTGCGTCTCCTATTCCGTGTATACATTCCTTCTCAAGGGTGGTTGCAACCATCTCCTCAATGTCGGTGAGTCTGGGGGCTCTGTTACTTCCTCCGCCTGTAGCATCACATTCCTTGCGGTGGGCAGCAAGCTTCTTTTTGGTGATAATGCGGATGTCATACCACCGTTTTTTAAGGTCTTCTAGGTCACGATGGGTGACACCAATGGCATTTACCTTGCCTTGTATGTTCAAACAGGTGCTGCGTTTGATGGATTCTGCAACATGCAGAGTTTGCTTTCCTAGGATTCTGCCATGATGTCTGACAACCTCAGAAATCAGCACCTGCAGTTCCTCCTGGCTGAACTTCTGCTTCCTTTTGCGCTCTGCAGCTTCTCTCTGTGCCTCCTGGCTCTCCATCTTGCAGTGTTTTTTTGACTCAGGTAAGGCTGCTCCACACTCTGTCCTCCTGCTCTCCTGACTGTTTGTTTCTGCACCTGCATGGGCGTGGCCTGTCCCAAGTACTGGGGTGTGGTGGTAGGATCTGATTGGTTGGTTCCCCTGTGGCTTGGAATTTGGGTGTGGTTGAAGTACCTGATTGGTTCACAGGCGCACATGTTTGTCAGTTTCAAAATCTGCGGCGGGTAGTTCCGACCCGGTAAATACCGGGTCGGTGTTTACCTACTCGGTATTTACCGGGTCGGATGTTGCCATTCATTCCTATGGGCCGTGGCACCGGTGGATCGGTTTGGGTTTTTCCGTCTCGGATTTTACCGTGTAGGTATATTCCGAGACGGTAAATACCGTTTCCGATTACCGACTGGTTCCGAGTCGGTATTTCTTACCGCCTTCATTACCTACATCTCATTTTCCTACTCGGTAATACCGAGTCGGTATGACTCGGTATTTAAGAGGTCGGTAATAAAAAATTACCTACATCTGGCCCATAATGTTTTAGCGTCATTACTGAGACTCGAACCCAGTTCAGCAAAATGTATAGAAATGCACCAATTACAAAGTTAGCTTTCCCAGTGCTAGTTAGTGTTCTTCATAGCTCCAGCTTTAATTTCAACATGAATGGTTGAGTTAAAAAATTAAACCAAGATTAAAAAATGCCAGCGATAAAAGCAGTTGAAGTGATATGGGCTAAAGAAAACAAGCTCTAAAATGATCAAGGTTTTTCCGAAACATACAAATAGTACAGATGAACACCCTCAAAGGTTGTCATTCCATTGCCTCGTGGGATTCGATGTCCTCTCCTTGCTGTATCAGCCTTCTGAGACATAGGGGGTTATTAGCATTTGGTGGAGCAGACTATCTGCCAACATTATTTAGAGATACTATCTGTACTTTTTAGAGTGTACACCTGTGTACGAATTGCAAATAATGCATGCACCGTACATATGGCAGACAGTAACTTGCTGGCAGCTTGTTTGCATTTACCAAACACAAAAGACGCCCTAAGCATCATAATTGCAAATGTGCATTGTCCGCGCCTTATTTTTTGCCATATGACTGAATGTGCACATGATGCATTATTTTATGGGGTTTTAAGAAATGGGCAATGCCAAAGTTTAAACCGGGTCCTCTGGAGCCCGATGCATAATGGGGTTGGTACATACCTTTCACCCGATGAAGAGTAGTGTGCAAAAATATATTCAGAGTTGCTGCCAATTTTCACAACTCTGAAATTAGTTTGACAGCGCAATCAGAGGAATTAAGTAAGTGCCTACAAATGGCAGCTGTTGTCAGAGAATGTGCACCAGGGCACCAGTCCTGGGATGGTGGGTGAACATTGAGCCACAGGATCTGTCACAATGCAAAGAAGGCATAAACACCCTCTGCACATCCTGGCTGCCACCTTGGTAAGTAGATTGGTTATTGTACAATAGATCGTTATATAAAAGCCAGCTATGCAGCATGAATCATATACGATCTGACAGAATATATTCAAACAAGACCCCTGGCAGAAGAGTGAAGCATTGTCCGTTTATTGCATGTGCCATTTTATTGCATGGATATCTGTTGGTTTATTTGGACTACTTTGTGCCAAAAGGTTAACAAAGATTCCCAATTCCAAAAATCTGCAATTAAAGATTTCTGAGAAATTGGGAAATCGGTTCTTGCAGGAAACAGGAGATTCGCCCAAATCATGATTCTGACACAGGACTGCACACTCCAACCTAGATTTACTAAAACTCTGCTGTGGGTTTCCTTACTGGTTTTTTAGCACAAATCCGCAGCAAGTGGGGTTGTATTTACCATCCAATGCAAATCCTGATTTGTGCTGGCAAGTGGCCAAAGCTATCCGCTATATTCCATGTGTGACACTTGGCCATTCTCAAGCAACCACTCAGGGGCCTTGATGCTAATCTTGATCTACTAACATTGGTAGACAGGGGTTTGCACCAAAAATGTATCCCTCCTTGAGACAGGGTAACAGTGCAGGGTCTTTTAAAACCCTCCACATTATTCTAAATGTGAATGTGTGCTGCACTGTAAAGCACACACACAAAGTGAAAAAAATGCACACACCATGTGCTTGGCAGAAGGCACGGATCCTTGCACTATGGTCCAAGAGTGTGTATATTGGTGCAAGGCAGCCAAAATTATGCCAATGCAGAGGGGGTGAAAACAGCAGCATATGTTACTTGATATAGTGCTGTTTGTCTCTCTCCTTTCCTTTAGACACAGCACAACAACGCTGGTTGCTGCAGCACGTTTTACCAAAAATTAGTCAATCTGTCCCAATGTATTTACTATGGACCTATATTCACAGATAAAAAGAAATGTGAAATCAGTCCCTAGGAAATAGCATAAAATATACTAATTGCATGTGGAAAACAGTGCGGAAAATCGTATCTCCACATTAATCTCTTGCGAACTTGAAATCATGTGGCAATTCTAGACTCCTGTTACCGTATCGGTAATTCCAGGTGTGGGTCCCCAGCTGCAGTGTTCCCTCATCACTTGTGTGACATTCCGAAGCAACCTGCAGAGTTCACCGCAAGTGACACCTGACCTTCACTTGAACCTCGAGATGGAATTGTTCATTTACAAAGAAACGTGGGTTTAGCAATCACTCCCAGATTCTAAAGTCAACCACTTTAAACGCTCCAGGCGTTGGCATCTTCTGTCGATTGCAAATAAGGCCATTCTGTTTTATATCACGTTGTGAGAAGGCGCCCTCGTTTTTACATTATAAACCTGGCGAGGGCAGAAAAACAAAGCGATTCCGCCACAGCTCGGATGCATTTTGTTTCAAGGTTTTGCCTGGTGCACGTGTCTGTCACCCTGACAGGAATCGCAATAAGCCAAAGTGACAACAGTGATTTTATGAGGTAACTTAAGTGACATTGTAGCAGTTGCGTTTCCAGATAGGTCTCTTCAGAAGACTCTGACATCTAAATGTATTGCTAAAAAAATTAGTAGGACATGCTGGAAGGCACAAAATGTCACATTGGAATGGCCCAGACAGCAGCCGGAATTTATATTAATGAAGTTGAACAGAGATGACGTCTGGCAGCGCTCCAGCCTATGAAGGTCACGGCAACAGGAGAGCCGCATGTGTTTGGTTTGCACCATGTATCGCGTTGATATGTGTTCTGCGTAAATTCAGATGACATCCAACGGTAGAGGCTGTCGCAGCAAGTTTGATGCTTTGCAGCCCCTTGTAACGTGGCACATCTGTTTACACTGTGAACACGTCTGAATAAATACATCTCTAACAGGCCTTAACATCTGATTATGAATTGTCAGGTAGAGTAAAAGCACCACAGTCTTGCCTTAATGCTCATTGCTTCCAGGCAGGAAAGTGTGGACTCCGTTTTGGTGACATACATGTGATGTTGTTGTGATTTAAAAAGCGCATGGCTGCCGAAAATGGACAGAAATAACATAATCAGATAATTTCCTCAATGAGATTTTTGTCTCTGTATTATTGTAATCTGGCAAAATACATTTTTAGTGGCCCATCCTGATGCTATCGGGCATACTGATTCTGGTGCAGATTACTGTGCAAGGCTATTTTCCCCACACCACAAATTTGCCAGATTAAAGCTTATTGGACCGGGCCCCTATTGTAGGATAATCCTCAAACTTTTCACCTTCCTCCTCCTGTTTTTCTGACCTTTTTGTTGACTTTAGGACTGTGAGCATTTTAACACTGCTAATAAGTGCTAAAGTGCATTTGCTCTCTCCTCTAAACATGGTATGATTGGTTTACACCTGTTTAGCATATTTGATTTACTTGTAAGTGCCTTATAAAGTGGTATACAATATACCCAGGGCCTGAAAATTAAAAGCTACTAGTAGGCCTGCAGCACTTCTTGTGCCACCCACCTTTCAAACATGTCTTAGGTCTGCAAATGGAAGGCCTGTGTCTGCAGTTTACTGCCACTTACACTTTGCATTTAAAATTACTTGCCAAACCTTAAACTTCCCTTTTATTACACATAAGTCACCCTAGGGTAGGCCCTGGGTAGCCCTATGGGCAGGGTGCTGTGTAAGGAAAAGGTAGAACATGTGCCTTTATGTGTGGTGTCCTGGTAGTGACAAAAACACACATTCATGTTTCACTACTCCTACTCCTCTCATAAGTTAGCCTTGGGAATTCCCTTATATATAATATGCCCATGATATGCCCAGACATGGTTCCCGTACTCACTACACCACCAGATTCAAGCTAGCCTGGCTAATGAGGGGTGTTACCCCGAAACTCGTCCTAAGATGCTTGATTCTGGTCGAGGGAGCACCTGGCCTGGAAGTTTGGTCTGGACTGTTTCCATAGGGAACAGCATCAAGACTGATTTGCATATGGCTGGGTCTAAACTGAAATGGCGTGGGGTGCACAAAAACAATGGATTTAACCTAAATCTGTGACTGGGGGGTGAATGCTCGATTAATTCACCATTCCGTTCATCATCTGTTCTTTTTTCATTTGTCGCCCTAAGTGTGAAGGATATGCCCAGACATGGGTCTCATTCTTGCTGCACCACTAGATTCAAGCTAGCATGGCGGATGAGGGGTGTTACCCTGAAACCGGTTCCAGGGAGCGCCTGGTCTGGCAGTTTGGGCTGGACTGTTCCCATGGGGAACAGGGTCAAAACTGATGTGCATAAGACGGGGTCTAAACTGATATGGCATATCAATGTATGTACTGCTTTTATGATTGCACAATTTTACAATCGAATAAAGCTTCTTTTGACTTTGACTTGACTTTGATATGGATTGGCATGCACAAAAACTATATCTGTGACTGGGGGTGAATGTTCTATTAATTCCGCTTTCTGTCCATGATCTGTTCATTTTGCACTTATATATAATTAAGCAGTAATTCCTGATCTTAAAGGAGTGGCGCTGCCATGTTTGGTATATTTTGAATGGTAATGATAAGTCATGCTTACTAGTGTAATTGGATTTTACATTTTAGGGATGCCACTTTGAGAAAGTGGGCATTTCTCTGTACTTATGATTCTTTGTGTTTTGCAGCCTGACTCCAATCCACGTTTGGACCTGGGTGACCCCAACACTTGGTGCATACTTTCCAAACAGCCACAACACAGGAAAGGCCGGAAGTGACAGGGCTTACATCTGCATTCCTCTGCATACAGTTGGTCTTCCCGGGCTGAGAAAGGGAGAGTACGTTCATACTTTACATTTGTATAGGTTGTGTATGGCCCTCACAAAAATGGCTGATTCACCCCCTACTGACATCTGGAGCCAGGGCTGGGTTGAAAGAGGATGTTATGCACTTAAAACGGTTCTTTTGAAAACATCCCTTGAAGAAAGGCATTTTAGGGCATACGTGCAGAAGCTCTGACCCCATGATTTGAGACACTATGTGGACCTGTAACCAGATGCTGCTGGCTCTATAGACTGCACATTGCCAGAGGTCCGCTGTGCTGCACAGATTCTTCATGGCGATGGTTGTCTTGACTTAATCAGGAAAACTAGCAATATAATTCAGAGGGCTTGTACAGTAGTATTCGAGACAAAGGGCACTTATTTCAGTGAGAGCCCTAGAGGGTACAGTAAACCTGTTAATAGGAGGGCAGTTGTTCCCACATCTGTGCTGTTCAACTGTGATTTATGTGCTTTACATAATCTACTGCATTTGATACCCTGATTATTTTCTAATGTATGTTGTTTAATTCTTGCATTGTCAGTATAGCAAGTACTATTTTCACATTTGCATGATATGGAGAGAAATTATGATTCATGTCGTTTTGGTGTTGTGTTATGTCTAATATATATATATATATATATATATATATATATATATATATATATATATATATATATATATATATATATATATATATATATATATATATATATATATATATATATATATATATATATATATATATATATATATATATATATATATATATATATATATATATATATATATATATATATATATATATATATATATATATATATATATATATATATATATACCTGTGTGGAGTCTCTTTTGTGGTGTGTGCATTGTGTTTCTGTGTAGGTGTGTTGCGCAAATGCTTTACACCTTGTCTCTGATAAGTCTTCCCGCTCTGCTCCACTTTACCAGAGGGTTAGCACAGGTTACTTTTGGCGTGTAACTGACTTTCCTAGACTAGAGCTGTGGATTTTGCCTGGCATAGGTGCATAACCCAGCCAGTCAGAAATCTAATTTCTAACAAACCTGGTGAAATTTAGTCAGGAGGAATTGTATTCTGAGTTTTGCGGCTTAGAAATATGGATAATAGGCAGTTTTACTACATTAATCCACACTGCGAGGTGCAGAACTCAAGATGAGGAGGAAGTAGGCACCCGGTAAACAAAGCATACTTATCAGATGCAGTAATAACGTTAACAGGCAGTAGAGGGAGTTATCAAGAATGCTGTTGTTCCCAGGCATGTGCTCCTGACATACCTTTTTGGTCATTATTAAAGTGCATATAGTGATGCGTGAGTGCAATAAGCCATTCCTGCTGCTTTATGCATTGCATATTATCTGATGAACAACCCATTGTTTATGTTGCAGTAAAAAGTATTCAAAAAGTGGTTCTTTTTTTAAAAAATAATAGGCAGTTCAAAATAAGGACCTGAGTGTTAAAATTTTAACAATGAGCTTTTTCATATATGTAAATTTCTTCAGTGTGAAAATGATATAAATAGCAGTGCCAGTGTTCTCTCGTATTGTAGTATCACTACTGAGGAAATGGAAACTTAGAAATAAAAGGCCTGATTCACAAACTATATTTGGTAGTATATAAATACGTACTACAGAAGTACTTACTCTAAAATGTAATTCACAAGCCTACACGTGGAAATCATCACCTACACTTCTCCTATCCTTTCTAGTGGGAGTTCTGCACACACCTTCATGTGTGCAGAAATCCCAATAGAAAGGAGGAGACTCGGTTGGGGGCTGTTGGCTCAGGGCTTTATCAATGTGGGTGGCATTAACATTTATAAACGGAAACATGTTCAGCTTTTTTCACACTGTCCGAGGTACATCATGAAAGAACCCCTCGAAGTTTGCTTCTTTTCAGTTTCTTCAATTGTCAGCTGTTGGCTTAGCAGGAGCATAATGTTACTATTCAACAGGGTGAAGAATGTACAGAGAAGGAAGGGACACAAGCCTCCATGGGCTGTACATTGAGGATCCCTGCATTTCAACACATTTTACAGGTTAATAAAGTAGGAAAGAGATTTGCTGGTGGTTACACCATCTTATAAACACTGGTGTAGACAAATAGCACAGTGAGAGTATTTGTTTTACATATGTATACTGTTATGGCCTTATGTCTGATAGCTGTTTTGTTGGATAGCTTATACTCCATTTTCCAGCGCTAATTTGATATGTGCTGAAGTCAGTGATAAACACTATTATGCCAGACGTCATAGATCTGATTTGTTTATTATGAAAAATGACAACAAAGGCAGCAGATGAACACATAAAACTTCAAGTGTCAACCGGACAGTACCAGGAAACCAATCACCAAAGCTCTCATCACCAGCAGACTGGAATAAGGAAAAAAACTCTGTACTCGGGGGTAACCAGCCAGCTCCCAAGAAGATTACAGACCGCACAGAACGCAGAAACCAGACGAGTCCTCAAACTCCCCTGCCGAGCCCACATCAAACAACACCACAGCTTAGGAAGCTTCACTGACTCTGGTTTCACAAGCGCAAACACTTTAAACTCCTCACCCATACTTACAAAGCACACAGGTCCTGTCTACCTGAATAGTCACATTAATTTCCATCAACCTTCCAGACACCTGCATTTTGACTGTACTTAACTACTGCCAGAAGGTGTATTTAGAGTTATAAATAGATGATAAATACACACTGTAACCAATAAATAATATGCATGTATGCATTGTGTTCTATTTACTGTAGAGATATCTGCATGTAATTTTGTACTTCGATCAGTATTCATATCCAAACTGATTTAGCATTATAGTGTAATCCTTAATCTGCATGCAAGGATAACTAGAAGCCCGCAGGTACAGAAAAGTTTTTCTTTGATATTCATAAGCCATTTCAAATCTCTTTGGAATATTTTTAAGCTGCCTGCAAGCTTACCATATATAGGCAATTGATTAATTGTCCTCATTTTATGGAACACTACATTTCTAAGTGAAATGCTAATATATACAACATAATTCATTATAAATCCCGGAAGGAGCTACTTTTGTTTTTGGATTTAATGGGGGGACCAGTTTTGTCCTGCCGAATCCGCCATGTCGACACCAATTCCGAGGAGGAAAACCTGGGCGATATCCAGCTGAACACTGTCACAGATGTGAGCCTTTCTTTCAGGCGGGTGTTTACAACGCATCGGAGGGTGTACTGCGCATCCAATTAGGTGGCCTGAGGGATCGGGGGATTTAACCTCTCTGTGTGGTGGCTGACGGAATCTCTGCCTCACAATTTTCCACCACGGCTGCACCATACGAACAACGACTCTGCAGTCCAGATGATTTGCAGCAAACAGGGTAACCTAGCAATTCTCTGGCAGGGGTACACTATCAGACCTCATTTACAGTGCAGTGACAGTTCACATGCACAAGTGCTACCAAGTGAACGCAACTATAACATGGATTGTGACCAGGATGTTGATAGAAAGGCAGCAGCGCAAGCAATGTTTGCTAGAGTGCTTAATCAAAACAATGGTCCATTGAAAGACACAAATGAGAAATATGAACTCAATGATACACTCAACGGATTAGGAAGATTGAGCAGATCCGATGTATCGGAATGGTGGGAAGCTATTTCACTCCAAAACTATGTTTACAAAGCAATGGTGCCAAGGGGGCTCCACATTTATCCAATACCATCCTATGACTCACCCATTCCAAAGATGCTAGAAGAATTGGCAGACAATTCTACAGTCATCTCAAAACACATGCTTGTGATTCTTCTCAAATTTATACGCAGTAACAGACAGCGAGGCTCTGTTACGTGAGATCAAATCTTTCAAACAATAATTAAATCTCAGTCTACAGCAAGACACCATAGATAAATATATAGAAATAATGAAAATATGTATGAACAAACATGAAACTGAGACCAAAGCTTGAAAACAGAAAAAACTCAAGAGGAACTGTGAAGATGGAGTGAACAGGCTAATTTTTAGGTCGAGCCTAGCGCAGCACGCATGCGTTGCACTAGGTAAAACGACCTCTTGGAATCGCTCAGGACTTCCGGCCTGAGGTTTGCGGTTACAAGCAACACGAGTGCGTGCGCACCACTCGGGGACGCTGCAGCTGCATTCTTTGCTCGTGTAGCTCGTTACCCCAAGGCTTAGGCTGGAAGTCCATAGGACGCTGCAGTGCTGTCACTCCATCACGCCGACAGCATTGCAGAGCCACCACCTCACACACTGGCACTGCTTTCTGTGAACACCTCTTGTTTTTCCCAGCAATGCTCACCGGGCCTTATTGTTCCCTATGGGAACTGCGGAGCGTTAACTCACAGCTCTGGGAGGCACTTCAAAGACAGAATTACTTCCAACGAGGAGTGTATCTCTTCAGGCAGCAAGGTAACACTGCCAATGACTCATTAGTAACTGTGCATCCTGCCTCTGACGAGATATCCCCTGTAGGTACATGGTAAACGTCACAGAAAACAGTGCATGTCGACGCGTCCGTGTGTTGAAATACACTAACAAGTGCTGACTAAGCCCATAGGTCAGACGTTTATAGTCTAGATTTTGATATGTTTTGTGTTTAGTTATACAAGTTATTCATGGCCTGGTCCTCTGTTAACTTACTGAACACGCATGATAAGCGCTGTTGGGAATGGTGACGAGCTCCCAACACCATTCAGCATTGAGAGTATACTTTTATACCTACAGAAACCGCAGTTCTGCTAAAAACGTTCATACTTTTAATAAAAGAATGGTGCTTGGTGGCAGTGGCAGCAAAGAAGCAAAACTTGAACAAGTGCAGTTTCAGAGATCTCTTTTTACACCATCCAGGGAGGGAAATGCATACTCCCAACACACTGCATCTATGGAGACATCTTCTTACTCAACTTGTGACTGAGTGATACTGCTGCAACCAAAAAGGTACTTAGAGGTTAAAAGCGCATCTGGACATACAAACTGTAATAATGTGCTATTACAGATGTATAGCACGTAGCAAACCAACCCTTAAGAAATACGGAGAAGGTGTGATCACTTAAGGTGCACACTCAGTACTCCGCCATTCTAAGCCCATCATGAACCCCAAATCTTTCCCAAAATAAACCTACTTAAATTCTCACCAAAAACAGACCTAGCTAGGGGTGGGTGAAAATTCCCTCCGCAGCAGAGTTTACAGAGTTTTGGCCACTCAGTATTCCACTTGGAACATGGAGCCCCAGCAAAACTCTGCCATCTGTGGCGTGGCAGAATTTTAACTTATCAATGGGGAGCTGTGCACATGGCTAAACACTTATAAGGTCCCGAGGACAAGGCCTATTGTCTAATGCCAATGCTTGTTACTTTTATCTGCAAACACAACACAGTTTTCAACTCTTTTCTAACAGAGCCAGATGTCTCAACTGCATTACTGGAAACCTCTCTCTCAGAGCCAGGAACAATGAGAGACAACAATACCGACACCTCAGGTACCTTTGGAAGTAACAAATCAAGCAGAACGCAATGGAAAACCAGCAACTTTTTAGGAAAATACTAGCTCCTGCAGAGGGGCTGGCAAACAGCAAGAGGAATGACTGTTCAAAGGAACAGGGGCTGAGAAACAGGGATGAGAGGCAGGGGCAGAGGAAGGGGTCGGGGAGGAGCCAGCAGAGATGACAAAGACTTCAACAAAGATAACAAAAGAGGCAGAGGGAAGGGGCGCATGGGAACCAACACAAGAGGCCCCACCACAACTGTTTAATGGATATGGAAACAGTAAACAGAATTAGCAATAATCTTACCGACAGACCTCTCTCAGACACTGACAAGGTCATCTTATGTCTAGCACTCTCATTTTGTCCCACCAAACAATTCAATTATGCTTAAACACGCATAAACATGTAAAGGTTTGTGGAAAATTGAAACTCAAGAAATGGCACTCTTTGAAAAGTCGCAATTGAGGGTGGGGACAAGGTAACAATGGCAATAGTGGACATTTTGATTTGAATATCAGTGAGACTGACACCCTGCATGAATTAGAAACCTGCGGGGAGTGGGTTGAGGTACCCCCCACTTCATGAGTTACTAGTTGTTCTGGGCTTATCATGTAACCATGCCACCTCCATTGGTTTCAAACCACATTCCACTTTGGACCAATGATGCCACATTACAACATCGATACTTACCATGATGTCACAACCAAAAGCCTTATAACATAAAACTGGCAGAAGGGGCAATTCACAACACAGCCATTCACAATCGCAAAGACAGGTGTTAGAGTCCCAAGCTACTGACACCAATATCATCATATGCCTGTAGACAAGGGAGGAAATATAGTGCTCCTTATCAGGAGCATGTACATTGAGAAGGCTATGTGCCAACTCAACGATAGTAAATTCTACATTACCATCAGCAGTGAGACATAGGCCAACTGTGTCACTAATACTTGGAACAAACTGACTGGCTGGAAAGACAGGTGGATACTCGAATGGGAGGAATCTTGCCTCTTCAAAAAAGATTATCCCATGTGTTATACCTCCTACATAAGGTACACAAGAACAACCTCAAAGCCCTGTGGAGAACTATTGTGTCCTCCAGGGGTAGTGCCCTGGGTAATGTATCTAAATACGTGGACCATTTCTTGAGGAATTGTATTACCGGCATTTAGGAACACCAAAGATTTTCTGACTAAACTTGATGGTACATTTTATTGACATTAGGTATCAATTCACTGTACAACATCATTGATGGCGAGGAAGGCATCTAGGTTGGAAAAAGGGGGTCAAAATAGGTGCATTTCCCATATTCATTCCCATAGGACCTTTGAACAAGCCTACAGTCCGAACTGCTGGACGGAATTTGACCAAATGACCTGCGGATTCAACAGTCCCCATTCTGTATTCTGATTGACTGATAACACATCAACCAGTAGGTGTTGGCAACCATCTTGGGACTCAGCTTGAAGCTGAGCCACCCAAAAAATGTTAAAGAAAGGTGGGCAGCGCAGGAATACACTGACCTACTAGGAGTGGTGGTGGGGTCCTACAGGCACCCCAACGGGTTGAAAGCATTTTATCAAATTACATTTCATAGTAGATTCACAGGTGGGTCCATGAATACACGGCTAAATTGAAAAAAAAAGACCTGCCATCTCCTGTGCATCTTTTTCAAGAATCCCTTGGGTGGGCCCCCTCCTAGGGTTTATAAAACATCAAGGACCACCACCTCCCCAGGTTATTAATAATAAATTATGTGGGGAGTCACAGAGACCCCCGGGGCAGCCTGTGACCCATATATGCACTCGGAGGGGGACCCATCTGCCCAAAGGACCGTCACCTCCCCAGGGCACTATATACAATCAAATGGAGGGGCGCACATACCCCATCATAAGGGGGCCACATGGACCCCCGCTGTGCCCCAGGGAACACAATCTGTGTGTCAAACTAATGGCAGCTTCCACAGGAGGCGGGGAGCTGACAGGGAGAGTGGGGGCATTCAGGGTCCCCCTCTGTCCACAATGGAGATACCGGGCCCCGGGGAAAGGGCTCCCTAGGGCCGGGCAGTCCCTCTCCCCTTTAAAAATAAAAAAAAGGAAAGACAAGGCCCTGGGGGCCACATGGCACCAATACCCTAAATTAAAATATATAAATAAATGAAAGGTCGTGCCCCCGGGAGATGATGTCCCCAGGACCAAAATCGCCGGAGGTCCTCCCCCCTTTCACCTCCACTCGGCAAACGCTCTTCCGAGCACACTAGTAGTTGGGGAGGAATTCCCCTTGGGTCCTGAGGGTCCTTGGGGCAAACTACCCCTCTAGTTACATCCAGTAAGTCCCACACAGTAGGATTGCTGAGAGGTCATCGGAGGCCCTGCCCCCTTTTACCTCCACTCTGCAAACGCTCCTCCTGGCACGCTAGTAGTTGGGGGAGGAATTCCCCTTGGGTCCTGAGGGTGCTTGGGGACAAACTATCCCTCTAGTTACCTCAAAAAAGTCCCACACAGTAGTATTTCCCAGAGGTCATCGGAGGCCCTGCCCTCTTTCTGCACCACCATACAAATGCACCTCCTGGTGCACTACCGGTTTGAGGATGAATTTCCCTTGGATACTGAGGGTCCTTAGGGGCCAACAAGCCCTCTGGTTGCCTCCAGTAAGTACCAAACAGCAGAATTGCTAACAGGTCTTCAGAGGACATGCCCTTTTCTCCACTAATCTGCAAACGCACCTCCTGGCGTACTACCGGTTGGGGATGAAGTCCCCTTGGATGCTGACGGTCTTTTGGGGGCCAAGATCCCCTCCAGTAAATCCAAAACATTGCGATTACTGAGAGCTGGTCGGAGGCCCCACCCCTGTTCTCCACTACTTTGCAAATGCGCCTCCTGGCGCCATACTGGTTAGTAGGTGAAGTCCTCTTGCTTGATGATGGTCCTTACGTGTCGAGAACACCTCTTGTTACCTCCAGTTAGTCCCACACAGCGGGATTTCTGAGAGCTCGTCGGGCGCCCCACCCCCTTTCTCCACAACTATGCCAACATGACTACCAGTTAAAAAAACTTAGAAATTCACTGAAGAAAATAAAGGATCCAGGGACATTATAATTAGGCTCAGATTTCACTCATACAAAACCAGTGAAATTCAGCAGTTATTATTACCTGAACTCATATACCTTAGGCTCCCGTAATGCGCTGCTTTTGACCTCACTTATTGTATCACTCATGACATGGTCAGTGACATCAATGATGAAACTCAAATTACTTCCATTCTGCGCATGTCCCTCTAGGCTTTAACCCTCCAGGCTTTAAGGGCAAACTAGTACTCAAACCTGGACGCATAGGTGAGTAAATGGATGTGTGGATGGTTTTATGGTTGTATGAATGAGTGTTGTAGTCAGTGCTTGGCTATATGAGTGGTGGGTGTCAAAATCCTTATGTGGAAGTGCAACTGGATATGTATGTTCCTGCCTGACTGTGTGTGCATATGCAAATTATGTACCATTAAATGAAATACTGTAAGCAAACACCCAAATCTAATTTCAAACACATTCATTCATACTGGTTTAATATAACTACTATTTTTTCTGTATACCAATTTTTCTTTCTCCTTTTCTGCTCACTGTATTTTATCACCTAAGGTCCCTTCCATGTTCCCTTTTTTATAGTCTTTAGAATGTACACATTTTCTTTCAGCTTATATACACTCACAGTATTTTATCTAAATATACTTTTATAGAATACACCCTAATTAACATACTTGTAATAGCTGTTTGCTGTCATCACAGTGTTATTTCTATCTCTAGTAACGTCTTTTAATTCCAGATCTCCAGCCAGAACTCCTGCAAACCATCTCCTCTCTCAGTAGAAAAGCAGGCAAAATGGCTACTCCTCACCTTGTGTTCATACTAATGCTGCTCTAGTTAACAAATCACTTGATTCCTTTCATTTTTCTTTTTTGTTACACCTCTTCTAAATGGTCAGTATTTCTTAAACCCTTTCCATGCTTCACGTGAAAAGACCCATTTTTTTTAGTGACTCTGTGAATCCTCCGTGACACTCGGCATTACCCTGTGTAATTTCACTGTAAGGTTTGTGGATTTTAATGGGGGCGGGGTGGTCGCACTGAGCCCTGCAACAACTCCACATATCTTGCAAGCAAAAAAACCCATTTCTGTACATTTTACTGTCCATTAAAATAATTTTCCCATTTTTATAACACACCCATAGTGTCAGGTTACCTCTACTCTAACACCTTTCTCTGTTTTACATGCTTATTTTCTGTTTCCCAACACATAAAATGGCAGCTGCAACTTTTCTCTCAACAAACCTGACCAACTCAAACATTCCCCAGCCGCCATGGAAAAAGGCAGGGAATGCACAAGTTATTCAAGCCTTATTTGAAAAAGACATTGAAAGACTCCAACACTGGCCACTCTGCACAGCCCTGGAAGCCTCCTACATCAAGGGGAAAGCCCAGCCATAATTCAAGTATTTACTGTCTCCTCAGGTTCAAAATAAAATCACCCACTTGAGGCTTCTCGCACTGCCCACTGCTGACTTTAATCCTCACTGGGAACGCGGGGACGGGCTAGCTTCCTGCACGCTACGCAACTACCTCTGTTCCTACTGCACTTACTGTGCTGCTGTTTCCACCTTCCCATTGACCTACATTGCCTCCTGATTCCTCTTTTCTGACAATACTCCCCAGCAGGGGCGGTTCTAGGCTCACGGTTACCCTGGGCAGGGAGAGTAGGTAGGGGGCCCAGGAAGAGGGGGTCCGGGCGGGGCAGAGCGTGGAGGCCAGTGAAGAGGGGGCGGGGGGCAGGGTGTTTGGAAGTGGAAAATAGCCGGAGGCCACCAAATCCCTGCCAGGGGCCGCCACGCAAATATGTATCCATCCTTAGAAGATTATTATATTAAGGATATATATTGGCGTGGTGGTCCCTGGGGTTTGGTGGGCCTGTGCAGATGCACAGCTTGCACATGCCGAAGGCCGCCCCTGCCCCCAGTCTCTTGCAAGACTAAGGAAATCCATTGACATAATACGAGCTGCTTTGCTTACAGCATAGTCCACCGGGCGGAACACGACCAAGACCAGTGAGACTCCTGGCGAAGGGGACACAAGTCTTGAATAATTGATCCTTTCTAAGGAAAACTCTTTTTAAACGTCACATTTGAAGCATCTCTATATTATATTTTTGTACTATTCATTTAGCTGACTATACAAATATATATATTTTTTGTAAGAAAACTATATGTAATGATTTGAATCTATAGAGCATAAATACAAATAATGTTCATAGGTATATTCATCTTATTTGCATATTTATTGTGCATTTCATGTAGCACTATGTGCATGTTGTTGGTTTATTCAGACCTCTCGCAGAACTGAAAATATTCAGTGAGATGGAGAAATAAGAAGCAAGTGACGTGGCGTTTGATAGAATTGCCATCACTCCTGTCCTATGAGATTCACTTGCATCCCTGAAAAGGTTCTAACTGTTCCACCCAATGGGCACTCGGGAATTCCCAGCTTCGTGGTATGCAGTACAAACACATAAATAAATATGAATGAAAGGATGGTTACTCTCATTAAATAAGCACATTTTGTTCCTATGAATAAACATAAACCAATATATGCACACACATCAGCAATGTAGCTGAAAAAAATTAAAGCCTTGCTGGAGATGGATCAAAATGAATTTATCTTTAAAGAAATAATATTTTGTTATGCAGGCCATCACTTGGAAACTAATAAAAGTATGGCAAACCTGAGAAATCCGGGCAGTGAGTGTAGGAGAACTCGTTTTCTATATATTCAATGCTATCGAATAATCGATCACTAAAGTCTTATCAAATGTTACTCAGTTTCTTATTTGTTTTGGAATAATGGCGCTATGACGCATTTAAAACATTCTAAGACACAGTGTAGCCTGCTCGTAAATATGTCTTAAAAACGGTACACATTCTCTGGTCTCAAGCCTATGGTCTTTTTTGACGGCACAGCTGTCGCCACACAATGACGTGAGCATCACCAGGAGAAAGGGTCGTTGGCTTCACCCACATGTTGGGATCATGTTTACATGATTTAATTGGGAAGAGATTGTGTACTTTCTGTAAAAGAGTACTTTTATGTGCACTCCTATTGGGTGGGGGGGGTTCCATTTCCTAATATGACGCCTGTTAAAAATCGATAACATGCAAGTGAAAGGCTCTTTCCATTTCCCCTGGTTCTTTCAGGGGTGTTTTCTTTCCTTAAGAGTGATACTTTTTACAAATGTATTTAGCATTTTTATACAGACCCGCTTTACATGATTGCCAGTTAAATTAGACAGGGTCGCCTTCAATGTTTTATTTTTTGGCAGGGACTGTTGAGCCCAGGCCGAGACTCACACCGAGTTCCCCAGCACCGAAATCAACAGCTCTGCCCATTACGCCACACCCTCATGCGTTTCTACGAAGGCTTCTGTAAATTTTAGGTGGTCACAGCGTTAAAATTTATGCGCAGCCGCTGCATCTGGATAGAAACAGTACCTCCGACTGTCATGCACAGTAGCAGTCCATGAAAACAGAACAACACATGTGGGCGGTTCCAGTGGCGTCACTAGGGTTGGTGTCACCCGGTGCGGGTTACTCATGGTGTCACCCCCTCACGACTTACCGCATGGACCTCCTCCGCTCTGAGTCCGCCAGTGGACACTGATGGCAAATAGCGGGACCATACAGAATCCTTAGTAATGTTTGTAAATTTAGTTCCTATATTTATAAAGGCCAAAGTGAACCACCTGCAAGTGAAGTGACGAATTCAAGGAAAGGCCTGGCCTGCTCCCTGCCTTGAGCAATGAATCATGCAGCCGGCCGGCCGTGTGCAACTGCAAGCACAATGCACCGCCCGGGTCAGGACTAGCCTATGAGGCTGGAAGGGCGGGGCCCGGCAGGGTCTTCTATTTATTTATGCGCTTTTATATAGCGCAACTTTACCCAAAGGCGTCAGAGCGCTTCACAATAGGAACAGTAATGAAACATGAGGAGAAAATTACAAGTGAACAAATTACAAAAGCAAACGTTAAGTTACAAGAGGCAAAAGTGACAATTGTGAGCAAACAAAACACATGAAGTTGCAAATGGTGCATTACAGGAGGAAAAAGTGACATGTGTGCAGGTTACAAGTGCTTAAAAGATAAACTATGACTGAAGGCAGGTTTTGAATTTTCCAATCCCTGAATGTAAGAGCTTCACATCCACTGTCTGAATGCCAGATGCATTATCTACACGAGTAATTAAACTAATAATGGTGTATAAAAGCAGTTTCTAATGCGTCTTTATTACTAAAGGAACACTTTTGTGAAAAATTTGAATATTTAAATACTGAGCAAAAATCACTGTTTCTAAACTTATACCTTGCAGTTAGCATGCAATTCCTTAAAGATGGTTCATAATTCATTAAGGTATATTACAAGGATAGTAACCTGAGACCTATCTCACTCAAGAATGTCTGCAATGAAAGCAGTAACTCGCTGAGCTTCCTACGTAAAATACAAATCTGTGACCTGCATGGTGCATGCTTCACTTTGCAGCTGGGACATTAACTCTTTATACTTTGTATGAGTCAGGCGCAGGCCTGTAACTAGCCTGCACACAGATCTCGTCAGGAAGTGTATTCTACACCAAATTTTTCTTACAATGCTTTGGAATTTGTTGGGTACACAAAGATCTCTGCACCAGGTGTCTAATCCCAATAATCTATTTTAAAGTGAAGTCTGCTCGAGAGAAAACAAAGTACAATTAGAAGAGGTATAATACTGCAATATATGGTAGACACTCAAGCACAAGAATAAACGTTACGTAGGCAATGGTAATGGTGGCACTTGTGCAAGTATCAAAAAGCAAACAAAATGCCATTACCGTAGTCCCAAGGGCAGGCCTATTGTGACTGCCCAAGAAGGAAGAAAGCTTTGTTTAGCGGGCCTGGTGCACTGACTGCATTAGTAGACCCGCCCGAAGAGGGCCGTGTTTTCGTTTGTGCGAATGTGCCTGTGCGCCCAAGAAAAAAAAAGCATGTACTACTGAATAGGATTCAATTCATTTGTGTGCCACTACACTGCCACATTTTTTTAACTTACTTAGTTCATGATCATAGCTGCCAAGTTTTCGGATTGCTATGTGTGACATTGTCAAATTTTCAGAGTAATTATGACTTACATTACAACAACTATGAATGACACTTTCTCGCGAGCAAAATCAAGCAATGAAGCCAAGGAAAACATTTAAATATCAGAAATTACCCCCATTTGAATAACGAGAAACCCTAAGAAGATCCTAAAACTTTTGTAAAACACTAGAAATGGAAGGGGACTAATCAGGAGCACAGACTCAGCATCAGAGGGCAGGCAGGCACAGAAGCTACTAAGAAGATGATCACATTGATCTGCTCATTCAGGACCTGCACTAGCCTAAAAAAAAAGCAAAGTTTATAGCATAGCGAGTGCAACTAGGAGCTTATACCATCACTCTGTCTCTGGCATTATTGTTTGCAAATGCAATAAAGTAAAAAAAGAATGCTCGGAGTGCCAGCGCAAAACCTGGGGCTGTTTTGCTCTAAATATGCTTTTGTGCAATTTGTATTCATTCATTTATTTGCACTACGGTGTAAAGCAAAGTCCTTAAAACCGTTGGACATTATATTATACTGGTTTTGCACATATTTAAAGAAAGAATGTTTTGATATATGACACGTTATGGCCATTTACGTACTGAGCCCGGGGGATCCCTTTCAAAAGAGAAAACAGTTCCTTTTTTTAAAAATGTACATTTTTTTAAAGATTGGCTATATAAATCTGCCACTGCAAATGGACTAGCTGTAACCGTGATTATTTTAACAATATATAGATGCAGACTAGAATGCAAACACGGCTCGTGGATGTTACAAGGGTAATTATGCTTGTGTGTTTAAGAACTTTGTTCTTCACCACCTGTGTTGCTGGACGGCCGGAAGAACAACTATTATCAAAAAATCATCCTACCTCAGGCATATTATGCCAACTCCTCACCACCACACCCCCATGTCCCCGTTTCTGGCAATCAATTATTAGCATGCTGCAGAGCTTCAGTTTGGACTACATTCTGCTATCTTTACCACGTGGTGGGGCCCAGGCCCGGCCGACTTGAGCCCCCCCAAAAAGAATGTGATAGGCCCCATTCCTGGATCGCTTCTCAGCTGAATATATTACATTAAGTAGAGAGTATAAGTATACAACAGTATGACTCAACTGACTCGACCCACCGCAGTACAGAAACGTGCATTTATTTTCAGGGCACACAGAGGTCAAAGCCAGGCCTGCCTGTTATTATTTCAAAAATACTAGATCAGTTTAAGCTGTACTATCCACTTTTTAACTAACCCTAAATTAATTACATTTTGACGAGCTGAGCCTTTACTGTGGATCACAACAGACGCACGGCGCAGCCAGCCTGTCAGTCACAGAGCTAGTACAGGGCGACTCTGCTGAAGTGAGGCAGGCGTTCGGGTCCGAGCTGCAATAAAGTGAAGTTCTATTGTTGGACCGGGAGTGGGCACCACAGTGGACAACGGCTCAGCAACAGGTCTGCAATAATGAAATGCGATCTCATGAGACTGAAATAATTAAATGAGATCTCATAATTTTATTTGCAGCGTGCGTGCGCCCCTCGTGTTAAAGTTACACAGACTTGTTACCCAAGTCAGTGCCAGCACCAGCAGCACCTCTGCAGCCTGGCGTAAAGTAAAGTGAGAATTGAAACAGACAGTAACTAAACTTACTTGTCACTCTGGCAGACTCCCTGCAGCGCCCGCGATGCCTCTGATGCAGCGCGCCCTAGGCCATGATCATTCAAGCTGAGAGTCACTCCGCAAGTTGCGGTCGATGTCCCAATAACGCTGGGACTGGGAGTAGTGTGGGTATATTTGACTGGGAGTAGTGTGGGTATATTTAATTCTCACTTTATTTCACGACGCACGCACTCTCGTCTCCTCCCTGGCGGGCCGTGACGCGTCAGAGCAGGAGCACACGGCTGCGCGCGGGGGCTGTCCCAGGGCCGTCATTGGTAGCACTAAAGATTGACGGCCCTGGGACCCACTCACAAACTGCTGGGTACGCCACGCACATCCGCATCGCACCAGCAGTGATGATCATCACATGCACTGGTCCCTGCGTGTGTGACGACGTGCTGCTGCAGTGAGTGCACAGACACACTCACTGCACTGACTGCATGCAGCACAGTAGTAGCACCAGTATTTTAATTTTTTGTAAGAAAGTGCGCAACTGCGCACAGCGCACACAGTGGCAGCTAACTAACTACATTGGTGTCACCCCAGATGGGGTGACACCCGGTGCGGCCCGCACCCCCCCGAACCCCCCTAGTGACGCCACTGGGCGGTTCCTCTCTGTGCCGCACAGTGATTACATTTCCAGCATCCTTGTTGCACGAGACTCCCCCCTGATTTGCTCGTTCAGTTCTTATTTCATTGTTCTCAAAGAAGAGATCTTTGTTAAATAACTAAGCTGTTTTAAATGTTGTTTGAAACAGTCCGACACTGATTGCTGTAATTTCATGTGTCAGAGATAGATGTGCTGCCCTTTCTGTAGGCAGCTTACAAAGTATCAGACAAAGAGGAAGAAATGGCAAAAAGATGCAGATGTTCTTAAGACTTGGACAACATGCCAAGACTCGAACCTAGGAGCATATGTACAAAGCATTTTGTGTGGGCAGAATCAGCCCTATTCACGTTATTTCGCAGTTTCCGACCGCAAAAACGCTTTTTCATATGTGCAAAGCACAAATTGTGATTCAGTGACATGTTACAGAATCGCACTTTGTGTCTAGTGATTCGCTACTTGGAAGTGGCGTGTGTAAGGCGTCCATTTCAAATACAAAAACACAGGGGTATGTATGAATTTTTTGTGACTGACTTACAGTTGCAAAACATTCAGGGGCAGATTTACAAGCCCCTTGCGCCCCTTTCAAGCCGCCGTTGCGTCACTTTTGTGATGCAGCGGCGGCGCAAAAGATGCGTCATGGTGCTGGGTAGTTACAACATGACGCATCTGGGAGATGCATCACGTTGTAAAGCCCTGCGCCAGAAGGAGGCGTTCCTGCACAGGGGGGGGCGTTCCGGCGCAGGAACACCTCCTAAAAGTGGCAGAGTGAAATCTACAAGATTTCACTCAGTCACTTTTGGGCCCATGCTGCATCAAAACCCTGCGCCTGCTTTAAGCAGGAATAAGGATTGACGCAACATTGTAAGAATAGTGCCCCCCAGAGTATTGCTGGAGCTGCGTCGCGCTTGCGACGCAACTCCAGCAATGCGCCACTTTTACGGCACAGATGCGTGGCGCATCTGTGCTGTTTTTGCCCCATAGTGGCATGGTGCACAATAACCGGAGCATCCCTGCAGATATGCAGAGATGCACCAGTTATTGTAAATTTGCCCCTTATTTTTTACCAACAACTCAAAGGAGGTGGCAGCCATTTGCCTTTGTGAATGTTGAAACTAATTTTTTTTTTAGAGCGTAAGTAGTCACTCGCACCACTGCCTATTTTAAAAAAAATCAATATTAAATATTTTATTTACTCTGCTCAAAGAAATCAAAATAGAAAAACATCAAACTACCGGCCTCACAAAGGCAAGACTGGCAGTGATGGAGGTGGCCCAACAATCCTCAGAGTCTACCTACGTACAAGAACGGAGAGGTGAAATCCACTTCCAAACATGGGGAAACTCCTCAACCGCAGAGCTGCATTGTCAGCGCAGCCGACCCTTCGGCGTCCAGGTAAGTATTGTTGGGTCATTCCCGTTCCTGCCAGGCTTACCTTTGTGAGGCTGTATTTTGACATTTTTCCATTTTGATTTCTTTGAGCACAGTGAGATGTGGGTCCTGATGAATGTCTTAGAACACCTTCTGGGGTTGATGATTGGCCGAAACATGTTGACCATACAAGAGGGGCATATTTGTTCAGAATCCCCCAGTTCTCTCTTATTTTTAACCCTATCCCAGAGAGCATCCCACACAACACCCATGGAATGCCTTCAGAGGACAGAGTAACACAAATCAGCGATTTGATCTGAGTTGAATTACAAGAACTTGCAAAAGTGGAAATGCGTCAACATCTTACAACTTCCCAGGGGATGCATAACAAGAAGAAATGTATCTATTTCTCCTTGTTTATTCCTCTTTCTATATTTGCTGCTTTCTGCAAAACACAAAGAAAGAGGAATATGCCGCCCAGAATTGTTTTTGTGCAGGAAAGTGTCCCTTCCTGCTCAAAAACAATCCTACATGCAACATAGGCACCCTTGCAACATAGTGCAAGGAGGCCTGTGTTGACGCTAGGCACCCCATTGTGTGCCAGCGCATGGGAAAGGACAGGAATGTGATGTATTCCATTAAATACAAAGCATTCCTTCCCTTTCCATGTCACGCTGTGCAGCTCAGCAAGGTGACTTTCGGCTTTAACCTATAGAAGCACCAACGCTAGCTCTGAGAGAATTAAAAAGAACAAAAGGGAATAGTATTTGCACATATTATGCACATAATTGTTCTTGATACCCAAGACTGAGACATTGAAACACTATTTTATGCACATGCTAGGTTCAATTGTGTTGACTTTTTTTCTGTCACTACAGCCCAAATGGTTAATCTGGCCTAATGCCAGCGGGTAACAGTGCTCAGAGAGCACATCCTTTAAAGTATGTCAACACAAATGACAGTCTTTCTCAGCTCTGTGTGTCAGGCCGCACTAATAAGGGTTTTATTCCTCATTAGACTATTGGAAAATATTCATGTAGTCACTACTGGAGCCGCCTGCAAACATGGACTAGGAAATTACAAATGCTTTAGTTGCCATGAGAGTGATTTGCTTTGTATTCGAAGTACAGGGTAGCAAACAAACAGTTTAAACATGTTAACTGCATGTATTTGTTAATATGTTCCCAGAGCAGTGAGGAAACCCCCCAATGCATTCATCATGTCCATGTTTGTTAAAGGAATTTGCCAGAAGAGAGCTAATTAACTCATCTACATAAAGCTGCATTTGCGTTGTCATCATACCTGCTATGATTTCCTTTCTCACACGCCAACAGGGTGATGTGGGAATTATGCTCTTTGTTTTCATAAAATATTAAATAGGTTGATTGCTTTATTGAGAGACCCTATGAAGCCAGTGGTGTAACGAAACATGAGGGGGGTCCCCCTGCTAGGTAGGGGGAGCGGCCTCCTCCGCATTCGATCAGGAGCTCTCCAGACTGGATACTCTGCTGAGGGGGCCCCTGGAACTAGGGTCCCCCTGCACCGCTGGGGCCTATGCTACACCACTGTATGAAGTCTTTGTGTTGTGCTTGTGTTCTGCTGTGGTGGGAAAGGGTCCTGGGATCCTACTACTGGGAGAGGATCTATTTTTAACATTCACGACCCTCACAATTGCATATTTGAGGTGACTTCAAAGACTGATTGCGCTATTCATTTATTTTACATTATGTGGCAACTTCATGTATTAATGTTTATCTTTTTGGCTCATTTAAACTACTACTACTACTGAAGTTCAATGTGCAACAAACATTACAGTTTATTTCTTTTACAACAAACTGAGAGCTACACTTAAAATAATCTCAACTGAAGGGGAAAGTAAATCAGTCTTGGTCATGATCCAATAGTATTTTTATTTATTTATTTTGAAAGTTTTATAGAGCACGAGCAAGATCCTTGCGGATAACAGAGCGCTGTACATTAAGTAAGGTTCGTTATACATCAATTCATTGCATATTAAACACATGTACATACCGTCATAAAACAGTAAAGAAGTAGGTTTAAGCAAACAGAACCATCCAGTTGGAGCAAGTAAAGGGTAGAAATGAAGATTCAAGTGTCTAAGTGGAAATTTGTCACAGTAAAGATTATCAGCACGGGTAGGTTTGGTCTCACGATTTCTTTAGATAATGCTCAGGAGCATTGTGCCATGAGAATCGCTTTTACTTCTCCTGCAGATGGAAAAACAAGTAGCCCAAATCTGGCTTCAGTCTACTTGGTTTCCTCTTTTAGGTAGAGCTTGTGTCCTGTAAGGGTACCTGGCCTCAAAGTTTGGGCTGGACTGATTAGGACCAGGACTGATTTGTACCTGGCTTCTCTCTGTTTACAGTGGCTTATTGGGTGAACATCTCTGGAGTTGAATTCACTTCGAGTTATTACCATTTGCAAGATTAATTCATGCACTCTTGCCATTACTTCCTTGTTTGTTGCAGTGGGTGACCAAAGTGCAATGGTTATGCATAGACTTGAGTCCTATACTCCATGCCACAGAACTTCAGCTATACCTCAGTGATGGGGCCTAACATGGCCAAAAGCAATCTCGGATTGCTTGTGGCCCTGTTTGAAGTAGTCTAGGACTGGCAATTTGGGATGCACTGTTCCTATTGGAGTACGATCAGGACTGATTTGCATGGTGCAGGTCTCAGGATAAAGTGGCACGGTGGGTAAAAGACAATAGACTAGAAAGTGGCCCCAAGTGATCAATCAACAGAGGCCTGGAGGGATGCAATTGGACACTGTCTTATTCTGATTCAAAGACAGATTCTGCTTTTCATCAGATAACACAGAAGGTACCCCGGTGGTTGAAGGCACTTGCTACAGTGATTTTAGTGCTACGTACAATAGCATGCTTCTTTTAAAGATTTGTCAGGCCTTGGTGGACTGATTTTTGTTGATGGTATTTCTCATTTTGCACTCATGGCAAACTCTACCCTCAAATGCATTTGTTGGGGCCTCCTGACCTCCAAATTGTTGCTGGTTAATTTGTGATGCTTTTAAGAGCTTGCTCATTTGTCATCAGCTTATTTTTTCCAGTCCTTTCCTGACATGGGGTCTTTCTACAGCAGCGAGAAAAGAAATTAAAAATACTTAAAAAGCACACTTGTACCCGGAAGTATCTTGGCACTAGAAAAAAACAAGCCCTCATACCACAGACACTTCTCAGAAGTCTAGGTGCCTAACAAGACTATCCTATATTAGGCTTTTATTCTCTTCACATGATCAAGCCTGTAAGACTATATTAAACATTTTACATGAATGAAACTCACAAAGACTCAACAGCCTAAATAACCCAACACCAAGATAGTTCAATTAAGTTCATCCTTGCAGCTCAGCAGATATGATTAATATTTTCCCATAAAGCTATAGTCCATCCAATTACCCACATACCGTTGTAGTCTTGACAGACTAGTTTCTAATTCTATTAAGGTTGTGGTAAAATATGTTATAGGAGATTCAGTGAAGATGTTCAGGATATACTCTATTGTATACAGGAAAAAATACATTTGTGTATATTCTCTTTCTGAACAAATATATCCTGCAGAGCTTTGAATTTCTTTGCACATTTAAATTTCTCCACTGGTACAAAATGTTTGCAGGGAGGAGAGCGAAGGTTGTGTCAGGCACATATCTCGGGGCACCTGTCACCCACAGACATATGTGGTGAGGTTAGTGTCTCTCAAATTTCTTGCTCTAACATGGTTGCCTATGACTAGGACATGGCTGCCATAAGGGCCACCAAAGTGCTGGTTCCATGTGCTCCAGTGCAAATGTAAGCCATGAGTTCTGCAGTTCACGGAATTAAATGTAAATGCACTTATGAAAACTGACCAGTTAATGCCTTTATGTCAACGCTATTCCCATGGGCGATGTGGGAAAAGTGGGAGAAAATTGTTGGCATCATCATGCCTCATGATGTTACACAGTTGGCTCTTCTGAACCAAGACATCTTAGAGCAGCAGCTGCATGCATTGCAGGACAGTCAGAGAAAAGAAGTCTTTGCCTCTGTTCATTGACAGGCACTCCTCCTAGCCGCAGGCCCATTTGTGAATTGGGATTAATGACTGAAATACATTCAATGCTTCTTTGGCATTCACAATGATGGATGATATTACTAATATTTAAAATGGACAAAGGGGGGGCGGGCTGTGGGCTATTGGTGAGGTCCAGCATACATGCCCAGGCTGAATATCCAGAAAATAGGTATGCAGTTCTTAGTAGAGGAGGGTAGAAGAGGTCAAGCTTCATCATCGGGCATTCTCTTCGCTGAAATACCCGACACGCATCCTATGCAGGGGCTCTTTGGCGGAGATCTTTTTATCCCTCGCCATTTGATGCAGTTGGTGTGAGGGGCCCTGTTGATGTAGGAGTGTAAAAGTGTAAATTAAAACAGGGATGGAAGAGTCAGCAAGTAATAAAAAGATCTCCGCCAAAGAGCCCCTGCATAGGGTGCCCGTCGGGTATTGCAGCGCCGACCAGACGAGGAGCCTGCCCGAAGACGACGCTTGACACCCAGCAGGTTGGGTTTGTGAGGGCACTTATTCCGAAATGAAGGACTTGCCAGTCCACCCCTTTTCTCACTGACACCAACTAATGTCTAGTTAAGGGACTCATTGAGTCACCTCGTTCTCTTCTTCTACCCTGCTCTATTAGGAACTGCATACCTATTTTCTGGATAATATTTAAAATGCACAAATTGTTCAGGCTTTGAACACTTTGGCATTCATTATAAGCGACCCATACTTTTTGATGTACTGGTTGCCCTATTACCAGAAACCTTTCCCCATGGCAAACTGCGCCGGAGAAGGAGTTGAGGAATTACCAGAGAAATCAGACCCAGAAATATTACTTCCCCAAGCAATGTTGCATAACTCAGGGGAATTTCAGGCTTAAACCTGAAAGCCTCGTTATTTTGAAGCCCCAGGGGTAACTTGATGCAAATTACTGTCATTTACCCAACCATAGAGGATCTTTAAATCATGCCCTTATCAATGCCATCTATAGTGTGTATATTTGGTTTTTTGATGTTTAAAAATTGCCCAGCTTTGCTACTGTTAGGTACATTGACTGAATGCACAATACCTGGTGTGTCCTCACTAAAAAATATGAATTACAATAATCAATGCATACACTTCGCCTTTACTTTTTAATTTCATAAAAATGAAATCAAGAAATAGTACCGTTCCCTGAAGAAGAAAAAACAGGTCAGTCATCTGCTCATTTTATGGGTGAGATGGATGGAAACTATGATATGGACAGAGTAGAGCAGAACCACAGACAGGAGCTCTGATATAGGCAGAATCTCATTCTCAAAAGAGGAGCTGCAGAGTGAGAGGAAGGTAACAATTACATCATAACACAGGAAGTGACTGTTTTGCTCACTCTTGTTCACTCTTTGTAAACAATTGAATAGAAAAGCAATCGTCGATAAGACCTTCTTATCGAAGTATCAAATAAGGACATAACAAATAATTAAATGATTTCCTTTATCATAAATGTAATTGGTATACATTGTGTTTAAGATTATATATAATTATCTAATTTACCAATGGTTTTACACTGAGTAACGGGGTTTAATGGTCCAATTTATTAATTTCAAATTTCCATCAAAATTAATATAAGTAATTTACCCAACAATGTTAGAAAATGAACAGTGCTATCATTTGATTAAAAAACATTGATTTAAAAAGCGGCATAATTCACAAATAATCATGCAGTGCAGCAATTCAACTTGCTGCATCGCGTGATAGGGAAAGGGAAGGAACGGGACATACTTAAGGCACATTCCTGTAATTTCCTAGTGCTGGTGCACAATGTGCTGCCTAGTGACAGCGTAGGCACCCTTCAACCATAGTGCAAGGGTGGCTGTATGTGAACAGGATTGTTTTTGTGCAGGAAGAGACACAATCTCTGGAGGCATTTTCCTCATTCTATGTGTGCTGCAGAATATAGCCTTATAGCTCGCTCTAGCTGCCTATGCCTGTTATTAAAGACCTGTTCCGGCATTATAGATCCATGTCTACTGCAAGGGCCTATAACCGGGAGTGGGGCGTTAATGACTGGTGGAGCCTGTCTTACAGGCTATGAGGCTATTAGGAATTTCTGACTCATGGAAGCTGATTTTTATATTTAAAATCAAGAGGCTCCCCTGTGCACAGGGAAATTAAAACCCCTTGTTTCTGAAGCTTTTCAGACGTTGTTTGACAGCACTACTGTGAATATATACCAATTACTGTCCACAAACAGGGCCTTGCAGGTAACTGTCAAATATGCACAGTGTATGCGAGGAAAGTGGGCAGTAGTCTACCCCTGGCCGTCCCTGGGCTCTGCCAAACTACTTTTGTCTGTTTGGAAGAGTTGAAAAGGAGATCCAGGAGCCGAGGAGAATCCCCCACTCTCTTTTAGAGGCTGCAGTGACATTGTGAGCTGATGGAGGAGGGAGGGGGAAGGACTGATCCTTTACCTCTTCTTCAGGCTCTACTGCTTTTACTCCCCTGTGAAATTTTCTGAGCCTGGATGCACAGGGGAGAGGGTGAATCAGAGTCTGTAGATTGGTGCAATAAAATGTTGACTGCAGCGAGCCCATACCAGTGTTTATGGCCCGCTGCCGCTCCATTCTCCTCAATGGAACCATCAACAAGCCAACATGCCAATGGTCTAATACTAATTATAATTTAGAATAGAATAGTAATATACTGAAATGAAATGAAATAAAGTAATGAAGTTGGAGTACCCACGGTACATGTACCATAATATGTCATGGAAAGGTACTACAACTGAAAATCATAGAACCTCACTTTCAGATATTTCTGTAGGTCATGAGTAATGTATTCCAAAATATAGATTTTTTGTCCGTCAAGATAAGTAGATATAAATTTTTAACAAATTGGATTCGACTTCATGTAATAATGTATGCCATGAATATGTAAACGTACTCCCCTGACCTACACAACATGGCGCAGTGCGCTGACATTACTAACCGGTAGCCTGCAAAGTTATGTGCTCGTCGGCTGTGTCGTTCTGGCTCTTGCCTATCCAAGGACTACTGGCTGTAGGACATGTACAAGCTGGCACCCCACGAGTGCATTGTCACTAGGCTGGTTGACAGCCTGAAGACGTTTCTGAACACTTGGGAGAGTTTCCCAGGGCTCTTTGGCACTGCCATGCCTGGTTTTAGCAGGTGCCTCATGGGACTCTCCACCCCCCGGCCCGGACACTGTCCTGGTTCGGCACCCCTCGAAGCAACACTTTATATGGAGGCCCCAGGTTGGGGCCAGGTTGTGAAATTGTACCGGCCGTCTTTGTTCTTTGGTCTTTTTTCCTCAGGTCCGCTGGGACACGTAATGGGTGAATAGCTGTTTGTTTTTCTTGTTTCCTCAGTTTGTTATGTTTTATTATTTTTTGTTTTCCTATGTCTTGCTATGTCTTAGTTGCCTAAGGCCACCGCTACCTCTCTCCTGTCCTTCCCTCCAGCTGTGCCCCTCTTCTTTTTTCCTTCCCCTCCAACCACTTTCCTCCTTTCTCCTCTTTTTATCTACTCTTCCCTTCCTCCCATGTTTGTTTTTGTTCCTGCATCACAGTTGATCTACCCCTTTTCTACTCTCTTTTCTTTCCCCACGTTTCTTATGGTGCTCTCCGTGGATGGGGCACGCATGTTTGCTGTTATTTTTTTAGGGGCACGTTTGTATTGTTCTGTGGGGTTTTCACCCTGCTTAGTGCAAAGCTGTTTTGTGGCATGTCCGCTCTTGCACCTTATTGTTCTTGTTTTTGTTTGTATTTGTAAAGCTCAATACAATTCTTCATTAAAAGAAATCACCTGCCTATGCTCCTGAAGTGAAGGAAGGCTTAGTGTGACTACAGTATACATTTACTTGCACAAATGTCCAAAACACAAGTGCACAACTGGGAGTATTGCACACAAAAATCATGTCAATCCCTTATTTGCAGAGCGATGTACAATGATCTTTGTCTACGTACAACTCCCTTCCCTGTACGGATAGTGACATTGTGTATGACTCATAAGGACTTTGGAAGAAAGGCATCGCTAAACCTTAAAGATAATGCAGGTGAGGTATTAGACCTGATATGCCTCAGGTAGTGTTTCCCTAAATGTTTTGCTTTTTCCTCCTGGGTTTTGCTGATTCTCTTGTAGTGTACTTAGGGCTTTGGACATTTTTCACTGTAAGTGTGGTGTGAAAGTGCAGACAGATCATGGCCCCACTGAAGACTAAACTCTGTATTCCATGGCCTCATGGCAGACAAGACTGACATTTAGGTGAGCCATCTGTGGTTCGAAGAGAAACCCTTTGAACCATCCTGACTTCAAAGGCACACTATTGTATAACTACTGGTGTAAGACTACAGTAGGGTAGAGATACGCTTATGGGGACGTGGGATGAGAGAACCTGGAACTGCAAGTGCACATTGCCATGGGAGAGAACCCACGCCTCAGCCCTATGTCGCCTGTGTAAATCTGGCAAGGAGGACATTATCCATGTGATATGCATTTGCCCGAGATTAATGGACCTGAGGCATAAGCTGTTGCTACCATTTTTTAGATCACATGCCGTTCGGACCTGTAGGCAGGCAGTTAAACTGTGTTTTTCCTCCAGCAACATCAAACTGAATTGTCAGGTTGTGAAGTTCTGTGATTTAATGAAGGAAAGACTCAAGCACACTGGAAAGACTCATCAGGACTTAATAACCACCTTGAATTGACAATAGTAATTGCTGTATTTTAAATCATTTGTACTGTCATATGGCGTTTTATATTTTTGTAAAGATTTTAATTAATCATATACAAATAATAATATTACTTACCTACTTACTTACATTGCCAGAGGAATCTGTTGTGCACATGGAGGAGTACTACCAATGAAAGGCACTGCACGACTTTTAACTGAATAGTGGCTGGCCTTAGCTAACTACCGCTTCTGTGTGGCACCCTGAAGTGTGCCCTGCATGGGCTTGTTGTTGGTTTTCCCTCTGATCTTCCAAGGGTGTCAGGGATGTCAAAGATCTCTGAGGAGGGACCCACACCATCTAATTGTGGCACTTGGAGAGCGCACTCTAACGTGCCCACATTATCAGATGGATCCCAATTGGTAGCATGGCTTGAGCGTGGAACTAGGAGACCAGATTGCCTTGTATAGAACATCAGAAATCTTGCCCACATCTAAGGTGTGATACCTTTGCGATGTGGAGATTTAGGCATGCATAAGCTTCTTCTTGGTGATGTGCAGATTCCCCGGTTGTAGGATCCATTGGGGCCTGCTACGTCGATTATGCTGCATCTTATTAAATTATTTATTTATTTCATTTATTTTAGGAGTTTTGTATAGCGCTAGTTAGACCTAAGGGTATCAGAGCGCTTCACAGCAAATACAATAATGTGCAAACAGTTGATACAGGAGAAAGGTAGAACGTGGGGGTTAGGGGAGGGAAGGGAGAAAGAATATGGGCGAAGTGGAAGAGGAGAGGAGGGTGCAAGCCAAGTCTGATAAACATCAGAGAGCGCATTAGACATTTAAACCGAGCAACATGCAGACTGGTTTCTCATTACATGTGGTGTCCGATTCACTGGTTAAAACCATCAGAGTTGGGGCATAATCGTAGTAATGGATTTTTCTACCTCATGAGGCATTGCTGAACTTTCACCTGTTTGTGTGACCAGAATTGTTTGGTGCAACCCATATCAACTTTACGCACAAGAACAAAACGCGTTAGCTGAGTGCTGATTTTAACTCAAGTTTGAATAAAGAAGATTGATGGACTCGATTTGTTATCCTGACAACATTTTTGGTGCACCTTCCATTCTAAAGTACCAGAGGAATGTGTTGAGGTTCTGGCTGGTGTATCGGTCAGTCAATGTCATCTATGGCCTTCATGATTTTTCAATTTGTTTTCCATTTAGTGATGTATTTCACTTGAGAACTTTAGGTGAGGAAGTTGCATCCTTGTGTATTGTCATGCTTCTGGGCATCCACGATTTCTCTGCATCTCTCTGGATCGGTTTTTTGGATTCTGAAGTTTGAGGCTGAAATATGCTGACTTTGTCTGGAATATTTTGCTGATGTAGGGATGTCAGTTGGGCGACAAAACAGAATTTTTCTAAAACTGCTCTCATGGGCACATAGCACCTGATTTAGAGTGTGCTGGATGGGTTACACACAAACATGACATTAATTCCAGCCACCTTCCTACTGTTCATATTACAAGTCCCCACCTAAAATTCTCCAGTCAAATGACTTGGAAACATTCTGAAGATCAAAGATGACATTGACCTACACTTACTCAAGCCAGAACCTGAAAACATTCGTCTCTGCAAGTTTGTGATGGAATACTGAATCCCTCAATCTCCAAATCAGGCCCATAGAATCTTTTTGCAGACATCTAATCACATTGTAGAACATAAGAGCAGATTTTGAAATGGCTGGAAATAATTGAATAAATAGGGTGAACATTTTCTCAATATATTTCTGGATTATTGCAGTGGGGTGAACAGAGATAGGTATATCCAATGTGAGAAAGGGAATCATAGAATTTAACTGTGTTGTGGTGAATGCCATTTACATCTCTGACTGATGTTGATACCGTCTCATTCGTAATTCCACAGGGATGCATCATGAACGTTGAAAAAGATGTAGGAGTAGCTGGATCAGTCAGCATGAATGTGGTTTAATATGCTGACAGAGACAAATATAGAAATTGCTAATTCAAGGGTTCATGTTTTTTGGGATAGAAATGTTGAGTAGTGTGTTAGATGAGTCTCTTAAAGGAAATGAGGGGCATATTACCAAGTAATAGCGATAATTATCGTTATTGCTTGGTTAGAGACAAAAATTTACCGCAGAGCTGCGGCGCTTTTTACCGCAAATAAACCTTGGTATTACCAAGGTTTATCGCAAATGCGATAAAAATCGCCGCAATGCATGAATATCGCTGAAAAGTCAGCGATATTCATGCATTACCGAGCTAATGCTCTTAGCCATGTTATCCACTTCCAATTGGATAACATGGCTAAGAACTGCTCAGGGCAGGTGTTAGCTTTTGGAGATATTCGCGCTTAGCGCACATATCTCCAAAAGTTGGTAATAGGAGATAGCGATGTTAGCGACTGTTTTCAGTCGCTAACATCTTGGCACGCCCACTTTGCATGTCATTAGTGATAAATATCACTGACATGCAAAGTGGGGACAAAGATGGTCGCTATCTCCTACTAGCTGTCGCTAACTGGTGTTAGCGAAAGCTAGGTAATAGGGAGATAATTTTATCCCCGCTTTCTTGGCTTTTAAAGCCAAAAAAGCGGAGATAAACCCCCTTGATAATATGCCCCTGAGTTGCTTAGTGGGAATGGCTGTTCATTTGTTCCAAGTAAAGTTGAAATCCCCGAGAAAGGTGCACTCATTGTTGGTAGCACAGTGAGCAGTCATTAAGTGTATAAATTATTCTAGAAACAAGTTCATCCTACCAGAGATATACAGGAAAGTGGGAGACGCCTGCAATCTATACTACTATTATAAAGAGAGAACAGAAACCTTTAGGCAAGGTAAACTCGGGAACCACAGCGCCAATCCACACACCCAATACATTGTTGTAATCCTCAGGGTGTGTAGATGGACATGGCTGCATAAAATAAAAAGTAAACGTAAATTAAAAAATTAAAGTTTAAAAACAAAGTAGTCCCCTAAAACAAGCGCCGGCCGCGACGTAGCGCTGACCGCAACCTACACCTGCGTGATGACGACAGGCGGGGAGGAGTGACATGCAGCGAGGAGTGGCGGGAGGCGGTCCGGGCAATGTCGGGGCAGGTGGGGGCCCGGGAGAGGGGGCTAAGTCCGGAGCGCGGCTGAGGTAAGGCAGAGGCGGGAGGCGGGAGGCGGGCGGGAGGCAGGCAGACGGGCAGCGGTATAGGCAATGTCGGAGCGGGCGGGAGGGCGGGGGGCCTGGCCGGGACTAAACAAATGGTCAAAATGGAGCCCACAGCCCCCTTCTGCTACCGGGCAACGCCGGGGCAGGCTGCTAGTTTTATAATAATTTTAGAGCTATACACATTATAATATGGCTATTCAACAATGTAGCACCACATGTAATGTCTGAAAACAATATTCTCTCATAAATTTAAAGTTATAACCAATGATACGATTTTTCAAAACAGGACTATTGGCAATAGGAACTGGTTATAAGTATACCTGGCCATATTTCACACCTGTTTGACATATTCACCAAAATATTCCCTTAAGCATACCATCGTTTTTTTGTGATTTACTCAGATTTTTTAAAATATATTTGCAGTTTTCCAATGTTGAAAAAATATTCAACATTTGTACAGTATTTTACATTATAAACTAAATGGAGCACTTTTGTTTTTTGGACAACATTGCAAACACGATTTGTCGCCTCGATTCTTAAGTGCGTGCTATTTGAACAAACTGGCAGCCCGCATTCATCAGTACAGTGCGTCTCAGCTAAGCTCTTCCTTGTACTGTTATTCCTCATTGGTTGCAGAGTTTCCTGCTAGTGGCAGGTTTCATGAAGATTGCCAGCAGTGGTCACAGCCATGTTCTCGCCCTGAGCTGTCAGCGGTTAACAATGCCAGACTCTGCTGCCTTCCCCGCAGAAGGAGCTCTTTTGATATTTGTCTTAAAACTGAAAGAAATATTTTGACGAAAATTAAAACTGACGTACCCTTCCCAGTGATGAAGGCGAAGGCATGGTAAGACAGCCATGAAAAAGAGCACATCTCCGCGTTTGCCATTGATATCAATTTTATGCATGAACACTCGGTCCGCATGTTCGTCTCTGCTCAGTGCACAGCTGACAGTGTTAAAGGATGCTTGAGTTAATTGTATTGCACGGAAATCATCACGTGGTACACTGAGGTGTCACAAAGCTCTTTTTACATGATACCATGGACTTTGTCGGTGGAAAAAGGGGCATATTCCGTTCAGTAGCTCTAGCCTCTAAACTTTGCATAAAAAGACAGTTATTGGAAAGGGGCGACCGAATCGGTCCCCCCGAACTTATGGCCGAGTGCCTCGATCCCCCCGGGAAGCCATTTTGGGCGGGAGGCGCGTCTCAGCTGGTATGCCCGAAGCGGCGTAGCTGGGGCGCGCCCGTTCCCGCCCTAGAGTGGGCTGGCCTAGACACCGACGCAGCCAGCCACGCCCTCAGGGGCAGGCAGGGGCGGGTATACGCCCGCCCTGAAGACGGATAAAAAGGGACGCAAGACCAGAAGACATCCTCTTGTTCTTGTGCTCTGAAGCTGCACCTCCTCGCTGCACGTGAGCTCGGGACAGAACGAAGAGCCAATTTTGAGCGTTTTAATCTTTCTCTTTGTCTTTTAGATACTTCGTCGAAAGGATGCCCAAGAAAGGAACAAAGAGAATGTCGACTGACCAGTTGGTTCGGGCACTCATGAAGGATATGTCCGAAATTAAGAAGCGGTTGGCGGGGCGAGACGGCGAGGAGGGATCGGGGCGTCCACCGGCCGGAGGGAAGCCAAAGAGGCCGAGAAGTGGGCCGGTCGGGGGAGACGTCCCGGTTCCCTGTTCTCCGCTCGAGGCGCCAGCCCCGGTACCGGCCCCGGTACCGGATGAGGGGAATCCGATTCCCGTGATAGTTACCCCGACGTCTGCCGGAGATATGCCTCCTGAGTTGGCGGCACAGTTAGCAGCATGGTTGGGGGACAGCAATGGGGGCGCCATGGCTACCGAAGCGCAAGCACTCATGAAGCAGTTGCGCGAGAAACGTGATACAGCCAAGGTGCCCGCGCCGGATGCGGCGATAGACAAGCCACAAGGGACGGAAGCAGCGTCCGGTGCAGGTAAGCGGCCATTGCCGATTGCAAGGGATGAGTCAACACCCTCTCGTAGAGAAAGACTGGGGCAACATGTTCCTTTGCCAATAAAGGAAAAGATTTGGGCGGGGGAATACGTTAACATTTTCTCCCTGCTCGTTGATCACTATGAGGTCGAAACTGTTAAAGGTCAAAAGGATCTGATGCATCCGAGTGTTTGGCGCGCAAAAATGGCCGCCTTTAAAGTGAATGAAAATATTGGTAACTGGGGTAATGCTTGGGGAATTTTCACGGCAATTTTGGGGGAACGTAGGCCTGATTTACTCCCTGAATTTCCAGTATATCAGTCACGAATTATTGGGTACTCAACATCACATCAAGGTAACCAATGGTTCTGTTATGACAACCTTTTCAGGAAAGCGATGGAGCATAACAAAAGTTTAACCTGGGACTGTTACGATTCTTTAACGTGGAATAAGATGAAAGAGTCCGGAATGTTGAAAGTGCCATTGGTAGGGAGTGCTGTTAGTGAGTCCTCCCGCCAAAATGGGGGGACGCCCTTTCGGTCGGGTACGGGTACAGACGATTACCCGAGACCCGCCGGCAATACAGGGAAGAGGGGGTTCTGTTTCAATTTCAACAGAAGCAAATGTACTAGGCCCCCGGGGTCTTGTAAGTTCAAACACGAATGTAGTGGTTGTGGGGCACCCCATCCTGAGTCCTCGTGCAGAGCCAAATCGGGTGAAAATGGGGGTAGAGGAGGCGCTAAACAGGTCTAAGATAGTCCGAGGGGCGCCTTTACCAACCCCGATTGATACCCTGGCGATGATTCCCTGGCTCAGCGAATACCCTGATCGTACTTCTGCTGGGGTGCTACGAAACGGTTTTTCATATGGTTTCCGCATCCCGGTGGGTAGCTTTCAGGGTGTCGGGTCGTGCAAAAATCAACTTTCCGTCTTGCAGCATACAACTGTAGTGCAGGATAAGATCCGGAAAGAGGTTACCCGAGGTCGGGTTGCCGGCCCGTTTCCTGTCCCCCCGGGACCGAACTTTGTTTGTTCTCCTTTAGGGGTGGTCCCCAAGAAGGACCCGGGTGAGTTTCGATTGATTCACAATTTATCAGCCCCTCATGGCCTTTCTGTAAACGATGCAATTAATCCAGAAATGTGTTCGGTGCGGTACGCATCATTCGATGAGGCCGTCGCCATTTTGAATCGCCTGGGGCCCGGGACGCTGATGGCGAAATCAGATATCGAGTCAGCGTTCCGTTTGCTCCCGGTATACCCGGATGATCAACGTTTGTTGGGATTCATGTTTCAAGGTTTGTATTACATGGACAGGTGTATGCCAATGGGGTGCTCGATATCTTGTGCTTATTTCGAGAAATTCAGTAGTTTTCTGCAATGGGTTTACACGAAGAAAACTGGTTTTCGGAACGTGATGCATTACCTCGATGATTTTCTGTTCCTTGGGGCCGCTGGGGATGATGAATGTGCCCGGGCCTTGACTGAATTTTGTGTTTTAATGAATCAATTTGGCGTGCCGTTGGCACCAGGTAAAACTGTGGGTCCCACGACTTGCCTCGAGTTCCTCGGGATCGAGTTGGACTCTAGTGAGGGTTGTTTTCGTTTACCAGCTTCCAAAGTATCGAAATTCAAGACAGCCCTGCAAATGTGTATCACTGCACCTAAAGTTACGCTGCATCAATTGCAGCAATTGGTGGGGAAGTTGAATTTTGCCTTAAGGGTGATCCCGATGGCCCGCCCCTTCTCCCGTTCGATTGCACAGGCGATGGTCGGCCTAAAAGAGGGCCACCATCGCACGAGGTTATCGGCCGAGGTCCGCCAAGACATGCGTATTTGGTTAGCATTCTTGGCGGATTTCAATGGTCGAGTCGTCTGGAACAAACCGGCCTTGTCCTCCGAAGAGCTGGGTCTGTGGACGGACTCAGCGGGAAGCATGGGTTTCGGCGCCATCTTCGGCAAAAATGGTCGGCACAAAAGTGGCCAACATGGTGGCACGATGAGGGGCTGACGAGTAATATTGCTTTCCTTGAGCTGTTTCCTATTTTGGTGGCCCTCAGATCCTGGCCCGATGGTTTCAAAAATCATTCTGTCATATTTTGGTCTGACAATATGACCGTTGTAGAATGCATTAATAGTCAGGCAGCACGTTGTAAAATGATTTTGAGGCTGCTTAAAGAGATTGTCTTACTGTGTATGCAACTGAACGTGGTATTCAGAGCAAAGCATGTCCCGGGGGTGATGAATCAGGCTGCTGATGCACTGTCTCGTTTTCAAATGCAGGCTTTCTCGGGTTTCCTTCCCTCAGCGGACCCCGAGCCAGCACCCTTTCCCGAAGCTCTCTGGTCTCTCGGTGCCCCGAACTTCGTTACCTCGTGGGAGAGAGTCTAGCACCAAGGACGAGGAAGGCATACGAAGGGGCGTTTCGGGCTTATTTGGCCTTTTTGGGGACTGAGAGAGGGGGACTTTGGGGGCATGAGGATTGGGTAGTACATTTTCTGATGTCCTTGCGTAAGGCTGGGAAGTCGGTGGCTACAGCCCAGAGGCATCGTGCTGCCATCTCCTTTGTTGCCAGGGCTCATAATATCCAGGACCCGACAGCGTCTTTTGCTGTACAGAAAGCGCTGCGTGGGTGGCAACGCCTTGAGGGTCGCAGAGTAGATGAGAGGCGCCCGATAGGTCTGGATAGGTTGTCCCAGTTGCTGACCACACTCCCCGACATATGCTCGTCTCAGTTCGAGGCCTGTTTGTTCCGAGCCGCTTTTACGCTTGCATTTCACGGGGCTATGAGGATAAGTGAGCTGGTGGCAAGGAGCAAGCGGGATGTGGCGGGGGGCTTGTGCCGGGAACACGTTCAGATCAGGGGTGAGACTATGACGGTATCCTTTGTCAAGTCAAAAACCGATCAAAGTGGGGTGGGAGACTGCATAGTCATTCGCAGGATTCCAGGGTCCTCCATGTGTCCGGTGAGGTGTTTAGAGGACTACCTAGCACAAAGGGTGGCATCATGGGGGGGGACAATGTTGAGACACGCGGACGCCACCCCACTGACAAAGTTTCAGTTTCAGCGGGTGCTCGCGATGTCAATTACCGCAGCAGGCTTGGACCCGGGTGAGTTTGGGACCCATTCCTTTCGGATAGGGGCTGCCACTGAAGCTGCAGCCAGGGGTCTTAATGTGGAACAAGTAAAACGAGTGGGGCGTTGGTCCTCCAATTGTTATAAGAGGTATGTGCGGTTGCACATGTTGTGAAGCTGTAACAATGTACTCACGCTTCTTGTCTTTTGTTTGGTTTTCAGTTACGCAAGCCTTCGAGGCGGGGCGGACTATGCAGTCGACCCAACACCGGGCCAGCGGTCAGACATCACCGGCTGTGAGAAAGGAGGTGTGGGTCGTGGGCCACTCATACGTGAGGCGTGCCGCAGACGTATTCAAAGCAGGTGACATGATTCACGTAGCTGGGGAATACGGGTACAGGATGTCCTTCTACGGAAGGGGCGGTCTCTGTATTGACCAGTTTCAAGCTTACTTTGAGGGTTTGTTAGGGCGGATGAGGTCACCGCCGTCTATAGTCATAGTACATTTAGGGGGCAATGATTTGGTCACCACCGGTAGACGACTTCTCCTGGAGGCAATGCTTTCCACCGTAAGTTGGTTAGCGAGGAAAGTTCCGGGGTGCATAATTGCGTGGTCTCATATCATCCCACGAAAAGAGTGGCGGGGGGCTATTTCGATCCCTGCTTTGAACCATTCTGTTAGGAAACTTAATAACAAAATGAGTAGGTTGTTCCGTTCCAGGACATTGCATTCTATCTCGCACGGTTGTATTAATGATGACAGCATGTATATGGGGGATGGTGTGCATTTGTCTCGGGTGGGAAATGAGTTACTCATAGGAGACTTCTTAGCATGGTTAAAAACGTTGGAACATGACCTTTAGCTAGGAGTTTTGGTGGGGGGCCCGGATAGCCGGTCAACTATCCGGGCCTGTGGCGGTAAGGTCATGATCGGTGAGCACTAATTAGTAGATCCCTATGAGTGGGCGTCACCCAACACGGATGGGAGCGCTCGGGAGAGGTGGCCATTGGCCCCTCAATGGGGAGGCGGTCCCTTCTAAGGATGGGTCGCCGGAAGTAAAGGAAAGGCGGTCAAGGCCCCTTCCTTTGTAGGAGGGGTTACAGCCCCCTCCTGGGGAATTTCCCGGGGCCAGTGACATCTGCGACGGCAGATGCGGTAAGTTGTGTGGGGTTGGGATAAGGGCCACGATACCTTCTAGATACCTCACACGAGTATTCGAACGACCTTTAACTGGCGTCGAGTTTTAGGTGCCCCCGTCAAGTCAAGGGAAATTGGTAGTAGTTGCACTTGAGGTACGCCTCCGTGCTGTCGCCCATCCCAAGTGGGAGGGGTAAGTCCGGTTAGGGATCTTGACACCGGTTATGACCTTGCTGTTGGCCCTTAAACGTTAGGTTGTACAATTTCAATATGTCAAGAAATGTTTTGTAGGTTGCTAGTTCGGCTAGGAGAACCTCTGTATTAGAGAATCTGTTAAGGTTAGCCAAACATCGCAATATGGTAAAGAAATTGTACATAACATGAAACGTTTAATGTTTTAATTTTGTTTTAATAAATACGGCCGGGATGGTCACTCCATCCCACTTCCAAAAACTTCAAGAACTGTTTCCGGTTTCACTCCTTTGGGGATTGTGTTGAGAGGGGGTGGCGGGTATCTCGGCTATATGGAAAGGGGCGACCGAATCGGTCCCCCCGAACTTATGGCCGAGTGCCTCGATCCCCCCGGGAAGCCATTTTGGGCGGGAGGCGCGTCTCAGCTGGTATGCCCGAAGCGGCGTAGCTGGGGCGCGCCCGTTCCCGCCCTAGAGTGGGCTGGCCTAGACACCGACGCAGCCAGCCACGCCCTCAGGGGCAGGCAGGGGCGGGTATACGCCCGCCCTGAAGACGGATAAAAAGGGACGCAAGACCAGAAGACATCCTCTTGTTCTTGTGCTCTGAAGCTGCACCTCCTCGCTGCACGTGAGCTCGGGACAGAACGAAGAGCCAATTTTGACCCACCCACCAGCCCCTGAAGACAGCCAGTTGTGTATAATAAAGTTGATTAATTTTGTTTTTGTTTTCGTTTCCAGGTTGTAGTGCCATGTTGATTTTGAGTTAATAAAGAATGTTCGTTTTGAGTATGTTTGCCATTAAAGATATTCAGTTAGTGTCGAATTTTGATGTATGCTCTTTCGGTCATAGTGGCCAAGGTATTCTTAGGTTAATTTGCACTGTCGTATTTATTTTGGTAGGCGGTAAGGTCATGATCGGTGAGCACTAATTAGTAGATCCCTATGAGTGGGCGTCACCCAACACGGATGGGAGCGCTCGGGAGAGGTGGCCATTGGCCCCTCAATGGGGAGGCGGTCCCTTCTAAGGATGGGTCGCCGGAAGTAAAGGAAAGGCGGTCAAGGCCCCTTCCTTTGTAGGAGGGGTTACAGCCCCCTCCTGGGGAATTTCCCGGGGCCAGTGACATCTGCGACGGCAGATGCGGTAAGTTGTGTGGGGTTGGGATAAGGGCCACGATACCTTCTAGATACCTCACACGAGTATTCGAACGACCTTTAACTGGCGTCGAGTTTTAGGTGCCCCCGTCAAGTCAAGGGAAAATGGTAGTAGTTGCACTTGAGGTACGCCTCCGTGCTGTCGCCCATCCCAAGTGGGAGGGGTAAGTCCGGTTAGGGATCTTGACACCGGTTATGACCTTGCTGTTGGCCCTTAAACGTTAGGTTGTACAATTTCAATATGTCAAGAAATGTTTTGTAGGTTGCTAGTTCGGCTAGGAGAACCTCTGTATTAGAGAATCTGTTAAGGTTAGCCAAACATCGCAATATGGTAAAGAAATTGTACATAACATGAAACGTTTAATGTTTTAATTTTGTTTTAATAAATACGGCCGGGATGGTCACTCCATCCCACTTCCAAAAACTTCAAGAACTGTTTCCGGTTTCACTCCTTTGGGGATTGTGTTGAGAGGGGGTGGCGGGTATCTCGGCTATATCCATTAGGGTCGTCCATTCTGATTTGAGTGCAAGTGGGTTTAGCATCCATATCAAAGTCACAAATATTCGGGTACATTTTATTTGCAAACAAAAACACTTTTATTTAAAATATGTAAAAGTTTATGTTTAAAAGCATATATACTAATTGCAAATTTGAAGTAGGTAATCGCACTTTAAATTACATAAGCCTCCGGGGCAGCTTCTCCGTGGGAGCAGAGAAACGTCGTTCCACCACCTAAATTGCCTCCAAAAGCCCAGAAATAAAAAATAAAATGGTAATAAAGTTAATTTATCATCATTTTATTTATTGGCCCTCATTCTGAACCAGGGGTCAGTATGGGGCGGGGCGTGCACAGTGACGGCAGCAGGGAGGAAGGTGGGCGGCCTGAGCACTTTTCAAAGTGTGCATCTCCCTTTGGCCGGCAAAGCAGGAGTCCATCAGACTATCAATGCCACAGAGCGTTTATGCAGCATAACAGTCCTTCCAAGCAGAGTATCCACAGGTCCAGAAGTGTACTGAAGTGCTGGTTTCTGAGGTCCTTCTTTTATACATAGTTGTTCCTTTGAAGTGGGGAGAAACTTCTAGAGACATGCCTTGGAAGTGCACAGGTGTCCGACCCTGCCAGCCCTGGCTCCAGACTAGCTGCATGGGGTGTGCAGTCCTTTGTGTGGGGGCAGGCCACACTCTATTCAGGAGTAAGTGTGGCTGTGCCCAGCTCCTCCCCGCTCCTGTCAGGATGGCCCATCAAGCCACACTGTGTGTGATTGTCTGGATGGAATACACAAGCCCCAATTGCTAACTACACCTAGTCATGTGATCAGAGACAGGCTGCATGCACCAAATGGGCACAGAAGGAAAATGCTAACTTTCTGAAAATTGAATTTTCTGTACTGTGATTTAAATCCAACTTCACCATAAGTTAGGGTTTTCAATTACAATTCCAGAGACAAGAAACGTGAACCAGTTATGTCTTCCCATTCGGAAATTACGCTTCTAAAATGTAATAAGGCATTCAAATGCCTTGCAGTAGTGAAAAATGAATTTAAGAGTTTTTCATTACCAGGACATGTAAAACATGTAAGTGCATGCCCTGCTTTTTAAATACATTTTAAATGCATTGCACCCTGCCCTCTGGGATGTCCAGGGCCCACTCTAGAGGTGGAATATATGTAATAAAAAATAATGCTTGGGCTTGGCAAGAGGTTTATCTTGCCAGGTGGAATTGGCAGTTAAAATTGCATACACATGCTCTGCAATGGCAGGTGTGAGGTATGTTTACAGAACTACTTAAGTGAGTGGCACAATCAGTGCTGCAGGCCGACTAGTACTATTTAATTTACATGCCCTTGGTATATGTAGTGCACTTTTGTTAGAAATCAGGACCTGTTTGCAGTGTACCCTGACTTCATTCCCCCATTTTGACTACCAGATGCTGGTTTTGTGACTCTGATGGCGCCTTGGGCCCTGCTAATCAGGTCCAGGGACAGTGTTCTGATTAAAAGCACAAGATAATTAGGTATAACCACAGTAGATACTGACAACCTACTGGAAAATCCCTTGTGTATCGTTGGGCATGTAGGTCTAGAGGCTTAGTCTTTAATGCACTTAAGTGTGTTCTAATGTGGTGCCTGTTGTCATTTTAAAGCCAGCACGGCCTTCCAGGTTGTTCTTACATTTTATTTAAATGCAAATTCGACTGTAGAATTAAAGGTACTTCCAAAGTCTCAGTTTCGACTATGGAGTTAAAGGTACTTCCAAAGTCTAAAAACGATCTTATTTTTACATGTATTTCACCAGTAAGGTCTCCCCTAGGTGCCAGACGGGTAGGTTGCATTGCAGCTATAAGCAGGAACATTATAAAATATGTTTTATATCCCTGGTGAAGGGGCCAACTGCCAATTTCATATTTCCCCATGTAGAAATCTAGCTCCATAGGCTAACATTGGATATTATATTTAAGTATAAATGTCAACAGGAGCGATTAAGACATGTCATTAAAAGACTGAAATTATAGTTATGATAAATCCAACAACTTGTCACTGTTAGATGTATAATACCTATCACAGAAAGGAAGCTACATACCTTTCTTTTCGGTAAGCAAAAATCCAGCCTTTCAGCTGCCCTCTCCTGATTCACCAGACTCTGCCAGGCTGAGCCAAGCTGTGGTAATGAGGTGTGAAGGGGGTGCCTAGAGGGTCAAGGATTGCCTGTGGGTGGAGAACTGCAGCTGTAGAAGCAAAAGGCAGGAGGGGTGTAGTAGGAAAACTGGTCTTTAAAGGGAGAATATCACTTTAGTGCAGCACAGGCTCACCGCCACATCCTACACTCTGCACCCTCAGTAACATACCTGAGGATGGCACCCGGCGTCCCATTGGTCAGGGGTGCCCCTCTGCTTGACACCAAGGAAAACTGAATACAAATGGGAGGATTACCATACATGGAGAAAGAAGTGCTGCTTTGCTGGAATCTTGATCTGCACCCAAAAGACTGCATTGTGAAGGACTGCACCTGCTGCACAATCTGTTACTACAGCCCTAAGGACTTTGCCTGACTTCACAAGGATTGAGGAGTTGACTCCCTGAAAGCTACACACTAACAGAGCCCACCTGTATCAGCTCCATCAAGGCCCCATCCTGGATTGTGTTTAGTGTACTTTTGAGGATTTGGCCAGGTGCATTGTGGGTTTTTATAGTCTCAACACGGGATTATCTCAGAGCTTCTAGACCCTTGAATTGGTGTCTTGAACACTTTGAACCCACAAAAGAAACTTCATGAAGTAGTTACAGAGGTTTTGAGAAGTTAGGAACAACGTTTGTATAAACCGCCTTAAGTTGACCAGGTGCATTGTGGGCGTTGTAGTCCCAGACCCCTAGAGGCAGACCAGAGCACTTGAACCCTTGGCTGGCACTGTGTACTACTTTTCTGCACCAAGAAACAGTCCTGGAAGTTACTGTAAGAGCGTTAAATTATAGGTGGCCTGAATTCTGGACTTTGTCCTGGTACCGTATGATTTTGTTTAACCTTTCAAGCGCTTTTTGCTTTTAAGCACTAGTTCACTTTTGATATTTGAAAATGTATATCTCCGACTCCCTCCCTACATTGTATATTTGTCATTTTGCTGTCAAAAGCATTAGATGAACTTCACTGTCTCCCAATTAGGAAATGGGTGGCCTTTAAGGCACTGAGGGGCATATTTATAATGCCCTATTGCCAAAAGAACTTCACTTTAAGTGAAGTTCCTGTGGTGATATGTGTTTCTCCCTATTTACAAGGCAGCATTAAGCCACTTAAAGTAGCTGACTGCTACCTTGTAAATAAGGCCCCCTTTCATGCTCTACTTAGCATGAAAGGGGTGAGCAATAGGTGTTACGGTGGGAGCTCCATTTCAACACCCATTGATTTTGATGCGATTTTAATTTTTACAAGTGCGTAGTAAATGTGGGGCAGTGCCAAAATTAAGACTAGGGAAAACTTGGTCTTAAACAGACGTAACAAGGAGAAATGTTTAGTTTTTGCTGTTTCCATGTGTGCTGGATTGTGCAGCACACATAGAAACAGCAGAAGGCCTTTGATTGTTTATGTGCAGGAAGGTGTCCCTTCCTATATATAAAACAATCAACAAAAAGCAGTTATGTTTTGCAACTTCTATGTGTGCTGCATTAAGAAGAACACATACAAGATTCAAAATGCAATTTCAAGATTGTTTATGTGCAGGAAGGGACACCTTCCAGCACATTAACAATCTTCCCCTCAACGCAGACACCCTTGCACGGTGCAAGGGTGCCTTGGTTGGTGCTAGGCGGCTAAATTTAGAGCCAGTGCAGGGAGAAATGCAGGGCTGCACCATATTGATGCAAATATGGTGCAGCCCTGCATTTTAGTAGTGGCGGAGCATGGTGTTGAGCCTGGAAGGATAACGCAATGCTCCACCACTTCTTTCTTAAAATGTCTCTATGTATGGCCCACAAATCCCTCTGTGGGTCTGGCCCAAAACCTCTTCAGAAAAGTTTTAAGTGGTATATACCCAGAAGATAAATACTTCTAGAGCTGTGGCAGTACCCAACTGTAATAAAGTCTCATGGGGAGGCAGGAGCATTGTGTACTCCACATGCAAGTTGTGGAAAACACTTCCCTTTGAATTTAAACTTAAGTCAAATTTATCTACTTTTAAAAGTATCTTAAAATGTGACTTTTTTCAGCCTCTCTTTTAGGCAGTCTTTTTTTAGTGCTTCCACCTGTTTGGATATTGGTACCAAGATATCCTCAGTCATTTTCTGCTCTTAATACAACTATATCAATTACAATATTTTTATTGTGAAGATGAACCCACCCACAACTCAGATAGAAGTAAAGATGTTCTTGAGAATTGTTGGCTACTGTAGACAGTGGATATTTCTCTAGTGCCTAAGCCTTTACTTATGCTGACGCACAAAGATGTGCCTTTACCTGCTTCCCTAGGACAATGATGCTTGAACGCATTCTAAGAGCTGAGAGAAAGTGTTTGTCATGCCCGGGCAATGGGAAAGCCTGGTTACACTGAGATGTTAACATTGTTTTGCAGTGACAGGTAGGGTTCGTGCTCTTTAATTGCTTCCTAGTTACATGAAGACTCTTGAAGACCTATGGCATATTTTTCAACTACTCTTAATTATGTTTTAGCAGGACGACCTGGTTGACTAAAAGCAGTTGTAGCAGTTGGTGTAAATATTGAGCGATGTGAAAACATAGTGATGGGACATTCTCTTACAGTGATGGTCCCTCACTTCATGGATATATTGCTCATAAGTACTAACATACAGTATTTGACGAACAGCAGACTTACACAAGCTGAAAAACAATGTCATTCTCAAGATGTGCCAAACACTCAACCCTGTTACATTATTACAGTTACCTGAGAGTGAAATTAATTGAGATGAAGTTGAATAGTACAGCCTTGATGTTACAGATTTATGCACCAAGCCAAGACTAGATATTAAAGATGAACCTGTTGTTTTTCACGAAATACATTTCCATGTTCTGTACACATTGAAAGGGGCAGCATGGACAGGTTTTTTAGACAGCACTGGTGTAATCCCTGTCATATTGAGTCACATAGGAAGATTAGGAGGACCCTTTAATAGAATGCAGTTGGACTTTATCAACATGCCTGTATGTAACGGGCTGAGGTATGTCCGGGTTGAGGTATGCATTTTCTCCTGATGGATGAAAGCCTACCGAACATGGAAGAATTGCTGTTTCAATGTAGATAAACTGCTGGTATGCGTACTCATTCCACAGTTCAAGTTTCTGGTTTCTCTGGAGTCATACAGAGGGACACATTTTAATAATGAGGTCCTTAGAATGCTGTGTGTGATGCTTCAAGTGGAACAGAGATTGGCTAGTTGAAAAGTTGAATAGCATGCTGAAATCTCCATTGGCCAAAGTCTGAGCATCTACTTCACTGAAATGGCCAGATGGTTTACCATTGGTGTTGATAAGTCTCTGGAGCACCCTAGACAGGAGAATTGGATTATCCTCACATGAGTTTCTCTTGGGATGTGCTATGCAACTGCTAGCTGTGCCTGTGATTGTGCTTGTAAACATCACAGATGGCATGATACTTGATTACTGCAAAAGATTTACTGATGTGGTGTGTTCTGTATCGCAGCAAGTAGGAGCTCAGGTAGGAGTTGCTACTGCTAATCCACATCAGGAGCAGTGCTACAATCTTAACCATGGTGACTGGGATTTGGAAAATAAGCGTATGTGAAAATCATGCCTGGAGCCAAGGTGGAAAGGCACCTACTAACGTATTCTCATTACCAACATTCCTGTCTAGTGTGCTGAGATGCCTGACAAAGATGTAGAGTTCTTTGAGTCAAGACCAAGATCTCCTGTACCCATACGTCTTAAAGGACCAGAGAGGGGTGAAGTACAGCAAAATCTTTTACTGGTACAAGTTCCTCAAATCTTGGTGAGTGGTGTTGAAATACCACCTGAAAATGAGGAACTGAGCGTTGAAAATAATGGTACAGTTGAATCATTATAAGAGCAACCAAACGATTTAGATAAGGGACAAGTATGAGAAGAGAAAGACACCGATGGAGATCGGAATAGCCAATTGGTAGGCGGAAATTGAGATCTGGTGTGTCAGTAAAATACGTACCACAAACCATCATCAAAGAAACATAATCTAGTGGTAAAAGCAAGACAGAAGTAGATCAACAGACACCAGGGGTTCCAGGAGGACTGGTATATTCCTGACTTAGGCCAATGCGTGAAGCAGCTTAATAGTCCTATTTACATATTTACATGCGTGACAATTTTGAATAAGTTTCCCTGAAACTAAACTTGTTTACACATCTAGCTTCGCACAACATTATCACAATGCCCTGAACATCATGGTCTCTTTCCGCACTATGTAGAAATCTCATCTCTATCTTCATCCAAGGGATGAAAGGGCCACCTACATATCCATAACATCCCTAATCTATATTCACATTGCAAGGCTGCTTTCTATTATAAAAGATGAGCATCCCGATAGATTAGCAGAGAGGCACTCCAGCAGATACCAGAGGATCTTGCATGCAGAGAATTCACCATGAAGAGGTCTGACATCTTGTGAGGGGTGTCCGGTATGTGACCAAGATGGGGTCCTTCATTCTCTGCCACCAGGTAATGAAGTTAGATCATCCCTTGGGGGGATTCTTAGCTCTACAACTACACACACTCTAGGTACAATTAGAGTACACATAGTAGATTTACTTCCAATTACTGCCTTATTTTATATGCCAGCATATATACATTGTTTTAGCACCATGGTAAATCTGTATCTACAGTTCACTATTTTGATGCTTGTAAACACCCTTATCGGCTTCTGTCTATTGATCATTGCAGCACATTTATTCTATACAAGCATAATGTTGGTTCAATAAATATATTGAAAACATCCCACTGTTTATTCATTGTATACGTTTCTGAGAATAAGTGAGCACAAGTGACTGAGCAAAAGATTCTCTACGGTTTCCACTATCCTTCAGGGGCCAGTATTGTCATTTTCAGTGGCTGCTAGAAAGCATTTGCTCCCTGGTAGGGTAGGGGAGCTAACTGTGGCACTGTGTACTAGCTGGCCGATCAGCCAATACATACGGCGAGGGTGTCCGGAATCAGCCTTGGCACCAAGCCCCTTGTTTATGTTGTCCAAACAATGCACAGTTCCTATGAATTAGTAAGAACAACACAAAAGTACCTTATCCCGGGTGTTCTTTACTTGAATGGACCTATTACTCAGAAAATGAGCCTAATGCATCTGATCAAAGTCCTAACAAACTGAGATCAGATTCCTCCGAACTTCCATGATTTGCTTCACTAAAACAGCACTTATTTAATTAAGATTCTTGAAACAAATATTCCAACAAAGAACTTGGCAAGAACTACCTAGTGAATTCAAAGCTAAAAAACATGATGAACTGTGTTTAAAACAGAAAAATGAAAGGTTGTACTAAATGAATTTAATAACAAATAAATAAGAGAATTAAGAAGAATTCTCTAGGGCCAAGGTTGCAGTAGAAGAGTAAGGATTGCACATTTCGAAGAAGATGGAGTAGGGCTCGGAATGTCTCACAAAGATGTTTGTACATAAGCTAAATGAAATAACTGCAAGTCAATCGTAAAAAAAATTCTCATTTGCACAATTGGAAGTCAACATCAGATATTGAATCTCCCTACTACAATATTCTATTAAAAGCCTGACTGTAGAAAAATAAGTGTGTCTTTACCGAGGCTTAGTGTAGAATAGTGATCACTATCACACTACTAGTTGTTGTGTTAGCATTTAAAGTCCTTTTGGTTGGAATGGGTTTTACCTTAGGGATAGAAACATTTAGAGATATACCTGCACCCATATCACCCGCACAGGCAACCGATAAGAAAAAACTAAAAGTTAATTGTATAGATGTTTCGAAAGAAGATTTCCCAACTAATGAATATTCTACATTTGTTCATACACCAAAGCATTAGATACTAACGGCCTGATTATGATTTTGGTCGGAAAGGCTCGGAACGGCATTCGGATTTTCCTAAACCATGTCAGAACCTATGTTTCCGACCAAGTCAGAAACATTTTCAACCGACCGATTATGATGAAAGGTAACCGTTTGTCATTCTGACTCGGTTCCAACTGGCAGTCAAAAACTTTAAGTCAGTCGGAGCCGATTCATACAGCTCAATGAACTGCGTTTCCGGCTAACATATTTTGATGTCGAATTCGGACAGTCTTTCCGACTCGGTCTGTACGACATGAACAGGCTGTCGGAAGCTGACTTTTGGGGCCCATGGCATGCCCCCCTTCGTCTAGAGGTCTCTTTTGGGGAACAATGCACCATGCACAGTGTGACAGGCACTATTGGGTGCCAGCCACAGGGTGCAAGGCTTTCCAAAATAAACCCAATGGGAGCCTGTGTTGTCAGTCGGAACACAGGCTCCCATTAAAGTCAACAGGAGACTTTCTGAACATGTTTGGAAGCATCATAACCGGTTGGTCGGAACCTCTGACTGCCAGTTAGTCGGAACCGTTTCCAACAAGGAGTCGGTTAGAAAGCTTTCTGACGACAATCTCATCAGGTCCCTTGGATTGTTATGACTTTAACATATTACCACAATCCACTTTCAAATGCAAACATATTCATTTGATTACAGTAAGGAGTATGTTGCATATATTGTTTTTCCAAATATAATGTGATCCTTTCTAAGGTCCCCCTTCAGAAAAGAATTAATCTTCATCCACATGGAAATTGCATGGTATTTCTTTAGCTCTCCTACAGTTATAGACACTGTTAAAGCATATGATAAGATTTTAACCTACTTAATGAGATCCTTAGAAAAGAAGTACATTTTAACATTTGAGGAAAGGAGAGCTCACGTTTTTAATATGGTGAATACAGAGGGAGATGTTTTAAAGAATGCTTGGAAGAAAGAGGAAGAGGAATACAAGAAGAGCATGATATATCTTGAATTAAAATTAGATCAAGAACACAAATGAAAACTATGTGTTTACAAAAGGAGAAACCAGCTTAGAAATAGACACATATGGATAAGTAGTTGTGAACACACATATGTAGTTTTAGGAGTGCCTGGTCAAATCTTAGGAGAATAATCAGTTATTCCTGGTGTTTATTTTGTTTGCGTACAGGGTGCCTGTTTCCAGCTACCTGCTGCTTTTGACGGTGTTTGCTATTTAGCTTTATTGTTTCCTAAAATGGATCATATGAAGAGATGCTTTAACAATTACACCACCCCATAGACACACCAGTAGTTCTAATGATGGGACACAATTAGTGGGAGGTATTTTTAGAGTAATCATAACACCAGTAGTAGTTTTAAATAATGAGAAAATTCAATCAAAAGCGTGTACATCTGGTGCATGCTGACCATTAACCAAGAATTAGAAGTTATTAGATCAATGGTTTGGCAAGATTGATTAGCTTTATATATACATATATTATTAGCAGAGACAAGCATAGTCTGTAAGATTGCTAATCATATATTGCAGGCAATAATAGAAATATGGTAGAATTTGCAGAGAACATTTCGAACTTGGAGACTGAATTAGAATCTTTAGAAACTACTAGTATATTAGGAACTTTATTAAAAAGAGCTTCTTTTATTGGCAATTGATTTTCAACAGGAGGAGGAGGACTTTAAGAGTCATAGTAAAACTGGTACTAATTTTAGGCATTTGTTTAATGTGGTTAAGTGCTAGGTATAATGGAATTTGATGCTATTTCAACAGAAAGAAGAATAACAAAAATAACAAAAGAGAAAAGCAAATGAGAGAAGAATTGAATAGAGCATATACAAAAGTGATAACTCAGAAAAGAAGAGGAGTGCACTCTAAGATTTATTTGTGCAGAAGAAATTGTGATGGTAATTTAACCATCAGAGGGGGGCAACTTTTAAGGTCAAAAGTTGTTTGCAAACAAAAATGTGTTTCATTAAAATATGTAAAAGTCTACATTTGAATAGCACATATACTAAATGCATATTTGTAGTAGTTAGTCATACTGACATGCTATAACCTTGCAAGTGGAGTAAACAAGGGCTAATCTAAGCCAGCCTAACTGTCTATGACATGTTAACTAAGCAATCCATTAATATTGATAGGGTTTACTCGTTGAACCATTATTTTCCACAAGTTTCTTTCTCTTTTGCTGCAAATGATGTAACTTTCAAGAAGACTTCTGTTAGTTTGAGCATGGGCATTTGTTTTGTATTAGACAACTGAACGTAAGGTTGTTTGAGGCAACGGGAAGGATGGCTCAACGGAAGAACACTCTAGACCACAGTATGTGGACAAAGTATATTTTCATGGTCTAATGTCAATTGAACATTGTACAGACATGAGAAAATAGGGAGCTTGCTTATTCCTAGGAGTTTACTGAAACTATTGGAGGATGCAGGCAACAAAAGAAAATACATTTTGCCCCCAAGAATATTATGTATTTATATCAATTCTTGTTCATAAGGTAAGGCAGGACTTTTATTTGAGCTTTGCTCTTAGAAGCTCTTTTTCTTTGAGCTTCTCTCAGTCACACTGGCTGGGGACACACCTGTGAGTTCCGTATATTGCTCTTAATGAGAGGTTGTTTAGCCTAATTCTTTGATATCTGCTGATTCCTAGCTGAGAAAACTTTCCAGCTTGACATTTAAAGGCTTCGTGCTATTGTCTGGATTCTCTCATCAGTACACTTTATTAAGTACCTGAACTGACATCTTATTTTATCTTATTCCGATTTAATTTTGATTAGGGAATTTCCTTTATGGAACATGCTAGCTGTATAATTACCATATTATCTGAAATTAAGGCTCTCTGTTTTCCGTTTTTACTGTATTTTACAGATAAATACAGACAGAAAACGAATTACTTTTTTGTGTGTATTTATTTTTAAATATGGATAAAAACGAAAATTCTTGCTTTCTGAGTGATTATAAATAAACTTTGCCATGAATGGCAGGCCAATAACTGTGTGGATTGATAGGTAGCAGGGTACAGAAAAAAAAGGAATTTTAGGAGAGAGGATTAAACAGCAGTAGATATCCACACGGTTGATAATGAAATGTGCATATTTCCATATAAGTGCATTGATTTATCTTCTGCGGGTGTTGATATCACTGAAACATGGCAGCATATTTATTGGTTAAATAAATGTGGAAATATACCAGCTTCAAATTAGTTTTTTTCACAAACCCCATAAAAAATATGGATAAATAGAGATAAAGTTGACAAAAAATAAATATGGATAAATACAGACGGAAATGTCAAAGAAATAAATACTTTAAAACTGTAATCCTATCAAACATTGCATGCTTACTTGTATTTAAATATCGATTAATGTATTTTAATAGGTTTTACATTTTAAAAATGGAAAAAAAGTATTCATAATTGTCACCTATATGTCAGAGGAGGATTGGGAAGGCATTGGGGCAATACAAGCACTGTGCAGCCTGTACTTCATTATCTACTAAATCCACTGGCCTGTGCTTATGTTTTTGTATGCTTTTTATGCTTTCCTACAAATATAGTTAACCCCGCCCCCCAAGTGCTGTTCCTGAGGTCCTGGAACGCTTGGCTGGTGTCAGAGCGTACCTAATTTACCCAAGCACACAACCTGGGACTTAGAAACATTCTACCAACCTATTGCCTGGAGAATCATTGAGGGACTGAGACCATCCTGCAATCTGAGCAACCAGGGTACATCGCTGGAGGATCTGACAACACCTGTCAGTTGAATGACAGAACAACGCATGCGTAAGCAATGAGGTCTCTAGCACGACTGTGACTTGACCATGCATACCTTTACCACGCATGCCTTCACAAAGAAATTCCTTGTAAAGGGATGATTAGTAAATACATATGCATGATGAAGATCACACCCCAGCCCCCTACCCTGATCCCTAAAATCCAGCCGCCAGCCCTGCAATCCACCCCACCCCAGTCCTAAAAACTACCCATACCCTCCCACCCTGAGTCCTAAAACACAACCCCAAAAACTAACGCGAACCCAGCCCCCCATCCTGAGCCTTAAGCATGGTGGTAAGGCTTACTCGTGGGTAAGGCATATCCATGGTTAAGGCAAGCTTTGTTCTGCTTTCGTGTAACAGCATGTATGCTTTAGCCATCATTATTATTGCTGTTTCCCTGACTTTGCTGTGGGTCTGGCCATGTTTGTTCATTGTAGGAAACCATCTACACCGATGCTGCTGTCGATTGGTGCAGAAACATGAAACTCCCCTGCCTTTGTTGATGACTACAGTGTGACCCTTTCCCCCCTATGCCCGGTTTTGACTTTTGCCAACTGCCCTTAAAGCCGTGGAACCCATTGATGACTCATTGAAATCTAGCACAGAAAAGTAGTAAACATGCACAAAAGTGTAAGTCTAGCTTTGTCAATGGAGCCCATGGTGTTAATGTAAAAGTTAATACAAATGTGTTAGTATAATATTGATTTGTATATTGGTTTTACAGATGTATGTATCCAGGAACGGGATGTTTTGCAGAGAGTTAATGTTAAGTTCAGGATAAAGGATAAAGCAAATGGATACCTAAAGCAACAGAACACAAGAGAATGAAGATGGCTGATAGGGGGCTTATATTGGACTCTGGAGTTCTATCCTATTGTTCGGCTTCTACTCTTCTATTTGAGATTCTACAAAGGCTGCTGAGAAGTGGCGAATAAATACATATTGATAGCATCTGTGTCTTTAATACATTCACGATTCCCTGCGCAGTGAAGCCGCTGAGAATTCAGATTTCATGTGACTGCAGCAGGCCAAAGGTTCTGACTTGACATGTAACTGAAAGAGCACTTGCTGTGCAGTAGTCTCATGGGCATCAGGTGGTAATTGTATTTCTGATACAGGCTGACTCTGGACTAGCCATACAAGTTTCTAAGAAGTGAAACTGGTACGTCTCAACTTCTGCTTCTACATAAATGCCTGGAATGTGCCAGACTTAAAGGACATCATAACACATTAGACTGTGCCCAGAACCTCCATGTTCCATGCTCTAGATTGAGTAATACAAAACCATTCTGTGAATGAATGTGATAGAAAGGTGATTGTGCTTTGCAAGAGCTAAAATATTGCTCCAGAGACGGATGGTTTTTGGAGTGCAGTATATATGATAAATGAAATCAATTCTCCTTTGATTTGTCCTTCTATGGAGTTCCATAGAGTTTAAAAGTTGAAGAATCTGACCACAAAGAGTGACTTTAAAACATGGCTAAGGAAAATGTTATGGCAACTTCCTGAAGGGGCACAAAGAACTGTAGTGCAGGCCTTGATTGGCTCATGGCTGGATTATGGGAACATTCTTCTCCTTGGTACCAATAAAGAGAACATACGACGACTACAGGTCGTCCAAAATGCGGCAGCAAGGGTGCTTTTACATCTACCAAGAAGGTCGCATGTCTCCGATCATTTACGCAATTTACATTGGCTCAAAATGGCCAACAGAACCAAGTTTAAAGCGTTATGTTATATGTTCAAGATAAACATCGGAGAAGCACCAGCGTACCTGTGTAAATTGGTTCAAAAATACACCCCAGCTCGCAATCTTAGATCAACACATTGGACAAAATTTGTTGTACCGAGATTTAAACGAGCAAGAATGGGTGGACGCTCCTTCGGATATTTGGCGCCAGCTTTGTGGAATTCTATTCCATTAAAACTACGACTGGAACCCAACTATGTAACATTTCGAAAAGGTATCAAGGCATGGCTTTTCAACCAAAACTAAGATTTATTTATTTATTTATTAACAGCTTTTATAAAGCGCAAACAAAGGCCCTAGGGCATCTCGGCGCTAAAAATATCTGCACTGTCTAACCAGAGAAGGGGAAGCAGGGTTTACAGATTAAAAAGCCAGGTCTTAAGTAGCTTGCGGAAGGACCAAAGTGAAGGGCATGTTTTAATCGATTGCGGTAAAGTATTCCAAAGCTTGGGCGCTGATACAAGAAATCTTCTGTCTCCCCATAACACAGTTTTAGTACGGGGTACCACAAGTTCATGTGAACTAGAGGAGCGTAGAGTTCTGGAGGGACAGTAGGGGGTAAGATTTTTGGTGAAAAAGGCTGGTCCCATGTTGATCAGGGCCTTGTAGACTATGCAGAGTGTTTTGAATTTGATTCTGTTTCTAATTGGGAGCCAGTGTAGATCTCTAATGGTTTGTGACGCGGATTGGTGTTTAGGAATTCTTCCTAGAAGCCTGGCGGCTGCATTTTGGATAATCTGCATTTTGTTTAATACTCTTTCTTGAGCGTTTAAAAAGAGTGCGTTGCAGTAATCTAGTGTAGACAGTACCAAGGAACTAACCAAGGTTTTGCCAGCTGTCTCAGGGAGAAATGGCAGAATTTTTTTGATCAGACGTAATTTATGAAAGGCAGATTCATAGTTTACTCTCCCTGGTTAGGATCCGATACAAGGCGCCGGGAAACCCTCAGGGTAGCTGTTGCGCCATACAAATGGAATAAATAAGTAAGTAAATAAATTAAAATTACCTTAATGTGTAGGGAGTGGCAGCACAGGCATTAGCCTTTTCAGACTAAAAGTTATGCATGCTGCTATCAAAACTTCATTTTTTAAATTTTTTTTTAATACAACGGGACAAAGAGAAATACATGAGGTTGCTGCCTATTTAGGTATTGACTCTTCATACTTGTTTGAACAAATTATATTTCTCATTTCACTGGCACGGACAGAACCTAAAATAGTGAAACTTAGACATAGAAAGAAGAGCGAGAGAGAGGAGAGTTAGCTAAATAGACAGAGAGCAAGAAAGAGAGGTTGAGAGAATACCAACATTTTGATGTTTTAGTTTATTAACATTGTGGACGCGTTTTCTTTATTGTGTAAATACAGGGAAATGGACACCAGTCAGAATTAATTTCAAATATGTCCCTCTTACGTCTGAAGAGATTATCCTCTCGCATTGGGTTTGTTTTCTACCTTTACTTCGTTTCTTTATAGACAGTTCTATACTGTGCACACCTATTCCCTTTCACCCACCTTCATGTGTCTCAGTACACTTGTTTCTCAGTACACATTTTGATAAGGTCAGAAACTGCATATGTCTATCTATAAACTATTATTACTCCTGACTCACAGTTAGATAATGTGCTTGAAGCAGGTAGGTGTGTTTTTGTAAAAAATTGTTTTAAAAAACTGGGGTATGTATAGCAAAACCTACACGAATGACTACGATTTAGTTTTGATGATGGATTATATTTTCACAGATTAGTACAGGCGAGCAGTGGTTCAGTGTGCAGAGTCCTAAAGCAAACAAAAGCAAATTTTGCAAAGGAGAGGTGAAGGCAAAGTGTTTGGGGGAATATCATGCCAAGGATGTCAGATCAAACACTGAATGTTACAAGCATTCAGGTTACAAGCATTCATGCTGACAATGGATGAATAAAGCAGGTGTGCTAAACTCACAGTATGCTTTTTGTTTTTTAGAAGCCAAGTCTCACATTGGGTGGAAAACCTTTACATTCGACCATACCTGTTATTATTCCATTGCTGTTTTCGAATCTTCCTCTTTTATTTGATTTAGTTGTCAATCTTACAGAGTTTATATTTCCATAATTTGTGTATTTGAATTATGTGTTGTGCGTTATTTATGAGCCGAACATGCCTAGACAGATAATCTATAGTTAGGTGGATATTTGCGAATGAGTGGTGTTTTCTTCTGGTGGGGGGAATCAAGGACAGAGCCCTCCCCCCTCCCCCAACCCCCCAATTATCTCCCCGGGTAGGATTGGATTACATGTGCACTGGGACTGGCCTCCTGCAAATGAGTTTTTGGCCTTTGGAAATATGATTTCGGCATTTGCTTGAATTTTCTGTTTTATATTGCCTATAGAACATGGTTAAAATATGTTGCTATTACTAAAATAATTTCCCCATGAGTTGTCAATTTGCGATTGATTTAAACGTTGGTTTCTGTTTGAGGTGCACAGAATGCATTGCAAGGTTGTGACCACACCTTACTTTCAGCAAAAAGAAAAGGTAAGGGGAACACCGATGCTCTCTATTTGGTGGCAGCTATGAAATCCATAATTATGCTTAACTATTACAGCGCAGATGATATGGCCTCCAAATTAAACCAGATGTTTCCAAATTGCAAAAGGTAGGAAAAATCTTTGGTCCTTCGTTATAGTAAAACACACCATAATCTATGTTTTTACATTTTAGGAGTTATATTTTTTTATGCAATTGGGATAACTTTACTAATCATTGAAAGAGGAAAGGTTGCCTGGACAAATTTAAACAATTCCATTTATGCTGGCGAAATCTCACATACATTTTGACATTTGACATGCCAGAGATTACACATAATGCCAGAGATTATGTAATTATGCAGTATGTTGTGTAAAAGATATTTAATTCAGGTAAAAACCAATTGCAGAAGCACTGGAACAACGTGAATGAACCAAGCATGAACGTCTGTTCATCATCGACACAGCTTTATTTGATTAATCATAGATAATCATAAAAACATAACAAATAAAACAGTTTCCATAAAAACCACAAAACTTAATAACGATTTTAAATAATCTCTATCTACTCCAGTTTAGAAAAAGAAGTGATTTGCAGAAACGAATAGCAGAACTGAATAACCATCCAACCGATTTGCAGATAGGATTAGATAAAGTGCTGGTTTACATATAAAAACCCAGATTTTTTACAATTAATAGCAAAAACTAACAATTAAAATGATAATACATCCTGCAGAAAATACAAAGGTTATTTATATTTATATTTTGGCGCACGGATTACTCCGTCACAAATGTATTACCAAGTTCCATATAATATAATGGACTTGTAATAAGGTAGACAGGATATCGGGCACCTCTGTGAGTAACCTGTTTGCTAAACTGCAGATACGTCGCTAAGTGCAAGTTATTGTTTGTACAGAGAGTTCATCACACAGGCATCAGTGTATTGTTGATTAATCAAATTGTCCCAAGAGAAAGCTAAAATAGCTCCTAATGCTTCCTAGGCAAAACCTAGTTAATGACAGAATTTCTCAGGGCCTATTGACCCACAATACATAGGGCTCCACCTCCAGGGTAGTTTGTATGTATGTATATTGTTGGAACAATGATTTCCTCATTACTTCCCCCTCTCTGTTTGTAGTTGCCAATCTTTATGGCGGTTTTTGATATTTCCCCCTTGCTGATTTGATTTGTGCAATGTGTAAAATTCTGGTCTACCAAGGCCATCTGTTATCTGCTTAATATGTCGAAGCCAGGGCGTTTTAATCTAATGATCGCCTCCGAGGCAATGTCCTTGTTGAACATGGTTTGTTTGTTACACCAGACTGACAACCATAGAAACAAGCATTTGCAATGCAACAGGTCTCGCATTTAAGCGAGTTTCAGCTATTGGCATTGTAAATGACCATGCCTTTAATTTATCTTTTGGTTTTTTAAACCTAAATAAAACGCATTGTTATTTACAATATCAATTGCTTAAACTAGGGCAATGCGGGTCCCATTGCATTGCAAAGGCTTGTTGTTTATGTTTGCTTTTGTTTTTTTGTTTGAAAATGTCTATAAAATACAAATAAAAAACAAAAAAGAACCTTGTCGCCTATGACCACACCCACTACACAGCCCCAAGCATCAAATTAAAACATTACTTAGCACAAATCAAAGTCTAAGGAACTTAGACAGCTTCTGATTGGTCAACACAACAACACACAAACACATTCTACAATATAGAGCCATAGATCAATGTTACTGTGCAAAAACGTCCCAACGTGAGGTGCACCTGGGCCCACACTACAGCCATCTTAATTATATGAAAATAACCGCTACGAGAATACATCCCAAAGAGAAAGACAACTTCTAAGGAGAAACATACCACACCCAGACCATCGCAATAACACCAGATTTCGCCGAAAGCCTAAGTAACACCCTTCAAACAACTAGGCAACTTCGACGTACTGAGAGCCCATAGCACAGACTATGCAGCGCCACATGGGTGTGATCACACTTTAAAATCAGAGCGCAGGCGAAAGCACTGACATATTGTCACTACTAACTTACTGATGCAACGGAAAGATCTAGGAAAGAAATATAACGTCAATGCAAGGGGCAGCAGAATACATCCAGACATCACTGTTCAAGGCCAAACAACCTGGGAAGTAACAAATCCCACAGTCAGGATTTAGCCAGGAAGCTACTAAGCGGTGGAATACAACCACCAGAAAACAGTAGCAGTGCACTCGGTAATGGTGGCAGAGTACAAATTGTAACTCGGAGGTCACAGGGTTCATACCCAACAACCTTAAATATATGCTTTGGTCTTTTTAACCCCATCCCAATAGGTGCCACTACTTTGGGCACAAGTAACATCTATTAAGTGTCAAAAAGCTATAAAGTTTGAGGCACTTCCTATATGTACAGCAACTATGTGCATTGTTAAAGTAACTAGCAACAGGGAAAGCAGCACAACATCAGAGTCAATTAAAGCCTAGCTGGACACAAAGATGGACACAACCAAAGAAAGTCTAGGCCTTCAAGCGTGTCCTTCACAAAGACTACAACTCATAACCTCTGAAGGACCTCAGTGGTGCCACAACACAACCATACACCAGAAAGGGGGCCTACTCAAGTATCACTACACTAACATGTATACACGAGGAGTACCACCCAAGTGCCAGGATACACCGTGACACAACCCATGGGTTGCAAAGGTGATGAAAACAAGTACAACCAACCACACATCATCAATACAGACTAAAACAGAAATGTAACACCGCAAAATGAGAAGCTATAGAGGCAGGCAGCTTCTTAGCATGAGGAATCAGAACATAGCAAAAACTTTTCAAAACAAAGTACATTCTCAGGGTCCATCACTAGCCTGTCTCTTCATCTTTACTAACTCAATACCCTACTTGTTCACCTTTACTGACTCACTACCTTATCTGATTATCTTTCCCAACTAATTACCCTATATATTCCTCTTTACTGACTCACTGCCCTAGCTGTTCACCTTTACTGACTCACTACCTTATCTGATCACCTTTACTAACTCAATACCCAATCTGTTCATCTTTACTAACGCTCTACTCTACTTGCTAACCTTTACTGACTCACTACCCTATCTGTTAATCTTTAGACTCACTACGGCTTTTTTCATCTTTACCAACTCACTACCTTATCTGTTGATCTTTACGGTTTCATTACCCTTTCTGTCCATCTTTACTGTCTCAATACCCTATCTATTTATCTTAACCAACATACTTCCCTCTCAGTGCTTATGCTGGAGGAAGAAGGGATTCGAGTACAGAGATCCCTCCCTCAGCTTAAACCTACAGAAACTATTTAAATCCAGAGTAAAGTCAATTTGGAAGCAAGGTTATGTTGGGACAAAATACATGTCCTACAAAGAGCCTCGATAAGGTTTGTGTGTGCGAGGCTCGCTTTCTTCACAAGCTGTACCTCTCCTGCTGCCTATGCAGTGCTTACTGTGTGTTTGGGAGGTCTGCAAGGCTCCGGCTTGGACTGTCCCATTTCAGTTCTTGAGGGGGAGCACCTTGCAGAAATACCACACAGGTTGCGACTGTTCTGTGAGGGGAGTCTTGCACTCGAGCAGCCAGCGCTATTCTTTTGTTGTGTGTTGCGGACACTTGTCCTATCCCTGCTCTACCTGTTCTGAGTGTGCAGCGAAAGCCTGCATGGCCGATGTCTTTGTGTCCTACTGAGGCATGTTCAAATCATCATGTGACTACACAACAGGCAGAGATAGATACACATCCGATGCTGTTGGTTACAGTCGGGCAAGCTGCATGTACTGCTTGTGGACAGTAGAGGGTGGTCTACGCTCGGCGTTCACAGCTCCATCCACTCTGAGGGGAAACAGCCCGTGCCCGACCAAGGCTTCCCAGCTGCCAATCCTGGGCCAAGATCCGCCCTCTCCAACTCCGGTGCCCCGTGAACTGGTAAGGTGCGACGATCCTCTACTTAGAGGGTCCCGGAGCTCGGGGGCATTTCTATGTCCAGTTCTCGTGTCTGACCACCCGTTCTGCTGGAGCAACCCCTGGGCCTTCAGCGCCTACTTAGGTTAGATATTTATTTAGTTTTAGGCTACAGCTTGTTTGCAGAATGTTAAGGCCGGAGCATAAAATAAAAGTGCAGGTACTCTCTCTGACTGTAACAGAGTACCTGCTTGCTTCTGAGAAGTGCCGGCACTTTCCAAATAAAAGTCTGAATGAAGCTTAGGTTTTCAGTGCAATACAGCCAGCCCATGTTTGTCCGGGATTGTTGATTATTCTAAGGCGGTTGTCAGGCTTAAATTGCATTTATATAGCTCCTACTACCTCTGACGCGGTGCCAGAAGCTTGCTAAAGCCCACCTAGCATCCATCTCTTCCACATAAGGTGTTCACTGTGAGTCTGCCCCTTGAAACAGCTCGGCGGACCCTGTTCTAGGTTCTTCAAATGGAGATTCTGAGCTGCCTTTCCCATGCTACTACAGATGCCTTCCCAAAGAGTGTGCTTCCACTTCACGGTGTATGCTATAGCGCTTCTATTCCCTAATACTAGGAGGCGCTATATAAAAACTGTAAACAAGTAAATACATTTAAAACCAGCGCCGCCTCTCTCCTGCCTCCTCCACCGCCAAGGAACGCACAGTAATGACTGAAAAAAATGCAAAAAATAAATAAATAAATAGCCGGAAATGCGATAATGAATCCCGCCCCTCCTGGACTGGTGACCTGACTCATGGTTAAGCATGGGCGAATTTTGCAAATTCGCGATCCGCGAATTTGCGGCTTTGTGAATTCGCGATCCGCAAAATTTGAGAATTTGTGCGAATTTGCGGATTTTTGTTTTTTTGCGTGTTCGCAGGGTTTTTTGCGTGTTCGCGGGGTTTTTTGCGTCTTCGCGAGCCGCTTGCATAGCGAAGTTACCCATGCAGTCGTTTATGGGAGAGGGAAAGAGAGAGAGAGAGAGAGAGAGAGATAGATAGATAGATAGATAGATAGATAGAAAGATAGATAGATAGATAGATAGATAGATAAAAAGAGAGAGAAAGAGAGGGAAAGAGAGAGGGAGAGAGAGAACGAGAGAAAGAAAGAGAGGCCGGATCTCTGAAGGGCCAGATTCCTGAGTTGCCCCTACAGAACATACAGCTTTTTATTTTTAGCAAAATGCATATGAAAATTGTGCTGTAAAGGTCTCTTTTAGTTTAACCCCTCCTGACAACTCAAAATGGGTGTATTTGCCATCCTCTCCCTTCTTCCTGTTTTTTATATCTGTAAGTGCTTCCTGATGAGGTTTAATTCCTTGGACAGGTGCCTCGTTGCCTACTTGTAACTATTCTCTGACCCTGCTTCAAGGGTCAGAGCAGGGTCAGAGAATAGTTGCAAGTAGGCACCGAGGCGCCAGGAAGCAATTAGCAGCAGGTGTCCAAGTTGAAGTTAATTTGTTTGTAACCCTTTTGTAAAAGGTTACAAAGAAATTAGGTTCAACTTTTGCACCAGCTGCTGTAACCCTTGCTTGGCTGAAAGTTCGTCCCTGCTGATTCGCGGCTTTTACCGCGATTTCGCAAGATTCGCGGATCGCGAAATAGCGGAAAATTCGCAAATTCACCCGCGAAACGGATTTTACGCCCACCCTTACTCATGGTTGCCATGGCAATATTTTAGAAAATACGCTTGCGACAACGTAAGTCACGTCACCCAGTCCTCGAGAGGCGGGATCACAGCCAGACAAAATATCCGAACACGGGCTTTGTCCAGTGGCAGGCCACCGTTTGGTGAGGCCAGCCTATGGAAGATGGGGCGTGGTTTCATGCCCCTTCTTCATAGCAAGAACTCTTTCCTGCGACAGGTGAACATGATGGTATTGGGGCCATCTTTTAATCCTGTGGGAACACAACTTAAAAAGATGGCTGTTGCTGAGCGAGAAGAACCTGAGTAGGAGGAGGTGCTAATGATGAAGAAGATGTTATCAAAAGCAGTAGCCCTATCGCTCATTCTGTGATGCAACTGTACCTCGCACAAGAAACAGAGATCACCCAAGTCAAGTCATAAGCTTTTATTCGAATTGAGAGATACAAATCATACAAGCAAAACATCTAAAAACAATTCATTGCATATGTAATAAAAAAAGTGATTCAAAATATAATCGGGGGTAGTACATAAAAAAGAAGGGAACAAATACTGACATACACTGGACAACAATATATAATTGGAAATATAAAACAGGGCTGAAAAAGCTAAGAAAGATGTCATACATGTACAGACAGGAATAAATATAATTATCGCACCATGGGCCCGATGTAGGTAAGTTCATTTTACCACTTCTTAATTACCGAATCATACAGATTCGGTATTGAAGAAGTGGTAAAATGGAGGGGGGGGGGATGTAGGTATTTCACATTCGGTAAATACCGAATCGTTAAGATTCGGTATTTACCGATTCTGTAAATACCGAATCGGTAAAGCCCATTGATTCCTATGGGCATTGAAGCCCATAGGAATCAATGGTCATTACCGAATCGGTATTTACCGATTTGGTAAATACTGATTTTTGCAAGGGTGCAGGGGGTGTCACTTTGACACCCTCTAGCACCCTGAATTCAGGCACGTGTGCCATGTGGCACACAGACATGCCCTAAGGGCATGTCTGTCTGTCACATGGCACTGGTATGCATGCACACATGTGCATGCACACCTGTATTCGGTATTTTACCATCCAATAGGATTTGGTGGTAAAATACCGAATCTGACTGGCCTGTGGGACTCAGAAGAGTCCCACCTACATGTGGAAGTTACCGAATCGGTAAAAATACCGATTCGGTATTTTACCAATTCGGTAAATTTACAGATTCGGTAAATTTACCGAATCAGTAAAATAGGCCCCTTACATCGGTACGTCGGTAAATGGACACCTACATCGGGCCCCAAGTGCTTTTCCTGGCAGCTGTACATTTTAAAGCGAAAGATCAAATATGGCTCGGGCAAACACGGGGAGGTTAATTTGATATGTGAACAAAAAAGGACCTTACATTTACATACTGTGGGCAAAATACGGGTTAAAATACTATATACAACATGAAAAAAGGACATTTGTGTACAGACAGGAATATATGAAGTTATAGCAGCACTATGCTCTTCCTGGCAGCTGTACATTTCAGAATAAAAGTAGCAACAAAGAAACAAATATCCACGTTCTCTAGAGAGGCTAATAGTACTAGAGCACTCTTTGAAGAACGGATATTGTATTTTAAAAAGATGGGTTTTAGATACTTTACCCTTAAAAAGTGATAAAATTTACAAAAAAGTAAAAAATGACAGCAGCTCTGGCGTGAAATGTTGTCACACGGGCAGGGAGTCTCAGATCTTATTTTCTGGTTTGGGAATGCAACAAGGTGGTGTACAATACCCAATCTGACTCGGGTTAGCACAAATTGATGGGAGGGACGGGACACATTCGCAAGGTAGGCTTGAAACCCCGGGGTTAAGTTCAGTTCCTTGTAGAACTTCACGGTGGCTAGCTTGCCATGCACCTTATCTCGCCCATTCTTTTTAAAGTTTAAAAAAGATTGTTTGATTTCTTTTTTGCGGATTGCAACTGCCAATTCAGGGTCGAGCAGAACATCAATATCAAATAAGGTTTTGTACCAGAAATGAATGTATTTCAACCACTGTATGCGTAATGAGTGATCCAATCCTATACAGTCAAGAATTATCTCTTGAGTGAATCGAGTCTCTGGCTTAGCCCAAATAGAACGCCACAATAAGAGTGGCCGAACGGCTGCTAAGTCAGAGATAAACTCGATCCCTACCTCATCATGAATCAGTTGTACAGAGGCAGAAGGAGGGACACACAGCAGTCTCTTTAAAAACTTGATTTCGTCTTTTTGGAGCGAAGGGCCTTCAATATGACGCCACACGCCCGCCCCATACAAAGCAGAAGAAACACAAGGGATGTTATATATATTAATCATATCTGGGATACTTCTTGATCCAAGCTTGGATGCAAATCGGAAAATACTACTGGTAACCCGCAACATTTTCAGTCTGATGTTGTCGAACTCAGATGTCCATGACCCGTCATTAGTGTAAGTAATTCCCAAATAACAAAATGATTTAATGTGTGTCATCTTGTCTCTATCCAGGAAAAAGCTGTGTTTCAGTTTATTAGCAGACTGCCCGCACATCATTACATAAGTCTTGGATTTATTCACACGGAGCCTCCTGTTTTGGATAAACAGCATAAATCTATCAATTAGTCGCTGTAACCCAATCTGAGTGCGGGATAAAAGAACAGCGTCATCCGCATATAATAAGATTGGGACAGGTTTACCTCTGATCAGGGGAGCATCTGCTGGGATATCGGCCAAGTTGCGATCAATACAGTTAATAAAAAGGGAAAATAAAAGTGGGGCCAATACGCATCCCTGGCGAATTCCCTGTGAGACTTTGAGGAATGGCGTACATTCGCCAAGGATACCATAACAAACCTTACAGGAAAGTTTCTCGTAAAGCCTGGCCAGAAAGTGGACAATTTCCTTCGGTGCCCCTGACTCTAACAGAACCTCCCAAAGAATAGCGTGATCAACTAAATCAAACGCGCTGCTCAGGTCAGCAAAACATAAAAAAAGGTTGCCCTTTTTAGCTACAGTGTATTTATTAAAAATGAGGTCCAAATTTACACATTGCTCCAAAGTGCCCATGCCTTTCCTGAAGCCGTATTGCACTTTTGTTAAAATATTCGAGTCTGTTGCCCAGGTTTCTAGTCTTTTGAGCCAAATTCTGCTCATGACCTTTACTGAGGCGTCCAGCAAAGAAATAGGACGATAATTGGAAGCCTCAGATTTGCTACCTTTTTTGAAAAGGGGAATGATAACTGATTGGCCCCAGGAAGGAGGGATATTACCTTCAGCCGCACAGTTAAAAGTCCTCACCAAAATAGGAGCCCACAAGTTTGGTTCTGCTTTTAATAAATCAATGGGGACCCCATCTGGGCCCGGGGCCTTCCCCCCCTTGCTATATGAGAGCCCTTCATGACCCTCCTCCAGGGTTATTCCTAGGGGTAGAGGTATCCATGAGGAGGCCTCGGTAGCTGATACAGTTAGGGGTGTCCCTTCAGGGTTAAAAATATTAGTAAAATGAATGATCCAGTCATTACATGCAACGTAGGAAGTTATTTACGGGATACCATCAGTATTTAGAAAGGGGCTGTTGATGGTTTCCCAATAAAGTTTACTGTTTTTGGTCTCAGCTGCTTCCTTTAGCTTATCCCAAGCTTCGCTTTGTAAAACCATTTTCCTATTGGAAATTGCCATTTTATAGTTAACCCTTAATTGTTGTATTCCATTGGTGTCTCGGGGTTTGATACCTAATGCCTTCTTCAGTTCCCTTAGGGCGGTTGTACAGGATTTATCAAACCATCCCCGCTTTATAGCTCTGTTAGATGGGGATTTCTTGGTGAAAATACCTTCAATAATGATGTTAATATTGATAAATTGTGACAATAGGAGGTCAGGGTTAATAACATTTTTTAAACAGTAACTGATTTCCGTTTTACAACTAATTATGACCTCCCTCTGTTTGGCCATAGAATTTGTACCAGACCATCTGATCCTCATACCATTTGGTCTGATAGGTACTAAATCAGTGGAACATGTTTCTCCAGTCGCTAATGTTGCATCTCGTCCCGGGAGGGTAACACAGATGCTATTATGGTCACTTAGACTTTCCTCTCTGATGCACAGATTTAGGAAGTCTCCTGTACTGGAGAACAGAATGTGGTCTATGAATGTCCCTGCATCCCTCCCAGTAAAGGTAGGACAGGTAACATTCAAGCTGTTTTTTTTACAGCTTAACAGGTGTAGGTCAAATTTAATTAACAGTTTGTTTAAGATTGAACCATAGTGGCAATGTGGGAAGTGGAGGAAATCCTCACTCTCGCCCGCACTCCCCCAATGATTAACCGACTCAGTTCCAAAGCCCCAGGGATTCCCTTTTGATAGATGGCATGGCTGCAGATTAAAGTCCCCTGCCCATAGAACGTCTGCCCTTCTGTTGGAAATGCCCAGAACCTGTACGATTTCCTTTTCCAGAGGGAGTAGAATGTTCCCTCTGGAGGCATCAAAGATGTTATTGTAGAAATTTACAAGGACCAAGTCATTCCCCTTACTACATTCAACCCTCACTACCTGGCTGTGGGTTCCCACAATCGAGCTACTTCTGACTTTACAGTTGCACAGCTTATTGGACAGGAGTAACAAAAGGCCCCCCTTGGCCCTGCCTGAACTGGATTTAGTGGCATTGAGACAGTGGGATGAATAACCTTCTATATTTATTTGCTCTGGGCACCAGGTTTCTTGCAGGAGGATTATATCAAATCCTTCCCCTATAAACTTAGACCAGAAGGGGGTATCTAGTTTCCCTGCGATACCGGCAATATTCCAGGAAATGAAGGTAAGGCCAGTAGACTCGAGGAGACCATATACAGCTTGCTCCGGTTGGGAGGCACGGGGTGCTCCGGTTGGGAGGCACGGGGTATGATCACCCAAAATTGTACAAGCAGTCTTCTTCTATGGAGGGGAGATAATGTGGCTTTACAGCAACAGCAGCAGACCTTGCAACTGGGGAACCATGTTCGAGTTTAAGCGTCAGCTCGACATTCTGTGATTCTGGACAAATCACATATTCTCCACTAAAGACTTGTGTAGTGTAACATTTGCTCATGTAAAGCACTCCAATTCCTTCTGGTCGAGCCTGCTCTAATATAAAACTTCAAAAAACAAACAATTAAGTGTTCTGCATTTTTCGGTCATTGGGTTAAACTTATAACACACTCGGGTGATATTTGTGCTACATTTACTCTCTTTTCTCTCTGGTGGCCATCTTGGGAGATTTATTTGTTATGAAGCAACCTAATCTCCTCATTTACTGCGGTGTCCTCCTCAGAAAATGCTTCCAGTTTTCCATTTCGATTCCATCAAGATGACGGTCAGATTTGTCACACTGTTGGCATACATTTAGGATGTTAGCACTCTATCTACTCACCAGAAGCCTGTAGTAAACTGCTGATCACCAGGGAATCAGCTGGCAGTCTGCTGCTGGCATTAAAAGTGCATATTTCAGTCTACATATCAGAATGTATTAATTTGATAGAAAAGGGGGATATTTCAGAACTCACTTAAAATGTATCCTCATTTTTCTTTCTACAGCACTAACCAAGATTTCCATGACAAAATAAAACCCCTCAATTTGTTCCTCTCTAAATTAAGTGTTCTAAGTTTTAATAGCTTGATTTAATCAAGATGGCTTCAGGTATGCCACACCTTTGTCATAAGTACTCTGTTAGAGCTCCAGCTGTTTAATTTAAATTGAATTGTACCACACATTTTCTTAAGTGCGCTAAACCAGAAAGTATTATGCGCATCTGTGACTTCAAATTATGAATAGAAATTTGTATGTTACAGATTAAGCTTTAGCCATTTAAAGATAGCGGGTAGTATTGTGCACCGGTATTGTGATAGTCCGCTTTCTCTTTTTTTGCATGAGTGTATGTAAACAGAAGTGTAGCATGACTTGCTTCACCATGAACAGGCCTTAATGGCGAAACGCTTCGGAGTGTGGCCGTTTGTTTCATAATAAACATATTACAGCATCCTGGTGAGTCCAAAGTACCTTTTTCTAGGATGAAGAAAGGTTTTTGAATAATATATATATATATATATATATATTCACTGAAAAAACCATAGGTTTGAGACCATATATAGTTAGAAATTAGCATTTACAAAACCTTGAAAATTCACTGAAAAAATCATAGGTTTGAGACCATATATAGTTAAGAATTAGCATTTACAAAACCTTATTTTACTCATACAAAACCATTGAAATTGTTTTTTTTGTTTTTTGTTGCCCTGCTGGGCCCTTTTATAGCCCCCACATCAAACATTAGGGGCCAGGGGGGTCTACCCTGCCCCCTTTTGGTCATTTCCCCCTTTGTTTTTGCCACCTCTTGTGTCTCTATCCTGCCGAGGCACAAGATGGCGGCCGCTCCGGACTGTTTGGAATGTTGACAGACACCGGAGAGCCAATCAGCTTCTCCTCGCGAAGTTCCGTTATGCGCCCGGTGCGCGCACCGGGGCGCTCACCGGAGAGCTGTCACAGATATATGTATTTTTTTGAACCTTAATTACTCAAAATCCACAGGAGCACATATCTTGAGACCTAGCAAAGGCACATCGGGCTAACAGTCCCTACAATTTTGCCAAGTTTGGTGGAAATCCATTCAGCCGTTCGGGCTAAAAGTGAGGTCGACCGCCCTATGGAAATTAACATAGGGAAAAAACGTTTTGGGACCCCCCTTTTTTCTCGGCCCCCGCTTCACAAATCCCCCCCAAACTTTCAGGGAAGGAGCAGAGCGTAAATGTGCCATTTTAAGGAAAATTTCAGCCAATTCCGTCCATCAACGCCAAAGTTATTCAACATAGAATGTTGCGAAATCCCTATTCAAAACAATCCTAACTATATATACCTACTGGCGACCGCCAGTAGGTAATTAATATATATATATATATATATATATATATATATATATATATATATATATATATATATATATATATATATATATATATATATGAATAGCTTTTTATCTATTTAATAAAATTATTGAATCTCAGTGATTTAAACATAATGCAGGTACTCTGCATTTGCATTGTGAGGAACAAGTCACGTCACAAGTATTCTTTGGAAGAAAATGGCTATTTAGTTGAAATGGATGTGAATCCAAGAATGCTTTGATGTTTCCCGCTGACACGTCCGTTACTACCTGGGACAACATTTGAGAGAGTCACAGTGAAGGTGAACGAAATGTGTCAGGACTAAAAGAACTGCCCATCTGTACTAATAAAGTGCTTCAAGCAAGGTGTTGTACGTGCAGCTCACTTCCCCACTCCAGGAGAAGAATTAGATGCATACTGAGCGGCGGGGTCCGACCGCAGAGCCACTCACTACCTGAAAGAGCGCCGAATAACACCCGACTCGGGACCACATCTACTGACTCTGCAATGAACTGAGGGTGATCGGGTGCCACCAAGCACCAGAGTTTGGCAAGGTTCCCGTCAGTCCCAAACACGGACTGCCACTGGAGCAACACCGCAGGAAATCCAGGTTTCCTTTAGTAACAGAAAAATATCAGCACACCGAATAAAAATATCACAGACTCAGCGGGACTTCAATAACCATCATGCCGTGCAACCATCACCAAAGAAGTCCACTAGAGGGCCGACAAGTATATAAGAGTACTTTGATGTTTCCCGCTGACACATCCATTACTACCTGGGCCAACCTTTGAGAAAGTTCACAGTGAAGGTGATCGAAACGCGTGAGGACTAAAAGAACTGCCCATCTGTACTAATAAAGTGCTTCAAGTAAGGTGTTGTACGTGCGGCTCACTTCCCCACTCCAGGAGAAGATGTTGATGTATATATATATACACAACTGCCTATGCCTGTCCGGATATTTTAGTATTTCCTTTTTATTGTTCCCTGATAAATGTTTCCTGTTGTACATATGATGAATTTTCTCTTAATCCTTAGCATATTGCTATTCATGATTTTATCTTTTTGGAATCATCTTTGTTCAATACCTTGCACTTTATAGGATTTTTTGCACTTCACTTAAAGCACTTTATCTGTCCTGACAATTATCGTGACTAGCCCACTTGGGCCCTACTCTTGATGCATACCTTGGTGTCATTACTCTGCTGCTATTTTTGATAATTTTTTATTTGCGTGACTTGCAAATACCATACCGCTTTTATACACTGGAATGTATCTTTTTAATACTGTTTGTACATAGATGAATATTTTTTATCATGTGTATTTATGTAACAGTGTTTTTTCTATTACCAAGTTTTGTATTTTCATACGGTTTTTACCTGTACATATTAATTAATGTACCTTATTGGCTAAAATAGTATGAATTGTTCTATGCTTGGTAAGCCCACTTGGGCAGTATCAATCATTCCATGGTATTTATATGCAGCGTCTCTGAAGTATTTTCTTCATGTTTATGACACTCTTTCTGCACTGTCACTTTAAAAGTCTAGCTCGACTTACACTGTTTGTCATGTGATCAAGCCTCCCTGGAGGCGAAACGCGTCATGGCGGCAGCGCTGGCTTTCAGAAAATAAACACTGCTTCACCAGCACTTTTTGGGTCGGCTCTTTGTTGCTGTAAGATTGGAGACTTGCTGTCCCGAGCAACGAGGTTCGCTATATATATATATATATATATATATATGAATTGCTCATTATCTATTTAATAAAAATATTGAATCTCAGTGATTCAAACATAATGCAGGTTTTCTGCATTTGCATTGTGAGGAACAAGTCATGTCACAAGTATTCTTTGTAAGAAAATGACTATTAGTTGAAAAGGATGTGAATCCTTCCAAAATAGCATGTCGAATCTCTTGGCAGCTCCACTACACAAGTTCAATGAATAATCTGTTCTAACAAATGGTAGCTATGGCAAACTGCAGAGATGCTTAATGTAAGGAAATGTTTGCAAAATATTGTGTTGTACAGAGGCAAATAAAAAGTCAGCAAGCAGGTTATCCCAGTCAATGTTTCAGTTTCATATTAGGGGCCTTATTTAGAGTTTGGAATATGGATTACTCCGTCACAATATAAGGGCTATTTCTTAAGCCTCATTATAAGTGCTGTAGGATATAATGCACTTGTATTGAGGTGTTACCTATTTTACAAACTCTGCATCAGGCTCATAGTCTTCTTAATGGAAATCACAATCTTTCATTCAATTAAGATATATGGCTGTATCCACAAGATCCCTCAAAGTGAGATCCCCATTGGTGGTAAAAGAGCAGGAAGTAGAACTTTGGATTATCTTTTTATGTGCGGAGTTCTCCACACAAACTGTGGTGTTTCTGCAGCCATCAAGTTACTAATAAATCTGGGTTTGTAAATACCAAAGAAGAGTAAACTAACATCAAAGTGTAGGTTTACATTCAAGACAAAAGCCACACACAAGTGTGGTCAATAATAGCATGCTTGTCAGTGTGGTTCTTGGTGTCAGAGGAAGCTATTGGAGACTTTTTTAATTTTTTTTATTTTTATTGAGAGTTTATACACATACAATGCAGTACACAAAAAAAATGTTTCCCATTATAAATACATATAAACCATCGATGATAAAAAATTTCTCCGGCATTTTACTAATACGGCAGACCCGCTGACCATCCTTCCCAAAATTCCTTAAAAGTGGTAAACAACCGACATAGTTACAATACCCTAGCAACCATTTAGACTCTTGCCGCCCTCCAGGCCGCAACTGGAGCCCAGAGTCGAAGACCCATTTCCCTTGTCTTAACTCCCTTTAACTCATAAAGTGCTTCCTCGATATTATGTATACCCAGCATCCTACACATCCACATTTGAAAGGTTGGTGCTTCAGTATCCTTCCATGCAGCGCTAATTAATATCCTCAGTATTGCTACAGCAATAAAAACTAAAGCTTCAGCCTCAATGCACATATTCAATTTCACATCGCACCCAATGATTATCAGAGTTGGGGATAGATTAATTCTAATATCTAGCAGCCCCTCTAAAACACCTCTATCTCAGCTTTAATAGTATTCAATTTTTCACATCCATAAAACATGTGTATGATATCAGCTGGGCCATCTTCACACCTTGGACAATTACTGTCCGCCTTTTTCCCCCAGGAGAACAGTTTTGCCGGTGTGTAATACAAGTTAAATAAAGTTTTATAGTGTTGGGCCCTAAGATTCGAGGATCGCAGAAATATTTTATCCATCGCTAAGGCCTTATCCAGATCTACTTCCGGATCCCCCAACTTTGTGGACCAGGCTGATTCCATCTTAACCATATCGTCCATTGACCCTTCCATAAATATTTTGTAATAATCCTTAATTCTATGGCCACCCAGCTTCAAATACTCCAATAGTTCACAACTCTTTGTCAGGATAATGCGTGGCCTTATTGATTTAATTCCATTAACAAGCAGTAAATACTTAAACTCTTGACAGCCCTGTAGCGAATACCGCAGCTTGAGATCTTCCAAGGGTCTACACTCATCCTTTACCATTATTTGCCCCAGCGTGACAATACCCTGTCTCTACCAGTGCCGCCAGGGCCCATCCCTACTCAAATTTGGGAAGAGTGTCGAATTCCAAAGTGGCGTGAGATGGTGGTATCTGGGTATAGCTAGGATTTTCTTAACAGTTGACCACATTCGCCATACATCTTCCGATATTTTATACCCCCCCCCAAAAAAAAAAAAAAGGAAGCTATTGGAGACTAGTTTTCAAAGCCCAGGGTCATTGCTCGTGTTTCTTTCACTTTCCCCAAATGTCCAAGATTCATTACAGTAGGTAGAGGGGACTTCAACAGAGAGAAAAAGGAGAGGAGGGCAGAACAATGAAAAAGCAAGAGATCAGAAAGGGAGAAGAGAGTAGGGAAGGAGTGAAAGAGACTTTACAGGTAGAAAGAGAGAAAGAAAAGAAAGGAAGGTAACAGGTCAGATTTTAGCATTTTTGCCAGCCGACCATGCTAGGTATGGAGAATGATGAAAAGTGAATTAAGAATCTTAACACAATTAAAGAATGAATAGCATTTTGCAAATTACTACTAACAGACATAGGGCCATATGTATCAAGGCGTTTTCCCGTTTGCAAATTGGCAGATTATCAGAATCGGCCTGTGTGCAATTTGGAAAAAGCCTTTTGGGATGTATCATCTGAAAAGTCCATCGCAAAACAGAAAATTGCTAAATATGCGATTCTCTATTTTGTGGATTCAATTAAGGAATTGCAAATTGCGATTCCTTAAATACAGTTCTTGAAGCACCAGAAATTTGCTATTTTGGCCTTAAATAATTGCAAGTTGGTGGTAACTTGCGATTTTCTTTTTTGATTTGTCATATGTCGCACATACAGGGCATGTATGTGTGCAAAATGTGCAAACATGCATATTTCAGGGGTGCAACAGGGTGTTCTTTTGGCACCCTTGCAACCTTGAAATTGCATTCTCAATTTGCGATTCTCTAATTGGTAATACAAATTGAGAATGTCTTCCCATTCATTCCTATGGGCCTCCAAACCCGTAGGAATGAATGGGAAGGTATTCCTTAATTGTGAATCTCATATTTGCGAATATGTAGGATTTGCAAAATGTTTTGCAAATTCTACATACATTGCATTTTGCGATTATCTAATTGCAATTCGCTGAAAATCGCAATTTGAGAATCGCAAAAGTCTTTTTTGATACATATGGCACCTAATCACATACAAAGACTGATGTTAGCACACAGTGCACAGTATTTTCTTGAATGCAATGACAGTACTTCAAAAACCCTCCACCATTGATATTACCACTACAAAAAATGAATTTGGCTGGCACTTTTTAAAGTTTATTTGCTCAAACCTAACCATTCCAAACTTCCCTGGAGTTTTTCAAATTGGCTTTCACTTTTATCTCATAACCACTGTTTCAAACTGAGTTTATCAGAAATGAATCATGGTAAGCTTTTCCTTAATAGCTGATAACCTCCACAGGGGCAGGGCAATGCTTGTTTCTGCGTGTTCAGTTTTGCCTCATTACACAGCAACAGATGTGATTACCTGTTGATTTGTCAAGCCATGACAGGTCACACTTGCCGAAGATGACAAGGACAACTTTTCAGCTTTCTAGGTTGATAATCAAACAGACAGTTGAGTGTTATTTATCTTTACTCACCAACGTTTTGTTCAATTTCAGTACAGAGATCTACCACCATGAGAAGGACATCATTTGGGACGTTCTTTGCAGAGTAAACAGCAGGGTGAAAATCAAGGAGACCATTTAGTAAGACTCCTTTTTGTGCTCTGTGAAATGGAGAGGTCTAGAATACCCTATAATAAACATCATATGGTGCATTCCTGTCCTCTCTTTGTACTAATGCACAATGTGCTCCCTTGTGCCAATGCAGGCTCCCTTGTGCAGCGGTGCAAGAGTGCCTCCATTGTAGGCAGGATTGTATTTGTACAGGAAGGGGCAACTTCCTTCACAAAAACAAATCTCAGAGACAAGTTTCTTTTTCTAAGTGTGGTGCAGAATTTCAGCACACCTAGAAAGAGGAAACAACGAGGAGAAATAAAGATATTTCTCCATGTTGCACCTCATCCTGGAATGGCATAGCTTTTTGTCGCATTTTCAGGTTCACCAGTCTTGGTAAATCTGAGAATGTGGCAAAATTCATGGTTGGATGCATGGAGTCATTCACTCTCCACCCATTGAAGCTCTCTCTGGGGTGGAGTTATGTAAGGCGGTGGCTAGTGCTGCCTTGCATTACTACAGATTTACCAAGCCATGTAGGGCCATGCAAGGAAAATGTATTTGTTAGTTTTTGCGTCGCCATGCCATGCCTTGTATTACACAAGGACGATGCAAAACATTGTTAAATATGGGCCTGGGGTGGGGGTTCACATCAATACATTTCCTTTTGATGATGCTTAAGTCATGGGCCAGCTTATAAACTACTTCCGGGCACACAAATGGATGATAATGAGGAGGAGGGGGTGTGGAGGTATAGCCAAAGAAAACAAGATTTGACCTGTCAATCAGACTGGTCTACCTCCAGCTACCCGAGTCTGATTAACAGCTGTGCTCATAGTTTACAACCATGAAGATGAGATGTTAATCACAAGACTTATTTGTCCTCTGAAAAACAGCAGCTACAATTACACTATTGTTTCTGTATGTTTAAAAACTGTAGGTAACTGAATTGTGAAATACATTACATTGATCACAACAATTATGTGTCAATTAGATCCTAAGAATAAACAGCTCTATCCCTAGTAATATGAAAGCTTCACAATATATTTTTAGCTCTTGAAATCACTTTTCAATAATGTAATACACATCAATAAGTAATACACTCTTAAGGATAATGTAAAAGCTTTTTAAATCATTCTCATATATAAAAAGCACAATTGGTAGCATGTGTAATGGATTTGAAGTCAAGAAATTAATTAAATGTAAAATCTACTATTTATAACCCTTTGAAACATTCCCAAAGGCTTCGACATGTATAAAAGCCACAATTTTCACAGGCCCGATTAATCAAGGTTTCAAGCAGCGCAACAGATTGCAACAAGACACCATGCTGTGCTGCGTGAAAGGAAGAGGGACGGAATACACCATATTTAACATTATAGGGCTCATTATTAGCCTTTCTTTGCGTTTGCGCACAATCTGCTGCATTATGCCATCTCAGGCACCTTTGCGCCGTGATGCAAAAGTCCTTAAATTGTATACAGGATTGTTTTTCGGTAGGAAATAGCCCCTTCCTGCACAAAAACAATCCTCAGAGGTGTTTTCCTCTTTCTAAGTGTACCCACTTAGAAGGAGGAAACAACAAGGAGAAATAAAGATATTTGTCCTCGTTGCACCCCTGGTGGGCAGGCACACAATTCTGTGTTAGTAAATCTGGGATTGGTCCAGAATACATGGGTGGATGTGTGAAAATACTCACACTTCCCCCGTGCAATGCCCCCAACATGCTGTGTAACACAAGGCAGTGACTTGCACTGTCTTGCCTTATTCCAGATTTACCACCAGGTGGCCAAATCTAGGTTTCGCGTTGCCCTGCAATGCCTTGTGTGGCCAAAGCACAACTCAAAAAGTTGATACATTTGGCACAATGTGCCAAATGGTGCCTATCTGAAACTACTTAACCACTGAGTCTTAACATAAAAAATTCAGAGCATATGGGTCAGATTCCTAAACTACATTTTGTAGGACATAAATTAGTAGAAATCACATACTATAAAATGTAGATCACAAACCTATGTCATGAGAATTTTGCTTTTCCAAGAGGAGAGCACCGCCATTGTGGAGGGGCATGCAAATACAAGCACACATGAACAATAACGTCATTGCATTGCCAAAATTCCTTTCTAAAGTTACTATGAACCGAAACGTTTGAAAACAGATGTAAATGTAGTCTAGCCCAACACTGGAGTGAGTTGAGCACAACACATAGACAACCACTGGTACTGCAACACGCATACTCTAATAGAAATCAATGAGATAACACTCATGCAAAATATTGCAAAATATTGAAATCAGATAAACATTTACAATTGTATATACTTATCATAAGCATTTTTTTAAATGACATAACAAATTATTACATAAAATGTTTACTTTTTAAAATATCTATAAATAGTTTACATGAATTGCTTACAGACTTTTTATCTAGTGTTATTAAATGTTAAGTTAAAAAAAAACATGGGAGGGAGGTTTTTCATACTCTTATTTTTTTAATTATGTTTGAAATACATATAAAAGTGAGTAACCTATTTAAACTATCTTTTTATTCACAACACCCAAAATCTTCATTCGAATATAGTGCTAGAGAGTACAGAACTAAAGGCCAAGTGCACAACACATTTTAACTGCCTATAAACACTCCAATTTGGAGTTTGCAACCACAATAACACTTTTATCAATTTACTGAATCCTACAATGGGATTGCAAATGAAAACTAGGTCAGTATTTGTAAGCGGCATGTTAGAGGCCTAGATCTGATCGCCAAACTTTGAAAAATTATTGACAAAATAAAAAGGATCATAACATGGGGCCGAAAACCTTCTAAATAGAAAAAGGAGAAACAGATTACAGCTGTATTACTGCCTTTCAAGGCTGCTGCTTTACTGCACTACCATAAATGACAAAATGAGGATGTCAGATTGCAGCAAATCCTTTTAAATTGTTCTTGATCAGAGGACAATTTTGGCCCAAAAAAGGAGAATATAATGCTGCAGTGGAGACCAAAACTTCATTTGACATATAAATGATTGAGCTATTCTATAATAACATATCCTCTGAAAAGTATAATTGTAACTTGTAATGTTTTTATAAAATTTGAATTGCAGAATTTGAAAATGGAAATATTCATGAAGTCCAAATAGATGTTTGAAACTACTCTGGACTTTAGTTCCTGTCCTCCACTTTAAAAAATGTTACACCACTGTGCCCATCAAAGGCATTCCCACTGCAACAGAGCTGTTAATATAACTTGTCACAATGTATCCTTATCTCACCTCTGAATTATTACAAAAATGTGATTATTACACTGGTTCAGGAGTACTACGGTATGTCCTGCCCTTCGAGAGTATTATTCTCGCTAACAGACAGCTCTCATCTAGAAGAGGAAGAGGAGACAAAGTTTTTTATATTTGGGCTACCAGACATGTTTTCTCTTTATAGTATTAACAGGTTACTGGCGTTACCAGGAGAGTACTACGATCAAACCTTGCTGTGTTTTCCAGCATTGTTTCGGACACATAATCGCTGCCAGTGTGAAGACATAAAAATGGGAGGCGGCAGCAAGGTTACCATTAGTTGTTCTCCATCTTAACCAGACATTTTCAAAATAAAAGAGAAAAACAATGGCTGCTGCCATTATGTGTAACCTTACCAGAGAGTTTATAATCTCAGGCTTAGAGATCTCAAATTTGTAGGAAATTGAGTAATTAGTTGTGCAGGATATGAGGTCTGTGCAAGTAATAGGTCAGCAATCTCCCCTCACTGCAAGCCACCCATTCCACTGAAGTAATTTACTCTCCCATGGTAGCGAAGCGGAGCAGTCTAATGCCTATTAATGGGAGGTGGTGTGGGCTAGTAATCACATTCGCTGGCACATAACAATAAAACTCAATACATGATTGTCCAGTCAGTGGTTTTTCTTTTTGAACACGAAAAGTGCATTATTTTCACAAACACTACTATGTACTAAGCATTAATGTATAGATATATACATAAGGAAGATTGAAAATAGCTCAGATGACATGAAATAACAATAGACCCGAAGGGGCCATGACCCCCAAAATCACAGCGTACTTCCCACCTACACTAGACAACATATCACAATATGAAGTGGCATCACTTTAGGCAACACAGGCCTTTTGGCTTTATAAAGGGTCTGCCATACCAACAAATCACATAGAAAAATACAATTATTGTGTGTCTAATGCAATTATTAAAAATAACCATGGGTAAATGCAGTTATTACTGTCAACAAACCATATCAACTTTAATCTCTAATCACTGCCAACATAGTTGTATAAAGAAAGTATTTTAATACAAAAATAACATGTTTGTGTTCTTTTTCTATACTTTCAGGTTACATAAATTGCAAACATAAAAACAGCCCTGAGAGGAAGCCACGTTCAGGCTACCTAAAATGCCGCCATAAAACCAGTCCCTAGAGGCCATTGCACTCCATGAGATTGTATCTTACTTGTATACTTCCAGGGCATTACCTAAGAGTGCCAAACAATATTAAAAGGCCTATTCCAGTTCAATATCTAACCCTGTAGAGTCCCTTCTGCACCAGGCAGACACCGATGGTAAACACATGCAATCCAATTACTGTGTGATTACTGTGGGTGAGACACATCTAGTGAGACTCAACCATAGTCAAATGTCCAATATTGGGTGATCCAAAAATGCAAAAAATATGGGCATATTAATGGACCTAACCCATTTTGCAACACAATTTAAGTCTTACCTTGCAGAACTAACACTCCTGTTTTCACTAAAGCAAATGCAACTATGGAACTCAGTTGCTAAATGTTTTATTGCAACAATATTCTAGTAAGACTCTCATTATAATAAGTAGTCCATAATAATACCCATTATTTGTGAGCCCTGAAATTACTATTCTCTGAAATCCCAGTAATTGTGGGGAAAGCAGATTTTACCTGCATGGAAAATTGGATTTACCATGCAGATTTTTCCATGCTTTTCCCTGGTATTCAATGCAAAGACTATGCTTGCTTACAGCTTTTGAAATCACTAGGAGTAGTGGAGTTTATGCAAAACATATAATTCTGACAGGGCATGTAACTCTTGTTATCTGCCTGTCAGATTTATCTTGCCAGTTGTATTGAGAGCGAGCATCTTTACTCATTGCAATATTGCTCATTTAGTTGCCATGAGTTAGAAACTTTCATAATTTCTAAGACGGCAAGTTTTGTGTCAGCTATGTAGTTTGTTTTGGACCTTCTACCATCAGTGAAGATATCACATAAATAATTGCCAATGAGTGCAATAACTGCATTATCAACATAGACTGAATACCAGGTGTTGGATATAGCAAATTTACTGCAGACCAAATATTACCACATATGAAATGGGAGTTCTAAAATATAATACAATATCTATCCATGGGCCAGTTACCAAGAGAAAATTAGCACTTCAACTCAACAAACACATTTAAAGCAGAATAGAATCAGTAGTTGACTACACTGATTGAGTCAATTGCAATATCCGAAAAAATTTAATAGTGACTGGTCATCTCACTATGACAGTAAACAAACAATCAAGGACATCAACATTAATTTGCTACTGAACACAAATAAGTGCATTGCATACATATTCAACCTTAAAAAGTACTTGGATTGGATCTTTAGACCACCAGGGTTAGCTAAAGTTTCCCTGGGTGTTTAGCTATGGCAGATTATTTTGAGATACTGTCAGTCCTACAGATAATTTTATTGCAATGGTTAGTTGCAATTCCATGTTGTAGTCAGTCAGTAGATGGGTTAACAAACCTTTTTCACAGTTAGATAGTTAGTATGTCACAAAAGTTGATGTCAATTTGAGCAGTGACTTTCTATATTCTCAATAGCGTTTTTCTCAACAGGCTAGAATCCACAACCTGAAGTTTTATGTGGGAGTGTAAGGAATCCTGTTGAATGAATGAATGAATGAAGACATTTGTATCACTCCAAAGGGGCATCTTGGTGTGCAAGCAGGTCAACTGAGTGTCAAGGAGTGTTGTCTCTGATTGTGCCGTTATCAGATGAGAGATAAAGCCAGAATATCTGGCGCTGCGAAGATCCAGGTTTTCAGTCCATTCTTAAACATGGACTCCAACTGTGTGAGTCTCAGTTGGGTGGGTAGATGATGCTACGCATTTGATCCCATGACTGCCATAGACTTTCCTCCTCTGGACGTCAGACGAAATGTGCGGGTACTAACAGATTTTCTGTGGAGGATCTCTGGTTGCGTGAAGGTACATAAGCTTTTATTCTAGTCCTGAGGTATTTAGGGCTGCTTTGTTTTACAGCTATGAAGGTTATTACCAGAATCTTGTAGAGAATCCTCTTGTGTATTGGCTGCCAGTGGAGCATTTGCAGGGCTTCAGAGGCATATGACCCCCTTTGTAGATTCAGTACCATTCGGGCTGCTGCATTTTGAACAGTCTGCAGCTTTTTCAGAGTACTCTTCTTTACTCCTGCATAAAGACTGTTACAATAGTCTAGGCGTGATTAGATCAAAGCCACTGCCACGGTCTTACGAGCTGTAGCTGGTAGGAGGTCAAAGAATTTTTAAACTGTTTTTATCCAATGAAAGCAGGCTCCTGCCACCGACAGTGCATGCTGGTGAAAAGAGAGTGATATATCACATATGACCCCCAGGATCTTAACAATTAGGCGGGCGGGGCTGTATCTGTTGGCCACCACAGTTTGGGCGTGAAGATGTTAAATTTTCCTAGCAGCATAATCTCTGTCTTTTGGCTGTTGCATTAGAGGTGATTGGCCTTCATCCATTCAAAAACAGCAGAGAGACATTGTTGGAAATTGCTTTCTGCTGCTGCGGATTCTTTATCCAGGGTTAAAATAAGCTGTGTCATCAGTGTAAGGCACAGTCTTGATGTCAAAAGATGATCAAATTGACCTCTGTATTGGGTTGTGTGGCACCTCCTGATTTGCAGCAGTAGTATTGGGCCTTATTAGTCTGGAGATTGAAGCTTCTGGTTAGGAGGAGGGATCTATCCTCTTCCCAATGTAATAGGATCCTATGAGTTGGTGTGTAATATTCATATCCATTTAGTTCCCTGATGGGTTATATGCCATAAAATCAAGGATAGCAATATTATGGACATCAGCTAACATAATATCATTAACGTAAAGGTATATAGATAAGTATAGATGTATGCTTCTTACATCCATGTCCACATCCTTTGAAGATATTTATATTGCTGAAATCTAAATATGTGGCTTTAGGGTGCTCAAGGGATTTGACTAGGGGGCACACACATACAGTGAATAGTAATGGCAAGAGAGTCTAGCTTTCTGGGATTATATTTGACCCTTTCAGCTCAGATATTGTCTTAGACACAATTTATACATGTTAACTTAGCTTAGGAGAGAATTCAGTCTAGTGCTCTTCTGGTGATCTTTGCCTAATTAACGATCATCCTCAATAGCAGTGTTTGGTCAATAATGTCACACCTGGTTGACCTGTCATACAAGCACTTGGGTGAACGTTAATCTACACCCATTTCAATAAAGAGTTCCTATTAAATGTTAGATGATGGGGTTATAGTGACTCAAGGAGGATTTTCTTCTATTTAATTTTTATACTGATTTGGAGAACTATATTTCTGGGACTTTTCTTGGGGAAAACATAGACTAGAGATCATGCAATAGTAAGCCTCAATCAATGGGGCTGCCACTAATGTTTTCATAAAGTATATAATAATATCCTGCTTGAGTCCTTTTATGACTGAACGCTCTAGGAGGGATGCAATAATCATTCATGTGAGGACTGGGTCAGGGCCAGGGTTGTGATGAATCATTCATGCTCGATGCAGGACAAAGTTTCAAGGAAATGTATGATGCTTTGGTCTTTAATACTACATTTAACATACACATTTCTGTCAATGCTTTGAGTGCTATGAGCAACACTTGTAGAGCTTGTGGTGCAATACGAAGACAAGCAACTAAGGCAGTGCTGATGCTCTTTTGCATTCTTGACACTTAAAGAATGACCAGACATTGCTGCAGTATTGCAGCTAGGGGAGCTTTACAAGACTTTTGGATTTGACAATTTTTGGAAAGTGACACTTGCCACACACATATAATAATAAAGCATTCCTTTTTCCTATCTTTTTGATAATATGGCAACAAAGTACCTTGTTATGATCTGCAGTTCTTAGTACCATGCACCAGTTTCACCCCCTTTGACACTTTAATTTTTTTTAATCTATTTGTGAGTGAATTGGTAGATGTGTTGTAGAGTTTTTGTAAGGGGGGGCTTTGGTCCTGCTGCCGGAGAGAAATGTAATTAACTTGGCCCAGCAGGGTGAAAAAATGCCTAGGCTCTGATCCTGAGCTGAACGGGAGAAATACTGCCTTTACCTATGAGTGCCAACTATTATTAAAATGCCTATTGCAGGTCAATATATAATGCTGCAGAATCCCCTATGCACCAGGCTACTTGTGTGCAGTTACCGGGCTTAGTATTTCTAATTCTAATGGAAAGGGGCGACCACTCGGTCCCCCCGAACGTATGGCGGAGTGCCTCGATCCCCCCGGGAAGCCATTTTTGGGCGGGAGGCGCGTCTCGGCTGGTATGCCCGAAGCGGCGTAGCCGGGGCGCGCCTGTTCCCGCCCTAGAGTGGGCTGGCCTAGACACTGACGCAGCCAGCCACGCCCTCGGGACGGGCAGGGGCGGGTTTACGCCCGCCCTGAAGACGGATAAAAGGAGACGCAAGGCCAGAAGACGTCCTCTTGTTCTTGTGCTCCGAAGCTGCACCTCCTCGCTACACGTGAGCTCGGGACAGAACAAAGAGCCAATTTTGACCCACCCACCAGCCCCTGAGGACAGCAAGTTGTTGTGCAATAAAGTGGATTTTCTAAGTATGTTCTTCCTTTTTCGTTTACAGGTTGTGAAAGTATCAGTTTTGTTGTTTTTCATAATAAAGTATGGTGAATATCATTTAGGTTGTTACGATTAAAAGGACTTGATGTAGTGTTGCTTTTTGAGCAGGCTCTTTCGGTCGTAGCGACCAATGTTTTCATAAGTTCGAATTGTCGTATTTATTTTTTGGTAGGCGGTAAGGTCATGATCGGTGAGCACTAATTGGTAGATCCCTATGAGTGGGCGTCACCCAACACGGATGGGAGCGCTCGGGGGAGGTGGCCATTGGCCCCTCAATGGGGAGGCGGTCCCGTCTAAGGGCGGGTCGCCGGAAGTTAAGGAAAGGCGGTCAAGGCCCCTTCCTGTGTAGGAGGGGTTACAGCCCCCTCCTGAGGAATTTCCCGGGGCCAGGGTCATCTGCGACGGCAGATGCGGTAAGTTGTGTGGGGTGGGGGGAGGTCCACGATACCTTCTAGATACCACACACAAGTATTCGAACGACCTTTAAATGGCGTCGAGTCTTAAGTGCCCCCGACAAGTCAAGGGAAATTGTTAGTAGTTGCACTTGAGGTAAGCCTCTGTGCTGTCGCCCTTCCCAAGTGGGAGGGGTAAGTCTGGTTAGGGATCTTGACACCGGTTATGACCTTGCCGTTGGCCCTTAAACGTTAGGATGTACAATTTCAGTGTTTATAGAGAATGTTTCTGTAGGATGCTAGTTCGGCTAGGAGAACCTCTGTATTAGAGAATATGTTAAGATTAGCCAAACATCGCAAATGTGATAATGAAATTGTACATAATATGAAACGTTTAATGTTTAATTTTTTGTTTTAATAAATACGGCCGCGGGAGGGTCACTCCCTCCCACATCCAAAAACTTTGAAGAACTGTTTCCGGTTTCCCTTCTTTTGGGGATCGTGTTGAGAGGGGGTGGCGGGTATCTCAGCCATATTGGTATTCTACATCTGGGAGAGACAGTGTTTTCTTTCCAACCATTATGTTATGTGCTTATGTTTTTGATGCGTCATATTTGGTTTAGCTTGTAGGGTAACTTCCTTTTGGATGAGACCTTTGTTCCCTGTTCACAATTTGGTGCGTTTGGTAAATGATATATACGCAGAACTAGACATCACACTATTGAAGCATGACATTCACCTCCCAAGTCCCTGCTAAAGGAAAACACTGGACCCTGTTGGTTTTTTAATCATGTGTTTGTTTTAGTTCTATGTTTTGGGAGTACCTGTTTCTTTGGCCTGTGTACCTGAATTCCCACTGATCTTGGTCTTCTTCTGCTGAGATGCCACTCGTGCCAGCCCCTTTGTAATGGTGGTTAGAGAATAGCACACCAAATTCAGACCCATTTACACACGTCCTTTTCTCAGGTGCATCTAGTGACAGGACTCCTGGTCCTCCTCTGCCAGAACTCTATCTCTCCCTGACTTATCCTCTCTTCTCACTGCTTTCCTTGGAGCCTGCAGTAAGCCCTGCCCCTGCTCCTCTGTGAATTCCAAACAATTTTCAACCCTATATCGTGAACTGCATGGCTGTTAATAAACATTACTTCAATTATGCCACAAAGGTGGGCAAATAGAAGACCTAAATTCGATTTTTCTGATTAATGGTAAGTCACTCTCAAAAACAGGCCAGATTGTTAACCCCTTCGCAGCTGGGCAAATTACCATGCTGTGTTGGGTGGCGAGGGGGCGCGCACAGCGCCCCTGTGCTCATGACGAGGTCAGCTCATCATGAGCCACGGTGGTCGTGTGCTCATGACGAGCTGAGCTCGTCATGACCACACCCGTTTCTTTAGAACGTTCGCACAGCAGGGGAATGAGCCCAGCGTGCGAGCGTTCTAAAGGTCATGACGAGCACAGCTCGTCATGAGCACACGAGCACCGTGGCTCATGACGAGCTGAGCACGTCATGAGATTCTAAGGGGTTAAGCCTGTGATAATAACAAGCCTAGCCTGCTGCTAGGTTTTTAGGTCTTACTGAACAAAGAACTTTAAGCCTTTTCTACTACCTGTAAAGACATTATTCTTCAAAGTATACTCTTAAATCCATTCTCTTGTAGGATGTGATCAAATATCACAATATTATTTCTCTTATCATTTGTGCAAGTATTCATATTGTATCACTTCAGAGGGCACATACACAGAATAAAGGCAGTGTACTACAGAAGTAGGTAGATGAAGATCTCTATCAGTGATTGGGAAGTGGGTAAAAAAAATTGGTGAATGATAAAGACATTTTTTAACAATTCCATTCCACAATGTAATAATCCTTATCTAACAATTATTCCGAATTATATGGAATATTAAATGCATAAGTCAAAATTTTGGGAAGGTAAACATTGGCACATAATGTAGATGCAAATTCTAGAGATTGCCCTCAGTGAGGGGTTTATGATGGGATTATCTGGCATACAAATACAGCCAGGTAACTGTTTGTTTCTACATTGTAACTTAAAAGCACTTTATAGAAAAGCGGTGTGTAGTTTGTAAAAGAATTTGAACAAAATAGTTTCGCTAGTTTTCATGTGAATATGTACTACTTTTGAATCCACTGAATTAATGGCTTCCATAAAGCTCAGTGTAGATTACCATAGGACACTAAGAAAATTACCAGGGCACTGATTTTTCTAAGCTTCATGCAGTGCAATGCAACAAGTCACCTTGCTGTGCTGCATGAAAGGGCAGGAATGCACTATATTTAAAGGTATACAATGCATTCCTGCTCTCTGCCTGCATTGGAGAACAATGGGCTGCCTAGCACCAACGCAGGCCCTCCTGCACCATGGTTCAATGGGGCCTGCATTGTAGGCAGAATTGCTTTTGAGCAGAAAATGACACCTTCCTGCACAAAAACAATCCTCAGAGACATTTTCCTCTTTCTGTGTGTTTTGAATAATGCAGCATACATAGCAAAAGGAAACAACAAGGATAAATAAACATACTGTTCCTTGTTGAGACTCTGGTGGGGAGACATATCATTTTGATGAATTTCCAAGTCTACCACTGTTGGTAAATCTGGGAATGTGTCAGAATCCATGAGAGGATGTGTCGGTATACCCACACTACACCCACGGCATGCCGTCTTGCCACAGAGTTAGACAAGGTAGCAATTTGTGCTGCCTTATGTCCCTCTAGGCGATGGGCGACCCAAAACCTTTAATAAATGTGGCCCTAGATCCTTCAAAAGAAGCTCAAATATTCCTATTTTTAATCTGTTGCTGATTAAAATTAATCCTTATTCTAATCGAGTGATTTACCTATAATATAAACTGCACTATTGTAGCGGCTTACATGTTCAATTTTTAGTACATTAGCAGCCAGGATCATGTAAACATCTTCATAAAACAGTGTGTAACACATTCATTTGAAAGGAACACCATTTTATGATTTTGATTTATACTAACCTCTAGCTAATGCTTCTCTTTATACAAAGAATTTCTTGTAATATTGTTAGTTGTAAACCTAGTCCAGACTATCACATCTTTAATTGACTTAATGGCATTTTTCTAAAAGGTTAAGTGAATCTGATGAAGCGCCAGGGAACAAACAAATGGCATGCATTTTGCCGATTTTAAAAAGGTACATAGTGCTTGATTGTTGCTGTACTTTGAACAAAGTAAAATTGCTGTCATTTGGTATCACTCCGACCCATTAGGGGAAAACTGCTTTTACAAGATACTTTGACAATGCCCATTTGCAGGAAACCATTTTCTTTCACAATACTTAGATGTTCCCAATGAAAAGCATCAGCAAGGAACATCTCATGTTATTGCTCCATACGCTCTGTTTGCGTTGATTTCACTGTGGTGAAAGCGGATTGTCAATCAGGTGTACGCATAGAATATTGTATGAATGACATGATTTTTGTTCCATAGATATTGTGTGCAAGCTATAATCAATTTTTCAAGTACAACTAGCGTGTCATTATCTACTGCAAACATGATGTATTTATGGATTAACAACATTAGTTGTCAATTAAATACATTTATCTGATTTCGTTTATGTATATTAATGTTTACTTTCATGCACCTGCTTCTTAACCATGAGCCCACTGCTGAACCTAAAATTGGAGAGCATCGTTCATTCATATGCTAGTTGTATAGTCTACATTTTACTTTTTATGATAGAGAGGTTACAAATAGAGATCAAGGCAACAGCCATATTCAGATTAGCTCACATGACGTGTCCTATGCAAAATGGTATGTTTCTAGTTAAAGCAACCTGGCAAACCTACTGGAATGAACTGTAGCCTATTAAAATTATTCTGAGGTTTGCATTTGCAATATCAATTTGATATTACAAATCAGTTTTGTGACTAATTTCTTTTAGCACTATTGGTGCATTCTGTTAGCAAACACTCCTTCCCTGCACATTAAATCGGCCCACAGTAGCTGGCAACCAGCCTATCTTCACTTAACTAATGCCACTAAGACCCGCTGAGCCCTAATGGTGCTCCAACTCTCTGCACCCATGCACTCCTCTCAGCCTCGATCACCCAAACAACATATTTTTTTCCCACACACCAACACCTCTCGCAAAACCTGTTAAACTCCTCTCCCCTATAGCCTTTCTCCCAAATCCCACCAGCTGGAGCACAAACAAGATTGCTTCAGTTTAAAATTTCTCATTTATGAGACTATATAGCAGCTGAACTTAAGACAATCTTCTCCCTTAGATTATCTCCCCCACATCCTAAGACTCACTATACTCGATTATCACAAAATAGGAGTAGTCATTTAAGTTCCTCCAAAAGAATCACACACACTCTCTCCCAAGTTGACATTTTCAACCTACTTGCAAGTTACAGCACTGAGCTATCCCCAACCTCCTCCATTCCTTCTACTCCTACTTTCAACTCGACCCAAGATAACTCCAACCAGCACAGAATCCAAACGATTTGCCCAAACTAATTCGAACATGTCACGTCCAAAGCTATTGCTTGCTATCAGAAACAATATTCCTATAATAACCAAAACCCCTGACACCCCTCACAACAAATCAATTACCTCATATCCACGTGGCATGCCTCACAACTGTAGATCTACCACGAAGCAAAAACTGGAAATCTCCGACACCACTCCTAAATACAATCTTGACCTCCTTATGCTGACAGAGACTGGTTTAATGGCACTTCTCACAACACCTTTGATCCTCTACTTACTCCAAACTATTACATCGTCAGAAAGGAGTCTGGGGTGGTATTAAAGTCATCTACAGAGATTTACTGCAAGTAGATAACAACTGGCTACTTCTTCATGTTACAATTCATCACTCCGTGGCTATACTCTCACACAAGTATTCCTTTAGAATAAAAGCAATCTACCACTCACTAGGTAGTAACATGGTTGAGGAATGTACAAGCCTCATAATAGACCAAACCTCCTGTAGCGACAAAGTTATCTTGCTGGCAGACTACACTGGGGCACAACTGAAGACTCTAAAGTTAACCACCTTGCCTCCACTCCTCAACAATGATCTGGTCTAACATACCCATAAGCCAACTCACACTAAAGACTCCTTACTTGACCTAATAATCTCCAAAGATAACATGCTCTCAGTGGATGATCCCAACCCTGTAGACTGGTCCAATCACTCCCTTATTCTCTTCACTCATCATACTTCCCTCCATTGGCCCCACCACAAATGTGATTGATGTGACCTCTCCCAGCTTTAAATGCCTCTTAGATGCATTTGATTTTGCAGCTCCACCAAACGGAACAAGCTCAACCATCAACACCATGGTTCCATAAGGCTCTTTATGAGGAAAGGAAAGTCTTTATCTCAGAAAAGAAACTTGAGATGGATGCTCTCCACCACTAACCTCACTTGCCTCAGCAATGCTAGGTTTGTATGCAAAAAATAACATATGTTATGAGAAATCCAATCACTTTATGTCCCTACTAGACTGAGTCAATGACCTCCAAAAGTAACTCTTCAAACTGGTCAAATCACCAATAACACCCCCATGCCCACATCCCTCAAATTTGAAGACCCACCATCAAATGCAGAGGTTCTACAGTTCTTTGACTCAAAAATTCAACTTCTAGTACATCATGATGTCCAACCTACCTCTCCCATGGTCTAATAGGCCGCCGCAACACGGGAACTTTTCTGCGCATGCGTCTGTCATACTCACGTGACATGACGTATTCTCTCTGCTTGGTGCAAAATTCTTTCTTCTGCGCACTAGAACTAAAGATGGCTGCTCTATGTTCTCAAATGCTAACGCTTGCGCTATTACTTTTATTAAGTTGTTCCTTCTGCTTAACGCTATAGTTAAAATAAAGTAATGGAAATAGAGTGGAGATAAGTGGTATACAGTGCATTTATTTATTTCTTGTTCTAAAACTGTTTATTTTCTACTTTTGCATGTATCGTATTTTGGGCCTGACCTGTACTGCTGAACTTCATCTTTGGAGGAACTGCGCCTGAGCTGAGAAGCTCAAAATTCTGAAGCAATGACATTGCAACCCGGCCAAGTCTTGACTTGCTAGAAGATGCACCTGGGAAGCTGACCTCTCAACCCCACAAGAGGAAGCTGGATTTGTACAAATGTAAATAAAATGTTATTGATATTGATACATTCACTGCCGGGTGGAATAAAAGGGTAGGGGAAAATAAAATATTGGGCGGGAACATAAATCTGAATATTGTAGAGCATGGCCTCATAACTGGTATGGTGTGATGACTTTTCCTCGTCTTTTGACAGTTCAAATTGAGAGAATTCACACATTTGCAACATTGGGGGGTGGTACACTGCCCTGGAAAATGGTATAACTAAGATAGGCTTAGCAAGTTAGATTGTCCAACTTGTCTGAATAGCTGACCTGTCACTGACCCAACGCACTCAATAGGTGATGGAGAACAGAAGTGCTGGCGGAGCACTCTGTCAGAAGATTCGGGAGCAGAGGTGCTGGCGGAGCACTCTGTCAGAAGATTCGATAACCCAATTGGGGTTCTGGGAAGGAGTTTGATAACCCAATCCGGGTTCCTGTGGAGAAGGTTCGCTAACCCAATCGGGGTCCGACTGTTAGCTGCAGAGAGGGGTGTGACGCAGGGGTTGCACTTTAACTGTGGGTGCCGGTCCTGACCTGCGGTGGTCGTGTCTTGATCCACTTTTGTCCGTACTTATCCTGATTCTGGTCTGCACCTGTTCTATCCTGCTGGTACCTGCATTATCGGGGGTCCTGTCCTTTATCCCAGCCTGTGGCCAGGGTTGGTCTTCACACCATTTTAGGTAAATATAAAAGTCGTAAGGGTATGTCATTGTGCTGTTTCCCTCCTATATTTCAATACTTAAAGAACGTTTCATGATACTCTCACATCATCTTGCTTTGAGATTGTTCTTGATTGATCAAGCCTTGACTAATTTAGTATGGACATTGACATTTAAAACATTCTTTAGATAAAGCTTTAAATCTTTCCCGAGTCTGTGGTTATTTATGAGTGAAATGATTACATACTGCCTATTATTCTAACTCCCTTGATCCCTTAGGACTCTAGGTACTGGGAACAAGGATTAGTAAGACAAGGTATAGGTCCTAAAAGTAATTTTACCTGTTCAAAGTGTGTATGTGTTTATGGGCCCAGGTGAGTATGATAAAATTCATGGGCATGTGAACCTGCGCTCTATCAGTATTTTTGGTAGCAGTAGTATGGTTAGGGTTTAGTTAAGATAGGTAGTTAGTCGCTTGATTGAATTATATTGATTAATAATTATGTATTGATTTTTATGTATTAACCAAAACCCGTTTGTATTGTTCTATGTTTGTCTTGAAGTCCCCAGGGGGGACTTCAAAATGGGTGGTAAATGGAAGACACTTTGCAATGAGGTCACTTGCCTAAGGAAGTAAGTGCATGGTTAGGTAAAACTGAAAGCACTGATTAGGGAATTTTTCTGTATAAATGTGTGAATAAATTATAGCGAAGGAGTTCGCTGGTGGAACTTTGGCCTTATATCACCTAGAAAGGGTAAGTCAGAGGGAGTAACAGTTTCTCTAATGCTTGTATGAAGAGTAGGCGGAAGGGATCTACTCTTAGTATATGAAGAGTAGGCAGGAGGTATCTACTTGCAGTAAGAGAAATTATTCTTTCCTTTGAATTTAGTCACTTAGGCACAGTGGCAAATGTTTCTACGTTGTTAATTAATAGGTATTGCATTTTAAAAGTGAAAAGAAATAAGTTCTCGTATTACCTGGCAATAGAGAGAGTCAGTTGTGGAGCTGCGCTGACGTCACTTAGAGGGACGCTGTTATTGGTTGAGACAGCAGGTGTGTAATTGTAAAGGAGGAGTGCAGGAGCATGAGAACTTGTCTCACGAGAAAAGCCGCGAAATTATTGCTCGAAAGTAAATTGAATTAAAATTACTGATTGGCTCATGAAAAAAAAAAGTGCTGTACTGGTGAAGCATTTAGTAAACAATTGAGTGTAGCTGCATATTAAATTTATGAGTGCAAATTATATGTGGCATTTAGATCCAACAGTTATAGGATATACACCCAATAGGAGGTACTTAGGTTTTGCGCTCGAGCAGTACATAAGGGGAAGACCTTATATCATGTCCGGAGGAGAGAGGAAAATGTTGTTTAAAAAGATTAAGAATTTCTTTAAAAAGAACAAAACGATTAAAACTAGAGAAGGGATTATTATTCCTCCACCAAATACTCCCGCATCAGACATGATGGTAGAAAGGGGCTACTACACATGTGTGTGGTTAGAGAATTGGACAGAGTACACAAAGGATGATGGTGTTTTGGCATTTCCAGAACATGGTACCTTTAATGGTAGAGTTTTGTACAATTTGAGAACACACATGAATGAATTAAATCCCAGACCTAGAATAACTCAGTGCGAAGCATTAGAGGAATGGGAGACAGAGGCTTTCGAGCGAGATAGACCCAGAAGCGTCAGAAATTCAAGTACATTTTATCCCAGATTTCCAAAGGAGACAAGTGATAAACAAATAAAGAAATGTAGACAGTCTATGTTAGTAGAAGGATTATATCCTGTAAGGACTTTAGAGGAAGCGTCAGGAGGCAAATGCACAGAGAAAACAAAAAATGTAATGATTAGTGGTGAGTCAGATGATGACTACTTGAAGGATTTGTTAATGAAAAGTCCGACACCTCACCATGAGGAAGCAAATAGAGTTAACCCTGGTGCACCGTTCTTGAATCCACCTTTGATTCCGCAAGTATTGCATGAAACTTCGTTAGAAAAGGTGTTACAAGAAAGGGAATGAGAAGCCATGAACAAACAGAGAAGTGAATAAATTCAGAATATTTCACAGTTAAATATGAGTCCTGAAGCCTTGACCCTTCCCGTAACCATAGGTCCCGTTGTCCCATTATATAGAGAGAAACAGACCTGTCCTAGACCGCCTGGTTTAACTACATTTGTACTGCAACCTAGAAAAGAACCCTTGATAACTGATGATCAATCAAGTGAATGCGAGTCAGTGATTTCCCTGATGGACATACCTATAAGGGAACCGATGGTTGATTCTGTCAGGAAAAACACTCCTGGAACTTCAAGAGAGGTACGGATGGAAACCTCCCCAGGTACAAGATGTGCTACTGTAGTATCTTCAGAAGAAATAGAGAGATGGTCACGAGAAATAGAAAAAACAAAATCCCAGCAGAAGGTATTGGATATTTTTAAATTAAGAGTAGAATTAGAGCGGGGGAGGAGCTACGCGGGCATCCAAGATGGTCGCGTGAGCAGAGAGCTCCCGAGACCCGCGCCGTCTTTCTTTATCTATCCTTCACCTATCCTGGTCACTTTGACGGGCTTTTGCAGCGCTCTCTTCACTGATGCTAACGATCCTTTTTTGGTCGAAAACGGACCCTGGGGAACATTTTTCTGACATCAGCAACTTTTTGGCCTGCCCGCGGGCGCGACCGGGGACTCGGCTACCCACTGTGGCCGACCTGTAGTTGAACAACAACGGCTGACTGGCGTCTGGCCCACCGGAGGTGTACTGCTTTCACTTTCGGTTTCCACCTCTTTGTTCTTGTCTCCTCCTACTCTGCCCTCGCCTGTTGCTCTTGCAGCCCACACTTCCCTCCGTAGGACTGGCACGGAGGTCGCGATACTCCCATTTCACTGGCACATCGGAGTTTCGAGACTTCTCCTCCTTCTCGCCGCTTCTCCTGGCTACCCGGCCGACATTGAACGTGCGATGGCAACCAAAGCGGAGGCCGAAAAACGCCGGAAGGCTGCGACCCGGGGGGGATCGATCCAGTCCAACATGATCGAACGCTACACCCAGCCGAGGGGCTCCCCCGGGGCCACAAACGTTGGTGCCGAAGGACTTCAAATGGACATGCCATCTTCGTCGGAAGTATCGCTCCAAGATCTTTTGGCTGCCATCACTGGACTTAAGGCCGATATGAGTCAGCAATTCGAAGCCGTGGTGTCCAAAATAGACACGGTGGCGGTGGATGTAACTCTTATTCGTGCCGACTTAGCCAAAACGAATGAGCGGGTGAAGGCTCTAGATCTCAAAGCGTCGAGTCTGGTGACGGACATGGCTGAGGCGCAATCCGAGATTGGTAATCTGCGTGCCTCGCACGATCTGCTGCTCAAAAGGATGGAGGACTATGACAACAGGGCCAGGCGGAACAACATACGCCTGGTCGGAGTGCCGGAATGTGATGGTGCTGTGTCGACCGACCTGTTGGTCGAGGAACTGATTGTCGCTCAACTGGCTCCGGCAGGACTCAGTAAATTCTTTGCCGTGGAGCGCGCCTATCGTTTTCCAGGAGGACAAGTGAAGCCAGGAAACCCACCGAGGCCGATTATTGCGAGGCTTTTTCACTACCGGGACAGGGACGCTATCCTTCAGGCCGCCCGTAAGCATGGTCCTTTGAAATATGACAATAACTCTGTCTCCATATATCCCGATTTCACTCCCCAAGTGCAGCGACAAAGATCAGGTTTCCTTGGAGTGAAACGTCGCTTGAGAGATCGGGGACTGAAATACGCCATGCTGTTTCCGGCCCGGCTACGAATCGAATTTCGAGAACGTGCCTACTTTTTTGATCAGCCTGAACGTGTTGCCGACTGGTTGGACTCGTTGCCGGCAGAAGACTCTGGGAGTGGAGGCCCTGGTGGTGCGGAAGGTGGTGCAACGGCCCAGGAGTAATTGGGGCCCCAGAGGTTCCGATTGAGACTATGCAACGTACTATGTGAATTAACTTTGTTCATTGTTTTACTGCCCGTGACGGTGCGGGAACGGGTGATTTCTCCCTTCCTCCTCGGGGGGTTCTTTGTGTAGATAATATGGGGCGACAGGCACACTGCAGTTGGGGGTGGCTTTTTAGTCAGCAGGGGTGCAGGGAGGGGGGTGTTGTAACGGGTTTTGGTTTTCGGGTTGGTTCCGGGGTACTTGGTTATGTTTCGTTTAGTTTGTTTTGTCTTTGTTTTCATGGTATTTCACATTTTGCAATGACTTTGAACTGTGGGTCCTGCTGGTGGGTGGGGGTGGAATGTCTATGCCACAATGGGGGGGGGTGAAATGCGGGTTCTTTCTTGGAACGTAAACGGTTTGGGCGATAGGATTAAGCGGGCATTGTACTGCAATTTTTGAGGCGCCACACCCCAGATGTTGTATTCCTTCAGGAGACCCACTTGATTGGAAATGCTTGCAAGGCCTTAGACCGCCGGGGTTATCGCCTGGTTGCACATGCTGGTTTCACTTCAGGATCTCGGGGTGTGGGTATCATGGTAAAGTCTTCCCTTGCTCTTGCTATTGACGAGGTTGTCCTTGATGACCGTGGGCGGTATGCTGCTGTTTCCGGGAGGTGGGAGGGTAAACAGATCGTGTTTGTTGTTGTCTATATCCCCCCGGGACTGCAGGCCACCACCTATGCTGATCTTGGCAGGACTCTCCTTGGGCTTCCGGACGGATTGTTGATCCTGGGTGGGGACTTTAATTCTGTAATGTCCGGTGAATGTGATCAACTTCCCCCTAGGGTATTGTTGCAGTTCCAGATGTGGCTCAGTGAGATGGCTGATACTTTTGGCTTGGTAGATGTCTGGCGCTCACTACACCCCACACTCCAGCAATACACTTTTCATTCTGGTGTGCATGGTAGCCTCTCCCGTATCGATTATTTCCTTATGTTAGCCTCCACACTGTCCACTGTTCGGGAGATACGACATCTCCCCCGAGGTATCTCTGACCACTCCCCCTTGCTGATTACGATTTCTGTGGGCGGTCCACTTGGCAACAGGGTCCCCCCCATTCCTCCCTGGCATTTTCGAAACCCCAGGCTCCGCTCAGGTTTGGTTAAGGCAATAGATTGCTACTTTTCTGAGAATGTGGGCTCGGTCACTTCCCCCACTGTTCTTTGGGAGGCCTTCAAGACGGTTATTAGGGGTTCCGCCCTATCCTTCATTGCTGCAGAGCGTAGGGTTAAGAGGGAGGCTGTTGTGGCTCTTGAAACCGAAATTACTTCGCTTGAAAGTGAGCTGGGTGGGAATGACACGCCAGCGCTGCTGCACGCTTTGGAATTGAAGCAGGCGGACTATAGAGCCTGTGTCACGGACGCTGCTGAATTGATGCGGGCGAATCATCTAGGCCGACTGTATGATGTGGGTGACAAGGCTAGCAAACTTCTTGCGTGGCTGGATAAGACTGAACGTGCGAGTCGTGTTGTTCCTGCCATTGTTCGTGAATCTGGTGAGAGTGTCTCTGATCCGGGTGAAATTGTTGATTGCTTTATGGACCACTTCCGGACGGTTTACACGCCTGTTAGCGATCGAGATGAGGCCGATTCCAGGCTACTGCTGCGTGACATCGCCCTGCCCTCTGTGTCGGATGAGGACCGCCTTGCCCTGGAGGCCCCTTTTACGGTCGATGAGATTGCCCTCGCAATCCGTTCCCTTCGCTCGGGAAAGGCGATGGGCCCTAATGGACTCCCCATTGAACTTTACAAACTTTGTCCCGACAAGATGGCCGCCCACCTGCGTCACATGTTTCTCGAGGCGGTTGAGGCCGGATGCCTCCCCCTCGAGCAACGCCTCGCTACCATAGTCGTCATTTATAAAGATGGCAAACCGCGTGACCGCTGCGCCTCGTACCGCCCCATTTCCCTCCTTAACGCGGAACCCAAAATCCTTGCTAAGGTACTGGCCAATCGGTTGCTTAAGGTGATCTGTGACCTGATCCACCCGGATCAATCCGGTTTTATCCCCCATAGGAACACTGCCCTCAATCTGTGTAGACTCCATAGCGTTCTTGCGAGAGCTTCGACCCTCGCCGAGCCGGCAGTGGTCGCCTCCCTGGACGCCACAATGGCATTCGACACTATCGAATGGCCCTACCTATGGGCGGCCCTCGCTAAATTTGGCTTTGGCCCTAATTTCATCGCATGGGTCAAGCTTCTTTACGAACGCCCACTTGCTCAGGTTGCGGTGAATGGTAGATGCTCGGACCCCTTCCCCTTAGGCCGAGGCACACGTCAGGGCTGTCCGCTCTCCCCGCTCCTCTTTGCATTGGCGCTCGAACCCCTTGCCGCATGGCTCCGGTGGGAACCCTCTATCAAAGGGATCCGATGGTCCCCTGACCTCGAGGATCGTGTCTCCTTGTACGCGGATGATATCCTCCTTTATCTCACTTCCCCTCAGAAATCGCTCAACGTTCTCTTCGACGTTCTCACGTCCTTCGGTAAAAACTCGGGACTTGTCATTAACTGGACCAAGTCCTGTGTCTACGTCATAGCTGGTACGCTACCACCTCTCCCCCGCAGGTTTCCCATTCTGGTTGCGGCCGACGGCTTTAAATATCTGGGGATCTTTGTGTCCACGACCTCTTCGGTCCGCTACGAGCGGAATTTGTATGCTCCGCTCCGTAGACTGAAGCAAGACGTTCGGCGTTGGCGCGATTTGCCTCTATCTCCATTGGGCCGGGCGGCACTCTTTAAAATGATGTCGCTCCCCCGATTTCTTTACGCCTTGCAAAATTTCTTCGACCCTGTTCCAGCTCGCTATTTCCGTGAAGTCGAGAGTCTACAGCGACAACTTATTTGGGATGGCCGTGCCCGCATTGCTTTGTCCAAGCTCACGCTCTCCTGGTATGATGGGGGTATCGCGTTGCCGGATATTAGACGGTACTACTGGGCCTCACACCTGAGTGCCATCAACCATGCGACCTATGCGCCGGAGCCCGCTCCCGCCTTTGCCTTGGATAAACTATTGTTGCCTGGTGGCAATTTTAATAGGGCTCTGTATTCAAGGGCGCCCTTTCGACTCCTTACGGGCCCGACGAAATGTGCAGTACGGGCATGGAGGGACGCTACCGTGGCCACGGGCTGGGGTGGTAGGCTGACACGTATGACGCCACTGTATGATTCGGAACGGTTGGGCAACCTGTGGAAGACGAAAGGGTTTGAAAAGTGGGACATGATTGGGATCAGCACGGTGGAGGACCTGTGGGCGCGGGGCGCGGTTAAGTCCTTTGAGTCCTTGAAACTGGAATACCGGCTCGACGACAGAGAACACTTCCGGTATATGCAGGTAAGACACGCCCTGTCTTCCGTCTTTCCACCTGGTACCGATATTCCGCAGTCCTCCCCCCTGGAAGACCGTGTTCTAGATGGCCATGTTCCGGATAGTACCATCTCCTTAATCTATAAAAAGCTTATTAACAACAGAGCTGACCAGCTCGAGAAGCTCAGGGCAGCCTGGACGGCTGACGGACTCGAATTAGACGACGAGGACTGGCAGTCAGCTGTGTCCTCCCCTAAGGAGGTGGCTATTCCGGCATGGCTTCGCTTTGTCCAGTTGAAGATTCTCCACCGTGTGTATCTGACTGGGGTGCGTCTGGTGCGAATGGGTTTGGTTTCGGACGGACGATGCAGGCGTGGGTGTGGGATGGACGGTACCTTTCTTCATGTTCTGTGGGAATGCCCGATGATTGCAGCGTACTGGTCCAGGGTGCATGATGTTATGAGTCGTGTTACGGGGATCCCGCTACTTCCTGAGGCACGTCGTTGTCTGTTGAATGTGTGGGAACCGTCTGATTGTAATGCTGCCCAGACACTTTGGGTTACCCTGGGCAACATGGTCGCGAAGAGGGATATCGCGCAGCTCTGGGGCTCCCCTAGATTACCATTGCTAAGTGCCTGGAAGGAGAACATGGACTGGTCCATGTTCCGAGAGAAGACTGTGTATGAGGCTCGAGGGCGTCCAGGGAAGTGGTCCAGAGTTTGGGCTCAGTGGAATGCTTATCGAGGAGATATCTGTTCCCCTCCTCTTGACTATGAAATCCCTCTCCCCTCCTCTCCATGATTTACGTTCCTCTTCTAATTCTATTACATGCTCTGTTTTCCCGCACGTGTCACCCCCCCTTGCCAGCATCCCTTCTTCCACATCACTTTCCCCCCCCCCGCCTCCAGCAACCCTTGCCACTATGATACCATGTGTTTGTGTGTTTGTGTTCTTTCGACAAAAACATAAAATTAAACCTTTCTTATCCTACTTGTATGATGCTATGCTCTCACCTATAATGTGGACTTGATAGACTGCTTCAGTAACGTACTGCCTCGGGATCTACTTTTCACTCAGCCTGTCTATGTCATAGCGGCCGGCCCTGCGGGGTTGTAGGCAGACGCTGTGTATTGTGCATTCGTAAATAAAGGTTTTAAAAAAAAAAAAAAAGAGTAGAATTAGAGGAACTGATGGCTGGAAATGTGGGTTTAGATAGGCTAAACACTCTCAATGAAGATGAATTGTTGTTTATATGCCGAAGTATCACTCACAATACTAAAACATTTCATGAAAAATTAATGAGTTTGGCTGCTGAAATGGGAATTGATATTGGAAAATCTAAAGTTTTACAGAAACCTTACCGAGCTGAATTTTCTGACATAGTGCAGATCAAGGAGTTACTATCATTGTTTCAGAAGTGGGGTGATTTAGACAAATGGAAAGCTAGATGGGCAAAGAAAAAGGAGGAGGCCCAAGCGAAAAATACTGCAAATGAAGTTTTTACTAAAAGAACCAGAAAAAGTGGAAAAGGTTGTGCCCAATGAGAGAAGTGCCTGGAGGAGGTTATGTGCATGCCCCATGGTCCCGACCAAATATTTTATCATTTACAAATGATTTCCCGAAACTCAGAGAGAAACCTGTAGAGTGGTACAGACAAGTCAAGAGATTTGTAAAAGTTTCAAAAGTACTGCTGATTTAGATGGGTTATTTGACATTGTAGATCCTGTGGATTTGTGGACAGAATGTAAAATAGCGGTTGATTGGCCTAATGATGAGTACCCTGGAGACCCGAAGACATCAGATGAGGTTGTGAAGAAATATAATCAAGAAATACTGTACTTGAAAGGAAAGGTACCCCCAAACTGACTGGACAAGAATAGACAGAACTACTCAAAATAAAGATGAATCAGTACATGCATATTATGTACGCCTTTTACAGGTATTTAAACAGTACAGTGGTTTGGAAAGCAGTGATACGAAAGATGTGACAAATTTTATTTATCGATTTGTGTCAGGGTTAAAACCAGAAATTTTGCTAATGGTTAAAGATCATAAAATCTGTTGGCTTGTGGTATTGGTATGCATGTTTAGCAGCTAGCCTCGCTTTTTAAATTGATAGGTTGCACGAAGTTAAAGAATAAAAGTGACAGTAACGTGCATACCTATGCATTTTAACTACACCATTTGAGATTTTCTCGCTTTTTCACGCTTTCACTGCATTTATTATTTTTTCTGTTGGACACATTTATTTATTTTTTTGGGCTTGATGACCACCAATGATGAGAACAGGGCTTATCTGGTGAGTACCTATCAGGCATCCCAATGGTGGTTAGCCCGTGAGGGGTCATCTGGCCTACACACATTTTTTTCACATTAGTAACGCTAGTGGTATGCACATTCATACAGACTGTCTTATTTGGGATGGAGGTTTTTTAAGTTGGCAAGTAAACATGGTACTCTCTACCACACCTGCATATAAGAACGGGGAGATAATTGTAACATTGCAATACGTCATACACGTTTGAGTTTATGTAGAATTGCATCTAAGGACCTGGTCATTTTTGCATTGATGACTACATGAGTGGAGGGCAACTCGGGTTCTGTTTTTCCTCTTTGCTCCTATTTGTGTATATATATACCTTGATGGGAGACCTGTGTTACCAGATTGTATGCTTGCTCCTATGGCTAGGATGTATCATGGAAGTACACACCTAGGTAGAGACAATATGTTTGACGGTTCAGACAGAGTTGGTTCAATGCGAGGTTTAGGAATGTAGCAGAGAGTCTTTGCCAGAGGTGTATAACATGCCAAAGAATGAATTCTGGTAAGAGAACTGTAGTGTTTCCAGAAAAGATTGGAAAGGCAGAAGGCCCCTTCATACGACTCCAGATTGATTTCATACAATTAGCCCCTTGCCGAGGACTGAAGTACTTCCTAGTCATTGTCTGCCTGTTTTCAAAATGGGTGGAAGCCTACCCTAGAGGCAGGAATCATAGCATCACTGTAGCTAAGTTACTACTGAGGGAACTCATACCATGTTTCGGTTTTCCAGTAATGATTGAAACAGACTGAGGGTCTCATTTTAATAATAAAATAGTTCATCTGATCTGTGAAGCATTCCAAATTGAGCAAAAGCTGCACTGTGCATACCGCCCAGAGGCTTCTGGAGTAGTAGAACAACTGAATGGCACAATCAAGTCTCGATTAGTAAAGATGTATGAATCTACCCGATTGGAGTGGCCTAATGCTTCACCTCCTTTTCTGATGGGACTAAGAAGCATTCCAGACAGAAACACAGGCTTGAGTCCCCATGAGATACTCATGGGAAGAGCAATAAGGCAGGCATGAGTACCAGGACACAAGCTGATAAATATATCTGATGATTTAGTGCTCGAGTACTGCAAAGAACTGGCTGACCAAGTGCGTTCTATCTCTCACCAGGTTGGGGAAGACGCTGTCGCCAGACAATCAACTCCAGCACATGACCTAAATCCAGGTGACTGGGTAGTGATAAAAGAACATACTTGAGAATCTTTCCTAGCACCAAGGTTGGGAGAGCCACATCAAGCAACCACAGCTGTAAATTGCAGGGGAATTCGAAACTGGATCCACCCGAATCACAACAAAAATGTGACTGCACCTGATGACATAGGAGCTGAAGGTTGTACAGCTGAGGGGTCTTAAGAAGTTAATCTCAACGTAGTTGATGAAGAACAACAGAGCACCAGTCCGGATGAATGGATTCCAGTAGTCAACATACCTGCAGATTATGTGAGAACCAGAAGTCAAACCTATCTAGATAGACAGCGTGATAGTGAGGATGAGACAGGAACAGAAGAAGGTACTCAGATTATAGAAATTAAAGTCAAAAGTGATTCTGAGGGGGACCAGATAGGGAAAGTTTGGTGTACTCAGACATTTGAAAATCCAGCCAGTACTCCGGAGTCTGAGGAGGGAAAGATAGGTATTAGGGGAAAAAGCTCAGGTAGAAGACTATCAAGGAATCCAAAGACCTGAGCAGGACCAGATAGGTGTAGAAAATGTGTTCAGGAAGAGGAAGGTCAACAAAATCAAAGTCGAAGTCAAATGCAGCAAACTCCTGAACAAGGCCAGATTAGTATCCAGGCAGAAGAAACGAAAGAAAGCCCTGGACCTAGTCAGATAGAGAGGAATTCAGAAGTTGACAGAGAACAAGTAGTGCCACAACTGAACGAAAATAAAAGAGCATATGAAGAAAGTCACAGCACTGTGCCCGCTAAAAGACTCAGACCGGGAGATAAGTGGCCTGATTTTGCAAAAGACTGAAATTTCGCCTTAAAACAAGAAATGAAGAACCAGAGCAAGTAAGAAAAATACCAAGGCAAGCTGGACCGTCCACAGAGCAACCTAGAAGGAAAAGTCCATGTTTGAAAAGACTGAATAACAAGTTTAAAGGACCTGAATGGACCAGCGTCATACTTGAAGATTTCGAGAATCTAGAACTAAGTGATGACAAACTGATTATTGATCAAACGGACGAAGAAGTGAGACCAACTTGAGAAAAGAAATCACAGGTTAAAATCTGTGAAAAGTTACAAAGAGGGAATAAATTCTTCTTAGTCAAAAATGGCTTTTTCAATTCATTTCATTTCAAAAATCTTTATTTCGATCAGAGATCATAAAAGATGCATTACATTATACAAAATTTAAAAACTTATTAAACAGTAGTGTGATCCAATGATTAAAACAGTGTTAAAACAGGGTGCCGGAAGTTCAGTCTATAACATTCGAGAAGTCTTTTTATACAAGTCTTTTTACCCATCGGCTTCGAGTGTACCACATGGAGGTTAAAAATTTCGAGAGAGCAAAGACTACAGTGGGGGAGAGGTCTGTCTTTAAAACTCTGTAGGCAGGTTCCTGAGTAGAGGGACTAGCCAGTATTTCCTGCTCCTCTCATAGCCTTTGCAGAAGAAAACAACATGAACGTCATTCTCCTTCGGATGTGCACACACTGGACAAGTTTCTATGGAGGAGCGGCATAACCAGGACGCTGTGAATGATGCTAAGGGAAGAATTCCATATCTCCATTGAAAGAATAATTTCCTCGTTAATACAGGAGACATGGCATCTAAAGTACTTTCAAGGTGATAAGAGTCTTTTGCTTTTAGGAACAGGTGGGTCAAAGATCCTTCTCGTGTAGCATCAATAGCTCTGGTGAGCTTCAGATCTTGGTAGGCTCTCACAAGTACCTTTTTTGGAGTCTTTGGACAGGTGTTTAAAGGGTCCATCCATAGTTCCGGGTAACCAATATCCTCTAGCATTCCCTTAACATAAGTCATCCACGGAATACTCCTGGCATTGCGTAACTGCAGGAATTCCTGTAGCTCCTCTCTGTAATTTAAAAGATCTGGGCTACACCACAAACGCCTCCAGAATGTCAGGGGTTTAAGACCTAACTCCTCCGTTATCGGTCGGATTCCCAAGTCTAATCTAAGGGGAAGTAGTGGAGTGCTCTGAGGGAGGGCAACAATCTGTCTCAGAAATTTATTTTCAGTTGACTGTAATTAAGACAGTTGAGTGTGTCCCCACAGCTCACCCCCGTATGTGACACCCGCACCGGCTTGAGTTTTGTAAATATGAATGATTGGGGTTAGTGGGCGATAGGAAGATTTATTCGCCAGACGCATAGTGCCACCCGCCAACTGAGCCAGTTTGATGGTCACTTTAGTCTAGTGAGACGTCCACGTTAAATGTTCATTTAGAGTAATCCCCAAATATTCGATAGTATGCACACGTTCTAATTGGACTGTGCCAAGTCTAGGTGGGGCTCGGCTACGGGGTTGGGATTCAAAATCATGAATTTAGTTTTCTGTGGGTTGATTCCAAGTCCCCGCTCAGAGCAGAACTGTAAAAAACCGTCCAGGATACGTTGAATGCCCATAGGGGATTTAGACAGCAGCAGGGTGTCATCTGCAAACATGATTGCAGGCACCCTGCTGCCTGTCAACTTGGGGGCATCGGTGTTGGCAATCCTGTTCAGGTGGTCAACAACCCCGTTCACAAAGAGGCAAAACAGGGTTGGTGCGAGCACACAACCCTGTCTAACCCCTCTGCGAACGGGGAACCTTTCGGTTAACTTGCCACCTTTGCCACATCTCACGCGGGCATAGTTGTTAAAATGTAGTCTCATCAGGATTGCCAAGATGTCGCCAGGGACGTTCAGCTCTTCCATAACTCTCAACAGCCTCGCTCTAGGTACCAAATCGAAGGCGGCACGTAAGTCTACAAAATTAGTATACAAAGTACCGCCCTCAATTACAGCTGTTCTCCAATAAAGGAGATTTAGTCTAAAAATTTGGTCTATTGTCGATACGCCCTGTCTTAAGCCCGCCTGATAGGGGGACAAGATGCCCATCTCCTCTATCCAGGCCTGTAGTCTGTCCAAAATCAGTGTTCCGAAGAGCTTTTGGGATATGTCGATAAGACTGATTGGACGATAGTTGGCTGGGAGCAGAGGGGATCCCTTTTTATAAATTGGAACCACCTCTGCTCCCAGCCAAGTATCAGGAACCTCCATTCCCCCCAGAATGGCGTTAAATATCAATGTAAGATATGGGACCCATATCCCTGGTTCCTGCTTGAACAAATCCCCGTGCACCCCATCAAGTCCCGGGGCTTTTCCAGCAGCTAGACCTGTAATGGCCTCCCTCACCTCTTTTCAGTAAAAGGAGCCCCCGTTGGACTAGATGTCTTTATGCCACCAGCTCTATTTGGGTCCCCAACTTCCTCAGAATACAACGCCTCAAAGTGGCTCTGCCATATCGTAGGGGCTATATTGGGCTCTATTGCTGAGGATAAATCCTCTGTACCATTGGCGACTAAGCGCCAAAATTTGCGCGAGTCTCTATTGGTTAGTGATCTAACAAGGTTTTCCCAATAGTCATGGTCCCATTCTGCCCGCGCATTCTCCAGGAGCTTTTTATAGGATCTTCTCCTGGCTTGGATTTCTTCCTTGCTATGGCGTCCTTTTATAGCAAGTAGCAATTGGGCCTTGGATTCCCTACAAGTGGCATTATACCAGGACGTTTTGGACGGGGGACCTTTTCTTTTCCCTGAGGATGAGAACAGATCCAGCTCTAAGGTATTAATTATGTCTGCGTGTGTTTGTGCAAGCTTTTATAATGTTAACGGAATCCCAAAAAGAAAATGTTTAAAGACATGGTGTAGAACATGGACATGTAGAATAGTAAAATTAGTTATAGTATGGTTTGGATTGACATTAGATATACCTTACCTAATGAGCAAAGAAATGCAGAATAACACTAATATACCTGAGCAAGTAGATTCACCTGCAGCAGTAGATACACATATACAAGAGAAAGCAGTTAGTCTTAAGCAACCTGGAGTAGATTTAAAAGCACCAGATGAGGGATTATAGAAGAGCTAGAAATAGAACTCATTTAAATGTATTTGCTAATCTGTTAGTACATTATGTAGAAGCTATGGAAATCAGTGACTGCTATGTGTGCATGAAGTTGTCCACATCAGTAGCTGAAGGGGTCACTTACCATCATTTACTTCTGACCTATGGAATTTCATGTAGTATTTTAGCTAGGCTGTTTTATAGAACTGGAAAATTACAATATTATTATTCTAATTTTGTAGTAGTCTTTTCTGAGGTTCCTTTACGTAGAAATGTAAATTGTATTTCTAGTACCAGAGACTCTACACACTTTATGGGAGATTATTTTCTAACAGTAGGATCAATAGATATAGCTAAGGCTCACAAAAAAAATTTAACATGCACATTACAGGAGAAAGAAAAACATGTTTTTACATTTAGTCGAAAAAAAGGAGACAGGATTCCCATAGAAAGGCCGCTGAACATAAATGAAAGATTCCTAAATGGGCTGAAAATAAAGAGTTTACCTCTAATGGCAAGACTCAAGCTGCTATGTTGCTGTATTTCGAAAAGAAAGGGAAACTGTCTCCATAGAGAGAAAACAGATTATTATAATAATATATTCAATGATTCCAGTGAATGTGAACACAATTTCAAAGTTATTGGGGTTGGGGTTTCAAAGATGCAACTGAACCAGTATTCCCTGGAATTTATTACATTTGTGGGAACAAAGCTTATTTTAAATTGCCTGATCATTGGTACGGGAGTTGCTATTTCGGAATAGTATTCCCAAAAGTGTACCACATAGAGAAAATTACTGGAAGCAATAACAAGACTAATTGACTAACTCGTAGTAAAATAGCATCATTTGCTGAAATAGTAGGTGACATATTTAGTGCACTAATACCTTCAGTGGGAGTGGTTCAGACCACTCAAACAATCTGCAAATTGTCAACAGTGGTTGACCGCTTATCGACTGATACTGCTAGTGGATTTTTGATGATCAATACTAAATTGGTTGCGGTAAGATCAATGGTTTTACAAAATCGACTTGCTCTTGACATATTATTGGCAACATTGGGCGGAGTCTGTAGAATGTTGAAGACGCAACATTGTTTCACTTACATTCCAGACAAAAGTGTGGAAATTAAAAGCTACACAAGAAATATTACTAATTTGAGAGAAGAATTGAAACCACTGGAGGTTGACAGTGCATGGAAGAGACTAATTAGTGGTCTCTCTTTTATAGGTAGTTGGTTCACTAATGTAAGAAAAAGCTTTGTAGGTAAAATATTGATGCCAATGGTGGGAGTAGCCCTAATGATGTTAGGGATAATAATTTGTTGCAAGTGTCGCAAACACAAGAAAACACATAAAGTAAATCAGAAAGAAAAGAAAAGAAACTTCAGTGAAATTGAGCTTGAAGAATTTGTATAAGAAAATGAAAAACGTCCACATGAATATTGTTGAGAAGCCTAATGGAGTGTTCGAAAAAATAGAAATTAGTAAACGTTGAAACGTTGGCATCTGTTTCTGTAGTTTGTGATGATATCAAATATCATCAAAGAGGGGATTGATGGAGCAAGGTTTCGCACAAAAAGCGCCTTGCTTGGACTCAGCTTTCTCGAAATAAACTGTAATATACTAATACTCATGTTTCATCTTATTAACAATGCAAAACACAACATTTCTAGTAAGCTGGGGAAGCTTTCTTATGTGCATTTACTAGCAGTAGCTCGAGTGATCTAATATGGCCGCGTAACGCAGGAACTTTTCTGCACATGCGTCTGTCATACTCACGTGACATGACTTATTCTCTCTGCTTGGTGAAAATTCTGGAAAGGGGCGACCAATCGGTCCCCCCGAACGTATGGCAGAGTACCACGATCCCCCCGGGAAGCCATCTTGGGCGGGAGGCGAGTCTCGGCTGGTATGCCCGAAGCGGCGTAGCCGGGGCGCGCCTTTTCCCGCCCTAGAGTGGGTTGGCCTAGACACTGACGCGGCTGGCCACGCCCTTGGGGCAGGCAGGGGCGGGTTTACGCCCGCCCTGAAGACGGATAAAAGGAGGAACAAGACCAGAAAGCATCCTCTTGTTCCTGTGCTCTGTAGCTGCACCTCCTCGCTGCACGTGAGCTCGAGACGGAACGAAGAGCCAATTTTGAGCGTTGTAATCATTCTTGTTTGTTTTCCAGATACTCTGTTGGAGAATGCCGAAGAAGGCGGGAAAGCGAATGACTACCGACCAGATGCTGCGTGTTCTCATGAAAGAGGTGACCGACCTAAAGAGGCGAATGGATAAAGACGAGGAAGGGGGGCCGAAACGTCCTTTGGTGGGAGCAGCCCCGGGAGGAAAAGGCAAGAGGCCCAGGAGGGGAGCAGCTGGGGGAGATATCCCGGGTCCCAGTGTCCCGCTCGAGGCACCCTCTCCCGTGCCAGAGGAAGGGAATCCGATTCCCGTTGTGGTCACCCCCGTGTCCGGGGAAGATATGCCGCCCGAACTGGCAGCACAATTAGCAGCGTGGTTGGGTAAAGGTAGCGAGGGCGCCACGGCTGTCGACGCGCAGGTGTTGATGAAGCAACTGCGTGAAACTCTGGAAGCAGCGAGGGTATCCACGCCGGCTGCGGCCGTAGAGAAGCCACAGGGGACGGTTTCAGTCACAGACACAGCGTCCGGTTCAGGTAAGCGGCCATTGCCGAATGCGAGGGAGGAGTCGGCACCCTCTCGAAGGGAGAAGTTGGGTCAGCATGTCCCTTTAGCTATTAAAGAAAAGATATGGGCAGGGGAGTATGTAAACATCTTCTCGTTGCTTACTGATCATTATGAGATGGAGCATGTTAAAGGTCAGAAGGACCTCATGCATCCGAGTGTTTGGCGCGCAAAGATGGCCGCCTTTAAGGTAAATGAAAACATTGGCAATTGGGGCAAGGTGTGGGGGGTTTTCACATCGATCTTGGGAGAACGAAGGCCCGAATTGCTACCCGAATTGCCGATTTATCAGTCACGGATCATGGGGTACTCTGTATCACACGAGGGTAATCATTGGTTCTGCTATGATAATATTTTCAGAAAAGCAAAAGAACATGATAAAAACTTAACTTGGGATTGTTATGATTCTGTGTCCTGGTCCAAAATGAAGGATACTGGTATGTTGAAATTGCCATTGGTAGGGAGTAACGTGGGCGAATCCTCCCGTCAGTATGCGGGAACGCCCTTTCGATCAGGTACGGGTACCGACAATCACTCGAGGCCTACCGGTAATGCAGGTAAAAAGGGGGTTTGTTGGAACTTTAACAGGGGTAAATGTACTAGGCCCCAGGGGTCGTGCAAATTTAGACACGAATGTAGTGGGTGTGGGCAATCATCCCATCCTGAGTCCACGTGCAGAGCCAAAACGGGTGATAACGGGGGTAGAGGAGGTGCCAAACAGGTCTAACATAGTCCGAGGGGCGCCTTTACCTACCCCGATTGATACCTTGGCAATGATTCCCTGGCTCAGTGAATACCCGGATCGTGCTTCCGCTGGGGTGGTGCGGAACGGGTTTTCATATGGTTTCCGCATCCCAGTGGGGGACTTTCAGGGTGTGGAAAAATGCAAAAATCAGATATCAGTCTTGCAGCATACGACCGTGGTACAGGCAAAGATCCGGAAGGAGGTTACTCGAGGTCGAGTCGCCGGTCCGTTTAGTGTACCCCCGGTTGCTAACTTTGTTTGTTCGCCTTTAGGAGTGGTCCCCAAGAAGGACCCGGGTGAGTTTCGGCTGATACATAATTTGTCAGCCCCACGTGGTCTTTCTGTGAACGAAGCGATAGACCCGGAAATGTGTTCGGTGCGGTACGCATCCTTCGATGAGGCCGTAGCCATTTTGAATCGCCTGGGGCCCGGTGCGCTGATGGCAAAATCTGATATCGAGTCAGCGTTCCGATTGCTCCCGGTACATCCAGACGATCAGCGTCTCCTGGGATTCATGTTTCAGGGTCAGTATTACATGGATAGGTGTATGCCGATGGGATGCTCTATATCTTGTGCCTATTTCGAGAAATTCAGTAGATTCCTACAATGGGTCTTCACTAAGAAGACGGGTTTCCGAAATGTGATGCATTATCTCGATGATTTTTTGTTCCTGGGGGCAGCCGGGGATCCGGAATGTGGGCAAGCGTTGGCTGCATTTTGTGTTTTAATGAATCAGTTTGGCGTGCCATTGGCACCAGGTAAGACGGCGGGTCCTTCGACTTGCCTCGAGTTTCTGGGGATCGAGTTAGACTCCGGAGAAGGTTGTTTCCGTTTGCCAGGTGATAAAGTGTTAAAGTTCAGGGCATCCCTGCAAATGTGTATGAGTGAATCTAAGGTTAAGCTGCATCAATTGCAGCAGTTAGTGGGACAGTTGAATTTCGCCCTAAGAGTTATACCAATGGCCCGCCCTTTTTCCCGTTCGATCGCTCAAGCCATGGTCGGACTGAAGGAGGGCCATCATCGCACAAGGCTCTCGGCAGAGGTCCGCCAGGACATGCGCATTTGGTTGGCATTTCTGGCGGATTTCAATGGTCGAGTCGTCTGGAACAAACCGGCCGTGTCCTCTGAGGAGCTGGGGCTGTGGACAGATTCGGCAGGGAGCATGGGTTTTGGTGCCATTTTCGGCACTCGATGGTCTGCACAAAAATGGCCGGCATGGTGGCATAACAGTGGACTGACAAGTAACATTGCTTTCCTGGAACTTTTCCCCATTTTGGTGGCCCTGAGAACGTGGCCCGAAGGGTTCAGAGATCACTCTGTGGTATTTTGGTCTGACAATATGACCGTGGTTGAGTGTATCAATAGCCAGGCAGCACGATGCAAATGGATTTTGAGACTGCTCAAGGAAATCGTATTACTGTGTATGCAATTGAATGTGCTATTCAAAGCAAGACATGTCCCGGGGGTAATGAACCAGGCGGCTGATGCCCTTTCTCGTTTTCGTATGCAGGCCTTCTGGGGTTTTCTTCCCACAGCGGACCCGGAGCCAGCACCCTTTCCCGAAGCTCTCTGGTCTCTCGGTGCCCCGAACTTCGTAACCTCGTGGGAGAGAGTTTAGCACCCAGGACGAGGAAGGCATATGAAGGGGCGTTCCGGTCCTATTTAGCCTTTTTGGGGACTGCTAGAGAGGAGCTTTGGGGCCAGGAGGAATGGGTAGTGAATTTTCTGATGTCGTTACATCTGGCAGGGAAATCGGTGGCCACGGCCCAGAGGCATCGGGCTGCCATTTCCTTTGTTGCTAGGGCTCATGGGATCCAGGACCCGACAGCGTCTTTCGTTGTGCAAAAAGCGCTACGTGGGTGGCAACGCCTTGAGGGTCGCAGAGTAGATGAGAGGCGCCCGATAGGTCTGGATAGGTTGGCCCAGTTATTATCCAGACTCCCTACAACATGTTCATCTCAGTTTGAGACAGTGTTATTCCGAGCCGCTTTTACGCTGGCATTTCATGGGGCTATGCGGGTAAGCGAATTAGTGGCGAGGAACAAGCAGGATGTGACGGGAGGACTGTGCGCAGAGCACGTTCAGATCAGAGGGGAGACAATGACTGTCTCGTTTGTGAGGTCCAAGACCGATCAGAGTGGGATGGGTGACTGCATAATTATACGCAGGATTCCCGGGTCGTCCATGTGCCCAGTGAAGTGTTTAGAGGATTATTTAACACGAAGGGTGGCATCATGGGGGGGGACCTTGTTGAGACACGCGGACGCCACCCCACTGACAAGGTTTCAGTTTCAGCGGGTGCTTGCGATGTCGATTACAGCTGCGGGCTTGAACCCGGGCGAGTTTGGGACCCATTCCTTTCGGATAGGGGCTGCTACAGAGGCTACAGCCAGGGGTCTGAATGTGGAACAAGTTAAACGTGTGGGGCATTGGTCCTCCAACTGTTATAAAAGGTATGTGCGTTTGCACATGTTGTGAAGCTGTAATGATGTACTCACGCTTCTTGTTTTGTTTGGTTTTCAGTTACGCAAGCCTACGAGGCGGGGCGGACTAGGCAGTCGACCCAACACCGGGCCAGCGGTCAGACATCACCGGCTGTGAAAAAGGAGGTGTGGGTCGTGGGCCACTCATACGTGAGGCGTGCCGCGGACGTATTCAAGGCAGGTGACATGGTGCACGTGGCTGGGGAATACGGGTACAGTGTGTCCTTCTACGGAAAGGGCGGTCTCTGTATTGACCAGTTTCGATCATTTTTCGAGGGTTTGCTAGGGCGGACGAGGTCACCGCCGTCTGTAGTCATAGTACATCTTGGGGGCAATGATTTGGTCACCGTTGGTAGACGACTTCTCCTGGAGGCGATGCTTTCCACTGTAAGTTGGTTAGCGAGGAGAGTTCCAGGGTGCACAATTGCGTGGTCCCATATGATCCCACGAAAAGTGTGGCGGGGGGCTTTTTCTGTTTCTGCTGTAAATCATTCTGTGAGAAAAATTAATAACAAAGTGAGTAGGTTGTTCCGTTCCAATGCACTGCATTCTATTTCGCATGGGTGTATTAATGATGACAGTATGTACTTGTGGGATGGTGTTCATTTGTCTCGGGTGGGGAATGAGTTACTCATAGGAGACTTCATAGCTTGGCTGAAGATGTTAAAACATGACCTTTAGGTAGGAGTGTGGTGGGGGGTCCGGATAGCCGGTCAACTATCCGGACCTGTGGCGGTAAGGTCATGATCGGTGAGCACTAATTGGAAGATCCCTATGAGTGGGCGTCACCCATTACGGATGGAGGCGCTCGGGGGAGGTGGCCATTGGCCCCTCAACGGGGAGGCGGTCCCTTCTAAGGATGGGTCGCCGAAAGGAAAGGGAAGGCGGTCAAGGCCCCTTCATGGGTAGGAGGGGTTACAGCCCCCTCCTGGGGAATTTCCCGGGGCCAGGACATCTGCGACGGCAGATGTGGTAAGTTGTGTGGGGTTTGGGGGGGGGTCTACGCTACCTTCTAGATACCTCACACGAGTCCTCGTACGACCTTTAAGTGGCGTCGAGTTTTATTGGGGCCCCCGCCAAGTCAAGGGAAATTGGTAGTTGCACTTGAGGTATGCCTCCGTGCCGCCCCTCACAAGTGAGGGGGATATGTCTGGGTTAGGGATCTTGACACCGGTTACGACCTTGCCGTTGGCCCTTAAACGTTAGGATGTACAATTTCAAAAGTTAAGTAAATGTTGGTAGGATGTTAGTTCGGCTAGGAGAACCTTTGTATTAGAGGATATGTTAAGGTTAGCCAAACATCGCAATGTGGTAATGAAATTGTACATAATATGAAACTGTTGATTTAATGTTTTAATTTTGTTTCATATTTTAATAAATACGGCCGGGAGGGTCACTCCCTCCCGTCTTCCAAAAACTTCAGAACTGTTTCCGGTTTCCCATCCTTGGGGATTGTGTTGAGAGGGGGTGGCGGGTATCTCAGCCATATTGCTTCAGCTCACTAGAACTAAAGATGGCTGCTCTATGTTCTCATATGCTACCGCTTGCGCTATTGCTTTTATTAGGTTGTTCATTCTGCTTAATTCCTAATGGCATGCTTAAAATAAAGTAAGGGAATATAGTAGAGATAAGTGGTATACAGTGCATTCATTTATTTCTAGTTCTAAAACTGTTTCTTTTGTACTTTTGCATGTATCGTATTTTGGGACTGACCTGTACTTCTGAACTCCATCTTTGGAGAAACTGCGCCTGTGCAGAGAAGCTCACTTCCTGAAGCACTGACATTGAAACCTGGCCACATCTTGTTTGCTAGAAAATGCGCCTGAGAAGCTGCCCTCTCAACGCCACCAGAGGAAGCTGGATTGTACAAATGTATAATACAATGGTATTGACATTGATACATTCACTGCCGGGTGGATTAAAAGTGCATGGGAAAATAAAATATTGGGCGGGTATAAAAATCTGAATATTGAAGAGCATGACCTCATAACTGGTATGGTGTGATGACTTCTCCTCATCTTTTGACCAAACAAATTGAGGGAATTCACACATTTGCAACATTGGGGGATGGTGCACTGCCCTGGAAAATGGTATAACTAAGGTAGGCTTAGCTAGTTAGATTGTACGACTTGTCCGAATAGCTGACCTGTCACTGACACAGCGCACTCAATAGGTAATCGAGAACAGAGGATTCAATAACCTAATCAGGGTTCTGGGAAGGAGTTCGATAACCCAATCAGGGTTTCTGGGGAAAAGATTTGCTAACCCAATCGGGGTCCGACTGTTAGCTGCAGAGAGGGGTGTGACGCAGGTGTTGCACTTTAGCTGTGGGTGCCGGTCCTGACCTGCGGTGGTCCTGTCCTGATCCAATTTGGTCCGTACTTATCCTGATTCTGGTCTGTACCTGATCTATCCTGCTGGCACCTGCATTATCGGGGGTCCTGCCCTTTATCCCAGCCCGTGGCCAGGGTTGGTCTTCACCCCATTCTAGGTAAATATAAAAAGTCGTAGGGGTATGTCATTGCTCTGTTTCCCTTTTATTACCCTTCCTATATTTCAATGCCTAAAGAACGTTTCATGATACTCTCAGATCATCTTGCTTTGATATTATTATTGATTGATCAAGCCTTGACTAATTTAGTATGGACATTGACATTTAAAACATCCTTTAGATAAAGCGTTTACCTTTTTCCCGAGTCTGTGGTTATTTATGAGTGAAAATGATCACATGCTGTCTATTCTTCTAACTCCCTTGATCCCTTAGGACTCTAGGTACCGGTGACAAGGATTGGTAAGACAAGGTATAGGTCCTAAAAGTGATTTTTACTGGTTTGAAGCGCAGGTTTACCTGTTTAAAGTGTGTATGTGTTCATGGGCCCAGGTGAGTAATGTAAAAATCATGGGCAGGTGAACCCGCCCTCTATCACCATGAAGTCCTGCACACATCCACTACCTGCAACCTGAAGGATATAGTCAAACTGTCAGGCAGCTCCAGACTGTCCTGACATGCCAAACAAATGCTACTTGAACCCTTGTTCTTTAAAATAGAATGACGGATGACACAATATTGCTCTGCTAGTGCAACCAGAACCTGGAACTAATTACTCCAAATCTGTGCACAACTACTTTGCCAGTAACTTTCAAAATGGACCAGAAAGCCCTTCTTCTCGAATGATATTTTAGGTAAGACAATATAACCAACTCTTGGTTACATAAATCTATGCTACCTCAAACTTTTTACAGCTGCATATACCTGTTAAATAATCTAACATGTTGTATTTTGAATCTTTGTGATTATTTATAGTTATATGTGTCTATCATTAACCATTTGTAACTTCCAATAAGCAAAACATTTTGCTTCTAATGCAGGGTAGCACCTTTACGTATTAGCAGCGCTATCTTAATAACCATAAATACATGTCTTAATCCAAATTTGCAGGTGCCCAGGAGTCTCTCTTCTGCTGCAGTGCAACCATTACCTTGATGTGTCCTCTCCTTGACCTCTGACTTGTGTCTCCAGCTTTTTTTCTTGCTAGCTGCTTGTTTGCTGTTTCCTGCTATCTGTTGTATCTGCCCCAGTCTCTGTTTAACTGCTCCTTTTTGCATCCTTTGTTCATATTAACTGCCTCTTTTTGTATATTTTGCTCCTCTTACTTCTCCATCTTGCATTTTGGTCTCTTCTGTCAGTTTTTGCCCCCCCCGAATTGCTCTGCTAATTGCCTTTTTCCATCTTGCCATCTCAGTTTAACTGCTCCTTTTTGCACCACCAATAAAGCTGCTGCCAAGTCACCCTTCAGTCTACAGTTGGCCTTTTTGCCTACTCTTGCTGCCACTTGACCTGCCTTCACACAGCTGCTCCCACTGCCCACTCACACACACTGCACCCATCATCAAGTCAGAACTAAGGACCTGCATTCACACAGCACTGCACACTCATCCCACACAACAACACTCACTCACATGCATGCTTCTTGACACATACTCATTCCACCGAGATCTGGAGCCTCATTGACTCAAATGCACTGGACCTCTTCTTCCTCACTAAAACATGGCTCAACCCCACATTGGCACCAGGCATCTCCACAGCTATATCTACTGGACACTAAATCCTGCATCAGGGCCAATCCCCATAAACCAGGAGGTGGGCTCACCATCATCCACATCATCAAGTGTACCTCTTGCACTGGCACAGAAGCCACTGTTATGGAACACATGAACTTCAAGCTTCAAAGTAACAGCAACACCACTCTCATTTACTTGCGTCACGGACCTTCAACCCACTTCAGCAACCTCCTCACTTCCCTCTCTGCACCCCTCGACAGGGTCAGCAAAGACTTCATACTCCTCGGCTATCTCACCTTTCATCCTGACAACCCCATGGACTCCAACTCCCCGGATTTGCTCAAAAGTCTACAGAACATCAGCCTTTCCCAGCTCATACGTAGCCATACCCACATTACCGGACATAGCCTGGATCCATCTTTACCTCCAGTGACAGCCACATCATTTCACTAGAATGGATTGACCACTCTATTATCCACTTTAACACAACAGGGCCACCAACCACCCCTGCTGAGTCGAGCAACGCCCCAAGCCACTGTTGGAATTAAGTAACAGGAATGGAATGACTCAACAGCCTTCAGCTAAACTACCTAGACCCAACCAATGACTTTATCAAAGACATTCATCTGGATCACCACCTATTCCCCCTGAAAAACAACAAACCCCAAATTTCCAATAAACATGCAGGCTGGTGGAATGCTGACCACAGAAAATCCAAGAGAGTTCACAAATGACTCAAAAGTAAATTGAGAGCCACCAGAGGTACCACAACAAGAAAAACCTAAAAGGTCACACATATGCACTATCATTATCAAGTAAAAGAGACCAAGAAATAATCTGAGGACCTGAAAATCGAATTTAGCTCGAACAACCGGAAGGGAATTTTAGCCATCTTCAAGGAGTTGACCAACCGAACAACTGCAAGACAAACTATAACCCCAACACAAGAACTCTGTAACAACTTCTCTGACTTCAGCAAGATGTAAAGCAACTTCAAACCCCGGCCACCCCATTGTCCTTCCCAGCTTACTAACCTCATCAACCAAAGACTACCTACTGACAGCATGGAACCCTCTATCTATTAAAGACACTGAGGCAATCATAAAGACAGTCCACTCATGGGCTTCCATATACCCCTGCCCCACCATCTCTTCAGCCTGGGAAGAGCCATGATCAGAGTTGCCCTCCCTTCCATTAGCCACACCTCCCTTAAGCCAGCCACCTTCCCAGGTAGCTAGAAACATGCTGAAATCACTGCCCTCCTCAAAAAAACTTCAGCTGTCCTCAAAGTACTCAACAACTAATGACCCATCTCTTTGCTATCCTTCCCAGCCTTTATCATCAAGAAGACCATCAACATAAAATTCTCTGACCACATAGAATATATATATATATATATATATATATATATATATATATATATATATATATATATATATATATATATGTTGAGCAATTGCTCAACACATTTCTACAGGGAGCCTTCCCGTGGGGAGAGGCACCATCGTCAGCTGGGGGAGGAAGATCGGACCAGCTGAAGGAGGCTGCAGGTTTGCACTGTTTAAACTTGCGTGGCACGGCGTTGTAAATGCTAATCTAGTCTGTCTGAAGCAAACCACGTCCTACTAAGGAAACAATGTACTTTTAAATAGCAAATGAACATTTGAATTTTACTAAAATAAACAATATATCGCTCGCTTTCAGGACTGAATGTCCCAGCATGCGTCATAAAGAACTATACCTTGTATACGCCCACTGCAAGATAAATAAAACCTTAAGTGCTGCAAAAAAGCAATGCGAGTTTCAGATGTGACAATTGCTGCCCAAGAAGAAGGGTTTTTTTACCTCGAAACGCGTTGGCATCTCGAAATTGTGTGTGATTTCAAGACAGGCTGCATGAAAAATGAGCGCCGTCGAGTGACCTCCCAAGCTGCAAGGCCATTGCTCAATACATTTCTACACGGGAGCCTACCCGTATGGAGAGGCACCATCGTCAGCTGGGGGAGGAAGATCGAACCAGCTGAGTGAGGCTGCAGGTTTGCACTGTTTGAACTTGCGTGGCACGGCGTTGTAAATGCTAATCTAGTCTGTCTGAAGCAAACCACGTCCTACTAAGGAAACAATGTACCCAAAATACGGACACATCATCCACAGACAGTGATACCACTACTCAGCAACGTAAAACAGGACCAGCACCCGTGAACAGAACTCAGAAACCACAGGCGCAAACATTAAGTACATCGGCGACACCTAGCACATCTAACTTATCAACCAATACTGATTTTTTAGAACAGGTCGGAGAACCAGACGATCCAGGAGGGGCAAAACAAAAAGAAAAACCACAAACAAGGAGTACAACATTCCCAAAGAAGAAATAAACAAAGATTCTACACAACTAGTTATCAACATATCTGATTACAGGTTTTCAGAACAAGAATTGAAATTGTTGCAAAAAGGCACGTCATTTGTACCGACCACTAGTTCAGATCAACTGGAACTAGAAGTTAGCACATTCAAGCTCACACGAAAACTAAGACTGCGGCATTTTTTTGAAAACATCACTCCCACCCAAGTGGATAAAGAACCTGACCCATTGATGGGATTAAAAATCCATAGCACTTTTCAAGCTCCAGTGAGCCATAAAAAAATAGACCTTTTTGAACTATTAGTGAAACAAGAATTATCTTCTATCAATTACAAAAAAATCCAACACAATAACACTACGCAAAAGGATCGAGACAAATTGAAATCTATTGCCAACAACAAGGACATAACATGTATCAAAGCAGACAAGGGCGGCGCCCTCGTCATCATGAATTCAAAAGCGTACCAACACAAACTTAATGATCACATATCTGACCAAACAACCTATATGAAACTTCCTGGAAATCCAACATCCCAATTCAGCATGATATTGACAGATATCGTCGACAAGGCAGTAACACAAGGCACTATCAATCAAAGAACCAAAAACTTATTGATTAAAACCAACCCTAAGAGTCCGGCAATATATGCAGTACCCAAGATACACAAAAACGTTAATGACCCCCCAATTCGTCCGATAGTATCTACACGAGCGAGCATTCATGAACCAGTGGGTCAATTCTTAGACCGACATCTTCAACCTGCAGTCCAATCTCTCACTAGTTACATCCGGGATACTACAGACTTTCTATGCAAGCTACATAACATACAAATTGAACCGAACGAACATCTCTGGTTGTGCACGGCCGACGTGAGTTCGCTGTACACTTCCATCCCCCACTCGGAAGGATTAGAAGCCATGGAGCAGGCTATCCTTAAACTTGAGGTAGATGAAGGAATTAAAGTATTTTTGATGGAACTAGTCATATTGACCTTGTATCAAAGCTATTTCAAACACGATCAAGACTGGTACTTGCACTTAGTGTGCACAAGCATGGTAAATTGCGCAGCTCCAGTCTACGCTAACACCTATATGGGTCAATTTGAGAACACCAACATCTGGTCCAACCCTATTTGGAATAAACACATCAAAATGTATGTTCGTTTTATAGATGACTTATTCATTCTATGGAAAGACACCAAAGAGAACCTTGAGTGAGCCCTTGACAGCCTCAATTCAGTCAACCAACGCATTCAATTTACATGGAAAATAGAACCTGAATCAATCACCTTTCTGGACGTAGCCATCACCCTCAAGGACAATCACATCACAATCGACATATTACGGAAACCCACAGATCGAAATAACTTTTTTCATTACACAAGTTTCCATCAAGAGTCTCTCAAAAAACACTTACCAAAATCACAAATGCTAAGAGCCAAATGCATTATTTCAGATCCCGAGGTGGCCAAAGTAAGAATAGAAGAAATGACTGACAGATTCCGCAAGAGGGGGTACCCCGAGCAAATACTAAAAACAGCCAAAAATGAAGTGAATGATTTAAATCGGCAAGTTTTGTTTCAAACATCGCGAGAGAAACCCCAAAATAACAGAATGGTCATAGTGTCTAAATTTTCCAATGTAAGCATTACATTCAGAAAAATCATACTAAAACATTGGCCCATGCTACAACTCGAGGAGGACTTTAAAGATATGTTTAAACCACGACCACATTTTGCCTGCATGAGAGGAAGAAACTTGGGAGAAATCCTCAAACAACCGACATCAAGCAATACCATATCACTAGGCACAAGACCCTGCAACAATTGCAGTAACTGCAATAATATCATTCGAGGAAACAAAATGAGACATCCCATGAAAGGTCATGAAATAACACTCAACGTCACAGCAACTTGTGACACCATGAACTTAATCTACTTATTGAAATGCCCATGCGGTGAAATGTATATAGGAAAGACTGAACGGAAATTTAAGGTTCGTTTAAACGAACATAAGTCTAACATAAGAACAAAAAAAAACAAATCCACAGTGGCCACCCACATTATGGAAATGAACCATAACATAGCACAACTCAAAGCCATGGTACTGGAAGTAATCACCAAAAGAGAAGGAAGAGACAATACTAAATACCTACTTCAACGTGAAAACTACTGGATTTACAGATTGAATTCTACCAAGCCCTATGGGCTTAATGAACGCATTGAGTTTTCGTGTTATCTGTAATAACACTCATATTGCTTTAGCCCATCTCTGGGCACTTATGTTCTGAAGAACCTCCTGTTCGTATATGCACATACATATACAATTTTTTTTTATTTAATTGTTGCTTTGACAACAAGCTGAGTTGACAACTTGATGAGTAACCCACTCTTTCCTAACATGCACGTATTGTCGTTTATGTTTCACTTTTACCATTCAACCCCATGTGTTTATCCGCTGACTAGTCCCCTCTCTACCCTCACTTCCCTATCCCCACGTGACCGGTATTCCACCTGACTAATACCATAGAGTGCACGCATACACTGACATCCCGTTCACCATTACGGAAAGAAATCTGCTGACATCCCGTTCACCATTACGGAAAGAAAACTGCACAGAGGATCACCTTTAAATCTTTCGCTGTTACTAATTGTAAGTACACCAACACGCCACAACTGTTTAACGCTTATTAGCGCTGGCAAGTGTTTTAACTACCCCGACATATTCTGATTAAATTTCTATGGTCGCCTCACCTTAGCTCACATCCTCATTAGCGTTTTCACCTTATCCTAGCCTTTTCGAACGACTCACTTTAGTTCACGTTAATGTATTTTCATTATTGCACCCGTTGATATTCCAGTCCTAGACACATGTAATTCACAGTCCTGTTATCATTTTTATCACCGTTCACTGAGATGGTTCGGTCTCTGTCACCAGCACCTTTCACCACACGGTCTAATTTTTATTTTAAAGCGGAATTAATTGTCCATTATCATCATCATTCTGATATGTATATTATATATGTTGCTCTTGTAGATGGTCCCAGATGAAGGGCGGATGCCCGAAATGCATTGGAACTGACAACGAGAAACTGTTTTCAACAAAACTTTATTGAACATGTGGACAAACATGGATCATTGAAATGATGTAAATAATAGAACATTAATTCAAAACATCGTGATTGAACCTATTTTGAACATTAAATGGAGGCCATCACCCCCTTTTTCAGAGTGCCAAGAGGGATGCAATCAATTCTCAATTGATAGCACTTCAACACTACTGGTTGGGGATTGGAGTCCCCTTTGACACTGAGGGTCCATGGAGGCCAAGAACCCCTCCTGTTACCTCCAGTAAGTCCCACACAGCATGATTGCTGTGAGCTCATCTGAAGACCTGCTCCCTTTCTCCACCAATCTGCAAATGTGCCTTCTTGCTCACTACTTGCTGTGTGATGCAGTCCCCTGGATGCTGAGGGTCCTTAATGGTCACCAGGAACCTTTCTTGTTACCTAAAGTAAGTCCTACATAGAGGGATTGCTGAGAGCTCATGGGAGGCCCGCCCCTTTCTCCACTAGTTAGAAAATAGAAATTACAAAAACATTGCAAATTCTCTGAACAAACCAAAGGTTACAAGGACCTTAGAGTTAGGACATAACATTAAAAAATCCTTATAAATACACTGAAAAAAACAAAGGTTACCGGGATGTTAGTTCAGTGATGTCATTTGAGATGTCATCAATGATACCACTGACCAAGTCATGAGTGATGTAATTTGTGAGGTCATAAGAAATGCATTGCGGGGGCATTAAGTATAGTTAGCTCAGGTAAATATAACTGATGAATTGCTTTGGTTTTGTCGAGTGAAATCAGAGCATAACTATAACGTACCTCTAACCTTTTGTTTTTTCACTGAATTCTTAAGTGTTTTTTTTATTCTATTTCATAACTTTAGCATCCCAGTAACCTTTGTTTTTTTACAGTTAATATATATGTCTGAGCCTTTATTTTATCATGGCTTCACCCTTCACGTTCACAGAAACAGAAGCACCCGTCCTGAGTTCGGCAGACAGGGTTACAATATATATTATAACGATACAGGACTGGACAGAAGCATTCGAAAATGATAACAGTCTCTTAGATTTGTTGGTTCACCTATAGGCATGAATGTCAAAACAAAGAAAACCCCCCACCCCATTAACTTTCCTCTATCATTAAATGATTACATAATTTTTAAAGACTTCTTTGGCCTTTAACCTTACTTCTCTATATGGTGATGTAACTCCTCTGTGACTGTAAGACACGGGCATGTTATCCTCTGTATAATAGTCTCAAAATCCATAATTAATGTTGACACTTGAGGCTACTGCTGACAAATAAATACATAATGCAAAATGTTCTGTTTGCATACTCTGGGCAATTTATCCACTGGTGAGCCAGCTACCTCCATACTGGGTGTTGGGGAATGGAACAAGCATTTACAATGCAATGGTTTCGCCTTTGGAAAAGTTAGAGCTATTGGCATTGTAAATGACAACATTTGTATTTATGTGTTGGTTTTGAAAACAGATAAATAAATGGCATTGTCATTTACATTGCCATTAGCTTAATCTCTCGCAAATGTCAGACCTATTGTACCCTACGGACGAGCTCAGCAGACAGCAATTACTACCAACCATTCAATTCTATGCTCAGTTAAGCCCCACATACATGTAAGAAAATATTACACCACCCCCAGGATCCCCCAGTCTCTATTTTGTCAGAATCTCACCTCGTGGAGGCCGCCTAGACATCTAATTGTAAAGGTAGACATTATCCAGTCCTGCAAAGTGCTACTATTGGCCGAAAATATATCAACAAACACACATAGACCACTGTCAACAGCACGCGAACATGGGTACACACATTGTTTGTAAACAAACCGACATGTGTGGTCCAAAAAACAGCCACACCAGCACATTAGCGAAGATACATCAGCACACAGGTGCTGACACACATATGTTCGAACAATTGTTCGTGGTCGCGTCGGTCAACAATAATCATATTAGCAAACACAAATACGGGTGCGGCTATGTGTGTGCCCGGGATCTGTCTCATCCCGGGCTGCCACACACGACGGGGGGGGCGGGGCTGAAGCCCAGTGAGTCCGATGGGTGTTGCGCGCCTGCATGTGCCATCATGTGGCACTAAGGGTGGCCGCCCTCAGGCGGAAGGGCATCTCCTAGAACTGGTGAACTTGTCAGCTAAGCATGCAACCATGCTCTCAGTCCTTCTACCTCTAATACACAATCCTAAGTCGGGGTGGTAGCTGCAAGGACTAGAAGAACTGCTACTCGATATCACTGCCCGACTCATAAGTACAATGTTTACTACCTTCCCCTGCGGTTGGCAGGGAGGCAGACTGGATAGTGTTTACACACCACAGAAGCACGTGGGGACACCACAGGTAGTGACGCTACGGAATTCAATACAACGCAGTTGGATTGGCTTGGGGGTGAACAATCCTCCAATCTTAGGTCACCTTACACATTACACGCCCCGCCTACTTCAGGGCGGCTCCTTCCATATGTTAAGCGAATGTCTGACATAATATCGACAGACAGAATATCGAACTACAAAAATATCGGAACAAAAATATCGACATCAAAAATATCGGAATCCTATCTTCATAGAGGTAAGTACAAAAATATCGAAAAAAAATATCGTAGTACAAAAATATCGGAATTAAAAATATCGTTTTTTTAAATGTATTAATAATAATGTAAAAATAATTTTAAAATACATATAATTTTACAAATATTAAATAAAAATATTAAAACAAAATTAAAACTAATACATATACATTTAAAATAAATAAAACACTTAATAATTTAATGTAATTTTTTTTTTAATGTTATTTAATTGATTTAATGTAATATTTTTTTGTTTTTACCCTGTACGCCTGTACCCCAAAATCCCAAAACTGACCCTGAACCCTAAAAATATCCCTGTACCCCAAAAACCCAAAACTGATCCTGAACCCTAAAAATACCCCTTTACCCAAAAACTGAAAACTGACCCTGAACCCTAAAAATACCCCTTTACCCATGAACTGAAAACTGACCCTTATCCCTAAAAATACCCCTTTACCCAAAAACTGAAAACTGACCCTGAACCCTAAAAATACCCCTTTACCAAAAAACTGAAAACTGACCCTGAACCCTAAAAATACCCCTTTACCCAAGAACTGAAAACTGACCCTGAACCCTAAACATACCCCTTTACCCAAAAACTGAAAACTGACCCTGAACCCTAAAAATACCCCTTTACCCAAAAACTGAAAACTGACCCAGAACCCTAAAAATACCCCTTTATCCAAGAACTGAAAACTGACCCTGAACCCTAAAAATACCCCTTCATCCAAAAACTGAAAACTGACCCTGAACCCTAAAAATACTCCTTTACCCAAAATTAATTAATATATTAGCACATTAGCTGTAATTAATTTAATTTATTAATTAATATTATTTTTCCCAATTAATTAATTAAGAATAACAAAAAATTATATATAAAAAAATTACTATAATTAATGTAATTAACTAATTAATATTAATTAATTACCAACTAATTAATAATTAAAAATATGTACAAAATTATATTAATTAATTAACTAATTAATATAAATTAATTACCAATTAATTATTAATTAAAATATGTACAAACATATATTAATTAATTAATTATTATTAAATTACGTCCCACCCTATTCCCCTATAAACCCATAACCCGCTACAGAGCATATTTATCAATTAATCAATTAATTAAAATTAATTAAAAATTATTTCTCAATTAATTAATTAATAATTCCTACTAATTAATAATTAATTTAACATAATTAAATTACTTCCCACCCTATTCCCCTATAAACCCAAAACCCGCTACAGTAGTAAAAGACAATATTTAATTAAATTACATTAAAAATAAATAATAAAACATAATAAATACAATATAATATACACTAAATTTATTTAAAAATTGATATTAGTAACATTGAAGTTATTTATTTCGATATTATTGACATTGATATTTAAAACTTCGATATTACTGATATCATACTAATATCGATATTAAGACTGTCGATATTACTTACCTTCGATATTTTGTCCCATCCATATTTAAACTTCGATATTATTGTATATCGATATTTTGTCTGTGTACCATGTTAAGCCATGGGATTGGCTATAATGCGACACGGAAGTACTGAATTTACTGACAAATATCATAAAAATATTGAAAACAGACATTAAGCTGAATTTACGGACGATCTGTGTAAGTAGCGGACTTAAATAAGACAGAAATTTATGTGACCAATCTTGCAACCCTGTCGGGTAACAGGAAAATCGCTAACGTTATAGACATTGTGTTTGGAAAAACTACTTATTTATTGTATATGATAAGATGTTCATCATTTTTATCTCACCGGGTAAAGATTTTTACTATTGGTATGGTAAGCTCCTACGGTTCAGATGCCAGCATCGGGATTCTGCGGTTGTGCCTGACCAAAAATAGGGTGATCATATCATATCCATTTTCCTTTAGCATCTTTCCTTTTTTTGCTTCATAATCACAGTTCCCGATCTTGTACGAAAAGGTGTTCAATATAAGTTACTACGTACTTTAGACAAGAAGCGGCCACGTTAAGCACCCAAGTACAACAAGCATTTACAAGTGGGGCCGGGCCCGTAGACACGGACAGCGGGAGGGGGGGCGGGAACGGGCATACGGACAGCGGGAGGGGGTGGGAACGGGAACGGGCACACGGACAGCGGGAGCGGGGGCGGGAATGGCAACGGGCACACGGACAGCGGGAGGGGAGGGGAGCAATCACCAGGACTTCTTCCGGCAGTGGTCGTCCTGGAGGAATGACCCCAAAAAAAGTAAAAATAAATAAATAAATAAACCACCGCCCACCGCCGCATGACGATCGCAAAGGGGCGGGATGAGTAAAAATCGCGGGAACGCCCACAAATCTGCTCCCGCAATAACGGACAGATGTCGGTTCCAATGACTAGCCTCCATTTATGGAGCTAGCCAATGAAACAGAGAGGCGGAACAAAGCCACACAGTGAAAGACATAAGATTTCGCCTGCCCGAAAGGCTGCTTGCGCAGCTTTCGACAGGCGAAACCTAAAAATGCTAGGGATATGCTATCCTGATGAACTTTTCTCACATTTCTGGTTAGAAGCGGAGATCTTTATTAAGTGAAAGATTGCCACCTCTAGATTGGTTAAACCTAATGGTTATGTGGTCACAAGACTGAACCATGGGAAGTTCACTCAGCGTGCAATATGTGCATAAGCATTACCGGCCCGATTCTGAGACAAAATCCTAAACTCACTACTTTTGGTATTCACAGAATGCACTTACTACTTTTGGTTAAACTTACTGCTTTTGGTTAAACTTACTACCTTTTGTATTCACAGAAGGCATTTAGTAGCAGTAAACTAACTTTACTACTACTAGATGCCAAAAGTAGTAAGTGCATTCTGTGAATACCAAAAGTAGTAAGTGCCTTCTGTGAATACCAAAAGTAGTAAGTGCCTTCTGTGAATACCAAAAGTAGCAAGTTTAGGATTGTGTCTCAGGTTAGTTCTGTGAATCGGGCCCAACATTTATTTGCGTCCCCTATAACAGAGCCAAACATTTATTTGCATCCCCTATAATAGAGCCACATATTTCCCCATCCCTTTCAGAGGAGCCTACCAAACTCCTTATGTATTTATTTTTACTGTAAAAGAAGGCCTGGGGGTACAGACATCATTGCATTTGCTTTCATCAAAGAAAAAGCGGCAGGGAAACCTCCAGCTCTTCTTCCGGCAGCAGAGTGAGAGAATTCCTTTTGTATAAGCATGCCAAGCTAGTTTTTCCTTCTGTAGTAGGTACATAAGACCTTTCACTTTCCATTAAACCTGCCTGTGCGCAAAATGTAGGTTCCTAATAATACAATATTCCCCCCCCCCTCCTTTTCTGATTACCCTGTTGTTAAGGATGACATAATGCGTATACATATTCTTTCTCCTAATCTGTATCTATTGCTGTAATGTACAGTGCTCGAATAACATTTGATGAGGTAGTGGTATAGAAAAATACTATGAATAAGTAAATGCATAAATAAATACGGTTATCCTCTGCTAAATGCACTGTAGAGAACGCCTTTGAAAATCACAGTGTGTGAACACATGCAACCAAATAATCCATGACACACCGAGCACAAACGTAACCTACCCACAAAGCAATCATAGATGAAGGCCTTGATTGTACAGTGGCTGCTAAACAGTCGATTGCTTCAGAAACAAAATTACATGTTAGGCACAAATTGAGCATGACTCAGGTTTCAGGACGGTGGTTGTTCGATTGTGCACATTGCATAGGGAAATTGCACAGCTTTCCTGCAAGAGCACTCTGGTCTTGGTGAAAGCATGTCAATATATAAATATGACTTGGATTTTCCTGCAAATTGTGCACCTGTTAATTCGCCCATCCCACGCTAATGGTAGTTAGTAGATTCACAATGTAATTCCCTGTTATGATAGACCTCATAATCAGAACAGTGTTTCACTGATTCAGACTGAAACTGGATTTCGAAACACTTCTAAACTGTACAGCTTAATAGAATGCTCCTGTACTGCAATTACTGCTATTAGTAACACATAACACAACAGTCCTGCTGAGAGCTGTCAGTACAATGTACTCCATTGTGGTAAGTCTAATCCTCGAGTGATTTACATGCACCTCGGACCTCTTCACGCACCTGAAGTAAACATGGATGGGTCTCAGATGAGCTGCCTTTTCGCTGTAAGACCTGTGGACATTCTGTTCCTTACAGGGGCCAAGTTGACCATGATCTCCGTAGCTGAACCAGCTTTAGCCCTCCCTCCACCCGTTTTCAGCGAAAGAATGCAACAGAACTAGTGGCAGAGGCGGCGGCAATGCAGTGATTTATAGAGATAGCCATATAAGCATTCTGACTCTTTGCACTCGTCTAGAATGTGAAAGCGCCCTTTTTAGGGCTTGCGCTCTTGCTCTGCTTTGCACTGCACAGCGAGAGTCCTTTTGTCCAGTCTTCAGAAATGAACCCTGGAATAGTACACCCTTGTGTGTGTGTGTTTTTGTTTTGGGTTCTTTCATTGGGCTTTGAGTGCATATTTTGTTTAAACAGAGCACGCAATAGGCCAAAGGTGGCATTGCTCCACCCACAGCATAATGGTGTCTGTTACGCGCACCAAAGCTCTTGTGGTTTCAATTAACATGCCCAGACACAGTCGCGATAATTGAAAGCACGAGTGGCGTGCGCGCACCACTCGTTTTATTTCTGTTTGCAGTTTTACATAGCGAAAACCCGACCCAAAGGCATTGGAGCACTTTACACGAGCAGGAGCAGGTTTCCTGCTCTCTCTTCCAAATAGCAAAGCAGTTTTCAATGACAGGTTGGGAGCCGCAAGGCTCTGGCCCTGTCATTGCAAACGGCAGTGTCCCAGGGGTGGGCACCCCGGTACACTGCTCTGGGGGGTGGCGGTGCCCAGGGCCATCAAGGTCTCCAGGAGGGGGGACGCATGGCCCCCCTCCGACCATTTGAAAGGCCCCTTGGGGTGGTGGTCCCCGGGGCTTGGGGGTCCATAATGGACCCCCAAATTAAAAACATAGTGCCCCGGGGAGGTGACGGTCCCCGGGGCGTGTGAGGGTGCTCAAGCCTCCCACACAAGTTTTTTTATTTAAAAAAAAAGCCCTGGGGCTGGTGGTCCCCAGGGCTTGGTGGGCCTTTGAGCCCCCCACCCTCTTATGATGAAAGCCCCGGGGTGGCGGTCCCCAGGGCTGAGGGGGCTAAGAGCCCCCGCACAATTTATAATAAATCCCCAGGGTGGGCGGTCCATCGGTCCCACCTGGGGGGCCCCTGGGGCCTAAACTATTGAATTGCCCCCGGGGACTAATTACTAATATAGGGTGTTATTTTTCATCAGCACGATCCATGCACCCTGCGCGGATTTTGGCCATTTAAAAAAAACAAAAACGTTTGGGCCCCCCTGAGCAGGGCTAGATGGTCAGGGTGTTTCTACCCTGTCCCCTTTTCGCGTTTTGCACATTTTTTTCGTAGGTTTGTTGTGCCTCGGTTCTACTTGCACTTCCTGATTTGGATTGTTGACAGCCAATTAGAATACAGCTCGTGCACGTCAGGGTGCGCTTAGGGTGCACGGATCCACTGCGGCCATAGCTATATATGTACAAATCAGGAACTACTGAACGGATTTAGACCATTTAAGCAAAAGGCACAAGACTGAACTAAGGACTACCTCTTTGCCAAATTTGGTGTAATTCCGTTCAGCAGTCTGAGCTGTAGTCGCATTGAAAGGCTCCTATGGAAAATTGCATGGGGAAAACACGTTTTGGGACTCCCTTTTTTTCGGCCCCCCCCAAGACTTTCAGGCTAGGAGCGGACCAAAGCTGACCATTAGTTTAAAAATTTTGCAAAGATTCGTCAACCGGGACCAAGGTTATTCCAAAAAGAATGTTGCAGATTTCCTATGGAAAATAGGCCCTAACTATAACTACCTACTGGCGAATGAGCAAATGGGCATGCGCTTCGGGAGGGCTCTACGCTTCATCCAACCCTCCGGTCTATTAGTCGGCTCCTTTGCGATGCTCACAGGTTCCCTTAAGTTTAAAAGCAAGGTCTGACGTGTTTCAGGGCCGCAAAACGCCCCTTCCTCATGGACTGGATGCAGATGAACACCATCCCCACCCCAAGGGATACAAAAGAATTTGTTGAGAGGGGGTCAAAAGTCCCTTCCAGTATAATTTGTAGGGGCGGCTTATCAGCCCCTCAAGCCCCAGGGACCACCACCTCCCAGGGCTTTCTGTGTAGTGGGACGGGGGCTGCATGGCTCCCCTCCTGGAGTGCTCGAGGGTCCTGGGGATCACCAACCCCCAGGGCGGCTCCTGCAGTGTCCTGGGATGATCACCCCAGGACACTGTTGTTTGCTATGAGAGGGCGGGAGTGTTTGGTGCACAACTTCTACACATTGAGTGCATGACTGTAACACATTGGTAGCGCGACTCAAGGCAAAAAAATACGTTTTTTTTCAGATATACTTCGAGTTTATGTGTTTAGTTCTTAGGTGGCTCTAAAAAGAGCCCTTGTTTATTGAGAGATGTTGGTAGCTATAAGTAAGTACCTATGCAGAGTCGAAATTTTATGAGGAAGACTGTTTCCCTCATCTGTAAAATGTTCACCATCTTTCCTATAGATGCCATCCATATTGAAAGGGAGATTGTTGTGTTAAATGGACCCCAATCTATAGTCTCGGCGACAAGCAGAAACAGATTTATTCACATGTTTCCTAGCTTTTTCAATCTGTGGACAAAATTGATTGGACCAGTCCCATTTCTGCCTTTGGCATATGTTAGAATAGACAAAGGCAGTTTTGGGGAAAAGTTACATCAATCCTCCAAAGGTGTCCTTCATAAACATTTCCAGACCTACCCCAGTCAAAGTGCCTAGGTCATTGCCACCACACTGCACAATTATGTGGTCAGGGTGTTGGATATGCAAAAAAAATTTCACCAAGGGCATCAATTGGTGCCACTTTAACCCTCTCTGTCCAATCCATTTAATGTCTACATTCGGTAAACCTAGGTCGTTGTGAATTACTGCGTACCTTTGGCTCCAGAAATAATATAGCTGGGTCCCACAATGCTTAGGGGGTCCCAGAAGGACCCCCAGGGCAAACTTTTTTTTTTAAGTTAAACCCGGCAGGTGTGTGTAGGATGCGTGGACTGTGCCGTTAAATAAATAAAAGAAAACTGAGTTTTTTATAATTAGTCCCCGGGGGGTTGAATACTGGGGGCAACATTATTATATTTTATGTGGGGCACAGAGGGGCCCCCCAGTCTCGGGGATCGTCAACCCCGGGGCTAAAAAGAAAAAAATGGTGGGGGAGGGGTCGAAGGTCCGCAAAGGCACGGAGACCACCACCCCCGGGGCTTTATGTATTGTGGGAGGGGGACTGCGTGGCCCCCCTCCTGAAGTACCAGAGGGCCCGTCACCCCCCGGGGTTATAAAAAAAATACCACCACCTTTACATTTGTGTTTCAGGACTATATTTCCCCAGTCACTATCCATGCACCCTACACTACACAAACACCACTGCACTATCCTAAACTCTAAAATACTACCCCAGCACGACCCGCTACACTACCCAAATACCATTGCACAACCCTAAACCTGCATGACCCCTTACACTATCCAAACACCACTGTACTACCCTAAAAGAGCTCAATCCCCTACACTACATAAACACCACGCCCTACCCTAAATCTACCTCCAGTACAACTTCCTACACTACCAATTCTCCACTGCACTACCCTAAACCCTAAAACACTACCTCAGCACGACTCCCTACACTACCCAAACACCATTGTAGTACTGTAAACATTAGATCTACTCCAGTACGACCTCCTACACTACACCAACTTCAGTGCACTATCCTAATGTCTAAATTTACTCCCAGCATGACCCCCTATACTACCCATTCACAACTGCACTACCGTAAACCCTAAAACACTACCCTAGCTCGACCCCTACACTACCCAAATGCTATTGCACTACACTAAACCTTAAATCTACCCTAGCACGACCCCTTGCAGTACACAAACAACACTGTACTACCCTAAAAGAGTACCTCAGTACGACCCCCTACACTACACAATCACCACTGGACTACTCTAAACTCTAAATCTACTCCCAGTACGACACCCAACACTACATAAACACCACTGCACTACTCTAAACCCTCAAACAGTACCGAGCATGACCCTCTACACTACTCAAACACCATTGCACTACTCTTAACCTTAAATCTACCCCAGCATGACACCCTACACTTCTCAAACACTACTGCACTACCCTAAAACACCATCAGAGCACGACCCCCTACACTACACACACACCACTGCAGTACCCTAAACTGTAAAATACTACCCCAGCACGACCCCCTACACTACCCAAACACCATTGCTTCACCGTAAAGCTAAAACTTAACCCAGCACGACCCCTTACACTACCCAAACACCACTGTACTACCCTAAAAGAGTACATTAGCATAATTCCCTGCACTACATAAACACCACTGCACTACCCTAAACCTTAAATCTACCCCCAGCACGACTCACTACACTACCCATTCATCACTGCACTACCCTAAAACCTAAAACACTACCTCAGCATGACTCCCTACACTACCCAAACACTACTGCACTGCCCTAAACTCTAAATCTACTCCTAGTATTTATTTATTTATTTATTTTTAGCATTTGTTAAGCGCGAACAATTGCCCGCAGGCGTCTCGGCACTGTACTTTTGTATGCTCTCCTATTAGGTATCATGGAAAAGTGGGAATTTTTAAAGATTAAATAACCAGGTTTTAAGTTTTTTCCTAAATGATATCAGATTTGGGCTGGATCGTATGGATTGCGGGACTGTATTCCATAGTTTAGGGCCTACCACTAGGAAACGTCTGTCTCCCCAATTGACCAACCTGGTCCGTGGCACAACCAGGTCATTTTGTTTTGCTGAACGCAGTGTCCGGGAGGGAATATATGGGACAAGATGGTCTTTCAAAAATTGCGGCGCTTGGTGGTGAAGTGACTTATAGACAATACACAGTGTCTTAAATTTAATTCTGTTCCTCACTGGGAGCCAGTGAAGACTTCTCAGGGTCTCAGCTACGGGCTTGAATTTAGGGGTATTTGAAAGTAGTCTGGCTGCCGCATTTTGGATTCCCTGCAGTTTCTTGATAACCCTTGCTTGGGCACTGGCAAACAAGCCATTACAATAATCCAGTGCTGACAAAACAAGGGCGCTGACAAGTGTCTTGCCAACATTTTTTGGTAGAAAAGGGAGAATCTTCCTGACTAGGCGTAGTTTGTAGAATGCCGTGGCGGCAGTCTGATTGGCATGTGCCATAAAATTTAGGTTGTCATCAAAGATGACGCCCAGATTCCGTACTTTTGTGGCAGGTTCAGGCACGGCTCTAAAGGATGACGGCCACCATACTGGGGACCAGCTGGGACTAAGACGGCCAAAAGTGACCACCTCAGTTTTACAACCCCAACACTACATAAACACTACTGTACTACCCTAAACACTTAAACACTAGTATTGTCATCATTCAGTTAATATGCATGTACTAATACAGTGCTTCAGGTTTTAGTGTTATGAGCTGCTACAAACTTCTATGTGCTATGTATGTACTGCTCTTACCACCTTCACAGTTGTGCTACAGGCCTACAATTTTGTATTCAGAATGTATATGGAATGAGTTTGTATAGTAATAAAAAAATATAATTTTAAAGTTATTAGTAAATATTTATTTATGATTTTTTTTACAGATACTGTTTATCATCATTAAAAAAAGTTATCATGCCGGAGAAAGAAAGAAGAAAAAAAGGTCAGAAGAAGGATACTTACATAAAAAAAACTCTACCACAAGTATTGGAAGACCAACATAATGTGTCTAAAAAGAGAACAATTTCTGGTAAGACCACAAAGGACTTCCTAAAAAATATTACTAGATTCAGAAAAAAATGGAAATGTGCAAAGCAGTGAAAATGTTCCAAGCACAAAAAAGTGCAAAGAATAGGAAAGGAAAAAAGGCAATGTACATACACAGGATACAACTTCTAGTAAAAGAAGAAAAAATCAATATAAAGAAATCTGCAAAAAAATATTTTACAACAGAGTAGTCAATAATTTGATGAAACATACAAAGTAATATAGAAAGAGAACAGTATTTTATTAAAAGAAGAAGAATATCGAATCCATTGTTCAAAAGGCTTTTGAAGTAAAGAGGAAACTATTTATTTTAGTATTAAAGAGAATTCGATCACTAGATAAACCAATGCATTTAATGAAGGCCAAAAGTAAGATGAAAAGAGCAATAAAGAAAAGTAATTTTTGTGATATTTTCTTAGGGCAATGGAAACACAGTGCAAGTTCTGAGCCTTTTTTTTTAATGAAGAGAGTTATTTACAGACCAATGATTTGATGCATGCAGTTGACAACAGTGGTTGAGCTTATGAGGTTGCAAATGGTTGTCCAATTGACAAAGAGAAAATGGTTCCTAGAAATGCAGAAGTGATAGCTGATGAAGTTCTAGGTAGACATCTTAAAGCCCCAGTGTACACTTGAGATTGTAGTAGTATTTGTAGTGTATTACAAGAATCTATTGATAAAGTACGTAATTTCTTACAAGCATATTGTAAAAAAGTGTTAAACAAAATATTTAGGTGTTGCAAGGACTAGACCCTTGCAGATAGAGAAAACATACTGGTTTGCAATGTCATTCTCTGGCTTGTCTTTCTAGGAAAGTTTGTCAAAGTGTTTTTCACCATTTCAGGGTGTTGGCAGTACATCATACTCAAATGCGTTAATTAGTGAGAAGATTGTATTATGCAAAAAGTCCATTACTAAAGTTAAATGAGTGGGTCAGTATCAGATGTGAAAAAGGTTTGTGAAGATATTGAGTTTTGTTACTTTGGTCCTGAAGAAGAGAGTGAAGAAACTCAGACATTATTAGAAGAAAATGTTGTAGAGAATGTTGAACATAGTTGTACAACAAATTAAATGAAATTAGAAAGTTTAAGGTGATTTCAGGTGAAAGGCTACATTTTTCTTGTATTTCTTGTCAGCGAACTCCCTATAAAAATCAGACTAGGAGTGTTGATCTGTATTTATGAAGTGAAAAAGAAAATAATGATAAGTGGTAGGAATTTGCAACTTATATGTTGGTAGAGAATTGTTTTGATTTGTGTTCTGATCAGTGTATTTGGAAAAATTGTTATAACAAATTAGATGAGAATAAAATGTCCGCTAGATCTGTGTATAATAATTTAGAGTTAGTTGCTATTCCTCCTGAATTGATAGATTTAAACACCTATGAGTCTATTCTCATTCAATGTGTGCACCCGTTTCAGGCTATTGTTCGTATTGAGCCTAAAACAGGTAAATTGCCTCCTTCAGATTTACAAAGAGGATTAAAAGGCAGAGTTGTGTACTTACCGTTAGATTTAAAGAAAAACATTGAAACTATTGGTATAGAGAGTGTAGAAAGTGAACCACTAGTTATTCTTGTTAATGGTGTGCCGACTACAAATAAGAAAAACTGGCAGAAGTTAGTGGATGTTAGGAAAGTGCAAAAGGTAACATTGTATTTGATAAAAAAACAATACACACTATAAGAATGTTTATATGGGAGAAGAAGAAATAGTTTCAACAGAAGATACTGAAATGTCAAGTGGACAAATTGAAAAAGTGGACTTGTTAAGATGTGAAGAAATCTATGAACATTACAGTGTGCATCCACTTCATTCAAAAGAAGTGATGGGGAACACTATTGAGTTGTTCCAAATGAAAAAAGCAGAGGGAAGTCCTATGAGTGTATGCGAAGAGAGCTTGGAAGCTCATTGTTGTTTGCAGTTGTTTCCAACTGGAAAAGGAGGACGATATGATGAACGTCCTGTGCAGATTCCTGAAAATGAATATTGGACAACAAGATTATGCGCAGAACATCCAAGATTTTGACAATGTATCCCTTGTATATTTCATCTTTTGTTTGAAAGTGACTTGTCTGGACTTTCATATGCAGTCAATCATATTTTAAAAACTGGAATACATCTGCAAAATGTATCTGCAAAATATTTCATGGATAAAGTGCACCGGAGAGATGATCATCTAGAATCTCAGCTCATTATTTTGATGGCATGTCAGTGTGGGACTAATGAATATTGGTACCGTCATCATGGAGAACTGAAATATATGCTATGGAATTTAGGAACACCAACATGGTTCCTTACCCTTAGCTGTGCTGAGTACGCTTGGGATGATTTGCTAGAGTTTCTTTGAGAGGCAATTACCAATATAAAAAATATTGAATACAAGATACCTGGAGAATTGTGTTCTTTGTATCCTGTTAATGTGTGCAGGTATTTTAATCATAGATTTGAAGCTATGATATTTTTTATCTGCAATAAAAAAAATCCTCCTCTTGGAGAAGTTGCGGATTTCTTTTGGAGAAAGGAGTATCAAGCAAGAGGTGCTCCTCATATACATATGCTGTTATGGATTAAGGACACCCCAAATTTGGAACAGAAGCAGATGATATTGTTTTGAGTTTTATTGAACATTATGCAACATGTGCTGTAGCCAAAAACACAGAAGAAGACAACTTAAGAGCACAAGGCTTATGATTCCAAAGCCACCGATGTGGAAAATACTGTCGACGACAGTACAAATCTATGGACAAGTTCTACACCAAATGTCGTTTTGCATTTCCACGTCCTGTAATATCCAAAGTAAGAGTGAACAGTTTTATGTCATCTTTGCAACTTTTGAAAGTCTCCAAAAAATAGCTACACCTTAAGAAGAAATGAAGAGCCAAAATATATAAATGACTACAACCCAGTTATTTTGTCCATGTGGAATGCTAACATGGATATTCAGTATGTTGGGGACAAATCTATTGCTGTTGCTCGATATGTAACGTTGTATATTACAAAATCAGAAAAGACGGAATTGAAAGAAATGTTGGAAGAGATTTCACATGAGAAGACCTTAATCAAGAAATTATACAGTTTCAGTTTGAAGATGTTATCCCATCAAGAGATTGTAGCATATGAATGCTCAGATCAGTTATCATCTCCAAGTCTATACTCTAAATGTAGAAGAATCATTTGGGTTAGTCTAGGTCTTGCAGCAATGCGAAGTTGAGTACTGAAATCTGTACAAGAAATTGAATATTTAGCAGAAAAAGATCCAGAAAGTACAGATATTTTGAAAACGAATATGTTGGACACATATTACCCAAACAGAAGTCATCATCTTGAGAACATGTGTCTCTATGAAGTGCTGTAAAACTACACTTTTTAATGGAATACTACAGAGAACATCAATTATGGAAAATATAGCGTCATTGGTTCCGAAGGATGTTTTTTGAAACAAACAAAAGGAAATTTGAGTAATCACAGAAAGCTGAGTTGCGACACTGCTGATAAAACAGAATTTTACTATTTATCCCTTTACAACTATTTAAACCATGGCGTTCGGAACTAGAATTACTTTGAGATATCCAGAGCTATGAAGATTCCTTTAATGCTTGTAAAGATAGCATACAATGCAGTGCTTTTGCCAACTATGTTAAAATGTTGAATGATGAAATTGATCAAGAAGCTACAATTGAAGCTGAAATTGCTAGTGACAGTTCTCAAGACAGTAAATGTTCTGCTGTGCAGAGTCAAAAACTACTAGGACAACCAACTGTTGAAAATGAAGCAGCAATCGCCATGAATGAGGTGGAAACAGCAATGCATCAAGCTCAAGAAGATATTATGGACTAAGGAAACTTGGAAAAACAACTAAATGTTGAACAGAAATAAATATATGAGCAAGTGAGACAACAGATTGACCATGGATTACTTAATGAAAAGAAAGAGTGCTCATGCACCTCTTTTCAACCAATCCGTATGTACGTGAGTGGAGAAGCTAGAACAGGAAAACATTTTTTAATCAAAGTATATACAAGTTATCTACAGAAAACAACTGAGTCGCATTTGTCTTGTGTTGTCACTGCTCCAACTTGGTTGGCAGCACACAACATGAAAGGAATTATATTACATTGTTTACTAATGCTACCTGTGGAGCATGAAAACAAATTGGAATATCACAAGCTATCTGGAGAAGCTTGTTGTGAAGTAAATGAAACTTCTCAATAATGATGAGGTAAGCATGGTCTTAAACTTAATGCTTGCCTTTGTGCATTTAAGAATGCAGCAAATTCTTAAAACAAAGTATGACATGTTATTTGGAGGAAAACATATCATAGTTTTCGGAGATCTACTGCAACTGACTCCTGTAAAAGGACAACCAGTATTTAAAACACTTGTGCATGAAGACACCAGAAAGTCTATAGGTAGTGTTGGAAATGTGAACATTTGGTCATATTTTGAATACAAAGAACTCATTACAAATATGCGACAGGCAAATGATGTTGATTATGGAATTATTCTCCAACTGAACATGGCAAACAAGCTTTGCAGAGTTGATTACTTTCCAATTTGTTTCCAAATTAAAACATAGTTCCTGAGAAAATATACATGAAAATTGCAGAAAACAAACCTGTAATCTGCTTAATGCAAACACTGTGTGAGTGTTGTATATTTGACGAAGAACTTTTGAAACCGGAAAATTAAGAAATAATATAAATGGAAGCCATCGATAAAATACAGCATGAAGGAATCAGTAATATTTTGACAGAAAAATGTAAAACAAAAATTGGATTCTTTAGAAAAATCAATATCTAAAACTGCTGGTTTAGAAAAGAATCTATATGCATGTAGAAACTGTCGAGTCATTTTAAGGCATAATTTGAACGTAGAAAAAGATTTAGTCAATGGAGCAATGGGTAAAGTTGTGGATTTTGTTAATTATCATAATAAAGATGGTATTGAGTTCTTAAAAATTAAATTTGATCAGATTGAAGAAGTTAAACCAATTGGTCGTTGTTCAGTTTGTTTTTTGCTTGTTAAAGATTTATATGTCTGTAGAAAACAGTTTCCAGTTTCTTTGGCATATGCAATGACTATTCATAGATCTTATGGTTTAAGTGTTGACAGTGCTTTGGTGAACATTGGAAAACTGTGGTTAAAGAGGGTATGGCATATGTTTCTTGGTCGTGACTCAGAACATTATCTGGTTTGTTTTTAATTGATTTTGATGATACAACGATTACTGCAGATGCAAACTGTGTCAAAAAATATAATAGGTTAAGAACAACATATGCTCCAAATTTAGGTCAATATCCTGTATTTGAAAAGCGGGTGGTTGGTGGAAAAAGAAGATATGAGAATATCTGTACTGAAGGTGTAGAGAAGGGAAAAAACAAGATAATGTTATGATTGCAAGCAAAAAGAAAGAGGACACTGTTGAAGAGATTGTTGGTTATCAGTTTGAAAATAGTTCTGGTGTCAACTGCTATGCTATGTAGTGGTTAATGTTGTTTTTTTCTTGAAGCTTTACAACAGCAAATCATGGAGAATCTGGGAAAAAATGTATGCTTGTTGCATTCTGTGTATGAAAAATTAAGAACTGATACAAGTAAAATAAAAACCGTTTCTGATGTTCGTTATCTTTTGGTTGTATGTTATGGTTCTAAACAATTTACACAAAAGATCCAACAAGATGCTCAGGAATTTCTAATGTATATACTTACTGTATTGGAAAATGAAGGTGTAGACATAGAGAATATTTTTGGCCTTTGTTATAAATGGGAACATCAATGTGAAAATTGTATGTATACATGTAGCACTAATGTAGATACTGAAAGATTTCTATATTTGACATTAACGGACTGTAAATCAGTGTCTTTCAGTAAATTAGTTAAAGCTGCAATCAAAACAGGGATTATAGCCAATGCAAATCAGAAATGTTATCAACATTATTTATACAGAGATACGGACAATATATAATTTTAATGATGCAATGTTGTACAGCTAACTGAAGAAAATTGGACACTTTAATAAAACATTTTGTGGCTACTCAACTATCATTATCAGGAAGGACTTTTGTAGCAGTAGCAATAATTTTCCACAATGGTCCTTCAACAACATCTGGATATTACACTTCCTATCTAAAAAGTAACAAAGGCTGGACTCTTTGTAATCATGCTGAGTTGGTTTTCAAACAACGTTTGCCTTTCGAATTTCCAAATTCCTACCTAATATTTCTAAATCCAAAGTTTTAGGAAGATAATTCAGCCTATGAGTAATTTATTATTATGATTTAATAGGATTACGATTGGATTTACATCAAAATGACTGCAAATGACTGGAAAATTTACATCAAAATGACTGCAAAAATAGAATTTGGCCTCAAGGAACGGTATTTCTTTGAATTATGGACATTTTATTGCACACTGTCTTGGTGTATAATTTTAACCAACAACAGTTACATTGTTTATAACTTTAAGCTATTAAATTTTCTTAGCAGTAACCATTTTATATATGTGTGATGTGTATTATCTGGTGTTTTAGTGTGGATGGATTGTTGTTTTTTTTAAACAATCTAATTCATTGGTTTTGTTTTTTTGCCCGCTGTTATGTGATGAGTACGATTGAAATTACTGTTTGTAGTGAAATTCAATATATTCTTAGCACAGCAAAAAATGTGAAGAAATTACTTTGTAAAATGTTGAAATTATGCTGTGCTGTTAAAAATGTATTATTACATGTTATAACAATTTTTTCTTTTCTTTTACAGATCCTAATTCTAAAATATGGAATTTACTATATTTTACATTATAAAAAACAACTGACTAAAATGTGTATAATTACTGCTGCGGTAAGGTTAGGTAACTCTTCAGTTGAAAAAATGGGAGATCGATGGACTAGATTTGTGCCAGAGAATTCCATTGCAGACAGGTATCAAATAGAAGACAGCTTCAGAACACCTATCTACAAGATCCATGGTATAGTACACAATAGAGACATATGGTGGTCTTGTAGGTCTTGGTACTTTTAAAATTATAAGAAATAAAACTATTTAACTCAAAGCACATCACTAAGGGCCGGATTGTGATGTGGGTTGGAAAGCTTTCCCACCTAGGGTCTGATTCTGATGCGGTTAGGAATAAATACAAAATTAGATGTGTTTTTATTTAAAAACAAAAAATGATAATTCTGTAGGCTTAAGTGAGTTCAGCAAAATGTGAGGACTTCACTAAAATATCATTTGATAACAGTGGCCCTGTTTTCGATGCAGTGGCTGTTTGTGAAGTGTTAAAAGAAAAACATCTACAGCCTTTCTTCCCTCACTAAGAATAAAAGTAATAACTTTATTCTCCACCAGTTTAATTCTCTGCCAGCTTCTGCTGATATGATGGGTGGAATTTTGCGTTCCTCATTGTACTGGCAGAGAATTTTCTCTGAAAGTCTTCTGCTGCATCAGGCAGCACTGTTGGCAAAAATATAATGCAAGGTGAACAAAATGTTATTGAGGCGCACTCTAAATTGATTTTTTCCTTCAGAAGTGATTTCCTTTTTCAGAGGAGACATTTTTTCTTGGAAGGATCTGAGATTTCTCCAATGCAAGATTTAAATTGTCCTCATTTTCCTGCCCAGCACCCAATGCCTTGAATAATAGAGCCTGGATGGAACAAGTAGCATTGTAAGGGCATCCACAATTAAGCATTGGGCCCAGTGAATGAATGGACCCTTGGCAAAGAGTTTCTGACTGGGGAAGCATCTGTCCCCCACCTCTAATGGATGTGGGGTAATTGTAAGACTGGTATTTCTAACATCAGTTAATTTAGATCAGATGTCCCATTCCACCACACTTAATTTTTAGCTAATAATTTACCTATCCTGTCTGTGATTTGTATAATCCCTTTAGGAGGCTGCAAGGTTCCTGACTTTGTTATTTATCATTAATAACACATAATCTTGAAAATATGTAATCAGTAGATAGATAGACCAATAATGAGTGATCATACCTATCTACAGATTCGAAAGTCACTGTATCAAATAACTACTCAAGTGAAAAGTAATAGAACATAGAAGCATTACTTCGTACAGTAAAATCTGCCTCCCCCTTGATATTATCAGCACAGGTTATGCCTGTCTGCAAGAACACCAAAGCTCCCTTGGCAGATCTCTCCAATCTCCGTCCCATCTCGCTACTTCCTCTCCTGAGCAAGTTGCTTGAAAAACTTATCAAAAAACATCTATCTGACCATGTTGAACTTACTGGCAGCCTGGATACCTCCCAGTCAGGTTTTGGGCTCAAATACAGCATAGAATCTGCCCTGCTAGCAGTCACGGATAACATCATGATGACCTTAGACAGGGGCCAATCTACGATTCTGGTGCTGTTAGACCTCTTTGCTGCGTTCAACATAGTCTATCATTAGATACTGCTCAGGGGAATGAAGGAGATTGGACTTAGAGACACTGCCCTTCTGTGGGAGCTTCTATCCTCAGACCATCAATCTTCTCCCATACAGATCGGTGAATATGGAACTGCCCAAGGTGGTACCTCAGGGCTCTTATCTGAGCTCATATTGTTCAATATCTATGTTGCTTCCTTGGCAAACTCCTTAGGACCTGTGGTTTCATTCCCATTTCATATGCCAGTGATACGCAGCTCCTCTTTCCTTTCAGCAAATTCACCCCATCTTTTCAGTCGGCTTTCTCTGCTGGTATGAGGGCTATTTCTAATTGGCTGAGTTGCAATTTTCTCCAATTTAACATTGGGAAGACAGAAATTATGCTTTTTGGAGAAGCCCCTTGCTGTGGACTCCCGAATGGTGGCAGATGGACCTTGGTGTTCTTCCTGCCCCCAAGTCCCTTGTTAAGAACCTCAGCATCCACTTGGACAGGCCCTCACTCTGAAGGAGCACGTTGCTCAGACAGCTGGCTCCTGCTTTAATAAGATTGGTCTTATACAATGAGTATTTTCTCTGCTTCATGATTCCACTCGGAAAAACTTGACTCAGGCACTTATACTGAGTCTTCGGGACTACAGCAATGTCCTCCTGGTCTCAGCTATTTAGCTCTCGCTATGTGCATTGCAGGTGATTCAGAACACTGCATATTCTTATTAGTAATATTTATTCTTCAAGTTACAGCTTAGTAAATTCCATTGTAAGTCTTAATATATGCCCCACCAGGAGTGGCCTCCTGGCTGCTCAGCCCATCTTCTCCAACAGCTCCACCTTCAAGTACAAACATCCATAACATTCCAAATGACTTCATATAGCTAGAGCATCAGGCAGAGAACCAGGGCCAGGGAGATGCATTACATAAGAAGCAGATTACTACACATCTTCCCCTTTATAATATTTAACAAAATGAAATAGTGTACACATATATAAACATAGGAAGAGAAGATAAACATTCCAGAAGAAAACGTAAAAGAACACCATAATATCATGAGCCAAACTCTCCTTATGTAATAATAATAATGTAAAAGCAATGCAATAATGAGAAAATAGTAATTTAAGTAATAAAAAGGCCTTCCCTATGTAATAATAATAACAATGCAATAGTAATAATGTAAGTATTAAACAGTAAGACACCCTTCTCTATGTAATATTAATGATAATAATTATTAATAATAATTCCCCCCTCGCTCGGGAACCAAATCTCTTCTTGTGGTCCCTCGAGTCAGGAAAGCTAGCTTGGGTGGGAAGGCTTTCTCCCACCCTGGCCCTCTCTACTGGAATCAGCTCCCTCTTCATCTGAGACAATGTTCTGATCATCTCCAAATTAGGAAGCTCCTTAAGATCACCTGATTCTGATCCCGTTTAGTAGCTTTTCCTGCAGCCCTGTCCAGAGTGCAGAGATACCCTCTGGGGGTCAATTCAGGTGCTATATAAATAAGTAAATACATAAATAAATACCCATTAGGATCTTGCTTCTTGTAAGAATATTTTACTTTTAATATCTTATTTCTTATAATATAGATGTGTTTGATGGTGAACCTACCACATTGACATACAACCATAGCTGCTACAATTATCCAAGATATAACTCTAACAACTCGAACATCCTGTCCTACTTTTTAGAGAATGGCGATTAACAGTTTTAAAAAACATGAAGACATATTGTTTTCTGGGTTCTTGACTTGAAATGTTGAATGCTAAATATTACCACAAATCTGCTCCTATTCATGATTTACCTTATTTTTCAATAAGCAAGATACATTCAAAGACATGAGCAAGACTACAATTCTGTCTTTATCGGGCAGCTGCTGACAACATTTCTTTGTAGATCTTGGGTATCCTGACCAGTCTCCACTATTTGCTTGGCCTATATTAAAGAGACCCATAGAGGAGATATTTAATGCCATGATAATTCATCTCAATAAATAAACTGAGGACGAAGACCTTAGATTGAGTGTTTTAGAATAATTTTTGATATTGGAAATCTCTTCCTTCTCCATCAGAAAATTCACTCAAATCTGGAACATGTACCTCATTGAAAATTGTTTGCAGCACCTCTGAAAACACGTTCTAGATCAAATACCACATTACACAACTGCATAGGTAGCCAATCTAATATTTCCATTTCATGTAAAAGTAGAGTCACAAACTTCTTTCTGCAATGGCCTTCTTTCATGAATAAAATTGATCAACCTGAAGTTCATGTTCTGCAATGCCTCCATTGTAGATCAATTGAGACATATACAGGAGTAGCCAGGCCGCCAGTATCCCACTCAAGATTTTGGGAAACGAAATTGGCTGACGACTGAATTGCTGAAAACCCTTTTAACTTGAATAGGTGTCTACCAAATGTACTCAAATCCTTACTAACCATGAAAGGTTTCTGAATTCTGACCCAATCACCAACACACAAACCATGCTCCTTAGTCCTTCATCTTCGATTGTACCACTCAGACGATTTGGTTTGTTTGCTAACCACTTTATCTGCAACATTCTGAATATCAACCACATGTTCACCCAAAAACTTGCATTTCGCCTTAAACCACCAAGGGCAAACACTTGAAGCAGGATCCCTGCCCTTAAGCAGTTTAAAAGGACTCACTTCTGTTGTAGTATGAGGAGTAATACGATACATCTACAATTTTTCCCTTAACACATTCAACCAGTTACCCTTTTCCTTAACGGCATCAGCCACAAAACCCTTTAACACACGATTGAAGCGCTCATCCTGTCCATTCTCGTGTGGTTCATACAAGGAAGTGCGAATATGTTTAACATTGCAAGAACGCAAGAAAAATTGCATCTCGGATGAAACTAACTGCACACCATTATCAGAAACCAGAACAGCAGGACAACCTTCTCTTGCAAAAACTTCCTTGAGAAATGAAATGACCACTTCAGAAGTAACCTTAGCAACAAACCTTACTTCTGGCCATTTGGAATGATAATCTATCATAACTAATGCAAAATGTGAGTTCTCTGGAAGAATATGGAAAGGGCCTGAGATGTCAAAAGCTAATTTGCTCCACGGTAATACTGGCCACTCAACAGTTTTAAGGGGTGGAACATGCAACCTTAACATTTTGTCCTTAGCACAACAGTCAGAACACTCCCTAACAGTCCGGTCAATAAAACGGTCCATCCCTGGCCACCAAAAATTTAGCCTGATCAACCGCTTCATGGCCGAGATCCCAGGATGCGTTTTGTGCGCCAACTTAAGAATGAGCTCCTGAACACCACTAGGTGGAATACATTTGTCAGACTTGAACACAAAATCACCTTCAAAATGTAACTCATCAGCCACATTGTAAAATGGAAGTAAATCATCCCTGACATTAGTTTTGTTTGGCCAACGCTCCAACACAAACTTTTTCAACAACACAAACCTCTCATCCTTAACCTGACACTCCAACCAAAACTGTTCAGATATGTCCTGATATTGAGGAGAAACAACATTCGATAAACATAAGACAAAATCTAACTCCCTCAAAACATTGACCTTGTCATCTTTACTATCACACGGAAGACGTGACAGACAGTCGGCTGTAACATTTTTTTTTCCAGGAATATACTCAACTGTAAAATTATACTCCTGCAACTTGGAAGCTAAACGCGCAATCCTTGCCGTAGCATTCCAACCACCACCAACCGATAAAATATTTACAAGGGGCTTATGGTCTGTTCTGAGAACAAATTTGCTCCCCCAAATATAAATTCTGTAGTGTTCTATGGCCCAAACACACAACAACAGCTCCCACTCTATGACCGCATACATTCGTTCCGTTTCACTCAAGGTCCTCGAAGAAAATGCCACATTCTATTCAAGCTCACCATCAGTCTGAGATAGCACACACCCTAGGCCATACAAACTCGCATCTGTTGTGATAATACATTTCCTACCCATCCTAAATGGTTTCAGAGTAGGAGAATTAACAATTTCATTTTCGATGTCAACAAAAGCTTTTTCCTGTTCAGAACCCCAAAGAAATTCATTGTTTTGTCTTAGCAATTTTCTTAACGGTTCCATCTTTGTGACAAAGTTGACCACGAATTTACTATAGTACTCACACATGCCAGAAAAAGAAAGAAGTTGTTCCTTGTTGGCTGGAGAAGGAGCTTTGAGAATAGCCTCAACATTGGATCTTTTAGGAACTAACCCTTCCCCTGACAATGTGTGTCCCAAATATTCAACTGATTTTTTGAACAAATTGAATTGTGTGCTTTAAGAGTGAGACCAAAACTCTCCAGTCTACTACATACCACATCCAAATGTGAAACATGCTCTTCATCATTCTTAGAAAATATTAAAATGTCGTCTTGAAAGCACTTTACAAACATATCAAGGTCCCTAAAAATATGGAACATTACACGTTGAAAAACTGAGGCTGCGGATGCCAATCCGAAGGGCATCCTTTTGTATTGAAATAAACCCATAGGGGTGATGAATGCTGTATATTTCTTGGAATCTTCAGTCAGCTCAATTTGATGGTACGCAGATCTAAGGTCCAATGTGGAAAAGATTTGCGCACCATCAAACAGGGAAACAAGCTCATTAATATTTGGCAGGGGATGGCAGTCAATGATGATGTTAGAATGGAGAGCCCTCAAATCAACACAGACTCTTAAAGACTGGTCAGGTTTCCGCACTAGAACAATGGGCGAAACCCATTCCGCAGATTCAATAGGCTCAATAATATTATCTTTAAGTAAATCATCAAGCATTTTCTTCAACTCATTCCTGACATTTATTGGAACCCCTCTTAACCTTTGTTTGACAGGAAGGGCACCTTCCTTCAATCTTATCTTATGTGCGAAATTCTTTAACTTTCCTAACTGATCACTGAAAACTCTATCAAACTTTTTGCTCCAATACGAAATGTCACTTCTCTCTCCCACACTAGAGGAAATGGAACTGATCATTTCTTGATCACTGCACATAGAAATAGGATCCTTGGCCCGTGGATTTAGTTTAATACCAAGCTCCCATTGGTCTTGCCAACCCAACACATTTATACCTTTCACAGCAATATATAATTTGATTTGGGCAACTCTGCCTCTGAAGGTTAACGGAACCTTAAGAAAGCCTTCAATGTCAATCAAGTATCCATTAAAGCCTTCTGCTAAAATGTCTGATGGTTGTAGATTGATTAAATCACAAACACTACTTAACTTTTCATTGTAGTAATCTCTAGTAATGATGGTCCACGGAGAACCAGAATCCACCATAAGTTCAATAGCAACTGAGAAAACATGAAAAATGCACTTTGGGGACTTCTTGCTTGTAACCAATACACATCCACTCTGAACAATCGAAACAACAAAACCCCTCTCGGGATCTTGTTTTGCCTCCTCCAACTCACTAACAGAGGAAACTTTTGTGGGTGTAATGGTGTTAGAAGGCGGACGTGATGGTGTTCCTGTACGCCAATGTGCATTGTAACGTTTTTCCTTACAAACACTGCCAAAATGTCCCACTCTAGCACAAACATTACATGTTTTGTTTATGGCAGGACAACCTTGAAATGACGCAATATGAGACCTGCTACCACACCTAAAACATGACAATGCATTATTTGCAACATCAGATCTTCTATTGTTAGTGTTAAAAGTATTCCTATACCTTGGTTGAGTAGAAATGGAATTTTTTCCATCCCACTTAGATCTAACTACACATACTTCTTCTTCAGTGATAGTTTTACTAGAATTAGAACTCTGTTTAACTACTATACCCATCCATTTCTCAGACATTTCTGTTGATTTAGCAATGGCAATAGTTTCTTCCAAATTGGGATCACCAATACACCATAATTTATCTTGAACTTTTTTGTTTTTAACATGCACGATGATTTGATCACGGATCATTTCATCAGTCATTGCACCAAAATTGCAGTGCAATGTTAAAGATCTTAAGGCAGTGAGGAAGTCATCAAATGACTCTTCTTGTTTTTGAGCCCTAGTATAAAATTTAAAGCGATTCAAAGCAATATTGGCTGTAGGTTTAAATCTCTTTTCCAACCTACTGAGAGCTTCCGTATATACATTTAAGGAGTCACCACTACCTGAGGCAACAGCAATTTGGGGTAAAGTCCTAAAAATGTCTTGGCCCTCCGAGCCAAGGCAATGTAACAGGATACTTTTTTTCCTTTCGGACCCCATGCGTTCCCCATCAATAGCCTTCAAGTAATTGAAGAACTCCTCCTTCCATCTAGACCAAGGCATAGGAGGATCGCCTTTCACCAGTAAAAACTTAGCTGGGGGATCGAACTGCATTTTAAGGAAATAGCAACAAATTATAGGTACCAAATAATTACTTACAGTATAATCACTTAAGAAGTTCAAAATAAAAAAATATATATATCACTCCATTGCCCCAACTGAAAGTGAAGAAATCAGCTTGAAATGTAAACAGAAAATACTCTTACAATACATTTAATCATAAAGCTGAAGAATAAAAACACTTGTACATAAAAGAAAACCAAAATTAAAGCATTCAGTATCAAATATCAGAATCCCCTTGTGTAAACACTCTTGAAAGCGATGTCCAATATGCACTGTAACTAAATGCAAAATGAGAACTGAGTTCCAGTCTTGAAGTACACTGTGCGTGTGTAATGTTCAAAATTTTCTTAAAAACACTTAAAGTAGCTTAAGAAAACGGACCAAAACAAGTTCTAATAAAAGTTGAAGCGTACACTGCGCCTGAAGTAAATTCTTCAAAACACGAAGAAATCCCTTTTTCCTTGTTGCTGCCGATGAAAGCCTGTCTGTGTTATGGTTGCCTGGAAATGCCTATAAACAAAATGGTGGCACGCAACGTAGTTCACGTCAAAACGCGATGACGAAAATACGTCCAAGCGCGATGACACATACACAGAATCCAGGCTCCCAGCTGACGCGCGAACTTCAAGGTGACGTGTGAAAGGCTACACGATGTCACGGAGTCCTTCAGGCGGCGTTCGGGAAGAGAACTTGACAGAAGAATATAGGCGGCAGAAAGATTCCGGCTTGCAATGTAGAAACAACGCGTTGCTTAGAGACAGGTGAGGCACAGTGATACTTCCAGGAACAAACAGTTGCTGGGCAACCAATGAGGCGCTGTGACGCTTCCGAAGACAGCCAGATGCTCGAAGGAAGAAAAACAGTCAAACTTGAAAGATGCATATGCCAAAAAGCACATACAAGGTGCTTCAAAAACTCCGAAATTCAGGAGTATTGCAGGAAAAAATAAGTTCAAAGAAAGTTAAAGATAATCCAGGTATTTTAAGAAAAGGCAGTAATCCAAACGTACCAAAATAGTAAAAGTCTTCCAAAATTTCATAAAAGGGTCCAAAACTCCGCTCCTGTGCTGTAGATGGCTGGAGTAGCTTTATCCTTGTCGCCAATTTTGTAAGAATCCAGTAGAAGCTTGTACAGCAGTATCCAAGTAATAACTGACAGAGAAGGGCAGAATGCTACATTAGCAAAGCTCTGTTCAGAACACAGAATGCATGGCAAGACACTGCGCAGCGCATGCAGTTAAAGAGGCAAGACAGAATATAACAGTAGCGTTTTAATGTCTAGGGCCTCTTTGAACACTTCCAACAGGCGATCCACCAGTAAAAGCACATAATTTGCGTAAAACTCTGCTGGGAGCCCATCTCCCCCTGGGCATTTCACCGTCTTTAATCTCCATATAGATGCTAGGATTTCCTCCTTGCAATGCCTCCATTGTGCATGAAATTTGCTGATTTCTATCTAGTTTTGTAATATACAAATACCACATCCATTCATATATTTTAAATTATCGACCTTTATATGAAAATTGTTTCTTTATGGTGGAGGGAAGGTACAGCGAAGATATAGAGTTTTATTATCCTCATAATTTTTATTTAAGCATCTATAAGAACCTGCAGTTCATCTTAGAGAATATGGAATGATCTCTAAAATGTTCTGTAGAATCTAAGAATGAGGTAAGTATATGGCTAATCTTCTTTACACTCACTTTTTGCTTGTCCCACCCATGCATTGGACTCCGTAAATGGACATAATGGAAAACATACATGTGATAAAAACAATAGTATTATATAAGGGTTCTGTCATTTCTGTTTCCTCTTTTTAGGAATCTTGAGGCCAGAAATAGCAAGCATTTTTCAGGTCGTAGAATTGGGCAATTTGTGTCCATAAGAAATGCATATTAGTATGTATCAGTCCCAAATTGCGATTCGGTAATATGTTGCTGTATCGCAATTTGGAATTAAAAATACATACCAATTCGGTGTTAGTAAGGGGTGTTTTAGGGCAGCCCTTCCGAATACCAAATCGCAGTGATATGTAAGCATGGGCGAATTTTGTGAATCTCGCGTTCGCGAATTTTGCGGATTTGCGAACTCGCAATTCGCAAAATCCGCGAATTCTCGCGAATTTGCGGATTTTTTTTTTGCGTTTGCGCGGGTTTCTGCCAGTTCGCGAGGGTTTTGTACACTTTCGCAAACGCGAACTTACCTGTCGGGTCGCAAGTTTTGCGAACTTGTTGTTTCTACGTGTCCAGCCTGTTTGGGACACTCATCTTCATCACTGCCACTCTCTGTCACCACTGCCACTCTCTGACTACTCATGCCACCCTCTGGCCCACCCATGCCACCCTCTGTTTCATCACAGCACCCTCTGGTTGTCCAGTCAGTGTACATTATTGTGGCAAAGCAAAGCACACCTTCCCTGCCTCAAGTGACCTGAATTAATTTGGGGCTGATTAATGTGTCACAGAATATTTTTTTAGCTGGCACCTGCTTCCTTAGTGCTTCCTGATTAGTGATCTTTTGCACTTGCTAAGTGCTTTCATTGTTGCAAAATTAGTTACAACACCTGCCCTGCCCCAACTGACAATAATGAATTAGGGGCTGATTAATGGATTTGAACTTCCAGCCTGGCTCCTGCTTGTCTCCCTTAGCTGTAATTCAGGACCTTTGTGGCATATGTGTAACTATTCTGAGGTTCAGAGCAGGGTCACATAATAGTTGCAAGTAGGCAACTGAACTCTGGAGGGGCCCCTCAGGAAGCACTACAGGAAATGGCTACTAATGATGAGCCTGAACTTTTGAACCTGGTAAGTAGTTTCAGTTTTGCTAAGATCGTATTTCTGCAATTTAGCGCTTATTCGCGGGGCGCAAAGTTGTACTGGGAAGCCGCGAACTCACGCAAACAGTGCGAGCAAAATCCGCTGCTCGCGGATTTGCGGATTTTTTGCGGGAGATTCGCGAATCTCGCGGATTGCGAATTTACCGAAAATCCGCAAAATCGGCGAGCGAAACGGATTTTCCGCCCATGCTTAGTGATATGTAAGAATGTTTAGAGAGAGAAATGCAGTCACTACACATTCGCATTTTACCACCTACTTCAAGTAGGTGATAACCCATTTGAAAACTGGAACGGGTCTTTTCATTTTTACTGTTTTACTCTAAGAAAAAAAGGCTGTATTTTTTTTTTTTAAAGTATCACTTTATTTAAAATGAATCAACGACATCTTGGTCTGCTAACCCCAGCATGCTGCCATCCCTGTGATTATAAGGATTCCTGGTGGGTCGCAAATTGTAACATACCTCATCATTATTTATGAGGTAGGTCAATTTGTGCCCCACTAGGAATCGCTGAATGAAACTCTATGAGTTTCATACATTAGGAATAGTGATTACCTAATTGTCATTCATGGAGAATTACAATTATGAAAACGCCATTCCCAATATTGATGCATCCAGTCCTTAGTCTTTTCTGAAACTGGCATCTCATTTTAACTTTTCATATCAGGATTTGTGCCACTATTATAACTATACAAAACATTGAACAGACTTTGACTACATTCTTCTGCATTTAAAAGATAAGTGGTGCTTTGTCTCATTACACTGTGATCCATTTAATTGTCCTATTTTTGCACATTCAACATTGTACATGTTAAGATCTGTGATCAAGTGGTCTATTTAAAACATGTCAATCCACCTACAGGAGCATTTTATCCTGTGGGCAGCCCACTTAATACATTTACCATTGAGTTTCCTTAGCATGTCAATGATACTGTGGGTAATATCAAAGTACATGCTCAGAAGTCAATGATTTGCTAATCCCTTTGATAGCCCAAAATTCTAAATCAAGTGTAATTAATGGCATGGTGATTAGGTAGAGCAAAATCACAGAATTTAGTTGTGTAAATGGAACAGTAATGTACCCTCTATTCAGCTACATCCACATTACACCCTCATTCAAAGTGTGATGGAAATACTACGAATGTAAGCAAAGGCTGTTTGTGCCTAAACCTGGTATTGTCAATTGTGCTGTCATTTCCTTCACCAGTGGCCTTTCCCCTAGGAATATTTCCTCAGACAGTGCCAGGTCAAATTTCCATTGGGAAATCAAGTTGGAATAAGCGAAAGTGCATGGAATTCAGGTGCAGAACATCTGATTTCACTAGTATATTGATGATAGTATAGCTCTGAGAAGTAGGGATAGATCTCAGGAGTAAAGTCTAGTAGAATATTAGTGCTTTGGTTAGTTAAATCCATGAAAAACTTTGAATGAACAAGTGCTGTCTAGATCATATATGTTTCACCGTGCTTGCAGAAGGTATATTTATAGTCCTTTGATGAGAAAAGCGCAGCACTTTATTGGTGCTAATGTTTTTTAGGGAAAGTGAAGCTCAAGCAAGTCTGTTTTTTCAGTACTGATGTAAATATGCCACCAACTTTTCCAACTGAGGTGGGCGATTGAGGAAGTACACATTGCACCCACACTTTCATGAACTCATGCCAACAAAGGACTACAACAATCTCAAACCAGGGTGCTCTTGAATAAACAGTTGCCAGCTTTCTGCTCAAAAAAGAGCTTCATGTGTATTTGTGTGAAATTTACCACAAGCAATAACCCAGTGCGCTATGTTCAATCAGAATCATGTTGCTGTTCTATGGTTAACCCGTTGTGCAGATCTACCAGCTCAAATCAACAGCAAAGTAAAGTCAGACAAACTATTTTTTTTCATCTTGTTTTCTCTTTGATTATGTTTGCTTAATGTGTGCATTGATTTATTATACAAACACTATTATTTGAACCATTGTTACTATTGCATACTATTAAATAATGCTAAATTGTCTGATGATTTCTTGTTTTCATTGAAGTGTGCCACATACTCCACCATATTCCAAAAAGGTACCTGACACACACTTGTGCCTACTTCTGTTTTCACGCAGTCCTGCTCATTAACACAAAATTCTTCTTACAAAGCCTCGAATTTGAATGATACAATTTTTCAGAATGCAATTTGCACTTATCACTTGCTTATTATTCCTACTGCCAACCTTTGGAGAAATTTGAGTTGTGTTCTAGCTTTATGTTTATGCGTGCTGCCAAGCCTGTTTAATCCAGACTGCAGCATGTTAGCAAAGCGGATGCACACAGTGGTCATGTCACTGGTGTGCTGGAGGCTTGCTAAAGGCAAGCCTGTTTATGGCCGTCCCGTTCCTACGCACTAGTCCCCAGTCATGCTGGCCTGCTTGTAATCAAAACATCTAGTGAAGGTAACCTACTCTTCAATATAGCTGCAAGCTATAAAGTGAACTGTTGCAACTGATACATATCTTTCTCAAATGTAAACTTTTCCTTCTGTCACCACTATACAGGTATCACCTGCCATTATGCCATTAGAATTTTACAGCCACATGCATCATTGTTGCAGTTTGCGATTTCTTAATTGCGAACATTAAGGAATCGCAATTAAGAAACCGCAAACGGCTATGCATCAAGAAATCGCATATTTCCTTAATTGCGATTCACAATTTGCGAATCGCAATTAAGGAATCCCTTCCCATTGATTCCTATGGGCCTAGAGGCCCATAGGAATGAATGGGAAGTCATTTTCAATTTGCGATTAGGAATTTGCGAATCGCAAATTGAAAATGCAATTTCAAGGGTGAAGGGGGGGTCCAAAGAACCCCCCGTACCCCTGAATTATAACTTTAAGTGCATTTTTCACACACACATGCCCCAAGGGCATGTGTGTGTAAAATGAACAAAAATGTGCTTTTGTGCATTTTTGAAAGTTTTCGCAAATTACCATGAAGGTCAACTTCATGGTAATTTACCTCTCCCTATTTGCGAATTAGCAAATTTAAAAAATGTTCATGCATTGCATTTAAGAAATCTCAAATTGCGATTTCTTAAATGCAATTGCAATTTTAGAAATCGCAACGTGATTGCGATTTCTAAAATTGCAAAAAACATGATGCGTCACAATTGTGTCAATTGCAATCGCATATGGCCGAAAATTGTGATTCGCACTGTTTGCGAATGCAATTGACAATGATGCATGTGCCCGTTAGTCTTTATTTAGCTCATACTGGGTGGCCATTACTGCTAAAAGAAAAACCTATTCGGCCAAGGCTTACCAGCATGAAATATACGATATATTAATCAATCAAAAGCCTGATATTGTCTTTTTAATTTGATCCTCTTATAAAGGAATGAACTCTTAGAATTTTAATAGAGTGCATAATGGTCAATGATAAGCAAGGGAGAAGAGTGTTAATCATTTATCATTCATTTTTGATATTACATTTGTCAGTTTTCACTCAAATACCGTGGTCTTGAAATCGCATGTATACTAAATACTAAATAATACTTGCAGTAAAATGACTCTTTTTTGCATGATCATCTCCATTTTTTTGGATTGATGCTGCTGATTTGTTTTTACTCTGGGCACTGGACCAATGTGTGCTCAGGGCTTGTAAGTAAAGTGTTACTAGTGGATTGAAGCACACATTGTGCCAAACCATGACTGCAGGCCTACCACTCTAGCCTTTATGTACAATTTTAAAACTGTAAATTTGACCTGCCAAAATAATCTCCTCAACAGGCCTAAACTCTCCTTTTAAATATCACCCATAAAGATTACTTAAATTCCCACAAAGCATGCTACCTAAACATAGGACATGTAAAATGTTAATGCTAAATATGATCTAACAGTGACATTTCTTTAGAAGCCATTTTTACTGTAGCTGGGGCAGTTGTTCCATGGGAAATAAGAAGGAGATCAAAAACTGTATAGCGATGGCGGCACTCGTGGTAGAAAATGTTCACCAATGTGAATGATGTAAACTGGATTGTTAGTATTTTAGGGTGCCAGGAAATAGTCCCTTCCGGCCGGTGGGGACTGTTACTTGTGCTGAAAAATGAGGGAGAGCAGTGACTGCCTGCGCTGTTTCCAAAGGCACTCCAGTGGGAGAATGAACTCCTGAATTATGGTTTCATCATGAGGTTTCAAACATTACAAACAGGCGTAGTCAATCGTAATCCTTTTTATGAAAGTTCATTTAATCGATGGGTCACATATTATTTCATCATAGTGACTTGTTTGTGGAGCAATATGTCAATTGTGCTTTTTAATAACATCCATTGATCAATGCATCATCCCTATGCATTTCGGGCGGGGCCCTTCGTCAGGGGATAGCAAAAGATCTGCAAATGAACATACTAGTATCAGGAAGGGGAGCTCGCAACCCCGAGGTGTACAATGTGGTCAAGAAAATGAAATTAGCCCAAACATGCATATTCCGACGCTGAAAGGAAACTGGAGGAGTTGAAGAGAGTATCTGGATAGTCAAGTGCGCGGTGAAGATGAAAAAAACCGAGTCAATGATGAGAGGATTATCGCAAAAACACCCATTGAGTGCATACTGAACTCAGACTGAAGCTTAAGTGGACCGGCAAAACGGGACTGTCTGCCGTGTCTGATATCCCATACAAGCGTGCATTGGAGAAGAAGCGATAACATGCTTAGTTAAATAAACGTGGAAGTAGTAATCAGTAGAGCTCTAAAAGAAGGCTTACTAGATGTTAAATGCAGCGACGCACGACATGCGGGGCTGCGGAGGGTTAGTATGCGGTCAGGTAAACGCGGAAGTAAATACGCGGTTAAAGAAATAAAAATAGAAAACTGACTTTTGTGCATGTTAGTAACACAAGGGACATGCCGATAATTTCGAAATAGACTAGGGGAACATTCAAATCATGATATTGGCCGTGGCCTAATATTATACTACACCATCAGAGTCTACAAACAGTACACAAACCGATAAATATGTTTATCTGCGCATATCAACAAAAAACGTTAAGGATCAATGGTGGCGGCCATCTTGGAATGGTCAATCGCGATATTCAATAATAGTAGGTACCATCACAAACCTAAGAATAAATCGAATGTATATCAAGAATAGTGAGGAAACTGAAACGGAAATTCGTAATAGTGAAGGGAACTGAAATGAACACTGGGGAAAAAAGTAAATAGATGGGAACCAAAGGTGGGGAAAAGGGTTACCGAAAAGATGGTGAATAGGTAGGGACCGAAACGTGGGAAAAAGGGGTAATACCAAGTAAGGGAGGGTAAAGACTAAAAGAAAACAGATTAGATAGGTAAACAAAAAGGGTGTAAGACGTGGGGTGATTAGGCACTGGATCTAGAACAAGAGTACGGAATATTGACATGTAGGTACAGAAAGTGGGATGAGGAAATATATACATTGGGACAACAACTCATTATAGGAAACAACTATATTCAAGTCTGTCATTAAGGCCTTTAGGCTGGCAAGCATCAAGTCTCTTGATCCAAACGGTTTCCCTCTGGAGTAGTATTTTTCTGTTGTCAACGCCAGTTCTCAGTGGGACAACCTCCAATACAAGGAACCGCAGTTGACTCACGTTATGTTGATGTGTAATGAAGTGAGCTGCCAAAGGTGCTTTGGTTGATCTGTTTCTGATTGTGCTTTTGTGTTCGGTCAAGCGAACTTTGATTTTTCGTTCAGTTTTGCCTACATAAGGCAGTCCGCAGGGACATTTAAGTAGATATACTACGTTTTTGGAATCAAAGGTAGCGTTGGTCCGTAACTTGATGGCTTTCCCTGATGCTGGATGGTTTAAGATGTTACCTGAAATGATGTTGTGGCAATGGCTACAGTTGAGGCACGGTATTGTGCCTGAATAGTGTGCAGAAAGATCCACGGGTTTAGTCTCAAGAATGTTTTTGATGTTTTTAGCTCTCTGGTATGCGAAAAGTGGTCTGCTGTTGAAAATGCCCTGAAAGTCTGGTTCAAAACGTATCATATCCCAACTCTTTAGGATGATGCTCTTGATTGCCTTGCTTCTTGTCGAATATTTAGATACAAAGACTGGTCTCTGCTCACCGGTGGGTCTGGTGTGTGTGGTTAAGAGATCCAATCGAGTTTTAGTGGCTACACGATTTTTTGCTGCTTGTAGTGTATCCTCAGGATATTTCCTGTCTCTGTATCTTTGAAGTATCTTTTCTTCCGATCTTTCATAGGCTTCTGATTCTGAACAAATCCTTTTCGCCCTTAATAGTTGAGAGTATGGCAAATGTGTTTTGAGCGGGGTGGGATGACAGCTAGTAAACAGTAGAGCATTGTTTCTATCCGTCGCTTTAACGAATAGCTTAGTTGTGAGTTTGTTGTCCAGTAGTGTCACCTGTACATCCAGAAATGGTAAGCTGTGGGGACTGATGGTGTGTGTGAACTTCAGCCAAGGAGCGTCCTGGCGCATAGACAAGGAGAACATAACACAACAGGAAAAAGAAGACTAAAAGGAACAGTTAAAACAGATACGTTTTAAGCTTCAAAGAAGTGACTAAGCCCAAACAGTAGACATATTTACTGTAGAAGGAGCCATATGTATCTGATTGGCGTTCCTTTCAATTTTTCCAGTAAAAACTTAAAGGATTTAGCAGGACTACATCCAACAGCTTCCTGGTCTTAAAGAGCCCTTCTCAACGACATCTTGCTGCCTACTGCCATGGACAATTTCAAAGTTACATTTCAGAGACTAAGTAAGAATGTGGAACTACCGACCAAGTAGTAACAGGTTGCTTTTGCTGACCTATACACCATGACTGTTGATTAAAATTGTGGCTAGGTACGAGTCAATTGCAACCAGATGACCTTGGTTGGTACATAACACTTTTCGTCTCTATTTTTATTTACGTGTTACAGCAAACAAATGATGGACGGAATGCTGACAATGCAAACATTCTCCCCCAGTCAAAAGATCTGGGATAAATCCATTGTTCTGTGGCCCACTACACCACCCCAGTTTGTTCCCAGCCATATGCAAATCAGTCTTGACCCTGTTCCTCATGAGAACAGTCCAGATGTTGGATGGGGATTTCATATAGTGTTAGAATCCAGTCAGATGCCAGATTGGGCTACCATGTGTTCTTCTGTACCATCTGCTATCAAATGTTGCAATTGAATGGAAGCTTTAATAGGTTACCTTAGAAAAGAGGCATGTACAAATGATCCACCTTACCATCATCAAATGTGACTATAGGGGTGGAATGAATCATTGTGTAAATCAGTTTTGGTGGTTTATTTGTATTAATGACACAGTGAAGAATTTGAGAGACAATTGGACCTGGCAATGTTGACATACTGCAGTATTATAGAAAGTGCAAACATGCTAACTTAAAATAGTAAAGCTGACATATTGTGATATCATGAAAAATGTGTTCAAACTGGAACAATAAAGAGATTGGCAGTTCAAGGCATAATGGAAATCCTGTTCACTGTACATAGTAATGTAACATGAGCATTTATTGGTAATAAACAATTCAGTCAAGTGCGTATTATATAACATTTATGAGACTAGAAATGTATGCCATCTCAGATATCAGAATACCTGTTGCATTGTGAGGCAATAAGGGCAATATTTATGGAACAAGTTTAAAGGAGATACAAATGTGGCTTCGCTGGGTTATAATACAACATTGTCATATGTGGTAGTTCGGTTTACATGCTAAGAGATTATACACGACTACACGACATCGGTCTGGGGGGGACGGTGCTCAACTGGTTTCGTTCCTTCTTAGCCAACCGCCGGCAGACGATCTGGGTCCCACCTGGATCTGCCGAAATGCCGCCATTGGGAGTCGGAGTGCCTCAGGGCTCTGTACTGAGCCCTACTCTATTCAACATCCTTATGACCCCTCTGGCGACATTGGCGGAGTCCTATGGGGCCCGGATTGTCTCTTATGCTGACGACACCCAGCTTCTGTTCACCTGCCGTAAGAGCGAAGAGTTCGATGGAGAAAGTATCCGTGAGTGCCTTGGGGCTGTCTTTAATTGGTTCCAACTCAACAGCCTCAAGTGCAACTCGGATAAATCCGAGATACTATTCTTCGGATGCCCATCGGAACCAGATTGGCATGGTTGGTGGCCTGCTGACATGTTCCCTCCAGCTCAGTCATCTAAATGGGCTAAGAACCTGGGAGTCAAAATTGACAATGAGCTGTCGCTCAAATCCCAGGTCTCTACTCTTACGGGAACGTGCTTTGGGATCCTCAGAATGCTGCGTAAGTTCTTTCCTCTTCTATCTGAGGAACATCGGAGGATAACTGTTCAGGCACTTGTAGGATCCAGATTGGATTATGCCAATGTTCTATATCTGGGTCTGCCAAAATATCTCCTTCAGCGTATGCAGGTGACCCAGAACGCTGCAGCTCGAGCGATTTTTGGCCTGCATCGCCGTACTAGTGCCTCTAACCTTCTTTTATCCCTCCATTGGCTTCCTGTACGGAAGAGGATACTGTTTAAGGCCATGACCTTAGCCCATAAGGCCTTGCACGGTAATGGTGCAAAATATCTCCAGAAGAGGCTGGACTTCTACCGACCTACGCGATCCCTCAGGTCGGAAACATTGGCTCTGGCAAGGGTGCCACGTATCAAAAGGGCTAGGCTAGGCGGCCGGTCCTTTAGATTCCTTGCCCCCCAGCTATGGAACTCTCTACCGGTGTCCTTGCGGACTACCTCGAACTTGCTTGCCTTTAGGAAGGACTTGAAAACTTGGCTGTTCTCTGGTTAGTGCGTTTCCCCTTTTTAGGCTCCTGTCTTTTTACTGTTATGTTTTCCAGCTCTTTCTTTGGTCTACTCCTTTGGAGTAGCCGTTGCGCTATAAAAGTCCCATTTTAACATAACATAACATAACATAACATACATATGAGAGGAGATGGACACTAAGAACTACAAATAATGGGACTTCAATGCTGAGAATAAAAACAGAGTCAAGATATAAATAAAGCAGCTTTTTTGTCTCAATATAAAGTTGAAGAAGGCGTGCATCATAGGCTCAGAAACTAGTTATTTCTAAAGACATAACCAGGGCCATTATGGTTTTTGGGTAACAAAATGCAGGGACCTGTACAAGATAGAATGACTCAGTATTAGAGGAGGACATTGTTCCTACTTAACCACTCACCACTGAGAAGGACTTTTAAATTATTGCTGTTTCTATAACTGGCACACATTTCGATAAGAATCTGCCATGTGCACCTTTTATGCAAACATCTTCATATACAGAATGTGTGAGAGCTATGATGTTGATCTTGAATGTCCGGGTCTGGAAATCATATGCTACCACAGTCACGGTCACTGTGCCCACCAGCCTATATGCCCAGCCTCATATGCTACTCCAGTCACAGTCACTGTGCCCACCAGCCCATATGCCCAGCCTCATATGCTACCACAGTCACGGTCACTGTGCCCACCAGCCCATATGCCCAGCCTCATATGCTACTACAGTCACCGTCACTGTGCCCACCAGCCCATATGCCCAGCCTCATATGCTACTCCAGTCACAGTCACTGTGCCCACCAGCCCATAGGCCCAGCCTCATATGCTACTCCAGTCACAGTCACTGTGCCCACCAGCCCATATGCCCAGCCTCATATGCTACTCCAGTCATGGTCACTGTGCCCACCAGCCCATATGTCCAGCCTCATATGCTACTCCAGTCATGGTCACTGTGCCCACCAGCCCATATGCCCAGCCTCATATGCTACTCCAGTCACAGTCACTGTGTCCACTAGCCCATATGCAATGCTGCCTGTAAGAGTTAAATAAACTATCAGGCTGTTGATAGCAGTTACATTCCTCCTACAAACTGAGACACTTTCTGTTGTATGGAATAGTGTCAAGCATTGCTGGCATTTTCTGCTACTGGAGAGGCCTAATCATTAACGTAAGATGGGGGAAACTGGAACATGAAATCATCCATATTAGTTTATTTTGAACCTCATACACAGATCCTTTTGTTTGGGGTTTTATCTTTACATGTATGCATGATTTAGCAAAATAGTTCTCACCATTTAATCCCCTTGGATGTTTTGCTGTTGGCTTCCCTATTTGGGACCTTACTGCCAGTTTCTGCCTTTTAAAATACGTCTGCTGCTGTACAGCTAGGAGAAGAGGCTCTGGGCTGGCTACACATCAACATGTGCAGTTTGAGCATGTAAGATTAACTTCACACTCAGCCCGGTATCTGCTCACAGGTAGCCTGTCACAGAAGGGTCTCTTCAGGGAGTTGGTGCTAACCTAATGTAGGTATTATAATGTGAGTGGGCATTACGAGTGTAAATCTAAAATGATTACAGAATACTATGTGGACTTTTCTGATTTAAATACTATGGGTGATGTTTGGCAACACAGCACAATGTTGCCCCACATAAACCGGGGTATACTGGTCAGGTACTATGCCCAGGGTGCAAATGTACCCCAACCGCAGATCCACTGTCACTTTTGTGTTATCTATACTCCTTATCACATTTGGAGAATTGTCATAATTACTTAACGCAGATTCCAGGCCTTTGTCCAACCTACTGGGACAAGTTAATTACTTTGCTGTCCAAAAATAAGATCAAAGGCCTCCCAACAGCTTATAGCCATTTGCCAGTGCTTGGTGCAGTTCTTGGGAACGAAAGCGGTGGGGATACAATGTACACATTCTGTTTAACTCTTCATACTCTTCATACTGTGGCTGTATTAGGCATGCCCAATCTCACAGAAGCAAGGAATGCCACACCACTCGAGCCAGACACAGGTAGGGCTCCACTTTGACGTTTTGATGTTATGAGGTCAGGCAGCTGTGTCAGTTGGGGGCAAGACCGAAGCCCTTAGGGAAGGTATTTTCAGAGACTACTTCAAGCTACCATGTACCATGATTTACAGGAGAGTTTGGGCAGGGAGGAGGTGATGATGTGGCAATCTAGGATTGGGCAGTGATATCTGACATCCATAACTTTCCACTCCCACCAAAAATTCCCTGCACATGGAAGAGAGGGTTGGAAACTCACTAGACCTGGGAGCGATGATGCCGGAGGAATGCCATGCTGCAATTAAAAAACATTAAAGGTAGATGCTTAGAGCCTAGAGAAAAGAGTGGTCCTACAGATAGAGCACATTACTAAGTTACAGGGGGCAAAAATAAATTTAGAGGTAATGAGACTTAAAGAAAATGCTCCTAGTGGCTAAAGCAGGTCCCCAGGAGCAAAATTACACCTTTCCCATGAAGATCGCCCATACCCGGCTGGAGAAATTGAGGAAAGAAGACCAGACCCCCTGTGCTCCTGTGCCATTATCACAGCAGGATCGGAAGGGCAGGGAGTCAGCCAAGCAAAGCAGGAAAGGGCTCCCTGCACTGCCCCCACATTGTACGCACACAGGGCACCCATGGGGGCGGGACATTTTAAGGTCTGACACTGGGCAATATTTAAAAAATGAAATAAAATTAAAGCCTTCAGGATAATCATCAAAACCACCAAAAATGTATATGAACTGAAAAACATTTCTCTACAGATTTAGACTCTTTCCTACATGTCCTCATTATTTTGGGCTATGTCACAAATGTTTATATATTTTCTGGAATGGTGATCTGCCCAAATGATAATTGGGCATGCTTATGAAATCCACATCAAATAAGGTTCTACAATTGGCATTACAAACGTTTCAGGCCAATTGAATAATTTACTAATATTTCATGCAACGCAGCACGGCAATCAAAGGAGCGCAGAATAGTGCCACATCCACGAAGATATGGCCTTGTTCCCAAGTGCTGGCACACTTTAGGCTGCCTTCTGGTAAGTACATAGCATTATGTCATAGTGTGTGTGTGTGTGTGAGTGGGGGGGTGAATGCCTGATGTCTACCATCGATTTTGCACTGTAAGTATCCCCTTTCAATGCAAAATACTATGCGTAGGCCTAGTGTAAAAACTTTAAAAGTGTGTATGTGCGCTGTACAGTACAACAGATTTGCTCAGTTACTACGTTACACCGGACTTGAGGAGGTGTAATGTTTTGGCACAGTGCTCTACTTTGGTGGAAAGTAAATTACAGTTTAACACTTTGCACTGGTTCATGTCACTTTTGCAACACAAACCTGTAGCATAGTGTTACTAAGTCTGGGTCTTCGTTTATAATATGCCAATAAAAAAATATTGAAGAACTAGCACTATGCATATGTCAAGAATACATTTCCATTGCTCAGAATAATCATTGCAATTGGTTGTGACTATAACAGAGATGTTTCTCAGAGGCAAGCTTTCTATCTCACATCTACAAACGTTTTGCTTTAATGCATAATCATTTACCAACATCCAATTACAGCCAAACACTTTAATGGATTCTTTTTTTTTGTATTCCTTAGAATATGAAAGTTTATGAGTGTATTTCACAACAATTTCATTGCCCGACCTCTTGATTCATTTCCCAGCAGGATAAAAAGCAGCCATTTGAATGCAAAGCAATCACAGATCTTTATGTGGCTTCATAATAGATTCAGTATATAGATGTACTTATTTAGACTGGTAGGCGAATTCCTGGCATGCTCCAGCAGTCTTTGTCCATATGCAAATGACTTCAAACAAATTTGAAGGCATGGTGAAAAGCACATATTACATACCCACTCTATTTTTCGAAGGGGCTGGCAATGTTTTACAATTTCCATTATTTTTATGTGCTCACAACTGTGAAATGTTTCCCTAGCAAGAAGATAACTCTCCCCTCTACAACTCAAAACTAGATTAATTAGTAGCTATAGAGAAATTCCTCTTGTGTAGTCAAGTACAACACATTTTATATATGAGGGTGTGTGTTTATGTGTGTATCTGTGTGTGTGCGTGCGTGTGCGTGTATTTTCGTGCTGATCTGTACATGGGAGAGAAGTAAAGTGGGTGGGGGAGATGTTGTTACATTTTAGATTCAAAAGGAAATGTTGGTCATGACTGCAATCCAAACCGCTAAATGGATTTTTACAAAACTCAGCATGACAATAGAACCTTACTCAGAACATGTGCTTTGCTTTTTTCATAAATTATAAATGTTGCTGAAAAGTTGTACTTCTGTATCGGTGCCATTTAGGATTTGTAGATCCCCTCTGAGTCCTGTAATTAAAAAAATAAAGGAATACATTTTGATGTGGTAGAATTTTTACTGCCAATCCCTTTCAGACTGGGTCCAAAGTTGGTAGTACAGAAAGATCTTCTCCACTCCAGCAATAGAAAATGTTCTATTGTAGTGAGGATATTGGGTACAGGCTCAGTATCCTGACTTTTTTTTTAAAAGGCCATATAAGGGCCTTGGTGAATATACCCTTACCCCAAGGCCTATTGGTGAGACCCTCAAAGGCCTCCTTGGGCCAAATAAAAAAATTCAGATGATCCATGGTACCTTTACAGGATTCATAGATCCTCAACTTGTAAAATAGCATCAATTGTCTGCAGTATGGCTATCATGCATTCAGTGATCAGGGTGCGGAAACTGCAAACCTTTATAAGGGGCAGCAATAGCTGGTGAAGCTTGTCCTGGTTTTGTGGTACCCAAGCATGAAGCTTGTCTTGGACAATTCAGTCCAGGAGTTGGCCCTGAGGGCAGTTCCCACAGGACATGCCCATGGCTGCACTGTCAGGGTTGACTGCAGTCAGTTGGGGACCATACCTAGCCAAATACGTAAGCTCAGTTCCTGGCAGAAGTTGTCTGCATGACAGCCAGTATTCTAGAGGAACAGGGCATCATCTAAAACCTGCCCAACATACTGGCAAAACCTAGGGTCTGCCTAGCACCTAGAGGCCTGTTTGCTTGCTCAGGTAGGGAGGAGTGTGTTTGGCCCAGAAGGGATTTAAAGCTAGATTCATCAAAGTAAAATCGGCTCGCAAAGGGCCAGATTGTGAGAAGCTGGCCCTTTGCGAGCGCAATTTTTGCATTTGGGATTCATCATCCCAAATGCAAAAATCGCTATTATAGAATTCGCAAATTTGCGAGGAATTGCATTTAAGGAATCTCTATTTGAGATTCCTTAAATGCAATTCACGAAACATTTAAAAATTGCGAATTCGCAATTTTTTTTGCCACTATTTACCGCGAAGTCAAACCTTGTGGTAAATAGAGGAAACTTAGAAAAATGCACTTAAGTGCATTTTTCTACGTTGTATGTTACACACACACATGTCCTTAGGACATGTGTGTGCGTAACACCAGTATCCAATATAATTTCAGGGGTGCAACAGGGTGTCCTTGGACACCCCTGCACTCTTGAAATCGCAAACTCAACATGCGAATCGCTAATTGCGATTCGCACATTGATATGTCTTCCTATTGTATAGGAATGGGGAGTTATTCCTTATTTGCGATTAGCAATTAGCTAATCGCAAATAAGGAAGCTGTAGAAATCGCAATAAATATTGCGATTTCTACATGAATCCCGTTTTGCGAGTCTGTAATAGCGATTCCTTAATAATCGCTATTACAGACTCGCAAAACATGCCGATGATGAATCTATGTGAAAGTCTGTTCATGATGAGCAGCTGATTAGTGTTACTGGAATGTGGAACACCCAATACAGAGTGACTAATACTGTGAGGGCAACCACTGTCGACCAAGACAAGCAAGATCACCCATTCTCCCTACCATGGTGCATGTGGTGAACCATCTGAAGATACTATTATCTCAAGACCACCGTGGTCTGTTCGCCTGTATACAAATAGACGAGTGCTGCTGCTGATCACTGTGTAATGTGCTGAAGAGGATTATTCTCATTGCTGTTTGCAAGAGCCCACTCCCTCAACTAAGAATCTCTGTCCAACTTTCTACATCATTCAACACAATCAACCAGCCCATCTTTATCCAACAACTTAATGAAGCATATCCAAGGTTCTACACCTCACTGGATTAGCTCCTTCCTTACAGGCAACACCCAGTTTGCCAGCCTGACCCCATCAACTCAGACGTTGTCAACCTCATCTATAGAGATTTACATGGATCCTCACTCACTCCTACCCTGTTCAACAACTACATGACCCCACTCACCAGGATCACCCTTGTCGATGTACTCATATCCTATTCCAATTCTCTCTCTCTGGAAAGATGCCAAACACCGGTACCAATTCTTCAGCGAGCAGAACTAAAGTCAAAAGATGCATGAAATCCAACTGCCTCAAGCACTACAGTAGCTGCAGTAATCTTTGACAAAAACAACTCACTCTGGGATTCCAACTGGATGCCTGCTTAATTGTGACCCCCAACCCTTCCGACAACTGATGCAAAACACCTGAGGGTAGTAATTGACAGTCTTACACACTATTTGCATGTTTGGTAGTATATAAAAAAGAGCAATTAGCTGGTAAGGACAAGAACCCACAGTCACCCGAAGGTGACAGGCTACATCATAGGTCTCCCTCCTCGCACAAGGCCCACTAGTGTGGGCTACAACTCCGAAATATACTGGGAGGAGCGGAGGTGTTTTTTGATGAGCATAATGGTAATGCTGATCAGTGAGGGGCAGATTGCAAAAAAGAAGAATACAGTATTATTCAAACTATCTCCAGGTGGGTAAAATACTATTTTATTCTGGTGCCCCCATCGGAGAGTATTAAAAAGTGCATAAGGACCGGGTGTAACAACTACCCAGTGGGTCAACATGTTTCAGTCCCTTGACGAGTATCTAAAGTCTGCAGGAATTCATCAGGACCAGTGATAAACTGTCACTCTGCTTTCATAATAAAATCAAATACTAGCCATACACTCGACTCAGTGATTTACTGGGTAAATTATTCTTGTTTTCACCTATGGCGCTAAAATTAAAAGAAAACCGCAGTTGCTCATATTTTCATTAATTTATATCCTCATTTTGCAAACTTAGGGATAAATAGGTGTACGGCAGGTTGTCCATCAGCATCAAACACACTTGTGGAGGGGTAGTGAAGGGGTTGTGAACAGGGCAAAGGAAAAGGAGATATGATTCTTACATGATACATAAAGACATATTCCATTCTCAAAGCATCAAACACATCAGCAGGAATTTGTAAGTATGTATAATGCTCTAAGATAGACCTGGATTATTATTCATCCTTATCACAATTATGTATCACTTTTCCATATGCATTTTACTGTTATCCTATATGAATATTTTATAAGGGGAAAATGTCAGAGTCTATCCTGATAATCATCTACCACTTATTTCAAACTCAAAGAAAACCCCAAGTGTTTTTATAAAACACATATTTATGGTATTCCTAAAACAAGAGATACGTTGAGCTTGCACAACTTGCAGCCACTCAAAAAAAGTTGGGGGAGGTACATAAATACCAACCGGGTTGCGTGCTGCATTTACAGCGTGATTCTTTTCACACAATTAACCTGCAAAAATAAACCCATCGTCTCTACAACAGGCATATTTACGTAAATGGGCAGTACTTGGTACAATCAATATGTCTCATCAACATTGCATGCCCTTAAATACATGATATATTCTGAAAACCATCTCCGAAGAAGTGGCTGGCGAGAGCATATGTGCTGTCGCTGGCGTTACTTGTATAAAACTATCATACCAGAACTATTTCTCAAGCTGTAGTCATTAGTGCCAACCTCGAAGTGCTTGGGCTCATGGGATTAGTAGTTCTACCTTATGAAACTATGCAGGAAAACTACAGGGAGCTTTGATTCCAGACACAATCATTCGATATTGCTGCCATTGGTTTTTTGAGTATATAAAACACTTTATTTCAAAATTAGTTGGGCCAGTAAGGTAAAGATGAATTAGACATCCAACGTCTTCAAAATATGTTCAATAGTGATCACCCAAAAGTGCTGGGACTTCTGGGACTAGTAGACGTTTCAATGAGGAAGACTACTTTACATTCAAAACACTGTTAGAAGAGTATGGGGAAAATCTTCTGATATTATTAACACTGATTTTTTAATTATATGGAAAAGGTGCATTTGGATCCACAATTTGTCGGAACGATCAACAAGACATCCAGCATCATGTTCAGCCTTCTATCTATCTTGATTTGATTTAGTACGATTTTACCCCCATGCACCACTTCTGATTCCTTATCATTTATTTTATTTATTTAATTTAATGTTTTATGGAGCGCAAACTTCACCTGTGAGGATATCAGAGCGCTTTACACAGTTTACAGAGGTAAGCAAGCAAAAAGCCTAAAGTACAGAAATATACAAAGGTTGGCGTGGAGCAGGGGAGCTGGGAGCATAGGGGCAAAAGGGGAAACAAGTGTATGGTTACAGTTATAGTTAGAATCAGTAAAAACAGAGGGAAACAACCATAACAACGCACTACCATTACAACAAAACTTTTACAACGCAAGATCCATTACAACGCATGCTTTTACAACGCATGCCATTACAACGCAGATGCTATTACAACGCATGCCATTACAGTGTAAGTATGGGTAAGTATTTCATTAAAATATTATTAATTTAATTTTAAATTAATTTTCTTAAAATAATTATAATTTAATTTATTATAATAGATTTTAATATTTTAATTATATTTAATTTTAATTACATTTATTTTAACTACATCGCTGCTGTGGTTATTTTTCCCCTGTGCTGAAAATTGCCAATTTGCTGGTGTCATGACGAGCTCAGCTCGTCATCAGCACAGCTCAACTGTGCCTCATGACGAGCTCAGCTCGTCATGAGCATGGAAGGGGTTAATTAAACCCCCTGGAGTTAAAATAGTAATTTTAACCCCTACACCATCCAGCACCTACCCTACTATTACACCCCCCTGGAGTTAGAATAGTACATTAAATTGTTTTAAATAAAATTAAAAATTAATTTAAATAAATTATTTTAAAAAAATGTAATTACATGAAAATTAAATTAATATTAATAAAATGATATACTTACCTATACTTACGTTGTAATGGCATGCGTTGTAATAGCATCTGCGTTGTGATGGCATGCGTTGTAATAGCATGCGTTGTTATGGACCTTGCGTTGTAAAAGTTGCGTTGTGATGGTGAATGTATGCGTTGTAACATCATACATTCAAAACAGAAGCCCCACATTTTCTCTACGGGTTGAGTTGGTGATCTGAGGAAGAAGCAATAGTCTTAGATTCGTCAGGCACACTGTGGTGGTTGAGAGCAGGCCTTAGACGAGGAATTTACCCAAGAGGAAAGTTTTGGGCTCCTTCTTGAATCATGCTAGCGAACAGATTTTTCTGATGGCGGGTGGGAAAGAGTTCCAAATTCTTGGTGCTGCCCCGGATAACGCCCTATTGTAGGTTCTTTTTTTCTGAAAACAGGCAGGTTAGAGCAGGATGTTTCTAGTGGACCGGGAGTTCCTGCTTCAGCCAGACACCACAAGTTTCTGTGCCAGATAAGCAGGGGCATTTGCGTATAGGGCCTTTTGTGTAATGCATGCCAGTTTCAGCTGTATTGTGGCCTCTAGAGGGAGCCAGTTTAGTGCTTTCATAGGTGGAGGTAGTTTGGCAGCCGCGTTGAGGGAGGCTTTTAGAGTAACAGGGAGACATTGGTAATTCTGTGAGGGTAGACATCCATATTCCAGTCTAGAGATGACTAGTGCTTGGATTGCCATTTTTTAGTCAGGAGCATCGATGAAAGGTTTCAGCTTCAACAGGTAGCTTAGGTGGAATCTTGCTGATCGAGTAAATGTGGTCTCGCATGTTCAGGTTACAGTCAAGGATTATGCCCAAAGATTTGGCAGAGTCCACAATGGTCGGCGGGCAGTTTAAGGCTGTGATGGCCTTGATCCACATCTGAATCTCCGGGTTGGATTTTGAGGGGGAGACCAGGAGAAATTCAGTTTTCTTTGCGTTGAGTTTTAGTTGGTAGGGGCTAGCCATTGGACAGTTAGTTTCAGGATCTTGTTCAGGGAGAAGATCTCCTCGAGTGATGCAATATTGATGCAATATTGATGTATATTTGGGTGTCGTCTGCGTACATATGGTAGGAGATGTTGGCTGTATGAAGAACTTGAGTTTGTGGCTCTAAGTAAAGATTGAAGAGGGTGGGTGAAAGGAGAACCTTGGGGGACTTTAACCGTGAACGGGGTGGGAGCTGATAGGTTGTGGAGGAAGGATCTGCCCCACTCTAGGACAATGCCATCCAAACCCATCCTGAGTTTGAGGCGTTCTAGTAATTTTTCATGGTTGTCCATATCGAAGGCGGAGGATAGATCTAAGAGGATTAGAAGGCAGGTTTTGACTTGGTCAAGGGCTTGGAGGGCGCCGTCCACGATGTGGAACATAGTAGTTTCCATGCTGTCTCCCAGTTGAATCCAGATTGGAAGTCATCAAGTATGCAGAAGTTGTCGATGTGCTGACTTAGTTGCTGTTGTACACATTTCTCCAAAGCTTTGGCTAACAGAGGGATATTGGAGATAGGTCTGAAATTGTCAGGGAAGGCTGGATCCAGCGATGTTTTTTTTAATATAGGGAGGACTTGGCCGGCTATCAAGTGGCCTGGAATCGATCCCTGCTAGAGAGAGGTGTTGATTATTGCAGTCCACCAAGGAACATTGGCTTGGGAGGCAGCAGCAAGGCAGTTGGAAGGTAGTGGAAAAAATAGCCAATATCCAGCTCATGAAATTCCTGGAAGAAGGCTGTTGTCTCCATCCATCAAAATCCGGCTTTAGGGCCAGGCACTCAATAGAAACCGCCCTCCTTTTCTCCATGGAAATTCTCCGGCAAAAAGTGGACGAGGGTCAGACAGCGGCTTTGATATTATTAGACCTGAGTGCGGCTTTTGACACCGTATCGCACATCACACTGCTGACTCGTCTTACGGAAATCGGAGTGGGAGGAATGGCTCTGAAATGGATCTGCTCATTCTTAATGGACAGAAGTTTCCAAGTGCACTGCCCCCGTACAAATCTACACCTCGGTGGTTAAGGCAGGGAGTGCCGCAGGCCTCAAGTCTGAGCCTCACGTAATTTAATCTGTACATGGAGCCCCTGGCACGGATTGTGGAATCTTATGTGGTGGAGATTGTGTCATACTCCGATGACACACAATTGGTGATCACCCTCTCCCAAGATCAGACTGAGGTGGCTGCCAATTTCTCCTCCTGTCTTTTGGCATTAGCTGGATGGATGAATGACAACTGCCTGCGTCTTAATGGGAATGAAACTGAGCTACTAATGATCGGAAGAGCTCCATCTATTTGGTCACCAGTTTGGCGGCCTGCTGAGCTCGGACCTACACCTACTCCCTCAACCCATATGAAGAACTTAGGTGTCCTATTGGACACCAATCTTTCTTTTGAGCAGCACATTGGTAGATTGGCAGGCAAATGTTATGGTATTCTGAAGACCATACATACATTTCTTGATCTTCTTCCTATAAAAAGAAGGAAAATGCTGGTGCACGCCCTAGTCACTCCTCACCTGGACTATTGGAACTCTCTGCTCATTGGACTGAACGTGAAAAGGGTGCAACAACTTCAGTGTGTCCAAAATGCTGCGGCACGACTTGTCCTGAATATACCTAGAAGGGCATCAGGGAGGCGTGCCTTGGCAACTCTCCATTGGCTCCCCATACATGAGCGTATCCTGATTAAGGTGCTGTGCATTGCCCACCGCATAGCACAAGGAAAAGATCCTGCCTATCTCCAAAAGCTTCTGGCAATTCATCGCCCTAAGCGTAACTTGAGATCGCTTGGAAGTATGCAGTTTCTGGTACCTCGGATCTATAAAGCACGTATGGGAGGGCGCTCCTTCAGACACTTAGCATGAAAATGTTGGAATGAACTCCCCGTTGAACTCTGTATGTAGCCGCCTGAAGCAAGGTTCCGCTTGATCCTAAAAACCACTTCTTTCTGAAGGACTAACCCTGTAGTGGTGTCTTCACTTCCCCCCTTCTTTAGTTGCTGATCCATGGTAAACGACTTGCTCCTGGTTGGACTGCATCCGTAGCGCGGGGACACACTGATATAGTGTAACCAGGAGCTCTAGAAATGTTTTTATTATTATTATTATTATTATTATTATGGTAGCGTGTCATTGAAGTGGTTATTTGGGTTTAAGGTTGAGAGGATTTTAGAGATGGACTCTTTGTCATAGTATTCTAAGTCGGTCCCGAAGCTTGGTTGTTAGGTGTGGCCAGTGAGGGTAGTGCAAAAAGGAGGGGGAAAGCCGGAAGGGGTTGAGAGTAAATGGCGGTACTGAGTTCGATTCTTAATGCCATTATTTTATCAGAGAAGAAAGAGGAGAACTCCTCCGAAGATATTAGAGACTTAGGAGATTCTTTCGGTGTTGTAGCCAGTTTATTTGATTGATGTTTGACCAGTTCAAAGAGCTTGTGGGTTCTATTCTTGGCATTCCATAATTCCAATCTGAAGTATTATTTTTTGAATTGAGGATGTGCTTGTTGTAGGAGTTTCTTGCCTGATGGAGAAGTTTAAGATATTTATTTATTTATTTATTTTGGCGATTTTTAGAGCGCGCAAATACCCATGGGTGTCTCGGCGCTGTAATTGCAGAACTCTCAGGGGGGGGAAGGGAGGTTTAGGCAGGGAACAACCATGTCTTTAGTTTTTTTCTGAAGTTGAGAAGGGTCGGATTACACTTGATGTGTAGAGGAAGTGTGTTCCACAGTATGGTTGTTGCCACGGAGAAGCGTTTGTCGCCCCAGTTGGCCCTTCTTGTACGGGGGACCATGAGTAAGTGCGCTGAGGATGACCGCAGGGCTCTTGTGTGTTCAAGCGGTCGGAAGGCTCTTCTTAGGAATAGAGGTCCGTGATCGTGGATAGCCTTATATGCTACGCATAATGCTTTAAATTTGATACGGCTCCTCACCGGTAGCCAGTGTAGCTGTCGGATGTAGGGGGAGACCGATGCAAATTTAGGGATGGATAGCAGTGTCCTGGCTGCTGCATTCTGCACTGTTTGCAGTTTATTGAGGACCTTTTGTTGTGCATTGAGAAGCAATGCGTTGCAGTAGTCAGTTTTAGAGAATACTAAAGTACTGACTAGGGTTTTGCCTGCATGTGGAGGAAGGTATGGAATTAATTTTTTTATCCTTTTTAGTATGTGGAAGGAAGAAGAAACCACTGCATTGGCATGTTGCTGAAATGACAGCTTGTTATTGAAGATAACGCCCAGGTTGCGTACCTTCGTTACAGGTTCTGGGGGTTGTCCCATCTGGTGGGGCCACCATTGTGGGGACCAGGTAGGTTGTAGCCTCCCGAATGTCATCACTTCTGTCTTATCAGAATTGAGTTTAAGACAGTTGGATGACATCCAGGAGCTTATTGCCTTCATTCCCGTTTGGAAATTGGCTGCCACCGAGATTCCATCGTTGTATATCGACAGCACCAATTGGGTGTCGTCGGCATAGGTAGTGAGGGAGATTCCGCAGGATTTTATGACCCTCGCCAGGTCCGACACATAGATGTTGAATAGTGTCGGACTTAGCGAGGATCCCTGCGGTACTCCACATGGCAGGGAGAAGGTCTGGGATGTGAAGTTGCCTAGTTTTACAGTTTGCGGACGGTTTGACAGAAATGAGGCCAGGAGGTTTTTAGCTTTGTCTGTAATTCCTATGGCCTCGACACGGTCGATCAAGGTGGCATGGTCGACCGTGTCGAAGGCCGCAGATAGATCGAGGAGTATCAGTACTGCGGCTCCTCCGTTATCCATCATGGACCTAATCTCATCTGCTGCTTTTAGCAGTGCCGTCTCCGTTCCGTGGCCTTGTCGAAACCCAAATTGGGTGTCATCCAGTAGATTGTTGTGGTGAATGTAATTTGACAGCTGGGTATTCATGATCTTTTCAAAGGGCAGGCGATGGGCCTGTAGCTAGCAGGCAGGAGAGGGTCTAGGCTGGGTTTTTTGAGTAGCGGTTTAATTATTGCTTTTTTCCATACCGGGGGGTAGACACCAGATGCAAACATTGCATTGCAGATGGTGGTTAGAGGTGGAGCAATAACTTCCGGGATGAGGTTGAGGATGCTTGGGGGGCAAGGATCTAGAGGTGAACCAGATTTGGTTCGAGCAATCAGGGGTAGGGTGAATTCGCAGGTGCTAGGTTCGAAACCTGCGAATATGGGGCCAGTATCAGCGATCGAGTGAGGGTGCACTACGTCGGGTGTGAATGTGTTGAAAATGGCTCTGACCTTGTCCTCGAAGAAATTTGCCAATGAATCAGAGAGGGCTTGAGATCCTTCTGACTGGGGAGCAGGTGGGTTAGACAGGTATGTTACTACTTGGAATAGTTTCCCTGAGGAATTTTTAGCCTGATTAATTTGGTTTGTGTAGTACGTGGTTTTCTCTGTTTTTATGAGTTTTTTATAGTTAGAGAGGGCGCTTTTGTAAATAATCTTGTCAAACGTATTAAAGTTACGGCGCCACTGCCGTTCAAGGTTTCTGCAGTGCTGGCGCTGGAGTCTAAGCGGCTCAGAGAACCAAGGGGCTGAAGGAAGTTTTCTACTCCGATGGGAAGTTTTGGACGGTGCTAATTTATTGCAGGCTTCGATCAGATTCTCCATGTAAGTATCTGAGGCTGCCCAGGTACACAGCAGAGGGGTGCTGTCTCCAGATTCTTTCAGATTGCTGTAGGGATCTCCTCTCCAAGTTGAGGAAACCAGAGAACCAGGGGTTTCGGTCTTTGATTTGTGATCTTTTTAGTTTTAGAGGAGCAAGGTCATCCAGAATGTTCGATATAGGAGCTGAGTAATGTTTATTGAGGTCACTGACCATAGTTATATGCAAGGGGGGTCAGATTTGCAGTGAGCCTCCAGTTTCATAAGGTCAAGATTTTTTGTGTCTCTGATCCAGGGTTTGGGAATCACCGGTTGTGGTATCTTTGTCTTGTGGGTCCCAAGTAAAACGAAGGAGACGGCGTGGTGGTCGGACCAGTCACATGGTTATATGGAGATAAGCTTGACTGAGGATTCCTTAGAAATGATCCAGTCAAGGGTGGCCCCTTTTGAGTGAGTTGGCAAAGAGCAGGCTTGAGTCAGGGCATGATCAGTGAGGAGGTCTTTGATGGCGTTGATGTAGGGTTATTTAGGGTTGTTCCAATGCAGGTTGAAATCACCAAGGAAAATCTGTTTGGCATTCGAGGAAATCTTTGTTGTGATGATTTCCAAGAGGTGATCGGTGAAAGAGTCGCTCAAACCTGGGGGGTGGTAAAAGATGTGCAAGTTACAAAGATGTAATGAGTTGCTGCAAATGGAGAGGGCGAGATATGCGCAGGAGTCAGTGGTGTCCGCTAAGAGTTCTGTGACCAGTAGGCAGGATCGGTAGAACATTTCCTTTTGGAATGTCTGTCCAGTCTAGCAATGTTGTAGTTAGGAGGGACTAATAAGTACATGCAAGGGGAAGAGGATTCAGTGAGCTAAGATTCAGTTAGTATAGCTAGGTCTAAATTTTTGTTCAGGATGAGATCAGCAATATTAGCGGCATGCTTAACTGCTGATTGGCAATTGATTAGGAGACAAGATAGGGGGAGTCTGGGGGAGTGTCAGGGGTCTGGACGGACAGGAATACAGGCGCGAGGTTGCTTTTTACCACACTTCTGTTATATAGGATAGCTGACCTGTTTGGGTTGATGGTGACCGCGCTGATGGGGTGTTCAGGACTCGCATCTAGTCGGTGAGGGATGGCTTGAACAGAGTTGTGGTCTTGTCGGATGGCTAGGATTTTGTTTCCCATGAGGTTCAGTGGAGTAGAGGTGGCAGTGGTAGAATTGTAAGAGAGTGTAAGAGCTCAAGATTCCTCCTCTGAAAGGTGGCAGGGTTGCTTGAGCGGGCGAATATGTCTCAGAGGTAGCAGAAGTGGGTGCTTGGGAGGCACGGCGATCTGTGGAGGGGAGGATTGAGGTGGCTTGAGGTTAGCAAGGGAGAGTTCGGCAAGGTGAAGGAGGTTCATAAGGTCCAGAATGGAGCTACGGATGCTCTGGGTGATTAGCCGCTCTGAGTGCAGAATACCGAGATCAATATAGGCTGGAGATGCTAGAGGAGAGCAGGGCAATGGTTCAGGAGCAGTGCAGGTGGCATATAAAGGTGGAAAAGGAGAGAGGTTAGCTTGAGCCGACTCTAGTGTCTTTGGAGGTGTAGCAAGCTCACGGTTATGGAAGATGGCTGGCGGGGAGGTAAGCAGAGGTCTTGGGGTGACTCTGTTGGAGGTGCCGGGGGTGAGCTCTAATGGTTAGGGTGATCAGTGTTGGGGGCCAGTGAAGGGCTAGTTCAAACTGAGTCTGGGGTCTTTGGGAACTTACTAGACTTCCAGTTGGTTGGGTGCGTGAGGTGGGAGGTGATCAAAGGTGTAGGGGAGAGTCCAAAACTAGAGTCAGTAGACATGCTGGGGGTAGGATGAACTGTGATGGAAGCCATGGGGGGGTATTTGAGTGGCTAGGCACAATAGGCTGGCAGGACAGTGGGCCATTGGCGCACAGGGTTTCTTAGGAGGGTGAAAAGGTCTGTGAATTTATTAAGGTTATTGGTTCAGGCTTGGATCAGAACAACGCAATTTTTGTAGAGGGTGATGGATGGTGAGGTCCGGTCAGAGGGTAGAAGAGGGGGCAATTGTGAGTTTGGTGCCATATGGAGTGTTTCCTGTTGAGCGAACGTTCAGTGTGCCCAGGTTTTGTGCAAGGCGGTGGATATTTTGGAATAGAAGATAAGGTAATTTATGCAAATGCCACTGTCCGCGTTGAAGCGCAGGTCGGATATCAGCGTCTCAGGGTGGCTTTTTAGGGTGGCGTGCTTTAATGATTTAGCAGCGGTTTTGGAGAGGTTGGGGGGTTATACCAGAGTATAGGAGTTTTCCCCAGTCCACGTCAGGACAGGACATGACATGTTGGTTAGGGTAGGGCACTGATGTGTGTAAAAGGGTAATAAGGCAGCGGAGGGGATGGGTTTCCCGGAAAACAGGCATGAAGGAGGCAAGTCTCACAGGAGTGTTTCTCATAGGTCACCAAGGCGAGGTGGCTTCTTGGGCGCGCATCAGCTATTCAACTGGGCAAGAAGTGTAGTCTTCCAAGAACCTAATATTAGAGGTGGTCTTAAGGTGCGCAAACAAGAGTCAGGAAGGACATTAGTGTAGTTGAGAGCAACTACGGTAGACTATAGAAGACACTAGTGTAGTTAAGAACAATATGAAGTTGTAGCCCGCAAATTAACAAATAGATGAGACTTCAGGCACAGCAACGGAACAGTGAGGTCCAACAATAAAGTTTTGAAGCAGGGCCATCTTAAGGTCAGGCACAGTGAGGCGAGTCGAGGATGTCTTGAATGGTTGCCATTTTGGAGTCAGGCATGGGGTTTGGGCAGAGTTTACTAGCTGTACAGGTATATCTATTAGACCAACACATACTCAGAGTGCAGTAATGCATTTTAATTTAGGGTGACTGCAGAGCTGAGCATGTGTCATTCAATATCCTACGCAATGCCTCTATATCATATGTGCTTTTGGGAGGATAAAACACTCCTTTAGAAACCCTATGTGTGGTAATATATAATATTAATCGACACACAACTCACCATCACCTGCCAAGTCAACACAGTCTCTGTCTCCTTCTTCCACATACTTGTAGTGCTGAAGAAGATCAACAAATGGCTCGGACCCAACATATGCATAACCATCATACATGCCCTCATAACCAGCTAGCTGGACTACGGCAGCTCACTCTATGATTGAATTAATGTACAACTGGCCAGAACACTCTAGACCATACAAAAGTCAGCGGCCAAGCTCTACCTCTACCTCCCATCCTACACTCACATCACGTAAACCCTTCCTGGTACAGTGTGCGCTATACAAATTCACTTACCTACATAACAGAACACAACATAACATTATTATTATTTATTATTATTATTATTATTAATAATGAATTTTATATAGCGCCTGGTTACCCTTGGGCATCCCCGCGCTGTTCCAGAAGGAAACACTGCCACTGTAGACACCAGAACTAGACAGTGAATAGATAAGTTTTTAAAAGTTTACGAAACCGAAGAAGGCTCGTTTCCGAGCGTAAGTGCAAAGGGAGAGAATTCCACAGCGTGGCCACATTTACAGAGAATCTTCTACCCCCGGTTCTTGCCTTCCTCACCCTCGTGATCTGCAGCAGGTGTTGATGGTCAGAACGAAGGGAGTGAGAGGCCTTGTAAGACTGAACCATATCCCCTAGGATAGGTGGGCCTTTCCCCTGCAGAATTTTGTGGGCCATGCAGAGTGACTTAAATTTAACCCTCTCTCTGACAGGGAGCCAGTGTAGCGCCTTCAATGCAGGGCGAGCAGATTGACGTCTAGGGAGGCCCGTAAGAAGCCTGGCGGCCGCGTTCTGCACTTGTTGCAGTTTGTTCAGGGTAGATTCTGGGGCACCCAGGAACAGCGCATTGCTGAAGTCCAAGCGCGAGATGATAAGCCCCTGAATAAGTAACCTCCTGGAGGCCACTGGAAGGAGGGGTAAGATCTTCCGGGCTGATCGAAGCAGGCCAAAACACACGCCAGCGGTCTTTTTAGCATGTGTTTTAAAGGAAAGGTCCTGCTCGAGCCACACCCCCAAGCTCTTGAACTCCTGCTTGGGGGTGGGTACTGGTCCCAAGCAATTGGGCCAGCTGCTGGGAGATAGAGATAGAGAGGAATTCCCCAGCAGCATCAGTTCCGTTTTGGAGCCGTTAAGCTTGAGGGCTGAGCTGCACATCCACGTGAAGATGTTATCAAGACACGTGTGCAGCCGGTCGGGATGGTGAGCCGACTGGGAAAGGCCTACCACCATCTGGGTATCATCTGCATAGCTGATGATCTTGATACCCAGAGGCAGTACCACACTCTCCAGGGGGGCCATATAAACGTTGAATAAGGTAGGGCTCAACGATGAGCCCTGTGGCACACCACACTGGAGAGGTAACGAGGATGATTTCTCGTGGCCTCGTAAGCTTGCAGATTTCAGTTCAGTCTAACATGTAGCATGATACGTTAGGTGTGTGGTCTAGAGAATGCACATGCTGATGCTGAGCAGGTGAATGTGAAGAATATTTGAGATAAGAATTGGCAGTAAAAATGTTTGAATAAAGAATGGAATGGCATACTCGGTTCCAATAGAGGATTTGGAGGAGTGATAAACTGCACCTAAGAATTTATAGTAGGAAGAGAAGATGCATGTTTTTGTTGAAAAGATGTAAAAGGGAGCACAGAAATGCAACTCTCAATATGGTTGTGAGTTCATACCAAAAAAGATCAAAACAATTGCAGGGAATGCCCAAAAGTCAAAAACATCAACTGAAACAATTTCAGTTTGCCTGCAAAGATAGTAATACAAAGTAATATGTTAATGTAAGACAGCAGTGTAATCCTACAATGTTGGCACCTCTAGCTTTTCCATTTACCCCTATACTGAATGTAGGTATAACATCTCCGAGTTTGGCTACTTGAAGATCCTGTTACTCTTGAATTTCTAAAAGACACTTGCAAAATGCTTTAGGAAGACTATTCATAGTTATTATGGTAAATGATCCACCATTCTGGCCTATCCGGGTGGTAACTTATCAATCTTATGAACAAAGACAAGTAAATGTAAAAAATTGTGATGACTGATGGTATTGTTTATTTTGTGTTTTCTGTAAAGAGTGAAGCAACATTTTTAGCTAGGTTATTTGCCATCGCAATGCACAGCACTTTGCAGTGCCTTTGCATTACAACAGTACACCTACAGGATCTCAGCTGCCTTTCGTTTCAATTATGCCAACCCATCTGGTGCACTACCAGTCATTGAACTTGAAAAGCATCAATCTCAGGGTGCATGAGATGACCTTCCCTTGATTCCTCAAGTCAGGACATAAAATTGAATTGATTCACATACATAAATCAGAGTATGTGAGGTTGGTGCGAAGGATATGATCGACACATCTCCCTAACAAAACGATTTACGTCAAAAAACACAATTTATATAAATAAGCTCTTCAATATCTTCAAGTGAACTGTCCTTAGTTTCTTCAAAAGGAGTGAGGTGATAGACTGAGAGATCAATTTCAGCCTTGTAAACATAGAGGTAAGTCTTGTGCCCTGTGTTTCCTATGTATGGGGCCTTTAGTGTTCCTCAGCCGACTCCTTACAAGTATTATGCAAACTGTTGGGAGTGGCTTGGTTTGGTTAATAAAGTTTGTGACGCAGTGAGTTCAGTTAACGGTTGTATGTTGAAAAATGAACATGTGCAAACCAGAGCTCCATGTGTGGTGTGGACTGGTACATGCTCCTGGGCTAGGGAGGATGTTACAACTGGCTGTGAGATAGGGGACACCTGCCCTCAAGGATACAAGACTGCTCCCCTGAGAATTTGCCATGGTCCATCAAACATCTTTTGTGTGCTACGTGCTACCCAAGAAGTTGTCTACACTTGAAGTTAAAGTGCAACTCCGGATCTTGAAAAAGGTTAAGTCCCTACGGAGGAGCACAGTGAGCCAGCCAGGCAAACAATCTACTGGCAAGGCAGAAAAAATAAATACTGCACACAGAATAACACAGACCCAGCACCAACACAAAGCAGAAATGGTGAAGAAAGTGACAACCAGGTACAAAGAAGAACTAAAGGCAGTGACAGCCAGGTGCAAGAAAGTGATAAGGGCAGAGACAACAAGGTGCAAAGAAACGCCAAAGTCAGTGACAGCCAGGTGCAAGAAAATGATAAAGGCAGAGACAACAAGGTGCAATGAAATGCTAAAGACAGTGACATCCAGGTATAGAGAGTAAAAGTGCACTTACCAGTGTGAACAAAGGAAGTGTCTCCTGACCTCGAAGCGGATTTGGTCAGATACCAGTGCATCCTAAGTAGCCAATGGCATTCAAGCTGATGAAAAGCCAGTCAGAATAGTTACATTTTTCAATGGAGCGCCTAATACGGTGCAGCTATATTCGGAAATCACCACCTACAGTTGATAGCACCAAAAAGCAGAATATTGCCGCCAGATGAACTGCTTGGATCAAAATGCTTGAGGATGTTATATATGCTATAGACGAAGCAGATGACAAAAAGATCATCAAATATTTAAAGAACCTTGCAGGTGATGGAGTAAAAGAAGTGACAAAGAAGATGTCATAATTTGATTAGGTATTGTACCGTCAAATCAAGAAACTTTGGACTCCAAATCCAATACAATGTTGAATGTTGATTATGAACACTGCATAATCAACCGAACATTGACCACAACCTGGTTAGATGATGGATGGGTTTGTTGAGAAATTTGATAAGTTCATAAAGCCTTGAAAGTTCAGTGAATTAAATGATGAAGAAGCCTTGCATCTTAAAGTTATCGATGATTGTCTCTCCTATTCATTCCGTTGACGTATGCAGTATGAAAAGCTCAGTGCTCATGGCTGCAAGAGCAGAGACATGTGCTGATTGACAGGCTGCTGATACGGTTGTTGGAACAACCCAAAATGAATCAGCATTGAGCATGAAAAGTAAGCCGAAACAAAGAGGCAGAGGCCCATAGCGTGACATCTCCAAAGGAAAAGAAATTGTGTTTCCTCTGTTGGGTTTTTTTCCACATGAAAATAAATGTCCCCGCTATTAGACGCATATGCAAAGACTGCGGGAAAGAAAATAATTTCAGAACAGTTTGCAAAGCAAAAGACAACCTAAGTGCGTCATGAAGAGACAAGTAGATGGATGTCAGAAAGTTCCTGGAGCTCTTTAGACACTCAGTCAAAGGGAAATCCCTGGGTGCACATACATCTAGAGTTAATAATATCCTTACACGCACAGTTCACGCATGCCGAATTAAACACAGGAAAAATAATACAATCACTCTATGATAACCTAAAATCAATTTCCACACCAAAATATTGAACGTTCACAATCTGATTTTAATGAAAATATTAAAAGAATTATACACACAGTAGCAAGTTAAAATTTCAAAGAACAATCTTTGAAAATAAGGTTAAAACAACAATAGTTCATTACATCAGTCTAGTCCTAAAATCATGGAGATTCATAGACACAGCAATTTTACAAACATATAATTCATTAAGAAACGGTTTAAAAGAATATAAATCAACAATACAGACTTTTACATGAAAACAACCCCCTCTATTCGTTGTGGCCTTTTGCTAAATTTACCACTTCAGATATCTGATCCAAAGGTCATTCATAGATATGGGTGTGTCAACGGTAGCATTAGTGTATGTCTATCAGTTGCTCACTTGACCCTATTTGGATTCAAGGTTAAAACACAAAGCGTCGACGCGTTTCGGTGCAGGTAACAAACTGATATTGTAGCACCTTCTTCAGGACTTCTGTAATTAGGGGTCACCGGCTGAATAGTATATGTAATTCGCCCTCTCTGTGGGATTGTATGGAGAAAAAGCAATGTATCACTATAATTGCATGGTTCTTGTGATCATAGTTTCATCCACATTCATTATTTACTTCATTCAGAGTTTAACATGATCTCTGTCTGTGTACATTTATCTGTCTAGTACTTTTTGCTATCTAGCACGAAACCATTAGTTAATAGACAGAGAGTTTTCTAATACTTGCAGACCTATCTGGGTCCTTTCAGGAGGCTAATGCCTTAGGTTCTAGAAAGTCATGTCATATCTATTTATTCCCTCCGTTTCTTATTTGGTGTGGAAATTACTAGAATTACTAATGAGGTCACACTTATTCTCACAAGCAATCATTATTTCACATTCTTACCCCAGGAGGGACGGGCGAATTGACTTGCATGGGTGGTTCTATGATCCTTTCCGGGCTTTCGAGGTTATCAATCGGGTTGATCCTATAAGGTATGATACACCTTGTCAGGGACTGTGTCCTCGTATTGGACATATCCTTTATCTAATAGATGATACATTCATTTTACCTTTTTATGTCCGTAGGACTCAACAAGTATCCAACCTCTTCTCTGTTTTCCAAGTCTTAGGTTTACTTGTATCGGTATCTACATGGGACATTACATAGTGTTAAAATTATAGCTCCTTTCTAGTTTTTCTCTCAGCAGGTACGATTTATCTGGTTGAGTCTAGGCGGCTTCTTACCTTAAAATTTGTAAAATCTTTCTTGAACGGGCATATGACGCTTATGATTCCGTCTGGGAACTGGATATGCTCTGAAAGATTAAGTTTTAAATAGATGCATTGGTATTCGAACCTAGGTATGGTGTTCTAACCTAGGTGTGGGTGGTCTATCTTCACTCTTTCTTCGTATGGACCTAATTATTTACTTCCACTTCTCTGAGTAAAATAACCCAACTCATGGTGTAGGTACGGGTGGTCTACTATGTCTTAAACAGATTGTTTACATATCCTCCTCTGAGTGAAATGACACAGGGTATAGTCTGTAACTAGTGGTTCTCTTATCATTGCTTGTGGTTCTATCCTGCTATTCCCCTTGTTTTCAGTCTAAAAGGATGCATCTTTCCCCCCTCCTGAGACTTTGGGGCTATTGTAGTGGCCATAGAAGTATCCTGAGGCTACAAACTTCTCTCCAATTTTTATATAAGGGGGTCTTATTAAAGCCCCAGCATCCTGCTATTCTCTGCTCCCGGTAACTTACTTACTTATTTTCTGGCTACTGCCCGATTTTTAAAACTATAGTTGAGAGTCTAATTAGGAAGTCTACTTCATATAACCCTCCTTACCTCGCGGATAGCTCCTTCACGTGTCTGCCTCGTTCTTCTCTCCTACTATCTACGGTTTCCCAACGTCCCTCATTTATATCAGGTTTAATTAGTTAATTTGTCACACCTGGGTTTTTTTCCCCATGAAAATAAATGTCCCCGCTATTAGACGCATATGCAAAGACTGCGGGAAAGAAAATAATTTCCGAACAGTTTGCAAAGCAAAAGACAACCTAAGTGCGTCATGAAGAGACAAGTAGATGGATGTCAGAAAGTTCCTGGAGCTCTTTAGACACTCCCACAAGGCCAAACAACAGCATCGACTAAGACAAGCGGAAATCAAATGTAGTTGATCATTATTAAATTCATCTTCCAAATGTTTGTTAACATCATTGAGTGACAGTGAGGAAGATGGATGTGCGATGGTGATGTCAGTTACAGACTGACATGCGCATGTAAGGTGGGCCACTTGAAAGGAAGACAAATCTAAAAAGAGTCACCAAATGCTCGTTTGGACAATGTCCTAAAATCTTGCTCAATAAAAATCATGCCGGCAGAAAAATACAAAGTCTCACACTGTTGAAAACAAGGGTGTACACCTGGGCAAAATCAAGGATCCTTTATAATGACCATGCCACAGAAGAAAACAACAGAGCAAGTGCCAATTTATGTCCTCCAAGGTGCATTGTTGAGTGCATGCTTATTAACTTTCAATACTTCTGCTGACATGGAACTGATCTCTCTTAACTACAACAAAATGCACATACTGGAATAGTGAGTCAATTTCAGACATTGTTTCATTGACTGGGAAAACTTAAGACAATGGAGGTGCAGCTTCACAATAATGAAGACATTTGCACTTTTGTACAGTGACACCATCAAATTACTTTCACTGACAGGAAACTGTTGAAAAAAAACTTAGAAATACTGTTAAAGCATGACATTACCGAGTGCTATTCTGATCCGACGCCGTGGGTTGCAATCATTGCAGGGATGCCAAAAAAGGATAGTGGAGGTTCTGTGCTCATTTGTGTTCATATGCAACAGGCCAAAAAGCGATCCAAAAAGAAAGACATCCAGGTCCACGCATTGCAGACATAATCATGCAACTGAATGGTGCCAATGTTTTCTCCCGCCTTGATTTGAACAAAGGCTACCATGAACTTGACCTGGAAGACTACTCTAGGTACATTACTGTTCTTTCAACTCATATTGGTTTGTTCAGATATAAGAGACTCAGTTTTTGTGTGTTGTGAGTTGCAGGAATTTGTCAAGATTTTATTTGTCAAATAATTCAACATGTCACACATGCTTTTAACTACAGTAATGATATACTAGTGTTTAAGGGAATACAAAAGGGACATAACAAACCACTAACACATGTATGCCATATACTTGATGATGTAGGTCTCACACTCAATGCAATGAATTTCACAGAAACAGACTTAAGTTTCAGTTCATATGCATGGGGAGCTACTGCTCCAGGTATATTCATGATTTTACCACTGTGAGTTTCCCACTAAGAGAACTAACAAAGCAAGAAGTTCCATTTGAATCATCATCTGAATGTTACAGAAGTTTCAAGAAAATCAAACATGCTATTAAAAATGCAAATGAAATGGCTTACTTTGATCTGAAACTGCATACCGAGATTGTGATAGATGCAAACCCAGTGGGGTTGGGTGCAATCCTTGGTCATCACAATGGACAGACCAATGCTCAGAGACACATTGTGGCCTGTGCTAGCCGGAGTCTATTTCAGACCAAACATGCTAATTATTAACCTGAGAAAGAAAGTTTAGCTGTAGTATGGGCATGTGAATACTTTCATGTGTTTCTGTACCGAAAGCTTTTCTTCCTTGTCACATATCATCATTCCATTTTCTGAAATCCAAAAGCCAAGATGCCCCCTCACATTGAGAGGTGGGGGCTGTGTCGGCAGGAGTAAGATTACACTATTATGTACAAACTGGGACAGTTTAAAAACTCTACAGACTACTTATCGCGAGTGGCGCTACTGCATCGTACTGTAACGTCCAAAGCGGCTGTGGCCTACATCATTTTCATAGTAAAGTTAAGTGCGACTACAGCTCTTTCCATTAAAATTCTGACATTACTCATACTAACAAAGACATGCTCAATCTAGCTTAAAGAAATCATTGAATGCAATCATGGGGGAAACATACTCAACCTCTTACAGATGATGTTGGGTACCAGAAATGCATTTGGGAAGAACTTTCTGTTACATATAATAGTTTATACTAAGAGGGGCAAGTATAGTTGAAAACCTGAGGCATCAAGGTATTGAACTGGCACACCAAGGGCATCATGGCATTGCTACAACTCAAAGAGCTTGTCGGGGATCGAGTGTGGTTCCCAAGACATGAGGAACAAATTGAAAGGAACGTAAAGCTTGTCTATGCAACTGTCTCTCTACCCAAAATGACTCAGCGCCCACTGAACATGTCTAGTCTTCCTAAACAGGACTGAGTGAGAATTGTAGTTGTCTTCTTCATGCCCCTTAATGGTGGACATCATATCATGGTAGTTGTCAATGAGTACGTTTTCCTTTAGTGGATGACTTATCATCAACTACACATAAAAGAGTCTTTAAGAGACTGAATTACATTTTCACAACATGGGGTGTTCCTTCCATTCTCAAATCGACAATGGCCCACCTTTCAATTGCAGTGAGTCCAGGGACTTTCTTAATCACTTGAACATCAAACAGCAGAACAGTACATCTCCCTGGCCACAGGCAAATTATGTTGTTGAACTATTTATGAGTACTTTGAATTGGGAGGTTCAGCATGCTGTGCTGAAAGGAATTGAACTCAGGCCATCTTCACACGTGCGTTCTGTTCCTATCTGCCACTCCTCATTCCACAACAGAAGAAAGCCCTGCCACCTTGATGGTCAGGAGAGCTCTAGAAGCACAGATACCACAATGGTGAATAAACAATGGTCAATAGACCCTAATGAGATCCGTGCCATTGACACCTCTCGCAAATGAGAAAGGAAGGCTTATGCCGATAAGTAGTGATGTGCCCGAGACACATTCTACGAGAAAGAACTTTTTGTTAAGCAAAAGCGAACATGCAAGAATGATGCTATAATTGATGCTGAACTGCTAAAAGCTGTGTGAGCAAAGGACATATGGACTACCCACCGACCTGGAAAATCCTTAACCAGAGACTCGCCACACTCAATGCATTTGCATCGATGTTTATCAGCTCCAGATCTCATATGTGAGGCAAGTCCTCCTGAGCGCCTAAGTTAAGCAACCAACTCTTCTCAAGAGATGCCAGATAGGCACCCTTCCTCTATCTCATACAACTAGAAATGGAAGACTTGGGTGAGCACCTTGAAGACTCATCCAGGATTTATAATGTGTATACATGTGTTTGTACTTTTTATTTAACAAACAGGAGATGTTGTGTCCTGTGTTTGTTCTGTATGAGGCCTCAGGTGGTTTTTGGTGGATTCCTTACAAGTAGTGTTGGGTGTGACTGATTGTTTCTAATAAAGTTTGTGATGCAGTGCATTAAGTAAATGTTTGCATTCGGAAGAATAAAGACAGGAAAACAAGAGATCAATCTGTGGCATGGTCCATTACATGCTCCTGCACTTGGAGGACACTACAGAAGTGTGCACTGTCTGTTAATTGCCTGGTTGCATGGTTTATCTCTTCGGCTTATGCAAGGTATAGCAGCTAATCTGCACACTTTGGATCCTTGAGAACTTGTTACAAATACGCATTTTAACAAAGGGGGTAGATTGTGCGGTTCAAGTAAAATACCTTATAGAGACATTTAGCATTTTAGGGAATAGGAGAACCACCATATATCGGCAAGCTGTGCCCTATTTAGAGCTGGAGAAACTGCTGAGTTTAAATCAGTGGAGCCATAGCCAGCCCCGCTGGTAAATGTTTGGCTCAGTGACCAATCCACCATTTGATCTACGGATCATAGTGGGGGTTACCATGTCCTAGTTATGGAAGGTTGAATATCACTGACATTTCTCCTATGTAAAACACAGACAAGGAGGAACATAAAATGCTTGAATGTCACAGGTAAAGAATTCTCTGTCCATTAGAGACATTTGCCTTTTGCTTTGCGGCATGGAGTCCCTGCTTTGGAGCTTGTTGGTACATATCCAGAAAGAATCTGAAGCAGGATAGTACAACATGTCATAGAGCACTGGTGGGTGCTCTTAAATGATGGAGATCCGTGCAAGTCATATCAATATCTCAATAAAAATTATTTATCCCTAACGTTTAGGAACAGACAAAATTATTCAAATCTCGAAAAATGGGAGAGGAAAATGTATAAAATTGAATTTTATCAAATTAAACTCTTGTTTTAATATTGTAAACCCATCCATCTGCTATAAATATTTTCACCTAGGTTATTGCCACCAGAATCAATTCAATTCTGAATGTTAAAAGGCAGTGATTATGAGTAACTAAGCAAGTGATGCTTTTTTATGTTTTCCACTGTTTATTAAGTCAACTGTGTCATCATTTATCATCAAGCATAAAAGCACTGGGTAAACCAAGTTCGGATATGGCATGCTCTGGTTGATATGATATGCTAGTTTACACTACGTTATACTATTTCTAAGTTTTAAACTGTATCTGAAAGTGTATCTTTATGTTTAGTCGGCTGCTGGATATTTAACTTGTTGCCCTGCGTCACTGCAAACCAGGTCGCAGTGCATGTACTCGGATCTCTAAGACATGTCAAATTAGCTAAAACTTAATTGGCATATTTAACTTTTCTATTAGGCCATTGCATGGTGTCTAGAGTACATCTATAGTGTATAAAACACTAGTCCTGTCGGACTCCTTTTCAGGAATGTACCCGTCAACTGTAATTCGTTTTAGGCTTTCATATACCACTCAATGAGAATATCACCATAAAATAGTAATGAATTAAACAGGGTCTTCTTCACTGAAAATTGGTTGTAGGTATTCTCTAGTTTGTAATCTTCACTTTTACTGAGCAGAGGAATATTTATTGAAGAGTTGCATTGACCTTGCGCCAAGTCTTACGTCTGATTTATGTAGCAGCGCAAGGCCACCTTACATAGCTTCATAAATCTAGAGTAATGCAATGCAGAACAAATCTCTGCGATGCAGTACTCAGGTCTAGGCAGGAGTTTCGTAGGTGGAGTATGGGTGTTCCCATACATTCGCCCATGGATTTTGGTGCATTCCTGGATTTCCATAAATGGTGGACCTGGGAATGCATCCAAATAATATTCATCACCAGGTGAGGCATAACAAGGAGAATTATATTCATATCTCTTCATTACTTCCTCTTTTTATGTGTGCTGCATTATGCAGACATATAGAAAGAGGAAAATGCCTCAGAGGATTACTTTTGTGCAGGAATGAAGTACTGATACTTCTGCACAGGCCTCTGCCTAATAATATTATAAATGTGGGTCAGTGACAGTCATATACGAAAAGTCTTTATGTTCAGCTGGTAGGTCACTGCAGATTGCAGTTTTCACTTCTAGGTGGTTTTTCATAAGCAGCAAGATAATCCACATATGATCACCATACTGCCCTAAAACAGAGAACTCTGGACTTTTCAATCACTGGATTACATGAAACTTTGTAAAGAGGTCAGCACTATTGCAGCTATCCTTTTTGAGTGTATGTTCCAAAGAAGATTGTGTCCCACCGAAATAAGAAGACTTTGGGAAGGAGTGTGCAAAAACTGTGAGCGTGTGAAAGAATGTGTCTGACTAAGCTAAATAAAAATAACTAAAGGTTGAAATCTGTGTCCCTCAAGATGAAGAGTTAACTTTAGAACATCATGGGGGAATGGTTTGGTACCATTACATCCACTTTTAAGTACGCAGTACAACAAAGTGGACTGCCTGATATCAATATCCACAATAAAGGTAAGGTAAGTATGTTTGTAGTTGGAGTAGTAGCTCTGCTTTTCCATATCTAGACTTATTTTAACAATATTCTGTACGTCGATATTTGCCTTCTATATTGTTACATATCAATATATTTACATTCAATATTTTAAGCATATAGCTGGTGAAAGTAGACTCTAAATTTGCATTCCTAGCCACACAACTCCTTTTATCTTACTCTCGTATTTCGGTTCAGTTTTATGAGTTATAAACTAAAAAATAAGTTGCTCGTACTTAAGTATCAGAAATGAGTGTATGTTTGTCACGGAGTTTCCTTTCTAAGATGTATCCATTTCATTTACTTTTTCTGCTGATTATATCAAAATCATTCATTACAAATTTTGCATTAGAGCAGTTGCAGAACTCAAAGCCAGTTTATTTTTCTTAATCACAGAGCTTTGGCAATCAGGTTAACAATGGCTTGTTGAAAATCAAATATGTTAAGGAGAAACCATAGAAATGTTTAAGTTTGAATAAAAACCGTACAATGCTTCCTCGTTGCATTTTTAGCTTGAGTATGCAAACAGTTGTCAATGTGTGAATTGTACTCATTAATCACTCTATTTGTTCCAAAAACAAATGCACAAAGAGACAGATTTCTTATTTTTTCATGCAGCGCAGCAACCAATTTTGCAATCTGCATTGCTCAATGGAGAAAGAGCTCAGAGCCATATGAACTAAGATTGGCCTTCTGATGCTGACATCCCTCTGTTGGTTGCCTTGCATGAACTCACCCATACAAACTCTCAATAATTCCTCACATTTAATCTGTGCTGTGCACTTCAGTATACATGCAATGCATGTGTTTTTCTTTTTTTGAATTAACACATTTTCTATTTTTTTATTATTTGTTTATTGCATTCGACAAAGCATATTCTGCAATGACACATAAGTATTCAGATATAAATGAAATACAAAAGCATACAAAAGCAAACAGGGCCAGACCAACCCATGGTCATTGTCTGGAAATGCTACATCTTCCAGTCGCATATTAATTATAGCGTGCATATTTGGCACAGTGTTCACTATATTGGTCTGAAGACAATCAGATTACTAGATAAACAAGCAACGCTAGGGGCCATAACATTTGGCCCTGGTTAAGGACCTTTTGTCATACAAAAGCAGGTAGCTTAGCATATCAGGAACTTTCCATTAGCTGTCTGGTTCACGTGGTCCCTCTCCCAGGTTTATTTATTTTATTGTATTTTATTTTTAGAGTTTTCTATAGCGCGACCCAGACCCAAGGTCGGGTAACAGAGCGCTTTACAAAGTGAGCAGGGAAATAAAAGTACATTTGTAACCAACAGCAACAACAGAACACAACGCAAATAAGTAACAACAAGGACATAATAAAGGCATAGAAGAGAACAGCTCTGCGATAGGGAGTCAAATCGGGTTTGAAAAAGTCATTATCTTCAAGATAGAGGTTGAAGCTGGCTAGGTATTTGTGCGCATTTTAAGGCAGAAGTTTGCTCATAGGGAATGCTTTTGCTTCCTTTTTGAAAAGGAGAGTTGAGGTGATTTTTCTGATGAATGGCGAAAGAGAGTTTCAGATTCTTGGCGCCACTCCAGAAAAAGCTCTGTTGGAAGTTTTAGTCGTGTTGAACCTTGCAGGTTTCAGGAGTAGGTTATCTGTGCTCCTGGAATGTCTGTTTCCTCTAGATAGAGTAAGTTTTTGGGCCAGGAACTGCAGGGTATTGTGGTGTAACGCCTTATGAGTAATACAACCCACCTTTAAGTGAATACAGGCTTTATAGGGTAGGCAGTTGAGTGCCTTCAGGTGTGGCGATAAGTGGTTGAAGTTCCTTGCTCCTGTAATGAGTCTATCTGCGGCGTTGAGACATGCTTTCAGAGGTGCGGTAGAGGTTTTGGGAAGCCCAGAGAGGGTGGAGCAACCGTACTCCATCCTTGAGATGACTAAGGCCTGAACAGCAGTTTTGAGGTCATGGATCTCGATAAAAGGCTACATTTGTCTTAGATAGTTATGAAAATGGACATTTTTAGCCATCAATGTAATGTGAGCTTGCATGTTATGATTCTTATCCAGTATGACCCCAAGTGGTATTGTGGAGTCCACAAGCGTTGGGGTGCAATTCAGGGTGATGATCATTTTGGTCCATTCCTTTATTTCTTGAGAGTTATTGGGGGGAGTTTAAGAGAAATTCTATTTTGTGAATTTAACTTGAGTAACTTCGTCGTTAGCCATTGTAAGTTTTTTTTCTGGAGCTAGATTCATTAACTTTATCTCTTCAATGGAGGTGATTTTGATGTGGAGTTGGGTGTCGTCCGCGTACATGTGGTAGGAGATGCTTGCCTGCCATAGAAGATCAGTGAGTGGTTCAACATATAAATTGAATAGAGTGGGAGACAAGGTAGAGCCTTCAGGTACTCCTAGTAGGTTAGGTGAGGATAGAGAAAGGATCTTGTTGGTCATGAATGATTGTGTTCTGTTTTCCAGAAGGATTTGAACCCTAGAGGACTGTGCCAGAGAAGCCCTTCCTGTCTTCTGGTCTTCTTAGCAGTCTGTTGTGGTTGACCGTATCAAAGGCTGATGAGAGGTCAAGCAAGACTAGCAGTCATGTCTCATTGCTATCAAGAGCTGAGAGGGCGTCGTATTCTATATGTAGGATGGCTGTTTCAGTGCTATGGCCAGGTTTAAAGCCCGATTGGTGTATGTTCAATAAATTGAAATTTGAGATGTGTAAGTACAGTTGTTGTTGAACACATTTTTCCAAGATCTTTGCTAGCATAGGGATGTTGATTATTGGACGAAAGTTGTTGGGGTCGGAATTGCCAGTTGTCATTTTTTTTAGGATAGGAGTTACTTGACCAGATTTTAGGCAGTCCGTGATGTGACCTTCTGCGAGCGAGGCATTTATGATCTTGGTCCAGAGAGGGGCTATGATATGATAGATGTGGGGTAGTCACGTTGCTGGGACAGGGTTATTGAAGTGGTTGTGGAGTTTAGTAGTTGTTAGAATTTTAGTGATATCATCGATATCATAAAATTTGAAGCTAGACTGAACTTAGGGGTGGCTAAGTTGGTCGCAGCCACATTGAATTCAAGTTGGAGGGAATTCATTTTTGCTGTGAAGAATGAGAAAAATGTGTCACTACTTAGTTGTGAGGTTGATGTTAAGAGTGAAGATTTGGCCAGTTTGTTCGATTGTTTATTCAGAATTTCGGAGAGTTTTTTAGATCTTTTTTTTTAGCAAGAAGTCTTTTTTTGAACTTAGAATACTTTTATTGTATGCTTTTCTTGCTTTTCGGAGTAGTTTCAGCTGGGGGAGGGGTGAAGCCTCCATTTCTGTTTAGTTGATCTGAGTTTGCGTCTCTCCTCATTTAGGGCTTCACTTAACCATGGGTTTTTATCCTTGTCAGGTATTCTTTTGAGTTTTGGCGGTGGAGCTTGGTCAAACATTTTAGTCATCGTGGAGTTATAGTGATCAGTGAGGGCAGTGACGTCTCCTATGTTGTTGGGGGGGATAAGAGCCTTCTCACATTGGGAGGCTAGCTTGATCCAGTTGATGTTCTAAGTGTCTCTTATCCATTGTTTAGATTTAATTTGTTGTGGGAGTATTTTCTTGTTACAAGAGGGGATTTGGAAGGTGATAATGTCATTCATTGTCTGACCAGTCACAAGGGGTAATCGAGATCGAATCAATAGTATTTAGTTTGGAGATGAGCCAGTCTAGCGTGGCACCTTTTGAGTGAGTGGGCTCTGAAATAGCTTGGACCAGGGAGTGGACAGCAAGGAAGGTTTTAAGGGAGTTGACCTGCTTATCCAGTTTGTTCTCCCAGTGGAGATTGAAATCACACAGGAAAATGTAATTCAAGTGAGGGGACGAGTTTGCTGTGATGATTTCCATAAGTTGTTCTGTGAACGTTATGTTTTGACCAGGAGGATGGTAGAATATATATGTAATTTGAGGGGGTGGTTGGCAGATGACTTCCCAGAGATCCCAAGGTATTCACAGAAGTCCAGGGGTTCCGAGTTAAATTTTGAGATGGTGAGTTCAGAACGATGTATGCAGGCTAAGCCTCCGCCTATTTTGTGAGGTCTGTCTAGTCTAATGATGTTGAAGTCTGGGGGGACCAGAAGAATGAGAGGATGATTCCTTGAGCCATGTTTCCGTGAGGATAATTTTGTCCATATTCATTCTAAGAATGAGGTTGGCAATGTCAGAAGCATGTTTAGGGGCTGAACAGCAATTTAGTAGAAAGCAGGACATCTGGTTTGGGGCATTATTTGCACTAGGTTCCTGGTTATCTTGAATTGGGGTTATAGAGTGAAGATTATTTTGGTTTATTCCTCTATGGATAGGATGTGAGGTTCTCTAAGGGTTGATGGAGACTAGGTGGATAGTGTATTCCACTTTGTCTAAGATATGGTCGGAAGGAGATTCGTACAGATGTAACAGAGATTGCAATTCCTGGTCCGTAATGGAATTGGAGAGATTGCGCATGCGCAAGTATCGATTGTCTAGAGGCAGGGGGATAGTGTTCGTCACGCTGTCAGCTGTCTTTAGAGAGTTTTGGAGATAATTAAGTTTAGTATGCGCTTTTTTCGCAAGTTGTAGGATGGTTTTGATTTAAAGGATAACGTTTTGAAGGGTTGTAGAAGTACGGTAAGAGGTCTTGAGACAGTCTTGTTCCATCTGTTGATGCTGTGTAGAGGACAGTAAATGGGGTATCAAGAGAGTAGTTTTAAAGTTGTTTCTCATTGTAGTTGTAGTTGAGGAAGATAATGAAGTGTGAACTAATGGTGGCAAGTTGTTTATCTTTCTTTCACTGAGTGTGGGTACATGACAGGGTCGAGTTTCTTCCGGAGACAGAGGGGAGGTGGGGGTAGAAGTAGTAGGGTCCTCAGAAGTATTGCGAGAGAGTGAAGAGAATAGCGGTGTAGTGTGTGCTAAGGAGAGAGATTTGTTACCTCTTTCATCGAATCTAGGTGAGGATGTGGTCAAATGTCATTCAGAGAAGAATGGGAAGTGGGGGTAGTAATAGGGTCCCTTAACATGCTGCATGGTGTTAAAGATGCTGAGGGAGTCTATGCAGTACCTGAAAAGGAGATGTAGTTGTTGCTTCTATCACCACTTAAGAGTGATAGGGGTCGATGTTCTATCAGAATGGAAGGAGTGGCAGGGGTAGTGTTGAGGTCCCGAGCAGTGTTACTGGCGGTCGCTGGAGTTGTCCGTGCAGTATGTTTTAAAGGAGTGAAAGTTGGTGTTGCCTCTTTCACAGAACTAGGTGAAAGAAGGAGTTGAGGAAAGGAGCTGCGTGAAGTAGCAGCGGGTGTCAATGCAATGTGTGCATAGGCTGGAGCCTTGGTAGTGTCTCTATCCTCATGTCTGGGGGAGGAGGATGGTCTCTGATCTTCAGTAGAGGAGGGGGTGGAGGAGTTAGTGAGGACCTGAGAGGAAGTGAATGTGCTGAGGGTGTGTGTTTTTAATCAGACAAAGTTTTTGTCGAAATGTTCTAGGTCCTTATTAGCTGCTTGAATAAGGACAGTGCCATTTTTGCGGGACATTATATTCAAAGAGGCTCTGGAGTTCTGCATGGGATTCGTTGTACTCCTAGTTCCGTAGGGAATGTGTTTATGGTCGTGGGTGGATAGTAACTGGTGAAAGGCTGATCGTTTGTGAAAAATGAGAGGTTATTGATTATGATGCCTTTTTTGGCATTGTAGGGTATCCGGGTTTTTTCTGAGGAGGTTGTGATTGAAGGTTTTTGAGGCATTGTTTGATAGCTTGGGAGGTTATTGAAAAGAGTAGGCACTGTTGCCTTCAGGTATCATGATTGGGTCAGCCATGATGTGAGATTCCTTTGGCAGTGAGGAGCAACAGTAAAATAAAGTAAAGGAAAGAGAGCTGTTATCAGTTGGTTATAATAACATCAAGTGGGTGTAGACAATTGGTCTTCACCGTAAGTGAATCTTATGACAAAATTGCAAATATATATATATATTACCCGTTACATGATGGCTGCCAGGTTAGTTGGGGCCGTTTCAAGATGGTCATTAGATGGAGCTTCTTAGTGGGTGTTGGCGATTGGCAATCAATTTGGGTAGCTCTAAAGTCAGATGTAGAGAAAGTATAGGCTAGCCATTACAAGATGGCTGCGAAAATTGATTAGGCACCATTACAAGATGGCCCCTGTTAAAGTTATGAGCTGATTACAAGAGGTGGCTGCAAGAGTGGTAGTAGCTGTTAAAAGATGGCTGCCAGGGTTAGAGGAGTCCTCACCTATGAGCCTTTGTATGTGGCTGGGATCAGGAGATCAGCCATTTTAAAAGTAGTAAAGTAACAAGGGGTTAAAGTCTGGGGTAAAATGGCTCTCATCTGCAATTAGGCCACTTTCCTTAATGTCACGTTTCCCCCAGAAGCGATCCAAGAAATAGCAATCAGCGACTTGTGCTCACAAATATCACCCCTGGCGTATGGGTCCGTAGGTATCTGCATGAGATCTGGCAATCCTCCAGCACTCAGAGCCTGCCCAGAAGACGAATAGTTAAAGTCTCCCTCCAAGGGTCCAGGCTCCGCGTTGTGTAGCACTGCGGAAATTGACGAGGATGTGGGAGCACAGATCCGTCCGTGTTGAGAGTCTCCCTCCCGGTATCCAGGCGTCGAATTGGGAGGTGCTGCGGGTTTTGCCTTGAGTGCTGGGGCCCCGGCAGAGTGAAACCAGCGGGGGTCGATGAGCCATTCCTGTCACAAGCATGTGGTTGGCGACTGTTGCAGGATGCCTGATGTCAGGGATGCTGGCGTAAGTGGCTGCAACTCGGGACTCTGGCAGCCCCGCTCCTGAGGGCAGCCCCACCTGCGGGCGGACACTATCTTGCAGTGAAGGTTTTTATCTTGCGGCGGTGGTGCAGGAGGACGTGGGAGCGCAGATCCTTCTGTGTTGAGAGTCTCCCTCCCGTAATCCAGGCCCTGAATTGGGGGGCACTGCGGGTTTTGCCTTGAAAGCAGGGGGCCCGGCAGCACAAAATCAGCAGTGATCGATGAGCCGCTCCTGCCACAATCGCGTGGTCGGCGACTGTTGCAGGATGCCTGATGTCAGGGACGCTGGCGTAAGTGGCTGCAACTCAGGACTCTGGCAGCCCCGCTCCTGAGGGCAGTCCCACCTGCGGGCGGACACTATCTTGCAGTGAAGGTTTAGGAGACCGCACAACGGGCATTGGTCGTCCAATTCACCATCCGGTATCCAACATCGGGTCAGCTCCAGTCTTGTCTGAACTGCACAATGGTCCGTCGGAGCTAGCAATCCTTGGCTTTTTCCAACAATCTTCAGTTTTCTCTCTGGCTACCAGTTTCCAATTCCCCTGTAATCTTTGTCTTAGATGTACGGGGACTCACCGATGCAAGCTGACTTGCCCTGCAGACCAGGATCATCCGAGCCCTTAAACTTAAGACAATACAGGTTCATGATGCCTCCTTTAGAATCCGGTCCACCTTCTGCCGGGCCACAGAAGATAGGAGATGGGAATTTGGATTTAGGTAAGCGGGTGGGCGCTTTAAGAGACCAGGGATCTCAAGTGCAGCTGCGATTTCCTGCCTTTTTGAAAGTTGTATGGGCAAACAAAATGTATAATTTCAGGTTCACAGAGGAAGTAGATAGCTTTTTGGTACAAAGCAAATCCAGTTTATAGTTTATAGTTTATGAATTAGGTGAATTCAGCACCTATTGTTATTTTGGCTTTGTTACTTATGTTGGAGGCTAGGGGGCTCCGACTCAAAAGGCAATAATTATTGCCAACGGGTAGTATGGGAGGGTTCCCATGAGTTGGTGGGAGCAGGTTGGGGGTGTGAGGGGTAGTAGGGGTTTTCACGTTTGTTGGTGGGGATCATTGGGAGAAAACAAAAAAAATATATTAATAATTTCATGTGACATAACAAGCTCCAGTAGCTACAGCAGAGGGTGGAGTCAGGATTATGGTGGGGGATAGACCTGTTCAGGGAGGGAATCGATATCTTGAATTTTTAAGTTGGAATGTTAATGGCAGAAGAGTTAAAGGAAGATAACTTCTCATACTTCAATTCTTAAAAAATAGTTCGGCTGGGATCCCTATGATTCAGGACCCATCTTCTATAAGCAGAATGTAAGGCAATATTTGGGAAACCAAGATGGGTCGATAAGATCATAGCCTCAGACCAGCAGCGTTGTTCAAAGGGGGTCGCCGTAATACAAAAAGTGAATTCAAGAGCTGAGCTCATTAAGTCACATGTAGATGACAGAGTACGTTGGGCAATCGTGGAAATCAAATGACAGGAGTCCAAATATACCTTAGTGAGCTATTATGGGCCCAATGAAGATGATATCACACCTCTGAATAATCTTTGTGTTGCCTTGGCTGATTATGAGGCCCCTCTGATATTGGGAGCAGACTTCTATGTGATCCTAAATAACAAGCTAGATAGGTTCTCTCCTCAAACACAGATAGCAGTTCTGTGTGTTAAAGCACATCTTTTTAATATTTTAAAAATGTTTTACCGCTGTGATGTATGGAGAAAAACATGGGAGAGAGTAGGGAGTACTCCTTTTATAGCAAAAAGAATTCTTATTACTCCAGAATCGATTACATATTAATTGAGCACTCAGATCTTGATAAAGTTAGCGTAATCAAATATTAAACTATACACCTTTCTGATCATGGAGCCATAGCTCTTTGCCTGGATCTCCCTCCAGAGCGCACTCCGAGGAGATGGACAATAAACAGGAGATTCCACTTGCAACCTTCAACTCCTGGTTTTTCGAAGTCTGAAACTGCTACTTTCTTTCAAAACAACATAGGGTCAAGAGGAAAGAACTGGCCGATTTAGAACTACAGATAGCAGGGCCAGAAGCAGATTTAAAGGTGAGTTGTCTTCTTGAGGCAGAGAACAATAACTTAGTAAAGAGAATTGAGGAGCTTTAGCTGAATCTCAAAATAAAGTCTGATGAGATCTTACTTAAAAAATGGGAGACAAGCAAAATGAGGGATTTTGACCAAGGGGAGAACTGTGGTATGCTTCTCGTCATGAAGAGCAGGGTCGATAGAGCTAACAATTATATAAGTAAGATCAGAATGGGTACACAAATACAGAGGATGAAGAGAACATAGAACAGGCTTTCATGCAATTTTGTCAGGAGCTATATCAAGAAGACCTCCAGGGTGTAGAGGAGCATATTGATAGGTGGCTTAAAGAGAAACAGCTTCCAAAAATAACTGAGGCTAGTCAAGAAATCCTCTCACTGGAAATAACAGGGATTGAGATATTCTCTGTGTTAGATACAGCTAAAAAAGGGAAAGCGGCAAGCCCTGACGCGATCCTGATTGAGGTTTATTCTATGTTTAGGGAGGAAATCATCCTGGTCTGGCTGAAATTGTTTAATGAGATACTAAACAGTACATCCCCACTGCCTGATTCCTGGAGTGATTATTAACAACCACAGGGGCTGTCCAAAAACCCCGAACCTGGGACAATCAGCTAATACATCTAACAATAGGTTCAGGGAGAGAAAACACACCCAAACTATATGTGATCTATCAGAGTCAAGATGAGAAAAATAGATAAAATACAGTTAAAAGGTGATTAAGGAAGCCCTGTAAACAATATTGCAAGTATCAAAAATGATAATATTTATTACATATAATACAAAACAACACTCTAAAAACAATTATGCTCAAAGACAAACAATGCTGGTATACATGGGAAAAACATATAACAAAAACCAGACAAGTGGCAAACAAAACCATTATATATTAGGATAAAGGAACAACATAGACATAAATATATTGTCCTTAATCAATTTGGGCCACAAAGAAGCGTTGACGGCGTTTCGACCGCTGTTTAATCATGCGGTCATCTTCAGGACTGAAAATTTGTTTGAGCGTTGTATATCTGTACAATAGAAACATATTTTAGGTATATTCCTCAATTTATGTATACGTTCAGTTCATTAAGGCTTCTTCAAAAGGAAAAGCTTTAGAATCAGAGAAGTAAAAACACCACGTGAAGGGTCAGGTACATAGCCATAGACCAACACCCAAAAAAATGAAGTGACTTAGAACAACCAACCACCAAGATTTATAAAAAAAACAGGCAACATCACCTGTTTAAAAATTGATGGGACCAATCATTATTTATGGTCATCCGTAGGTACTTTAAGAAACTGAGACATAGAACATACAGAATTAGTCCCACTGTCATGAGCAAATTGTTAAATTACAATTAAGCCCACAATTGAAACACACCTACTGAGGATAGCGTAATGAAGACACACTACGTCTAGAAGGATTTAAAAAATTGTTGGCAGTTGCATCAAATCTTCAGCCAACTGGGCGCCCAATAATTTAGCTGGAATAGGTAAAACACACAGATCCCCATGTATTGCCCCATATCGAACATTTCAAAAATTCAAAAACACTTGTAGAAAATCCCTAATTGTTCACTGAGTGCATCAAGATAGTCACTGCTATAGGCTTAAACAGGTACAAACCTGTCTCATATTAGTCAAGTTTAGCAGAGTGCTCGAAATCACTTATTGAGGATACCGTAATTGTTCATTGAGTACATCAAGATATATTCACTGCTATAGGCTTAAACAGGGACAAGCCCATCTCACATTAGTTAAGAGTAGCAGAGAGCCATATTTTGCCACATCTCAAATAATTAAAAAATTCACGAGCTCGTAAATTTTTGAAATATGCAATATTGCAATATTGTTTACAGGGCTTCCTTAATCACTTTTTTACTGTATTTTTTCTATTTTTCTCATCTTGACTCTGATAGATCACATATAGTTTTGGGTGTGTTTTCTCTCCATGACTCCTGGAGTGATGTAGTTATCACTTTGATCGTGAAGCCCGGTAAGGATTTAACCCAGTGCCATTCATATTGACCAATCTCATTATTAAATGTCGACTATAAGGTCTTTCCAGGGATTTTAAATAATCTGCTTTATAAGATCATAGAGCCAATAATCATCAGAATGGCTTTCTCCCAGGCAGGCAGATGTCGTAATTCGTATATACTTTAGTTGGGGCAGTGGATATGGCTTTATCACAGTGTCTCCCTCTTTCAATCATTACTGTTGACCCAGCCAAAGCCTTCGATCATGTAAATTGGCATTTTTTGGATAGGACCTTGAATGTCTTTGGCTTTGCTGATGGTTTTAGAGAAGTTATTCAAAAAAATATATAGATCGGCACAGGCTCGGATCCTGGTCAATAGTAGCCTCTCTCCTGTTGTCAATATAGGGTGTGGCACCAGGCAGGGTTGTCCATTGCCACTTCTCTATTTGATATATATATTTAGAACCTCTTGCCCAGAGCCTAAGATTAAATAAGAAGATCGCTCCTTTTGAAGTTAATGGGTTTGAGAGGAAAATAGCACTCTATGCGGATGATCTATTTTTTTTCTCCTTTAATGTCGATACAACACTCCCGGAGCTTCGTGTGGGATCCCAAACTTTTGGAAAATGTTCTGGCTATGAAATAAACAATGACTAAACGAGATCATGGCATGGAACATCATCGGTCAGGAGGGGATTTATGCTAGGGATCTTAGATATCTAGGAATTATAATAACCCAGGACCACAGAGAAATTCCAAAAACTAATCTAGAGAGAGTATCGAAGGAGGTTGAGGTTCTTTTAAAAAGATGGCAGAATAAACCACTCTCCCATTATAACCGGGTTAATTTGATTGAAATGTGTGTCCTTCCAAAATACACCTATCTTTTTAATAATATTCTTACAGAATTTGCAAAAGCTGACATTCTTAAAATCCAGGGCAAGATATCCTCCTTTATTTGGGCAGGTAAAGAGATCAGACGGTCCTGAAAAAAAATCAGGCGCAAATTAACGCAAGGGGGGATTGGCTTACCAGACCTTCAGCTCTATTTTTGGGCTTACCAATTAAAAGATTCCAGGATGTTATTGCTTACCCCTGGTGACTCATTGATTGGCAGTATGTTTAAAGCCATGTTAGACAGGTTAGTGGAGTTAGGCTTCATGTAAAAATGTGTCTCTCCTAAGTTCTTTAAACAATCCGTATGAAGACGTTGCGTATGGAGCCAAGATGTTGTCGTATTGTCAAGACTGCTTGGAACTTTCATATTATAGCAATGGAGCACCTGTGTGGGACTCCCCTGGAACTCCGGAGTGTCTTTTGGATGTTCTAGTCCAGCTACTAAAAGAGGTTGGAGTCTCACACTGGAAGGACGTTGTAGTGCGTAATAAATGTCTGCCTTGGGACTTTTAAAGCCATATTACGAGCAGAGCCTCGTACAGATTCAAGTTTAGAGTCAACGCTGGTCCCTTTTTGGTAGATAATCTCATGAAAAACAAACTAAAAAATCTGGCCTGAGGAAGAAAGAAGTGGCTCAATGGTATAACCATCTTCTGGCGACAGTAGGTAGAAAGATGGAAAAGCCATACCTGGTCTGGGAGAAATACTTGCCGAGTGAAGAGCGGAAAGATTTATGGCAAGTATCTATAGACATTCTTTACCCTCTGATTAATACTGCGGCACTCAGAAAAAAAACACTTTTTCACACTCCACATGATATATTGGTCACCTCTTAAAATATCCAGAATAAAGGGTGTTGGAGAAGCTAGTTGTGTGAGGTGTGGTTTCCAGAATGCAGACAGCATGCAGACAACATCCATTTATTTGCCTCCTGCCCCGAGATACAAGAATTTTGGAGAGACGTGGGTAAGACTAGTTCTAGGGTTCTGGGTACCGTCATGGAGGTAAGCCCATCTCTTTTATTATTTGGCATTTTAAATATGTCGGGTGGGGTTGCTACACAAATTAGTGTTTTATTTGATTTTGTTGGCCAGGAGAGAGATTTGTAAATTGTGGCGCCAGATGGTTCCTCCTACTTGGAATGCCTGGCGGAATTCTGTAAGATATTTCAGAGCTTTAGATCAGAGGGTTCATGTACACAGAGAAAGGCCAGATACTAGGTTGTTTTGGAACTTGTTGGATGATCCACTCTTCGATTAGATCAGATCAGATTAAGGCATAGTTCCAATGATTAAAACCTCTGAGTCAGCTCAGGTTGCGTATAAATGTAAATGTAAATGTTTTGTACTTGTATAGTGCACAGCTACCCGCAGTGGGTTTCCCGGCGCTTTTACGAATACCGCAAGGGAACCCTTCCTGGCTTTCCCTGTGAAGTGTCCACTCCTGGGCACCCGCATGGTGCAGACCAGGCATCCGTCTCATTGTGGGGGCTGTTGTGGAGCCTAAGCAAGCTATTACCCAGAGTTGCAGCGTGGGACCCATGATCAGAATAGGCACTGAGGCGAGAATATCCGGTCAGGGGCATTAATGAGCCCGAGACCCGCCGGGGCAGGTATCGAACCCTGGTCCCTGGCCAGAGCTCTGCATCGAGGTCTGCCTGCTCTAACCATTGAGCCACACTTCTCCACAGGGCGTATAAACGGGTGTTCCCCGTAAAGAATGCCAGCTGAGATTAGAACTACCAGGTTATATGCACCAGAGGTGGACCAGGTCAAGATGTTGCTCTAGCTACGGAGGTCTTATGAGGGGAAAAAAACCCAGTGAAAACCTTCCAAATTATCGGGGCACTGCTATTCCACATGAAGGGACCCAGCCACCGGCTCCGCACAGCAATCGTTACGGGCAGTGTCGCACAGCCCATAGCTAAATAGTCTGTTGGGAGTGTAGTAAACTCTGTTGATATACTTAAAATGTATTAAATGGAGTCTGCCATTCAGGGATGTATGCTGTATAACCTCACAGCAATACGACCAGCCTTCATCTATAATCAAATCAAGGTCTCTATGCCATTCTTGCTGGACCTTAAGAATTGTGGTTTCCTAGGTTCTTGGGCAATGGAAAATTGTAGTTGTTAACTTCGCGGGGGACTCTGCATGTATTATGTGTATACGCATAGGCATTGCGGAAGGTTCCTGCATATCATCACCTAGTAGTTCACGCCATGCATGCTGAACCCTAAGGTACTGAAAATGATCCAAAAATGAGAGCTCCGGTTTATCCTTAATTAAGTCTTTCCACTTGTATACTACCCCATCTTGGAAGAAATCGCCCAATTTGAGCATATCTAACAGTTTTATTGCACTGAGCACATCCTTTTTCATTCCCGTTGGGAACCAAGTGCACCAGTCCAGTGGCATTAGTGGTGAATACATGAAGGCATCCCCGTAAGTCTCCAGTAGTTTACACCACGTATGTTTAATGGAATTTAAGGAGTCCAGGATGCCATGTGGTCAAGTAGATGGATTAAATAGAATCTGTGGGAGCTTAAAAGGATCTATGCACATATGGCCTACGTCCTGCGGACCATGTATCCAGCTATACACATGGGAGGCCTGCGCTACTCGATAGTACAACTCAAGAAGGGGTGCCCCTAGAATTCCCACAAGGTCAGTGTTTCCCATCTAACCCTCGGTTGCTTCCTGGCCCAAGCTAATTTGATCAGAAGTGTTCACAGGGTATCAAACTCAATTTGTGATAGTAACATGGGGATGTTTAAAAAAAGAAAAAAGAATTTGGGAAGAACCACCAGCTTCATCGGGAAATGCGTCCTACGGAGAGAAGCAGTCGTATCCATCTGTTAATATCTTCCTCTAACTTTGAGATGGCTTTCCCATAAATCTCTGCAAGTAATATGGCAGGATCAGTGTGAATTTGTATCCCAAGGTAACGGACAGGATCTGCAGTTGACTGCATAGGAAAATCTATCCTAGATGGGGTCATCGTCGGCATTAGAGGGAAAATCAATGATTTCGTCCAAATGATTCTAAGACAAGATAGTCTCCCAAACTGCACTAATTTGGATATGATGGGATTAGGATGTATCGCAGGGTTTCAGACAAATATTAGGGTGTCATCAATATAAGCCAAAATCATTAATTGGTATCCTGGGAACCGTAATCCCCTGTGTCTGTCATATTCACGCAAAGAGCAGATCAAGGCAAGGCAGGTAAGGCAAATCAATCTTGAGATAGCCTTGGGGGCTGTAACTGCTCTACCCAAGCATATCCTAGCTGTAGGGAGCTTGTACAGTGTCATGACTAGTTTTAGAAATAACTCCCCCAATTCAATTCTCCTCAATACCCCCTTATGAATACCCACTCCACTGAGTCGAATGCCTTTTCAGCATCTTAAAAAAGCTGCTGTTGACCTGACTCTGGATCTAGTCTTTGAATTGTTCCAAAAATAGTTCTTAGATTCAAGGTCAGGTTCTGACCTGGCACGAACCATGCTTGTTCTGGGCTAACCATGAGCCGTATCAATGGGGCTAAAGGACTGGCTAGAGATTTGGTGAATATATTGGTGTCAACATTCAATTATGAAAGAGGCCTGCAAGATGAGCAGGCTTCAGGCATTTTCCATGGCTTCAGAAGCATAATTATCAAGACCACTTTAATGGAGTGGGGCCTTACTGCAGCCTGAACCTTGTCCTAATACAGCTACATTAGGTGAGGAACCAGCTGGTCTTAGAAGGCCCTGTAAATGGAGGCCTCCAGTGCCTATAGTCTTAAGTGCTGCTTTGATTTCGCCTGGGTTGAGTGGGGCCATCAGTTATTCTCTATGAGTGTTGGTCAACCATGTCATTTTAATGTGTTCTAAGTAGTCTTGGATAGCGTTGTCATTTTGGAGAGACTGAAAAGTGTATAATTTGGAATAATATCTGTGGAATCAATCTGCAATGTCTTGATGATCATGCAAGGGTAGACCATCTTAAATTTTTTTCTATTATTGTGCCTACTTCCTGTTTGGGATATAATAATGCTGCTAACAGGGCCCCCGGATGTTCCCCCACACTGTAGACCCTCACCGTAGCATACTTACAGAGGTATTTCACTTACCTGTACAGTGTCATGAAATTCTTCGATTGCCACTTTTATATCTCCCAGAATGTTTGCATCGCCTGTTCTTTAGAAGGTCTGTTCTAAGGTGGAAATTTCCCTATCTAGCTTTGACAATCGATCCCTCAATGACTGAAGCACCCCTGTATGTTTAGAAATGACTATCCCTCTTATATAGACTTAAAAATCTCCCATTTAGTGGCAAAACTTTCTACCATCCCTATTTTCTTGTCGATGAAAACATCTATTGGTGTTGCAATGTCTGCAGTGAATACAGGGTTAATTGAAGAAAAAAGGGGGAAACGTCCAAGGAAAATGTTGTTACCTGTCTGATAGGCCATTTGAAATCGAATAGTACAGATGCGTGGTCAGAGTAAGTGCACAGGAGGAGAGCGCAAGCGTCAACCTCGGAGAGTAGGCTCTTGGAAATGAACCAATAATCAATTCGAGTGTGTATGTCATGAGGTGCTGAATAGTGGGTTATCCCTGCAACATCAGGGAAGCGTTGTCTCCAAACATCCAACAGATCTAGTTCATCCATTTGATCTAAGATGGCTCCAATGGCTGCAGATCGTGGCAAGTGGGGCCCTTTGATCGGTCTCTAATTGGGTCTAAGATATCATTGAAATCCCCACCCAGTATTAATGGGGTGTTCCCATCGCACATCAAACTAACATACAATAAAATTAAAGGTCATCATAGTTGGGGCCACACACATTCACCAGTTTAACTTTTAACCCATCCTTTTGGCATTGCACAATGACAGATCTCTCATTTGGAACCACCTATGCTTATTGCAGTGAGATCCCTGCTTTTAGGTTCACCCACACCAATACACTTGTAGCATGCAACGTAAACCTAGCTGCACAGAACCTACCCTGGAGAAGCTTCTGTGTAAGCATGTTACTCTGAAGAGGTGGGTGTGTCTTGTGCAGTATGGCCATGACTATAAGTTGCCTCTTTAGATATGCTATGACATTCCTAACCTTTCTGTGTTCCTTCAGCCCCCTAACATTCCATGTTAAAAATGCACTGTGCTAGCCATTCGTAAAGTTGTACCAGGCACTGTCGAGCTCAGCACAGACCCCACATGGAGCCCTATATAGGATAAACACATCCAGTGAAACTGTGGAATTGCATGACCACCACAGATTATTAATAACTCGCCAGCCAATCAACCTTGCATCCCAACCCACACTATGCAGTCCCCAACTGCATTTAGTCGAATACAACCCTACCCCCCCTACCAAGTTACCCTTGTACAGAGATTAACAAGGAATAAAAACTGATGCTATACTGAAAAACAACAAAAAAGGCGGAATTCCACAAACCAGGAATTAAGTTCACTTCACTTCAATTAAGCTCTATGACCTAGCATTCCTTACAGTAAATAGGAGCAATGAGACCTCATTGTTCTCCATGTGGAGTCTTGTCTCCACTATCTGTCTGAGGTCCCACAGAGCCTTTTTTGGAGTGTCTGGCATCTCTCCATTTTAAGAAATTGAATCACCTGTGATGGCTCTTTAAAAATATGCATCTTACCGGTGGCATGGACTTGCAGTTTGGCAGGATACTTCATGTTGTAGTCCAGTTGCAGCTTGCAGAGCTTCCTCTTGACTGGTGCAAAACGTTGTCTTACGTCCTGCACTTGTTGCGTAAATTGAAGCAGCAATTCATTCATAATGAAGTTCCTGCAATTCTTTAGCTCTGCTGAGCACGCTGTCTAGGTCCCTATAATCAAGTAGCCTTGCTAGGATCGGGTGTAGCGGAGCCCCAAGGTACCGGTCTGGGAGCCAGTGAGTGATAGGCCCTCTCCACCACGAATATAGCAGAAAAGCAGTGTCTTCCCAGCAGTGTGGTGAGTAGTTGTTCTACAAAAAGCCCCATATTGGGGATGTTTGTGAACTCTGCAATTCCTACCACACAAAGATTATTCAGCATTGAGCAATCTTTCAAATCCTCCACCCTGGCCTGAACAATCCAAAGTTGTTTATCAATGGAGGAGTGTGAAAGGGACGTGGTGCTTAAGGTGTCCTCTACATAAAACTCCTTTTTTTACAGCATCCAGGAACTCGTTATGCTTGTCTAGCCTTTCAGATATCCTGCCCATCCAGAAAGTTAACACAGCAATTTTCCAATCTATCTTGTTCAGACTGTGTTGTATGCTTCCCTGAGAGATTTAGAGGAGACTGGGTTTGGTTTATCTCCCTGGCCGTCACCTACCCACTCGGTCTTTAGGCTGACTTTCCCTTTATCTCTTTTCCGTCTTCCCCCTCGTCCTCTACCTTCTCACTCCACCTCTCCCGTTTCCCTCTCTATTGGTATCTACGGACATTGGACACAATTCTTCCTCATCTTTCTGCTACGGCTCCTTTCTCCCCTCCTTTCCTATAAATTCTCTCAACCTCGTTGTTTGTTTACTATACCATACTACGCTATTGTAACTGATGTAATTTAATGTAAAGTTCCTCTGTTATAGCGCTCAGATACCCACGAGTCGAGGCAGCACCTTATAATCCTTTTGATGCACCTTATAATGCAACGTTCACCTGGTTTTGTGCTCTGATACCTCCGGGTCTAGATAGCACTATATACCCTTCACAAATCAAATAAACGAAAAACTGTTGTTTCCTGAATGTTGAGACTTGAGCAACATGGCTGATGACCGGTGAAGCTGCTTGACAGCTAATGAGGAGATTGGCCCTGGTTTTCCCCCTAGACCGTCTCTTTCCCAGCCGGACATTGGGCATTGTTTCCTCCTCGTCTCCCCGCTATTACTCCTTCACCCCCTCTCTCCTTCGAATTATTGCATCATTGTTTATGTGTACTGTACTTTACTTTGCTCTTGTTTCTGATGTAATTTGTAATGCTGGTGCAAAACGTTGTCTTACGTCCTGCACTTGTTGCGTAAATTGAAGCAGCAATTCATTCATAATGAAGTTCCTGCAATTCTTTAGCTCTGCTGAGCACGCTGTCTAGGTCCCTATAATCAAGTAGCCTTGCTAGGATCGGGTGTAGCGGAGCCCCAAGGTACCGGTCTGGGAGCCAGTGAGTGATAGGCCCTCTCCACCACGAATATAGCAGAAAAGCAGTGTCTTCCCAGCAGTGTGGTGAGTAGTTGTTCTACAAAAAGCCCCATATTGGGGATGTTTGTGAACTCTGCAATTCCTACCACACAAAGATTATTCAGCATTGAGCAATCTTTCAAATCCTCCACCCTGGCCTGAACAATCCAAAGTTGTTTATCAATGGAGGAGTGTGAAAGGGACGTGGTGCTTAAGGTGTCCTCTACATAAAACTCCTTTTTTTACAGCATCCAGGAACTCGTTATGCTTGTCTAGCCTTTCAGATATCCTGCCCATCCAGAAAGTTAACACAGCAATTTTCCAATCTATCTTGTTCAGACTGTGTTGTATGCTTCCCTGAGAGATTTAGAGGAGACTGGGTTTGGTTTATCTCCCTGGCCGTCACCTACCCACTCGGTCTTTAGGCTGACTTTCCCTTTATCTCTTTTCCGTCTTCCCCCTCGTCCTCTACCTTCTCACTCCACCTCTCCCGTTTCCCTCTCTATTGGTATCTACGGACATTGGACACAATTCTTCCTCATCTTTCTGCTACGGCTCCTTTCTCCCCTCCTTTCCTATAAATTCTCTCAACCTCGTTGTTTGTTTACTATACCATACTACGCTATTGTAACTGATGTAATTTAATGTAAAGTTCCTCTGTTATAGCGCTCAGATACCCACGAGTCGAGGCAGCACCTTATAATCCTTTTGATGCACCTTATAATGCAACGTTCACCTGGTTTTGTGCTCTGATACCTCCGGGTCTAGATAGCACTATATACCCTTCACAAATCAAATAAACGAAAAACTGTTGTTTCCTGAATGTTGAGACTTGAGCAACATGGCTGATGACCGGTGAAGCTGCTTGACAGCTAATGAGGAGATTGGCCCTGGTTTTCCCCCTAGACCGTCTCTTTCCCAGCCGGACATTGGGCATTGTTTCCTCCTCGTCTCCCCGCTATTACTCCTTCACCCCCTCTCTCCTTCGAATTATTGCATCATTGTTTATGTGTACTGTACTTTACTTTGCTCTTGTTTCTGATGTAATTTGTAATGCTACGATCCTAAATGTAAAGCGCTCTGATACCCTCTTGGGTCAAGTTCGCGCTATATAAAACGTTATAAATAAATAAATAAAAATATATGGCTGCAAGGATTTGTTTTTAGTCTGAGTCTGACGCAGTATCACAAGTCTTTGATCCCAATTCTGAGGCTTTTTTTTCCTGCTCATTCTACCTTTGCAATTTTCTTGTGCAACCAAAGTACTTGAAGCAGCAGACAAGGTCAAGCACAATGGTTCTATGTATTCTTAATATTAGATGGTGCAATCACTTCCAACATCCGCTGCTTAAGGATGTATAAATCACAACAGTATAAAAAACCCAAGAGGAAGGTGCACTCAAATGAAGTCAATAGATCAAAGTAATTTATAAATATCTTCTTCTTTATTCAGAATTATGTTTTCTGTAAGCAAAGGCACAGCCAGCGTGTTTCGTTCCCTTTGTGCCTTGGGAACTTCGTCAGGGCTGTAAAAATTACAAACATATACATGTATATAAATATACCAAAATGAAAAATACGTAATCAAAATAGAAATACTCATCATATACTAACCAAAAAAGTCACAACACTGAAATGCACTGACCCAAAGAACAACAAACTAAAGATACATAAATATACATACCACAAAAAATATAATGACTAAAACACACCATAAACACAGTATTCTTCACATGTAACACAAAAAAACAGATCTAAAAGTTCACAACATAAGAATCATGGTAGATACATATATCTATAAAATCATATTGAATATCCGTGAGATGAAAATGCAGGATATGTCAAATGAAAACACATTAAAATAGTGAAAATACAGAAGAAAAGCTTATAAATATTAAGTTTATATAGCAAATTTTAATGCATCTAAATCAGTGTTTCTTAGAAAACTGCAGACAGCAAGAAGGGAGAAAAAGCCTTAAAAAAGGAAGAGAGAAAAAAAATGCAGCGAAGAAAGAATATATATGCAAAAATGCAGAGAAGAAAGAATATATATAAAAATAATGTTTAATCACTGAAGTGAATATTCGTTAACCCAGTGCAAGGAATATCAGGAAGAAATAACCAGGAGTTTTGAAACACCGGAACCCAAGATTTAAAGGAATCAATAGGCGGCCTCTGAAAGGAAGAAAAGCCCATAGTAAGGTACATTAGGGCTTACCAAAATAGTGATATCAGGAAACGGCAATCATCATAAACCGACAGAAGTACATAAACCAGAATAAGGACGTTCTAGCTTGACCGATTGAGGCCTCCTGGGGGAAACAAGAGGTAAGATTAATAGGATTAATGTTTAGCTTAAGAGCAAGTTGGCATTCGATAATGTGAGAGAAGTTCACTAACATAAATTGCGAGAATCAAAGTCCCAATATTTGATGTAACCTCACACGGAGCAGTAAACGTTGACAGTGCAATTGTAACAGGGAGCCACCACATCTACTCTACATCCTGCTATATTAGGACTCGATCCGTCTTCCCACTCAGTCCCTAGTTGTAGAGGTAGAAACTACAGGTATTATCCTCTCTTGCTTCACAAATAACTCCAGTAACGGTAAGTTTGCAACTTATCGTGTCAAGTAGCTCCCACTGTAGGCGACACCTCATGTTACAGGAAAAGCAAATGTCTAGGGCCTTCCCTTCACTGGGCCGATGGGAACAGCATGTGGGCCATTCAACGACCCCGGGCGTGGGACCGCAAGCACTACAGTAAGGTCAAGAATACAATCATCCCCCAAGCCGCCGCGATCAGCCTTCCACCGCCACACACAGTCAGAGGAAGTGCACCCAAGGCTCTGATCATGTCAGCAAGAGCCGAGACAGCAGCCGTGGCTGCCAGCCCACCCACCACTCTCACTGTGGAATTGCGCTGCAGCTTGAGGGAGAACGGCGCCCAACCGCGCACCCACCCAGTGTAGGGAGTCTTGGCCAGTGAACCACTCTCCGGCAGCTGCATGGTCCCGGGCTACTGGATGAAATCACAACGGGGGAGCCGAAGGCTGCAGATCCATTCGGCCCCAGCCGCACAACAACCAATTTGTGGCCAGTAGCAGCTGACCCCTCCAGGACGGCAGCTCAATGCCTCTCAGTTCTCCATGGGTCTCGTGCACAGGCAGGCCACACTCCTCCATTATGCGCGCTGTGTCGCTGAGCCCGAGCCACAGAGGCCCGCTCAAGTCTTCATCTATTTCCGGTGCAATGAGGCACCATAGCGCATCGCGGCTGAGTCCGAGGACTGCACATCAGTTAGTCATCAGTTTCCTTAGCATTCCGTAAGGTTTACGCTGTTGTAAGCAGGATTTTTGAGGATGTAAAGCCGGAATCGGCAGAGAGAGTCTAACTTTCGGCCATCTTGAAGCCAGGCAAGCTCAGCCTCCCTCACATTTTCCCTCGTTAACTCCTATTTAAAGGAGGCATACATTTTGTGAGGCAGAGACTGCTCTGGTTACCTTAGGAGGTCAGGCTTCTCATCCAAACCTATGGGTGTTTGCTCTGGTTTGCCATAATAACGTCCAAGTAATTCCCCCTCGATGTGCAGCAATGGAAATGTCACATTTTCTTTTTGCAATCAAAAAAGGGCACATTTCCTGCTCACAATGCCTTTTGTGTTGCAAATTAAATACCAATGTGTCTTTCTGCATCACTCTGTAACAGCACAAAGCCATAATCATTGTGGGTCGAAGTTTGTATGGCTTCAACTCAAGGTAAGGGACATGTGCTTCAAAGACATCACAGTAAAATTTGAAATATAAAATAGTGTAGCAATGAAATGTACAAACAGTGTGGCTCCACTTTATGACCTTTGAATTATTGCTCTGAAGATTTAGGTCTCTTCAATATCATGTTTACCTCCCAACTACCAACTATTCTTCTCCCTCTTTATTCGAGAAAGGCAGCTAAAACAAAATTTAGAGGCTAATAACAGGAAACAGTCTACGTAGGCGTCACATCATATTCATATCTGCATATTACATTATTTAGAAAAATGGTCCCACTGGTATGAGTTGAAAAAAGTCAGAATGTGAGAGTAAACATGTTTTTCTCTTATAGAATGTTGTTTTGAATCATTTGACTATGAGAGCTGAGGGCACAATAAGAGATAATGCTTTCCTTCATTATTGTATTTTTGCAGCAATTCGTGGAAAATGATGGTTTATTGAGAAGAGGATAATGCTATCATAGCTGACTGAGAAAGCTAAAGGAAAATGACAATAAATGAGGGATCACAGTGTTAATTCTTCTTATTCAGAAAACATTATTGGGCACTTCTTTACAGGAAAACACAGTTTATTTTCATGGTGACTCATTGCAAATACATAGCTTCTTTGAGCCTTTGGCACAGGGCAATTACAGTTGTACATTCTGTGCCTTGCGGACATTTTCACTGAATAAATTACACTAAGTAGCTTCCAAACCCATGAACCATGTACAGAAAGGCTGCAAAATGTAACCAAGGAAAAGTATCCTGGTTAAAATATGCAAAAGAAATGCAAAAAAGTATTTTGCATTATATTTTCACTTGCATTGGATTTGGTTCTGTATGCCCAAAACTGCCTGTATATCTTGTTTCAAGTGCTTTATCTTGTAGGGTAATCAACATGGATTTGTCAATTGACCTGTTCCTTAATCCATGAATCCAATTTATTCCCCCGAGCTACATGTGTCTGCCCCAATCCTCAGTTAAACAGCACACATCAGAAGCCTTACAATCTTCCTGTGGACTGACCAACATGTCGAGTCTGAGGCTGCAAGCAAATATTACCTACTATAATAGCGTGCATCTAGCGCTCCCTATAGTGAGCCTTATAAGAAACAAAATCATGATACTCATTGCATGTCAATGAACATATATTTGCAGGGAACCTTTAGTAGGGTGTGTTGGTTTGTAAATATAGTATTCCGTAGTGTAAATATATGTTCTAACCAGGAGCAGAAGGCCTATTGGGGCAGTGGGACCACGCCCCTCCACCTTGCGCCCCTCATGTAAATGTAAATGTGGGTACTTGTAAAGCGCACTGCGACTCCATGGAGTATCCTGGCGCTGAAGACCGCTGGGGAACCCGTCCTGGTTTTCCCTGTGAGATGGTCCCTTTCTGGGTATCTCCAAGGTGAAACCAGGCATCCCCGGCGTCTGTGGGGGGCCGTTGTAGAGATGAGGCTAGCTTAATGCCCAGAGTTGCCGAGTGTGTTCCCTAGTTAGAGTGGGCACCAAGGCGAGAATTATCGGTCCGTGTGACCCTGGTCCACGACCCTGCCGCGTCGGGAATTGAACCCTGGTCCCGGGCCGTTCTCTGCTTACGGGTCTGCCGCCTCTAACCAGTGAGCCACACCACTCTACAATGTACAGTACACATGTACAGTGTCTGGCAGGCTGCACAAAGGTCAGCCTGACAGACACTGTTCACTTTCAGTTCAAGCAGCCAGGAGCCAGATATGCGCATTTAGCGCCGGCTCCTGGCTGCCTGAGCTGAACTTTGCCGGGCTGTGGCAGTCACAGCTCCTGTGGGCATGATATCCTCAGCTAAGCAAAGGTCTCTGAGGTCCTCCCCTCAGTGATGAGGGGTAGCGTCACTGATTGCCTCGCACCTGACCACTTCAGATTTAAGCCCTGAAGCGCCCAGGGTTGAGTGTCAATCAGTGACACTTCATCACAGAGGGGGGTCGGGTCAGCAGTGTCACTGACCAAAACAAGTAGAACCTAATTTAACTCATGCACTTCGGACTATTTATAATCACAATTTTCTATAGGTGATTTTGTACTTTTCACCAACTGTCTTACCTCGATCTATTATGGGATCTTTTGTGATGTGGGCTATATGGTACATACATAGAACACGCGATGCACCTCACACATCACTTTCGTGTTTATAATGATGTACTGTGCTCATGTGTTTATACAACGAATCTTAGAGTTCCAAAAAGTCAACATTTTGGGATTTAAAATACACATAGAGTTTTTACTTTTAAGGTGATTTGTGCTCACCTTGTCAACAATAGGTGATAATTCCCACCATACTGCTCGCCATCATTTTTGTCATTTCTGTTTATACAAGACTTAATGTATCATTTCCAGACATGAAGAAATCGGGGTTGGGTATTTCCCCAAAGCAACAAAACATGTGTTAAACACGTGTTGGCTGGATGCTTTAGGTTGTTTGAATAAAAGACAAGGAAAAGACTTTATGAGACTTTATCAACATTTGTGCTCCAATTACATATTGAACTGTCATAGAACACTCACATAGTGTGCATAGCATCTTGGGTTACAGTTAAGTGTAGGATTCGATAATTCACAATTTAGGGGTTGCAGGGTGTTTTCCCATACTTTTTGCACTGCATAAGCAATAAAACCAACATATTACACGCAGAAGTATTCAGGGGCCATCTCTTCCTATACAACTAACACCCCATATTACTAAGCACACTAAGCACCATATTGTCAATTAAATATCTTTGGTGGGGAAATGCGCAAATTGACACAAAAAAATGAGTTACAGGTTATCCCCACGTGCTACCCTTCATTGGATTATACACACTTGTGAGGGGCTATTGTAACCATCAACTATAACTTTTCTGAAAGGATGTGGTCGGGAGATGCCAAGATGGGCAATAATTGTATTTTTGTTACAAATGTATTTGTGTACCTATTTGTGAGGTTTGTAAATGTGTGAATATTTTTTGTACTGTATTCTGATACCATTGAACACATTATATATAAAGAAATGTGAAAAAGCAAAACTCAAAATAAATAGCGACTACGATTAGGCTGAAAGTTATATGATTTCATCAGTTTACTTTGAATTTATTTCACCATAGTTAATTTAGTTGGCTTTCTAAACAAATTGCATTTGTTTGGCTCATTTTAAGAATGTTGTTAACTATCCTTCTGTGCTCACCTATGTTTTATGGTCAAGTGGGCCTACAGCATATATTGTGCCGCTCACTTACACAGCTCACTAATTCATATTTTAGGCTTGCCATTGCAGCCTGAGTGTACTTTTAAACTGCCTCTTTAACATGGCAAAAGAAACCTCTTGCCAGACCCAAAACATTATTTTTCATACAGGTAAGCATAAAAAGCCCATGGGGCAGAGTGATAGTATTTAAAAAGTTAGACAGATACTTTTATGGTTTACCTGTCCTGTTACTGAAAATCTCAGAAATGTGTTTTTTACTACTGTGAGGCCTACCATTCCCATAGGAAAACATTGGATCACCATAATACATTTAATACATGATAACTTTTGTTGCGGAACAGGTGGAAGTATCATGTTTGCTGTCTAAATAATTTTAATCTAAAATCCTTGTTAATGGCAAGGTTGGATGATAAGTCACAATTCTGAGAATACCACTTAAAGAACACATGTATTTTCCTGCTCTACCCGTTTGGTGCCTGCGGCCTGTTTCCTGAGTCACACAACTAGGTGTACTTGGCAGCCTCAGCACACTCACAAATACCCTCACATTAATACAATAGCCTATTGTGACTTGCAGAAAGCATGGGACCAGGCAGGAAATTCCTGACAATTCTGTGTGGGGATGGGGGGGAGCAGACGATTTTTACTCTTCAAAGCTGGGACCAGGAACACAATTCAGACCCACACTGTGGGAGGACATTCAGAGGACTGTCCTGCGGTCTCTCACCTGTTGTATACTTCAGAGAACTGCCGTCCTACGCCAAGAGAACTGTCTTGCAGCCCGAAGCCTGCTTCAGACCCTCTTTCCTGCTGGAACCCAACACTTCCAGAGCAACTCCAAGGGTTAGTTGGTTGGTCTCCTGATCAGAGGCTCAAGGACAGGAAAGATTCCAACAATCTTGAAACCAGCCAAATGAGTACTGACCATGAAAGTGGTGCCCCCCAGTCCGGGCCCTTTGATGTGGTGCTACAGATGCCGAAATAGCCCAACTCCAACACTTGGGACTTGGCAAAAGGTGCTCTGAGAAGCGAGAGGGGAGTTAGACCTACCTGGTTACCCATCCTGCTAAGTTGCTTTGCCGGTAAGCCTGACTACACGGCAGCTTCCACTATATTCTTCTCAGCAGCAGCAAATCCTTCTCTTTCAGAGCCCTAGTCAGCTACAGGATGCATCTTTGTCCTGCTGGACATTTTTGACTTCCATAAAAGAGACTTAGTTTGAATGTAGAAATCTTAACCGCAACGTTGTCCAGAGGCTCCTCCTCGGTAACCACCGGCTGCCTAGCCCTGCTAAGGTTTACCTTTTCAGATATTTTTCTTAAGAAATTCTTCCAAGTCCGAAGGTAAGCGGAGACCAGGCTCTATCCACTTTGTGCATCCGCACCACGCTCTATCACGGTTGGTCACAACTTTTTACTTTGACCCGGTCTTGTGCACCTAGATGCCCACGGTTGGTGCTGTTTATCTTTTAGGTGCTCTTTTTCAATTTAAACTCTATAAAACACATAACACTGTTCTTCTGAATGGCTGTTTGTCATTTTGGTGTCAAATAATTTATTAAAATGTACTCTATTATTCTAAATTGGTTTGGGATTTTCCTTATGTTGTATTTTCACTTTATTTCAGTTTCACTGCTGCCTAAATACTTCACATATTGCCTGTAAGAAAAACCTGACTGTTTCTGTCCCAAGCTAAGAGAGAGTAAAGCACTGGTCAATTTAGTGACTTTTTGTGGTTCTCCTTGACAATGATTGCAGTTGTTGCATGAGAAGGTCCCACACCCTACTCAACCCACAACTCAGTTTCTCACAACTCCCTATACCTACCACTGGAAAACATTAAGTATTGCTACTTTAAGTACGTTCTCACTTTTTAGATCAAATGTAGGTTTAACTAGTGTAGTGTACATTGTCTGTTATTTTAAATTTTGGTTAAATATGTATAATTAAAGTATTCCCTAGATCCAATTAAAAAGGATCATACTATTAAGTTGTGCTGCAGCACAGCTATATATTGAAGTACCTCATATATAATTTTTCTGTTAGGGCCAACAATAACCTAAATACAATGTGTGAAGTAACTGTTAATATTTCTTAAATTGGTCATGCGCTGCTTTTAGTTTTCACCTGCGAGATAGCACATACGCATTTATATAAAAAAGGGCCTTTTAGTCATTGGGTACTGCGATTTTGTGGGCTTTTGGCATTGGTTCATAGGGCAGTCCATCAGCAGATTTAATCAATTTGCTCCATTGGCAGATGGGAATTTCCAAGATGAATTGTAAAGGGATGCCCCTCCTCAATGGCACACACGCAGACAACTGGACTAGTTCTGACAACTGACCAGCTGGACTAGTTCCATAGCGGTCGCTCCTCCACGCTCCCCGCCTCGATCCCCTGGCTGACTGCTCCCCTCCTCCTGCTGAATTTGGTCGCATTGCCCACTGCCTGTCCCAGTGATTGCTCCTGACTCTCATTACCTGCCTCTGTGATCGCGCTCCGACATCGCCTGCATTTCCAAAGCGCCTCGAAGCTAGCATAGCGCCTGGTATCATTTGTTTGTATTGATATTTATTGCATATTGCGCTGCATTGCCTTGTTTATTTATTGTCTTCATTGTGGTTGTGTAACTTTGCCTCAGTTTCGTTTTCCGTCCGTCCATTTTGTTGTTTGGTCACTCGTGGACCGTGTCTCCTCCCCGCCTCCCAGCTGCCCCTCCCACCCACTGGTAGAGTAGCTCGATCCTCCCTACACTCCTCTGTGACCAGCTGGACTAGTTCCATAGCGGTCGCTCCTCCACGCTCCCCGCCTCGATCCCCTGGCTGACTGCTCCCCTCCTCCCGCTGAATTTGGTCGCATTGCCCACTGCCTGCCCCAGTGATTGCTCCTGACTCCCATTACCTGCCTCTGTGATCGCGCTCCGACATCGCCTGCATTTCCAAAGCGCCTCGAAGCTAACATAGCGCCTGGTATCGTTTGTTTGTATTTACATTTATTGCATATTGAGTTGCATTGCCTTGTTTATTTATTGTCTTCATTGTGGTCGTGTAACTTTGCCCCAGTTTCGTTTTCCGTCCGTCCATTTTGTTGTTTGGTCACTCGTGGACCGTGTCTCCTCCCCGCTCCCCGCCTCCCAGCTGCCCCTCCCACCCACTGGTGGAGTAGCTCGATCCTCCCTACACTCCTCTGTGACCAGCTGGACTAGTTCCATAGCGGTCGCTCCTCCACGCTCCCCGCCTCAATCCCCTGGCTGACTGCTCCCCTCCTCCTGCTGAATTTGGTCGCATTGCCCACTGCCTGCCCCAGTGATTGCTCCTGACTCCCATTACCTGCCTCTGTGATCGCGCTCCGACATCGCCTGCATTTCCAAAGCGCCTCGAAGCTAACATAGCGCCTGGTATCGTTTGTTTGTATTTACATTTATTGCATATTGCGCTGCATTGACTTGTTTATTTATTGTCTTCATTGTGGTCGTGTAACTTTGCCCCAGTTTCGTTTTCCGTCTGTCCATTTTGTTGTTTGGTCACTCGTGGACCGTGTCTCCTCCCCGCTCCCCGCCTCCCAGCTGACCCTCCCACGATCCGCCCCCCTCCACTCCCCATTTCAGACGGATGAATTTACGTGCAGCGTCCACGCGCTGCGGCCGCGCCGAAGGTGCACCAAAGGTAAGCCTGTCTACGCCCGTCCGCGCCTGGACCGCGCCCAGCCCCAGTCCCCCTGGTCCCCGCCTCACCCAACCCACTATATTCACATATGATGCCGCAACTCTCCTCGCCCTCAACCCCGGACGCACACCACAATGCTGCGAAGCCACCCCAGGACGTACCCACGGCCCATTCGCCTGCCTCTCCTGCAAGTTCAACTGCTTCAGGACCCTCACCAAATCCACTTCCTCCATACACAGCTCCGACTCTAACCACCTGAAGTGCATCCTGCTTAACACCCGCTCGGTCCACAGACACGCAACTGAACTCTGGGACCGACTCGACACTGCGTCACCGGACATCGCCTTCCTTACAGAAACATGGATGAACACATCATCAGCATCCGACATCGCCATAGCCATACCGGACGCTTACAAGATTATCCAAAAAGATCGCACCAATCAAACAGGAGGAGGCATCGCCATCATCCATAGGAACACCATCAAAATCACGACCAGCTCTGACGATAATCTTGCAACCGCCGAACATCTCCACTTTCAGATCCACACCGACCCTAGGACCACACTTAGAGGCACCCTCATCTACAAGCCTCCAGGAAACCGCACTCAATTCAGCGATGACATCACTGACTTCGTCAGCCCACATGCCCTCGCCTCCGAGAACTACATTCTTTTAGGAGACCTCAACTACCACCTTGAAAACAAACACGACAGCAACACTTCCACCCTTCTGGACAACCTGGCCAATCTCGGACTCAAACAACTTGTTGACACCCCCAACCATGTAGCCGGACACACGCTCGACCCTATCTTCACCTCAAGCAAGCACATTTCCTTCGATCGCACCACAGCTCTCCATTGGACGGACCACAGCTGTGTTCACTTCAGCTACAAAACCACCCTGACCCACAACCACCCACAACCTATTCCTCGGAGAACCTGGAACAAAATCACCTCCGACCAACTCCTCACATCACTCAACCAAAACCAACCCGCCCTCTCATCGGACCCAAACCAAGCGGCCACCAATCTCAAGCAATGGATCACCCACAGTGCTGACGAATTAGCACCCCTGAAAAAGCACCAGATCAAATCAGCCAGCAAAAAGGCTCCCTGGTTCAATGATGACCTTCAAAAATCCAAGAAGCTATGCCGCACCCTGGAGAAAACATGGAGAAAAAACCCAACCACCGACAACATGGCCACCCTCAAGGCAGCCACCCGCAAACACCACCAACTGATTCGATCTGCCAAGAAATCAGCATTCAAGGATCGTCTTGACAACAACACCCACAATAGCTAGGAACTTTTCAACATCGTCAAAGAATTCACCAACCCCACCGCAGCATCTAACGACATCACTCCCTCCCAAGACCTCTGCGATGCGTTATCCTCCTTCTTCTACATCAAAATTGCCGACATCCACAACAGCTTCGAGAACACTCCCAGCGATCAACCCTCCCCACCCCCCTCAGATCCTACTCCGCCTACTAACAATCTTAGCGCCTGGAACCCAATCACCACTGAAGACACCATCCGCCTAATGAACTCAATCCACTCTGGCTCACCAACCGACCCCTGCCCCCACCACATCTTCAACAAAGCTGACTCCATCATCGCACCCCATCTCCGTGATGTCATCAACTGCTCGTTCAACTCTGCCACCTTCCCAGAAAGCTGGAAACACGCCAAACTCAGTGCCCTCTTGAAGAAACCCACAGCAGACCCCTCTGAACTTAAAAACTATCGACCCATATCCCTCCTCCCTATCCCCGCCAAAGTCATTGAGAAAGCCGTCAACAGCCAGCTCGCCGCCTTCCTTGAATCCAACAACTCCCTCGATCCATCTCAATCCAGATTTCGAGCCAAACACAGCACCGAAACCGCCCTCATTGCAGCGACAGATGACATCCGAACACTACTGGATAACGGAGAAACAGCGGCCCTCATTCTACTCGACCTCTCCGCCGCTTTCGACACAGTCTGCCACAGCACCCTTATACAACGCCTTAGCAACATCGGCATACAAGGAAAAGCCTTGGGCTGGATCATCTCGTTCCTCGCCGGGAGAACTCAAAGAGTCCGACTTCCCCCATTCAACTTAGAGGCCACTGAAGTCATCTGTGGAGTACCACAAGGATCATCACTCAGTCCCACCCTCTTCAACGTTTACATGAGCCCACTCGCATCCATCGCGCGCCAACACAACCTCAACATCATCGCTTACGCCGACGACACCAAATTAATCCTTTACCTCACCAAAGACCCTAACACCGCCAAAACCAATCTTCACGAAGGCATGAAAGAAGTAGCCGAATGGATGAAACATAGCCGCCTAAAACTTAACTCAGACAAAACGGTGGTGCTCATCCTAGGATCTTCCCCCTCTGCCTGGGACGACTCTTGGTAGCCTTTGGCTCTGGGCACAGCACCCACACCCACAGACCATGCACATAACCTTGGCTTCATCCTAGACTCCTCTCTCTCGATGTCCAGTCAAGTCAACGCAGTCTCATCCTCCTGCTTCAACGTACTTCACATTCTCAAAAGGATCTTCCGCTGGATCCCCCTCGAGACAAGAAAGACTGCCACCCACGCACTGGTCATGAGTCGACTGGATTATGGGAACAAACTATACGCCGGAATCACAGCAAAATTACAGAAAAAACTCCAACACATCCAAAACACATCAGCGAGACTCATATTGGACATCCCTCGCCAAGATCACATCACCGGACACCTAAAAGACCTCCACTGGCTTCCCGTCAACAAAAGAATTACGTTCCGTCTTCTCACCCACGCACACAAGGCCCTCTACAATTTAGGACCCAAATGCCTCAACACTCGACTGTCCTTCTACAAACCCACCCGCCAACTAAGATCGTCCAATCAAGCCCTCGCCGCAGTCCCGCACATCTGAAAATCCACCATGGGTGACAGATCCTTCTCCTTCCTGGCTGCCAAGACCTGGAACTCACTCCCCACTCACCTCCGCCTTACTCTAAACCACATCTCCTTCAGAGAAGAACTTAAAACCTGGCTATTCGACAAATAATGAACCCCTTCCCCAAGCGCCTTGAGACCCTCTGGGTGAGTAGTGCGCTATATAAATGCCCGAACTTGAACTTGAACTAGACACCCGCATAAACACACACACACACACACTTTCTCTCTCTTGTTCTCTCTCCCTCTCTCTCAATAATTTTGCCACTGCTTCACCTCACCCTTTGCAATTTGGAGTCTGGGAGTTCACTGCCAATCACATTTACTTCCAAGGCTCATAGCTGGATAAAGCTAAAATATGACTCGCTTCTGATGTATATGCTTCAGCATTTTTTAAACTGTACTAACATGGCCTTCTGATGTGTTGAAACAGTGAAGTAAAAATGCCATACGGTTCAGTGAGTATCCTCAGCCTGGTCACTCAGACAGCTATATAGGAAAAAAACATTGGTATGTCTTTGGGCAAAGAGAGGAACGGGGTTTATGAAGGCTGTAGCCTCCATCTTTTCTAATGATGCAAACATGACTGACAAATTACACAATATGCTCTATTGAAGTATTTCCTGTAGAAAAAACCCTATTCAGGAGCACTCTTGGTTCTGTTCTGCAACATGGTGTCAAAGAGGTAAAGAAAAAAACTGACAATCTGCTACATGTGTAATTGATAATTATATATTTTATCAACATATTTGAGGTACCACCTCTTTAAATGAAATTCTGTGTTCCTGTTAAGCATTGTTTGGTAGACAGATAAGGTGGATTCAAAAAAGGTAAGCTAGGGTAATTATTTTTACTTTTGCATAGAGCTACATCGTGTATCATGACATGTACTAAATGCAAAATGTCCAACCATGTCGTACATAATCTGCGGAAGACTAAAGTAACATCTACACAAGTGCAAAGTGTGAGGTTTAACTCATTGACTGCCTACATGTAAGCAAAACCATCCTTAATATATTTGAGTCCCTAAATTACATCGACGGGACTAGCATGATAGCAGATGTACGACCTGCAAAACAGCGCATCGCAAATTGGAAGACATTTGCGACTCGCAATTTGTAATTTGTGAGGCGCTATTTTGCATGTACAACAATGTGTTTTACACTGTTTGTGATTCCCAATGGGGTCGCAAATTGCAAGCTCATGAATATTGATGAGCTTCTCACAATTTGCAGGCCCATTGGGAATAACAGGCCCTCCCAGGGAGGATGTCTGGGACTGCTTTCCTAATAAAGCAGTTCTCTTTTTAAATGCAGCCCGTTTTCCTTAAAGGATGAATTTAAAAATGAAAAATGAAACTTTTCTGTTTCATTTTTTTAAGGGCAGGCAGTGGTCTCTGGGACCACTGCCTGCTCTTAAAAAATATTTCCCAACATACTCACAAATGGGAAGGGGAACCCTGGGAAACCTTTCCCCTTTGTGAGTGGTTGACCACCAACATTAAGTAAGTGGTAAACTGCGGGTGTTTTGCGGTCGCAAATGCAGTCCCAAAACACTAGTACATAGCATGTTGACTTGCTATTAGGAAGTTAATCCCCTTCCTAATAGCGAGAGTCGCAAATGCTATTACCCTTTTTTTGCGGCCGCAAATGGGATGTTTTCCCGTTAGTAGTCGCAAAAAAGGGTAGTACAACTGGCCCTAACATGACTAAAACACAGTCCAAAAGTGGAATGCTAAAAACTACACACTGCCTAAAGTTCACTTAATTTATACTTCAGTTTGGACCATTGAATTGGCAGGGATGTTCGCAGTAACCAGTAGTAGTGTAAACTTTATATGATTTGAATAAATAGACCTAGAAAGTACAATTAAAAAAAACATTACAGTACAATTAATATTAAACAGTGTCTTTTACAATACATTATTAGAACAGTTCATAAAGAGCACTATCATGTCTTATCATACCCCTGTCTGTAACATTCAAATATCAATGTTATATTTTTGAATTGAGATCAAGAGGAAACGGAGGAGGGCAAAAACCTCAACTAAGGGTCCACTATGCGCTACCGCCTACCTAAGTGTCACTTTCAATTGTCAAAATGTACTAATGGCCCAACAGTATCAATTCATTTTGATTAATAACCATTGAATTACATTAAAAAAACAATCAAAAAAGAACAATAACATCAATAAGAGGAGATAAAAACTCAGATTATATATCTTATCTTAACAATTAATGATCAACCCAACACTGCAATAAACATATATGTACTGCTTTCTAACCTGCTGCAATGACAATCTATTTCTATAAAGTGCAAGTGACTAAATATTAGAATCCTATATCAGGCCCTAAAAATATTATTTTCATTATATACAGACGGGCAATCAATGTTATAAACAGTCTCCTTTAGTTGCCTCAAACAAAGGCAGTTTGCACTAACTAAGTGTAGTGATTGCCTACGCCGAAGAAAAATGTTTGAATAAAGTAGCAACACCAAAGCATGCTTGGGAGTGGTAAGCATTTCCAAGTATGAAAGAACTGGGATGTGTCCAGAAAATGAGGTATAACAAAAATAAAACCTCTGAAAGAAAACAAAGTGCTCCTGCGTTTGCAAGTAGTGCTCATTGCAGGTGCAAACTAGGATGGATTTGAGATCAAACTGGCCTGGTGGGAAGGAAAGATGGCACCTGATCCGACACAACCTAACCTGGTTAGTAATACACTAAACCTAGCATTGAGCACCATCCCCAGATATGGCTCTATTCCAGGAGTGGAATGAACCAAAAAGTCCTCTCTGTTGGCAGGCTTCCTCAGCTCAGACTGTACTCTTTCCCCTCTTCTGAATTATCTGAAACTATTTTTGACCCTAATTTTATCCCTCACAATAATTTCTGCATGCAAAGAAAAAAAAATCTGATCTTCCTAACTTATGGCCTCATTACGGTGGCGGTCAGACGAGCGTCCGACCATCATCGCAGCAGGAACAAGACCACCCAACAAGGAACCGGTGGTACCACCCACCATAATTTGATAAGACCAACATGTAGGCAGTTGGAAACTGCCTTTTTTCTACTACGGCTTGTACTGCGGCCAGGAGAAGGGCTGCAGCACAACCTGTAGTACAAAAAGGCATTTTTCAAACATCATTCACTTTGTGCCAGACACCATGAGTCACCTGGCACATGGTGCATGGATGTTTGGCGTGGCACTGCATGTGTCACCCTGGCCATTTAGCAGTGGCCCACGAGGGACGGGAGCCCTGCTTGGTGTCCCTAAAGTCCCTTTCTGGCTGCCTTTGCTTGGCGATGGGACCACCATGAAAAAGGTAGTCAGAAAGGGACATCATGATCCTGACCGCCTCCATTCAGGATCACGATTCCAACAGTCACCCAGACGGGATCAGTAGATCCTGTTAGAGGGGGTGGTCATTCCCCCATTCAGGGGTCCGACCAACAGCATTGTAATGCGTTGACCAGCTCAAAGGGCTGTCAGTGGTGGGACCGCCACTGACGGTCCCACCGGCATCGTAATGATGCTGTGTGTGCTAGTCCCTTTGATGTACTTTATCCAGAGGACGTGGAGACCCTTATCATATGAGAGGTAAACCCTGATGAGCTCCCTATTCAGGGTAGCCTCGTTATTATGCCTAATGGTGCACCATAGCATAAGCGGCCCGGATGAATATTGTGGGCTACATACAGTAAACCAAGTTTCTCATGAACAGCGTATGTAGGTGACTATGGGCCTCATTTATGTATTTTTGCCGAAGAGCAGCGCAGCAAGACTTCCTGCTGCACTGCCCTATGGCAAAAGAAAAGGGCAGAAATGCGCTTTATCTATAAGATACAGCCCATTTCTGTCCTTTTCCCCTGCGCCAGTGCACAATGGGCTGCAGTGCGCCAACACAGGCAAATTTGCACCATGTTGGAAGGGTGCCTGCTTTGAAGGACTGATAGTTTTTGTGCAGAAAGCGAAATCTTCCTGAACAAAAACAATCACAAGAGGCTTTTTCCTTTTTCTATGTGTGTCGCACAATGCAGCATGCATAGGAAAAGGAAAAACAAGGAGAAATAAAGATATTTCTCCATTTTGCCTCCATAGGGAGGCAAAAGCTTTTGGCGCTGCCTCAGATTTGCAATTTCTCGTAAATCTGGGCTGCTGTCAAAATGTCATGCATGTTGATGGGAAGCCCCCAGCAACACCCATTGCACGCCCCTTTAACACAGAAAACTGAGTTAAAGGGGACAATATTTACGAGGCAACATTAAGAAAAAATAAGTGGCATAGTGCTGCCTCGTAAATATGGAGCAGGCTCCTGTGCCACAGAACATCCAAAAAGTGACGTTCTGACTGCTCAAGGGGCCTCATAAATAAGACCCTCTGTTGTCCTCATCCTGCAAATGTCTGGGTGCTTTATACCCCCACAGGCCAGAGCCATAGGTTGGTGTGGGCCCAAACGTCCTTCTGTAAGTCTTGATGAGAGGGGCTACGATCTTGTTACCATTTTTGGAAGCCAAGCTGAAAGGTAACTGGTCGAGTTACAGAACTTGAGTCTTCTCTGTTTCAGGTAGGGAGCCCCAACCCCAGAGAGTCAAAGTCACTGTGATTTTTAAGTTGCAGCACTGGAGTGTGACTTGTTGACATCACCATGCTTAACTAACAGCAAAAAAATGTAGCAGCCGCCCAGCAAAGAAAATAAAGGCAAGTTTGACAGAGCAAATCATGCATATGTGTATTCCAAAATTGAAATAAATGGAAACAATGGATTTGGTAAAATATAATAAACAAACCTCAAATTAGAAATCAGGAGACGAAAAACAATACAGTAAAAATGATTTTCCTTATATGAAAAAAGCTTTTACACATCTACATAGCAATTTTTGATGTATCATTCTATGTGCCAATGTCTATTTGAATAGCAGTCTAAATTATAATACTCATAACTAATTTCAGAGAAATTCATGCCCTCCTGGGGATGGTATGGAGCATTTTATACAATTACAATCTAATAGTATTGTTTCTCACATTCAGATACTCACTTCACCAGCGACTTTATAGAAATATGCACTAAATTGCATAAAACTCAGTTTCCATTGAATTACAAAGGAATCTGTTCTCTTGTCTCATGTTATCAGGCAGCCATTTAGCTAGTACAGTATGTGCCACTTGGAGGTACTTTAGGGTTCAGATAAATACATAAATCTTACAAAAGATGGCCTCTCCAGGGTGCTTTCATGAAAACCGAGCAAGTGAAGCAGATTAGGACTGAATACATTGTCCTCTTGAGTTGGCATTATAAGAAGAATATCTGAGCTCTACTAAACGTTATTATATATAGTGTTGCCTCTCCTGCAGTTTTAAAGTTATGATTTCTCAAGCTGTTACTTCTTGGTTTCTTAAACTAATTAAATTACTACATTTGGAATAGTGCAAGAAAGTGGACTATTTTGGGGCTGAGTGATAGCCCACCCTAAGGAATAATAACATTATCCCTGATATCAAGCCCTCCAGTAGCTATGGCACATAGCAAATGGGCTATTTGTAAAGTATTTGTGCAGTACCCAGACAGCAAAAAAGAAGAAGCACTAAAAAATAATAATCCCATACCAAAATAGAAAAGCGTAGTAAATTTAGTAACAGAAATATCACAAAATAACAAAAAAATTACAGTGAACTGGAGGGAATGAGTTTCAAAAATGTTAAGTGAAAACAGCACTAGCAAAACAGAAAGCGGAAAGAACGAGGCGAAATGAACATATTTCTCTTAGCTGCGCCTCACCTAGGGAGGTGTAGGTTTTTGGCACAACCCCATGTCTACCTCTTCTGGTAAATCTGGGAATGCATCAAAATCTATGGCAGCACCTCCCTGGGGCAGATTAATGCAACGCAGTGACTTGTGCTGCATTGCATTACTCAAGATGGCCTTGCACGGCTTCATAAATTTCATTTTGAAGTTGCATCGCTCTTGCACCATTTTGGGTGGTGCACGAGCGATGCAAAGGAGCTTGTAAAAATGTCCCTTAGAGTCTAAAATGGAGCTTGGATTCCTCCAGTAGGACAAAGCAGAAAGCTGTATCCAAAGGGACTCCATAGGGTTGGACACCTTCCTGCAGAGGAACCACTTCACATGGAATTGCTGCTCTCCAAGTGGACGAACCTATTTCTTCAGGCAAGAAGGGACACCTCTTCACTAGATTGGCTTTGTGAATTGGTGGTTGGGACCAAGCCTGTGTATTGTGACCTTGGGCTGTTTCAATGTATATTTACTTCTGAAAGGGCAGGCTCAACTTGCTCCTTCACAGGGTAATGAATTTTTTTAATACATCCTAGGTGCCCCTCCTGCTATGAGAGCAACAATAATAACTCCTCATACCTTGGCTGTGATCCCTGCTCTAGAGCAGTGTTCACTCCTCAGTAAGTCAAAGACTTGGCATATCAGCTGGCAGCCAGATAATGCTAACTAGTTTATTGGATGTTCAAGCAGGTAAAAAGTAACTTAAAAAATATTTAGTGAAAATATTGCTAAATATTAAAAATAGCATTTGAATGATTTTCACAAGTGGTTCTTGTATTATAGATTACATTCATATTGGTTAATTTGACCCTCCAGGCTCCAGCTATAGCTCTGTCAGTGAAAGCCTAGTTGCTGGAGGATCATGTTAATTTTGATTTCACAACTGTTCCACTTTTAAATACCAGATATCCTACTTTGTGGGCAACAAGGTGTTCCTAGAGGTGACTTATTAATATTTAAAAGGAAGTTTTAAACATGCCTAAAAGGATTATTTTGACAGGTTTGTACAGCAGGCTTTAGGCTGCTGTAGCCAGGCGACGCAGGCTAGGCCTGAAGCCATGTTTTCCCTGTCTCTATAGTGGATGGCACAACCAGTGCTGCAGCTCACAAGTGGCACTACAGTTACATGCCGTTTGTGTATTTATGACTCATGTTTTGCAGGGTATGTACACATATTTTAAATCCAGCAAAACAGAATTATTACAAATTGGGGAAAAATCACAACAATATGGTCATTTCCCACAAATCAATTAATCGCAAATGCAGTGCTGTTTTCCTCCTCGCTCGTACCAACAGAACCTCGGTGAGTGTCATGGCTAAAGGAAATGCAGGCGTTGATATGTTACTGGTGGGTGGCCAACATGTGGAGTTTTGCTCTTTCCTGCCTGTCTGCGGACCTGCCTTACTAGGAATAAATGTCTTTATTTTCATAAGGTATCTTGTACAAATTATTGTAAAGCTCCAGCAAGCAGCACATGAACCTGTGCTTTATAATTTGTCCTCCTCCGATAGCAACATGTTCAAAGTCCTGGCAAAAAGGACGTTCGTTTCCATTCAAGAAATATTTCAAAGTGAAAGGGATGCGTTACTATAATATATCTCCAGGTAAGCAAAACAACTGAATTAAAATCAAATACTTTGTTGCCCAATTGTTTGAAATAAATTGCATGTCATGACGAAGAAATTGGACGATGAACCGTTTTGCTTTTTCTCACCCGGGCACACTGCAAGGAGTAACTGTGCCCTAGACAAGCATCTTTACATGTTTTTCTCTCAAAGGTGCAACGTCTCACCACCTACAAAGCAAGATGTGATTATTTTATACATTAGCAGTACTATATAGAGACTCCCCTGAAGGGGAACCTGTGGTAAATTTAGGGCAAACTGCAGCTCTTGAAAATAACTATTAGTTAATTACTAACACATTAAGATCCTGACACTTTAGGATATTGCATTTTATCGAGATCACACTGCAGCCAATGCACATACACCTGTCCATACCGTTTTACAATTCACACACAGCATTGCCCAAGAACCTTGTTAGGTCATCCTTTCCTAAGCGTAGCTCTTATTGGGTACCATCTTATTGGGTACCATCTGCACCTTTATCCCAGAAAGGCATGCTAAGTTTTAGCATAGATTCAAATTCGCACCATATTACTCAAACTGATGTGAGCTAGTTTCACCAGACAAACTCCATTGGGTTTGTTTCACATCCTTTTTGCTTGCAGCTTTGTATAGCAGTTGTCCATATTTAACTGAGGGCTTGCACATAATGTATCTGACTACCACAAAACTCAGGTTTGAAACAGGATCTATGCTGGTCCCACTAAAGATTCGTGAAATCCAAAATATATTTTGTGCTGGTATGTGAATGTTTGAATTTGAAAGAACCTCCAACCTGAGGCTGCTCATGTTTTGCAGCTAGGCCTTGCTTAAATATCTAGGGGCATATTACCAAGCAATAGCGATAATTATCGCTATTGCTTGGTTAGCGTGAAAAAATTATCGCAGAGCGGCGGCGATTTTTATCGCAGATAAACCTTGGTATTACCAAGGTTTATCACAAATGCGATAAAAATCGGCCGCAATGCATGAATAACTGGTGTTAGCGACAGCAAGGTAATAGGGTGATAAGTTTATCTCCGCTTTCTTGGCTTTTAAAGCCTAAAAAGCGGAGATAAACCCCCTTGATGATATGCCCCTTGTTTCAATTGGAACCCTATTTGACTAGAGGTCTGGACGTCACTAGGTGCTTCCACCACACAAATTCACCATTCAATAGCTTCTTCTGATGCAGCCTAGAGGTGTGCACTAATTCCTAGTTAAAAGCTTGCATTGCCTTACGCCGCCTTGTGTGTAGCAAGGACAATTCAAGCACTTAGTAAATCTGCCCCTCTGTATAGAATGTCTAGTAGAATTACAATTGTCTCTTAAAAAGTGCTTTACTTTGGGTAAACTATGGGAACAGAAGCAGTGCTATGGGCATGATCATCTACCACATGGTTACTCCGTTTGCTCATTTTGTTGAATGAATTAACCTGAATATAATTTACGACTTCAAAGCAAATCTAAAAACATTGCTGTGATGAATCATTGTGAAATAATTAAATATTCCGGTAAAGATTGCATGACGCAAAGGTATTCCATATCAAACGAACTGGGAAAACAGTGATGCAGTAATGACAACTACAAGAAGTCATTGCCTCTGAGAAAGCTATAATGAAATAGATGTTAAAGTAATATTTCCATGAATTGTGTTGTGTATTTGGAAGATTAATTAGACATCCTCATTACTGCAATTTATAACTGTGACTTTTACATTTGTTAAAAATTAAAATGTTTCATTTTTGTTTAAAATATGCATCTTATCCATTGGCCACTTATTCGATGAGGAGGGACCACGATCATTCGATAGTCTTTGCCCTGACCATGCCTTGCCTGAAACAGAGCGATCCACATAGCCAGGTGCGGCACTGGGTGCTGCACCGCGCGGTACGTCCCAATGCACAACGGCACCTCACCCCTCATGAGAAGTACCTGCCCTCTAAAATGTTGATTCTCACCTCAGCACAAAGCTTTACAACCTTTTCCGCCCTGCTGCCCCTCAACATATGTCTCCAGGCAAGAGTTGTGGGGAATCTGAACTAGGACACACTTTCTCACAGCAGGAATGGGGAGACATCTACTACCATGCGAGACACATGGCCCACAATGTCACTGGCATTGAAACTGCAAACAAAATAGCCCCTTACTGGTATCTCACACCACCCCGGTTGAACAAAGCCAACCCAACACTCCGACCTGAGTGTTGGTGCGACTGCGGCTCTCAGGGCACTTTCTCACATACTGTGGGATTGTTCCAAACTCACTCCCTATTAGCCATAGGTGGTTTTAAATATTGACACTCACTCAAATACATAACTACCCCGCTTTCCTGCTTCATCGTTTTGGGACAACCCAATGCCCTCACCTTCCCACTTACATCTCACAGTGGCCGCCAGATTGCTCTTACGCTAGGAGCAGTTTTGCAAAATATACTGTGACATTGGGGCGCCCGGACTATTCTCACGTATCAGGGATGGCTGCACTGACTGTGGTATGTTCTTGGCATGTACAGCATCTCCATCTCCATGTTAAATTAGGGGGCATCCTTCCCACATCTCTGGCGTCCATTCCTCACACTCCTGACATCAGAGGTTCGGGAACTCACTTGCACTAAATTTGTATTTGTCCTACGTCTCTCGGAGATTACACAGGGCTTTACCTTTACGCCCCTCTGAGATAGGGCACCCTCTTGATTAGGTTGCATTGTCCCCTGGAGGGTGGGAGGGGACAGGGTGGGATTGTCTGATAATGTGCAAGTTACCATAGCAATTGAGCGTCTGGCCATGGATCGCTTTGATTTTGTGAAACTCAATAAAGAGATTTAAACCAATAATATATGCATCTGCATCTCCATCCAATAAGACAATCTGCTAAGGGCTTGCCCTTTTATTAAACAGTGATGCAATCCTGATGAGTAGATTTGAAAATATTACCTTACAGCATGTACAGAAAGCATTTCCTGGAGTCTGTCCACCTTTTCATGGCCTTTTAAGAGATACTGATGTTCAGCATGCATTTTTCAAATGAATTACTTATTCTAGGAAGAGAGTCCGAGGCAATAATCCATAAAGTTCCAATTGAAGTTTATGAAGGAGACATTTAAAAAACCATGCTTCAGCAGAAGGAAGTCAATAAACTCCCCATCAATGCCTGAAATGCTCCTTAAGCAATTACGGAGCCATCACAATGGGAAATGAAAAGGTGAGTCAATATATATTTAGATATATCTTTCTTTCTAAATAATTGTCAGAAGCAGCTGACACAGAAAGAGGTTGATTGACATTTTTTTATCAAAATGATTTTGTTTGAAGGAAAAATGGAGGATAAGAGGACTCCGTTGCATTATCAGTGTTAGCACTGACATCCCTTATCAAAGCTGATGTTCCTATTTTGAAACGTGATGTAAATATCATATCAACCATGTGTTCACATTAAGTTTGCTGAAATTCAGTTATTGGCAGTTTCAGATGACATCCTTCATGCGTACTTGGTGAAAGGATATTCACAAATTAGGATTCGAGCAGCTAACTTTGAAGGCAAAATTCAAAATCTAACTCCCTCTACTATAAAGGTGATTTTAACTTTGAAATATAATTTTGTGAAGGGAGAAACAAAAATAAGACTTCTATCTTTACTATTAAAGTAAATAATGTATTATTTTAATTTGTATTTGTTATATTGTTATTAAGATAAAAAATTGAAATTACTAGCATAGATATTCTGTTATTCTTGGTAGTTAAGGTGCCATCATTCACTTGGCATCCTATTGCTGTTTAGATTAGAACTCCGATTTTTAAGAAGTGTGTCTACAGTATTAGAGCACAAAAACAAAGATATACATAGCCAGGGGCTAAGCCGAAGATACTATTGTATGCACCTGTCACACCACAGTCCATTGCCAGAGCAAATTCTTTACCAAGTTCATTGGTACACAAAACTGCAATTTGTGCCCCAGAAGTTCACTTTGTGCATGCACAGATTTTATAGATGAACCTGCCCTTCTGTCATGTAAATCAATTTGATGAGGTCTATCAAACTATTTCTAGAAGAAGGCGGTACATTGGCCTACCACAATGGTGATACATGTGCATTTTAAGGTTTCCATGGTGTGACTCTGGATGTTCCCCCGACCACATTGTAGAAAGTCTGTTTACATACATACAGCATCAGTGGTCCCTTCCTCCCTGTACCTGCCAGGTGGATTATTTCTACATATTTGCTTGGATTCTGCGTGATGTATCATTCAGAGAGCACTCAATTTTATTGATGACTTGGAAGCCATTAGAGTATGTACCAGGAAGCAGGGGCAAGCTTTTTTGTCTTTAAGATAACACCCACTCTTAGGGGCGTATTTACACGGGAGTGGGACTTTGATGCCAGTAAGCCAAGCTATGGAGGGCTAAAAGGTTATTGGAACATTCTGCCACTAGAGGGCAGAACAGGCAGAATGTCCTGCCAAATGAAGCAAAGGCCTCATGGAGGTCTTGGGGATTGCTATACCGTCTGGCTCCGTAAGGCCTTTGTTTACAGCAACCGCTGTGAAAAAAAGCATTGCAGTGTTAGAGCTCTGGGCTTCTACAGGCCATCAGAAGCCCTGAGCACTTCATTGTTTTCAATGGAGCTCCAACATTCCAATGTTCTAATCACCTTTAGTTTCCATCCAACTCAAAGTTCAAAGCATTGCTTCTGCTGTTTACCCCACGAGCATAAACATTTTAAACAATGGACGTATTGAGAAATATTTCACATTGCAAAATTTTAGTGAGAATGAATATTTACAGTGTTCATATATTTGGAATATTCTCTTTGAAACCTAGGGTGTTTTCAACAAAGTGATTCATTGAAATTCAGAAGCAGATGCATCATCTTGGTGATGTGTCATGGCTGGTTACATCAGTCACATCATATTATAGTGCGTGACCAACGTAAGCAACAGGAAGACAGCACTTGAATTCTAAAAAGGCACAGTAAGCCGAAAATAGAAGTTTCGGTTCAGGTGATTTCACATTTGACAATCACTATTTTAAGCAGCATTTTAGGAGGAATCATATTGGTCAGTTGATACTGTATTTTATCCCACGTTCACATTTATCAATACATTTATTAAAATATATATGATAATTGCTCTCTTTATGGCAGTAGATAAGTGACATAAGCAAAAGTTTTAAAAAAGTATTAATATGTCATGAAGTTGCATGTTTAACCCCTTCCATGCGTCTGTCACAGTGGGTGTGTGCAGAAGACGGCCGGGGGCCGTCCGCACCCCGCCCACTCAATAAATCACCAGCACCGCTGCGGAATTTGAACCGCCGTCTAGGTGTTAATAAAGCACTGTGCTATATATTGCATTTGATAAAATGACCATATGCATTCTATGTGGTACACCTGAAAGAAGCAGCATGTTGTCTTTGCACCTTGAGAGAAGTAGTATCAAAATATGCATCTACTGAGCCACCAGACACATGCACTCTCACATCCTTTGTTATCAAAACCACATAATGTGGTAACTCAAATGTGTATTATTTCTGGAACTATTACACACGTGGAGGAATGGATATTACCATAAGCAATCAGTGTTTGTGCTGTACTTTTCCCTTTTTGAGGTCACTTTTTCCACATGCATTTCACCAGGTATTTACAAGTAAAATGTGCATGAGCAATCCACTCAGAAGTGTGACGTTCCTGCGGATCTTGTAATCATGAATTAGCCAATAATGTAAATTATTAGTCCGAATTGGGATCAATGGCTAATTAATTCATTTTTTTCAGAATTGTTTTGTTTAAGACATGTACATCAATCAAGATTTCTCCCATAATATATTGCAGTGTTTCAATGTTCATTCACCTTAATCTGTGCATGTTGTTCTCATTTCTCCCCAAGAAAAAAAACACATTACTTTTTATACTTTTTACACTTCGCCGTCCCTTCAATACTGAGGAACGTGTCTCTCCCTCCAGTTCAATCATTTGGTTTAGTTCTCCCTCTGATCCCTCAGTCACTCCCATTTTCAGTCTTAGCCAAACAAATGTAGAACCCTGAGTCTCAGTGAAGAAGGGACCTGAGCCTCAGCAGATAAGCCACTTGTCAGTTATCTGCACTCATATAGTTGAAGGATGACGACAATGCTGTCATAAAGTCATTTACTTCTCTAAAATAGTGCAATAGCTTTGCTAAGCTCTTACCACATGCCAAGTGTAAAGTGTTTCTTCATCCACTATTTAACCAAGGCAATCTTTGCTTCCACTTAAAGCTGGAAAGTCAGCTACAATTCCCGGAGTTGTGTTGCTTCCCAATGTTCTGTGAGAAGGACCAGCAGTGGTGCTCAAAGAGTTCAAACGTCAGCTTACTTAAAAGCAGCGACGTTTACCGAGTGGAAGACATTTTTAATGTGTTATTTTGAAAAGATTTTTTGGTCAGAGAAAAAGAACACTCAAAGCAGGAATTTGTTTTTTTTTAACAAAAAGTTATTGGCTTTGATGCACAAGGAGCTTTTCCCTGCATTTAGGGGGAATTTGACAACGAGTGATGACCTGAAAAGGGAGGGACTACCAACCTATGGTAGATGCCTTAGTGGGCCGCACATTATTGCTGGTAGTGACAATGGAAGCTACGCCAATGTAGGTCTCCCTGACTTCATATAGAGAGCGGAAACCACAAGTTTGGTAGATGGGAGGATGCCTCAGTTTTTGACATTCCTCCCATCGGCCCAGACCCTAAACAAGGGCCTTATAAACAATACCACTGCCAAGTCATCTTGTATGGCATTTCCATTGCATTGGCCTCCAACTTTCCAAGTGTTTTATTCCATGTGGTCTCCCAACTTAGAAGCTTTGAAACTACTAAGATAATAACCATACCCTCACAATCCAAATACAATGGTGTTGTCACCTTTTTTAATGAGATTAATGTTATCTATGAAACTATTTCCTAGATATGCAATTATTTCAGGAATGAAGTATCTTTCCCGCTTGTTACCACTGTTGAATCCCTTTCTTCAAATTCAGAAAGAGGAGGTCCAGGCTGCACTTATCATCATAAGGTTGTGCTAACAGGATGATGTTTGCTTACAAAAGAAGCTGAAATATTTATCTCCATCCACTGCGATCACTTTTAATTCCATATTCAGTATTTCCCTTTCACCAGATAACATACTCAAAAATCAAAAGCAGCTGTGGTCAAATCTCTATTAAAGCAATCCAACAATAACCCAGGATTGAATCTCCTTCCATCTGCTTTCAGAATTGGTGAGAAATACATAAAGCACTGGCTCACTGGTTTACTTAAAGAGCGTTGTTTAGTTGTCATCCAGATGGGGTTCAGACCCCATTTATGGAGGAGATAATGCCAGTGACTACTATCAACATGTTTAGATAATACCTTGATGAAAGTGCATCCACATGTCCTCTTCTGCTGGATCTTTCAGTTGATTTTCATATGGTTGATATTGCAGGGAATCAAGGAAATGGGCCTACATCTAATAGAGAAGTGTTGATGCTTGGACAGAATTGACCCTGGTTAAAAGAATATGGTCTTATTTCCCTGAAGGGCATGCTGTCACCAGGTGGGTAGTTAATCCTCTGGATATTTGGTTGGACAAAGAAGAGCTCAACCTAAAACCCTCTGATGAATGTTGTAGCCTCATTTTTTTACACCGTGTTTAGAATACGGCTGGTCTTCGGTTTTAGAGGCCCTTCATATACTTCACTGCTTGTTGATCTTCATGATCCATTTTAAGTCCCTTTGCTTGGCACTTAAAGCCTACTATAGGATAAGACCTAATTTTTCCAGCCTAACTTACTCACATCTGTCCTTCGCACTCAGCTTTACCCCCCCTTATTGAATGGTCATGCTTTAAAAAAGCTTGATGAGGAGGTTGTCCTTCCCTGTGGTCACAGCCTCTCTGTGGAAGGCTTTACGTTTTCATCTATGCCCAAGTGAAACCGTGGCGTATTTTTGGAAAGCACTGTTGAGCTGCCCTAATAGGATAGCTTGAATTCTAGTTCTATGAATCAGGATTTCTGTATTCTTCCTGCCTTTTATAAATACGTAACACCCCTGACTATCAGCTAGTGTTTCCTAGATAGTTATCCGGGTACCTTGTCTAAACAGAACCACTACCCTATTTCATTTAGTGGCTGCAAGGCATGTATTATATCAGCTGATTCTCTTTGAATGACCTACTTCCAAAAGCTACTATTTCTCTTGTTATGCTCTATAATGCGGCTAGCTTTCTGAATATATTCACGAACAATGTAGTCATCTGATATCAAACTAAACAAAACCTTAAGCAAAACATTGAATAGAACCCCCCTCAATAGCATTTTGTGTTCCCGAATAAGAGATGCCCATTTTCCAAATACTGGTAATCCCTCCCAAAATAAAAAAAATAATCCACAAAAATAAATCTCTTTTTGAGTAGATTATAATTAGGGCTCCCGGTTTTCCGTTTAAACGGATTTTTACATATAAATACAGACGGAAAACAATTTTTCCTCTGTCTGTATTTATATGTAAAAACGGCAATATACTAGCAAATGTTGCTGCGCTGCCATCTCGATTACAGAGTTATCTCCCCACGCTCCCTTCCTGCTGCTGGAAATTCCTGATGGGGCACACACACAGCCGCACCCGAGTACTTCACAGGTCTTTTGAAAGACCATTTACTTGTTAAAGAGGCTTGATTGTCCTTTCACCCCATGACGTACCCTCCTCCAGCGCCCCTGACACCTCCTGTCCCAGGCCCCTTACAGTTGCTCAGCTCTGCCCACTGATGCCTTTAGGGGTATTTATATGTCAGATAGCGTTTTGTTTCCATTCAGAATATTTAGTCTGTATAAAAAAAAATAGGAAAGTGACCTATTTCTACTGAGCAAAGAGGGAAATGAAGTGCTTAGCACTCATGGATTTGGACTCGTGGATTTGTCAATGTCACGTAAAATAAACGTACATTTGTCTTTCTTTGTTGAAATGAAAGAGAAGCTCCGTTAAGAAAAAATGTCCTTTTTTTTTTTACTGAAAAACCTCCTCCTATAAGATGCCGTGCGTGACCTCCATATGTGCATACAAACATGGAAGTTTATTTCTTCACGGTTTCTTGTCTGCTGTCGGAGATCGTCCTGCAACTGTTTTTTATTAATTTTCCTTTATTTAATTTCCTTGAGGAAATTCTGAAGTGGTTTGAATCATAGTAGTCTTGGAAACCGACACCTACCAACAAGGAGATCCCGAGGATGCCCTCATTAAAGCACTTACAGACAGGATGGAAGGTGATTAATATCTTCCGTTTCAGCCACAAACAGATACCTCATTCATTTAGTGCTCAATGGCACTATATAACAACATGCAGAGACACATGTGCAGCACAGTGCGCCAGGCAAGATGCCAGGCCAAACACCTTTAAAACATACCCAGCGTTAAAATGTATGGCCACATTTATCTGGCACAGAAACTCAACACTGCATACATACTGTCATTAAATGCGAAATGGCGCTCGGAGTCCAGGGTGTGGAGCAGGGGTACGGAGGTGAAACGAAGGCCACACAGCACAGACCAAGCCACAGTCTCAAAATTCACTTGACCCCTTCTCCATGCCAAGGCGAAGCAGACGAGATTAGAAGGAAGGCTGGCAGCAAATATCCCAGGAGGCAAGTGTGATCATTCGGAAATACAGAGGAAGGGGGATAGAAGGAGCAGGGTTGTAATGAGCTTAAAAAATAAAACTTGAAATAGGCCCCTTTATATGTTAAATATTAAGAATACTCGAGTTAGCTTGTTTCTGAGAAATTGGATGGGCAAACTTTTTTTTGAGCAGATTAGGAAATATCTGTCATCAGTTCATTGCAAATCGGAATTAATAATAGGGCCACGTTAGGCTCCCCATTTGCAATCTGCATTCAGTCACAGTCGATCTTTCTCTTGCAAAGTTTAGCCTATTCTGTGTGTAAGAACAGAAAACAATTTAATATGCCGCTTGTTAACCTGAAGTACTTTAAGTTTAGAAAGGCATGTCCATCTAGCCTTGCTGTAGACGGAGACGGAATTACTGTTAATGACTCACCTCCAAAATATGTGAACAGAAAATGTGATTCAAATACAGTCAAGCAAATGCATTTTTATCAAGATGGATGGATGGTTGGATGTTCTGGTGATTCACCAGTGGTGAAAGGATACATAAATGAATGGGTGGGCAAAGAGTTACAGGAGAGTAAGTCCGAAAGAATGAGTGGATGTATACATGAATGGATGAATGCTCCATATGATGAACAAATGAATCAATGATTTTCTAGTGAATGGATACATAGATGGATAGAAAGGGGGATGCCTGGATGGGAGAGTCTAGAAGGATGTATGTATGTATGTATGTATGCATGAACAGATGTATGCAGTCATTAGATGATGGAAACATGGATGAATTACTGGGGGAATGATTCAGTGAATGATGCTTGCGTTGAACTCCCTTAGGTCGCCCGGACTCGCGCTCTACACACAAATTAATCCCCAACTCCTGTGCCTCACCACTTTGAAATGTCACCAGCCTCCACTGAATGATAGGTTATTTCCAGTAAGGACTTTCATGACAAGCCAATTGTCACATGGAAATTAACAAGACAGCTTTGTGAGGCACACACAAAGCTCTGCCCTCGAAAGCCACTCGAGAGCATTCAATGCGATTGCAGGGGTGTGACTGAGCAGTGACGCAGTCTGGGAGATCCCTGCTGGAGCAAGGAATGCAGAAGGATCGTTTTCAAACACGGAGAAATAAGTCACAGGTTCATGCTGCACGCGGGTCACCAATGGCTTGTGTAGGGCCAATCTCATGGGGTTCCTTTACGCTTTCACAGACACAGACCACCCAACTGGGTCATTTTTCCTGCATAAGAGGCTAAGGCCACTCTCATGGCCACAGCCAACCTATCTAAGACTGATTCGATCCACTGCATATCGAGCAGCAGTTATTAATTTACCAAAGGATGATCTGCAGGGATGGAATATTTAGAAACCACAGATCTCCTTCTTAATCCCAACCTCCCCTTGCCACTTCGATGTACACACGTTGGTATTAATGTTGCTTTGTTTTCTCAACACCTCATTCTACACATATTTTGACCCATTCACTATGCTAACGTGTTTTTATAGCAGAACTGAGAAGCACAGGTACTCTCCTTTACAAATTACTCAGTACCGGACCATTTAAAGCAATACTAAAGCCACAACAAATCGCTAGGTTAAGTGAGCGCATGTGTGCATTGTCAATTTACATAAATGTGGAAAAATACTAGCTGTAGCGTTGTCTTTTGCTTGCGGCAAAAATAAACGTGGATAAATACAGAAAAAATGCCCCAAAAATAAATATGGATAAATACAGACGGAAATGGCAAAAAAATAAATACCATAAAACCGGGAGCCCTAATTATAATATATTGTCATTCTTCCACTTTCAAAAATTCACAATCATAAGTAACAGTGGCTTGTTAGTACTGGCCCTTTTTTCTGGTGAGCCACTATTACACCCCCCCTTGCATAAAACGAAGCAACAATTGTAAGGTGCTTGTGAATGTATAGTAGACTTAAGCGTACGTTATTAAATGTTACAGGTAATCCTGGCATCTTTCAGTTCCATTTTCTTCCTTTTATTCATTTTCTTTCTTCTGCAATTTTCATGGTATTTTGTTTGATTGCTTGGGCCTTTGGGTTAATTCTGCTGCTTTTCTTCAGCTCAATTATTATGCATTTGAGGAGGCCTATTGTGCTGGTGCTTCTTATCTATTATATTCCTCTAAGATCCTTCCTGTAATGTGTCCTCTATTCTTTTTGGTGGCCCCATCTTCAGTGCAAAAAGAACAATCGATGGACAGAATGCAGAACAATGTCATACATTCACCCCAGTACAGTACAGACTGATTTGCATATGGCCATGTCTAAACTGGAGTGGCGGAGTGAGCTAAAGAATGATGATGGATTAAACCCAGATCAGTTGACTGCTTGCAATGTTCACCACTCTGTCCATCATCCCCTTTGGTTTTGCCATCTTCAGTCCAGCACAACCCTTGTAGGTATCCGGGAAATGATTATTGGTGCCATGGTTTTGAAAGTATATGCTATATGGAAATCCATCTAAATACTTTCTAAATAAGGGGAGGAACTGTTTCTTCCTCAAGAATGTAGCCTGAGAAGAACCAGGCAGCAGGATTCTAGTGTATCTATCAAATATAAAAATATCTATCCTTCTGTGGGTTCGATGTTATGTTAGAACATTTCTACCACCCGTACTGCCACTCCTCCTGTATGCAGCAGCCAAAACAGAATATAACTCTTCACTAAGCGAGTCATTACATGGCGTGCATTTACAAAGCGGTCGTTGCAACGACTGCGTTGTTACAACACAATACCATTACAACGCAAGTTGCTACAACGCCTTCCTCTAGATAGCGTGCTGGACTTAGGAATAGTATGATTTACTATTCCAACTCCAGTGTGTGCAACAGTAGGGAAGGTGTTGGAATAGAAAATCACACTATTCCTTAGTCTAGAGCACGATCTAGACCAAGTCGTTGTAACGACTTGCGTTATAATGGCACTGTATTGTAACAACGTGGTTGTTGTAATGACCGCGTCATGAATGTATCGCGGTGTAATGTCCGCTTTGTAAAGTAGTGTTGATACAAGAAAACAGCAGCGGACCCTACAGTGCCGCACCTAGAATTCAGTTCCAAAAGATTTGTTTCCTTTTTATATGTATTTTTTTGTGCTGCCAACCCCAACGCCAGCTGCTGTTTGGCATTGCTGTGCTCTCCAGATCAGAAATTGTTTTTTTCTATGTTCATGGGGGCGCACCAAAATAGAAGTCCAAGAGAAAAGTTGTGTAGAAAAGTTCTTTATTTATCTTAATCCATTAAAATACAAATACAGAGAATTCAGCCAACACGTTTCACTCCCACCAAGGAGTTTCTTCAGGGCACTGAAAAAATTCCCCTATCTCCAAATAGATTTCTCTATCGGTCCTGTTCCTTTGGTCGGTTTTTTATTCATCTATTCTTGTATCTGTACAGTTTGTAACTTCTTTTTTATGTTTCCTCGTTCTCAGTAAGTGTAGTAGTTAGTCCTCAAGTCGATTCAAAGAGGCCTCATTGTTGCCTTCCCTGTTCGTGTTCGTTATGATACTGTGTGTTGCAGCATCCTTATCAGAATATCGGCATGGCTGGTTCCAAGCTTTGTAAAGGTTGTTTCCCGCCAAAACACATTCAAACATGAATTTAGAAACCCTATGTGCCAGAGAGCAATAGCCCCATTTCTGGACCAAAGAAGGCATAAAAGGTGTCAACAACTAACAATTTAGCAGGGATTAGATTGGTGGGAAGAGCTTTGAAATGAAAGAGCAAAATACAGCATCAGTACTACTTATTCTGATTTGGAGAGAGACATATGAGGCTGGTCCTATTCAATTCCAGAGCCCTTCTGGACTGCTTAGCAACAGACCCTGAGGGAAGATACTACATCTAAGTAGGGTAGAAGTTTTGGAGAGAGCTAGAGACACTGGTGGAACATGGGTTAATCTAAATACGATTGGGAAATTCCAGGAATTTTGGCTTTAGTTATGTTCAGGTTTTCTTTATTTATGGCCATCACTGCCCTCTGGAGAAACCCATCCAGAGAGGCACTAATCTGCACTACGGGCCAAGTTGGTGAAGGCTTATGTTTCCCCATTCTTAAAAGCTAACAGTACTTGCTCAATACCGAATGAAAGTGGTGTGGCCCACCCCAGTCTCTTCCCGGTGACGACAGATGAAGACGGGCTTGCTCGAAGCCTTGTTTTCGCTCGGGCACTTGCTTGGATAATAGTTGAGCACGCTTAAAACTGCTTTAAATACCCAAGCCCCTCCTCCTGGGCTTGTGGTGGTATCTGGGGTTTGTGGTCCCCAGCAGCACAGTACAACACCACAGGGCAGAGTGAAGTCCTGCACCCGCGGTCGCTGAGTGCACTTAAAGTGCTTGAAATGTCTAAGCCCCACCTCCTGGGCTCATGGTGGTTTCTGGGGGTCGTGGTCTGCTCCAATACAGAACAAGACAGAAAGGCAGAGTGACGTCCCCTTATCCATTTTTTATGATATCATTGTATTTTCTGTGTTACAATCTTAGACAATACAATTGTTTATGCTGCTTGAAAGTAACATGCATTTCTCAGGGAATTGCTTGTGGCCTAACTACCAGGAGTTGGGCAAGGTTTTCTTTGAGACTTTTGTTGAAGACTAACAAGGGTCTGCCTATAAAGTTAGTAAGGACCCTCCTTTGCTCAGTAGAAACCTACTTTTTGACATGTATGGATTGATCAGCTAATTATTCATTTATTTATAAAATTTTAAGTTTGGCATGGGCTACTGTAATGATATCAATTTGTGTGTGAAGAGCCACACACACAGAACCTGTAGCTTATGCACTCACTCGTTGAATTACAGGTTGGATTATGCACTGTGAACACTGACATTTCATAAAGCCTGGACACACAGCTTTGTCATGTGTCTGCACCACACAGTTGGAATGTAGGATAAGACAATGTCAGCTCTTTTATGGTGTTGGCGTTAGTCAGCTTCCTACTTTGACCTTCATGGAGCATTGGTCTGGCACCAGAGGTGTATTTCCATTGTTTACAAGCGCCTGTATGAGTTTTTTATTTACTTAAATTACCAATCACCAATTCTAATTGATTTCATTAAGACATGTATAATTTCAAAGGCGGCAACACCCTAACATGGGAAGAAAACATCTGCTGAAAATGAAACAGCTGGTACCAAATTATGATCTACTTCACTAACAATAAATTATTGAAGCTCTAAAAATAACTGAATAAATCTTTTAGATTAAAATAACCTTGGCTCATATTCTGAAGTTAAACTGCTGATAGTCGTACTCTACAAATGTAAAAATATTAAAACCCAAAAAGAGTGAAGATTAAAAAGATTTAAGTAGATTATACCTTAGAGATCAACCTGTAGAAAAACATACACTGGCACCATCTTGAGCAAAGAAGTTGTCTGGATATATTTAATCTAACAAAAAAACTCACACACAAACTCATTGGGGCAGATAATAAACCACTTTCACTACTGATATATTACAAGTCCTTGGTGGTCAGTAAGGCAGTGCTTTGTGCTGCATTTTATTTTGATGGTGATTTTCTTTTAACTGATGTGAAATGTGCTGCGTTATTGCATTGTGCTTAATTTGTGTTGAGCTGTGCTTGTATTGCCTCCGGTTTCTATTGTTTTTCTCTGGTTTTCCTAATACGTATGTTTTGTGTTATTATTTTCCTTTGTACTCTGTGGCACTCTGCAGATGTTTTGTAGATGACAATACATACTGCTACATTTCAAAACAAAGACATCTTTCTTTATAGTTCCAGAGACAACCAGGCATTCGCCACTGTCTAAGAGGGCAAAAAGTGTGGCTTCACCTATGACATTTTCACACAACAATTTTTAAATGATACTATTGTTTATTTTGTAGTGGATACTTTTCAAATAAAATTAATCAATTAATCAAAGCAAAATAAATTATGCAGGATAGTTAATCTCTCAGCAGTGGAGTAGCAAGGGTGCTAAGGACCCTCATGCAAACAAAGCTAAGGCTTTCCTGCTAGCCAAGGTTTGAAGGGGAATACACCTAGCATTGGAGTCCAGAGGGCACTGCACATTGTGTGCTAATGATGACTATGCTCCTGTCCAGCAGACACATCTGTGATGCATGGCAAAGCACACAATCAACACTCTCTGAAAAATGAACGCTATAAATACAAATAGCTACTAATTATATTAATTAGTAAAATATGTACTTTTATGTCCTGCTTTCTTATGAAATGTACAGCATCTGTCCTAGTTACATTTCTTAGTGGGGTTTTTCACTTCCTAGACTCCAAATATAACTGAATAGCTTAATGTCTCTGCAACTAAGATTTCTTAACATTACAGTTTATATCCCAAATTTTAAGCGCTGGGGTGTAAAGCCACAATACCTTGGCAACAAGCAAGTTTTTGTTACTTGCTAGAGGCCATATTTACCAACACTGCATAGGTGCAAAGTCACCAAAAGTACTGATGAAAAGTGTTGATTTGCTAGATACGTTCCAAGTTTTACACTAAAAAGTTACCTAAATGTAATACAAAGTCGTTTTTTGGTATAGTGACATGCTACCAACCATGGTTTTTAAACTAAAGTCTAATTTACCAACCATAGTAGACAGATTTTGTACTAGAAATACACCTTCTCAAGACAAGCATAGTGTAGGAATTTTTTTTTTATTCATACAAACTTTTTTAATTTGTGTGTGCTGCTCATATGCAAAGTGATACAAGTTGTAATGCTAGCCTGGCCATAGTATTTTGTCCTGGAAGGGTGCCTTCTAGTAGAAAACCTGTGCTCACCTTGGCACTATACTGCAAAACTGTGTGTGTGTGTCTGAGGCGCTAGGCAGACTGAAAGACCCTAGTAGCTAAGAAGAGAGGAGTGGGACCATATATTTGTAATTATGGCGCTCTTCTGCCCTCTCTCATTTGCATCTGCACGGTTTTTGTATAAATTAAGTTTTGCATGCTTTGAATGTTGATTTATTGAAATGTCAGGCATAGAAACAGATAAATCAGATTTGGCACAACTCTATGATGCACAATACAATGTCCATTGCAGGGTCAAAACTCATACATTATGAATGAGTTTACAAATGATTCACTCTCTCTTAGTGGACCTGTCCTCAATGCTCCTTTCTGTGTAGATTCCATGACCTATCTGAGACAAAAATGCCTTACTAGACAGAAAATCACTGCACTTTTAGGCGGGTCATTATTTACAAGAGGTTGCCATTCTCCAGATTGGAAGGTCACATTATCTTCTGTAAAGTATTGAGAGGCAAAATGGAAGGCATGAAAAGCAAGAAGAAAAATAAAACCTAGTGCTCGTGAAAAAAAAAGAGTAAAGTAAAAAGATTAGCCAATGCAAAACATTTTGACTAGAGGCAGTGACTGCCATCTATATGCAAACGTTTTAAAGCGTTTACAGCCTGATTCATCAAAGTACCGTTTTGCGAGGCTCAAATAGCGATTCATAAGGAATCGCTATTTGAGACTCGCAAAACGGTATTCATGTAGGAATCGCAATATTAATTGCGATTCTCACTGATTCCTTATTTGCGATTAGCTAATTGCTAATCGCAAATAAGGAATAACTCCCCATGCATTCCTATGGGCCAAAAGGCCCATAGGAATGCATGGGGAGTCATTCCTCATTTGCGATTAGCAATTAGCTAATCGCAAATGAGATTGCGAGTACAAGGGTGCCAGGGGTGTCCAAAGGACACCCTGTAGCACCCCTGCAATGGAAATTAACACAGGTGTTGCACACACACATGTCCAAAGGACATGTGTGTGTGTAACATGCAACTCAGAAAAATGCATTTAAATGCATTTTTCTGAGTTTTCGCAATTTACCACGAGCTTTGACCTCGCGGTAAATTGCGGGCCGAAATTGCGATTTCGCAATTGGAAAATGGATGATGAATTACATTTAAGGAATCTCAAATAGAGATTCCTTAAATGTAATTCCTCGCAAATATGCGAATTAGCAAATAGCGATTTTTGCATTTGGGATGTTGAATCCCAAATGCAAAAATCGCACTCGCAAAGAGCCAGATTCTCAGAATCTGGCCCTTTGCGAGCCGATTTAGGCTTCATGAATTAGGCTGTTAGTTTCAGATTTGATATGAGAGAGATACACTTACCATGATTATATACCTGTACCATATGCCATTTAAAGCATTTCAGCTTTAACCAATTTATAATCATATCTGTGCCCCTGGATGCCTCCTCTATCATAGTTTGCTGAATTATGTGATTCTCGAACAGGCAATCACAAGTTACAGCAAATGCACAGCAAAATGACAACTTTTGACACTGCAGTAATCAATCTCTTTTAGACGCCTGGGTTACAATATTTTGATATCACATGACTTTGGGAAATAAAAAGTTCACACAGTGACAAGGACAATAAATATCACCAGCGGGGGAATCATAAAACAATCATTAACTCATTGTGATGTGACTGCTGACAGGACCGCTCTCAATAATAAATCAAAGGCATTCGGAAAAACATCTCTAGTCTGCCTTTGGACTTAGGGAATTTATATTATGCCCTTGTGTCTCCTATAAAATGTAAAGAAATGGTGAGCCGTAGATATCTATACATTTCCAGACAGCATTGTAATTTAAAGCCACATATGCCAGAAACTTTGGGCCTCATTTATGAAAAGTGACGCATCGCTGCGTTAAAACAGCGATGCATCACTTTTCACTGCGCCCTCCTTGCGACACCAATGATGCATCATATTAACAGTATAACGCATCATGTCACAAGGAGTTACAGATACGTCAGTATTTCTGACGTATCTGTATGGCGCAAAAGTGATGCATTGCTGGAGTGTGTCACAAAAGTGACGCAACTCCAGCAATGTATCCTTTCACATGGAGTGTGGCTCACTGGTTAGAGGCGGCAGACCCGAGAGCAGAGGACGGCCCGGGACCAGGGTTCGATTCCCGGCGCGGCAGGTTTCTGGACCAGGGTCAGCGGACTCGATAATTCTCTCGCCTCGGTGCCCACTCTGATCAGCGATCATACTCGGCAACTCTGGGCATTAGCTTGCCTCATCTTCACTAACGGCCCCACCAGACCGCCGGGGATGCCTGGTCTCACCCTGGAGATACCCATTAAGGGACCATCTCTCAGGGAAGCCAGGAAGGGTTTCGCAGCGGTCGAAGCGCCTTGGGACCCTACGGGTAAGTAGTGCGCTATATAAATGCCAATACATACATACATACATACATGTGAAAGGGCCTGTGTCAGTCTTACCCCTGCTGTGAGGCAGGCGTAAGAAATTGACGCATTTGTGTCCTAGAAGTGGCGCAGTGAAATCTTATAGATTTCACTGCGTCACTTCTATGACCCTTTCTTGCGTCAGAACGCCCCCCCCCCTGAATACATTATACCTGAGGTAGGTTTAATGTAGCGCAGGGGTTTACAAAGTGACGCATCTACCTAGATGCGTCACATTGTAAATATGGAGCAACAAGGCACATATTTTACGCTGCTGGTGCATCACAAAAAGTGACGCACCGGCGGCGTAAAAGTGACGCACGGCCTCATAAATGAGGCCCTTTGTTTTTGTAACCTATTCTAACATGTCCATTTGATGCTGCTTAATACATCCCCATCTTCATGCCACAGCTAGATAGAAAGTAAGCGCGTTTCCTGAACCTTCATTGGAAGAAGTTCCAATCCCTAAACACTTCCGTTTCCACCCTCTCTCCTAGTATCATGCTGTCCCACATTTCCCTGTAACCCGTAACCCAGAATGCTTCCACTTTCCACAATAAACCCACACACTGAAGTCAGTTCACCACATAATATAAAACTTCTAAACTCTCAAACAGCAGAGAACTCTGTAATACAAAAAAACATTATTCTGGAAACAGCCAAGTTTAAGACTTTCTAAATGACAATTACAGGGGATGCTCCACTTTGAGATTTTGGAGTGAAGGACCTAGGGTATTCTTACAGTAAAGGGCAGGGATTAGGGCTCTCTACAAGAGCTCTTTCAACAGAACACTTGAAGTTGTCATCTTTGGAAAGTCCCAAAATGATGTCCAGACCATTTGGAACACAGGTGCTTACATTCTAGAACTCCCCCACACTTAAAAAGCTGTGCACTAATGAGAGACTACTGAGCATATGCCAGACACCATGGACTCTAGTCTGGAAGAATGCTTAGCTGAATGAGAGTATACACCTAACTCTAGCTGAAAGGAATTCAAAGACCCCTGATTCCTACTGCATAGGTGGACAAAAGTTTTTCTAATAACTCATTAACAAGCAAGAGAACTTAGCAACTACTGAATTCAGCTCGCAGTCTGGGACTAGGATTTGCATTCAGGGCCAGTGATGCTAAATCTAAATACCATATTCGTAAAGCACAACTTATCAGCCCTAAGGGATACTTATCCACTGGGGCCCGTCGGGTAGATTAAGTAAGCTATTACCCAGAGTCACATGATGCTGAGCTGCTGCTAGTGCTGGCGATCGAACCACGAGGCCTGCACTCCCTAGTCAGCCACTCTGGGTGCTGCCTCACACCTCCCCCACCTGCTGCCATCCCCATATCCTCTAGGGTACTGTAGAGCAATGGGCCTGCTTGAAGGGGGACCAAGTGGTTCCCAGGCTTTTCAATGGGGAGATGCTGGAGGTGGGTGACCCCCCAAAACAAGCGTCCTCCTGATTTCTACTGTCATACAGACTCCCTGAAAGTAGCAAGCAAGCCCTGGAGACTGTGGGGTGCAAGCACGGAGGAGTACCCTGACTCAAGAGATGCAGGACATTTCCTTGTCTTCAGGGTCATTCCCAAACTTTTTGCCTTTACTCTACATTATTTGCTCAATTTCTTTTTGTTGACTCTAGGACTCTTTACCACTGATAATCAGTGCTAACATACTTCTGCTCTCTCCAGTAAACATGGTAAAACTGGCTTATACCTGATTGGCCAATTTAATTTACTTATAAGTCCCTTGGATAGTGTTATACTATATCCAGGACCTGTGGGTTAAATGCTTCTTGTGAGCCTGCACCACTTATCGTGACACTCACTTGAATAGTCCCTTCAAACATGTCCCAGGCCAATCATTGAAGTCTGAATGCAATTTTAAACTGCCAATTTGACTTGCCAATATATCCCCTTTACCTTGTCTTAAACTCCCCTTTTATTGCATGTAAGAAGTCACCTCTTAGTGAGGCAATAGGTAACCAAAAGGGTAGAAAACAATGTAATTAAAGGTTTGTGCATATACTTTTAAATTGTACATGTCCTAGTAGTGAAAAGCGCTAAATAATGTTTATCCCACTGTGAGACTGGCCTGTCATGTAGGATAACATTGGGCTGCCTTTTTACCTTTAATAAGTGGTAACTTTTGTTTAGTAACAGGTAAACATTTCATGTTTGATGTCTGAGCAATTGGAAGTAAAAATCCCCTTTAATGGTAAAGTCAGATGTTAAGTTACAATTTTGAAAATGCAACGTGTATATAGTTGTCATTTTCCGGCCTACTCTTTTGGTGCCCACAGCCTGTTAATGGGTCACATGCCTAGGTGTAGTTGGCAGGTGAACTGTGTTTATTTCACTCACACAGCCACACAATAGAGGGATTTGGTGTTCCTGAATAGGCCATTGAATGGTTTGATGGAAGGCGGAGCTGGGCGCAGTCCCAATTGCAACTGAATAGGCTATGCCCTGCTTTAAGACAGAAGACTTTTTTCCACTGTATTGTTCATGCAGCCAGAATAGAGTTAGGGCAGGGGAGTCAGGAAACCTCAATAACTTCAACTGTAATCTTTTATAAATGTATCCTACTTCAAAGAAGGCACCAGGTATAAAAATAGGATCCTCAGACCCACTCTTCAGTTCATTTTCCGGTCCTGTTCTCAGAGGACCGCCTGCTGTTGTGGCCAGTTGTGTACTCCAAAAGACTGTTTTGCAGCACCTGGACTGAATGTCTTGCCACTTGTACGTCTGCTTGTGCCCTGTTTCTTCACCTGAATCCAGAACACCAGAGTGACCCCAAGGCTAGTTTACTGGCCTTCTGTTCAGGTCCACAGGAACATAACAGACTCCCACCATCTTGAACCCACACCTCCTCTCAGCCTGATTGAGTCTTCACTCCCAAGTGGTGCTTCTCCAGTTCTGGATTCTTGGTTGTGGTGCTAAATGTGTACAGACAGCCAAAATAAAAAACCCTGTTTTATTTGGCTAAAAGCTGCTCTGAGAATCTAGACGTGACTGGGACCAACCTGCTCACCTATTTGCCCAAAATGCATCACCAGTCAGCCTGATTTTGCAGCAGCACCTGCTAAGTGTTCTCCTGCAGGAGAAAATCCAGTTTAGCTGTTCTTCACCAAGGGGCTATTGGGTGTCCTGGAATTCCTGTCAGCTAGAGCTTGCTTCTGAAGATTTTTTACTTCCAAAAAAGTGACTAAGTCCAAACAGAAATCTTCACTGTGACTACATCCAGCGTCTCCCTGATGCTGACGCTCCTTCCTCATAACTACCTGCAGCCTCGCCCTGATAAACTTTACCTTCTCAGAATGTATTCTTCTAATTCTTTTCGAAGTCCAAAGGTAAGCGCTGACGTACCCAATCTATTTCTCATATCTGACACATGCTCCATTTAAGTCGGCCATATGTTATGACTCTGACCGGAGTCTCGAATGAATAGTGGTCTATGGATGCTGCTTTGATCTTTTAGATGCAGTGTTTTACAAAACCTTGAGCAATTCATCAATCCGGTTCTGCTGATGGGATAGACCGAAAATGTATAAAACTTTACTCTGATTTTCTAAGTGGGGAAAAGTGAGATTTTTCTAGTGTTGTGTTTCCACTTTATTACTGTTTGTATGCTGCATATATACTTAACACATTGCCTTTTGGCAGACTGTTAGGAGGTTAAGCACAGATTAATATAGTGAATTTTGTGATTCACCCTGATGGGATTGTAGCTGTTTCATAGAACAGGACCCGGGCAAGGAACTTAAGGATATGCATCAGGCTATGAGGTCAACCTCAATGGAGTAAGAGCTGTGAAAATGTAAAGAAAAAGATCAACCATTTGAGCAATGCAGCGCTATATTTCCCCAGGGAAATGCAGTGCCCAGGGGACTGAAGTTTGAGTGAGTACCACTGTGCTAAATTTGGAGGAGCTCCGAGGAGTAACATGGTTCCAGGTGTACTGTGGTTTGCCTTCTAACACTCTGCATGCCTTTGACCAGGACTAGGGGCAATCTCACACCACTACTGATCTTGGTGATAGAAACAGTGGGTTTCTTGTTCCATTGTTGACACACAATAGAGCTATGCTGGACATACAGGGAGCCGGACAGTGATGTTTAAGGTTAAGCTCCCACATGGCACTCATTTTTGGGCACTCCTAGTGTGCCACATGAAGGGCCGGGCCTACAGTTTTGAAAAGAAAGGTGCCAAATACACTTGAGCGTGTAGTTACTAAACAGTAAAAAAACAAAGAATGTAGGCCATGGTACATTAAAAGCAAAACTGAGCGCTGGAGAGCTGACCTAGTGTGGGTGCCATAAGGTCTTGGGTCAGGCAAGACAATCAAAATATTTTCTTCTGTACTGCCACAGGAAGGATAGGGGCACCAAAAATGTTTTGAAACTTTTTCTGGACACTGTTCAGAAAGCCCTCCCCACTGTGCCGCCTTAAAGGTTTGAGTTCTCACCGTCATTTCTCCATGTTGTGTGGGGATTTAACCTGATCATTTAAGGGTATAAAGTTCTTTGTTGTTAAGTATACAAATTCAAAACTAGAAGAATTCGATATACAAGATGATAATGTTTACAATAAATCATTATACATTATACTGAGTTCCATTAGACAATTGTCCCATATTATACTGTGTTTAATTTTGCCACACTGGGATGTTTGTTATATGTTCCTACTTTTACTGGTTGTGGTGACACTTTGGCAAAGTCAGTAGGCATGCTTTCTAATAATTGAATCATATTACATTGTTTTTAGCTTATGAAGTTCAGATCTTCCTGTGGTTTCAACCATAAGTGGCATCATAGAAATTTCCAAATTCCAAGTTGTATATATTTGTAAAGTAATACATAGTATTGCCTTGTATGTGCATGATAAAAACATTTCATTGTTTGTTACAAAATCACTGACTGGATAATGATTTATTAGGTGATATTTTTTGCAATCCTGAGGTCAGCCACTCTAGCCCACACCACCTCCCCAAGCAGACGTTTGACTACTCAGTCTCGCTACTCTCAGTCAAATGCTACAAAGAAGTACTTGGTTCCCAGTAAAAGGAAGATGTGCGCCTTACTACATGTGGAGTCCCATCCATCGCAATTTATAACCCTCTTTCTTACACTTAATTTTTCTCACTGCAGCTAAATGGAAACAAAACAGTAGGATTGATAGTTGGAATGACAAAGCCAATAAAATAAACAGCTATTGGTAACTAAGATAGTGGCAGAGATTATTGATAGCACGGACATGTTAGGGATAAAATATCATCCAAATCCTCCTGCTTAGCCGTCGGGGCAGTATATCTGCCTCTGCAAGCAACGCCTAGGTTTTCTGAGTTATTCTCAGAGATTAACAGTGATCTTTGTTCCTAGTACCAACGTCTCCTAGGGGTAGAAGACTTTAACTACCACTGGGTTAAACTGCCAAGAGAGCTACCTGAAAGTTAATGCGAGTGTAGCCATGAGCTTGTTGGGACTTCACTAGCTGGTTGACTCCCCCACTCATGTCAAAGGCCACATTCTGGACCTCGTCTGAACTACTCAGCCGCGGACTAGCCTCACAGACATCAGCCCATGTGTCTGGTCAGATCACTCACTAATCAGCTGCTGGGTTCCGTTGGCTAACCAACTGTTACATCCACCGCCAGAGTGGAGAGGGGTGCACAGCTGGAACAATATAGAGGCAGACAACCTAATAGTCACCCTGCTCAGTACTTCACGTAATGATCGTACAAAACATAACATCGACCAGGAGAGTGAAGCTCTCACTGATAACTTATGTAGCGCCATAGATCAGGTAGCACCAGCCCGGAGGGAAAAAGTCAGCTATAAGGGCAAGGGGGCACCCTGGGTTACTGTAGATCTGCTGGGCAGGAAGCAAATACTCCGTCAATCCGAGAGGCTTTGCAACAAATCTCTTCACCCAGCCGCGCTTGCAAGCTACAAAACCATGCTAACCCTATATAAAAGGCCATTATGGCTAGAAAGGGTGAATATTCTGAGGCTAGAATTACAGATTATCCAAATAAACAGAGGTAAATGTTTAGAATTTTCAGAGAGCTCAGTCAGAAGTCAGAACAGCAAATAGCACCAGAGCCGGCTGTTTGCAATACATTCCAGAAGCTCTTTCTTTAGAAAGTTTCAGATATTTTAGCTGAGATAGATAACACTCCTACAAATCAATTAGTCTGGGACCAGACCGTAGCACCCTGCACTCTGGGCGAGTAACTCACCTATTTCCTTTAAATTAGACTCACCCTCCCTGACAAGCCTGATGAATCAGGTCAAATCTGGCTCCCCTGCAGATCTCTGCCCCCAAGGATTTTCCAAATGGCCCTTCCTGGGCTAGAAAGAGAGATCCTCTCTCTACTTCCTCATTCCCTGGAGACAGGGTACTTACCCACCAGCATGAAGGAACCTAGGGTCATTCCCCTGCTGAAGAAACCAGGGGCAGTGGTGGCCAATCTTAAAAACTTTAGGCCCATTTCCCAGCTCCATTTTCTGGCAAAAGTCTTGGAGCAACATGTCCTCAAAAGACTTTCAGCCTTTATAGAAGAACACTAGTTACCCCAGGGGTGGCAGGCAGGCTTAAGAGCCCACCATAGTACTGAACTAGTGATGGGGGGCGTGGCCAAAAGCCGATCATGGTGGACGTGTAGTCTCTGAGCTCCGTCCTTAGCCCTAGACACGAGCAACTTATCCTGCCAGCCCGAATCACAGCCCACCTGAATCTTGTGAACGGAGTCTCCGGGAGTGAACGGCGTGCAACGGAGACGAGCCGCCCCCCCCGGACATCGCCGGAGACGCTGCGGAGCTGTGGTGCCTGCTGCGGCCTGTAGCGCCGTGTGAAGCCACGGCCTCGATTAGCAGTCTGCCCGAGCTGCCCCCGGATGCTGGCACACTCTTGAATGGGACCCCGGCTGGTGACAGGGCACGAGACCTGCCGCTGTGCCCGTGGATGGCGGGGAGTTCCCATTCCGTCTGCCGCCTTGCTGCCTCCCCCTGCCCCCTGAAACCCTCAGCCGGCTCACCCTGCCTAGCGGCCCGGCCGAGGCCGCGGGAGTTACCGGGACCGGCCCGCCGCCCGCCTGCACGCAACTAAGGCGCCTACACAGTACACGCAATGGGTGAGGAGTGCGGGTCGGGGGGAGCGTGTGGCCCATCCCCGGCGCTGTGAGTCCTGAAACCTCCGACTGCGCCACGCTCCGGGGACACGGTGCGGCCCGAAACTGCGACAGTCCTGCTGGTGCCATTTTGTCTCCCCATCGGGCCCCGGACCCCGAGTGGCTGCTGCGGCACCCTGCTCCTCCCAGCAACAGCCTGGGAGCAAGGACAAGCCACACGGCGATGCCCACGTGCGGCCCCTGCTCCCCACACCTAGACGTGGGCCCCCAAGCACCTGGACCGAGTTGGCCCACTCGGCGGACTGAGAGGGAACCACAATCTACGAGGCCCCTGCTGCCGGACCGGATGAAGGGCGCCTGTCGCACTCCCGGCCTCTAAAGGGGGTCCCCCCCACCACTACCTGTGGACTGTGGCCTCCCCCCTACACCTCACAGGGCCGGAATTGTAGCTGTCCACAAGGTCCTCTGCGGAATGCCACTTCACCATACAGAGGTGCTATAACCACCGAGCTATCACTGACCCTACCTGCGCTGGGACCTACCTCACACTTGCTCTCTCCCTTTGAATCCAGGTACGGCGCGGCCACTGTCCGGCCCTCTGAGTGGACACTTAAAGGGGACAAGACCGGCGAGCACACCTACTACAGCGCCACCCTGCTTACTAGATCAATGGGCAGACACAGGGGCAGGACTCAAGACCAAGGCGCTCCGACAGACATGCAGTCCACGGGCTCGGAGGACCCGCTAGCCTCCTCAAACGCGGACATTATCCCACCGACTGGGAAGGGGTCCCTGGACGCCAAGTTGGACCTTATCCTCAACGAAATACGCGCCACGCGTGAGGCGTTGGAGTCATGCATAGACAGTATGGCGATGGGCCTATCCCTGCTGCGAGCCGACCGTACTGAACTAGTGATGTTGGCTGAGCTCGATGAGCTCAGAGTGAGGGCTGAAAACAAATATTTGAGCACCCTGATTTTGTTAGACCTGTCAGCGACGTACAACACGGTTATCATCACCACATGATGACAGCATCCTGGGAATGATATTATTAATATCAGCAACATCTTGTTTTACAGCACAGCGCTCCGAGGCGAATCGTATTCCGGGATGACTCCCTTAAAAAATGACAAACTAGTAAACTTGAATAAAATTAGTGTGGGGGACATATATAATTTTTTGCATTCGCATGGAATCTTTCCACTTTGACCAAGCACCCGTAGATAAAGAAAATGTACCTTCCCTGCCATCTCGTTGATCATCAAAAATTTGTGTTACATTCGATGTTTCGATTTTTTAAGGTTGATTTGTTGGAGTCAGCTCAACTAGTATTGTATGAAATTGTTTGTTCAAATGAAGTGTTCCGTATATTTACAACATATTTTTTAATCATTTAGGGAGGGTGGGGTATTTAAGGTTAAGATCACTGAAACTAGTCCAGCCAAATAGGAAAGTGAATAGCGTGTTAGAAGAAGTGCACTTTGGGAAAGGTATGCTCAGAGAGTTAACTTTAAAACAAGGTGGAACCGATTATTTAAGTAGATGTGGTTAGTTTAAAAAGATCGTATCACGTGGGGCTAACAGCAGTCCTCTCAGAGATAGGCTCTATGCAATATATAAAAGTGGATCAACTGAAAACGGGCGTTTCTTGTACTCTTTCTCGCCCGCCGCACTATCTGTGCCCATGTGGTATCCGGGATCTCAGTCCCCAGTTCTAGCTCCCAAGCCTCTTTCAACGTGGTTAAGGGTTGCAACGTTTCGCGTGACATTCGCGAATAAAGGTAAGTCACTGCTTTGTATGTACCGGCCGCCATCATTGTATACTGACAAGCCATTGATGTCGGGGGCTCTTGAATCCCCTCCATCCAGTGTGATTGCATCACGCGTGTTACAGCTGCATGCAGTAGGAAGTGCCCCTTCGGGAGGTCAAATCGGTCCTGCAGCCTCTGGTAGGGGATCAGTTCCCCGTTCTCATATAGGTCCCCCAGTATTTGCCGTCCCGCATCTTTCCATCCTTGGAGCCTTGACCAGTCGCCCCCATGCGGGAGCGCCGTTATCATACCCAGGGGTATCTCAGGCGCATACATGTGTCGCACCCCAGCCCGTTTCTGCGCCCGGTTCCAGCAGAGTCTGTATGTCTGCTCCTCCAGCGACAGGTCCCTAAGAATCAGCTTTTGTTGTAGAGTGATGAATGCCAGCACGTGGCGGGGGGTGCCCATTTCTCTGTCCTGCTCTGGTCCTCGGCACACCCGCGCCACCTCCTGTGTGAAGGTCTGCAACTGCGCCTTCAAATAATATAGCTCAAAATCAGGCAACGCTAGGCCTCCCTCATCTTTCGGTCAGAGCAGCGTTGATAGAGCGATTCTGCGCCTGCCCGTACCCCAGAGAAAGGAGATCAATAAAGATCTCAACTGCTGGAAGATCGATCTGGGTATCCAAATAGGCAGTGTGCGGAAATAATAGAGGAGGCGCGGCAAGGCTATCATTTTCACCAGGGATGTGCGTCCCGTGACTGATAGCGGGAGAGTAGACCAGAAGGTCATATTACCACGCAGCGCCCGTATACAGCGACCCACGTTGCCCTCCAGCAGGTCCGTAGCCTTGTGGTATATATACACTCCCAGATATTTCAGGCAGTCCAGCACCCATGCAAGCTGCGTTCGGATAATAGGTTCCGGTTCGCCGTGACATAACGGGAACCAGCATGATTTAGGCCAATTTACCCGCAACCCAGACAGTCTGCCAAAGGCCACCAAGAGACTCTCCGCCCCCTCCAGAGCCTCCCCTGGGTTTTCCAGATATAATAGGAGGTAGTCCGCGTATAATGAGATAAGGTGTGGATGACCCAGATAAGTCAAACCCGTGAAAGCATGCCCCTTCCCGACTTCTGCCGCAAAAGGTTCAATCGCTAGAGCAAACAGCAGAGGGGACAGGGAGCATCCCTGCCTGGTGCCTCGACCAACTGGGTACAGGTCCGACACAAGGGGACCCACCCGCACCCGTGCCATCGCCGAGGCATATAAGACTCTCGTCCAGCGTATGTACCCGTCCCCAAGGCCAAAGTGTTGCATAACCTTGAATAGGTAATCCCACTCTAGGCTGTCAAATGCTTTTTCTATGTCAATTGACAGAACTACCGGCGTGTGCGTGGCAGGCCACGGTTCCCCCAGCAGGCAAATCAAACGACGTATATTAGCGGTCATGTTGCGGGCGGGAATAAAGCCAGACTGGTCACTATGGAACAGCATCGTCATGTGTTGCAGTAACCTGGTCGCCAAGATGGTGTTCAGGATTTTGTAGTCCACTGTCAGCATGGACAGTGGCCTGTAGGAAGCCGGGTGTTTGCTCTCTCTACCCTGCTTCAAAAGCAGAATCATGAGAGCTTCGCGCATGGATGCAGGCAGCCCCCCCCTAACCTTAGCTTCATTGTACACCGCCTAAAGCCGCGGGGCTAGTTGGTCAATATACTTGCCATAGAATTCAATAGGAAGCCCATCCATGCCCAGATTTTTATTTCGGGCCATCTTCTTCACCGCGCTCCTTATCTTGCCCAGTTGTATGCTTCTGCTCAGAGCCTCCGCTTGTTCTGGTTCCAAGCGCGGCAGCTGCAGGCCCTCCGGGAAACCAGTTATCTCAGTCTCCCGCCCTTCGAGCGCGCTCTCATAGAGCGTCTCGTAGTACGAGCAGAAGCGCTCCAATATCTCCGCCTGGGTGTGGCGAACCAGGCCGTCCTCCCCTTCAATGGCTAAAATAGGGTGGCTCCATGTTGTGGGGTTGGCCAGCCAGGCTAGCAGCGTCCCCGCCTTATCCCCCTCTGCGTGCGCCCTTGACAAGTAGGATTTATGGTCAAAACAGCGGAGCCGTTCCATCTCCACATCCACCGCCTCCTTAGCGGCACTCACCGTCCCTTGTAGCTCTGGGCGGTTGGGGCGCGCTTTCTCAGCGTCGCGCAAAGTCGTTTCTGCCCTCTCCAGATCATCCAACAAAGATCTACGAGCCCCTGTGTATTTCCCTATACAATGCCCCCTAACGACTGTCTTAAAGGCGTCCCACTCATATGCTCTAGACGATGCCGTGCCCTCTTTCACCTCAAAGTAATATGTGATCCGGTCACCCAGCGCCTCTCTAAACACCAAGTCATCTAATGTGTCTGGCCGCAATTGCTACGTCGAGACCCGCGGTGTCTCAGTCATCCAATTAAGGGTCAGGAGTAGGGGATTGTGGTCAGAGATCGTGCGTGCAAGGTATTCCGAGTTGGACACCGCCGGTAACACCTGTGAGGAGCACAAGAAAGTGTCCAAGCGGACATGGAGGTCGAGCATTCCAGAGTAAAAGGAGTAATCTCTCGCCGTTGGGTGATGCACCCGCCAGGCATCTTGGAGTTCCCAGCTCTCCTGCCAGGTCAACCTACGCTTTGCTAGGCGGTGCATAGGAGATGTCCCTAGAGGAGGATGAGATCTATCCAGCTCCACATCAGCCACCGAGTTGAAATCCCCTCCGATTATGATGGGGCCAGCTAAGAAACCTGCCAGCGAACCTGAAAGTTTGGTGAAAAAGGCCGCTTGGTCAATGTTAGGCGCATACACACTGCACAGCGCTATGTCCTTGCCTTTCAGTTTCCCTTCCACTGCTACAAGCCTACCCTCCGGGTCTATGATGTGCTTGTTGACTTGAAAAGGAGTCCCCGCCCGCACCCAAATCAGCACCCCCCTTGCAAATGCGGAATATGTAGTGTGAAACAGTTGTCCTCTCCACCTCCTCTGCAGCGCTATGCCCTCCTGCTTCTTCAGATGCGTTTCTTGCAGCAGCGCTATCTGCACCCCTCTTCGAACCGAATATGCATGTATTTTATGCCTCTGTGCCATCGTGTGCAGACCCCGCACATTCCAGGTTAAGCACTTCACACGTCCATCATTAGCCATAGTCCCATGGTACACAGCAAAGTCCAGTGACGGTGTGCAGCCTGGCACACAGGGTCACACCCACCCCCCCAGTCCCAACTCAACAAAGCCCCCCTCCCCACCGACCCCGCCTTGAGCGCCCCCAACTACTCTAAGCGCCCACCCCCCCAGAACAGGGCCTAGCCTAGCAAGCGCAGCTCCCATCCAAACTTGTTGAGGACCTAGTGTCCTACCCCAGCAACCCAACTATTCCACAGTCGACACTATGGTGGCCTTAGGGGTCCGAAAGGCGTTGTTCGGCTCCGGAGGTGGTCAACCCAGTCCCATTCCCCCCAACTCAAGATCCCCCCATACGAGTCCAGAGTTCTATCCTACTTTCCAGTGTTCGTTGCCAACTGCCAGCCAAGGTTCACCCCAGACACCTTACCGTCCCGGCGAGGGGCATCCTCAGTGTCATTCGTCCATGAGGCCTCCCGACGTCTGTGGTGTGACGTCCGGGCCCTTAACACTGTTCAAGTCCGATTGTTCTGCTTCTGAGCCAGTGACTAGGCCCTCCGCTTCCGAGCTGTCGCACGATCTGGATCTCGCAGTTCCCGACAGTTCCATTACCGCCTGCAGCGCGGCCTTTCTCTCTCCTTCAGTTTGCGATTCAGTTGTTTTTTTGGATCGTTGTCGACGCTTCCGGATCCTCTGCGATTTCCCAGTCAACTGCTGGGTACGTTCTTCCTCGGCTCTGTACTTCGCATTATGGGTGCCGGCTTTGTACGTGTCCCACCACGCCCAGGCGTCTGCCGAGTTATGAAAGAAGATCGACTTGTCATCCACCACCACTCTGAGCTTGGCCGGGAACAACAATGAATACGCCAGATTCTCCACCCGAAGTTCTTTTTTGAGCGTCAAGAAAGAGGCCCGCAATTTCTGTGTTTCATACATGTAGTCCGGGAAAAGCGTCACCCTGCTGTTGTCCACCTGGAAAGGACACACATCCCTCGCTCTTTGTAGCAGCCAGTCCCGGTCCTTGTAATGTAGCAAATTTATCACTACCGGGCGGGGCAGTTGGCCCGGTTTAGGAGGTCGAGCTGGAACCCTGTGCACCTGTTCCAGCGTGAAGTATGGTGAAAGGCCTTCTGGCGCCTCCTCCGTCCTCAGCCATTGTTCGAGGTATCCTACCATGTCGTCCCCTTCCTTCTGTTCCGGAAGGCCCACCAGGCGCACATTGTTGCGCTTGCTACGATTTTCGGCATCCTCCGCCCTCCTCTCCAAGGCCTGAATGCGATCGAGCGCGTCCCCGAGCCTCCCCTCCATAGATTTGTGCTCGGGCAGTATCTCCTTGAGGGTGTGTCTTTCAGTTTATCATGGTCGGCTCGCAGCAGCCCCAGGCCCGTCGCCACTTGGACAATATCCTGTTGTAGTGCTTCCTTGGTGGCTTGAATGGCTTCCAGAATGCAATTTTGCAACTGCTGTAGGTCCGTCGAGGGTTGTGGCGGGCCTTCCGCCGCTCCTGAGCTCGCAGCCTCCTCCACTTTTCCCCTAGGTTTCCCCATTTTGTTCGCTGGAGAAAAGGAGGGGGGGACCACAGCACCCGTCGCCGTCCGGTCAGTGGAGGGCACTTTCAATGTCCACTTGGCCGCGATTTCCCAGTGTCTAGTACCGGCAGGGAGCGCCGCTATCCTTTCAACGTGGTTGGGTGCCTTTGCTCCATCGCAAACAGGATCAAGTCAGCTCTGACCCTAGGCCGCCGGTCCCCCCGGGGAGGTTGAAGCTCAGTTCGCCGGGGCCAACTCCGGTGGCTTCAGTCGATGGGTAGTCATCCCGAAGTCACTCGGTCTTCCGAGCATTGATCGTCCCCGCTGGTGGCACTCCGGTAATCAGGTCCACACCTCGGCCCCTCCGCAGTGTGACAACTTGGGACGGTGCCTACCACTCTTCTGTCGTGCAGTTAGGGGACTCTCCAGGAAGCTCTCGGATGCGTGCCCAGTGCACCTTTGGACCAGGTCGTTCTCGCCTCCCAGCTCTACTGCCAGGCGCTGAGCTCTCCATGGCCATCAGGTGCCAGGGTAGCCGCCATATTGTGTTCCTCAGCCTTTGTTCGTAGGAAATCCGGTCTACCCGAGCGACAGGTCCGGCAATCTCCCCCGTTCGCCACTCGGAGGAAGAAACGAGCGAGCTCAGGCGATAACACCTCCGTCCGCGGCCTTCTCCAAAGGAGCGCTAAGGGGACTCTGTTAGCTGTGGTCTCAAGCGCTGGCTCCGGTCGCCATCTTGTCTCATTGCGCCCTCGGCCCTTCTTCGTTCTTCTCTCGAGCCGATCCGCGATGTGGACACCTTAAGTCCGTCGCCTGGGGGTCCCTTGCCTGTCAGGTGTCCTTTAGTGATCGAATGATGCACTTTAGGGTGGATTTTGTGCAGTTTTTCAGGATAAAAGCGGGAATCAGGAGCGGAGCTCCCAGCTCACGCCACCAGTCTGCTCGGCATCCACGCCACGCCCCATGGAACGAAGCAACCATTACTATAATTTTGAAACCAGGGTAGTGTATGAAGAGGTGTGATTCATATAGACCGGTGTCATTATTACATTTTGATTATACAATATATGCTAAAGTTCTATCTGAAAGGCTTAATGGTATTATTGGTAACCTTATTCATGATGAGCAGAAAGGTTTTATACAAGGTTGGCACTACATGAATTAACATACACTCTTAGTGGTTCTATAGATCTCGGTACTGCATATAACACCCTTCTGGCAGTCATTGCGTTGGTTGCTACGAAAGCATTTGATCGTGTAAATTGGGTTTACTTGCCAACAATTATGATATTTTCTAAATATAGGAGATAGATTTTGTAAGGCACTTACTGCAATATATATCTCCCTGTGTGTTAAAGTATTGGTAAATGGACATTTGATGGGCTCTTTCAAGATAAGTAGAGGGATGAGACAAGACTGCCCCATGTCCCCCCTATTGTTTAATTTATATATAGAACCTTTGGCATGGAGAATTAGGAATGAGCAAGGTATTACCCCCTTAAGGTGTGATGGTTTGGAAAACAAATTCACTTTGTACGCTGATGACTTTATGACTTATATGACAGCCTTGCAGACCACACCTGCGTCAATTGCTAATTTGACCTCTGATTTTGGCAGGGATAATGGTTTGGAATATTGAGGGAGCAAATGAGAGAGTAAAGAAGGAATTGGATATTATAGGAATAGAATAACACAAGATATCGCAGCACTCCCAGAGGCAAATTTGATAAGTGCCAGGAAGGAAGGTTGTAACTTAATAGCATTCACCTTTAACTATCTTTGGCAGAGCCAATTTGGTAAAAATGATTATTCTTCCAAAGTTCACCTTTCTATTCAACGATAGCGGCGATCAGGCTGCTCGAAGTGCACATAGCGCTTAGCCTCCTCCGTGTTTTTGTTTCTTTACGATTATTGTTTCTGTGTGATTTAAGACACTTGATGCAATTTTAAAACTGCCTAAAACGCAACTTACTTACTTGCTCTTCCTGCTCCTGACCCCGTTCCGCCGCGGCTAGGTGCCTAACGAGTGGAGGGTCTCTTCATGAGCAACACGGCCCACACCACTTCCTGCCTGCCACACTCTCCACGCAGGTTAGCGTGCTAGTTGTTGTGGAGCCTAAGGCTACTTTTAGGGGTGGGCTCTGCGCTCCCTGTAACGATAGCGGCGATCAGGCTGCTCGAAGTGCACATAGCGCTTAGCCTCCTCCGTGCTTTTGTTTCTGTACGATTACTGTTTCAGTGTGATTTTAAGACACTTGATACAATTTTAAAACTGCCTAAAACTAAAACGTAACTTACTTGCTTGCTCTTCCTGTTCCTCACCCCGTTCCACCGCGGCTGTGTGCCTATCGAGCGGAGGGTCTCTTCGTGAGCAACACGCTCCACACCACTTCCTGCCTGCCACACTCTCCACGCAGGTTAGCGTGCCAGTTGTTCCCTCCACTAGTTGTATTTAAGATGGGGACATGGCGGAAGCGCAGCGGACGAGCGCAGCGGGCGCACCGACTTCGCGTTAAAGTTGCGCCTAAGTTAAGCCCGTCTGCGCCCGTCCGCGGCTGGTTGCGGCCAGCCATTATGCCCAACTGATTCCGCGGATCTCCACGCACTCCAACACTCTGGGACCCTACATTCTCGTGCTGTTGGCGCTGCTCTGGATTGTGGTATTTCGATCTCCCAGGGTCCCCCACCAGGTACACCTGCATTGAGGACCCTAACACATTGCAGCGATTCCTCTACTACTTTACCCGGCGTAGGGTCCCCTGGACCACACCCCCTGGTGGTAGTCTACCTTAACACTCGCTTGCTGGTGAAACACCAGCTTGAGATATTTCAGTTGCTAGATGATAATAAAGTGGACATCCTTCTTCTCTATGAGACTTGGCTAACAGAAGACTCTGTCCCGGACATCCTTGCTGCTCTCCCCACTGGCTACTACATTTTACAATCTAATAGGGCCGTCAGGAGAGCAGGAGGAGGGGTTGCAGCTATCATTCGCTCCCAGCATAAGTTTATTACTCTTGAAACTTCCACTCTCCCTAAAACTGATAGTCTCATTTTTAAATTTACCTCTCCTAGGTTTTCCTTTATTTGTGTCCTTGTCTACAGACCCCCTGACTATATGCCCCTTTTCTCCCAACAGTTCGGTAACTTAGTCTCCCAGCTAATTATTAATCATGGCAAAATTCTCATTATTGGTGATTTCAATTATTGGCCATCAGATCCTCGGGAAAGTAACCTCTCTGAGGAATTTACTGATCTTCTACTCGGCTTGAATTGCAGTCAGCATATAACAGTAGCTACCCATAGCAAAGGCCATACTCTAGACCAAGTCTGGAGTACCAATCTTGACATTTCCTCTCCTTCAGTTTATCCTTGCTCTTGGTCTGATTTTTTTTCCCCTCAATTTCACTCCGCCCATTCACCCTACTCCTATCACCAATTTCACCGCCCGTAACTGGAAACGAGCCAACCTTGCAGAATTTCATTCCATCTTAGCTACTACAGCCCCCAGGGACCAGGCCTCGGTGGCTGGCCAGGCCTGTCATCTTGAGCAGTGGCTGGTGTCTGCCAGCAATAAAGGGGCCCCGCTAAATATCATAAAAACTAAACATCCTAATGACGCTCAGCGGTGGTTCACAGACCAACTGAAACTGGATAAACTGGCCCTCCGCCAAGCTGAGCACCGATGGAGGCGTAATTACGACCCAGAATCTAAAACCGTATATGTTGACCTGCTGAAACGGTATAAAAAATCCATCCTATTGGCCAAAACCACTTACTTTTCCCAGAAAATAATGGACTCAGCCTCTAAGGCTAAGGACATTTTTCCTATTGTCGAGGAGCTCACCTCGCCGGACCGTGTTACTGTCCAACCACAATCTACACAAGCTCTCTGTGATTCCCTTAATTCATATTTCATTGATAAAATTGCCACCATAAAGAATAACATTCCCCTTCCTTCTTCCCCTACTCCTCCCTCTTTACCCCCTATGAATCCCTGTTGTTTGGATGTTTTTCCCCCTATTTCCCTGACCGAGTTTATTTCTCTGCTGCATATGGTGAGCTCAGGCTCTCCTAATGACTGCTGTCCTCCTCAAATCCTCAAAGAAGTCTTCTTGGGCTGCCCAGACCCCCCGTCGGCACTGCTCAACAATTCTCTTGCTAAAGGCACAGTACCGGATTATTTCAAACAGGCGGTTGTAGTTCCTATATTAAAGAAGCCTGGTGCTGACCCTTAGGTCCTGAGTAATTTCCGGCCGATCTCCCTTCTCCCCTATCTTGGGAAAATCTTGGAGACCTACGTTACTCGCTGGCTCAGTGCGTTCATTGAGGGTTCTTCCTTCTTGGATAACCAGCAAGCTGGCTTCAGGCCAGCTGCTTCTACTGAAGCTGTTATTGTGGCCGTGATGGACGTGCTGAGGAAAGGCGCCGACAAGAATATCACCCAGGCACTTGTATTGCTGGACTTGTCGGCCGCCTTTGACATGGTCGATCATGCCATCTTGATCGACTGTGTCAATAACGCGGGTATTCAGGGCATGGCTCTAACGTGGATCAGATCTTTTCTGCATCAGCGGTCTCAGGCAGTTCACCTTTCTACTTACTCCACCCCTTATTCTCCCCCTTTCTTGTGGAATCCCACAAGGCTCTGCCCTGTCGCCACTTTTATTTAACCTCTATATGCAACCTGTTATAGCTTCCCTCCGTCACACTCCGGTTACCATTTTTTAATTACGCTGATGATTTACAGTTGATTTTCCCTGTTGATTCCACCCCTTCCTCTTGCGCCAACTTCCAATCCACGATGCTTGCCATCTCTGAGTAGATGCATTATAGCAAGCTGAAGCTCAACCCCAAGAAAAGCAGAGTTAGTGCTGATGGGTGGGTTGGCTAACCCTTGGAACTCCAGCTTTTGGCCCTCTTCCCTTGGGTCTCCGCCAAGCTCTGTCAATTCGGTAAAGAGCCTAGGCGTAATTATATGTAGTGACCTGTCCATGAGGCCTCAAATTAATGCAGGTACATCATCCTGTTTCTTTCATCTGCGCAGGATTCGCAAAATTTGTAGGTATCTTACCACTGAGGCACTTATTCTCGTCATTATGGCTCTTGTCACCTCCCATATTGACTACGCTAACACCCTCTATGTTGGGATACCTGCCTACCATCTTCACTGGCTTCAGCTGGTGCAAAACCAGACAGCAAGACTGGTCTTTCATCAGCCTAAACACCAACATGTCTCGCCCCTGTTGAGGAGACTGTATTGGCTCCCAGTGGCTTATCGCTGCATGTTTAAACTTGGCTGTACTGTCTTCAAGGCTCGCGCTAATCAAGCTCCTGTATTCATCACGTCTAGCCTTCAGCGTTATGCTCCCTCGAGAGAACTCTGATCCACTTCCCACAACCTGCTGATTGTCCCAAGGTATAAACGCAAAAAGCATGGTGGCCTGTGCTTTTCTCTCCTGGCCCCCACACTGTGGAATTCCTTCCTGATTTCCCTCAGACTTTGCCCCAGCTATGTTTGCTCTCGTAAATTGCTCAAAACTCACTTCTTCCAATTAGCCTATGAGTAATTTCGGTGTACTGCTCCCCCGCAATTGATTTGAGCGCCATGAAACCGTCTGGTGACCGAGCGCGGTATAAATGTTTTTAACATAACATAACATAACAATACCATTACCTTTTAAGATTGAGTGGTTTCAAAAACTACAGGGTCCCGCGTTGCATAGAAGAACCTGAGCAACAAAAAAAAGAGAAAGGTGATCGAGCCCTTCAAGACTTGCAATTTTACGCCAGGGCATATCTGCTTAAAAATGGGAAAATGCTGTTGGATGGAACTCTTTGCTCAGAGATTGGTAGAATATTCAGTGCAATGCTAAAGGACATAAAAGGGGGCGACCTTAGTTACATGCAGAAGTTCACAAAACCTACTTTTAACAAGAAGGTGGGACTGAAATTATTACAGGGTATGGCGGTAATGTGGTATTGTATTGAAGAAGTACAAAATTGGAGTATTACCATATTTGGGGTCCTATCTGGGACTCTCTGGGCTCCGCAGAATGGTCTAAGGAAAAGCTGGCACACACTCTGAAAGAAGCCAGAATCTTGAAATGGGAGTATCTAATTAAGGAAGGACAACTAATAATGTGGGAGGAGTGTCAAGAGAAGACGGAAAATACTATGTCAAAATGTACATTTCTCCAAATACAAAGTTGGTTTCAATCTCCCAGCAAAAAAACAGGAGGTCCAAATTAATTGGAAGAAAAATTGATGTTGGATGCACCAAAGTCTAAAGAAATCTCAACAAGGTACTGGATGATGGTAACCCCTTGGGATACTAGAATAACAGTTGTCCTCACCCACCAAGAGATCGTTTTAACTCAAATATTAGCTGTTTTATTTTCCACTCTGCCCCTCCCTCCCCTACACAATAGAGAGAACTTGTAGAGTGGATGACACGGGGAAATTTTAGCTCATACTGGGTACCTTGCGGTCCATGCGTGAAGAGGGGAACCTATGATGGAGCATGTCACCCTAGGGTGAGTGAGGGTTTTTGTCTTAACACAGCAGATCTTCCCAGTCCACTTTTTTCCTCATTTTTTCCCCTTGTTTCTTTTCCTTGTTACCATCCCCGTACCTTATTTGAGATAGAGTGGATGATGATCGACATGACTGACGGGATGTTTATGCTGCCACAATAGTTGTGGGGAAAATACTTGCCATAGCTTCTGCTGGAAAGTTTATGTCAAGTATCTATGAGATGGCTTTACAATGCGGTTAAACCTGCTTTTTAAAAAAGAAACCATCTATTTATAATCCATAGGGCATACTGGACCCCGCTCAGGCTAACAACGTTTGAAAAAAGGAGGAGTTGTAACATGTCCTAAATGTAGGCTAAGTAAAGCCGATGATGTTCACATTTTGTGGAATTTCCAAAGATACAGACATTCTGGGAAGTCGTGAGTAAGGCTTTATCCGATAGCCTTAAGAACCAGATTCAGGTAAGCCTATCTCTTATCTTTTTTGGATTATTAAATGTACAAACTAAAATAAAGAGAGATCAGTTGAAGTTACGGTTAAATTCAATGCTATTAGTGCTATCAGATTTGTAGGAAGTGGATGAATGCTAACCCCACTCCCCCTCATTGTATAGTGATTGGATAAAGTCGGTGAAAAGCATTACTAGGTTGGATGTGAGGGATCCTGCAAAGAAAAGATATACATTTTGGCTACCTTTTTATAAGCTGGTTAGAGATAGAGGTTTAGGGCCAGAAGATATGTCCTATGATTACGCTTTTATGCCTCATCATGCACTTTTTGCTGCGAGGCCCCAAAGCGCTGCGAGGCCCCAGGGCGGTTATGCGCTATACAAATGCAATTTTTCATTTCATTTCATTTCATTTCTTTTCTACCAGGTAAGGTCTGCATGGTAGATAGGAAGGTGCAGGAGTTTTTAAACTCAAGGACGGGATCCTCCCCTCTCCTACCAGCAAAGTATATGAGTGAAATCTTGCAAAGAAATGGTATGGAAGGGGAAGCTGAAGCGAATGTGGACAAATATATATATATATATATATATATATATATATATATATATATATATATATATATATATATCCAAAGGTAATTTCGTGCTCTGAACCCCTGCCCCTTGCAGCCGAGGGCCTGGACGGGGCAGCCACTCCCCAGATATCCAAAATCGATTCCGCAAAATAAAGAAAGGAATGTCCAGGCCAGCTTTGCAGTTATCCAAGAGCTTTTATTCTTAGCTCCTACTCAACGCGTTTCGAGGTTAAACCTCTTGATCACGAGCGTGAGTGTGAGTGACTCCCTTGCTTAAGTACGGTCACATGACCTTCAAAACAACATAGTAAACAGACTTGTGAGAAAGTCACTAAGCATTTGTTGGTAAATATTGCAATGCTACAATTATACGCAAATGCAAATAAAAATAAAAAATACAAAGCACATATTATTCAAATGCTGTGCGAAAAGAAAATAATATTCATTCAAGAATGGAAAGGCAATAACTTCCGTGGACATTACATTATTTCATCATGTAAAGTCTCAGCAATAGAAATCTCACACATTATTGCGGCGCATTTGTAAATGGTAGCACGCTAGGTCAGTTTAAGCATTAGTCTTGCAGGGTGCATTTCAGAATAATCAATCTCAGTCCAAGGTGTGTATCACCTCAACTTTAGTCGTCCAAAACAGTATATGTATATATATATTCACTGAAAAAACCATTGGTTTCACACCAGTTATAGTTAGCTGGAAATTTTACTGATATAAAACCAATGAAATTCCCACGATATAGTTAGTTGGACTCACTATAACTTGCGCGCTTCCAATGCACTGCTGATGACGTCACATATTACATCACTCATGACATGGTCAGTGACATCACTCATGACATCACTGATGACACCTTCCTTGTGACAGAGTGACAGACCTCCTTTCAGTGTAATGTAACCCTTGAAACACATATTCAAAAATAGAAACTAACATTTTCAAAAAAATGGAGATACCCATACCAGTTACAACAACCAATTCAGTAACTCCATCATCTATATACACATCCACTCATTCACCAACAGTTCTATATAGTCACTCATACATATACTCACTCATCATATGTAGTGATACACCTATACATCCTGTTACACACCGACAGTCATCCAAAAGTTACTCACAAACATACTCACACATGCAAATAAACTATTGAGCATCCATTTATTTGCATATACAACTATACACACACTACCACCTTACTTCTAAGGAAACGTACACATACTTACTTTCTTAAACAATCACTTATAGAAACACATACTTATTTAAACAGAAACTCTTACAATCTCTCACTCTCACATATACTCACTTATATACATCAATACTCACATATACAAGATTAAAACATATGTCGTTACTGATAAAGACACTAGTGAGACAGTCATTCACTCACTAACACACACATATACACACTCATCCACCCATGCCGTCCTGCACATATGCTGTCTTCAAAACACATACAAACAATGAGTCAGTCATTAATACATCTATGTGCTAAGTAATACCCCCACCAACCCATACAGACACTCATACTGATACTAAAAAAACATCTAATAACCCATATACATACACATGTAGCTACTCACCAAACCATGCAGCCACTTATACACAAAGTGAAACACTAATACATATATTTAAATATTTAAACATTACTCGCTAATATATGTATTCACTAAGATACACTTAATAAGCCAGTTAACCAATTAATTTTTTTTTTTTAAAACATCCTTTTAGACACTTATTTAAACATTTATTCTTACATCAACCTTTACATATACATATATAAAACGTATTTATTTTTCAGAAAGACACACATTCACTGGATGGTGTCATCAGTGGTGTCATGAGTGATGTCACTGACCATGTCATGAGTATTGTAATATGTGACGTCATCAGCAGTGCATTGCAGGCGTGCAATTTATAGTGAGTCCAACTAACTATAACGTGGGAATTTCAATGGTTTTATATCAGTAAAATTTCCAGCTAATTATAACTGGTGTGAAACCTATGGTTTTTTCAGTGAATTTAATAGGTTTTTTAATGCTAATTCTTAACTATAACTGGCGTGAAACCTATGTTTTTTTCAGTGAATTTCATAGGTTTTTTAAATGCTAATTCGTAACTATAACTGGTGTGAAACCTATGGTTTTTTCAGTGAATTTCAAAGGTTTTTTAATAGTAAATTTCTATAGGTATGAAATGTAATATTTTTTATAATGAATCCTATATTGTATATTTATGTAATACTATTTTTTTTATGTATATTGTTCAGGGTTTTTTTTTTTGCCCTGGAGCGCTCCCGGTGTGCGTCCCAGTGAGCGCACCGGTAAGCGCAGTCTTGCCGCGTGCCCCAGGGCGTGTACCGGTGAGAGTCCCGTTAGCGCTATTTCCACGAACGAAAACATCATCATGACGTATCGCGTAGCCGCGTCCGCGTGATACGCACGGCGTAAACGCACCCGGAAGCACTCGAGCGCATACGATCGCGCAACGTACGCATCAGACGCGCTTATGTGACGCGCCCCTGGGTGCGCCCCAGTGCACGCCCTGGGGTGCGTGGCATAAGCGCGTCGGGACATGTGACCTAAAAATAACACTTTTTATTGGTTCAGGACAGTTTTGGTTTCCAAATGATGAAAGCCATGGTCATGTGACCTGAAAATAACACTTTTCATTGGCTCAGGACAGTTTTTTTTCCTAATGATGAAAGCCTCCACCTTTTTTCCTCATTCTCACTTTGTACTTTGAGTGAAGAAGACCTGTTGATAGACCTCTCCGTACCTTTAGACTGAAAAATGGCTTCAGTTGCAGGAGGAGCATCTCAGTCACCACCACCACCACCAAGAGGACCACAACAACACTACAGTGGTGGAGAGGAAGAAGAGGAGGAAGAGGAGGAGGAGGAGGAGGAGGAGGGGAGGCGGACGTTCCCGCCAGAAGATAATAACCCATATAGGCCAAAGAAGCACATTATCTCGGAGTTTTTTTCCATCTCAAAGGACCAAAAAAAAGTGAATGCGCCAAGGGTTACTTGCCTAATCTGTGGCATTGAACTTTCAAGGGGGAACCCTAACAAGAAATACTCTTTTGGCAATAACACCATGATTCGCCACATACAACGCCGGCATCCTGACAACTATGCTGCGGCAGAGGTCCGAGAACTGGCTAGAAACCCTCCCCAATCTTCACCTAGCACCTCCAAAAGAAAGCAATCCACTCCATCGGGACCAGAGACAAGGGAGATGGTTCCAAACATACAACCCCAGGTTGGGGAATACAAAATCAGTTGTATTTTTTGTGGTAAAACAATCGCCTATGGTGAGCAAAGCATAAAGCTCATCAACCGTGCTGATGACAACCACAATTGCCCCAAAAAACCTTAATTGTTTCCTGATTTTTTTTTGCTCCAGTTGAGCCTTTTACAATTCCCTGTTTTTTGTTTCTACCCATAAAAATAACAAAAAAATTATAAAATTGTTCATAAAAGCCAAAAAAACAAAATGTTCAAAAAACAATACAAAAATATAAAACAACAAAAAGAAGAAAAAAAACTGTTCTTTTTAGAACTACCTCCAATTTATAAAAAAAGCTACATTTTAAAAAAACTCTGTCATTCTTTTTTCCCCATGGTACGCTCCCCGGTGCGCGTACCGGGCGCTCCCCTCGCGCAAATCGGAAAAAAAAATGTTTTGCCCCGCGGGGCCCTTTTATGGCCCCCACATCAAACCTAGGGGTTCGGGGGGGTCTACTCTGCCCCCTTTTGGTCATTTCCCCCTTTGTTTTTGCCACCTCTTGTGTCTACCGAGACACAAGATGGCGGCCGCTCCGGACTGTTTGGAATGTTGACAGACACCCAAGAGCCAATCAGCTTTCCGCGCGCGAACTCGCGTATCATCAGCAGTGGATTGCGAGTGCGCGAAATATAGTTAGTACAACTAACTATATAGGAGCAATTTCAATGGTTTTTAAATGCTAATTCCTAACTATATAAGGCCTGAAACCTATGGTTTTTAAAGTGAATTTGCAAAGTTTTTAAAATGCTAATTCCTAACTATATAAGGCCTTAAACTTATGGTTTTTTAAGTGAATTTGCAAGGTTTTTTAAATGCTAATTCCTAACTACATAAGTCCTGAAACCTATGTTTTTTTAAGTTAATTTGCAAGGTTTTTTAAATGCTAATTCCTAACTATATAAGGCTTGAAACCTATGGGTATTTCAGTGAATTTGCAAGGTTTTTTAATTACTAATTCCTAACTATATCAGGCGTGAAACCTATATTTTTTTTCAATAAATTTCAAAGGTTTTTTAATTGCTAATTCTATTAGCGGATAACGTTTATATATGTTACTATCCTTCTGGGACCACCTGAGCAGCCATCTTGTTTCTCAGGAGAACTGAGGCACAAGAGAGCACAAAACAAGAGTGGTAAACGTAAAAAGGGGGCAGGGTTGAGACCCCCTGACCCCTAGCCCTTCTCAGGGGGTCGCAGAAGGACCACCAAGTGCAAATAAAATTTCTTTTTTTTTAAACCGTGGGGTACGTGCACGGTACGCATACCCTAAGCGTACGGTGCGCGTACCCCGTGATTTATTTATTTATTTTTGCCCTTGGGGGTCCTTTTGGGACCCCCTGAGAAGGGCTAGAGGGTTGGGGGGTCTCTATCCTGCCCCCTTTTTGTGTTTTCCACTCTTGTTTTGGGCTCTCTTGTGCCAACACTTCCTGGTTTGGACAGTTTGGAATGTTGACAGTCGACTGCCAGCCAATCAGAAACTCACTCGCGCACGTACGGGTATGCGCACATACGCGTACGGTACGCGTACCGTACGCGTACGGTGCGTGTACGGTGAGCACATATAGATATATAATTTAATCAAATTTAGTTTTCTCAACAACTACTGGAGGGATTTTCACCAAATATAGAAAAGGCACTACTGCATACCTGTCCCTACCATTTTGCCCGGTTTGGTGTAATTCCGTTCAGCCGTTCGGGCTGTCCTACCATTTTGCCAAGTTTGGTGTAATTCCGTTCAGCCGTTCGGGCTGTAGCCATGTCTAAAGGTCCCATAGAAAATGGCATTTGAAAATTTTAAAATTCAATTTTATCAAGAACTACTGGAGGGATTTTCACCAAACATAGCAAAGGCATATCTGCATACCAGGCCCCCCCATTTTGCCAGGTTTGGTGTAATTCCATTCAGCCGTTCCGGCTGTAGCCGTGTCTAAAGGTCCCTATGGAAATTAACATGGCGAAAACACATTTTCGGCCCCCGCTTGACGAATCCCCCCAAAACTTTCTGGGAAGGAGCGGAGCTGGCCTAAATTCTGGAAAATTACACACAGATTCCTCAATCAGCGCCAAAGTTATTCCCAATAGAATGTTGAGCGCATATAGATATATAATTTGCTCAAATTCATTTTCTCAACAACTACTGGAGGGATTTTCACCAACCATAGAAAAGGCACTACTGCATACCTGTCCCTACCATTTTGCCAGGTTTGGTGTAATTCCGTTCAGCCATTCGGGCTGTAGCCGTGTCTAAAGGTCCCATAGAAAATGCCATTTGAAAAATTTCAAATTCAATTTTCTCAAGAACTACTGGAGGGATTTACACCAAACATACAATAGGCACTGCTGCATACCAGTCCCTACCATTTTGCAAAATCTGGTATAATTCGGTTCAGCCGTTCGAGCTGTAGCCTTGTCAGAATGTCCCTATGGAAATTAACAAGGGGAAAACACGTTTTGGGACCCCCCTTTTTTCTCGGCCCCCGCTTGACGAATCCTCCCATAACTTTCAGGGAATGAGCGGAGCAAAGCGAGGCAAATTTAAGGAAAATTACAGGCATATCCCTCAATAGGCGCCAAAGTTATTCCCAATAGAATGTTCTGAATTTCCTATGGTAACTAGGTCCTAACTATATATACCTACTGGCGACCGCCAGTAGGTAATATATATAAATATATACATATATATATATATATATATATATATACGTATATATATATATATATATATACACGTCTCTTCATAGTACGAGTGCAATGTGCTCAGTGGTTGAGAAAATAACAGTATATGAGAAAACAAGGACAGCTTTATAAAGTGCGAGCTATGTATGTCCCTTGCTGCCCTTGTCCCTAAGCTGCAGTAGTTGTGCAAAACATTTGTATTTTTAATAAGGGATAGTTCGCAATCGTTGAGAAATATGAGTCAGAAAAAATGTCATTTGAAAAAGGGCGCCCTCTTTATAAAGGTTGTTATTGTTCACGCTTGACCTCCCAGCAGCCTTTGCAGACACTGCCTCAGTGTGATGTTACACAGATTGAGATGCATTGCACATGTGCAATGAGCTGCTGCTCGTAAAATGTCTTTCAGGCCCTGGGGCAGCAGGTGGCGCAGCGAGAGTTCAGTCATTTTTTTTTCATGAATATTGTCCATAGACACAGTGCTCTGACTAGGCACAGTCAACAATGAGCACATATTACCATTTCTTGTTACATGCTGTACAAACGATGCAAACATTAGAGGATGGGTTCCTGAATTATTTAAAAGGGCTGAAACACCTAAAAAAATTATAGAGGCTGTGTGCTAGTTTTAAATATGCAATAGGTCAGGGGCCATCCCTCGAACATAAGACACGGCGCAGAACTGAGCAGTGTACGTGTTTCCAGGAAAATCATGTTATATATAGCTGAGAAACCCTAAGGCACCTATTAGCACTGCATTGGAACTCTTCCACGTGGAATTGATAATACCGTTGCTAATGCAGTGACTATTGGTATATATAGATTGCAGGAATATCGGCAAGTAAATACATGTCACTACCAAATGTAGAATAACTCGTGGGAATTGGTGGTTATGCAGAGATTATTGCATGCCATTCCCAATGTGCTGGTGTAAGAAACAGGGATACGGATATTACCCTGTATTTGACCTCAATATAGGGCAACATACATATCCCTATTTCACTATGCTTTTAACTTCTATCCATTAGCGTACTTGAATAACGTTTTTTGCCCTTATTCTTTAGCACACTGCCCCTCACTCTCGGGCACATGCGTTGAAGGTAATTGCATTCGCAAACGGTGCAAATTGCAAAATTCGTTCGTTTGCAAATGCAATTTTCATTTTTGGGATGCATTAACATTTTAGTAAGTTTCGCAATTTAAGAAATCGCAAAATTGCAATTTCTTAAATTGCGATTGCATTTATGGAATCTCAAATTGAGATATCTTAAATGCAATGCATCAAACTTTAAAAATTTGCGAATTCGTAAAAAAGGGGAGCAAATTACCATGAAGTTGACCTTCATGGTAATTTGCGAAAACTTTGAAAAATGCACTATAGTGCATTTTTTATAGTTCCATTTTACACACACACATGCCCTTGGGGCATGTGAGTGTGCAAAATGTACTCCTAAACAGATTTCTGGGGTGCAACAGGGTGTCCTTTGGACACCCCTGCACCTTTGAAATTGCATTCTTAATTTGCGAATTTTCAATGGTGAATTGCAAATTAAGAATGTCTTTCCATTCATTCCTAAAGGCCTCTAGGCCCGTAGGAATGGATGGGGAAGTATTTCTTAATTGCGATTCTCCATTCGAGAATCGCAATCAAGGAATTTTATGAAATTGCTATTTTTATACCGATTTCTTGATTCATTGCATTTTGCAATTCCTTAATTGCATTTCCTTATTTTTCGCAATTAAGGAATCACAAAATGCAATATTGATGCATGTGCCTGCTAGTCCCTATAGGTAGTAGTACTATTTGTGCTATAGAACAGGCATACTCCTATTGTACGGGAAAGTTGTAGCCCACTCTGGGTACCTTGCGGTCCCAGTGTGCGGCGAGGACCCTATGATGAAGCATGTCACCCTAGGGTGAGTGAGGGTACTCGTCCAAACACAACCAGTGCCCCACATTCCCTTTACACATTTCCACTTTTCTACCCCATACACAGTGTGAGTTGAGTTTCATTGGGAGCAGCACGTTTCAAATTGGATAGTGCAACCTCCTTTGTGACCCTTTGTGTGTGAGCTTGATTAAGATTTAAACCAGGCCATTATTAGAAACATAGTTTAAAGTTTAAGATAAGAATGAAATTAAAACGACAAAAAGGAGAACTCGAGTTATTACATTTTAAAAATGGAAGTGAAAATTGTGCAAAAAAGCATTAGGTGCTAATTATATTATCTGGATACGATATACTGGGACGAAGGCACATATTCCAGCCTAATACACCAAACAGGTTCACCCCAGGCAAAAAGTTTACCTCCTGACTCATATCTTTTTTATGGAGTGCAACATCCTCCAGTGGGGCAAGCCTGAAGCATATCCGAAAATGTTACACCTTAAATGGAAACCTTTGCCGCAAGGTGCTGCTATTGCTCTGGAGATCTTCGAAGTCCAAAAATATTTAAAGGTCTAATGTTTTAGACTGGAAATTAAATACACTGTCACTTGTTTATGAACATATTCTAACAGGACTTTCATTTTGAACCAACTCTCATGTTTTTTATTCACATTGCTTTCACAATATCACCTCACTGTATGAACACATATGCACAAAGAACCTTTATACTTACTCTTACGTATACACTTACTATCTTTCCTCTAAAAAGATTTGATAATAGTGACAGATGTTTCCGTCTCCTTTGATGAAGTTTACTGTTTGATGGCAATTTTTGCAGCCTTAATTTTTTGCTTTAAACAGTTATACCACTTGTAGAATTGCGTTTTTAAGTCTGGCTGAGTCAGCTTGCATGCGCTGCTCGGAGAGACATTTAGTAGCTGCTTCAAAAAGCGCTACTTTGGCGGCCACCAGCTTGCTAGATTACGCGCACGTGAGCGCGATGTGCTCAGCACTTATTTCGGTCACACGCGCGTGTGCGCACAACACGCGTCACTACTTACGTTTTTTTAAATGTTTTATTTAATTTTGCGGCCGTGTGGGCCAATGCTTGTTATTCTTTCTTTTCCTTCCAACTCTCCTTTTTCATGCTCCCCATTCTGTCATCGCTCCCCTCTACTCTTCTCCCAGGATAAGTCTGCCTTCTTCCATTACAAGTGATTTTTCACCTTAGATACGAATTCTTTTGCAAAACTCCTAAACCGCCAATGAAGCTGGAGCGTGATCCTTCAAGTGTGTCCCTCCTTCTGACCTCTGTCTATAGTCTGCAGGCATGCATGTGTTTTGTTTGGGACAGTTGGTGGGTCTGTGTCTTGTCTTGTTTGCATCAGCTCCTGTGTCTCTGTTGTTTGCAGGCTGCTTGCAGTTTTTGCTGTCTCTGCACATGTTTATATGTGTGTGTTGTATGAGAATGAGCATTGATGAGTGTCTGTTTGCATACACCACACAAGTCAAACCCATTGGCATTGTCAATGCCTGCTCACTTTGCAGCTGACACAAAATTAACGCACGTGTGCATGGTGCCCCCATGAAATTTTGCAATGTAATAATATGTATTTTAAACGTATTCTAAAATACACCAATAGTGACCTCATTCATAACATATGTTTATGACATTTGATATTTGGCATTACACAATGCTCCTACCTACCTGAAATGAGGCAGGACAGCAAAGGATGACATCACACAAAGCAGCGTGTGACTCCTCCCTTCCAAGAAATATCAAAATATCCTCCCCTCATACACAAACAAACATGACCGCATGATTCTACAGGTCAAGACACGCCTCCCTTGCACAAGGAAAAGCACATGGCATGGATAAAACCGAAAAAAATGGACAACATCTTGATAAATGCATAAACAGTCTCACACCATAACTGACGCACAAAATTCAAATGAGAGGTAGAAAACAAAAACAATCCATCACACTGCCAGCTATTGAGACTTGCTCCGAAATGAACAAGACTTGATTACTCTCAGTTTGCAGTCTTACCACTTCTGCCTGACAAAAATCAAATCTATGCCTGTTCAGGGACTGTGTAAGTAAGGTAGTGCTATCCTGCCTGGGTTCTGCTCGAGGACAGCACCTCTGGGCTGTGCCTTAAAGGGGCCATCCAGTGCAGAGATAAACACAGTCCTGCATCTCTCTACCAATCACCAACAACAAGTATTCTAGATTGTTGCTGTCTTGGGTTTAGAGATGGATTCTGACGTAACTCACCTGATGGCCCCCTACAGCGGAGCGATAAAACCTCCAATGGGTAAACAGCTGACACAAAAGCTAAAAAAATAAAGAAATCACAACGCCACCATGTGAAAGACTCTAATACATACATTCATGTTGATGTGTGTTAGGTGTGGCACTAAGCACCGTAAAACACCGGCACAAATTAGGCCCTGGATGAGACTGGATCCTTTCACACTCCATTTTATTTATTTATTTATTTGCTTGAAGAGTTTTATATAGCGCTGGCTAGACCCGGAGGTACCAGAGCCCTTTACATGAGGACAAGTGTGTTACAAGTTACATGAGTACAAGTGAGAATACAAGTTACATCAGTTACAGGGTTACACAGTACAACAACATAATAAAGACATTAGTAAGCGTTCATAGGGAGGGAGAGGAAGGAAGACACAGCAGAGCAATGCGGAGAACAATGCAAAATGTCCGGCTGGGTAGGTGACAGCTGAAGGTTGAACCAAAGCGGATCTCCTCTATAGCTGTCTATGCAACTCCACCGGGCATTAGCCATATTGGTCGGTCTCCGGTGAAGGTAGGGGTAGAAAAGGGAGTGTCACCAAGTCCAATAAGAAGAGAGAGGTGTTGTTCTTTTTACTGTCTCTGTGAAGTGCTCTTATATCAGTTAACAACCCAGAAGTATAGGCGACCTTTGACGACTTAAGTGCACTTTGTTTTCCTTCAGCATGCTTACGCTATCAGGTGGGTGGCTCTAACATTTTCGACTATAATGCCTTTATTCTAGGACTGCTCCTCAGCCTGCTCAAAGAGAGGGGCAGCCCAATCACTGTGGGGGTGCACAGTCAAAATATCGATTCCTTAATATCGACCTACAATAATATCGAGGTGTAAATATCGAAGGTGAAGAATATCAAGGTCAAGAATATCGTTGGACAGAATATCGACCCTAAGGTAAGTAATATCGAATTTTTTTATATCGATGTAAGTAATATCGAAGTTAGTAATGTCGATATCAATTATATCGATGTCACTAATTTCGATGTTACTAATATCGATATTTGTTTGTTGTTATGTATTTTATTATGTATTTTATATGTATGTGTTATAAGTTTTTGTTAAGTAGTTTATTTGTTTAAAATTATATGTGTACATTTTATTATATATAATAAATGTAATTTTAATTTTAATTTTATGTTTTAGTACTGGAGCGGGTTGTGGGTTTATAGGGGAATAGGGTGGGAAGTAATTTAATTATATTAAATTAATTATATATTTTTAGTAATTGTAAATTAATTTTAATAAATTTTTGCGTTTAAGTTCAGTAGCGGGTTATAGGGGAATAGGGTGGGAAGTAATTTAATTGTAATTAAGTAAATATTTATTTTTCATTGGTATTGATAAATATTTCATTTCTAATTAATTATTCATTGGTAATTAATCACTTTTATTGGTAATTAATTTTATTAATTGCTAATTAAGGTTTGTAATTTGTAATTCAATATTTAATTGGTAATTACATTTTTTAATTGGTAATTAGGGTTTGTAATTGGTAATTACATATTTTAATTGGCAATTATTTTTTTAAATTGGTAATTAAGGTTTGTAATTGGTAATTACATTTTTTAATTGTCAATTAATTTTTTTTGGGTAATTAAGGGTTGTTATTGGTAATTACAATTTTTAATTGGTAATTAATTATTTTAATTGGTAATACATTTTTTGTATTTGGTAAATAATAATTGTTGTTGTTAATTAATTTTTATTAATTGGAAATTTATTTTATTCATTGGTGAACAAATTTTAATACAAAATATGTTTTATTAAAATATAAATGTACTGTTTTCCATTTTTTAATTGTTAATCAATTTTTCTTGATTAATATGTTTTTTGTTTAGAAAAATATTTAAGTGTGTAATATGATTTGGTTATTTATATTTATTAATTAATATGTAATGGTATTTATTGTTCATTTATTGTTAAATGATTATTTAATTGTAATTATGTTTTTAGTAATTATTAATGGGGATTAGCAAATGATGTAGGTATTTAAAAATAAATATTTTAAATATTTAATTTACTACAATTATTTATACGTTTGTTATATTTAATTTCTACACTATCCAATGCTTTCCCTACTGTTGCACTCTCTGGAGTGGGAATAGTAATTTGTACTCCTATGCTATCCAATGCTTTCTCTACTGTTGCACTCTCTGGAGTGGGAATAGTAATTTTTACTCCTACGCTATCCAACACTTTCCCTACTGTTGCACTCTCTGGAGTGGGAATAGTAATTTGTACTCCTACGCTATCCAACGCTTTCCCTACTATCGCACTTTTTGGAGTTGGAATAGTAATTTTTACCCTTACGCTATCCAACATTTTATATAATTAATTTTAATAATATTAAAAGTATATTTAATGGTTTTTATTTTTTACTTTTTATTTATGTTTTTGTTTTATGTTTGTAAATGTATTTGTAATTTATAAAAAATGTAATAAATGTATGAACTAGTGAAATAATTATTACAACTTATTGTTAAGTACATATATATTATATATTTTCTGTATATATTTAATTAATGTATTATTATTATATATGTATTATTTATTAATTTTAAATATTATTATATATTTTTAACTATGTTGATTTTATTTATTTGTGTTATTTACTTTATTTTAGATTTATATTTTAACAGAAAAAAAGGATATTATTAACATCGATATTTTTTACATCTATATTATATTTTCGATATTTTTGTACTTACCATGTTGTAAATAGGATGTCGATATTCTTGTCTTCGATATTTTTGCATCGATTTTCCTGTAGGTCGATATTTTGTAGGTCGATATTTTGTCAGTGATCCCACCGTGGGATCAGGGCAAGACAATGCATAAAGGAACATACATTGGCATAGCTAATAGGTCTCGCTTTTAGGACCTTATAAGTATTTAGTTATGCAGCACAATATCCTTGGTGCAACAACATCAACTGTTGCATGGCTAAACACTTATAAGGTCCCAAAGGCAAGACCTATTGGCTATGCCAATGCTTGTTTGATCCAGTCTTCCATTTGGTTTAATGGACTGCTCCTGTTTGATAATATAGTACTGGGTTTTGTTTAGAGCAGTGGTAGGAATAGATGTGTTTTCATTGCTCTAAAGTTTACAGTCTACATGCAGTGAGTCATTATTTCTAATAAGAGGTATAGAGCTTACCCCAGTGACCCACTGATGGATTTATCATCCTTAGGGTGGTCTTCCCCCAACTTTTTGCTGAATCGTTTTTTAGCCTTGGGACTCAGAGCACTTTACCACTGGTAACCAGTGCTAAAGTGCATATGCTTCTCCCCTAAAACATGGTAACATTGGTATATACCTGATTGGCATATTTGGCTTACTTATAAGTCCTTTGAACCATATACCTAGGGTCTGTAATCTAAATGCTACACTTTGTGCAGGCATCACACAGGAAGGGCAAGGTGTGACAGGGGATACATCTGCATTCATCTACCTTCCTGGGCTAAGATGGAGAGAGGTGGCTTATACTAGCATCTGTATTGGCTGTGACCTGCCCTCACACAAATAGCTGATTTACCTACTAATTGTAGTCTGTACACTACAGGGCCAGAAAGAAACTTTGCTGGAGTAAAGGCTGAGATTAAAGGGCTGTCACTCTGCTGTGATTGACAGTTCCCATGAATTACTACCCTGCATTACTGAGCTGTCCTGCTGCTTGCTGACCTCTTCCCAGACAAAAGAACCAACTAACTACCGAGAGTGACTCCAAGGCCTTGCTGGCTTCCCGCCTGTTCTCCATGAAGTCTCTGGAACAATAAAGACCCCGCTCCTAAGAACATCCTCTTCCAAACTACATCGACTGCCATGTCCTCAACATTTCGACTCATGGAATCCGTTCAAAAGCTGTTACTCTTCCAATTAATGTATCTACTGGTTCAACCTCACTTTCATAAGGTGAGAATCGCCCGATGTGCTCCTCCTCTTCCCTCCAGGCACAATACTCAGTGCCAATTTCATCTACACAAGACCCTTGAATATTAATGGAATAACGGAGAAAACCCCACAACAGAGGTCACAGTAAAGGGGAAAGATTATAGTTAGTAGAATATATTTATCACTTCATTTTGCCACCTACACAAGTATCAGCGAAGGGCTAATTTAGCATTCAGCTATAAAGCGTAAAACTAGGATTTAGAACCAGGAGCAGGGCAACTATAGGAGAAATACTCCTGTATCATATTTTCAGTGTATTTGACTACCAATTAACTTACTTGTATGCCACCCCATTTTAGGTTTCACCCTTTATTTTGGGTGATTCATTTCATCACCTCCTATTCAAGCACTGATGGCCTAACCTCATGTTGTTGCTAGTCTTGCCTGCAGAGAAGCTTCACGTCAATTGTAGTGTCCTGAAACAAAGATTACTGGTCTTGAAACCATCTACTACATTGGCATACTGAAAGCAAAATAATCAGATTTCATTTAACATGCTTCACTACATTAGTGTCACTGCTTCGTTGCAATTTTTCTACCATAATTTCTGTAAATTTTTAAAAAAATGCCTTTCTTTCCTCATTGTACATCCTTCTTTTGCAAAGATAGGAGCAGAATTTACAAAGTACCCTAATTCTACAAATAGCATGCAGATAGCATGTTGATGCTGCTTGACAAGCACAATCCCTCATTGTGCCACCTTATTTTCATTGTATTTTGCACTGATTCTGCTGAGGTTGTTTAGCCCCTATTTGGCTTGCTACTAGCCAGTTCAAGAGAGTCTTGGGTGTCCTGAGACTATACCTGTGTGCCTGATTGAATGTAACCATTTCTGTGACTCCCATATTGGTTCCCCAGATCACCACTGAGGATGCTGCTCACTGAATGAGATGCTGTTGACCAAAATAGTATAATGTCACCTGGTAGCCTACTGTCCCATATGGGTACCTAAAAGCACTAACCCTAACACCAGACACTAGGGTTGTTTCCACGGGCTCAGTTCATTCAGTTTCTGAACCATTGCATACTTTTGCAGGCTATGAATGATGCAGTCTACTGTTTTCCATTTCACTTAATTTGGTTCAGGGTGTAATTCAAAGAAACCATTTCCAGCTGCATCTCACTTTGGATGGCATTTGCCTCAATACAACTGCTTTCAGTTCTCTGTGTAATTACTCTGATGGTCTGTTGTTTCAGTAAACCCAGTTTTAGTGGTCGGATCTTCTACTTTCTTACTCTTTCACCCTAAAGTTGTCTACTCTACAACCATAGATTCAAAATGTGCCTGTTCTCATCTACATTTTGTTAGTATATTTATTTTATGTATTCTTTTTTTATTTTGTAAAGCACTTCCAGTGGCCCAGGAGCACTTTCAGAGATGGATTCCAACAGGAGTGTTGGATTGGTTAGCAATTTGGGACATTTACAATATCCATGTGAATGTTGCCATCAACTTTGTCCAGAAAATGATCACAGAGGCTCTCATTGAGCACCTTATTGTCCTTGAATGGGCACTCTGGGAACATAAAGCCAATAACATAACGTAATGCAACATAACATAAAATGACATGACATAACATAACTTTACATTGCATTACATAGCTTTCCATAACATAGCATACCAACAGCACTAAGGCTGAAGAGGGTCCTTGCACATCTACAGCTTTATTAAGTTGCAATGGTACTCTTTATTATTTAGCGTCACTTTAATGTGTGGTAAATGCTGTGAAGAAACCGACAAATATAAATACACATTCCCCATAATTGACAGCTCTATTAAGGATAGTAGTTGTCCAAAAGTGATTTTAGTTGCATAAATTACATATATTATAGTGTTGCGCAAACCTAGTCTTTTGCTCAGCTGTACACGGTTTGTCTTCACACTCACAGGTGATACAAATTAACTTAGTTCAATGCACTAGTGCAAAATGTGAAAAACAGATTATTGTAATCCCGTAGAAACCCACCAAATACATAAATAAGATGGTGTCAATGTTTTGGGTTCTTAACAGAACACAATGATAATCCAAATGATCATTCAATGTTGTTTTACATACTCAATATCACTAGAAACAGAATATTTATTTCAACATTTGTATTTGAAAACAGTTATTTTAAAGTGCCGAGCCCTGGTGTACATATTATTGGCAACATCACAGAAGATAATGAAAAAGCAGCTACACTTTTCAATAACTATGAAAATGGAAAATTCTAACAGCACACTGTATAACCCTTGCACCCTCTCTAAGTGCTATGCTAGTTCTAGTAGATGAATAAATATTATGCCTAAGTTTCAAAGGTGAAGTGCATACCTGGGTTTGTTATCTATATGGAATAGCTTGTCAACTGTTTCAGGCACCAGGACAAGAACTAGGAGAGTTGGCTATGAGAGCACACAGTCCTGGTAGTAGTTCATGAAAGCAGAATGGAATACTTTGCCAAGCCTCTGGGAGACTTGCTGGAGGCTTCTCCAGTCAAGAAGGAATATTGTGCTATGCTCATCAGGATCTGTGATCTGCGTCTATGACCTGGGAGAAGTTTCTCTCCTTACAAGTGGTCGAATAGCAGTCCTTGTGTACACTATTCTGACTATATGTCTAGACTTGTTTTATTTGACCTAGACATGTTGATAAGAAGACACTTGGCCCTGACTAATTTCATCTCAGATCTTATTTCTATGTCATCAGTCAGACAAACTGACATCTTCACATGGTCAGATCACATATATGTCAAATGGTAGACATAGCAATGATTCTGCATAATTTGAGATAGGTGACAACCACCATTGTCAAAGATAGCAGCCACCATGGTGTAAGATGGTAACTTCACTTACCTAAGATGGATTCCGGGCCAAAGGTAAACAAGCTGGACAGGCTAATTAACATCGAGCCTATAGCTAAAATGGAACTTGTCCTGAATGTGTTTAGGAACCTAAAACTAAAATAAAGAGTTCTAAAAGCTAGTGATTAAAATAGATAAAATAATTGAATTATAGAGGGGGAACAGTCATAAGATTTATGGCATTCCTGGAATCATTTGTGGAATAAATAGTCACTTAATTACTATTGAATATGTTTTTGATTGATGTTGCTTAACCGAGATACTCATTATACAAGGTTCAATAAATCATTATTCAACCAATTTACTGGTCATAAAAGTGCATGAAATAGGTAACAAATAAGACAATAAATCAGCATGTATATTCATTAAAATTTAAAATCACATCAAATAGGATATCTTTTTACAATATGAGGCTATTTTAGAATGCAGAAAGTTTTCTATGTTTCTTAGCGGCAATGAAGTAACTAAGTACAGCATGACAAAATTCTAGGGTAGTTAAGGTTTGTAAATATTCCAGACCATCTTGTGTGAAGCAAAGTGTCTATGCAGAGGAATTCGATGCAAAAAAACGAGCTCCAAATGAATGGTACAGAGTGCAAAACAGCATAAAATGCGCAGTAGATTGGGTGGGGAGAGAATTACATGCACATTTCGGAAGTAAAGCGGCCCAGTCGCCTGCCAGGGAAAGGCAACTAAGTAATGAATAGTATTTAGTCTCAACCTTGTCAGTTAAAATGTGTGCTTTGGATTTATATTCTTCCAATTGTTTTCCTTGAACGTGTCTCTTTCATTGAGTCGATATATTGATTTTGGTTTATTGAATGTTCCAATATGTGCAGAGATTCATTGGTTTATTGAATGTTCCAATACGACCACTCACTATCCGAAAGGTGTATTATATAATTGTGTGTTTTGTAACTTTTCCTGTGATTTATATTCCTTTTTGTTGCATTATTGTACAGTAGTTGTTACATGTTGAGTGTCTTTCTCAGACAATCCGTCTGAGCTTATATGTTGAAATTTCTAGAGTAAAAGGTAAAAATAAATATACCGAACAAATCTGAAATTCATTTTTGATTTGTTTGCTCGTAGTAGAGAGCATTTGAGAAGTGGTGGGGTGGGCATCTGTTTTCCCCCCCAAAAAATTGGATTTAAAACCCAGCATACCAGGAGTGTTAAACATTTGAATATAATAATAATTAAACATGAGTTAAAATACTCTGCAATTCTCTTCTCTAAATAAAAACGAAGATCCCTTTGACTTTCCCCTTAGTCTGGGCAGAGATGTTTTAAAGCATAGGCAGAGCGTGCTGTGGCCCATGGCCCCAAACTTTTAGATGCCCCCTGATAGAGCCAGCTCGGTTCTGCAGAGAATCTTTCCCTGATGACCTTGAATAATTCTTAAACAGGTTATTTTAAATACTGCTTTCCTTTAACTTATTTTTAATGTGGGTGATGTGTAAGTCTATTACAGACATTTTGCAGAGAAATGCTGTGTTTGTGTTTCATGCAACATCCATAACATAAAGTTTCTTTTAGATCCATACAGCACTTCACATATGAAAAATGGGAGTGGGAGACGGTCACCAAGATTATTTGTAGTAATATTAGTGAGCTGCTGCTGTGTTACAATATTAAAAACACAGGTCACTATCCCTGAATATTAGATGTGAACAGATTTAGGATTTGGAGGAAGGTTCCAGTGTACTCTCAGTGACCTGCCCAGAAAGGGCTTGAAAGAGCTGAAATTGAATCATAAATTCAAAGCTGGTCAGAACAGGGGCCCCCAAAATACGTTTGGCCCAGGGAGCCCAAAGTCCTTACGATGGGCCTGAGTCGGGGGGGGCTTAAATCATCAGGGGAATGAAAAAGAGCGCTCAAACCTAGGTTATGAAAAACTGTTTTGACATATGCCAGCCAAACAATAGCATTCATACTGTCAAGATTTAGACAATCTATCAGAATTTCCCTAGAAAAGCCAGCCCGAGGAGTGCTCCATAAGTTTATCCACTGCAATAAAGGAGCTATATCAATACAATCTATAGAAAAACAATTTCTGCATGCTTAATAAAACTTGGAGTAGATTTGGGTACAGCTAGTAGTCTAAACAAGAACGCATTTCCAACTATCTGTATCTTTCCCAAGGCTGTATAACTCACACTCCTGCCCCCTAAGCACCATTGAGCAGACATTTGCTTCTATAGAACTGGTTCATCTCCCTAATTGGTTTATGCTCCAGCTTTTCTGCAAACTTAAATATTGCTTTACAGCATGTCCCCATCGTTTGCATTCTCTTATTGAATAAAAATTCCCAAGACCTATTTGCATTGATTAACAGGCCTAAGTAATTAGAGTTTGTACATTTGGGCCACAGGGCTTAATAGATGGATTTTGATGATTCACCTTAAGATTTACAGGCACATGCATCAATATTGCATTTTGCGATTCCTTAATTGCGAAAAATAAGGAATCGCAATTAAGGAATTGCAAAATGCAATGCATCAAGAAATCGTTATAAAAATAGCGATTTCTTAAAATTCCTTAATTGCGATTCTCTAATTGAGAATCGCAATTAGGGAATACTTCCCCATCCATTCCTATGGGCCTAGAGGCCCATAGGAATGAATGGAAAGAAATTCTTAATTTGCAATTCACCATTGAAAATTCGCAAGTTAAGAATGCAATTTCAATGGTGCAGGGGTGTCCAATGGACACCCTGTTGCACCCCTGAAATCTGCTTAGGAGTACATTTTGCACACTCAAAATGGAACTTTGAAAAATGCACTTTAGTGCATTTTTCAAAGTTTCCGCAAATTTACCATGAAGGTCAACTTCATGGTAGTTTTCTCCCCTTATTTGCGAATTCGCAAATTTTAAAAGTTTGATGCATTGCATTTAAGGAATCTCAATTTGAGTTTCCTTAAATTGCAAAACTTACTAAAATGTTAATGCATCCCAAAAATGGAAATTGCATTCGCAAACGGACGAATTTTGCGATTTGCACCATTTGCGAATGCAATTTCCTTTGATGCATGTGGCTGTTAGTTTACACATTACATCATTAGAACCATTATAAATATTGTGGAGGCCGTTTGCTATTAGCCCTAAATGAACTGCGTCATCTGCATACAAAAGAACCATAACTGCACAAGAGGGGATTTGTGGAATGTCTTTATTTCAGGCCCCTAAAAATGTGTTGAGGGAATTAATGTGAAATAAAAATGAGAAAGTGGCCAGGATATATCCTTGCCCCACTACTCTGCCACCCCTAAAAGTTTTATGCAATCCCCTGACTGCGTATAATGCACTTTAAGGGTTGTGTCCCAATACAAACGCTTAATGAGGACCAGCAAGATGGGGTCCACTCCTGCCACTTCCGTTAGAGCCCACAATTTCTTCCTATCAAAAAAGACAAATGCACAGGAGAGGTCCATAAATGCCATGTGGAGGGCACCACTCCTGCCCTTGATGTACTTGACCCAAAAGCGGTGTAGAGTAAGGGCCTGATCTACCATTCCTTAATTCGGGTAAAAGCCACATTGGAAAGGTAGTTTGTACCCGCTCCTCAAATATTTCTAAAATGATACACCCAAGGATTGTAGCTGTACACTCTATTAATGAGATTGGACTGTAGCAAGCAGGCAGATTCTGATCACCTTCGGCTAAAGGAGGGACCTCCACTAAAACCCTTGACCATTGTACCCTTGTACATTCCGGTGGTAAATGGAAAATGCCGGATGCACTTTGGAACAGAGGCTTAGAAGCAGACTGCTGACAATTATACAAATTCTGAAACCTGCTGCGGAAATATCAGTATCAACCTGTGTAAAGCCTAACGGGGTACTCCTCCCTTCAGCCGATGGACCTTATAGAGCCAGGTTCAGAACTATGGCCTTGGTAAATGTGTCCAACAACACCATGAGATAAGCCTGATGCTCGAGCTGCAGTTGCCCATTGGTAAGCTGTATCCTGAGGGACCATGTTCCCTCGTATCTCTTGTGGGGGACTTGTTCAATTCTCGTGTTTTGCAATTTCAACTAAGGATAAGAGCAGTTCTTCCATCTTCCTCAAATGAGACATTATTGTCCTTAGGGTATCTAACAGGAGAGTCATTAACCGAATAGGACTCTTCTCCATGACAATTAGTTAGAGCTTTTCCTCCGGTTCTTGGCTTTGAATGAATGAATGAGTGGGTGTCTCATAATGCGCAAAACTTAACCCCGAAGGGCATCAAGGCACAGATAACAGACAGATAGTCATAGCAAAGCAGGAGGGTGATATAGTAATAGTTAATTAATTAATAAGCCAGGGAAAAGAGCCATGTCTTCAAAGGTTTATGAAAAATCACCAGTGAGGGTTGGCTAGAAAGTTCAGGCGGGAGAGTGTTCCACATTTTGGGCACCAAGAAGGAGAACGCTCTTCCTCCCCATCTCACCTTATTAAATCTCGGGACGGTGAGCAGGTTTTTAGTGGATGAGCGAAGGGGTCTGTTGGGGATATAGGGGCTGACTAAAGATTTAATCCCTTCAGACCCTGGTCCAAATACAGCCCTGTGGGCAAGACAGAGAAGTTTAAAAGAAATTCTGGCCTGAATTGGCAGCCAGTGGAGGTCTTTTCTCGCCTTGGTGGTAGATGAGCGCCTGGGCAGATTGAGAACCAGCCTAGCGGCGGCATTTTGAGCCACCTGAAGTCGCTGACTCAATTTCTTAGTAATACCACCATACAGCGTGTTACAATAGTCGAGCCTGGAAGATACCAGGGCGACCGTTGACTGCTTACGTGCCTGAGGGGACAAATAGGGGGCGATCTTTTTTAGTGTCCGAATGATAGTACAGCATGTGCCCACTGTTTTATTGACCTGACGGTCAAAAGAGAGGGCAGGGTCAATTATGACACCTAAATTCCTGGCTGCCTGTACCGGTTGGGGACATTCCCCTAGTGAGACAGGCCACCAGTCATCATTCCACACTTCATAGCTCCCACCAAAGACCAAGACCTCAGTCTTCTTCCGTTTAGTTTAAGATGGTTACGTATCATCCAGACCGACACCTCTTCCATACATGCTCCAAATTTGGGGGCAGACTCTTGTGTTGGTCGGGAAGTGGGGACAATGATCTGAGTATCATCGGCATATGAAAGTACCTGATACCCAAAGGATCTTATAATTTTAGCAAGAGGGGTAAGATAGATGTTGAATAATACAGGGCTCAGAGCCGAGCCCTGTGGGACCCCACATTGCACCGCCTGGGAGGGAGACAGAAATCTTCCCAATTTTACTATTTTCTGTCCCTGATGCAGAAAAGAGGAAAGGAGATTCAGAGCGTTGTCCTCGACCCCTATCGCCCTCAACCTGTCAACCAGGATTGAAGGGGACAGGGTGTCGAAAGCTGCTGTTAGGTCCAGCAACACCAGCAGAGTGGTTCGACCTTTGTCAACTTCCGCTCTGATGTTGTTGACTACCACCGTGAGGGCCGTTTCTGTGCTATGGGTCGCACGGGACCCAGGCTTGGAAATATCTAACAGATTTTCCCTCTCCAGATATAAGGACAGGTGGTGATTGAGATGGGCTTCGAGTATTTTAGCCGGGGCCGGTAGTAAAGAGATTGGCCGGAAATTTTTCAGGACTTCGGGATTCAAGGAAGCCTTTTTCAGCAGAGGTTTAACTACTGCGGTCTTCAAGGCTACGGGAAAAATCCCTTTGGTGATGGACATATTCGTAATCTCCAATAGGATAGGAAGAACAGCCTCTCTACAGGCCTTAAGAGTTTTTAAAGGACAAGGGTCCAAGAGGGAACATGACTTAGTAGTGTCTAGGAGATTATTAAGCTCTAACAGCGACATCAGAGGAAAGTGTGTCAGACGGGAACAGTGACTTGCTTCCGAGATCTCAGACCTGACTGGGGGATGAGCTAAAGATGAGGTGGGTGTTGGCTGAGTGTTCAACTCCAAATTTAGAGTTTCCAGGGCAATATGTATGTCTGCTATTTTAGTGTGGAAAAAGTTAGCAATGCTATCGCATAGCGACTGTGTCTCCACAACTGAATTAGGGGTTTTAGGTGAGGATAAGGAGTCGATAATTTTGAAGAGCTCTCTTGAGGATTTCACCGAGGCAGTGGTGTTATTGAAATAGGTCTTTTCCTCCTCTATTATCGCCCTTTTATAGTCTTTTAGGGCCTGTTTATGCTGGCTCTTCTCAGGAGCATTAGGTTGGGCGAGCCAGGCTCTTTCTTTTTGTCGACATTTCTGTCATAACAATCTCAATCGTTCCGAGTACCAGGGAGCAGAGGGGCTCTTCCTAGCAGAATAATGTTTTTTTGGGGGTGCTAGAGTATCCATAGCCTTGCTTAATGCACTGGACAGGCTAAGACGCGCAGGTGTGGACGCCGTCGCTTAGCCGGAGTCGTGCCTGAGTCCTGCCCGTCTGCGCTCGTCCGCGCCGAGGCAGCGCGAGGCAGGGCAGGCTCAGTCTTTTATCCTATCTCAGCATCGTACTGCTGCTCTTCCCAGGTATGGTATCTTACACACGGCCAGAGCTGTTGGCCATAGGTCATTCGTCCAAAGGCTGTGCGTGTAAGCCTGTGGACCCTTTAGTCGGCCCATATAGCTGCGCCTGTAAAGGCTGGTCTCTTAAGAGCCCAACCAAAATACGATCCTTGGAAAATGTCGCCCCCGTCACACGGCCTCGTGCTGTATCGCGAGATCTCCGTATCTGGTGCCTTAATGTGAGATCTCTTGTAAAGCACCACCTGTCCATCTATGACCTGATAGATAAAGAGGATCCCGATGTTTTCCTAATGACAGAAACCTGGCTTCAGGACTCTGACTCTGCCATTTTGAACCTTGCATTTCCCCAGAACTACACCATCTTCACCTCTAATAGGACCTCAAGAGGTGGTGGCATCGCTATGGCTGTCAAATCCTGCTTTCCGGCTGAATGGAAGCCGTCAGGACTACCCGCATGTGAAAGTGCTATTTTCAAAGTCGCCTTTTCCCATCAGTTCACCTTCAGTGGGCTGCTGGTCTACCGCCCCCCCGGCAATGATTCTGTATTCAGATCCGCATTGGCCGATATGGTCAGTCCTATAGCACTTGGCTGCGCCAATTTTAACATCCTGGGTGACCTCAACATCCATTTCGATAATGGGTCATCCACTACCGTGAGCTCTCTGTTGGCGGATTTGGAAGCTCTCCAACTTACTCAGCTCGTCACCCTTCCAACCCACGCTGGAGGCCATATCCTTGACCCCTTCTTTTCCACACTTGACGGGTTAAGGGTGTCAGATCCGAGGTTGATAGGGTGGACTGATCATCTGCTAGTAGAAGCTCTCTGCCCGGTCCACGACAAGCCTTTTATATCCATGGAAAGGCCAATCCTTAAAAGGCCGTGGCACAAACTTACGTTGGAAGAGTTCTACGGTATATTAGAGCGGAAACCTCTGAGTAATTTCACTAATGTGGAACAAGGTTACCAACAGTTCTGCACTTGGATCACCGACGCCCTGGACTCTCTGATACCTCTACGATGGGCGAAAGGCCGGACAAAAACACCTAGTCCCTGGTATAACGAGTCTCTTGCAGAATTGAAAAAATCTTGCCGAAAAACAGAGAGGGAATGGAGACGATCATATGACCCTGCTCTGAAAACCCGGTATTTCACTGAGCTGAAACTTTACCATAGAGCTATTTGCAGAGCTAGAGCTGCATTCTACGCTCATGAATTTGCTACCAGCACCAACCGCTCAAAACTGATTTTCAAGGTACTGAAGGACCTTATGAAAAACAGATCCTCATCAGAGGCGATTTGCACAGATTTGCACTGTGATAAATTGGCCTCCTTTTTTGTGGAGAAAGTGGAAAAAATATATTACGGGCTCGACACACTCCACCAGGATCGAGAAGCCACTGTCTCTGATACGTCGGATCATGAGCCCCTGGCTATCTTACCTGAACTGTCGGCTGAGGCCTTCGACAGGTTCAGCCTCAGGGTCAAGTCAGGCTCCCCTGCGGACCCGTTAAAGCCAGCCTTCATTAACACACTTTCCCTGCTGTGCCGTAACCCCATATTGGATCTCATCAATATGTCTCTGTCTTGTGGAACAGTACCCGCGGCTTGGAAACAGGCAGTGGTTACTCCCATATTAAAAAAAGCTTACTCTGACCCCCGACTGCCAGAAAACTACCGACCTATCTCCCTGTTGCCTTGGATCGCTAAAGTAACAGAAGCTCACGTCAACTCGGTTCTGTCTGAGTATCTGGTTCGTAACCAGATTTTGGACCCCAGTCAGAACGGCTTCCGGTCAGGACACAGTACCGAGTCGGCACTACTTTACATCATGGAACATCTTCGCCAGGTACTTGACTCAGGTCATACTGCAGCGCTTATATTATTAGATCTAAGCGCTGCCTTCGATACTGTGTCCCACCAAATACTTATCCAACGCTTACAGGAGGCGGGAGTGACGGATGTCGCTCTCCAGTGGTTTCGGTCCTTTCTGGCTGACCGTTCCTTTAAAGTGGCTATACCACCTGGCCAATCCGCCACTTATCCCCTGAAGATGGGGGTACCACAGGGATCTTCGTTGAGCCCTACAATGTTCAACCTCTATGTGAAACCGTTGGCTGGTGTCGTCAAACAGTGGGGTCTTACGATGGCCTCATACGCGGACGACACACAGCTAGCGGTGACACTTAGTGGAGACCCTGAGGTGGCGGCTCCGAGATTTCGTGCGGGTCTCTTGGCAGTAGCTAGCTGGCTTCGCACCAACTGCCTCCAGTTGAATGCCACCAAAACGGAGGTGTTGGTTCTAGGGAAGCACGCTGAGCTATGGGGTAACCAGTGGTGGCCGTCTGAGCTTGGTGTCACTCCTATTCCAGTGGCTGGAGTGAGAAATCTAGGAGTCTGGGTGGACTCAGCGCTCACCTTCAGGGACCACACCAAGAAGGTGGCTGCCACGTGCTATGGAATATTGCGTGGTATTAGGCCGGTCTTAAAGTACTTTGATCCCCCTACTAGACAGCTTGTAGTTCAGGCCTCAATACTATCTCGGCTGGACTACGGCAGTTCACTGCTGTTAGGGGTGAATCAAGCGGAGGCCTCTAGGCTCCAAAGAGTACAAAATGCTGCGGCACGAGCCATTGTGGGCCTTCCCAGACACTGCTCAGTGTCTGGTACCATCACGGCCTTGCATTGGCTCCCGGTCAGACAGCGAATCAAGTTCAAGGCGCTGTGTCTGGCCTTCAAAATTCTGAAATCTTCTTCGCCGCCGGCACTTGCCAATCTACTCACGCCCTATGTGCCTTCGAGATCCTTGAGATCTGAGGGGCTTCATCTGGCTGTCTGTCCACGCTTTAAGTTGAGCAGGATGGGTGGCCGTTCTTTTAGGGTGCTAGCGGCAGGCCTATGGAACTCGCTCCCGGTACACATCCGAGCTCTTGAGGATGTGTTCGCCTTTAGGCAGGCGATTAAAACTTTCCTGTTTCCAGTGTCTAGCTAATTCTTTTCTTTTATTGTGTGTTATGTTACAGCGTCTGTCAAAGCGCCAGGACGCCCCTTTGCTGGGGCAGCTGCGCGCTATAGAAATATAAATAACATAACATAACATAACATAAGAGCAGCAGCATTAGCATCAGGCAAGAGAGAAAATGTGCCTTCTGCCAGAAAAGGGGCTATTGAGTTATTGTTCACCTCTTTATAATTTCTTCTGGTTTCCCATGAGTTGCTGTTTTTAGAGGTCATGGTAGAGGAAGGTGTACTTAGACGGAAAGGAACGGCCCAATGATCTGACCAAGTTAAAGGGATCGGCGTTTCGGTCCTCAACCTGCTATCGTTGGAAAAAATACCATCTAAAGTATGACCCGCAAGGTGCGTAGGACCATCTACCAGTTGGCTCAGTCCACATGCGTTAAGATTTTCCATAAGAGCAATCGTGTCCGAATCCTCTGCCTTCTCCAGATGAAAATTAAAGTCACCCAGGAGAGTTAGATTAGGCCTATTAATAAAAGGCTCTAAAAGGCTCTAACAATGCGAATGCTTTTGAATGGCCGAGCGTTGCTTCTTGGATATTGTTGCCAGCACCTCCTTTTCCTCGCCCCATTTCATTTTTAAACTTTCAACCTCACCTTCATTTTGCACTATAACCAGAGGATGGATGACAGGCCGGTTACAAACAATAATGGGACAAAGTGGATTGTATCGCTTGTTGACACTTTGCCCCTCTCAACGTCAATCCTTCAGCTGTATCCTTGCGAAGAGGTGGGGGTGAGGAGAGAGACAATCTAAGTTCAGCCAGTTCATTTCCATTTCCTTGTAAAGAAGCCAATGGCCTGATGTAAAAAAACTGTCAAGGGTTGTGCAGATAACCAGAAGGTCTCGCTTTATCTTGCATTTCCCAATTCACACAAGTTTTTGAGGCCATCACCAAAAGATTAGCCAAAAAACGCTGAGAATAATATTCATTTTGGCCCTCCCAGAAAAACCTATGTAAAAGTTAAACAGTACCTTGAAATTAGAGTCCTTCTGAAGTCCTTCTTAAAATTAAACCAAGAGGGGGAGGCTGACATTTCTTAGCAGCGGATAGGTGCAGACGGACCAGTCCTTAGCCTTAGGCGTGGCACAGGCACACCTATGCGTGCCCCGCACTGCGGGAGTGTTGCAGTGTCTTTACGGTGATGGGAAGGCTGGCCTTGCCTCCTGCACTGCTCGTAATGCTGGGGGACTGAGTCCTATCCCAGCCAGACAACAGGAAACCAGATGGTGCAGCAAACAGACCTCGTACGGCCCTGAATAAATGACCCTCACTGAAGGAGTGTTGCAGTGCTTTTAAGGTGATGGGAAGGCTGGCCTTGCCTCCTTCACTGCCCCGAATGCTGGGGGGCCAAGTCTGATCGCAGCCAGCCAACAGGAAACCAGGCAGTGCAGCAAACAGACCTCAAACGGCCCTGAATAGATGTTCTGCATTCAAGGAGTGTTGCAGGGCCTTTACAGCGTCGGGAAGGCTGGCCCTCCCTCCTGCTCTGCTAAGAATGCTAGGGAGCCCAAGTTCCACCCCAGCCAGCCAACAGGAAAATAGGTGGTGCAGCAAACAGGCCTCAGACCACCCTGAGTAGATGTCTCCTATTCATTATACATCCAGAGAACAAACGCACATGCCAGAAATGTGTATTTGATGATATAGCAAATCATCACTGGTTATGTGTTCGATAAGACATGTCTTCAAACTGAAATAAAAAAGGGGTCTCTGCACTGGAAAACATGCTCCTTACAACATCCCCAATTTAAAAAGAAAGATACAAAAAAAACATTCATTATAATGTATATTAGTTCTAGGAGGTCTCTAGTTGGCAGAGGTAGGTAAAATGTCCAAATAGGGACCCTTGCTTCTAGTCAGGGTAAGGGCGATACACTCTTTAGATAACCCCTGCTCACCCCCTTGGTACCTTGGCATGAGCAGACAGGCTTATCAAAGGCAATATGTAAAGTATGTATACCTACACCCGCAGTAACACTGTGAAAACACCACCAATGGACTCCACACCAGTTTAGAAAAATAAAAATATCTGTATCTAAACTATACAAAACCAAAATGACAAAAATCCAACATACACAGTTCAAGAATATGATTTTAAAAGAGTTCTAGGGATTGCGTCAAAATAATCCACAGTTGCTTCACGTTTAGCCCAAAGTACCTGTAGATGCGATAAAAATTCCAAATGGAAGCTGCATCGTTGAAAAAAAAGCGATGCTTCACTCCTGAGACTCTGGGGAGGCGATGCGACAGCACCGCTGGACGCAGCAAGTGTGTTGCGACAAATCCAGTCTGTATGGGGAGGGATGCGATACCTTGTAGGGATTCCGGTGTGCAGGTTCAGTAGGAAGCGTCTCACACAGGCACAATGTGACGATCTTCAGGATGGCGACGATCTCAGGTGTAGCGGCGATGCGCAGCATCGATCTTCTCTTCTCGCGGCCCCTCGATGCATTGGCTCTGGGACGATGTTCGCAGTGACATGATGCGGTCCGCAAGCAAGCGGTGCAGTGATCTCACCCAGCTACGACAGGTTCTGCGACGATATTCGCAGTTACAGTAATCTTCCCGCACTGGAGCGATGCATTCCGCATGTGAACGAAGCATTGGTTCTTGCTGCGGCAACAGGCGCTGAGCCGATCTCGATCTTTGCGGCGGCAGGAATTTCCTCCCACTGTCGGGGATGCGCTCCGCAAGCAAGCGATGCGTGAAAATTTACAAATTGTCTTAGTTTCTTCTTATCCAGCTTCCTAAACAGCAGGCACAACTTCCAAAGGCCCCACAACCGGGTCACGCACTCTAGGAAGGGCAGAACTCATACAGCAGAGATCAGGGGGAAGCTGGGGGTGAAGACCTTTTGTTCCTGGGACTTCTTAACAGGGAGCCAGCTCTTCTCAGGTACTTGGAGATCTCTTCAAGCAAGGGAACACAGAAACAGCAAAGTCCTTCCCCTCTCCTTGGCAGTAAAATAACTGCAGGTCAGCCAACAAGTACACAGCAGGACAGTACTTCCTCTTCAGTTTTCCAGCTTTCTCCTTGGCAGAGGATCCGTCTTGATTCCAGGATGCTCTAATTTTCTGTAGTCTGGGTAGCCCTTTTTATACCAGTCTTTCCTTTGTTTTCTAGAGGCAGAGAGGACTTGGCATGGTCAGAACCAGTTCAGGTCAGTTCCTGAGCACTTTCTCAGGTTTCTGCATTACCGCGCCTACCTAACTGTTAGAAACTACAACTCCCATGAATCTATGCGGTGGGAAGTATATGGGTGGTGGTAACAGGAAGGAAGTTGCACGTAATTTTGAGTCCGTCAATTGTTTTGACTAGTGTTTGGAGGAGACCGGGCTGCGGTAGCGTCGTGCTGCTGCCTGCGGTTGAAGTTCCTGGAACTGAGTTCGTCGTTTGCATCTAAGGTATTGGAGTCGGAAGCCGCTGGGAGCATTCTGCCTCGCATGCTTCTCGCATTGCTTGTATTGTCCTCGGTGTGGAGGTTACGCATCGGCTGATGCGTGCCATTGCCGAGAACTTCTGTCCTGTGATTGTTCTTTCCGCGGAACTAAGCGGCGGCTGCTGCTGGTTGCCGTTACGGCTTTGTTGTTATAGAATCCTTTCTCCGTAAGGATTACAGGAAGAGGAATATTGCAGGGATTAGGAAATATCCCCGAGTGTTCATTTCTAGCAGTGCTAAACCGGAGTAGTGTGGTGGTCACAACTACCTATTGCCGGTAAACGGAATTGTGATCGCATTGTTTATTTAGCGGAGCGTGGTGGTGGTCGCAACCACACGTTACCGTTTCTTGGTTCTTGCAAGTTTTATGTTTAAGTGTACACCAACGTTTTCTTCTCCATAGTGAGCGGATATATATTCCTCTACAATGATGTGAAATGAACATTGCCTAATCGAGTGACATTGAGTCATTTCCTCTAAACTCTTTTAAGGTTTTGAACCACAGACAAGTGAATAATCTCCAGAGAAACTTGTCGTTTTCATAGGGGTCATTTTACCACGTCCATCTCCACATTGTATGGTGTGTAACATTAAGGGTGTATTTCTGAGTTTGTAGACTGCTTATTGATCTAGGTGATAACCTGTGTGTTTCATTACAGGAAATGGACTAATTCTATCTTATGCAAGTTGGAGGAATGTGTACAGCTACATAAGGTATTCTGAGCTCTAGTGAGAATCATTGAGGGTAGCAGTAAGTTGATTGGTGTTATAATTCATATGCTCGGTCATTTCAGATCCCTTGTCCCTGCTGACCCCTACCCTTCCCCGGTCTCTTTTCATGATATATCCCTCGCCTGATGGTTCGAACACCCTGTGTAATCAGTCGGGGTGTTGGTAACATCAGGAGGTGGACCCCATTATTCATCGAACGGACCCTGTGGAGCGGGCCCTGACACACTTAGTTTTTCTGTCTTCTCAGATTCAGATAAGCTTTATTCGATTTTAGTTTAAAAATCATAAAAGCATCACAATTCATAAATATACACTATAACATTTCATAAACACCATAACAATTCATTACAAAGTTAATAAAACAAGATTAAATAGGTATAACGAATCAGCTAATCAATGTGCAAGGGTTTCATTATCCGTGAAACAACTCTAAAACAGAAAGTCATACGTACATATTGTGGAGGCGGGAAAGAGCATCAAGCAAATCTCTATCAGTAATGTACTTATCGATTACATCCTGCCCTGTCAGTTTAGCTCACACTTATGAGTGGCCTCTTAATGATGGGGTCTTTAAAATACAATTTTAGGACAAAGGTTCAAGACCGTTAGAGGCTAAAAGGTTAGTTGCGCTATAGAGACGGGGTCCCCATCCCCGAGAGTATTATTTCTTTGCCGTTGATTTATGTAATGGAATATGAGGGGAGCTTGGGTAAAAGTCGTGCAAATCCCAAATTCGAATGGTGGCAAGTCTTTCTTTGGGGGGGCAAAATCGAAAATAGGGGACAATGTTCCTGTTTTTAAATTTAACAAGCACTAAGTCCCCGGCGATATCTTTGGGCAGCGTGCCTAACCACCCCACCCTCCTGACACTCATGATACCACCATCTAGCTCAGGTGGCAGAGGTCTATTGTTATGTAGCCAGAAAATGACCTTATTTAGCAGGTCCTGCTGTGATTCGTGTGTTCCCTGGCTGAGGGCAGGGACCCCAGAGAGGACAGACACATAAGGGGCGGCTTCGGGAGGTAAGTTGATACATGGCATTCTTACCGGGACAGGTCTAGCCACTATGTGAGTTTTTAACGCAGGTGTTGGAATAACTTTGGGGCCTGGTGGGGTAGGTATACAGGGAGGTTGTATTTGAGTTTCACCATTCTTACAAATATCAAACTTATGCTGTCTTCTCCTTTCCTTCCAGAGAGAGGGGCAGGGTCGTCAGCCGCCCAGCAGGAGGTGGAGACAGCATTGTGGAAGGCAGGCACAGCCCTATTCAGGCCTAGGTGCCATCCCCTCCCCCCACTCAAGATGCAGATGCAGTCATTCAGCCTACGGCGGACTCATCCACCCTCCTGGGGGCTCCCCAGCTCCTGTCACTCACAAACTAGACAGTCAATTCACAAACTTGCCAAGGCACACAGAAAGGTCAGACAAGAGAACAGCCACTTTCTGAAAAGTGCTGTTCTCAAACACAGGATTTAAAAACCATCTGTCCTAAAAGATGTGTTATTAAATTCTGAGTTCAGGGATACCAGACTTTAATTTTCCATCTTGCTCCTATGGGAAGATATGCAGGTAAACATTATACACAACATTCCCCATTATAGCCTATGGGCAAGATAGCCCTATCAATAGTGAAAAACGAAAATGGCTGTAATTCACTACCAGAGCATGCCACACACACCAGTACATGCTCTACCTTTCATATATATACTGCACCCTGCCCAGGAGGGTACCTGGGGCCTTCTATAGGGGTGTCCAATGTGTGCAGAAAGGGAAGGGTTAGGCCTGGCCAGTGTGAACACTGGCCAGGGCAGCATGGCAGTTAGTAAATGCACCCAGGCACTGCAGTGGCAGGCCTGAGACACCATTTTAAGGCTACTCATGTGGGTGGCACAATAAGTGCTGCAGGTTCACTGGTAGCATTTTAATCACTGGCCCTGGCACACTCAGTGCACTTAACTAGGGACTTCTTGGTAATACAAATATGCAAATCATGGGTAACCAATTACAATAACAATTTACTCAGGGAGCACTTGCATTTTGACACTGATCAGCAGTGGCAAAGTGACCAAAGCATCTAAACCAGCAAAAATGAAATCCAGCACAGTGTCAAAAATACAGGAGGTAGAGGCAAAACGTCAGGGGAAACCAGGCCAAAGATGCCAGATCTAACAATGTGCAACATCTTAGTTGAGGAATATAAACAAGGGCTTTATCGGCCATGAAAAATAAAGGGGAAGGAGACATATTTTTAAATGTTCTTATTATTGCAGCTGTGTGCAAAAAGAGAAAAAAAAAACAAAAACATAAAGAAAGTAAAAACGTGTAACCAGTCCCAAAAATTATTTCTGTTAAAAAAATAACAAAATAATAGGCACAGTTCTTTCATGCATAGGGATGCAATCTCATCATCTTTATTTCTATCCCCTGATGATGTGGATGTGAGCTCTTCAACGAATTAGAAGGTTGAACATTGTTTAGTCTCTGGTGATGGTTTGTTAAAACAACACAGTGGAGCAAATAGAACAGCAGCTGCTGGATTAGATAACACAGCTCTCAATTTCAATGGAACGGAGAAAGCACATAATTTTCCGATAGTGCTGGAGCTGTTGAAGCACATCTTTGCTGCTATTGGAATCCAATGAAGAAGAGATGTCTTGTGACTTTACTCAGGCAAGACCAGGTTTTGGAACTGCTTGTGGATTAGTAGTTGGTGATTTTGATGACCCATTTACATCTACATGATTCAGGTTGGGCAATTGCAGTGCAGTGCAACAGGTTAGTGAAGCCTATTTCTTTGAAACAGTTCCTTTGCTTGTAGATTGACAAAAGTCCAGTGCTCACAGATAGCTACTCTAAAAATAAAATGGAACCTGTATTGCACTGCTTCTCCGTAGGATAACTGTATTCCAGCTGCTTTAAAAAAATATATAAGTTGTTGTGCAACAGTGTTTCTAAGTTGATAGGAAATCAATCCTTTGAAAGTCTTTAACTCTCAGATGAAAAAAAAGCTCTTTGCAGGCAAGAAAGTATATTTTTTGCTGCTCGAGGTTAAAATACCTCTTTTGGGATTTAGAACCTTACAATCTCCTTTTAGTTTGTCAATGTACATAATCAATCACATCTTTTTTGTTCTGTCACACTTTCAAAACAATCTTTTTGAGGAGGAAAAATAATATCAAGACATTTTAATATGTTTCTTCACAGTCAACATGTAAGCATTATAAAAAATTAATCATTGCCTAGAAGAATATGCATGTTTCTCGGAGCCATAAGCCTTTACAGTAAAATCACATACAGTCAAATTGAAAACGCCATTCAGAATACAGTCAAATTGAAAATACCATTCTGATTCATTTCAGTTAGATTACTATCAGTTGATAACCAACGCTCATAGCCTTAAACATTAATAGTTTCAACAAAATCTGCAGTGTAACTGAGTCGGTGAGTGTTAATCAAGTTTAATCAGATTACTATGAAGTATCTCTGTTTTGTTCTTGTAGCAAAAAGCAGATGTGCTTGATGAATCACCTACATTCTCAGAATATGTTATGTTTATTTATGTTTAAGCCTATTGTATATAGTGTGTTTAACTGTGTATTTCTCAGGATTCGATGCTTTTGTGAATTTTGTAATAACAAAATTATGAAAACAGTAAATTTCTTTGCAATTTAAAATATGAAACTTTATTTTCAAAGTTAGGATAAACAGAAAAATTAATGAGTAATTAGTTGTCCGGTATCAAAGTTCAATGGACCTAAAAAGGAATCCAAAATAAATACTTAATTCATTACAACTTGCCAATTACAATGTCTCAGAGCATCCCCTAAATTAATAAGGAACTCATTCCCAGATTATGCCGTAAGGCACAGGATAAGCTCTAATGTAGGCAGCAAAGAGACCTACTCAAGGTCTGTGAGATAACAGATGCAGTTGAAGATCTTGAATGACGGGTTGTGTAAGAGTTCTTTCAGGGATGCAATTCCCATTCAGTGTTGTCAACTACATAAACAAAAAGAAACAGTATTGTAGTGATCCAAAGATCGGGCCATGGTGCTATCAGGTATCGATAAAAAAAACGATGATACGCAAGAAGAAATCAATGATGTTAAGTGACTGTGAATTTGTGATGAAAAGTCCCCTGTGTAGGATTCAGATTCATTTTCATACGTCACTGTTGCTCCAAAAGGCTTCATCAATGTCGATGTTGACTCATGCTGAGGTTCACAGTAAACCTTAGCAGTGATTAAAAGCTTAGAATTGATGAACTTGATGCAGTTTGTTCCTCTCTGAATTCTGGAACTTGGAGTAAAGTTGGAGACACAGTAGGCTTTGCATTCCCTGGACTGTGACTTAGGATAGATACCAGCATCATTGTATTCCTCCTGAGGTAGTTCTTTCAGAGTAGGGAGATACTGAGGGGTTGGACTTTGAAGGTTCTTTGGTGTCAAAAGTGGGTCTGTTAAACAGAATCCGACAGAAAGCTTTTAATGTAAGAGATGGACACCTTATTTTTCTATGAATCAGGCAGCGGAAGTAGTATTACAGTCCATGTGCTTTTTACCACAAGAAATAGATTGGGTGGTCTGACAGAATGTTTAAACATTTTTTCAGCAGGAATCATTTCATGAATTTGGATGAGATACCCATCAGCAGCTTTAAAACCTTATCTACACTGGTAGCAGAGTTGCAATGTGTCAAATTGCATAGTTAATGTACACTTCTTGAATGTCTTACAACAGCTTTTGTTAAGTTTCTGGGTCAGACAAATTTGCTTCTGCCACCTTCCCAGAGAGCTCCAGACCAGGTTTATATTTCTGTAAGCATATATTATTAAGTGCAACCACCGATTACTTCTCTAGGCAAATTATCTAATGCTCTCTAAACTTTCTACAGATTAAGCAACCAACTCAGTCCGGGATTCCATACCCCTCCGGTCAGGACTTTTTGATCATACCAAAGCTCACTCACCTAAACAATTACTTATTGGTCAAAATAGGTGAATTGCAGATAAACAGCCAAAAGCAAACGTAAAATCCCTGTAAGCTTTTCAAGCGAATGCAGGGCCATTTTCCGAATGAGAATAATAATAACTGCTCCATTGGTTTTTATACTGCAAGTCTTTTCCATTGTCTGAGCATATCAGCATGTCTTTGTGGCCCAAACCCTTTGGAATCTGGAGCATGAACAGAAACAAATATCAAATATTATTAGTTACACTGGCTTAGCCCTGACATTGTCAAATACAAGGGAGGCAAGAAAGTACAATCAAAATAGTGTGGGAAGTCTGCAGGGCTCTTACAAAAATAAAATGTGCCAATTGCTGACAAAAATATTAAATCACTGCATACATTTTTTTCCCTCATTTGTTCATTTGAGGATGGCTACCTTAGATGCCAGTTGTGCTACATTAGCCTTGACACTGCAGATTTTATGCCAGTGCAGATGTATTAAAACCCTGAGGTGCCATTCTTAAATATAAGGTAGCTTGCTAATCTAGCCGCTTGTCTCTCTTTTACTCCTGGTTTGAATACCATTAGAGTGTTATCTGAATGGTGGGTGTTGGAGTGATCCTAAGATTCATCTCCATTTGAAGTTGCTTAAATCAGTGTAAAATATCTGTGCTGAACTTGGCTTGAGATTAGGCTGCCTCCAGATTCTATAGATAGGTTTGCTCTCCATAGGCAGCAAAGCAATGTTTGTCACACAGTTCCCTAAAATGTGAATTGCTTCACTTTTATGACTCATGGTGATTGACAGAGACCGGTGGAAGCTTGTCTCTGAAAGATAGCCACCCTCGCTAGAATGTATATTCCTGTATTGACTTCCCTTCTGAATCCATTTAGGCGCCAATGTATGCAATGTACATTGAGACCTATAAATGGCATAGAAACTGAATCTTACACTGCTCTAGTGTGGGAACTGAATAATCAGATTTACATAATGAAAGTAACAGGGATTGGGTATTTGTGTGCTAGGGTGACCAAATCTTTAGTGCGTTTTTAGTGGTTTAAAGTTTCTAGCACCAAAAAGCTCCTGCACTGCAACTCAAGCCTGCCACTGAACTCGTATGAAATCTCCAGCAGGGATTATATATATTTTTTTTTAACATAGACTGTGAAATAATATTGTAGTTTGGTGCTGGATAAGTCTCAGCAAAGAGAAATTAAATTAGAGTGCAACATTTTGCTTTTTTGTATTAATTTTGTGACTGGGTGTGGTCTATAATGCTCCACCCTAGTCAGGTGATTAGAAAACCCAATTTTAAATTGTGTAATTTTGTGTATGTTTTATGGTTTGGAGCTTCTTGGTAAATGTCCAATATTTTACTGCAAACACATCACAAATATAATAGCCCATACATGATTTTATATAGGAATCTGAAAACACTGAAACCTATATAGAACAAGAAACCACTTTTGATATTGTGTATTTGTGCACTACGTTTTAGCTGAAAAGAAACATTTGAGATGTCGAGGTTTATTTGAAAGGTATATTTTATAAGGTTGATTTCTAATCCTGTGTTGTGATTGTGCATCCCTGTATATATGCATGTATGTGTTTATAGAGTTCAATACTATTTTATAAGGTTTGTCAGGTTTAGTAAAACTAGAAAAGAGAGAAGTGTTCATTAAGGAACTGAAAGGCACCATAATTTCTTTATATTTTAGCTATTTATTTTAAAATAGCTTTTAATCAATGTTTAGCTTATGACTTTAGAGGATATCAAGCGCGCACTTGGTGCTCACTCCTTATGGAAATGACATGTGAAACTAAAGTTGATTTCCAACCTTACTTTATTTCTGTACAGGGCTAGAAACTATTTTAAAATTCCACTTGCTTGAATAGTTTCTCTTGAGTTCTTTAGGTACTACAGAGAAACAATTGGCAATATTATTACCTCCTAACTTTGAGAAGCATCTATTTATAAAGACTGGAAGCCAGTCAACAAAGGCCCTACCGTTCTCCGCGGATATGCTGCCACTCGAGGTGGGGGTGCCTCAGGGCTCCATCTTAAGCCCCTCCCTCTTTAACATCTATATGGCCCCTCTGGCGTCACTGGCGGAGTCGCTTGCCGCCCAGATCGTGTCCTATGCTGATGACACCCAGCTCCTCTTTACTTGCAAGAAGGGTTCCGATTTTGATGGCCAGCTGATCAGATGCTGTCTGGGTCCGGTCTTCGAATGGTTTAAACATCATAGCCTCAAATGTAACTCCGATAAATCGGAGCTGCTCTTTTTCGGATGCCCACCCGATCCCAGATGGCAGTCTTGGTGGCCCTCTGACATGTATCCCCCGGCGGCTGCGTCCTCCAAGGCCAAGAATCTTGGAGTACTTATTGACGATGGCCTTACTCTGAAGCCCCGGATTCTTGGACTCGCAGGGAAGTGTTTTGGCATCCTGAAAATGCGGAGAAAATTCCTTCCGATCCTCTCCATAGAACATAGAAAAACTACTGGGCAGGCCCTGATAGGTTCTCGTTTGGACTACTCAAACATACTCTACCTGGGTCTGCCAGAGTATCTTCTTTCGCGCCTTCAGATAGTGCAGAATTCTGCTGCAAGAGCTATCTACGGTCTTCATCGGAGAACCAGTGCGTCGGAATTACTTAGAAGACTGCACTGGCTACCCATTAAAAAACGGATTGCTTTTAAGGCGCTCACACTCGCTTTCAAAGCGCTCCATCTCTCAGGTGCAAAGTACATTAGGAAACGTCTGGCTTTCTTTTTGCCCACTAGGACTCTGAGATCGGCCTCCCTGGCCATGGCATTTGTTCCATCTATTAGACGGGCGAGAATTGGAGGTCGCTCCTTTCGTCACCTGGCACCTCAACTCTGGAATTCCCTGCCCATCTCTTGGAGGAAAAACAGCAAACTACTAGCCTTCAGGAAGGAGCTGAAGTCTTGGCTGTTTGCTCAATAACTCTTTCATCCGATAATCTGCACCTGACCTCTGCATCGGGTTTGTTAAAGCGCCAGGACACTCCTCAGAGTAGCCGAGCGCTATATAAATCCGATTTTAACATAACAATCCGATTTTATCATGATGTCAAAAAAATATGTCACACACATCAGATGAATGTAGCAGAATGTTGCTTTAATTTTGTAAGGTATGCCCACATGATTCTGTATATGATTTAGTAAAAGTTACTGGTAGATGTTATTTGAAGAATCTAGTTAATTGCTGTCACTTCTGCAGCACTAGCCTGACATGCTATTTATGGATTGAGTACATGTAGTGTATGTATTGCATGTTGGCACAAGTTATGCAGGTCTGGTGGGTACTAGTCCTACAAAAGTCAAGTGTATGATCTGTTGTCTAAATTGCGTACAGACTAATATTACTTAATTCAGTAAGTGAGTTACTTGTGGAAGTGTAAAAATGTATATGACAGCACATGGTCTAAACCGAGCAAACATGAAATAGGTGAACCTGTCACTCTATAGGAAAGCCCCAACTAATATACTGTGACATATGGAATAATTGACCACCAAACCATGTCTGGTGTACTTGATATCTCTACGAAAACTCTAGGTCTCAGTAGAGTACCAAATTACCTACAAACTGAGTAAGTCTGTATGCCTATTGGGGTCTGTATATTCAAACACCAAAACTCCACCCATAAGTGAAAATATCTACAAGAGAAAATGCAGCACATCCATTTACAAATATTTCAAAGAGATATGCAGCATGTGCATTCACCCTCTCTTCCTGTTAGGCATGTGTGTGGGTGTGCCCTTTAATAATTATTAACGCAAGTTACTTGTGGCGTGTTAGCAACCAGGTTCAATGAACAGGAGATTCATACCTAAGAGTAGGTGTGGGTCGAATGTTTAGATCCAACCATGGAAATGGCAGAATTAGGGCAACTGTGTGTTGTTCTGGGCAACTTCTGCTAATCGGCACGTGGCAGAGTTTATTTCAGCGAGGTTCCAGAAATGCGAGCATGAGTGAGATTTGTCGATCCTAATGCCATTTTTCAGAGTGCTGCTTCTCGAGCAGAATATCTACTTAAGCAGCAGCAATAGCTCGGAATGTAAAAAACAGGTTAATGTAGCCCTGCAGAACCCACCCAATACATACATGAGGTGCTGTAAATGGTTTTGGGTTACTAACAGGTACTATTGGTAATCCAAACAATTGTTCATTAATGACTCAAGATCACAAGAAATGAAATATGTATTTTAACATATTTATAACAGTTATGTTAAAAAGCCGGGATTCAGGGTAACTAAAATTGAGACTACAGCTAAAAGGGAACTCATTTAAGAAAAAAAATATAATGACATACCATTCTCCAGTGTGGAATTAATCTATATCCAGTCGCGCCCGGCAGTGGTAGTACCTGCAGGGCCGTGACATGGGGAGGGGGAGGGGCAAGGTGGGTGGTAGTAATGTATGGCTAACGGAGCTTCCCAGGTAAGTAAACATTTAAATAAATAAAACTAATTTCACTGAGTGCACTGCATCCCCAAATACGTTTTATTTATTTGAATGTTTACTTACCTTTAAAACTCTGTAATCCATACATTACTATCCCCCCACCCTGTCCCTCCTCCTCCCCACGTCACCGGCCTGCAGGTATTCCCACTGCCGGCCGTGGCTGTCTATATAAATATGTGATATTTCATTTTGTGACAGACAATCAATTATGAAGAGACCTGATCTCCAATAGGGAGAATGTGTTATTATTGAATTTGCGTCAAGCACATTGGCAGAATCCTGGCCACTTTTAATTCACACACTCCCAATACCTTCTGAAATATTGGGGAATTAATTGGCCTAACTACGGGTTGCCTTGAGTTACACCCTTTCAACTACCATGTGAGAGATTCATATCACTGGTCTATATGGATTATTTGGGAGATAATCATGTCTCCTCCACTTGGTCGCTGATGCCATTGACCCATAAGTAACTTAAATTGCAAGCCAAGTACTTGAGTGAATACCTCATGTTGACTTCCCCAGCCACTGCACAATGCAATTGTCATCTAATGATTGAACAAGACCAGTGTGCTACTCCACCACCCTCAGGTTTATCATAGTCCTGATGAGTACCTCGTATCGTGAAAAGGGTCGAAACACCATCGACAAAAAAAGACAGACCTGACCTGTTTGTGTAGATGACACACTGATAATTCTCCTCTGTGTCTTTCATTGTAATTACCAGAATTGGCTGTATTTCTGAAAAACAATCAATATACGCTATTGTTCGCACAATTGCACACTGTGTTTAGCTTTTTTGGTTTTGGTGTTTTTCAATTTGGGTTTTTATCTCTTCTTCTTTCGAAGCAATACTTTATCAGTCAAATATTTGCAAATATTAAGATTGTATAGGATCTTGAAAAAAAATTGGTTTCGGCCGAATTAAATTGAAACCCATTTTCACATGGACATTGGGGTTGATCTCGTTTTTATAAAACTATAACTACAATGGAACATATGCTGTATGTGTTTGATAACCTAAAACTAAAACAAGACATTTAAAAGCATGTGATCAAAATAGATTTAAAAAAAGAAATATGGAGGGAAACAGCACGTGAATAAAAACACATGCCAGAAACATTCTAAAATAGCAGTGCATCACTTCTTACATGTTCAATAATGTGTTCAAACTGAAATGAAAAGGGTGTCTCTTCGCCGGAGAACATGATCCTTTCAGCAATAGTCTTGCTAAAACAGTACTTTATCTTCTATGCTACACATTCTAATTATGTCAGTTAGCCACCATTTGCAAGGATCATTTTATTTGCTTGTGATGTGTATTTGCATTAATTGCATATGAAGAGTATTTCTATTTGGCCTCTTTCTATACTCTAACCCTTTCGCTTGCGGTGCTATTCCGCCGCAGAGCTAACAGGGCGAGGCGGCCGCATGCTGGTGACAGAACCGCTCCGTCACCAGCCACGGTTGAGCTGTGCTCGTGACGGAGCGGTTCCGTCATGGCCCGCCCCGCTCAATAGAATGCGCTGCGCAGGCGCCGCGGCCGGGCCATGACGGAACCGCTCCGTCATCAGCACAGCGCCACCGCAGCTGATGACGGAGCGGTTCCGTCATCAGCAGGGGAGGGGTAAATATTTCCTGTAAAGGTTTATTCCGGCAGAATCAATGTTCATGATTGTCTTCATTGCCCATATTCTGAGGAATACCAGGATGCTCCAATGCCATATCAATTAGTTCTTCACCAAGGCATACAAATGATTTGTCAGGAAAATTGTAATGTGGCTAATATTAGAGGATCTCCTAGCATCACTGCCTACAGATCTTGTTCAGCGTTTTGACTTTCAGGACAGTCTGTGAGACAACTGTTAGGGAGGTCACTGATTAAATAGAGAATGTGTTGCTTTCCCTGCAAGTCATTCAAGAACTGTATACACAAGTTGGAAAGCCGTGGGAACATCAATTGTGTATTAATGTGCAATTTTTTTTTATAAAGTTACAACACTGGCTCTAAATATGCAAATCCATTGGCTCCTCATATGAAGCCTGTCCTTAATGGCCACCATGAAGTGAAGGTGCTCTACCCATCAGTACAAATGTCAGTTGGATTAAACTGCAAGTCCGGATAATTTTGCAGATGATACTATCAGATGAACTTTTCTACTCCTATATACCCATTTTTCTAGCAGAAATGGCATGCTGCGTGGAAAACTACAGGCTTCGAGTTCTAGCTGTTTCTCCACTGGTACCAGCAGTATGGACATCACAGGGGAGAAGTGGTCTCTAAAGTCAAAGCATTAGATGTTAGCTGCCAGGTAATAGAATGCGGCGACCTCTTTGAATAAAGATGCATGTCCAAAGAAGCATAGTTTAAACAGTGTAATTGTAAACATTCCTATACATTTAGTATTACATTGATGCAACCACTTCTGAATCTGTGATTTTTTAAGTGTAGAACATTACTTTTTATGCCAGCAATAAACAATTCTTGTAATTAATGTTACAATATATATCCCTGCTGACCATCATTGCATGGGTGCATGCAGTGCACATGATGCCTAGGCTTTTAGAAACAGACCATACCTGGCTGTTTTTCCATCTGTCAAGCATCACTTTTCCTGGTTACTCGTCCACCAGCGCTGGGATGCCCCGGTGTTGGGGCAGCCATGGCCTATACAAATACATCTAACATAACATAACATAACATAACATGTTCTAATCACTTCCCACACATGTACACCTTCAGGTAGAAAGGCAGTGAGCACTCTTAGATGCAAAGAGACAAGTGCATATTGAGAAATTGAAATGTATGAGGTTCTCTGCTCAGTTCTGGGATTGGATGTGTTAATGTTTGTAGATGCTTTTCCTTTGGCAATGCTCTGCCAGTGCAATATTCTAGGTCAAGTTCCAGTGTAGCCAATCAGCAGTGTAATTTTCCTAGATCTGTGGAGAATCAGGGGCTCATGGAGCATCAGGAATAGGACAGGGATACACTGCAGGTGATCCAGCCACAAAGATACTTGACGAACGAGTGACTACAGGACTCCCTTTACCACCCTTCCATGAGGCACATGATTTAGCTATACAGGATAGTTTCCTCTTGGCACATAAGGACCTGAAGTGGATCAAGGGTCAACTGGGTACTGTATGCATGTAATTAGTATGCATGTAATAGAGAAGCACTGTAGGGACATATAAGTTTAATTCCATCCTGAAGAAAGCCCAGGACACCTGATTGGGCCTGTTGGGGGCTGAAACATGTTGACCTGATTGATTAAACAGACCTGATTGTTTATAATCAGACAATTAGCACCATAACAGGGCTTTCTACTCCTTTTGCTTTTTAACCATCCCTCCTCCAACAAGGAAAAAAGTTTAACATTGAACCGGTAGGCGGTAGGGATTTTTATTGGACCCCCTTTCCTTTTATTCTTTTCTCCTCAGTTTCCTTCTAATGCTTGAACTACAGCCCTAATATTGGCTAGTTTGTCATTAGTGGATTCTTTGGCGAACATGGGATTGCCGATGATAAAGCCTGACACCTGAATAGTCCATGAGGCCATCCTGCAAATTTTCTCGCACAATTGTGTGGGTCCATTGTATTGAATGAACACTGTAGCTAGAGTTTTTTCCTCGGTGAAGGAACACCTACACCATAAGGTATGAAATGTCCCCACAGTAGGTTGGGAATATATATGATTGATCATTTTAAGAGCTGACAAGGAAGGATATGAGATATTACTTGAAGGGTCAATTACAGGCCAGAGGCATGTCCAACGTGTGCATTTATAAAAATATTGGAGCTATGATGAGAGATGTTTGTAATACATCATTAATGATATAGAAAAGTGCCAGTTACAAAGCGAAATAGTTATATAATAGGTTAATAAAGCAATTATCATCAAGTTTTGCCCTTTACAATCTCTTATCTCCACTAAACATCCAACTGTAAAGGTGCAAGAAAAGGAATTTAAAATGGTGGTTATTATAGAAGTATTCACCTCAGCTAAACATCTAGCACACAGTGATGGTTTCCAGGTGCTTTAGGTCATAGCGTATCTTCATCTGTAAACCTATGTATTATAAGTAAAGGTGAATAAAATACATCTTCAACCGCGCTTGTCCATTTGTGGACCACTTTCTAATACGGATTTATTGGTGACTATTTTCCGGATACTGGCTATTGTCCATATTATAATTGTTGTATTAGTTGGAGGAATGTAGTGTTCGAATCAGTCAGGGTAGTTGTTATTTGCGTAATGTGCTGTATGACAGTAGAGGATGCCTGGACCAGGAAGAGCTGCCACTTGCATTAGATTGCATCTGCAGATAGGTGTTACTGAATTTGGAAAAGTCAATAAAATACAGAAGTGTGAAGCTGCATCTCAGGGATTCAGCCTAGTCTGCAGTATGTATAGATGCTGATTCAGACCCTGGAGGCCTGCCAGGTTGTTATTTACTGCTCCAGTTTACATTTTCTCTCATATTCAGCCGTGCAGCTATACGTCTGCAATTTAGATCCTAATGAACTCTAGCAATATTGATTCTTTAACGTATTACATATTTACTGCTCTGCAGGGGCATTCGTGTATTCCACAGGACTGTGTGCTTTGCAAACTCTATTTAAATGTTTTTGTTCACAGTTGAGCTACCATAGCATGCATTGAGAGTAAACATTCTCAAAGCAGATTTAGAAGGAATAAACACATACGAATATGAAAACAGAGGAGGGAGGGGAAGATGTTTGCCTTTAGAGGAGCAGCAGCTGGCAGGCTACAAAGGTGGGGTGCAGCACTTTCAGAAAATGTTAAATGTGTCATGCTAGGATAAATGTACAATCCTTCTGACTCACTACAAACAGTTCAGAGCAATAATAGGACAATATGGGATATGGGGCTGTCTGCTCAGATCTTACAATCACAAGTGATATATTCATCTCACATTTTCTATGCTCCCGCATGTGTAGCAGTCTAGTACTTTTATGCATCCTTGCCCCAGAAACAAAGACCAAATCGGTTCAAGGAAATGTAAACCAATCTGCACATGCCATCAGTGATGCAAGGCAGAGTGACTGCAGGAGGAATATGAACATGTTTACAATCTGCACACATTAAATGTCAATGTGTGAAATGTGTAAAAGCAGATGTATCACTCAAATGATTAGGTGATGTACAGCTCTTATTTATCCTTTATTTATTTCAGTGAATAGATATGTGTGTCCGTGTGTGAGTTAGTGTACATATGAGCATATATGTGTGTGTATATCTATATATTTATATATATACTTATTATAACAAGAATTCCATAGCACTCCAGAAGTTGTAGTTTTAATTGCTTGTATTAAGGCATAGTGAACACCACCATCACCACCACCAACGTTTCAGCCAAGAGATGGCCTTTTTCACGATTACGTGAGTCCCTTTTCTCTTTCACCCTTTAAAATGTTACAATCTATACCCAGTTAGATGCATACTGGGATTTGTAGTTAGCTAAAAGCCCAATTTAGTTTTCTCGCACTGAGATTGTTTCATTTACATGTATAAATCAGCATTATAGTCATACTGTATGTTAGCAAATCATTATGTCATTTTAAGTTACATTTCCTCTCGGTTTGTACCGAAGCACGGAACGACTTCTAAAGTGTAGGTACTCCTGCACTTATGAATTACGGGACTAGTGCCCAGAGATTAAAGTGACAGATTCTTAGCATACTTTTATAAATGTACCAGTAATTCTTCATCTCCATTAAGCCCATAAGGAGCCTTTGTTTTGAACTTGATTATTAGGCGTGACTCTAATCTTCTCAGCTTTAAAGTCCGATTTCTGCCTCTTTCATAGTACGGAATTGTTGCAATACCAAAGTACTTGATGTTTTCCTAATTGGTTATGTATCGGGTATGAAGATGTTTGGAAATGGCATAGTTCATAAACTTGTTGTGGATTGCTCTCAAATGCTTCAAAATTTGCTTCCGAAGAGGACAGATGGTGCTACAATGTAGTTCAGGTCGCAAGAGCATTCAATGATGTAACCACATAAGTTGTGTCACATGTAATTCTTTCAAATATTGTGATTTTTTTCCCTCAAGAATCTTTGATGCTTTTGACTGAATAGGACCCTAGAGATCACAACGAACAGAGACCCTTTGAGTCGAGCTATGGTAGTTTATACTTCTGGTATATGTGGTACGAGTTGTATTTTTTTTCTTCTGATAGGAGTACTCTATTTGGAAAATCGTTTTAACCCCTTCCATGCTGGGCCGATTCTGCTGCTGTGCTAGACTTTTAAAGAGTCAATGGGTTTATGACGGCCCCCAGCCGTCATGAGCACACCTGATGCATGACGGATGGGGGCCGTCATCAGCATGGAAGGGGTTAAACTGTGATTGCACCTTATTGCCTATTTCATTTTTGCACCATTCAAACAATGGAGTTGTGCTGCTAGAAATTCATGTGTTCCTTAAACTACAGAACCCTATTGCTATTAAATTTTGATCACACTAAATTGCCTTTTGTACGTTTGCGCTTCCTGATTAAGGGGGCAGGTTGGTTGCAAATTCCTGTATCATCCTATTTGGACTAAAATAAGTCAAATTTATTTAGCTAGTGTCAATATTATTGTCCACCAAAAGGAGTTTGCACATTCATTTATACTTTAATGTTGAAAGTGGCGTTTCATTGTTTCATGTTACGTCCTTTCTGTGTTAGCTAAAGTGAATGTTTTTAAAGAATGAACCAGCACTTGTTCCATTATTGGTAGTGGTAAGTGTTCACCTACCACTAGTAATCGGGCCACCAACACAATATAAGGTCCAGTCAAGGTTTAAGTACATTTGCCCCTGGCTCAACCCTTGGTAGCTAGCTATGAGCAGGCAGGCTCAATTTAAATGAGTAAGACACAATGCACAGTAAAAATCCACAACCAATTTATAAGAATAGAAAATATTTTATGATTAAATTGACAACAAATGGGGAAGCACTCATCCTCCAGGGATTGAAGACTGGGGGATGATCTAGATTGGTGTCAAAAGGCAGAAAAAACTGTTAATCAAAGTAGAGGATGCCCAGCCAAATTGGAAAATATCTGGTCTGCGTAGGAGATATTTAGGGAACAAAACAGAGTAAACGTTAAAGGGGAGCATGATAAATACATGGTGGACCGAGGAATGAATGATTACAAATTTGACTGTATGTAAGGTATAAATACTCCTGGTATGTACCCAACCGGCATAACTATGTGTCTAAAGTATTGTAAAAGTGTACCAATGCTTGGTTTAATAAAAAGAAATATTAAAAACAAAATGACAGAATTTCAATATAGGGATCCGGAGATTTGAATTTTTATAGAATAAACACTTTCTGGTGCTTTCTAGTGCTTGAAAACATATAGCGCCAACTTGAGGCATCTGGTCATGCTTAAGCAGGACAAAGTCGATGTTTGAGGTCGATCGCAATCAAGCCCTGGTTGGATACAAGAAGCGGTAGGCCACAGTCAAAATTCTACCTTCGCACTAAATTTCTCTCATCTTAGAGCGAGGCTCCTCTTTAGGCTAGGATTCAAGTTGACGATGGTGGCTTAGTTCAGTGTGAGGCCTCAGTAAAATCCTGGAAGTCTTGATCTCCAGAGCTTTCAGTGGGACAAACCTACTGGCAAAGTCGTGGTTCAACATTGGCAGCCTGACTCTCGTCGACGGGTCAGTCAACTAACAGAGCCTTTTCAACAATTTGTCCCAAAGTTCTCCAAAGTTCTGGAAATTTTTCCTGAAGTTCCTCGTGAGGGTTCAAATTATCCACAACTCAAATCCAAGGGTCTAGACACTCTGAAATGGTCCTTGGAAGTTTTTGACTACAATTATCACAATGTGCCTAGCCAAGTCATGAATGGTCCATTGGAGGCCCTCCAGGCTGGGGACTTCTTTGGGGAGGTGGTGCAAGTGAGGATTTTTAACCTGTTGCTTTCAGGGAGTCCAGTCCTAAATTCATTTTAAAGCAAGGTGAAGTCCTCAAGGGTGCAGTTTCAAGTGTGAAGCAGGAGCAGTGCAATCCCAGGGGTGCAGACCATGGTTCTGACAGGGCAGTCCTTCTTCTCCTTTTAGTTTCAGTCAGCCTATTTGAGTTGCTCTGCAGCTCTCACATATTTATCCTCTGCACTGGGGCGACAAGTAGTGTGTACCCCTGACCAATGGGGTACAGGATGCCACTCCAAAAGCATGACAGCTTTATCGAAAGTTTGGCATATGTTTGTCTTACAAAGCACTACGCTTTATAATTCAAAATGGAGAATTTCTCTTCTTGGGAGTAAGAGCTGGATTTGCCAACTTACTCATTTACCTAAGACAACCTGCAAATTCCATTCCTGGGGCACCCATCTGCCTGGGGTTACAGGAAGAGGGGCTAGGACTGGATGGCATTCCTTACTGCTCTGCTCTGCTCTCTTTGAATCCCAGTTTTATCCCCAAGCCCCCATCCTGGCCTGTTCTCCATGCTGCAGAGCTCCCCCACCAGATAAGCTCTGTCTCAATGCAGGCCACGTATCACCTGTTAAAGGATTTTATGGGTTGGCCAATCAGGTGAGGCAGCTAGAAGGATGGATTTTGCTCACATAAAAGAAGGTTCTATAACTTCTGTATTAGTTATGATACATTGAGTAGTGGCAAGCTGTTGGAGTTCCCATCACCAATCTTTTAAGTCATTAAAGTATTATTTTAACTCACTATTGTCAATAGTTACACTGTGTTCCAGAATTCCCATATTGGCCAATGGAGCTAAAATGCAATAATTTGGGGAATACACAATTGGTAGTTTTTCCCTCACCATGGAATATAAAATATCTTTTAAAAAATCTCTCCTTATTTTTACATGCCCCCCTACCATGGGACACCTAAGGTAGACGTAGGGGTGATGAATATGTAAAAATAAGGTTGTTCAATTCTTTGGAAGAACCTTTAAATCCAAAGTTGAATTTCAATTTAAAAGCAGTTTGCAAAGCAGGACTGACTTTTAAATTGTTAGCAGGCAGACAACAGTGCACAGAGTGCCCATGGCGCAGTCAGAGTCAGTTACCACCAGTATTAGTCAAAAATTGGGCGGGAATCAGGGCAAAAAGGATGACTTTCTCACATGCACCTTGACATATGGATATTATGGATGTAATCTTCTACTAACTCAGGGGAAGGAAAGTCGTGCAAAGTGAATTCTTGCAAGACTTGTATAAGAATAGTTTTTTTAAATGATTTGTATATCTTTTTAAACAAAGTTTTAGATACTTATATAGTTTATCTGAATGAATTTATGTAATGTATGTTCTGTTGTCCTGAATAAGGGTTTTTGGAGCAGCCCCAGAGTACTTAGAAGTGTTTGTGTGGGAGCACCTTTTCTTCAAGTTGTACAATGGTCTTATTGACTTTAAAATGTCTATGTATTCTATTAAGATCGATTATTGCTTGTTCTACTCTTATGATCTTGACAATTGAAATAAAGGTATTATGATGATGATATGGTTTTTAGATTTTAGAAGAGGCATGCAAACTTACAACACAGGAAAATCATATACTACAATTTGGGCTCAAATCATTAGTTACCTAAATGTCAAATAGTGCATTTTGTTTTTCCTTTTCATTCAGTGAGCAGTTTTAGCAATATAGCAGCAAATGTATTTTGTTGTTATATTAGAGTATTATACAATAATTGATACACATTTTGTTGTCTTTGGTTACAATTTTACCTCTGATATATATTTTTTCACATTTTGTGCCTCTTCACAAAGCATACAGTTTGAATGCTAAAATTGTATTTTGGATGCCTTCTATAATCTAATCCTGCTGTTCTGAGCTGTCACTGCCCTCACACTTCTCTCCCATGCATAGCGCTTTGAGGCCTTTTGGTCTAACACAGTCTACAATTGCTTCAAATACAAATATTCTCATTTCTGATATAGATCAACATGTTTCTAATGCAACAATTTGTGCAAAACTGCACTCAGTTAATACAATTGCATTTAATTGTGGATCAGTATCTTAGTGGACGAAGACCTGTGTAGGAAAATGCCCTATTTGTTCCATTTTTGCATCACCACTAGTTTTTAGACTCTGCACAGTGGGACACTGTTGTCCAGTGCCCAGTGTATGTCGTTTGACCACTAAGACATGTGAAAATGAGCAAAATTCCTTAGTGGGATATTTAACTTACCTATACGGACTTGACATTGGATGCAAAGGTCGCTGAGGGCCTCAAAGTTAAATGTTCCTGGTGGGGTGCAGAATACATTGTGCCACCACTAGAGTGACAGTGCAAAACATGACTTCAGGCCTTAGGGTGTACAGTTCCAAAGTCAAGAGGGTCCTGGTTGTCTCTTATGTCTAATGGGCCTTTTTTAGGGTCAGGAACAGTGTAGCTGTTTAGGAGCAAATCCCTTCACCCACCAATTTGGTAAGGGGATTTCAACATTGGTTGTATGCTACTTGTAGGACTGATGCTGCAATGCCCTACGGGCCTCTCAGTGGGGCTGTTTACCAGAGATATTTTGTTGTTTGGCTGAGTAGTCTACCTACGTAGACCCTGTATAGAGTGTAGACTGACTTTGAAGTTGGGTGAGGGTGATACAAATTGGTCTACAAAAGACTGCGACTTTGGTCCAAACCCACCCTTTGAAAAGCATGATAGGCTTGAAAAACAGACTATGCATAGTGAGGCATAAACTTAAACCACATTTGTAACTAGATATCATGAGCAGAGCATGATGGAGGTTTGATGTAGTACTAATTAAGAGTACTATAACCAGATTATTTCAGAAATAGCATTACCTTGACTGTGCTTTTTCAGTGAATTTCTTATTTTATTCTCATTAGAGAATGAGAGGTATTTGTATGACATGAATTATACTTTTAACTATGTTTTTTCCAGTACATTTCTGACACCTTTTGAAAGGAACATTAATAGTTGAATGTAGAACCACCACCTTTGCATTCATGTTCCTGATGGGGTTAACAGCAATCTCTTTGTGCAAGAAGTCTTATTTTTACATTAGAATTATTTTAATGTGGCAGTATCAAGTACAGTCGGTTGTAGATATGGGTATGACAATATCAGTATAGGGGTGCACAGTGAATCATTTATTTAGATAACTGGATAAATACTTAGAATAATTTGCTTTTCACATTACTACGAATATATAATCTATAAAATGTATTTCACTCTTTAAATTAGGATGTGTATTTACCTATCTGGCTATTGTACTCCTTCGTACTGCTCTCAAAGAGAGATGGATATTTTGTCGGCTCATATCATAGGCCATGCAGATTTGCACTACTATTATCACAGTTTAGTTTTTGAAATATAATGCAGCAAGGCACGTGTCATCTTCGCTTAAATTTGTTGTTCATTACAATACGTCACCCAACCGCACACCAATTCTGGATGATTGGGATATTCTGGTGACCAGCTAATTGTGTGACGGGCATTGGTCATACTACCTTTCAAATTAATTAGAGACAAGATCAGAAAATGATAATTAGCATCTTCAGAGAGGCAATAATGGATAGCCCTACTGATACTAAACCCAGTACAAACATAATATCAGATCTGATGGTGCTCTTTCCATAATGAAAATAGATTTGTAAATGAATTGCACTCCTGATGAAGGAAACAGCTTGTGACAATAAGTCTCGAAATGTTGACTTTATAATACCTCAGTTGCAGGAGTCATGAACACAATCTGACGCATTCATGATCTCCTGTACAATTCATGAACAACACTAGAAGTAGACTGTGAGAGGAGTGATACTCCATTGATCAGAGAGACTGACTGCATCTAAAATAGGTGTTTTATCATATAAATTCCAAATAACTATGACTTGTAAAGAGTCTTCCACTGTATGACACATGTTGTGCCACTGGCAGTCACAATAAGTAATTTTTTTATATATCTTTATTAAAATATTTTTTGACTTGTTTGTTTTTGCATAAGTCAGTTTTTGAGTCTTTAATTTGGTTCCCACAGCTAGAGCACCCACTACCATTAAAAAAAACAGCTTGTGGGAATAAACAGAGTTACATTTATGAACTGCCACTTTTTAATTCAACATTCTTAAAGATATGCTTAAAGATATGCTAGTAAAGCTATTATTTTGATAGATAAGGCTTCTTTAAAATGTACACTTCAGATGGGAATTGAGCAGATATTGACTCCTGAGTGTTCACTGACTCTTTTATTAATCAACAATGAGGGCAGGCAGCATTGGCTATTCTTTTGCCCACTATCACATGCATGCAGCACTGTTCATGGAGTACAAAATAGGACCAAACAATGAAATGATTGCATTACAGGTCCCAACCCATGTTGTCTGATTGGTAAATAGTAAATATTAAAGGGCTGTTGTAGTTCAAGCAGGAGGCTTTGCAATTGACACCAAAGCATTGAGAAACTAATCAAAAATGTTTACTGATTCGATTATGTTTTTGTCAGCTTTAACTACATTCCTCAAGATTTTTTTCTGAAGGGTTTGCTAAACCTGTTGATTTCTTGCATATTTTATCACACACCAGCAACTAAAAAACGTTATTTGTGGAACTAAGCAGCTCGGACATATAACACAGGTTCAGGGTCTTTACCAAATGATATAGCACTCGGTACCAGGTCATTAGGCGACATTACGCATATGTTCAAAGAGCCATACATAATGGCATTGTACTTAAATCCCCCTGGATAATCTTGGAAATTGTCTACTTTGAATTATGAGATTAATGGCAATGGCTGAAATCGCAATTGGAGCCATAGTGTTAGTGAATGGGGAAAGGCCGGTTTGTCCAGACTGGACAATATATATTGGGGTGAAGATATTTGACTTTGAACCCTGACAACTATTCTTGTGTGATCTCCAATACCGCATTTGTGCTGAGTGTCATCTGAAGCTCCCAATATACAATACAGGAGCTACAGCTCAATAATATATTCAGATATATATTCGGTTTCTGTTCCAGTTCTGATTATTTCGACCACATGCCTTGACATTCATTCAACAAATTGAAATTATTCATAAATTTCATTCATAATTATAAATGCAAATTGATTTCCCAGCCCCATTTATCTTTATTAGACAATGCTGTTAAAAAATTGTAATATGAATTAAACAAACGCGGTTCAGTGAAAGTAAAACTCGAAAGTAATATTCAAACTCATTTATAATGTAGTACGAGCAGCTTCTGATCTATTACACAAATTGAAGACTGTAACTTATAATTTGCTTTAATAATCTTCGGTAAATGTTCGCAAAAATAGCCATTTAACTAATTTATAAACTCATTAGGGATGGAAATCTAGTGTCAATTAAAATGTTTACTTCCTTCAAAATTACATTCTCCCCTGTTTTATTGACAGCATTGTTTAACGCCCTGAAATGTTGTGCAGTTGTTGCATGTCCTGAAGAGAGACGAGGTCTCTCTATCTCATTTACAGAAGTCTCATGGGTGCTTTTGAACATGTTAGTAATTTGGGAGGTGGAGAAAGATAAATTAATTCAGCAAAATAATTCAAGATATGTTTTCATCGAAGAATATTAATTTTCTGAATGTATTATTATGAAAACTGATACATACGTTATGCATACACTGTAGATAGAAGTTTACAGCTGGTTTAGGACCCATTGATGCAATTGTGACACTTGATTATTAATAGCCACTCTTTATTATTAATTATGCATAATTTCTTTACTATGATTAATGATTAGCCAATTGATTAGAATACAAGCTTACTGTGGTATAAATTAATGCAATGCAAGCATAAATGTACTGCTTCCCTTCTTAAAGGGCAACGATTTTCTGCTAGGTTTATTTATCTTACTGTGCATGAAAGTATGGGTAACAGACTGTCAGAAAGTAGAATAGTCACTGCCGGCTGTAATACAACAAATACGTCACAGAAAAATGTTCGACAAATCAAAGCAAGGAAAAACAGAATTAGAAATAGGATTCTGGATGGCTGAGGTGTGCACCCAGGTCAGGCTGGAACCACCACTCTGCCAGGGTAAGCTAGATACACACTAAAAGATAACCTGTGATCAGCCTATTATAGCTTGGGACAGAGCAGTCAGGTTATCTAAAAAGGCAATGTGTAAAGAATCTGTGCCACCCACACACACAGTAGTACTAAGAATACATGACAAAAATACAACATGAAGTTTTAAAAATACTAGATTATTATATTATAAACAAATGAATTTCAAAATGACAAACATCAAATTTATAGAAGTTGAAATATTGAAAGTTCAGGCCGACCGCGATGAAAAGCTGACTGGCTATCGGACACACACAGGCCCCCTTGACAAGGTGGCACAATCGAGAGGTGGCATACATCTCACCAAGCTGCAGCAGCAGTAATAAGCTGTCCGATGCATCGTTTTCTAAAGGCAAAAGGCTAGTACCGAGGAAATGCGCCATTTTGCTGCCACAAATGGGTTGTTGCGCTGGAACTGATAGATGCAATCAGGAAATACGTTGAAGTCCATGTTGCAAGAATTTGAGGCACTTCCAGTGAGCCAGGCAAAGCAGCAAAGGTAGAGACGTTGATATTCCTGAGTCTCAAGCAACAGGGGGCAAGCCAATAAGCCCTTGGAGATCACCTGGAGTGAACGCAGAGTTTATCTCTCCTGAAGCAGAGCCAGAGAGCAGTAGGCAGCACAGCAACAAAAAGAGAAGCAGACCTTCTAGATTAGCAGTCCAGTTGAGTTCTTTAAGCAGCACAGCACGTCTTCAGGCAGAGCTTCAGTTACAAGTCAAGTAGTGTCTGATTTTAGGGGCTCAGAGACCCAGTACTTATGCCAAAAGTGCCTTTGATGTGGGGGTGATTTCAAAGCAGGTCTCTGAAGTTCACAAGTATCCCTTTCAACCCAGTCTATGGCGGGTAATCAATCCATTGAGGGGGAGAGGACACAGCCTATTCAAGTGAAGTCTAAGCCCCACCCTTCCAGCCTGCCCAGGCAAGGCCATGAGAACGAAGATGTACTCATGCACAGCAATTTTTCCTGTGTTGTGGCTGTCTAGAGGGAATGCACAAAGGGTAGCTGTCACCCATCCAGATGTGTATTGGATACAGGCTGTCAGCCACACAGAGCAGTAAGTGCAGAGAAATGCTCACTTCCTAAACATTTTTTACCAAACATACCGTCTCAACTTGGTTTGCACCCCATTGAAAAGGCCATATATATATGAATTTTAGCTAAGGGGATTCCATCACTGAAGAGACTGCGGGGAAGCATTAAGTGGATTCTACAAGACGATGAGCACATCCACCAAACGTGCATTACAGCAGCAAACCTATTGGACTGTTGGTTTATGTTTCATATTTTTTCCTTTGTTCTTTCGATGTTCAGGGACTCTTTGGCACATATTTATTAGTTACGTTATTCATTATTCAATGCGAAAGAGTTTTTTGCTTAGTTAATTACCAGGGTGGGTTTTGTTAATTCAGGTCCATTTTAGTTGCATCATGGCTCTGGGCAATGTATTCTGGGAACTGCAGTTTCCGGCAGGTTTTGCAATTAGTGAGCAAAATTCTAAGCGCCATGGGTTTCAAGGCTGGGTTTGAGAGAATTCTTACATGATTGGTTGCACGTGGGGGAGGTTTCTGCTTTATAAGTAAGGGATGACTTTCAACGAGAACTGATACGCTATTAGAAAAGAGAGAGAAGCAAGAAGAGGCCAGGCGGCAGGCAGCGACTCACACTAGGTATTTCCGATAAGTTTGAAGTTAAAGGGATACGGCAGTGGGTTTCAGCAAGGGAGTATTATGAGTTATATTGAGTGACTGAGTAATGCCACTAGTTGAGGGTAGCACAATATGTTAGTCATATTTTAATTTCAGTAGTGAGTGTTGTAACCATGAGAGGGTAAAGTGGTTTGAGGTGTGGGAGGGATAAGGATTTGTTTGGTTCATGGAATATGTGTGTCCTAATATACTAAAAATAGGAGGTGTGGGATAATGAGTGTAGATTTAACACAAGGGTTATGTTTTGTTTTATAACATTTTTCAGCAATGAATGGGTGGCTGAGATGTGTTTCTCATTTCGTTACGGAGACCCCTGACAAAGAGCCGGTTAGGCTCGTAATGCATTGGGCATAAACAATTCATTCATCATTTTTGCTGCAAATTTCCATTTTGATATATATCTCAACGTGTTACTGTGAAAAGCCTTTTGAGCACTCAGTGGACATATGAAAAAATTAAATAAAGAAAAAGAAGGAACTTCGCTGTCTCTGTAGTGATATATAGAGCTCCGTAAAGTGATGGCATAAGGAATTGCACATCTTGGGTTTAAATATGTTTATAATATTGCGAAAAAGGATAAGTGGATAATAAGTGAATAGTAAGAGGTATGTTTCCCATATGGCAGTGCGACAGGAGGGTGCGCTAGGTGGTGCCCGAGTTTCTTACTTCCTAAAATTGGCATTTCTAAAATAGTAGTGTTGAATCCAATTACAAAAGTAACATGAAAAAGCTACTTTCTGATCAGGAATTAAAGCTTAACAGTGTATAAAGGTATTGCCAAACCTATCCTAAGAGTGGAGTAAACCTCACTAGTGAAAAACGAAATAGGCTGTTTGTCACTACCAGGACCTGCAAAGCATACCAATAGATGTCCTTCTTTTTATGTACACAGCTCCTTGCTCATAGGTCTACCTAGGGCCTACCTTAGGGTTGCCCTATGTGTTATAGAGGGGGAGTTTCAAGCTTGGCAAAGAGTTTTTAATGCAAAGTCGACAAGACAGTAAACTGCACACACAGAACCTGCAGTTTGAGGCCAAAGACATGGTTATGGGGATTCTATAGTGGGTGGCTCAAGCAGTGCTTCCGTCCCACTAGTAGCATTTAATTTTACATGCTCCTGGCACATGTAGTGAAATTTACTAGGGGCTTATAGGTAAATTCAATATGCCAATTGGGTATGAGCCAATGTTACCATGTCTAGGGTGGAGAGCACCTTGCATTTTAGCACTGGTTAGCAGTGGTAAAGTGCTCGGAGGTCTAAAGCCAACAAAAAGATTAGAAAAAGAGAAGGAGGTAGGAAAAAAATGTTTTGGGTGACCCTTCGGAGAGGGCCATTTTTCAACATTCACTTTAAAAGAATAAAATGTATTTGAGCTTGTAAAGCGCACTGCTACCCGTAGGTTCCCTGGCGCTGTATAACGCTGGGGAACCTGTCCTTGCTTTCCCTTTGAGATGGTCCCTGCTGGGCACCCGCAAGGTGAAGCCAGGCATCCCCGGCATTGATTGGGCCGTTTGTGGAGATTAAGCAAGCTATTGCCCAGAGTTGCAGCGTGGGACCCATGGTTAGAGTGGCACCGAAGGCGAGATTTATCGAGCTCGCTGACATTGGCCCAACACCCTGCCGCGTCGGGAATTGAACCCTGGTCCCGGGCCGACCTCTGCTTCTGGGTCTGCCGCCTCTAACCAGTGAGCCACACTACTCCACTATCATCAAAGTTTGTTCATGTAACCATGTTATAATCTACATGTTGACACAATTATATATTCTGTGACAAAACTCTGTGGAATGGGGGCTGAAATGTCTAACCATATTAGAAGAATCCTGGTTTCAAGAGGAATCTTATTCGAATTCTACTATAAGGGTGCCATTCGAGATGAAGGATACAAAATTTTCTAGCTATCGCGACAAGAATTTTAGATTCTATTAAGGACACGGAGGCGAGGATTATGCTTTCTCATTTCTTTACTGCAACAACAGCAGCCAATGAAAATGAAAGTACACATGTAAAAAATAACATTTCTCATGAGGCTTTGAACCACGCCTCTCTTACAACAACCAATCACAATGTTATCATGTCTATAAATCCTGGAGACACTACTCCGGCCTCCTCTTTCTTTGCGCGAACAGTCAGTAACAGTCTCATCACACTAAAAAGTTTAATACTGCAACGGAAAACAGATCCACCAGAAGTCTCAACGGAGAAATTTTGAACAGCAAAGGAAAACCTCCATCCGGAAGGAGCGGCAGCCAAAAGCACAGGCGGTCTTCAACTCTTGTTGGAGTCGTTCCCTAGAACAGAAAAGGAAGTTTGAGAAAAGTTTCCACCACAACCTAGATCGTTGTAAGGGTGGGCAAAACTGTTAGGCAAAACCACGTAAACAACAACAGTTGCATAACAGTCCCAATGGGTGGGATAATCCTCGCCTCCGTGTCCTTAATAGAATCTAAAATACTTGTCGCGATAGCTAGAAAATTTGTATTCTATGGCAGGACCGGAGGCTTCTGATTATGCTGGTTCAAAGCTCACATTAAAGCTCGTCAATCACAGGATCAGAAACATGAGGAATCGGTTTGTAATAAAACACTTTAAACATTGAATCTGAGGACCAGTCAGCTGCCTTCAGAATGTCCTCCAAGCGGGAACCCAATAAGTAAGCCTTAGAAGCCATCGCACCCCTCGCAGAGTGTGCCCCATAAGCAGAAATATCAATGCTGGCTTCCGACATGATCCACCTAACCCATCTGGCTAAAGTAGCAGCAGCGACTGGCTTGAACGGTTTTTGAATAGATATCAATAACTGCCCCAGAGGATCTGCCATGTGTACACTAGTACGCTCCTCATAACATTTAACACATTGAAGAACACACAGCCTGCCGTTATGAGGAAAGGCAGGATAATCAACTGAACAGGACATGGTCTTAGTACGTCTAGTAATAACAAAGGATACACCTTGGGGTGAAACCATCCTCCCAGCCAAATCCGAGGCTCTGACATCCGAAACCCTCCGACATGAAATAAGGCACAACAGCATAGTAAGCTTGGCAGAAATCTGTTTCAGCGACAAATCACCATTATCGGGCCAGGATTCCAACAAATTCAGAACCTTATTAACACCCCACATGGTGGAATACCTGGGCCGAGGAGGGTTGGCCACACTCACACCTTTAAGCAACTTACATACCAAGGGATGCATCCCCACAGGTTTACCATCTATGTGGTCGTGACCAGCAGAAATAGCAGACCTGAAGTTGTTAACTGACCTGTAAGCCAGGCCAGAAGTCGCGCATTCTGACAAAAAGTTCAGTACCTCTGTTATATTTGATCCCACGGGATCCACCTGTTTTGAAAGGCACCAACCAACCCACTTCTTCCACAAAGCAGAGTATCGTTTTCGGGTGGAAGGAGCCCACGCTTGCTGCATAAAGCTGGAAGCCTCTTGTGAAAGGCCTGCAAGGCGCTCATGTCTCCGGAGAGCGTTCATACCATCAATGACAGTTGGTTCTGCAGGACCAGGGGGTGGCACGATCCCACTGGGTCCTGCAGAAGCGTCGGGAAGACTGGGAGCCGGAAGGGGAGGTCTATTGACAATTCCAACAGTGTGGGAAACCACAACTGAGTCGATCAATAAGGCGTTACCAGCACCACCGTCGCCTCCTGTCGGCGCAGCAATGCCGCTACTCCCGGGATCAGTGCAAACAGTGGAAAAGCATAAGTCCTCTGATGTCCCCAATGGTGAAGGAACGCGTCCGTCCCCAGTGCCATCGGGTCCGGTCTCCAACTGTAAAACAGGGGAAGGTGGGCATTGAGGCGCGAGGCAAACAGGTCTATCCGACATGGGCCTCGTAGTGACATGATCCGGGAAAACAGCAATGGATGGAGTCTCCAATCGCTGGAGTCCCGGAGAAATCGGGAATGCCAATCCGCTACCTGATTGAATTTCCCGGGAAGGTATTCCGCCACCACGGAGATCTTGCGATCCAGGCAGAAGTGCCAGAATTCCTTCGCAATGTGCACCAACATCCGGGACTTCGTCCCGCCCAATCGATTGATGTATCGCACCGCGGAGACATTGTCCATCCGAAGGAGAATACAACAATTGCTCTTCAGCGGTGAGATAGATCTGATGGCAAAGGACCCTGCCAGAAGCTCTAGACAATTGATGTGAAGTGATAGTTCGTCTGCAGACCAACGTCCTCCTGTGGCAAACTCGCCGCAGCGAGCGCCCCAGCCCCACTGGCTGGCGTCGGATTCCACCACCACATCCGGGGCCGTGCCGAAAATAGCTCGGCCGTTCCAGGCCGACATGTGGTCCAGCCACCACTGAAGCTCCTCCCTGGACTCGGGGGAGAGAGGGATCAAATGATCGTAGTGAAAGTTTCTTTGCAGGTAGAAGATCTTGAGCCTCTGCAGGGCTCTGTAATGCAAAGGTCCAGGAAAAATGGCCTGAATCGACGAGGCCAGAAGGCCCACAATTCGTGCCAAAACGCTCAAAGAAATCTTCTCTTTGGCCAGGGTAGCTGTAATCTCTCTCTTGATCGACCTGATCTTTGAAAGGGGAAGGAGAAGCTGGGCCGAGACCGAGTCTATCAGGAAGCCCAGGAATTCCATCTGCCGATCCGGTATCAGCACCGATTTCTTGGTGTTGATCACGAATCCCAGATTCTGCAATAAGGACGTCGTCCACTTCAAATGCGTGAGAAGGAGGGACTGGTCTTGGGCCAGGATCAGCATATCGTCTAGGTAGACAATCAACCGAACTCCCATCTCCCGGAGGCGGGAGACCACCGGCTTGAGCAGTTTGGTGAACACCCAAGGGGCCGAGGACAGTTCGAAAGGAGGTACCTCGTAACGAAACCAACGCCCTTTCCAGGGGAACTGCAAAAACTTTTGATGTGATGGGCAGACTGGGACCGTCAAGTAAGCATCTTTCAGGTCCAATCTGACCATCCAGTCGTTCTCTAAGAGAAGGTCTCGCAACAGATGGATGCCCTCCATCTTGAAATGGCGATACGTGACAAAGGGGTTGAAATCCCTCAGGTTTAACACGAGGCGCTGACCGCCTCCTTTCTTTTGAACAAGAAAGATGTTTCTGCAGAAGCCTCCCGGAAGGAAGGGTCCTACAGCAATGGCCTGTTTTGCCAAAAGCTCGTCCAGTTCTGAGTCTATAAAACTCTGTTCGAGATGGGAAAAAAGGAGAGGACGGGGGGGGGGAGGGCTGAATGGGGCAAGACACCATCTCTATCTCGTAACCCTGGACGGTCCGAAGGACCCACACATCTGAAGTGAGAGCTTCCCAATTCTTGACAAAATGGCGCAATCTTCCCCCTAACGGAAGTAAAGGAAGAGAGAGACTTACCCGAAGATTGGTTATCGAAGTTCTTGTAGCCTCGATTGATTCCTTTGTTATAGCGGCCCCTGAAGCCGTGTGATCGGGACGGGTAAAATCCGGCATGATCCGGTTCTTGTGTGTACCCCCTTCCCCGTCTAGGGGCGTAGCCTCTTTGAGGAGTGGGATTTGAGTAGCGGCCGGTCGAGCGTCCTCTGCCACGCCCGGCCCTACCAGAGACCTGCAGAACACATTTCAGCGAGGTCTGAGACTTGTCCAAGGAAGCAAAAGTGTTCACAAACTTTGCAATATCCTTCACAAAATTGTCCCCAAACAACTGTCCTTCCGCCAAAGGACCCGGTTCCGAGGAAGCCAATTCCAAGTGTTGGGGGTCGATTCGGAGAAGGACGGACTTCCGTCGTTCTGAGGCAAGGGCGCAATTTGCGTTGCCCAGCATACAAATGGCCCTCTGAGCCCAACCCGCCAGAACCTCAGGATGTATGGCGGCACCAGTCTCTTGCGCCTGCAGGGCCAATTCCAGGATCTTGGCCAACGGGCCCGAAAGGTCGAGGACCTTATCTTGGCACGCTCTGAGCGCGCGATCAATCCCTTTCTTCGGGTCTTTTTTATACTTCTTAAGAAAAGTGGTCATGGAGGGGTCTATGTCCGGCGTGAGAGCCACTTTGTGGGGTAAATCAGGGCGTGGGCATTCAGATTTCAGGCGGGAACGAACCTCCTTGTCGAATCCCTTGCGGAGATGAGTCTCCAGATAGGCTGCCACAGCAGGAGGGGGAACCCAGTCGGATGATCTGGGGTGGACAATGTCCGTCGGATCAAATGAAAAGGGGGTGGGAATGACCGGTGAAGTGTGCTTACGCTTTTTAGTGCGTTTGCGAGGAGCGGCATCCGAGGAATCGGTATCGGTGCCAGTATCTGTAGTGGTGATAACCAGGGGGGAATTGGGGGGAGAGGTAACAGGCTTGTTCTGGGACCGGGACTCCTGAGACTTATAAAGTTTGTCGTAAGACTGGGCATGAGGCCAGGATAGGTCAAGAGCCGCCTTCTTAGGGGGGGGGGGTTGAAGGGGATCTTTGCCCGGAGCAGGCATCGGCTTGCCCGGGACTAGCAGATCCAACTTCTTGGCCAAAGGGGAGAGGGCCAAGGAAAGGGCTTTATCCAATTTGGCATTGAGTTTTTTGTCTATGATCTCCTCCATGGAGTCCCCTTCATAGAATTCTTGTTGGCCTTGATAACCATACGCAGCATCCTCCTCTTTGCAGTACTAAGCGTCTGCCAACGCAATCAGGAATCCGAAATTCCAACTCTAATCCCCGCCGGGAAGCAAAGACCAGCCCAAGCAGGGGCGTCGATGGTGGGGGGTGCCAGGCGCAGGAGCCGGAAATACCAGGAAAAGACAAGAGCAAGGTATAGTCCCACTCTAGGACTAACGGAGGAAAATGGATTTCCCACCTGAACCAATGTAAGCTGCCAAAAGCACGGAAATCGCCCACGTCTCCTGGCCCAAGCTGCGTCGATCCCCACTTCAGCCGGGGGCAGAGCGTCGATCTGGCACCTTCGAGAACTGCGCGTGCCAACACGGCGTGCGCGGGCTCCCCGAGACGTACGTAAGGCCTCAACGGCTCCGACGTACGCTCGTCCCCGAGGGGGGGGGCTAAACCCCTCATTAGTGCAGCTAGCCGAAGCGTGCGCCGCGGGCAGGGACGACTGGAAGTCGGGGGAAAGGGTTGGACGGGCCTAAGTGCGCAACACGCGCCACCAAGGGGAAGCGGGGAACGGAGCGAAGCTCCGGCCCCAATCTAAGAGCAAATCGGACAATGTATGAATAAACAGTGCCAAGAGAGCGTGAAGCGATCAATCAAATCATGCAATATACACGAATAATGAAGAAACAATAATCAATGGCACCAAACAATGCAAAAGGCATAAATCACAATTGATAGAGCAAACATGAAAGGAAAGAGCACTTATCTGGGCTGCGGAGCAGCAAAGAAAGAGGAGGCCGGAGTAGTGTCTCCAGGATTTATAGGCATGATAACATTGTGATTGGTTGTTGTAAGAGAGGCGTGGTTCAAAGCCTCATGAGAAATGTTATTTTTTACATGTGTACTTTCATTTTCATTGGCTGCTGTTGTTGCAGTAAAGAAATGAGAAAGCATAATCAGAAGCCTCCGGTCCTGCCATAGAATCATGCATTTAGATCCTTCAGTAACAGCTTGCAATGCATTAACAACATTATTATGTTCATACTAGGTAGCATGATGTATACCAAATGCCCCAAACAATCACTGTAAGAAAAGAAAACAGGAAGTTAGCTGCTGTCCTACAGAATTGAATCAAAACCAATAGCTACAGTCTTCGACCAAGAAGACACCCATTGGCCTGTGCTTCAGATATGGTTTTGATTAGCAATGAGACGGTGATCTCGTGCAACGATAAAACGTTGAGGAAACCACATCTGAGGGGCGAAATTGCAAGGCCAATAGCTGTGCATTAAAGCAACACGTGGGTGAAGGGTGCAAAGAGATCAGATTGCACATATAAGACCGTGAACGAATAAGTATTTCTCTGCTGCCATTAATACGCTGATGCATCTCTGTACCATTGCACGAAGCTCTCACGCCTTTTAAAAAAGTATTTTCTTCTGGCTTTTTGACCTCTGCAAAATTACTGCTCGGCAAATAAAAGCTCCTAGCACATAACAGAGTGTTGTCTGAAGTACAGCTGCGTTGTCCCCAAATTTTAAGACCGTATGAATACAGGATACATATCTGAGAATCGATACATCTTCAAAGAACGATTGCAACCTCTAAATGTGTGGTTATTATCGCACTTTATAGATACACAATCATATTAACCCCTGTGCCACATGCTAAAAATGCCAGATATACCAAGTTCAGAGAAGGGAACAGTGAAGTGCCGTGATCAGCCAGTGCAGTAATCTTCATGTTTATATATAACTCCAGGGAATGGAGTGAAACGAATCATCTCTGTAGATAAAACCGTTACTTCCCATGTTAAAGCTATTAGCCCTGCGCTCTCTAATAAAAGCACAAAGGCCACTCAATAAACCCCGTGATGAAAAGATTGGCTGCAGAGGCGTTTCTATGTGCCTCTCCAATGTCACTTTCTAAAACACAAAGGATAGGAGAGATAGAAAAACAGCCAGACCAATGCAGTGGTGCAAGGAACACTTCTCGGTGTGGGGATGCTCTCAAGGACACCACTTTACTAAAGTAATAGGCATGTCAAAAATCTAGTTGTTCCTCAAAGAGACAGTGTACCAAATGAGCAAACACTCTGAGGACCAGGACTGCATGTGAAGATATTTTTGCAAATATGTGGCTTAAACGGGGAAGTCAACTGACATTTATATGGAGCACATATTCCCACAAAATGGTTGCTTTGTACAATTAACCCACTAGGCATAGCCAGTAAAGAGAAAAATCAAGGGCATATTCACAAGCCCCTCTCGCCATGGTGGCCTCGCCTTATTCACAAGGAAGTGTTAAGCCACTTAACGTGGCTTAACGCTGTCTTGTAAATAGGCCCCCTTTCATGCTGTGTTTAGCGTGAAAGGAGCATGCAGTGGGTGTTGTGGTAGCCGCAACACCCATTGATATTTCTGCTGCTCCATATTCACAAGGGCAACGTAAATAGTAGCTTACGCCAAACTTAAGACCTGGAAACCCTTGGTATTAGGTTGATGATACGAGGAAAATGCAAAATGCCATTATGTTCATGAAGGTGCCCCTTCCTGTACACAAACAAAACCTTTTTTTAAATGCCATTTTGTAACTTACATGTGTGCTGCATGAAGCAGCACACATGTAAGTTACCAATTGGCATTTTAGGTTAGTTTATGTGCAGGAAGGGAAACCTTCCTGTAAATAAACAAACTTCCCTGCTTGCAGACACCCTTGCACTCTGGTGCTAGAATGCCTGCATTCGCGCTAAGTTAGGAAACTTAGCGCCATCGCATGGGAAACGCAAGGCTGCACCATATCCCTGTGAATATGGTGCAGCCTTGCTTTTCCGAAGTGGCGAAGAGAGGCATTAAGCAAACAAGGCTAACGCCTCTCTACGCCACTTCCATGTGAATATCCTCCTCTGAGGAAGAGCAAAGCCAATGTAAAAATATAAAATGAGTAAGGTGAGCTCATGTTGACTGCTGGCGGTGTGCTCATCCTCTTTGTGTATTAATCCACCACATTACTCAAACCTCCACACCGGCATGGCATATCCACATAATTAATTGTTTGTGACTGAGAGGAGACAAGCTGGCTTGGAAAGGATATTCTTCCAATCTACACTCTTTGAAGTAAAGTAGCTTAGAAGTAGAGGGAGGGGAATCTCTTGCCTTTGCAACAGACAGTGTGGAAACAAATTTGAATATCTTTTTGATAGATGTATAAAACTTTCCGACTCCACAATCTGGTCCATCTGCCTCTGCAACCTTAAAAATCATTTAAGAATCCTTGTTGCAGGATTCTTCTGCAGTTGCATAACGTTTACATGTTTTATAGAAATGTATTTTTCCCAGTTTGTGTATTTTCAGAACTCAACTCTTGCTGAAATAGTGAGCAACAGTCGAAGTAGGGACTGCAGTTAACACTGTATGAGAAGCAGTGGGAATAAAAAATAGTGTGCTATTGTAAATTTCGATAACAAACTACATCTGCATCCCTCTCAGTTAGGGTTTAGAGCACACCACTCGACGGAATCAGCACTCCTCTTTTCTACTGAGCTATTGAGGAGTAGAGTAGATGAGGGGAAGACAGCTCCTTCTATTAGACCTGAGCGCGGCATTTGACACCGTCTCCCATCCTATGCTGCTCTCTCGTCTTGAGGAGGCGGGCATTGAGGGTCCGGCTCATGAGTGGATGTGTTCATTTTTGTCGAATAGACAATTTCAGATCTACTGTCCCCCGTTCGAATCCGAGGTACGCTCGCTCAGATATGGGGTGCCTCAGGGCTCAATTTTGAGCCCAACTTTGTTCAATCTTTATATGGCACCCCTGGCCAAGCTGGTAGTGACGTACGGGGTTGAGATAGTGTCATATGCTGATGACACCCAGCTGATAGTGACTCTGCCTCAGCCCCCGGAAGAGGCCTCAGCCAATTTCTCGGCATGCCTGAGCGGAGTAGCCGGATGGATGAACACCAATTGCTTGCGTCTCAATGCTAATAAAACTGAACTTTTGGTGGTGGGGAAATCTCCATCCATCTGGTCAAAGGCATGGTGGCCTAGGGAACTTGGCACCATTCCAAAATCATTAGATCAGGTTAAAAATTTAGGGGTCAGACTGGACGAGACTCTATCCTTCGAACACCACACTAAAGGGATAGCAGGGAAATGCTATGGGATCCTTAAGGTCCTTCGCAAAACCTTGGACTCGCTTCCTGCAAACAGCAGGAAAACTTTAATCCATACTCTGGTGACGCCCCACCTTGACTATAGTAACGCCCTGTACTTAGGTCTGAGTAGCAAAGGTTTGCATAGGCTACAGTGTGTTCAAAACGCGGCAGCGAGACTAGCTCTCAATCTCCCAGGAAGATCATCTGGGAAACAAGCTCTAGCCCAACTTCACTGGCTCCCTATACGGGAACGTATTATCTTCAAAAGCATGTGTATGACTCACCGCATTGCTTATGAGAGAGGGCCCGCCTATCTGCAAACGCTACTCACCAAATATCATCCCAATCGTTCTTTACGATCTCAGGGCCGTATGCTCTTTCAGGTACCCAGAATCCAACAGGTACCTATGGGGGGACGGTCTTTTAGATATTTGGCTGGCTAGTAAACAATGGAATGACCTCCCCATTGAGCTCCGGATGAAGCCATCAGAAGCACGATTCAGGCATAGCTTGAAAACCCACCTCTTTCCCAAATCCTGAATTTCTTTTGCTCTCTTCCTAGTAATCTTCTTGTCTTTGGGGTTCAGTGCTGGTGATCAGTTTTAAAGCGCGGGGACACACTGTACCTAGGGTCACCAGCGCTATATAAAAGGTGTTTATTATTAATATTATAAACAAACAAACAAACAAAGGTCTGTTGTGCCAGGCAAATACCGAAAGCACAAGTACTGTGTAAAGTTTGCCATTTAAATAATTTCCACTACTACTGCTCTGCTCACACTCCCCACCACACCCCACCCACCTCTTAAAACACACCTTGAACATTGAAACTAGGAGTCTTGGAATATTGGAAAAAGACAAAGAGTATCTCAAATATTTCCACAAGTGTGTGTGCTTTTTTTCTTACCACCGTTACAAAATTTAAATGAAATAGCTGATCATAGGTTTTTGCCACAAATATTCCCAAATATCGAGTAGTTCGCTGTGAACTAGCTTGCTGCTATAAACTGATAGGCAGATTCCCCACTGAAACATTCAATAAAAGTATCTCCGTCTTACTCTCATTGATCTTATAGCCCCTGTATTGGTAAGTGCTTTAATAAAGCCAAACGCTCTTTGTATGTTAACTTCATCTGGGTTTACTTACAGAATAATATCATCTGCAATTTTTTTTATATTGGGCATACTTACTATGGGTGGATGAATATCTTCATGTTCCCAATCTTCACAGAAAGTGACTCAATAAAAAGAGTGAATCAAATAGGAGAGATAGGGCATCCTTGCTGAGTCCCTCTGGGAACTCTAACTCTTGAATTAATAACTATTGTGGCCTGTGCTCCCTGATAACGTTCCCTGACCGTTGTTTTAAACTACAATGGAAATCCAAATCGCTGCAAACTATATAACAGGGCATTTAAATAAATCAAACTCCTTCTCGCCGTCCAACATTATTAAGCAATCAATCAATCATTAATCAGAGTACTTCTAAAGCGCGCTACTTACCCATGAGGGTCGCAAGGTGCTGAGGGGAGGGGTTGCTGCTACTGCTCAAAGAGCCAGGTCTTGAGGAGTCTTCTGAAGGCGAGTAGGTCTTGGATCTGCCGTTTGTGGGTAGGGAGGGTGTTCCAGGTCTTGGCGGTGAGGTAGGAGAAAGATCTGCCGCTGGAGGTCGTTCGTTGGATGCAGGGGACAGTGGCGAGGGCGAGGTTGGCGGAGCGGAGCTTGCGGGCGGGGGTAGGGGGTTGGGAGCTGAGTCTGCTGTTCAGGTAAGCTGGTCCGGTGTTGTGGAGTGCTTTGTGTGCGTGGGTGAGGAGCTTGAAGGTGATCCTCTTGTCAACGGGGAGCCAGTGTAGGTCAGTCGGGCGGAGGCGTTTTGGATGCGTTGTAGTCGTCGTAGGTGTTTGGCTGTGATTCCAGCGTAGAGTGCGTTGCCGTAGTCCAGTCTGCTGTTGACGAGGGCCTGTGTCACCGTTCCTCTTGTTTTGGTTAGATCCTCTTGTAGATCCTGCGGAACATGTGGAGGGTGTTGTAGCAGGAGGAGGAGATGGCGTAGACCTGCTTAGACATGGAGACGGAGGAGTCGAGGATGAATCCTAGATTGCGTGCATGGTCGGTGGATGTTGGTGCTGTTCCCAGTGTGGTCGGCCACCAGGAGTCGTCCCAGGCTGAGGGGGTGGGTCCGAGGTTGAGGACCTCCGTCTTGTCTGAGTTCAGCTTCAGACTGCTGCTCCTCATCCAATCAGCAATGGCCTTCATTCCCTCATGAATGTTGTTTTTGGCGGTGTGTGGGTCCTTGGTGAGGGAGAGGATGAGCTGGGTGTCGTCAGCGTAGGAGATGATGTTGAGGTCGTGATGGCGGACCACTTGGGCAAGGGGGGCAATATAGATGTTGAACAGCATTGGGCTGAGGGATGAGCCCTGGGGGACGCTGCAGATGATGTCGATCGGAAGTGTGGGAGGCGGATGCTCTGGGTTCTGCTGGAGAGGAAGGACGTGGTCCAGTCAAGAGCCTTCTCTTGGATTCCGGCTTCTAGGAAGCGTGTCTTTAGAGTGCGTGTGCAGATCCTGTCGAAGGCGGCTGACAGGTCCAGGAGGGTGAGGGCTGATGTTACGCCGTTGTCTACTTGGCGCCTGATGTTGTCTGTGGAGGCGATGAGGGCTGTCTCGGTGCTGTGGTTTTGTCTGAATCCAGACTGGGACGTGTCAAAGATATTGTTGTCTTCGGGGTGGCAGGCCAGTTGCATGTTGACGATTTTCTCAATGACCTTTGCCGGGAACGGGAGCAGGGAGATGGGCCCTGAAGTTCTTGAGGTCCTTAGGGTCCGCGTTGGGCTTCTTGAGGAGGGCGTTGATTTCGGCGCGCTTCCAGCTTTCCGGGAATGTTGCTGTTTCGAAGGAGATGTTGATGACCTTCCGTAGTTGGGGTGCGATGACTGCGTCTGCTGCAGCATTCTTATTACACAAGAAAAAATCAACTGCCTGAAATAAAAATGTGAGTATTTGACCTCATTAATCTTTTGGCTACAAATCCACTCTGGTCCTCGTGTATTAATAGCCGAACAGCAGGGGTAATCCTATCTGACCTGGAATTCGTCAATAATTTTAAATCTGAATTTAACAAAACTTGTAGAGCATTTGTCTTTTTTTTTTTTTTAAACCTCATTATTGCCGATTCTTTAGAGGTTGAGGGGATCTCTTCTCCTTCCAATATCCCATTAAATAACACCACTAAAATAGGTACTAAATCCTTTAAAAAAGTCTTATAAAAATCAGTAGGGAAATCATCATTCCCCCAGGCCTTTCCATTTGGAATTTATTTTTTGCATTGCTTGTTTTTCCTTCGAGACTGGTATCTTAGCTACAATTGCCTCCTGATGGGTTGTTGACAACCTAGGTGGGTGAATGGAGCTATGGTATTGCTCGATATCAAAAGCTGTAACTGAATATTTATTCTCATATAATATACTATAATGCTGAATGAATATCTGCACAACAGCCTCTTCCTGAGAGACTAGTGAATCGGTCTCATGGTCCTCAGTTTGCCTGATGACTTGCTTATCCGGTGTTCCAGGCAAAGTGTATTCCTATTTGTGATTTTTTTTAATACATTTATTATTCATATGCCCTAGAGCTATTTATTCCCTTCAGCACGTTCTAACTTTTGTTTAGCAAAATCAAGTCTCCCTGCTGTAATACAGACCTCTGTGACTACATTCACTGCTGATTGTAATTCCTTTAATCGTGCCTCCAGCTGTTTATTCTGACTAGCCGTATATGAAATGGCTTTTAAAAGCCCCCCAAACTGCAAAGCCTGATGCCGTATTACAGTTCACCCAAAATAATTCTCACATGAATTCCTTCATATCTAATACCCACTCCTGATTAGTTAGCAAAGGCCTCTAGGGCTCTCCTTAACACCAGCATCTTCTCAATAGAGATCAGAATTGCATAGTGACCCGAAAAGGCATTTGGCTAGCAATCCAAACCCCTCCTCAGTGCTTGAGACACCCAAAAATAATCCACCCAGGAAGTTGTTTTAAGGCGCTGGGTAAAACAGGTGTACTGGGCTACTCCAGGGTGTTGCTCCCGACAAAGATCTATTAATTGAAAATCAGATACAATAGTAGTAAAGATTTTCTTATTTTAAGGTTTAGGTAGTTTTTTTGCACGATTTGATGCATCAAAGGAAAGGTTCTGGATAATATTAGTCTCTTCCTACTAAATAGGATGTAATATCTGTCCCAATGGATTCACACGCCAAACCATGCATAAAATGTTCCCCTCAGTACTTTAGCAATGCTTTCGTTGCTGTTGGTAGGAGGAGGGTAATTGGCTTCATGCATTCAATACATTCCCTACCTTCCAAAAGAGTCAAGAAAAGAATGCAAACTGATTTAACAACTTTTTTATATCTAAAATGTTTTGGTATCAATCTTGGTTCTGTACATTACAGGAGTTCCATCTGCCTAAATGGTACTAATATTTCCAAACTCAAAGGAATTAAAGGTCAGACATCAGGGCTTTGATCAAGCGTCTGAATGCAGACCCTTTTTGCAGATGTCTAAACAACACATATTGTCTAACAAAAAAAACCAAAACACTAGCAATGAACAAATCGAGAGGAGGATCAATCATCTCAGCCTGAACAAGTGTCTCGTGGTTGGGGAGAGCATGTGTCAATGGCTTTACTGAATTATTCAGAAGTGTTTCCCTGGCAACAGACAACTATGAACGTACACAGTCAGGCCATACAGATAAAGGAAAATATTTAGCAGTGGAATGCAAAACAGTAATTATAAGTGTCAGTCACTGCTTTGGTGATTCATATATTTTAGTCCACACATATGAATCAGCCGGTCGTAGGGGGAGGGGCTCTGTTTAGCTTTCCGGATAAGATTAAATAAATGTATAGATGTTTGGCTCTGATTGGATAGTAAGTGAAAGCTGTAACAACAAACCACGAAAGTCGGTATGAACAAGCTGCTTTTTGTGTGGATTCCAATGCAGTACACAAACTGATTTTTGTGTGGTTTTAATCAATGTAGTTTTTTTCCCACAGGGAGTGTGCCATCTAATTATTTATACATTTGAGGCACACTTAAATGCCTATGCCGTCTAAAAATCAGCAATGTTAGACAATGTGTAAACGGTATCATTGTGTATGTATTTATGTTAAATGCCTGTGGAGCCTGGCACAATAGGTAGGGAATGACTCCAATAAGAGTATGGCACGCACAAACTAAATACAAAAAAATATTATAAATTCCAGTGCTAATATGCACGATTATGGGAAACATGACAAACACCTAGACACATAGTTTATAATTAGTCAAGGAGAACTTATGTTATATAGAAACGTGTACAATATTCTAATCTTTCTTAAAACACAAATGCCTGTCAACCGGTAGGTCACTAGTGCAGTGACGCAATCCTGGGCATGATTCTCAAATTATTAATGCCTTAAAATAGTAAGTAACCAATAATTGGTGAATAGTTTAGTATTTTAGTCACGTTTCAGATTAGATATGCATTCTGGAAATAAGTCAAATGATGGAAAAAGTAGTGAAAATTAACATTTCTTATTTATGTTAAAATTTCTGAAGACATAGAATAGGGTATATAGCAGTGGCCCTTCTTTTACCCACTATAGAAGACACATTAGAAACTATTGTTCCTCCCTTGCTAGTTTATTGCTCTTAAACAAGTTGATGTAAAATGTTCAATTAGACTTTCACAGCTTTTATTTTGCTCATGATTTGTGGCCATGAGTAGATATGGAAATATTTAAACTTACAGGGTTTAGTGGGTCTTTTAAAAGCTGACAGACAGATACCACTTCAGATAGACCAATATTATGGTAACTGAATAGTAGTAGTTTCTTTCATTTTTCAGCTTATGCAGTGATCTGATCAATGCCTCTTAGCAAATTCCAGTATGAGCATGACTTTACTTAGTGGTTTACTCTAAAACTTATTAAACACCTTAAAAAAAAAAGTAAAACATAGCCTTCAGAAATGTGTTTTACAGTAAAACACGTATAAAGCGATACTAAAAAAACTAAGGACAAATAACTAATAGATCAAAATTAATTATGTTGGAAACTTCCTCTTTTGACCCTTGGAGGGAGGTCCATACACTTTTAATTTGAAGAAATACATGTTCACACACTACAGCTGACTGCCAAGAGAGCTGCCATTTACATACGAGGAATTTGAGAGAAGCAAATTTAGTTGTCATCAATGACTCAAAACGAAGAGGGACACCACTGTCTACTGGTAAGAATGTTCATGGAAATGGTGTGGTTTAGGGGTATGGGATAATTTAACAAGATGTGGAATAGTTGAAGGAGGTGGAGGAATTGGTTCACCAGAAGACATTGGGTGGACTTTGGGACAGTGTGAGTGCTTTGAGTGGGGTCAAGTGGCGGAATGAGGTCATAGGTTGGAATGGAGGTACAAGGAGAAATAGGGGCAGGTGTGCTGGAAGCAATTGTGTCACAAGAGGTATTAGACTTTCCTGTGTCGCAGACAGGGCAGAGAGCACATCTTCCAGGATCTTAACCAGTTTAGACAGTTGCTGAGTTAGATTTGCTTTTATACACTTGGAAATTGTGGCTCGTCATCCTGTGATTCTGGGCAAGTCACTTAATCTCCCTATGCCTATAAACAATGCATGTGTTTGTGTTGTAATTGTGTAGTGTGACTGGTGCGCATGTGAAACATTTCAATCCCTTCAGGTCAAGTTGGAGCTATAATTTAAAAAACTACAGAAGAATGCACTAGGAGGTTAAAACTAAAAACAAAGTCTTAACGTAAGGAAAGAGAATAGATACCCACTTACTTTCTGATTTGTACAGAGTGAAACCAGAAAATCTGGATAAAATCTTGGCTTCCATGCCAACATTGTGTGATCTTAGGCAAATATTTAATTTGACTAAGGGAGGTTCTGGATTGCCATTTCCTAGGGGATGCTACCAGGCCATATTTGATGGGCTTCTCAGAATCTATACTAAAGCAAATAGAGGATTGCATTTCCAAGGGATAACAGCCTTCACCTTTGGGCTGCTTCCTCTGTTCCATATCCCAGGTTGCCTATTTCAAAGCGGAATACTCTTCTAAAACTGTTTCCATTGATTCAAGGCTGAAAATGAATGATTTTGAGATAAAATAAAGTGCCACAAAAATGCAGCTAAATTGCCATATTTGTGCCGCTACATTTCCATATTTGTGCTGCTAAATTTGCTAATCCATGCCGCTATATCCTGGTGGGTCTGAGCAATGAGCGTTTTGCTATGACAGGTACATATTTTAGTAGTATTGAGCTTTCTTATTGGGTCAGCTCTTCATAAGAGAGTTTCTCCCGTCAAAATGTTCTCCTGCTCTTTCACTGTGTCAATAATTTCAAGACACTGGTGATGTAGAAGAGAGCAGACTTGTGTATTTATTTAAACTGAATTCAACCGCATGACCAGGGGATTATCTTGCAGGAATCATGTTTGCAAATTTTTTCCCAATCTACCATTTAGTCAACTTTTTCTATCCGATAGCTCAGGGCTATTTTTCAAATTAACTGGCTCTACAAGTTTGCTTACCTCCATCACCAATCACATTCATGAAGCATCCTTTGTTTGACCCTTAGCCTAACCTCAGATAGACGAGGGACTTGTGTATGTGTGCACGACCACAGCCAGTATTAATTCAAGATTAAAATGCACAAATGAAGAATGTGTGCATAATTTACTAATGCTATTTCCCTCTGCCCGGCTCTAATGTGCTCAAATCACCACATTTGCATTCACAAGCGTTGGTAACTAAACGGAGCATCCAGAGAAGTTATAGCTGATTTCACACTTTATGTGGGTGTCAATCTTACGCTCATGTTGCTTTTTGAATTGTGCAGTTAGGCAGTGTGTCCTCAGATTAGCTATCAATAATGTACACCCATTTTATTTTATGACGCTGCTCTGTTGTAAACTAGAGGTTGAATAAATTCCGTTAAGAATACATAATATTGTTCATCTAGTAGAGTGTCTCATTATAATATTTTTATCAGCATTCGGATTTAGCGCCGGATTTTCTAAAAACTTCAGTGTCCTTGAGTGACACATTTTTTGCTGATCTTGTTAGGTTGAGCCTAGCATCAGTTTGCACGCGCAGCTTGCTCTGCGGGGCATGCTGTAATATAGTATGCACTGTAAGCTCCGCCCGCTCTCCACCCATATTTGTCATTGGCTTGTGTCATTGTCCTTCGTAAATGCTGGCTTTTGATTTGTAAATAGGCTTGTTAGTCCCTAATTCGTATCGCCTTGTCTGAATTTGTTAACTCCCATAACGACTGGACCTTTTACTAGTGGTGTTACACGGTCTGCTTTATAAGTTGGTGAGCACTATTTGCTTTAGTGCAATTCTCCTATTCCACTCATGGCATCGCAGTACCCGCCCGCTGTTATATTATTAATGTATTTATTAACTTTACAGAGCGTTCTGCTTCAACTATACTACCCGCACGTATTTATTTAATTTACTGCACGGTCTGCTTTCAAGCGGCCACGTGACTTCAGTTTTCATATATATATTTTACGTTGTGGCTAGCTTTCAAGAAACAACATGCCTTTATTTTCGTCTGAACTTGTAGTTTTTGCCTATTTATTTTGCAAGCATGATGCACTTTTATTATAGCAGCTGAGCTCCTTATTTTTCCCTGCAGAAGCAGCCAATGGCAGCCCCATGCCTTTTTTTCAACAACAACTCCCCCCCCAATAGCCGTTGCAACCGGAAGAAGGTATCTCTGGGGCAACCAGCAACTGTGAGCACTCAGGTTTGGAGTCAGATTTCACTTCTATGGGTAAGTAGAAATGCTTGTAGTACAATGCAATAGGTCTCACATTTACACGAGATTCAAGTATTGACACTGTGAATGACAATGCATTTTAAGTTTTGGTTTTTAAAGATAAATAAGAGGCATTGTCAATTACAATGCCAGTAGCTTAAAGTCATGAAAATGCAAGACCTATTGCATTGCAAAAGCTTGTTTCTTTTAACCTTAGGACTCTGCACGCTGTACCACTGCTAAAAATGCTAAAGTGCATATGTTCACTTTGTAAAGAAACAGTAATATTGGCTCTTTCCCAGTTACCATAGTTAATGTACTTATTAATCCTGAGTAAAGAGGTACTACATGTACACAGGGCCTGTAAATTAAATACTACTAGTGGGTCTACAGCACTGACTGTGGCATCCACTTAAGTAGCCATTTAAACATGCCTCAGTCCTGCCTTTGCTGCCTGTTTGTGCAATTTAAACTGCCATTACGACCTGGCAAAATAAACCTTTTGCCAGGACCAAACCTTCTTTGTTACATGTAAGTCACCACTAGGGTAGGCCCGGGGCAGCCCAGAGGGCAGGGTGCAATGTAGTTTATCTAAGAGTGGGCAGAATTTGTGTAGTCGCGCTATGCAAAGCTCTGCGAAACAGTAATAAATCTCCACGAGGATGCATAGTTCTGCGAGCACGCAGAATTGCTTGTTCTGCCTGTTCGCAATGCTTGTTTTCTGTTAGCGAACGCTGTTTGGGTGCTCTGGGGGAAATATCTTGCGAACGCTCATTTTGAAAGCGTGAACAGGCAAAAAATGCTGCAAAGCCGCGTTTCGCGAAATTTTTGGCAATTCCATGTTATCCACGGAGCGAGAAATTAGCCAAATTCCGTAAATTTCGCGAGCGGAACAGAATTTACCACCCAGGCCTAATTTTAACAGTAGAACATATGCTTTTTAGTTGTACATGTCCTGGTAGTGAAAAACAAATGTAAGAGTTTTTCAAGGCCTACTTCTCCCACAGTTTAATATTGGACTTAGTTTATTACATTTTATTTAACTGTGTAGACCTGGCATCTTTGGTGTGCTTTCCCCCTATCTTTTTCCCTCTACCTCCTGTATTTTTGATGCTGTGCTGGATTTCATTTTTGGTGGTTTAGATGTTTTGGGCACTTTGCCACTGCTGTTCAGTGTCAAAGTGCAAATGCTCCCTGTGTAAATTGTTATTGTGATTCATTATCCATGATTGGCATATTTGTGTAACCAAGAAGTCCCTAGTAAGGTGCACTGAGTGTGCCAGGGCTGGTGATAACTAATGCTACTCGTGGGCCTACAGCACTGATTTTGCCACCCACACGAGTAACCCTACAATGGAGTCTCAGGCCTGCCACCACAGTGCCTGTGTGCAGTCTGTGAACTGCCATGTCCTCCTGGCCAGGTCTAACCCTTCCCTTTCTGTACACATTGGTCACCTCTATGGAAGGCCCAAGGTACCCCCTTGGGCAGGGTGCAGTGTATGTGAAAGGTAGAGCATGTACTTCCACAGGTGACAAGCTCTGGTAGTGAATTACAGCCATTTTCGTTTTTCACTATTGTAAGGGTATCTTGCCCCCTAGGCTATCATGGGGAATGCTGGATACAGTGGCTACCAGCATATCTTCCCATAGGAGCAAGATAGGACACAAAAGTCTGGTATCCCTGAACTCAGAATTCAATAACACATCTTTTAGGAAAGGTTATTTTTAAATCCTGTGTTTGAGAACAGCACTTTTAGAAAGTTGCTGTTCTCTTGTCTGACCTTTCTGTGTGCCTTGGCCTGTTTGTGAATTGACTGTCTCGTTTGAGAGTGACAGAGGCTGGGAGCCCCCAGGAGGCTCCATTGCCGGGTAAATTAACACCGTTTCGATGGCAAGAAACATGTCTTTAGTGATCATTTAATAAAATTATTACCTCTGATACACTACTGACTATTTTAATACCCTCACCACTCACTAGTCTAAATTGCACTCAACACGCCCTGAACTCACTATCCCGCTCCGCAGTAATCCTGGCGTTGCAGCACACCAAAGAGACACTAGGTCTCTTTGGTGGGGCCCGATAATGAAGCATGTCATCACTAGGTGGTGAGTGAGGGCTTTCTTCAACATCCCAGTGTGGTTTTTTTCTGTGCTCCCGAGAACGGCTTAGCCTTTCCTGTAGACACTCTTTTTTTGATTATTGATTATTGACCGGGGAACAAGAGTGTCAATCTACTCTCCCTACCTCTCTCCTTGATACACATTGAATAGGGTTGTGCCTGCCATCCACAATGCTGGCTCCACCTTCTGCTGGCCGGCTGACGACCCTGCCCCTCTCCCTGAAAGGAAAGGAGGCCAGGAAAACAAAGTGCTCAAGAAACACCCAGAACTGGTTCAGACCGGGCTCAGAGCCCTCCTGCACAAAGGGATCAAAGACTTTTAGGGGTATAAGTACAGGACTACAGAACATTAGAACATCCTGGAATCAAGAAGGAACCTATGCCAAGGAGAAAGCTGAAACTGAAGAAGAAAGACTGTCCTGCTGTTGCTCTGCTGGACTGACCTGCTGTTGCTTTGCTGCCAAGGAGAGGGGAGGAACTTTGCTTTTGGTGCTGTGTCCCCTTGCTTGAAGGAATCTCCAAGGGCCTGAGAATAACTGGCTCCCTGTTAAGAAGTCCCAGGAACAAAAGGACTTCACCCCCAGCTTCCCTGATCTCTGCTGAGAGAGGTCTGTCCTTCCTAGAGTGCTTGGGCCAATTGTGGCGCCTCTGGAAGTTGTACCTGTGTTGGGAAGCTGGAAACCAAGCTTTTAAAGACTTTCTGCAAGTTTTGTCGCATCGCTCGCTTGCGGAGCGCATCCCCGACAGTGCGAAGAAATTCCTGCCGCTACGAAGGCCGAGATCGTCGCAGCGCCTATTGCCGCTGCCAGAGTCATCGCATCCTTCGTTTTCGGGATGCACCAGACCGGTGCGTGAAGATTACCATCACTGCGTGTGTCGTCGCAAGGACTGTTGTCACTGGGTGAGATCGTCGCACCGCTTGCTTGTGGACCACATCACGTACCTGGGAGTATCGTCGCAGAGCCATCGCATCAAGGAGCTGTGACAGGAAGATCACCGCTGGTCCGCGCATCGTCGCCCCGGAGATCGTTGCAACTCCAAAGATCATTGCATCGTGCCTTTGCAAGCTTCTTTCACTACGGAACCTCCGCACCGAAATCCATACAAGGTATTGCATCCCTCCCTATACAGACCCAGGGTCATCGCTTGTTTTCTACGGCACCAGTTTTTGTTTTGGAACTTTGTCGCATTTAAAGGTACTGTTGGCTAAACGTGACGCAACTGTGAACTTTTCACGCAACTGTGGATTATTTTATCGCAACTTTAAGAACTCTTTTGCAACCATATTCTTGAACAGTGTATGTTGGAGTTTTGTCGTTTTGGTCTTGTGTAGTTTAGATTAAATACCTTTATTTTTCTAAACTGTTGTGGAGTCAGTTTGTGGTGTTTTCACTGTGTTACTGTGAGTGTTGGTACAAATACTTTACATATTGCCTTTGATAAGCCTTGCCTGCTTGTGCCGAGCTACCCAGAGGGTGAGCAGAGGTTATCTAAGAGTGTTTCCTCCTTACCCTGACTAGAAGCAAAGGTCCCTATTTGGAAAGTGGTACCTACCTCTGCCAACTAGACAGCCCCAGTTCTAACAAAGTGTAATTTCCAAAATCGGATAAGTCGTTAGCAGAATGTAAGAGTGAGGCAAGCAGCAGTCGTAGCAGTCCTGGCTGGCTGTGAGCTATGGCCAATAGGCTGTCAACCCACCGGGCGAAGGGAGAGAAGATGGAATGAGGCAAAGGGTGCTCCCCCAGTCTGCCACAGATTCTGGACATGACCAGCACCTGGTGAATACCTGACCGCTACTGCCACAACCACTTCTCTTTCCCTCTCACACTGCATTGGCTCTTACCAGAAAAGTGCAGTTGCCTCGCCGAGTCCTGGATTGCCTGGAGATCCAGAAGTGCTTGGTGATGCTGCTAGCACCGTCCCTAGGGTTGATGCTAGTGACGTTGGCCAGTGGGCTAGTCAAAGAAGGCTGGGAGCTGAGCTGCAGTCTTAGATGTCACAGGGGAGGTAATAGCAGCAAGGTGAAGTGGTGTAGATGAGTGGGGCACAACAGACTCACCCACAAGGCGCATTTGGATCTAACTGTGCCACTTCTGCATGGCTGCACTTGCTCCACTGTAAATAACACTCCGGTCCCGTGCCTTGATGCTCAGTATTCCATAAGTAATACAGGAGGTGGGCCAAGGCGTGGGTGGACCGCTGCAGGGATCCGTACTGCCAAGGGCCACAAGACCGATGTTTCCCTTTCCCTACTATTGGGATGCCGGGGACCATTATGCACAGCCGGTACCCTGGCAGACACAAACGGATAGTATCCCAGCTTTTTACCCCAGGCTCCGACTGCTCCACAGCTCCACAGCTCCACTGCCGCCCTGCCTGTTCCGCCCTCAGTGACGTCACTTCCATATCCGTATACACTCAATCAATTTATTACTTGTGGTGAACTTACATCCACTCCAAATAATATTTTATTTGCTCAGACCTAAAAATTATTTTGAATTTGCTATTTGCAAAAACACATAACTAATTCTTGTTACTGGATATCAAATGTTCTTTGATAAGGAATGTAACTGACATAAGTATAACTTGCACTGCTTTGATGCACAGCTTTGATGATCTCACATAGTACATCACTGATGATGACTGAAATCTTTGTCCATGCAAATTATATTCATGTCAGCTATGTATATTCCACTTTATTTTTATTTTTAAATGGTAGTGCTTTTTTGTTTATATTACTAACCTTCCTGACATCCAACTTCACTAACTTGACTTTAACCTTCGTATTTACATTGAAAAATATATATATATATCAAAACAATATCCTTTCAGGCTTTGAGTGCTGCTTAAAGGATGCAAAAAAGAAGCAGTGAACTCTGGTGAGGTCCCAGGTTTATGTGTAGAGCAACCACTATATAGAGCACCCAACTACACCAGCAACAGTTAGAATCTGCTCACCTTAAACGTCTGTTTTTCTAGTAAGTTTACAAGCATAGTATATGCGAAATTCCATCTATACAGAGCTAGAACGGGACAAAGGGCCCTTTCTTTACAAGTTTGGCAGTGTTGCAGCGGGCTGTCATGCCAGCTACCCACTGCAACAATGCCAAACCCAAAGGCAGACCACCACCCGGATTCTGCATGGAATCCAGGTTGGACAATCCTGCTTTGGCTGTGCCTGGCCCCACAGAAAGAGCTGCATACCCCCAGTACTGGGTCTGGATCCAGGGCAGGAATAGCAGGGCCCTTGTGCACTCTCTCTTTGCAATCTTCCCCACTTCAAAGGCACAACTGAGTATAAATAGTAGGACCCTGACACCACCAACTCAGTACACTTTTGGACCTGAGGAAACTCTCCCAAGAAGAAAGACTGCCGTGCTTTTGAAAGGACTGTCACTCTGTTGGACTTCTGCTATGCTGTACCTACCCCGATGCCTGCTGCCCTATTTTCCTGGTAGTGAGAAGGACTGTACCTGTATCTCTACGTCCACAGAGCAACGTGACTCAAAGGGCTTGCCTCCTGTTTTGAAGTCTCAGGTATATCGGAGACTTCATTGAACCCTACCTACAGCCTCCAGATTCTGGCAATAACCCTGCCCTGCCACGTGGTGCATTCCAGTCCCGGGCTCTTGGAAGTGGGTTTTCTGTATGTTTTCTGCAAAGTCCATGCCTCATTATCCTACGTTGGTTGGAACCAACACATCTTGCCCCGACGCCAACGCATCACCACTTCAATGGATCTGAGGACATCTCATCAGTGGCTGCACGGCTCAATGAGGACAACATTGCCTTTATCACCAGGTGCTTGACAACGTCATATCTCCCAATTGCGTGACTCTGAACTGAGCCATTGCCTACAATCCTACGGATCGACAGAGATGTATCACCTGCGAGCACTCCTCGCATCGTGCTCCTCAACATCGATGCATCCTCCATGAATTCACTGTTTTCAGTGGGTCCTAGGTGGTTCCTGTATCTGACCCATTCTACATCACAGTCAGCCTGACTTTTCAGATTTGACCCGATCCAGGACAACCAGATAGCCTTGTTTGGAGCTTTATGTTTCTAAGCAATATATTTCAAGATATTCTTTGCAGATACATAGCTCTAGTTCTACTTATTGGCTTTTTGCCATTTTGGTCTTGTTTTGTTTTGTTTTAAAGTGAGCTCTGTTTTTCAAACCTGGTGTGGATTATTTGTGCTCAAATACTTGCACATTGCCTCTAAAATTAAGTCTGACTGCTCTGTGACAAGCTACCTTAGGGTGGGCACAGGTTCATTTAGGGTGTGTATTCGACTTACACTGACGATAATTGTAGTCCCTACATGGACAGGGTGCATACCCACTGCCAACTAAAGACCCAATGTCTAAAACAATCTGTGATCAAATGGATGAAATGTATACCATTAAAACTACAAATAAAAGTTTCCTCAAGTTACACCCAATAATAATACAGGAAATATTTCCCCTGCAAATGGGCAGGCGGATAACTCAAAAAATAAAAGATCATGGCAGATAGAGAATGGCACCAAGCCTTCGCGGTTTCATATCCATACGCTTGCTTAACCGATTCTAATACTCTGATTAGGAAAATCTAACCTTTTGAGACAGATTCTGGCAGCGCAGCTAGACAATTCTGGGCCCATCATCATGTGCTATGTTTTGTGAATACATTATGAACATAACAAATGCATTGCTGATAGAGTGACGTATACATCAACTGTAAAAAAGCAACATTTACCTTATGGTTGAAGAAAGCATGTCTCAAGTGACAAGAAACCCAAACTAGTCTATCCATACATGGACTGCTACTCCTATGTACATTGTTCAAAAAGGTACATATGGACAAATTACAGTGGGACCAGATATGGAGGGAACTAGGGGTCAGGCGCGGTCAGTGTTCCATCAAAATGTGGACAGAGTGCACGCCATATGTTTTTTCACAGGTTTGGAACTAGACTTACTAGCGCGTCAGTGATCATGGGATGCACCACCTGCCTTACAGGGATGATATGTAGAAGTGTGCATTGTCTGGCTTCCACTCACACCTCTGGGATCTAACAGCTACGTGTGCTTGAAACATATCGTTCTCCTCTCTAGGAAACACCATGGGGCAGATTTACAAGCCACTTGCGCCACTTTTACATCACTTTTAACATGGGAAAAATGACGCAAAAGTGGCGCAAGGGGCTTGTAAATCTGCCCCCCATGTGCGTATCTCAGTACTCCTTAGTTTCCACTGGCAAACTTTCTAATGCATTTTTTCAATAAGTTCTTAACACCACTGCTGAGTCCGGTATGCAGTACAGCCTGAAGTTCCATTCCTACAGAGAGTACACTCACCTTCTTACTGAGATTTCGGGGGAAAAACTCGATACACCAGTCTGCAAAAGTGCTTGGAGCAGATTAGTAGATGGGTTTTAAAAACCGTAGTCTAATACGGCTAAAATCGAGGTAATAGTGTTTGATCTGAAGCTGAATTGGAGAATATGGTAGAAGGAGATAGCTGCCCATTGCTAGTTAGGTAAGGTTTTAATATAGCTCCCAAAATAAAGAACACTTGTTCTCCTGCATATGAATTTCCCAGAGTTCGTAAGTAGGGGGGGAAGACGTTTCTCCACTTTAATTCCCAAATACTGGAATACCAGGTGAAATTAGTGACACCAACATTTAACTCATTTATTTCCGAACTACCCTCATAGGTTTCTTTAAAACGATGAATAGGTTCTATTTATCTCCCTGCATTACACTCTCCCTAGGGAGAAATAACATTTAAATCTATCAAATCAGCATTCCATTTATTAATCAAAAAACCGCTACTGCTTGAACGTTTCAAACAGGTTCGTTTGGGCGGGAAAAAAATCTACTGAGTAGCTAATGGTGCTATTTGGTTCCCTCTTCCCAGCAGTTGCCATGACGTTATTGTGGACTATCAAGAGGAGTTACGTAAGCAATACAACTCCAAATCAGTTATTGCATCCGTGTTGTCAGCCTTGAAATGACAATGAATTAAGGCAGTGTCAGTGCTACGGACTGTGTTGAACTTTCCCAGGCGTTGGACACTGTTGACCAAGAGACAATTCTCCACAAACTCCAGGATATCAATATAAACACTGTTTTGTTGGATTGCTTCGAATTTGTTGTTCAGAGGCATAATTAAGCAATGTACACTCCTATCTCTATCAAGGAATAGCATGCTACTTTATTGTGTTCAACAGGGGCCCCCCTACCTAGGTTATTCAACCCATTGTTTTCTTTTCTATAGGTATACTGGTGAGATCCAAGTGCATATGGATTTTGGGCAAGCTGGATTTTGGTCAAGCAGATAATTCTGACATCTTCTGTACATACATGTGAAAAAGCACAGTGAAAAGCACTCCTGCTTTCTTTGTAGGCTATGACAGATGTATTCCAATGTAAAATAAATCTAAGGACGTGACTATGTGGTTAACATGCCAAAAACTTAATTTTGCTCACTACACAGTAACCTGCTGAAATGAGCATCAATACCCTTTATAAAAAATTTTGATAAAAAAACAAAATTAAAGTTGTCCGAGACAGCCATTTAAGAACAGACTTGGTAGAAATAAAAACTCCAGGACAGATTTACCAGACCCATGCGCCACCGGTGCGTCACGTTGCGTGACGCACCCACCATGGAACAACCCGCTAAGTGATATTTACAAGCCCAGGTAAAGTCACCCTGTGTGACTAAATCTGTGCTTGTAAATATCCTGTGTTAGGGGCATGACATGGTGTTGCTGTGGGTGTTCGAACGCAACACCCATGTCCACTGATGCAGTTCCAGATTTACGAGAAATTGTAAATCTGGAAATGCATCAGAATGCTACGTAGTGAGGTGCAACGAGGAGAAATGTTTTCATTTCTCCTTGTTTTTTTCCTCTTGCAATGCGTGCTGCTTTCTACAGCACACACTGAAAGATGAAATCACCTCAAATGATTGTTTTTGTTCAGGAAGGTGCCCCTTTCTGCACGAAAACAATATTCCCATGACGCAGGCATCCTTGTACCATGGTGTAGGGGTGCCTGCGCCGGCGCATGGCTACAGTTTGTGTGCTAGCGCAGAGGGAATCACAGAGATGCGACATATTGTTGTAAATATGTTGTATCCCGGTGCTTCGAAACAAGCGCGGCACAGCAAAGTGACTTGCTGCATCGTGCTACGTTAGTTTCTTGTAGATCTGCCCCCAGGGTTTTATCTACAAGAAAATAAAGCAACACAGCACCACAGCGATATTGCTGCGCTGTGCTGCGTTATTTTCAAAGCACAAGGAAGTGTTGTATTAACAAGAATATGACACAACTGTTGCTTTCCTCTGCGCTGGTGCACAATTGGCTGCATGGACCAGTGGAGGCACCCTTGCCTCCTGTTGCAAGTTGATGGACTTGGCCCTTCTGGCAGGTTCACTCCTAAACTTTTTTGCTTTTGAATGGTGACCCTTGGTAGTGATTTCTGGTCCCTACACACTTTTTCCCTGTGTCCCAGGGTAAAGTGCGTGCGTGTAGTGAGGCTGGCATGCTTCCCATAGGAATGCATGGGGAATGTGTGTGTCCATGTTAATTCCTGATGCGTGGGGTGTGCAGGCCCGAGGTTGGTATGTGCGAACTCGTGAGACTGAATGCTGCGCAATGATGTGTGCGGCGTGAATGTGTCTAGTGTGGAAGTGCCACTTCTAGACATTGGTGTGTGTGTGCAGTAAGGGTGCTGGCGTGTGATTGGCTGGAGCTGGCTGGTGAGCCTGACACCAGGAGTCTGGATGGGTCTGCCCCGGTGGTGAGTGGAGAGATTAGCATGCTGATGTGAGGGAGGGGTGCACTTGGGTCCTGAATAGGGCTGGGCTTTCCCCACACAATGCTGGCTCCGCCCCCTGTGGTGCATCTAATGACCCTAGCCTGCCTAGTGAATGGAAAGGGTGGCTGAAGAAAACAAAATACTCCAAAACCAGCTGCGACTGGTTTTTCTCCCACCCTGCACCTACAGACAAAGGGTTTAACTGTATAAAAAGGGGCTGTGCCCCATGAATGTGTTCTCTTCCAGGATCCTATCTGAGGGGGTTTGTTGCTCCTGCTGGGCGCCAGGAGGACCGCCACTTGGACTACCTCCCTGCCTGGAGGCCCAGTGAGCTGGCTCTGGGCCCAGCCTTGCCCCCTGCCTACCTAAAGTACTTTGCTGGATCTGGACCTTGCCTCTAGCGCTTGGGAGCGCTTTGTTTTGCTTATAGTGCCTGGGAGCGCTTTATTTTACTTATAGCGCTTGAGAGCGCTTTATCTTGCCCTTCAGCGCTTGGGAGCGCTGTGATCCTCTGCCTAGCGCTGGGAGCGCTTGATTTTGCCCCTAAGCTCTTGGTAGCACTTTTATTCCACTTCCGCGGCTGCCCACGCAGCATGTTGCCGTGTTTACTGCTTTTTAATTTGACCCTGCCAGCATTTATTAAGTAATTTATAGAGGGAGCCTACCCCTCGTGGTAGCCCCGAGATCACCACTGCAGTACCAGGGCCGAGGAGAAGCAGAGGGAGCAGCCGCTGATGTCTCCCGTGAGCCGCGCTGCCATTGGTTGAGGCTGCGGGAGGTGATTGGCTGCCCAAAGAAGAGACGAAGCAGGAAGCAGCGGGAGCCTACTCCGCGCTCCTGCATTGCCCGGGGCTCCCAAGAGCGTGGGAGAGCCCCGGAGAGTGAGAGGAGCCCCGACAGCGGCACTAGTGAAGCCTCCGCGAGACCCGGTGAGTGACTGCGGAAGGAGAGGGGGGCGTCGGGCACATTGCCGGTGCCCTGCACCCCTCCTCCAGTGCGAGGGCCTGTGCGTGGAGAGCTCCGGGCAGGTCCTTAGAGCCTGAGAGGCTCCCCAAGTTCGTTTGTCAATTGAGAGCGGCCCCGGAAGGCAGAGGCCCGCTCCCCCCAGAGTGCTGCACATATCTGTCTTACAAGTCCAGAGGGGCTCCGTGGGCATCTGTGTTGAAGAGCCCAGAGAGGCTCAAGGCGGCATATTTGTTTGTCGAGCCCTGAGAGGCTCTGGGGTGCCGCATTGTTCTCGAGTCCCCCGAGCGGGACTCCATCACTTCGGGGGCATATTTCTATTCAGAGCCTGAGAGGCTCAGGGGGGACATTGTACTGGTTTAGGGCCACGAGGCTCCAGCATTGGCTCCATTGTCTCCTCAGCTGCCCAGCACTAAGTGGGCAGCTGCCACGTTTAGGCTTGTTCCTTGGATGCCTGCGCAGCCTGCCCTGACTTTTGAACACAGGGAGTTTCAGCCCTAGAGAGGCCAGTTAGCCTGGGGGACAGTTCTGTTGTTGTGCCTAGGTGCACCTTGCGCAACTTCTGATTTACTTGCCTTATGTGATTTCTGCGCAATTGTTCTTCTCACACCTCTGAATATTTTTATGCATCATGTGTTTTGCTTCTTTCCCTTTGCTATGTGCTTTATGCTTAGGTGGTTGCTTTTCCTTCCATAGGTCCTGCTAGTAAGGTACTGGTTCCCTGCGTAATATTGTCCTAAGGTGGTTAGGGTTGCGTAGGAGGGACTTACCCTTTACCAGTAATTACTGGTTGTATGCTACATGTACTATTTTGATGCTACCGTTATTATAGGTTCTATGTGCTAAGTGTTATTCCTACCAGTATAATTATTCCTACAAAGTGCTAATTCCAACAAGTATTCTAGTTCTAAAAGTGCATCCCCCTGACAGTGGTCCATGTGGCCCTGTCCTGTAAATAATCCTCTGTAAATTCTGCCTGTGCCTGTTGGCACATTGTAAAGTGTGTTTTTATCTTATGTCTTTTGCTATAATACAAAGGCTATTTTTTTTATAACCTTGTGTGGAATTTCTTTTGTGGTGGGCCTTGGGTGTTGTTGCTGGGTGCACGCGCAAACGCTTTACACATCGCCTCCGAGATTAGCCTTGCTACTCGCGTCACGTTACCTAGAGTGTAAGCAGGGGTTATCTTGGTGTGTTACTCCCTTGCCCTGACTTAGAGTGGTGGTCTCTGACTTACTTTGGCGCGAGCCCTTGCCAGCCAGAGATCCCATTTCTAACACAAGGGTGTCTACATTGCGAGGATGATTGTTTTTATTAAGGAAGGGATAATTTTCTGCAAAAAAACAATCATTCATGCCATTTTCCTCCACAGAAAGAGGAAACACGAGGAGAAATAAAAGGATTTCTTCCTCATTGAGCAACTCCTACACCTCCCCTTGGGTGGAGATGGATTCTGTTGCATTGCCAGCTTTGCAAAAATGTGTTCATCTAGGAATGTGTCATGTTCCATGTATTTTTTGTGGGCACACACACAGCAACACCCATAGAAAAAGCCCTTTTACACAGAGTAATTTGTTAAAGGGACCCATATATACTTGGCCATGCATAGTCATGCAGGGTGACTTTATGTGGCCTTGTAAATATGGGCAAGCACGCTTTGTCGGAAAAAAGTGACACACTAGATGCACAACGGCCTTGTAAATGAGACCCTCAGAATGCAGAAGACACAAAACATTTACAAAATACAGCAAATTTTGGCGACAAAGGGCGAATATGAAAAGTCTACCACAAGAGACTGATATAAGGCATGTTAATACCCGCCCCACCCCCCCGCCCTCAACGTGTCATGTGATAAATGGTCTGCAGGCTGAGACAATACCTTGGCGAAGGAAGCTGCTGTATCCCTATTTCAAGACCTAACTGAGGGGCCCGGAGTTCCATGAGGGGGCAAATAAAGGTCATGCTCTTTTGTCACAATTGAAGATGTGTGACTAAAATAGAACACAACCTACAGCACGTGTATAGGTAAGATGCTTTGGTGCATAGGACACTTTTTTAACAGTCCGAAAACAAACAGCAACAGCTTTAGCATGGCATTTAAAGAGTTTTTACTTTCGGTGCTTATTAGGTAGGGTCGGACATGCCTATGTTTTTAGGGGCAGATTTATGAAGGACTTACGCCGCCGGTGCGTCACTTTTTCCCATGTTAAAAATGACGCACCGGCGGCGAAAGGCCTTCATAAATCTGCCCCTTAGTGTTGATTTCTCTGATATTACCACACACATTGCCTGCAAGAAGCCCAAATGCACCGCCTCCTATACCTTGGAAAACAACTACACAGCTTGTTTTTCTTTACTGCTCTGATTTGCAAATATGAGCCACTTTTCAGCTCTTTGGTTCGTCTTTTATTCCTCCTCCTCTTCGTGAATTAATTTCTACATGAATCTGTGCAGCACAATCAATCGGTCCACCTAGGAATTCCTTTTCTCTCCTGAGCATTCTTCCAGAATGTGACAGAAAAACATTCCTCGGTTAAGTAGCAGTTTTTCTTTCAAGTTGACAATCATGATTTCTTATTTATACCCTGGTTTGAAATAGGCACACAGAAAAGCACATCAGATGTCAGCCCATTTTGGCAATGATTTATTCAGACATAATATTCACTGCAACACCAGTAACAGGCTCTGAAGACAAATGCTGCCTGTTTCTCTGTTTATGTTTACATGATCTCATTTAAAACGTGATTAGAATGTATATTTATACTTTTTTAGCTAGATCGTTCTCTGAAGACAATAGGCACATTTTCCTTTCCTTTGGGGACAAACAATGTTAGTTCGCCATAAAAATTGCATTACAAAGTGTACAATATAAGAAACCAAAGAGCCAGCCAGTGAAGGTTAGAGTTGCAAATAAGACAGCAGTTGTTTATCTGCCAGAGCTGCACCAAAGGGAAAAGGGAAGAAGGGGTCGCAGTGAAGGATATAAGGACACAAACTAGGTTGAGGAAAACGAATCAGAGGTGTAAGGTATGATGACAAATAAAAATAATTTATTTTGATTTCATCAATTTCTAATACCGTTTTTTTAGTATCTAAAAGGCAAATCATAAAATTAATTTTGGGGTACGTCAAATAGTCCTTTTTACGCATTCTTACGTGCCTTTGTGAATTCGCCCGAAATGGGAATATTTTGGTAATATTCATATTCCATTAGTACGAATTAAAAGCATTGGAAGGTTTGGCTTTGATTCACAAACGCAAGTAAGATTCCATGACAGATTCATACTGCCATATTGCTTCCCATACTCGTAAATGCTTTTCTGAATCAGTCTGTGTATTTCCCAAAAATTGGGCCCGTATTAACATGAGTTGTGGAACATAATATTATACTAATAATTACTCTCACAATGGCTGAATTCTTGAATTGAGTGGTGCAAAACGTATTTACACTACGGTACTCTAAAATGAAAGGTGGCCACCAAATAACCTTCAAGCACCATACAAGTTCAAATATCAAAAATGTACTTTGAGCGCACAAAAATTAAAAGTTCACAATAATTGTATCAACATTCCATCCTTTCATCAGATCTTCGGACTTCAAGCTTCTTTCCTATCTCAGCAAAGGTAACCGGATCTTTTTCATATTCCAAAATCGACAAAAGTGTAGTTGTGTCATTAATATCCAGAATAGTCATATCATTGTAAATTGTATGAGTTATAACTACATAATTTTTCAACGGGTTTAACCAAAGATATTTTTAAAGTTTCAATTTCCTAACAAATTGAAACAAATCAATTTTCAAATCTATAACCTCACCACTTTCTTTTAGGAAGAAACGCATATCACTACAATGTTCCTTTTTAGAGAGACTGATAATGGAAATGGAAGGAGGACAATTTTTCCTACCCCCCTTGACCCGATATTCTACTTTTTAGGTCTCGCCTGGCATTAGCAGCGCACATGCACTGAATTCGTCATGTGAGGGCCTTTTGGAATCAATACGGACTCCAGATGTGCACACGAACGGACTGAAGATGTGCACTCGTGGACTGGATGCTTTATTCGCGGCCTGAGACAGAAGCACTATATTTTTCACACTGCTGACATCTTGTCTTCTCTTCGCTCCTCCCCTCCTTCTTTCTCAGGTCTCTGCCAACCTGCCTGCTCTTTTTTTTTTCACCCATGTCCTCAAATCACAGCCATTGTTTTACTAGTTGATTTACTCACTCTTCCGTATGCCTGTGAACCTGGGAAATGCACGCTAATTCTGGTAAATTGGATCTACTAGCATGACCGAGCACTTTTCACAGGCTTTGCTCTTTAAGAGTGATTGGCCACTTAAATGCTTTCGTTCTGCTGGTGAAATGATAGGCTGGCTTTTTCCTGTCAACAACATTTTTTTATTCACCCAACCCACTGTCTGACATCTGAGCTTTATTATCCACTTGTTTAGTATGCAAAGCTGTTCTCCAGAGTCCAGATCACTCTCTGCAGATCTGTTCATACATATCTTTCGTCACAGATGGCAGGTTGCAGTCCAACCTACAAGCGCTTTTCGTCCACAGCTTGCAGTCCCGGCTCTCATGTGGAGGGTGCAATGTCTTCTGTGCTAATGGGAGGATCTGTTCCGGTGCAAAGGCGGCAGTAAGGCACTCTCTTCTGTTGAGCAACTGTAGCGGTTTCTTTGGGGATGGTTTGCTCTTTTTAATCAAGGCATGTCACTTCTTTCCTTAACCAATCACAGGAAAATCAAGCCGTAAAGACCCACCTAGTTCCGCCTACTAGCCCGTCAATCAATGTCTAGCTTTCGGACTACTGTTCCCTACATCTATGTATAATGAGTTGGTTTACTTGGTTATAGTCAGAAGAGAATTCGAGGCAACCTGATGTTTTGCGTTTTCCAGTTGGGCGAGTGCAGGTAAAGTCCATGTTCAGAAATCTTTCATTTGAATGGGGGTGGTGATTGTCGCTTTATGTCCTTAGGTGTGTGTGTTTTTTTCATTTGCCCAAAGCAACGCCATAGATTGTTAATAGTATATGAACCTGAAACTTCCTAAACGGCAACTTCACATATGCTGTATCTGCTTGCTGGAATTTGTGACAGTTTATGTAGGGATACCACAACTTACATCTCAGAAATTCTGATACTGCCTGTCTGTTCTACAAACGCAGATGTCATCATAACCTAGTTTGTCCAACCTCACTGTATTGTATTTTGACATTTGTATAGCACTTACTATTCCTTGATGAGGTAATGAAACACTAACCTATGCAAATAACCAGCTGCACTGAGTAGAATGTGTTATAAAATGGTGTTGTTTTTGTTTTGAGGCTTTATGGGAAGTGCTTTCTTGACATGTGCAATGACAATCGAGTTGTGGTTATTTTTATGGGATACAGAGCCTAGCAATGTGATGGGTTAAGGCATTTGAGAGATATATGCACAAATTATATTTGTGTTGAGGACTAAAACATATAGTTATCTACACAGCACTATTTTGACCATGAAAGTTGACGCTCAGTGAGCAGACCCCAAAAAAGAGAAGGTAATTAGAGAAGACTCAACATTTCATATGGCATCATGTCCCAGGCACAGATGGCGTTGTATGAATAAAAGGATGCCCGAAGAGCAAGAATTTGAATTGGTGACCTGAGCGATCGCTGTGCATTTTTTACAGGCTACGATACTGGCTTCTGCTGAACACATACATCCAGTGAATGAAGAACGACATGGATTAGCATTCAAGGTTGGCAACTTAAGCAAATCTAAATAAGCTATTCCCAAAGCTGTTGCTTTGAACAGTTGTGATATGTGCCACCACACTCAAAGTGATTCCCAAAAATTGGGTGCCCTACTTTGTGGGTTAACTGTTCCAAAAACCCTTTAAAAGGTAATATTCTTTATGCTGAATTTGAGCAGTATTTTATATTTTATTTCACAATGTGTTTATCAACATACTGTGAAATAAAATAAGGAATATTTTTCAATCATATATGATTTAAAGGATTCTTGGATTTCCAATTTGACTCACTCAATATTTCTAAACACATATTGATGTGCAGTTCAATTGTTGTTATTTCTGGGTGTGGCCTTCCCATCTTTCACGGCCCAGATTCCATGCCAAAGGTAGCAAAATCTTGAGCTGCCAAAGTGAGGCAGACCCTAATCGGACCGAGGCTCAGACCCTACCTGGATTGACAGCTGGAAAATGCGGGAGTAAGAGAGAACGCACTTGGTTGGTTGCTGCCCTAACAGTGCATGAGCGGATTGTCTTGGCTCAAGTTACCCTTCTGTCCTCATCACTCCATGTGAGTTCCTTTTATAATGTCGTGGATCTTCGAGGGGACTTGCAAGATCCTTTTAATGTACAGCAGAAGGTATTCTATTTCTTATATAATACATGGTCACACCATCACCTTTCCCACAAACTACTTGGATCCCTGGTTGCAGACATGAAGAATAAAAGCAGAATCTGCAGTGGAGAATCTAACACACTTAAAAGCTTCTCATAATTTGTTGCACAAAAGATATTGAAATCAGTTTATTGTAAGTCGGATTAACTAACCCAGTAACTCAGAATGTGCAGAAAAATGACGAGTTTATATTTAATGTAATGACCTATAGCATGCACAAAGTAAACCTGTTGCCATAAATATCTCCCTTATGTTGCTCACTCCTCATTTGAGAAAAGCAATCAGCAAAAGGATAAGGCAATTGTGTTTCTGTTAATTAAAGTGCAGCTGTAGTAATGCATTGTGACCAGCTTTTTACCTTGACTGCTGGGTCTGAAACCAGGGCATTACATCATTTCTTTCTTAGAGCTGACTAGAGACAGCACAACTCGACTGTAATTAAAACAAGCATTCAAAATGCAATAGGTCTCGCCTTTGATTAAGTTAAAGCCATTTTCTTTGCTAATGGTATTGTATAGCAAAGCATATGGCTTTAACTTAATGAAAGGCGAGACCTATCACATTTTTAATGCTTGTTCTTTTTGCAAGACCGTATCTGCATGTCTCTCCTTTTGTTTATTTGTTCTCCTTCCTTTTCTCCCCTTCTTGTTTTCTTAAATTGTCTATCCTGACGCTGGTGTTCTGATCTTGATTGCCCATTCTGATTCTTGTAACCTCTTTTAAAAAGGTACTACTGTTAGAATTCTGTTTGGATGTACCCTCACCTATGTCCATCTCCTCACCTTCAGTACTAGACATATTATTTAAAGAGGTAGAACTCCCACTTACTACAGAGGAATCCTTATCTGATTGAATAAACACATCCTTTCTAACCAAATGCTCACGCCATCTGGGATAGGTGAATACTCTACTTTTGTTAAAGTTAGAAAATAGACGGTCATGTTATCTAGAACTGAGATTGATATATATTGAACATACTGTCAGATAGGATATTAAAATACGGACAGGATTAAAAAGTTACCTATCTGACTTGAGTTCCATGGGGTCAGAAAATCTGGGATTGTAACTAAAGGGATGAAGACAGAAGACTAACAGGCTCCAATCTTTCAGATGTTGCCTTTAAAGTGTCAATGCTAGGTCCAGAACTTCATCAATGACTGGAAGGGCTTCTGTCAAATGCACATTTTGCATACCTGTATGCAGGACCAACAGCCCAAGATAAAAAAAACACATACTCAGAAAACTGGTTGAAGCACAAATTCCTCAACTTTGCAGAGAGAGCAATTTCTGAGGCTGCGTAGAGGTACAGACAAAATCAAAAGCAGTCATATTTACCCAATTTATTGTAGTCCCTCTGATGTAGTAGTTTCAAATTGTTTTAAAAGATTTATATATTACTGAGTATCATTTTAACAGGTGTATAGATGAAGTTGCTGAATGTTTTCCCACTAATAAGTGAGGATGTCTTGCCCAAATGTCTTCCTCATGCTTCCTTTGCAAGCCAAGCACAGACCTTGAAATAGACAGTCTCACAGTGCAAGGATAGGCTATTGAGACCCATTGCTACTCCATTCCTCTGGGATTCTGCTGCTAGCATTCCCTTAGAAACCTTGAACCTAAATAGTGATCAGAAAAAATAGTTTATCTGAGTAACTACCACCACATTTACAGTACCAGGGCCAAGAAAATGAGTTGGCTTTGCTAGCACGTGAAGGCAAGCCCAGACTGCCAGATCTGACAGGGACTAGCCCTTGACTTTATAGTGTTCCAGAAAATAATTTTACAAGGTAATATCCAAACTTTCTTCCACGCGGATTGTAACCCCTAGAGTGGCATTGTTTATGCTCTACCCTGAGTGGCCCAATTGTTAGTCCATCAAAAACCTGATATAATATTTTCTTCCAGCTTCAATACTGCATATTAAGCAAGATGCTACCATTATCAAATCCTGACTTTGATTTGGACATTCCAACCCCACTTCGTGTCTTCTACCAAATCCAAAATGAGAGAAGTCTCTGTTTCATAGCAAGTTCACTTTCTTTCCTATTGTGACTCCATTTTTCTATTTTCAAGAAATGTCACTTTCTGACCTGGGACGGATTCCATCATGTTATTCTAGCGACCATCATTATGATTTATCTGCTGAGTAATAAGTCTACCATTTGAACAAATTAGCAAAGTGGTGGATGTTACTTGGTTGCTCTCCTCAGTCTGTGCATTACCACAGCTGGAAAGTTCCAGGCAGTGTTTCTTAATCAAGCTTAGTAATACGTATTTAGCTGCAACTTATGCCATTTACCTGCCAAAAGGTGCATATTGGCAATACTTGATTAGCTCAATTTCAAATAGCAACATTAGAACTATACAAAGATAGATTTGGGGAATAAAATATATCCAAGCTATTTCTGCCTTTATTGGCTTAGTAATGCCACTTTTTTAAATGTTGTTTTATTTAAAATACTATCTTCAACTACAGATTTGATAAATGCTGCATTTATATTACTATTTTGGTCAGTACATATGTAAAGAGTTGTGTTCAATAACAGACAAGTGCATGAGGATGGGGCCGTAACGTAAGCTTCAGCCATAAGTAAATGGCAAAAACTAACTGCATAGTAGGCAAAGGATCAGTTCTCCGAAAGAGGTTACCTCTTAGAAAAGAGAAACTTCTCTAACCATAATTACCATCTCAAGACAAAAAGATACTGTAGTTAATTGGGTTTTTGATTGAGAGTGGAGAATACCCTTCTCAGCAACCACAATCCTTCTCAGTCAAAAAGTGAAAACACAACACAAACAAAATCTCATACCAATTTCGGAAAGCAGAGTAAAGTTTAATCAGTAAAATGAGACTACAACAACAATAATCCAACCAGTAAGACCAAAGTTATGCAGTTCCAAAGATTTCAGGGAAAAGAGTGCTTTGAAATAAAATACTGTCAGTTACTTTGTAAATCTGGTCACTTTGGACTGGGACAAAGTCGCAAGTTCATGCTGATAGCTACTGAGCTCAGGCCAAGCACCGTACCAAGCTTGGCCTGTGCAGATAGTATTAGGGTGCGGAGACGTGTTGAGATGCATCCTGTTGGGTCAGTGCTAGGGAAGCCGCCAATAAGTAGCTGTGATGTGAGGTGCGGCGGCACAGTGCATCGTGCTGCTACATGGAACATGCAGCCATGACCTTTAAGAATCGTTAAAGAAGAAGAATTTTTAGAAAACATCTTAAGACCTACCTTTTTGATTAGGATGCCTTTTCATCAGGTTCTATGCGACGGACATGCCAGTTAGTGCTTGGAGACCCATTGGGTAGCCATGTGCTTTACAAATGCCTAGTATAGTATAGCCTCAAACAGCTGGACAGTCTTCCGGCAGCAGGGCTGGCCTCAGGCAGCTGCGCTATCCTTCTTCGAGTGAGTCCACAGGTCCATGGATGTTCAGAAGAGTGGGTATCAGAGTCTAACGTTTGGACCTTATGCCTGCTTTGAAGTGGGAGAAACTCCAAACCTCCCCCCACATCTGGTTCTGGAATTTACTTCCTTTCCCTGTTTATCTGGGGTGACAAAAGGCTAGTGTTAGGCTTTTTCCGTGGGTTTATCCTCAGTCTTTTTGCTTTTTGGCCTCCTGTCTAGGATCCTGTTTTTGTTGGTTTCATAACTCTGGGCACTTTACCATTTCTGATCAGTGTCAAAATGCATATGCTCTCCCTGTAAATTGTGTTTATGGATTAGTGATTCCATGATGAGCATACTTGATTTACTGATAAGTCCCTAGTCCAGTTCACTGTCTGTGCCCAGGGCCTGTAAATCAAATGCTACTAGTGGTCCCGCAGCACTAAATGTGCAACCCACATGAGCAGCCTATAAATGTAACTTAGACCTGCCACTGCGGTGTCTGTGCACAGTTTGGTACTGCCATGTTGATCTGGCAAGTGTACCTACTTGCCAGGCCCTAAACTTTCCCTTTTCTTACATGTGAATCACTCCTAAGGTAGGCCCAAGGTACCCTTGTGGGCAGGGTGCAGTGTATGTGAAAGGAAAGACATTCCCTGATGTGTGTGGCATGTCCTGATAGTGAAATACTGTCAATTTCGTTTTTTCACTATTGAGAGTTCATTTATAACACCTTATCAATATAACTTCTCATTCTGATAAGATAGAAAGATGGAGTTTGGTATGCTTGAATTCTCAAAATAAAAATGCCTCTTTTAGTAAAGATGATTTTTATATTGTGTGTTTAGAAATACCACTTTTAGAAAGTGGGTACTTACTTGCTTAGCTATCCTGTGTGCCTCTTTTGGTTTGTGTATTGACTGACTGGCTTTGGAGAGACAGGGCCCGAGGAGGTGCATTCTCTCAGACAGTCACAGGAGGGTGGGGGGGTTGATATGTCTCCTGCTATTCCTGAATGAGTCAGGGCTGGTCTGAATAGACCTGAGCTGCATTCAGAGTCGGGGAAGGAGTTCTCACTAGCACCTAAATAGGTCTGGTCTGCATTTAGAGTGGTGGGAGGAGATTTCCCTTACACCTGACTAGGCCCTGTTTGCCTTGCACCAGAGATGACAGAACTGGTTTTGGTTGGGCAAAGAGCTTCTCTGCCACCAGTAAACAAAGGAAGTTGTGCTAGAAAAAGCGGGACCCAGACCCCTGAACTTTATATGACTGCTCAACTGAGGAACCTGCCTGGAAGAAAGACGGGAAAGCTGGAGGAGGAGTACTGCTCCTGTGCTTTGTACTGTTGGGGTTGGCCTGCAGTGGTTGCTTCTGTCTTGGGCAAGGAAAGGACTGGACTGTAATTTCATCATGCTGCTGTTAGAGTTTTCACTAAGGGGTTGAAGAAGAGCTTGTCTCCTGTTGGAAGTCTAAGGGATAGAAAATATTTCACAGATCATTTCTGGATTTCAAGAGGAACCTTTGACAAGGAGAAAATGAGGAAAAGTACTGCCCCTTTGCTGTGTCCTGTCTGGGGTTGGCCTGCAGTGGCTGTTTCTGCCAAGGAAAGGACAAGTACTTTGCTGTGTGCTGTGTTCCCTGCTTGAGGAAGATCTCCAAGGGATGAAGTAGTGCTTGACTCCTGTTTTTGAAGTCTCAGGGTTACAAAGACTTCACCCCCAGCTCCCCTGAACTCCCTTGCTGAGAGTTCAGACCTGTCAAGAGGTGCCTAATGCTGTTCTGTGCCTCTGGAGGTTGTTCCTGCTGTTGGAAGCTGGAAACGTAATGCAACGAGGAGAAGCGCAATGTATCAGTACCTGTTTCTGATGCATCGCCGAAGAAACAGACGCAGCGCCTGCCTGCCGCTCCAGAAATCGCCGCATGCCACATAGAATGCACCAATCTACGAAGGTTGAGATCACCACACCTATTTTGACGCAGCCCCTGCTGCGCAGCTGCAAGAACCAATGCATCGTGGGACCGTGGCTGAAGAAATCAACCCAAGCACCATCGCCACTACATCAAGAACTGACACATCCCCGATCCTCATGCATCGCACCAGGGCACCAAGTCTACAAGGTTGTAAGGGCTGCAGTAAGAAACCAAAGCATTACCTCCCTGCACAGTAAGAAACCTACCCATCACCTCCTTTCCAGTAAGGGAACCAACGCATATCCTCCCCTGCGTCGCAGTAAGGAACTGACGCATCACCTCACCAGGAGTATGGAATAAACGCAAGTTTACTTATTTTTCTAAACTGGTGTGGTGTCCTTTTGTAGTGTGTTCACTGTGTTACTGTATTCATGCACAAATGCTTTACACACTGCTTCTGAGATAAGCCTGTCTGCTCGTCCCAAGCTACTAAGGCGGTGAGAATGGATTATTTTAGAAGAGCATCCCCCTTACCCTGACTAGGAAGAAGGGTCCCTACTTGGACAACGGTGCAAACCATTGCCAACTAGAGACCCCCATTTCTAAAAGCTAGCCTGTAGTTCGTTGTGAGTACAGAAGGCAGGGCATCTTGCAGTGCAAGAGTGGTAGGTGTCATCCTACTAAAACCCAGTTCCTATGTGTAACACTCTCTGGAAGGATATACACAGGTCAACTGTCACCTACGCCTAGTCATGTGACAAAGGACACAGGCTGCAGGCACCAAATGGTAAGGACAAGAAAATGCCAACCTTCTACAAGTAAAAAGATCTATTGAGGGAAGGAATTCTAAAATAATATCAAACATTGACCCCCAGTACGGATATTTGGGCCTAAATCCATTGTCTTTTTGTACGGCATGCCATTCCAGTTTAGACCCCACCATATGCAAATCAGTTTTTGCCCAGCTTCCCATGGGAACAGTTGAGCCTGAACTGCCAGGCCAGGTCCTCCCTGGACCAGAAACAATCATCATGGGAGTGGCTTCAGGGTATCACATCCTCATCAGCCTGGCTAGTTCGACTCCAGTGGCATGGTGAGCACTGGACCGACGACCTGGCTTGATAGTTTGGGCTGGACTATTCCACTGGGGACCAGGATCATGACTGATTAGCAAATGACTGGGTCACAATTGGGGTGACATGGCGAGCAAAATATTGATTGATTAAACTCAGATCTTTGACTGGTGATGAGTGTTTAAAAAGTTTCAAAACTCCGGCCATCATTTTATTTTGTGATGTAACTTTTTAAAAGTAGGATTTACAGGACTGTTATTTAAAATTCGACTTTACTATTAAAGAAGTTGTTAAATTACAATGATTGTGATACAGAACTTGACATTCCTACCGGTCCCCAGACAAAAGATATCACTTATTAAATGTAATGAGGTAACCCTTTGTTATCCTATAGGAGGGGGTAAACCTTGCAGTAGTAACCACTTATTTAATGGTTTTTCACTAAAAGGACATGTTGATCTCAAAAGGGCATGTTCAGCTTCTTAAATACAATGTACCGTATCCTATAGGCTGTTGAGGGCCTACCCATGGTGTGACTTAACTGTACTCAAAATGATTTAAGCCAGACAAAATGTTTATTTTGTCAAGTCAAAATGACAGTTTAAAACAGCACACATTCTGCAATGACTCATTTGAAGGGCTACTTAAGTATGTGGCACAGTAAGTGCAGCACGTCCAATAGTAGCATTTCATTTACAGGCCTAGAGTACATGATGTACCACTAGTACCACTCTATTAGGGGATTATAAGTAAATAAATGTGCAGATTAGGTGTAAGCAAATTCTACCTCGTTTGAAGGAGTGACCACAAGCACTTTAGCACTGGAGCAGTGGTAAAGTGCACAGAGTCCTAGGTCCAACAAAAACAAATTCAGAAAAAAAGGAGGGAAAAGGCTAAAAAGTTCGGGAGAAGACCACTCTAAAGCTAACAGGACTAGCAAGGGAAAGAGACGAGAAACAAGGAAACAAGGAGTGCATCTATTTCTGGTAATCTTAATGCAATATAGACCTCTAATTACATATGTAAACATCTGCCATTACATCTGTTGCTAACATGTTTTGCTGTGTTGTTCTGTGATCTGAATAATCACTCTGCTGCCCAACAGCACTAGGTCTGTGCTATAAAGAAGTCCGTAGTGAAAACAAATAATAGATATTTGTAGCAATATCCCCTTTCTAATTGGTTTACCTAGGGCTTTGTTTGTCTTTTTTATTGCTTTTGCTGGGATGTTGCATTTGTTTATCGTGACACTGCCACTTAGTATCACAGAGAATGTGCTATGTCCACATAACAAGACGTACATTTGAGGACATCTAATTTGCTTATTTACTTTTCAGTAAGGCTATAGTGCATTGGTGAAGGGAGTGCACCCAACAACGGTGACTATAAAACCATGACTAGGGCTTAGCTTTGTGGTCTGGCTGGCTTTAACTTGAATTTCCACAGTAACACTTGTCAATTGGAAGTGCTTTCTACTGTAGAAAAATAATCTTCTGTACATTAGATCAGTAATAACTAGTTGTGCTTTTTAACCTACAAAGCTGGGTGTTAATAGTTATAATTAGGGAAATATAAAAAGTGATGGCTAGAATGCTTAAATGAATCTCAAGCCCTTGTAATTAATTGTGGCTGCATCCCGGTCCATTGTTATTTTCCATACCATGCCACCCCTCTTTGGCGCCAGCAATAATCAAATCGGTCTTGACCCTACTCCAATGGGATCAGCCTAGCTCGAACTGACATGCCAGTTCCTCCCTGAACCGGAACCAAACAACCCAAGACAGGTTTTGCTTTTATTGGGCTCCTCAGATGGGTATTGCTTGGTTCCAGTGGCACAATGCTCAAAATTAGGGCATGATAAATATAAGGATATTTATGTGCCCACATATACCAGGTAAAACAGGTAGTTTTACTTTAATTTCTAAATAGTTTTTCTTGTTTTTATACAACATACAACATATAACATATAGACATCACCGCTTTGTAGTTGCAGGGTGTCCTCCCAGACTGGCTGTGCTGTTGGAAGTACATTGTTGTCATGTATTTGCTGGGCTGCCCTACTATCCATAAATAATTTGAAGTTTACTACAGAGAGACCTAGTTGAGCTTATACATTTATTTGTATAATCTCTGTGGGAAAACCCTAGCCACTTCTTTCAAATTTCTATCTCATATGTATCACGAAAGCTTGTTCAATGGGTCAGGTATATTTCCTATCACTATGTTGGGAAGGTAACTTTTTTGAAAAATCCACGTTGTGCTGACTCAATGAACACTCTAGTAATTATTTCAGTTCTTTTGGCGTCAGTGATTCGCATTGATCAGGGAAAGAACACCTGCTCCACCAATGAGACAACAGCTCTGCGTCTGAGAGCAGAGAGGCTAGGAACAGACAATCACAAGTCACCTTTTAGGAAGTATGATGCTTCAGAGTGGATAGAAACAGGAAGATGATGGAGAAATACTGTTGTTGATTATATGCTCTCCTAAATACGATCAACAAGAATTTATCTTCGACAGTCTCAAATATTTTTTGATTTTGCCTGACTTTTATTCAAGGTCTGCTGTGTGTGTTCATTTTAGGTAGTAGTTGAAATGTCTCCTGCTCATATATTGTGCTTGACCTTTGACCTCCACGAATGACCTCCTTTGGTGGTCAGTGTTTGCACACATCCACACTCAATTATCCAATCATAGCTGGTCTTCTGTGCTATTGCAGGTCAGTTATAATATATCCTTCAGCTCTTTCTTTTTACAATGGGGTCAGAGGAGGCACTACAGTAGAAAGAATGCTAGCATCCATCACACTGACAGAATCATCTTTCTTGCTTCTCTAATCTCGAAGCTTGAGGCAAAATAGTCTCCTGTCTCTGGTAGGGTAACTGTGTCGGGCAATAGCGTTACTAATACAGAGAAACTGAATTAGGTTTTAAAACTAAGGTTTTTTAATTCTTTGACAATGGAACATTACCCGAACCTCTGCTTTGCTTCTGTGCACTCATAATGTGTTTTCACTCTCTTGCTGATGCTTGCCAGTGACCTGGAAATTGGCATCACAAGTTGTTGAAACAAATTTCCATATATTGCCTCTGTTCCTGCAACATGATGATAATATTGCTTAAAATGTGCAGCCTTCTGTTGGGTCTGGGACGCCACTGAATCTGTTATGAGTACAATAAAACTGTATTCAATGTACACAAGATTGCAGCTCCGCTCCAAGGCTCAGTAAATATAGTGAGTCAGAGTAGTGAGACGATTCACTGTGCAAGAGAGCAAAAAATCATGGGGCATATTACCAAGGGGGGCGATAATTCTATCGCCCTATTAGCAAGCTGTTGCTAACTGATGTTAGAGACAGCTTTTAGGCGATAGCGAGCAGTTTGGGGACGCTAATGACATGCAAAGTGGGCGTACCCAACCAATTAGCGTCTGAAAGCAGTCGCTATCGTTGCTATCGCCTATTAGCAAGGCAGGCGTAGCGTTGGAAATATTCGCGCTAAGCACGAATATCTCCAAATACTAACACCTGCCCAGACCAGTTCTCAGCCATGTTATCCAATGAGAGGTGGAAACAATGGCTTAGAGCATTTTGTCGCTAATGCGTGAATATCGCTGTATTCTAAGCGATATTCACGCATTTCGCCGCGATCACTGGATATTTTAGCACAATGGAGAAAAACATTGCTAATAGCATGTTTTCTCCGCTAACATATCCAGCGATAGGCAGCGATAAAAGAATCGTTGCTAAGCCTATTTAGCGATAAATATCGCTTTTTGTGTTTAATATGCCCCCATGTTATCCAGTTATTTTTTCCAAGAAAGCAGACAGCGCAAAGCCAGAGAGCTATGTTGTCAGGGTGGTTTCCCTCCTTTTAAATAATTTTACATCAAGTAATTGGAAAGCACGAAAGCAGCTGAAGTAGTCGTAACTGTCCTCTCCCTGCAGTTATTGCTAAATGCATTAACAAATAACTGTGATGACCGTGTCAGGCTGTGGGAGAGAAATATCGATTTCTATTTCTCACTTGAAAGACTGAGAGTAATGCATCATTAAACCGTGCTGTGTGACTGTCTAAGAGTGCAACAAAATCCTCCTGAGTGGGTTAGGATTTTGGTAACATCCGCCCAGAGACAAGCAGCCAACCACTGAATTATTTTGTTTAAAATGTGCTGAATAAACACAGGGTGGTACCGATCGCTTTTCATATTCATCGCTGTCAGTGTTTGCACCGCATCCACCAATTGCTTAGAAAAGGATAGGTGTGATTCTACTAGACATGAGGAACCCTATAATTAATATTATTAAACAAGCGAATCCAATAAAAAGTATGTCTTGGTGAAAGTGATTGTTCACATAGGAAGAATGGCTGCTCAGAGAAAAGTGAAATGTGTGCTCGAGGTCTGTGCTACATAATGCTGTCAGCAGATATATTTATTGCAACTCGTTTTTGGGAAAGAAATGTATAGACATAAGGTTTAACGTTCTTAAAGTATAATAGAGGTTTTGAGAAGCTCCACAGGGTGGACACTAATTGGAGGAAGCTGTGGGTACCAATTGCTATCCCCGATTTCCTCTTCCATGGCCCTTGCAGTGCCTTTGTGATTCTTGGTCTCAGCGGTAAAGAACATCAGGAACTAAAAGTTAACAATGACCTAGGAGACTTGTAATTTCTGCAGTTTCCATTCCACATCCGATCCCTGTCTTCTCGGCAGCAATTAAGAGGCTGTTGAGGGGTTAAGAGAGGGGTAAGAGGTCAACTCTATAATGTCACCAGAGATCACAATTTATTTGCAGTGGAATTTTAGAGAACTGCCTTCCACAGCCCATGGAAAATCAGCTCCAGTTAAAGTCCATATAATCATTAACCCTTACGTGGAAGATACTGAACACCTTTGCATCCGACACATTTAGCTCATGCCGGTTGAGAATGCTGCTTTTATGTAAACTTATTAAAAAAGAGCATTATTGGATCATACTAGTTCAAAGAATTCTCAGCCTCCATATTTAATATCGTTGTTCGTGGAGATTAATCTATAATTTGAACATGGATCATGTTAGACCTGACATCATTGGCTTGAGTCTCTCCTCCATGTTTCTGTTTGCCTCTACTGTTTTACGATGTTTTGCTGGTATATGCTTTGGGCGCCGTGTCACTGCTGATCAGTGCCATAGCGCAAGTGCTCCCTATGTTAAATTGATGTATCTATTGTATCCATGTTTGGCTTATTTGGTTTACTGTCAGTCCCTAGTCTAGTGCACCAGGAGTGCCGGGGCGTGTAAATGCAAATACCGCTCGTGGGCCTGCAGCACGTGTTGTGCCACCCACAGGAGCGGCCTTGTAAACGAATGTCTACGGGTCGGTCATTGCGAGACCCGCGTGCAGTCTTGCACTGTCACGTCGGCTGCGCAGGTATACCTACCTGCCAGCCCCTCCAACCTTCCCTTAACTTCATGTTAGTCACCCCTATGGTAGGCCCGCGGGCAGGGTGCATTGTAAGTGTAAGGTAGGACACCCCTGACCACGTTGGCATGTCCTGATAGTGAAGTGCCGCCATCTTAGGGCTTCACTATTGCGAGGTAGCCTGCTCTCCGTTGGATAGAATGGGCCGCCGGGATTATTAACGCTATAATCCTAGCTGGCCCGGGGAGCATGGTGCAATGTCGAGTTTGGTATCCCTGAGCTCGGGGTTTAATTACGCATCCGTTGGTGTGGATGGGTTTTGGACTCTGGGTTCGAAAGTAGTACTTCTAGAAAGTGTCTATTTTCTTGTCTAACCATATCTGGTCTCTGCTGGTCTTGCGTGTGTGTGACAGGAGCTGGGTGGCTCCAAGAGGTCTGGATGAGTCAGTGTGGGATGAGTGGGACATTTACGTTGAGAGTAGGGGGAGAGTAGTTGTTGATAGCCTGCCTTGCCTGATACAATGCTGGCTCCACCTCCTGCCAAGCGACTGATGGCTCTGTGCCTGCCATGGACGATCCTAGCCCCACCTCCTGCCAGGAGGACGATAGCTCTGCTCCTGCCAGTGTCAATGCTGGCTCCACCTCCTGCTGGGCGTCTGAGGACCCAGCCCTGCTCAATGAATAGGCCAGGTGCTACTGCCTAGCTCCACCCACCGCAGACCCAGGATGTTGGGAAATCCCCGGCATAGACAAAGGGATCAAAGACGGAAAGGGGTATAAGAGGAGGACCCCTGAACTAAGAAATCAGATCACTTCTGACAAGGAACCCTGTAACCAAGGACAAGAAGCCCGCTGATCTAAAGGACTGCCTACCCCTTCTGCCGGTGTGCTGTTGTTGGGGGAATCCTGCAGTGCTTCTTTATTTTCGCCAAGGAACCAGGAGAGAGGAACTGTGTGTGTACTCTCACGCTTGCTAAGAAAATCTCCAAGGACTGGAAGAGTGCCAGTCTCCTGCTGAAGTCACAGGGCTAAAGGACTTCACCTGCTAAGAGTGCTATCTGCTGGAAGTGTGAATCCAGCACCTCTGAAAGGAACAGCAATCACGACGACCGGACGCTGGGCCCAACCGACGCCAGCAGCAACGCCAGTGAGTAGGAGTACGGCTCTAACTCCAGAGGACCTCGTGTCTGCCCCGCTGCTGATCGCATCACCTGTGTGCCCATCGACGCCGTGAGCGCTGCTCACTCTGTGCAACCACATCATCGACGACGCCTGCTGAGGCCTGATCGACACCGAAGACGCGACGCCGGATTGCTCGACGCCGCTGATCATCGTGTGCTTCATTTTCCTAAAGGTACTGTGTTGTTGGGGGTCCGTGTGACTCCAGGCTTGACGCAGCGCTCCTCGCGGTCGACGCCGAACCTCTAGGTTAACTTGCCTTGACGTCGTGTAGCCCCCGTGTGGGTTACCCTGTTGCTAAGAACTGTATTGCCAAGAAGAAGATTTGCTTGATACTAAAGACTTTTGTGCTAAAGAAGAAACTACCTTTGAACTATCCTTTTTCCTTCCCGAACGTATTTATTCCGATTGTGTACAGTTTTGCCGTTATTTGGTCTTGTGCTAAGTCTTATATAAAATACTTATTTTTATAATACTACTGTGTCGTGTCCATTTGTAGTGTATTCACCGTGTTACTGTATGTGGTCATAATTGCTTAACGCACAGCCTCTGAGATAAGCCTGTTCTGCTCTGCCAAGCTACCAAGGGGGTGAGCAGGGGTTATCGAAGGGTGTGATCCCCTTGCCCTAACTAGAAAAGGAGTGTCCCTATTTGTCAGAAGTGTATACCTCTGCCAACTAGAGACAGCCGGTTCTAACATTGGATGCAGCGGTGAGGATTTGGACCTTGCATTTATGACTCATGTACAGTGATTAGTGTGCGCTACATAGTGAAAGCAGACCATAACGCAGTCACAATCTGATTCGGAAGGATCCTATTTTTGTTCTCCCCTTTTCTGAAACTTGATTTTCTGAACACTGCCAGTTGTAACCATGAGTGACAACGGAGTCACTGCCCCTGCTATCGTTGTTGTTGCAGAGTTCGAGAGGAGTAAGCTAAAAAGATACAAGAAAGATGAGCTGAAACACTTTTGCAACCAGTTTGAAGTTCCTACCACCGGCCTCTCGAGAAAAGATGATTTTTATAAAGCATTACAGGCCTGGTGGGAATCCAGAAATCCCTCTGATGTGGTGGTGGTACCCACAGAGGAAGGGGATGAGGAGGTGCCAGTGAATGGACCTATGCCCTCTCCCGGAAGCAGTGTTTCCTCCAAAGGTCTTTCCCCTGAAGAAAGAGAAGAAAGGGCGAAAGAGCGAGCTTACAACATGGAGATGGCAAGGCTAAAGATAAATGGGCAGTTGGAATTAGAAAATGCAAGAGGTAGAAGGGAAGCTGATTTAGAGATCAAAAAGTTAGAGTTTGAACGAGAGAAGTTAGCTTTGGAGCGTGAAGCCAGGTTGAGGGAGCTGGATATCCAAGCTAAAAAGTTAGAGTTGAATCCCTCTGGTGGCAGCATTCCATCCGAGCCTGCAGAAAGTAAGTTTTATTTTCCCAAAGATGTGATAAAAGATTATCATAAGAATGAAGATATTGGTCAATGGTTTAAAGCATATGAGTTAGCATTGTTGGCCCACCGGGTCCCTGAGAAGGATTGGGGAGCGGGGTTGTGGGGTCGCTTTGTGAATGAGGGAAGAGATACCCTGTTAGACATGCCTGTTGCGGATAGGATGTCATATGCTCATATGAAGGATGCTTTAATGTTGCGGTATGGCCTAACCCCCGAGCAGTACAGACAAGCTTTTAGAGAATGTAAGAAGTTGCCTGGTACGACGTGGGTTGAATATGTGTCTTATTTTTGCAGAGCCATGGATGGTTGGGTAAAGGGCAGCAAAGTGGAAAGTTATGAAGCTCTTTATGATTTGTTTGCTTGGGAGCACTTGTCGAATAACTGTTTTCCAGAGCTGCGCCAGCACCTGATTGATAGCAAGATATCTAACCCTAGAAAACTTGCTGAGGAGGCGGACCGCTGGGTCAGTACCAGGGTCCACAAGGGTCCAGTGGGAGACTCAGCCAAAGGTGGGCAGGGTCCCCAGCAGAAGAGTGGGGGGGACAAGGGAAAACAGAAGGAGTCTCAGAAAGGGCCCCAAAGTAATCCCCAAGGGAACCAAGGGAAGGGTTCCCAGCCTCCCCCTGAAAAGAAGTCAGGGGCCCCGACAGGTAAACCTGTTCATAGGGGCCCCCTAATCTGCTATGGTTGTGGGCAGGTGGGACACCGGTTTTATGACCCCCAGTGTCCCAAAAAGGATTCGAATGCACCGCCGCGTGAACCCCCCCGTCAGTTGGCGAGTGTAGCCTTGGGAGGGGAGGAGATGGTTGTCCGTGGTGGGAGGGGTCCCGCAGAAATGTCCCTGGTCTCGCTAGGAGACATGCAGATGGTCCCTCCACCCCCTCTGCCTAGTAACACTAGTAAATATAGGCAGTGGGTGACCATTAATGGCCATAAAGTGGAAGCTCTCAGAGACACCGGAGCGAGTGTGACAGCTGTCAAGTGTCACTTGGTGTCCCGAGAGCAGGTGGTTCCCCACGCATTCTACCCTGTGATAGCTGCCGACAACTCCGAGAAAGAGTGTGAGGTGGCTCAGGTTTCCTTTGAATGGGGGGGAGTTTCAGGTACTCTTCAGGTTGCTGTGAGGCCTGCCATGCCTGTCGATTGTCTCCTGGGCAATGATTTAGAAGACCCTTGGGCTAAGGTGGAGAGAGAAGCGCACTTGAAAATGTTGGGCGTGCCAGAGTGGGTGTGTGCAACCACTCGATCCATGACAGCGAGTAAGGGTGTTGATGGGGTCCCGGAGCCTGAAAATACGGCCCAGGACCCAGCTGTGAAGAGAAGAGGCAGGAGGCGCGGGAAACCGGCCTCCGTAGTTCCCGTGGTCCAGAAGGAGGTAGACCCTGAGGGGGATGCCCTGGAGCCCACAGGGGAACAAATTGCCGAACTGGGAGATCTGCCCGAGCTGACCCATTGGCAGCAGGATGGTGGTCCCTCCAGGGAGGAATTCTGTGCGGAACATAAAGTGTGCCCTTCTCTTGTGGGCATGAGGCAGCAGGCCTCAGCCCAATCCTCAGGTGATCAGTCAGGGTCACATTTTGTGTACTGGGAGAACGACCTCCTGTATAGCGAGCCTAAGGCTGCTGAGCCTGGGTCAGCCCGTGTGCTGGTGGTACCCCAGCGCTTCAGAGCCTTCCTACTGGGTTTGGCTCATGACGTACCGTTAGCTGGACATCTGGGGCAGGACAAGACCTATGACAGGCTTGTCACCCATTTTTATTGGCCTCAGATGCGAAGGGATGTAGACATCCATTGCAAGACTTGTCACACTTGCCAGGCAAGTGGGAAAAGCGGAAGGAAGCGGAAGGCTCCCCTCCAACCTTTTCCAGTGGTCAGTACCCCCTTTGACCGGGTGGGTATTGATATTGTTGGGCCCCTGGACCCCAAGACAGCCCTGGGCAACAGGTTCATCCTGGTCTTGGTGGACCATGCCACAAGGTACCCGGAAGCCATCCCTCTCAGGACAGTGACGGCCCCCGTGGTGGGACGGGCACTGATGGGTGTTTTCTCCTGGATGGGGTTCCCCAGAGAGGTGGTGTCTGACCGAGGCACCAACTTCATTTCGAACTATATGAAGTCTCTGTGGAAGGAGTGTGGGGTAACCTACAAGTTCACCACTCCTTACCACCCTCAAGGAAATGGGTTGGTTGAGAGATTCAACCGGACCCTGAAAGGCATGATTATGGGTCTTGAAGAACCAATGAGGCGGAAATGGGACGTCCTCTTGCCATGCCTGTTGTTTGCTTACCGTGAGGTGCCGCAGAAGTCTCTAGGGTTCAGCCCCTTTGAGCTCTTATACGGTCACCCGGTAAGAGGGCCTTTGAGTCTGGTCAAGGAAGGCTGGGAGCAATCTCCCAGGAAACCTCCCCAGGATGTATACAGTTACATGCTGGCCTTTCGGAACCAGACTCGGCGCTTCAGAGAACTTGCTCAGGCAAATCTGGAGGCCAGCCAGGAGGAGATGAAGCGTTGGTACGACCGGAATGCCACTCTGGTAGAGCTTCAGCCTGGTCAGGAAGTGTGGGTCATGTCCCCTGTGGAACCTTGTGTGCTCAAGGACAGGTGGACTGGTCCGTTTAAGGTTGTGGAGAAGAAGAGCGATGTCACCTACCTGGTGGACTTGAAATCTCCCAGGAACCCCTTGCGGGTCCTGCACATCAACCGCTTGAAGCCCCACTTAGAAAGGTCCGAAGTGGGCATGCTCCTAGCTACAGATGATGGAATGGAGGAGGAGAGTGAGCCTCTTCCTGACCTCCTGTATGCTAAAGAGCAAGATGGGTCGGTGGATGGTGTGGTCCTCTCTGACACACTGACCCTTGAACAGAAACAGGATTGTCGCCAACTGTTGGGACAATTCCCGGATCTGTTTTCCTTGGTTCCGGGTGTCACGCATTGGTGTGTCCATGACGTTGACACCGGAGACAGCCCTCCTGTGAAGCACAAGGCTTACAGGGTGACTGACAAGGTCAGAGCGTACATTAAGGAGGAGGTCTCCAAGATGTTCGCGTTAGGGGTGATTGAGTCCTCTAGCAGTCCTTGGGCCAGCCCAGTGGTCTTGGTCCCGAAGGCTGCAGCGCCTGGTGCTTCACCAGAACTCCGGTTCTGCGTGGATTACCGAGGGCTCAATTCGGTCACGAAGACTGACGCGCACCCCATCCCCAGAGCTGATGAGCTCATCGATCGGTTGGGGGCTGCCCGGTACCTTAGTACGTTTGATTTAACGTCTGGGTACTGGCAGATCGCCTTGACTGATGGGGCAAAGGAGAGGTCGGCATTCTCCACACCAGATGGGCTATACCAGTTCCGGGTGATGCCCTTTGGGATGAAGAATGCCCCTGCCACCTTCCAGAGGTTGGTCAACCAGGTCTTGGCTGGACTGGAGGATTTCAGTGCCGCCTACCTGGACGACATAGCAGTGTTCAGCGCCAGCTGGGAGGAACACTTGCGCCACCTCCAGGAAGTGTTGTTGGCCCTGCGCGGAGCAGGCCTCACAATCAAAGCCAGTAAGTGCCAGATTGGGCAGGGTTCTGTGGTGTACTTGGGGCACCAAGTAGGGAGCGGCAAGGTTGCCCCCCTACAACCCAAGATTGATACCATCCTGGCTTGGGCGCCGCCCAAAACCCAAACTCAGGTGAGAGCCTTCTTAGGACTCACGGGTTACTACAGGAGGTTTGTCAAGGATTACGGTAACATCGTGCACCCCTTGACTTCGCTGACTTCCAGGAAGCAGCCACGAAACGTGATCTGGACTGATGCCTGTCAAACGGCCTTTGACACCCTGAAAACTGCAATGTGCACAGCACCTATACTCCAAGCACCCGACTTTTCGAGAGAATTCATTGTTCAGACGGACGCTTCAGAGCATGGCGTGGGGGCTGTTCTAGCTCAGGTGAATGAAGAGGGCCGAGACTTGCCTGTAGCCTTCATCAGTCGGAGGTTACTTCCCAGGGAAACGAGGTGGAGTGCGATAGAAAGAGAAGCATTTGCTGTGGTCTGGGCGCTGAAGAAGTTAAGACCCTACCTGTTTGGGACTCACTTCCGGGTTCAGACAGACCACAGGCCCCTCAGATGGTTGATGCAGATGAGGGGTGAGAATCCGAAACTGTTGAGGTGGTCCATTTCTCTCCAGGGGATGGACTTTACGGTGGAACACCGCCCTGGTACAGATCACGCCAATGCTGATGGTCTGTCCAGATTTTTCCGCCTTAGTGATGAGAACTCCCTAGGTCAAGGGTAGTTCTCCCCACATTTCAGCTGGAGGGGACACGTGTTAGACCTGACATCATTGGCTTGAGTCTCTCCTCCATGTTTCTGTTTGCCTCTACTGTTTTACGATGTTTTGCTGGTATATGCTTTGGGCGCCGTGTCACTGCTGATCAGTGCCATAGCGCAAGTGCTCCCTATGTTAAATTGATGTATCTATTGTATCCATGTTTGGCTTATTTGGTTTACTGTCAGTCCCTAGTCTAGTGCACCAGGAGTGCCGGGGCGTGTAAATGCAAATACTGCTCGTGGGCCTGCAGCACGTGTTGTGCCACCCACAGGAGCGGCCTTGTAAACGAATGTCTACGGGTCGGTCATTGCGAGACCCGCGTGCAGTCTTGCACTGTCACGTCGGCTGCGCAGGTATACCTACCTGCCAGCCCCTCCAACCTTCCCTTAACTTCATGTTAGTCACCCCTATGGTAGGCCCGCGGGCAGGGTGCATTGTAAGTGTAAGGTAGGACACGCCTGACCACGTTGGCATGTCCTGATAGTGAAGTGCCGCCATCTTAGGGCTTCACTATTGCGAGGTAGCCTGCTCTCCGTTGGATAGAATGGGCCGCCGGGATTATTAACGCTATAATCCTAGCTGGCCCGGGGAGCATGGTGCAATGTCGAGTTTGGTATCCCTGAGCTCGGGGTTTAATTACGCATCCGTTGGTGTGGATGGGTTTTGGACTCTGGGTTCGAAAGTAGTACTTCTAGAAAGTGTCTATTTTCTTGTCTAACCATATCTGGTCTCTGCTGGTCTTGCGTGTGTGTGACAGGAGCTGGGTGGCTCCAAGAGGTCTGGATGAGTCAGTGTGGGATGAGTGGGACATTTACGTTGAGAGTAGGGGGAGAGTAGTTGTTGATAGCCTGCCTTGCCTGATACAATGCTGGCTCCACCTCCTGCCAAGTGACTGATGGCTCTGTGCCTGCCATGGACGATCCTAGCCCCACCTCCTGCCAGGAGGACGATAGCTCTGCTCCTGCCAGTGTCAATGCTGGCTCCACCTCCTGCTGGGCGTCTGAGGACCCAGCCCTGCTCAATGAATAGGCCAGGTGCTACTGCCTAGCTCCACCCACCGCAGACCCAGGATGTTGGGAAATCCCCGGCATAGACAAAGGGATCAAAGACGGAAAGGGGTATAAGAGGAGGACCCCTGAACTAAGAAATCAGATCACTTCTGACAAGGAACCCTGTAACCAAGGACAAGAAGCCCGCTGATCTAAAGGACTGCCTACCCCTTCTGCCGGTGTGCTGTTGTTGGGGGAATCCTGCAGTGCTTCTTTATTTTCGCCAAGGAACCAGGAGAGAGGAACTGTGTGTGTACTCTCACGCTTGCTAAGAAAATCTCCAAGGACTGGAAGAGTGCCAGTCTCCTGCTGAAGTCACAGGGCTAAAGGACTTCACCTGCTAAGAGTGCTATCTGCTGGAAGTGTGAATCCAGCACCTCTGAAAGGAACAGCAATCACGACGACCGGACGCTGGGCCCAACCGACGCCAGCAGCAACGCCAGTGAGTAGGAGTACGGCTCTAACTCCAGAGGACCTCGTGTCTGCCCCGCTGCTGATCGCATCACCTGTGTGCCTATCGACGCCGTGAGCGCTGCTCACTCTGTGCAACCACATCATCGACGACGCCTGCTGAGGCCTGATCGACACCAAAGACGCGACGCCGGATTGCTCGACGCCGCTGATCATCGTGTGCTTCATTTTCCTAAAGGTACTGTGTTGTTGGGGGTCCGTGTGACTCCAGGCTTGACGCAGCGCTCCTCGCGGTCGACGCCGAACCTCTAGGTTAACTTGCCTTGACGTCGTGTAGCCCCCGTGTGGGTTACCCTGTTGCTAAGAACTGTATTGCCAAGAAGAAGATTTGCTTGATACTAAAGACTTTTGTGCTAAAGAAGAAACTACCTTTGAACTATCCTTTTTCCTTCCCGAACGTATTTATTCCGATTGTGTACAGTTTTGCCGTTATTTGGTCTTGTGCTAAGTCTTATATAAAATACTTATTTTTATAATACTACTGTGTCGTGTCCATTTGTAGTGTATTCACCGTGTTACTGTATGTGGTCATAATTGCTTAACGCACAGCCTCTGAGATAAGCCTGTTCTGCTCTGCCAAGCTACCAAGGGGGTGAGCAGGGGTTATCGAAGGGTGTGATCCCCTTGCCCTAACTAGAAAAGGAGTGTCCCTATTTGTCAGAAGTGTATACCTCTGCCAACTAGAGACAGCCGGTTTTAACAGATCACAATTTTAAAAGTTAACTATTTCAATCAAAATGCTTTACACGTTTTTTGTATCTGTGACAATTGTGACAAGATGATCATTTTTGTATCTATTGTCCTCATTTGTGGTGCAGATTGTAGCGGAGTTGCCTTTTCTGCACGGTCACTCTCAGTTTTCACCTTCTTCTGGTTCCTATTCCTGTAGGTTTTCCAACTTTGTTCACTGGCACTGACAACCAGTGCCAGATTATGTTTGCTTTACACCTACAAATATACTGCAAAATCAGTTTCGCCTAATTTGTTTATCACTGTGCAGAAGGCACTGTGCATTGGCTCACACCAGCAATTGGTGTGGAAGTTGCATATCATATGCAGGCTGTATGACAAAAAAGTATGGCTCCAGGTAGCATTATTGTCATCTTGCTGGTGCTGAAAACACTGCAGTGACACATGTCAGGGAAAAGGGTCTTTGCAATATATTAAAACCTTTTTTACATATAAAATAATTCACCATTAAAGTATGCCTTACAGGTAATGAGGTTGGGTGCACAATCAAAAAAAAATTAAAAAAGCACATAGAGGAAAAGCTTTCCCTTCTAGTACACAAATACCCAAAAGCTGTTTTCACACTGAAGTGTAGGCTGATGACAGCCATGTGCAAAAAACACACATTTCTTTGAGCTTCTGTAATAGGTACTCCAATTAGGAGACTACTATGCCATGAAAACAATCACCCTAAAAAAAGGCTTATCTGAAGAACAGCCTGAAATGAAAGCCTGAAAGTAGAGCTATTCAAAACTGATTCTACAGTTTCAAACTGTTTATTCACATCTCCTATCTGACATGTGTGAATTAAAACGAGAGCCCACTACTCTGCTTGTGGTTACAGTTCCAAGTCCTCTATGGTCTAGGAAGGGAGTGCTCAACAGGATGCTCATCGGATTACTGTTCATCTAGGGGTTGTGCCTGCCTGACAGCCAAACCTCCATACCTGAGGTAATATCACAAGGATATCCTGCAGCACGATCCTTATACATTTCTTAAAGCACACAGAAGCCTAGCAACCTACTTAGAACTGGAAGGACCCTGCCAATCTAGCAGGAGGAGTATCTGTCCAGAGGAAGCGAGATGCAGCTTGTTGCCGTTGTCCACCACACAACCAAGAGAGATGGCTGGAGGCAGAGCTATGCTGTACCACTGTGCCTTTGGGTCAAAAGTATCTCCATATGCCTCTGTGGCTGCCCTTGAGGAGGTCAGGTTGATTCTGTGATGGCCTGTTTGAATCGGCATACGAATGACGTCAACTGTCAAGAATTGTGATCGGTGTATGCATGGCTGCAACTGGCAAGTGTGGTGACTGGCCTGTGCCTAGAGGCAAAAATGTGCATTTTATCTGCTAACATCCATGCACTTAGCTTAAATTCATTACATGTACAAACAGAAACTTTTTCTTAAAATGTTTTTTTTTTAAAGTAGAATTCTCTATTCTTCCCTGAGAGATAATTCTAAAAAGAAACATTAAAAAGGTCTGTGAGTTGCAGATGCTCTGTATCTTTCTATGCAGAGATAGTCAGGCCTACTCTACAATGCATGATCCTACACTAATTAAGCTCCACAAAATCATGAAATATGATAAACTGTTCAAAGTAGAGTAGCAGGGCATTTTAATGAAGCATAGGAAGGACAAAGGACAAAGGAAGAAGGACACCCAGCAAAGCTGTGAGTCAAATGTGCCTCATCTGAACATATCGGACAAAAAGCAAGTTAAAATAACAGAGCTAGGTGTTTATGAGGTGCCATGCACTCATACAATATTGACATGCAAATTCATACAACAGTGTTTACACTCGCAGTGCATTCAATGGTGGAGGAGAAACACCCTACTCCCCAATTACGAGCCTAGGATCGATAAACAGATACTGTAGATTTTTAAGCACATGCCTATTCATTCAATTACAAATGCGTTTTGGAACAAACCAAATTATTGATGAACAAAAGACATTTCTTTTCTTTTTTCTCAGTGCAGATTTCTTTTTTCCTGATGACCTTCTTTTAGCCAACACATGTTTAGTCGTTAACGACTTCATCAGGGCTGGTCTGTCATGAAATTTGGCTGTCAGACCTCCTAATTGTGTTATTCAGCAATGGAGGTCGGTAATTTTAGAGACGTGACTATTTCGAGGTCCAAAAATCGGAATGTGATGTTAGCGATTTTCAGTGGGTCTTAAATTGCGCTTTCCACATGAATATTAATGCAGTATGTCTTTGCGACTCATTGGGAATCACAAACGATGTAAAACACACTGTAGTACATCACTGTTTGCGAAAAACTAAATAGGGAATAACAAAAAAATGCTATTAATGTAATCGCAAACACAGACCTATGTACATCTGGCTCAATAAGTATGACACATAGCTATGGGCGAGACACGTAATGAGACAGGGAAAGGGAAAGGGCACCTACATGAGGCTGTGTGGATGAATATTATATTTGAGTGGAGCAAGAAGAAGGGAATGAGACACCTTAAATGGAAGTAGCAGGCCGCTCTAACATGACAAATATGAAAGGGTGAAAAATGCAAAACGAACAATTGATGGACAAAGTTCAGAACAATTTCAGACACCCCAGTACAGAGACCTGGGCCTAAATCCATGTTTTTTTTGCTCCCCATGCCATTCTAGTTGAACCCAGCCATATGCAAATAAGGCTTCCCCTGTGCCCAATGGGAACAGTCCAGCCCGAACTGCCAGGCCAGGTCCTCCCTGGACTGGACACAAGCATCCTAGGACAGGTTTTGGGGTTTCACCCCATATCAGCCAGGATACCTTGACTCCTGTGGCATGGAGAGGTTGGGACCCACGTCTGGGCATACCCATCCCATTCGGGGTGACAAATGAAAAAAGAACAATTGATGGACAGAGTGCAGAACAATGCCATACATTCACCGCATTACAGAGATCTGGGCCTAAATCCAATTTTTTGTTTCTCCCCATTCCATTCCAGTTTGAACCCAGCCATACGCAAATCAGTCTTAACCCTGTGCCCAATGGTAACAGTCCAGCCGGAACTGCCAGGCCAGGGAAAGGGTAGCACATTGGCATAACAATAGGAAGAGTTAACTGTGTGTGTGATCTACAGCAAATGCAATAGTTCTCTTTGAAAGGTCAGGGTTGTCAAAAGAAATGTAACTATTTCAAAGTAGAGCAACAGGGTTGCCTACTGATTGGAGGAGTGGGCACAGCATACAATAATGGTAGGGCAATAATTCGGAGTCATGAACCAGTTAAGCTTGTGATTGGGCATCTGACCGTTGCAAAATATACAGATATAACTTTCAGTGTGAAGGGCAAGTATGACCAAGACTATAAAAGTGGAGCTTTCAAGAAAAGCCTACACATCAATATTGTGTTCATATAAGTCAAACGAAGAGGAGGAAAACTGTGATTTCAGCTGAAAGGTTCATCTTGAAGATTTGGAAACGATTTCCAAACCAGCGATCTAAAAATCAATAAGTGACCCTGAACACATTTGCTAAAGGCAACTTGAATGGCATTTCAGCATAATGCTTGTACAACTACAGCGCGCAGGTAACTTTAACAGCATAGTTACTCCTCAGTAAGTACCGCAAGAAAAGTGGTGTAAAGAATGTCACAGAAAAATAGCTCTAAACGTCACTTTGTAGCGTCTGCTTCAAAGCTCTAGGTGGCTGGGTTTATAAATCGATGCCATTCATAAAATGACCCTGACAGGATGTTTGTTTACTTGCTGTACACGCAGCTTACATTTTATTGCAGTGTTCGCAAAACTCACCACTGGAGAGGGTTTATGCATCAGTCTGGTGCGGTTGGAGAGTTTTGCCTCTCTATTTCAAAATCTTCTAAGCAGTTCCTTTAATGCTGTTTGTATTGAGGCCAGATCACTTGCATTTTATTGGTCAATGGTATTGCATGCAGCAGACGTGTTTGTAGCCCCATTTACAATCATCTGTGGTGTCACAGATTTATAGTGAATGCTATATTAGTCCTTCTTGCTACGTTAATGTTTGCACCAGAGCGTGCAAAGAAATTATTAGTATTGCAGTCATCAAGGAATTATTAGTATTTCATTTATGTGTGAGTTTAAAACCATATTAAATAATATATATTATTAAATTATGTTGTTATTGTTATATTTGGTATATTTGTTTAGTGCAGACCTCAGCCGCAGACATCAGAGAGCGATGCATGTTGTAAACGAAAAAAAAGACAAGAAACATCACCTGGCTTTAGAGAGACCATATGGATGTTTTCTCCTCAGGGTATTAGGCGCGCTAAGACGTTGGTGTGAAGAACTACATAAAAGGTGCATGTTTAGGGTCTCTCTGGGAGATAATGTGGATGCCTTTTTCAGCTAGCAATAGCTGATAAAAGCTTTGCTCTTGTGATTTTTCTGGGGTAAACTTTAACGCAGTAGCTGCCCCAGTTACTTACCGGTAATCTCCATTACTCCGAGTATAGCCTTCGCCACATGAATAGCGAAGTGAGCTTCAGCTCCACACCAGAACCCTCCTAGGCAAAAGATAGCCTCCCATGACTCCCTTCCCTTCCCAACATGGCCGACTCTTATCACCCCTGACCTCTTAATAGGAGGTTCGGCCCAACCCTTAAGACTGAAAATACCAAGCAGAAACATGAAGCCGATAGCCAGACAGGGCGGGAGGGATGGGAACTCATGTGGCGAGGAAGACTCTACTCGGAGTAATGAAGATTACCGGTAATTAACTGGGGCATTACCTCCTCATAAGTCAATCAATCAATCAATCAAAGACATTTGTAGAGCGCACTACATACCCGTAGGGTCTCAAGGCGCTGGGGGTGGGGGGGGTGCCACTACTGCTCGAACAGCCAGGTCTTCAGCTTCTTCCTGAAGGAGAGGTGGTCTTGGGTCAGGCGCAGGTCGGTCGGGAGGGAGTTCCAGGTCTTGGCGGCCAGGTAGGAGAAGGACCTTCCTCCTGTAGTCGCTCTTCGGATGCGGGGGACGGCGGCGAGGGCGTGGTTGGCTGATCGGAGGTGGCGTTTGGGAGCGTAGAAGTTGATTCGGCTGTTGAGGTAGCTCGGGCCTTGGTCGTGTAGGGCTTTGTGTGCGTGGGTGAGGAGGCGGAAGGTGATTCTTTTGTTGACGGGGAGCCAGTGTAGGTCTCTCAGATGTCCGGAGATGTGGCTGGTTCGTGGGATGTCGAGGATGAGTCTGAACGTGAATAACAAAGTGAGCACACCCCAAAGCCAAGCAGCTACATGGAAACTCACAAGACACCAAGGAACCAGAAGGGGAAGCCAATGAAGCAGGCAAACCCAACAGACGCTAGATACATACGAATGGGAATCAAAAGCATTGATGCCCGCACAAGTCTTAAATTCCCTTTTCAGTGACAAAGGAACAAAAAGGTGCAAACAAGGGCTGGAGGCACAATTCCCTATACCCCCAAAGGTTTAGGAAGCTCATCCAAAAACAGCTTACCCAAATGTAGCCACATAGAATAGCCCAGCACACTTTATACACACAATATAACAATTTATTTAGTCAGGAGATAAAGAATTATTTCAAAGACGAGTCAATGTTGTATTCCAATTCATCCTTTATTTTTCATCGTAAAAAACTTTTGAAACCGCCAACGCATTTCGTCCCATCCAGGGACTTTTTCAGGGCTACAAAAGTGCACATAAAAAAGACTATTTACAATTTGAACACGTACATTTAAAACAAAATTACAAACATCGACTTTGACAGGTATGAAGTTATTTCTCATGGCCAAATCTGTACATTGCTTTCAAATGTCATCTATTTCATCATTATCCCAACCTATTTATTTATTATTTACAGAGTTTACACCAGAAAGACCCAGACCATATCAAGAGATTTACACACACATTGGAGAAGGGAAGAACAACTCCATATATCAACACTTAAAATGGACCCTGCGTTTACTCTGAAAGAGCATACCTTGTAATAAGTATAGAGAGAAGTCTGATATGATAGTCCTCATGTATTAGGATTAGGCAATTCTGTAATAGAGTAGTGAACATATTGATCAGGTTTAGTCACATGGAACCTATGGTGAGTATATTATATCAGGCTAATTACAGACTACTTACTCTATTTGAGTCAATTTGCACGCTTCCTCATAGATTAGTGCTCCAAGTGGTTTTGACAATTGTTTTTTCTTTAGTAGAAACAGTGTCCTATAAATAAAACATATTTGTAACACTCAATAATATTGATTTAAACCATATTGAGAACATATCATGATCACTTTGAACACTCAACTAAGCATGTTCAAAAGGAGTGTGAATCGACCATTTAGAAAGCAGTAACTTCATAATATCTTTGTGCAATGTATAAAATAGGTTACATCTATTCTCATCCGTCTTTATTAACACAAGATTTTTAGAGAAGGACCAATGTCACTGGTGATGTCTAGTGGTAAATGTCATATACTTCTGCAATATGAATATTAATTAAAAAGTGACCATGGAGGTTGTTTGTTCACTAGAGGGACTCTTAGATCTTACAACCAACACGAGTTATCCTGGGTTTGCAGGTATAACAATAAATATGTATAGAAACCCCTATCCTAAGATTTATAGCTTAAAACCAACATTAAATGTTAATAGCTGTAAATGGGGAAAACAAAGGTAGACATGTTGTTATTCTGGCCCCCATTCCTCTAAACAATACGATCTCCATAAAGTGGCTGTCATATTTGAGTAACTTCATAAAAACGACGGTCAGATTCGCGGACTGGAATTATATACCCAAAAGCACAGTACTGAGATTTTTAGGAGCAAACAAAGGTGGAAATCGCACTCTAGTAATTGTGGCTATGAAAACGAAACGGGCCCCCATGAACACTGCATAGCGCGGTCTAGCCATAGCGACTCACCCTAATAGTGGAGTTCCAGTAAAGACGGTCCTCAGCAAAGTCAGGTTGCGTGTAAGGACTACCTAGTCTGTAGTCCTTATATACGTTAGATAACTGATAAATTGTCAGTCTAGGTTCCTTAATTAATTTGAATAGTGGTTTGTTTACACATTTTTTAGTCCGTGTGTCTGCGCCATTTTGGAATGGTACTGCTATAATGTACCACTGGTTTTTGAGACGCTAAGTAGTCAAGTATTTGACAATCGCCCTATCTTCCCACATTGTGCACTAAATGAATTATATTCTTAAAGGAAATATACATTTATAGTTGGTCTACTTCAAATACGATAAAATTCAGTTTTTGTCATGTAAAAAGCTAATTGCGGTACATAACATACATCATGTTTATATCGTGTGCCTTGAATAAATCTAGCAGGCAAAATTATATTTGTAACCTGACAAATGGGATAATTTTAAGCAGTGCCGAACATAGTAATCATTACGTCCTGTAAGAGCACACGTGAGCGCCATCTTGGAAGGGCATGGTTCGGACAAAAAGTCCTGTTTGAAATATAATAACGTCACGGCTAGACATATGCACTATTAGAAAAGACAAGGGAACCCCCAATTATTGGTCTATTATTTTTCAACAGAGACAAAGTTCTGTTTTCTAGTAAAGAAGATCAGTTTTTGACAATGCACAATATAGACCAAGTCTAGGTCGTGTGTATTGCTTGGAATACTTCAAGCGCACTTAAACTTATATACACAAAAATACCTCTGGCCCGCGGTGATTTTTATGGCCCAGATTTGTAAAGAAAAAGGCTAATTGCAGTACATAATATACATCATGTTTATATCGTGTGCCTTTAATACATTTATCATGCAAATTTATATTTGTAACATGACAAATGGGATATTTTTAAGCGGTGCCAAACATAGTAATTATTACGTCTTGAAAGAGCCCACGTGAGCGCCATCTTGGAAGGGCATGGATCGGACAAAAAGTCCTGTTTGAAATATGTATTGTGTATTGCTTGGAATACTTCAAGCGCACTCAAGCTTATATACACAAAAATACCTCTGGACCGCTGTGATTTTTATGGCCCGGATTTCAAATGGCTATCATTTTTTTCACATGGACGCACATAGGCGCCATCTTGAAAATATAAAAATTGAATTGTTGCACAAATCAAAAGGGAGGTTTTTTTAGTTTTTTGGGATTTAATTATATTAGTTCTATTTTGTACATCAAGGAAAAAATGGCAAAAGGTCATCATTAACTAACCAGGTTTTACCAAAGTCCCTTATCAAGAATCTATTACAAAGGTTTTGATTTAATGAGGGTTAGTCTGGGGATTATTACATCATAAGGGGTTTTATCTCATATGTTTCCATCAGCGATATTTTGACCATTGAACTCATCATGGCAGGGGCCCTGGCCTAGCAAATGATCATCAAAGATCCTACTGGGCTATACCCTATGGGTTAAATATCCTCATAAAAGGAAAAACCAATTCATTTATAGAAAGTAATGAAATTCATTATTGATGTTCTGGCCCAGTGTTACACATCGAAGTCTACAAATCCATTGGGATTCCATCTGCCTTAAATGTAATGTCATGTCTCCACCTCTTACATTAATATTAATGCAATCAATCGCATGAAAGGTAATGCCCTTAGCTACCGGATGACTTTCTAGGATATGCTGTACTATCGGGTTGGTCACATCCCCATGTTTTATGTTCCTTATATGTTCTTGTGTACGAACTTTAAGACATCTCACACTCCTCCCCACATAGATTTTGTTACAGGCACAAATTATACCATATATTGTAAATGTTGTATTGTAATTGATAAAGGATCTTATCTGAAATTCTTTGTGGCCATTGTACCCAAAAGACCCGACGAGTGGAAGGACCACCCAAGAGAGAGGCAACCATGAGCAGGAAGAACCAGCCGTGGACAGAGAAACCCCGGGAGGGCCAAAAACCCAGTCCCTCGAGACACGTAGAGCCGCCAGAAAACCCATCTGAACCATGACTGAACCAGGACAGAGAAGGCACGGGACCAGACCGCACAGAGCAAAAGCAACAACAAACACGCCTCAGAACAGAAAGCAGCAAGCCGGTCGATGCACACCAAGACCGCCCAACGGACAGCCAAAAGTGAGAGGGGAGCAATAAACACAGACAGTGGAACCGCAGAAACAGACGGCATCCCCACAATAGTGACCCAAAAAGAAGCCACAGCAAAAAAGAGACGCACTACGTCTGAAATACAGCAACACCACACGGCAGACCACCAACAACAAGAGAGCCGAAGCAACCAGAGGACTGGAGAAGCGGAACCAGACGCAATCAAAACAGAATGGCAGGAGCTGCACGAACGGATAGAGGTGCAGAAGGAACCCGGCACGCCAACCGAATAACCAAAAAAATGAAGGTCACCACAACCCCAGCCGCAAGGATATAAATAGGCGGGACACGAACCCCAGTCGCACCAAGGACTCGCCCGGAAAGGAACGCGAAACCATGGAGAGAACCCAGGCAGGCACAAGGCAAAACAGATCCAGGAAGTCGCAGGAAACGACTTCGAAGAGACCCGGCCCCCAAGGGAACCCAACTGGCCAACAGCAAAAAGCGGAAAACCCATAATGCCGCCCACGGAGCCCGAAGAGCTGGAGGGACCAGGTCCAAAGCCAAGCCACCAGAAAGGAAGCAAATGACCACCAGAGACCACCATGCAGAAGGAAGCACAAAGAACCTGGCAGGGAGGGGAACGCAGCACGGAGGAGCAAGACCGCCCCACACAAGGACCAAGCAAATCGTCCCAGTAATGTTCCACAAGAAGGAAGCAAACCACCGAAGCGAACACCCAGATGGAGGAAACGCTGTAGGCCCAGCAATCCCCCGGTGAAAGAGGCAGGAGAAAAACTGCCCAGAAAAACAACAAGAAGCCCCTGCAGGGCAGGGGTAAATCCCAGAAACACCAAGGAACAGCCAAAAGAAGCCAGACGGGAAATCCGCCCCCAGGTGTACCAACCGACTCAGTATAGACCGGGAACCCAAGCACCCCCCACAGGATGCCAAAGGCCGTCAACACCCGGCAAGGGATACCAGAACAGAAAGACCACCGGCCGCACCAGTAGACATGGCGGTAAGGGAGTCACTGGGGCAAGAGAAGGGACACCCACGGGAATGGGCTAAGCCGGGAATGAACCGGAGCCCAGGAAGGCCCAGAAGCAGTGAGACTAACTCAACGGGGAGGACCCACAAGAGACAAAACCAGGGAAGTACCACCTGTGTACAAAGACACCCAAATTACCCCTTTGGAAGGCCCCCACCAAGGCAGACAACCCTAACCACACAAAACCAGCCGAAAGGGGACAGGAACCAGGAGGAAGGCAACCAAAAAATGCAAAACCAGAAACTGGATGGGGAAAACACCAATACCCCACCGGTAAACCGGAACCGGATGAATAGGACCCGCTGGAGAAAGACCAGCGAAACAGTAAAAAAGTGACCTCGCAAGAACAGGCCAAAATGCACACCCCAGCAGAGATGTGTGCCAAACCCCTGGCCCGACTAAGCAGTCACCACCCAAAGGTAGTAGAACAACCAAAGAGCCGCAGCACTTAGGACATGAGCTGGGGAGCCCAATAACCGAAGATCGGAGAACCCAGGAAACCGTGATAGAGGCCACCCAGGACGAGAGGAGAGGCAACAGAAGTCCCAACAGAGCCCCAACCCCCAGGAAGCGAGGAGAAGCACAGCCAGGAAGGGGGCAAAGCAGTGTCATGCAGCGCACAACAGAGGGAACGAACGGCACCCTGAAAGTTAATAACGAAACATGTGTTATTGTAAATCACACGTTAACCCTGAACAGGGTATCTTGGCGCTGAATAACAGATGGATATTGGTACCCAATGTAATGGTACTCAGTGTATCGATCTCAGTCTGATGAAAAGGCAGATAGGCCCAGCCAGGATTGAACTTGGGACCAAGAGGTCGAAGACCGGCCCCTGCAGTTCATGCATTAGTCCACTGAGCCACAAAAGTAGGACGTAGAAGTCCAACAAACACAAAGCATAAAATGCAAATTGCTACCTGCCCCAGCGCCAAGAAGCAGGTTAGATAACACCAGTCCAAAGTGGGGGGAATCATGAGTAAACTGCACCTGCATTGGAGAAAAATAAAATTGCTAGTAACAACCAATGAAAGCTGCGAGGCTAACACAGACCTACCACAGACAGATACCACCCCGATAAAGTAAAACATATACAAATATACAAAAGAAACAACACTCACCCAGAGTACGTTGTTCCCGCCTTACAGTCCAGGGCCACCACGACCCAAAAAAAACGACATGTAAGAGACCGAATCGCGACAGCAGCAGAAGAGTCGAAAAGAGGGCTCCAAATAGTACTCTCTCACTTCCACTGCCAGCTGTAAACCAGAAAATTAGGTGAGAATGAAGAAGCAGAAATTTAGAAAGCGGAGCCCCGCAGTAGCCCGCGAGGGCCACCAGCACCATGGTACTGAAACAGGGTATGCCACAGCCAGCTACAGACAGACTGAACCACAAACCCAGACCCTGGCAGAAAAGAGGCAAAACGCTAAGAAGCCACCCAGCAACCTCTGGGACTGGCTGCACCTAAGGGAAACAGCCGTGCAGGAAGCTAGACGAGCCTGGCCCCGCCCACCAACCTGTCAGTCTCGGAGGCAAGGCCATCCAACAACTCAGTCGCAAGCAGCACCCCTTCCTGCAGAAGATCCGCATGAAATTCCTGCAGGAGCGGGCCGAGAACCGCCAGGGAGAATTTTGGGTCAGTAACAAGCTTGCACCGGCAACTGCACTTGCCCCAGCATCAAACAGGTAAGCCCATGAGCTCCTAAGACCTCAGAGAAACCAAAGGGACAAGGAGTCCAGCAGCAGCCAGCACCGAATGCCAGCTTGCAAACATAAAAAAATGGGGGCAAAGCCGAAGACCCTCAGCGGTCTGCCTGGCCCCCTCACCCAAAACCCATTCCAACAGCCTGCCCCTCGTAGGGACGTCCCCCCAGCCTGAAGGAACTGTAGACTCAGGGAAAGACGCCCGTGCTCCCACACTGAGAGACAAATAAATCCCAGATCCAAGGAGCTCCGACGGGAGGCCTGGGCACAAACAATGTTCCAAAACCATTGTTAACATGGCCGAGGGTCAGAAAGGGCCGTCAAAGAGAGCCCCTTACCACCCCGGCCACCTCCCTGAAAACCCTTGGCTCGCTAAGGCAGAGCCTAACCTGCACCGCAGGACCACCAACCATGGACTCATGTTCCCGCTACAGCAGGAACCACTTACCTGAAAGCGCATCTGGAGAGTCATTGTGCACAGAACCAAAAAAATAGGCTGAAGCTTTGGCCCGGCCCTCCTCTTATAGAGGTCAGGGGTGATAGGGGTCAGCCATGTTGGGAAGGGATGGGAGGCATGTAAGGCTAACTTTTGCTTTGGAGGATTCTGGTGTGGAGCTGAAGCTCACTTCGTTATTCATGTGGGGAGAAAGACTTAGGAGGAGGTAATGTGAGATTATCTCTTAAAGCCATTCAACACACACCACTGCTCCTGATTGTCTGAACTCTCATTTTGCTGTAGTGCACATTGACTGGATGAATGATTTGTCAAAGATTTTCAGCATTTTGACTGTATTATCACAATCATTCTGATTTCTTTTCGTGTGCTTGAGAAGTTTGTGTAAAATTTGAAAAGATTTTGAGTGTGAACTACATCTTAGCTGTTTGATGATTGGAAAGTAATGTAATGTAATGTGAATTGATACTTGTATAGCGCACTACTCACCCGCAAGGGTCTCAAGGCGCTTGCACGAATACCGCTGTGGAACCCATCCTGGCTTTCCCTGTGAGGCGTCCACTCCTGGGCACCCCCAAGGTGGAGGCCAGGCATCCTTAGCGTTGTGGGGGCCATTGTGGAGATTAAGCAAGCTATTGCCCAGAGTTGTAGAGTGGGACTCCTTGATTGGAATAGGCACTGAGGCGAGAATTATCAGGTCCGTGGAATTTTTTGCCCAAGACCCGCCGTGGCGGGGAATTCAACCCTGGTCCCAGGCTAGACCTCTGCATCAGGGTCCGCTGCTCTAATCATTGAGCCACACTTCTCCAAGTGGAACAAAGTTATTAGTAGAGCTATATGTATTTATGATGTAAAACTGTTTTTCCTCTTACTATTATCCTAAACAGTTTTAGGGAATCTATACTTCCTTATGTCACGGCTTGTGTCTTGTAATTCATTCAAAACCGTATTTAATAAAATTCTATCAGAAACAATAAATTTTACATGATATGTTTTGGTTGCTGTTAAAATTTCGACAGTATTCTAGCACTGCTCTTCAAGGAGCTCACCACTAATATGTTATATGTTCTCTTGATGAACATATATGTGCGAGATGGCTGTGTTCTACTCTCATGCAAAAAAATTACCTAATTAAACCCTGATAAATAGCTGTATCAGAGACCTCTGTCTTGATGAGTCACCAGCCTCTTATAACACTGCTTGTCCAGGGCTAACATACTCGAGAATATTGTGGTGGTCCAGCTAGAGGGATGTGGTGGCCCAGCTAGAAGGATATTTAAATTAGAACAATTATCTGTCCAGAAAGCAATCAGATGTTTGTCTTGGAATTGGGCTTAAAGCTCCTTATTTAGCTCTTGGAACAATGTCTTTAGTGTATCAATTCAGGCTGCTTGATGCTCAATCTCTTGGCATCAAAGAAGCCTCTGACCTCCTTCGTACACCAGCTACAGTGACCCATGCAGATTTAGAACAATCACTGGTTCACACATACAAAGGCCAGAGCTGCACCACATATGAAGGAAAGAAAAAATGTTAACACATAAATATCTTGTGGCTTGATATCAATAATTCTCGAGTACTCCTGTAGTATTCTTCATTTATTGTTGCTTCATGTAAATATTCATAAAAACCTGCCAACGTGTTTCATCCAATAGACAATGTGCTTCTTCAGCACAGAACAGCTCTGGCATCAATTAGTTCCAGTCATGTCATAATTTAGGAAAAAATAAGTTTCTTACATGTGTGCCATTTTTGATGCGCATCTATGTCTAGAGTATTATTAAATGCAAACTTTACAAACAAGTTTTTCAAGAATCCATCCAAGTGTGGACATCGGATTGTCAAAGTCATTTAAATGGGGAAAGGTCCATCCAATACCTGGAACTCCGAGTGAATTACGTTGTTTCATTGCGCCGGAGGCCAGACATCAGAGACATATCCAAAATGTCAAGAAAAAGGTAGAAGAATGTTGGGTAGATATGCATGATTATAATCACATAGAAGCTCACTGCTAGCAAAAATAAAATCACATAGGGTAGAAAAATGGGTTAGTAGTAGATGGGGGTATTCAACCTCTGCCAGTAAGAATACCACTAAGAGATTTAGTTGTGTCTCTGTAAATGAATCCTTGCTCAACCCTTAGTAGTTTAGCAAACCAGCAGGCAGTCTTTACTTAGAAGACAGGTATGTGTAATGCACTGAAGACCACCAAAACAGTAAATCAGTAAAAGACATTTCACAATAAAAATCCAACACTAATTCATAAAAATAGAGAATGTTTCTATATTTAGAATTACACCAAAACAGCAAACATCCAATATAGTGGATCGGAGATGTGAATTTTTGAAGATGAAACTAAAAATTGTGCATTCTACTGCCCAAAAACTTAAAGCGCTAGTCGCGGCAATCTGGTCATGCTGGGCCAGGACAAAGTTAAAGTTTTAGGCCATCGCAATGAAGCGTGGTTCGAATAGGCAGAGAGCTAGGGCCTAGTCAAACATTCTCTTTCGGACTTAGGGCCTAATGCATGAAGCATTTTTGGGGTCAGAAATGGCCGATTGGATCATTTCCAAACACAAAAATGCTTGTACATGTGTACAAAACACTAACTATGTTTCAGTAACATGTTATCGAATCGCATTTTGTGTTTGTGATCCGGTATTTTGAAGGGGCGTGTTTATGGCGACCCATCTAAATACCTAATCTGAATGGGATATTGAGAATGTTTTGCAACCAAATTTCGATAGGAAAAAAACCTAATTTTACTGACTCCTTGTAGAAGGTTGCAACTCATTTGCGAATGGGAATGTGTCCCCAGGAGACCCCTTACCCTTTTAGAATGAAACACCAATATTTTTAAGAGCTGGCAGTGTTCCCACAGATGACTGCCTACTCAGAAAATGAAACTTCAGCGTTAATTTTTTCTTTTTAAAAATGCATCCTACTTTCCTTTTAAAAAAACAGGATGTATTTAAAAAAAACTGATTGCTTTATTATGAAGCAATCACAGACATGTGGTCTGCTGACCTCAGCAAGCCACCATCCCTGTGATGGCAGCGATTCCTACTGGGTTGAAAATTGTTACCTACCACCTTTATATGCATGACGTTGGTTTATTTGTGTCCCACTAGGAATCATGAATGAAACTCAAAAGAGTATGATACATTCATACATTAGGAATACTGATTTTCTTATTACGATTCAGAGAGAATTGCAATTAGGAAATCTATATTCTTAATGTCAGTACATCTGGCCAATGGTCTTTTTCTTGAAGCTTTTCTCTTGTGTGAGGTTCCTTGTGTTACTTGGATCCAGAGTATGATTTGATGCAAGTGGGTGTTCAATGTTGAGTTAGTGGCTTGACTCGATGTCGAGCCGGTTACCTCCTGGATCTTTTCTGCAAAATGAAGAAAATTTCAAAATGTAAGTTCTTACTGTTTCTTTGGTTCCTTTGAGGTAAACAAGGATGCAGTAGCATCAGCCAAGGGTCACAAGACTCTGGATTGCCCCTTAGGGGCTAAGGATCAATTCCTGCAATGCACTTGCACAGTCCAGGAAAAATCCTATTGCAGCTGGTCAGCTGAGGTGATTCTCTCTTTCGCTTGCAGCTGACTACTCCCAACTCTGTTGTACCTGCTGTTAAGGCCCATTCCCAGCCTTTCCATCGACCTTTGCATAGGGGTCCCCACCATTAAAAGGTTGGTGAAAAGGCAGCTTGAAATACGCATGGCGTTACCGGCATTAGCACCACCTCCATGCCGCACCATTTCCCCACTGCTGCAGGATCCAGAATCCTGGTGGTGGTGGTAGTCTTCTGTTGTTACGAGTGCCATTGTCATAATCGGGCACTCGGACCGGCAAGGAGATGCCAACCCTGGTAAGGCAGTCTTGGACCACCATACTCAGAATTTGACCCTTCATGTAAGCAGGGAAATATATACCCATACCATGTGCTTGTTGGCTGTCCTCATTACGTTCTTTTCCTCACTGAAGTAGCAATCATTGAGGCCTGCAAATCCACATTTCAGCACTACTTATCAACTTTCCCTGATGCATCTCTAAGTTTGTTCAAACTTGTTTTTTATTTTAAAATTATTTCAAACATGAAGATAAATTTGGTGTTTAAGTACTAATTTCAGTCCAAATGCATGCACTCATGGCTGAGTTACTTGAGATACACAGGTCTCATTGGTAAATAGAGAGGCCACTAAATCATTTTTGATTATTTTTTCCTGTATTTTCTATAAAGCACTTTTTTGCATTTGTAGCCAATGTGATATTGCTTACTTCTGTCTAACATTTGATCCCTTATCGAATTTTTTTGCTTTCGTGCTATTTGTCTTAATATTCTCTTTCTTAAACTTGCTGTGGGTCTTTTCACTCTTTAATTCTTTAGCAGCCAAGTCATTTTTCTTGACTGTTTTGCCGAAATGTAAATGATACATTTCAGTAACATAGCACCATGTTTTTCATCATCTCTGTGCTCCGAATTATGCTCCAGTAATTCTACCAAAGATGAACAAGGATTTGCCTTTACAGACTCTTCAGTTTTAGAAGTGTTGGAACTCATCCACATCTCACATTAGGCAACTCTCTTTCACATAGTCTTCAAGCTGACTTCCTGCCTAATTTATATTCGCTCTTTCTACACAATTATTGGATTTTAGTATAAATAAGGAATAATGCCACCATGCCAAGTGCATTTAATGAATATATACAAAGGAATATATAGGTATTATAATATAATGTCACTGAGGGCTTGTGCTAGTATTTCCAGTCTGTCACTTGATGTCTAGTTCTGGCAACAAAAACTGAACAAGAGGTGAAGCAAAATGTGTTGGACTTCTAGGCTTCATGCCACCGGTGTCTGTCACAACAAGACTGGGGAGACGAAAAGAAATGCGACACCAAACCACCCAAGTGAACTATTACTAGAAAATATAATTACTAGGATTGCTTTGGTTTCCAGAATCATCTTCAGCTTTCATATAATTAAGTCTTTCAGAAATAAGAAGATGCTCTGGAAGCATGTAATCAGTTTAATTATGTTAACTTTCACAAAATAACTTCGGAACACATTTTAGTTACAGTACAATGAAATACAACACCCTACGCTCACAATTCTTCAACAATGCAAACTTAAAAACTAGCATCATTCATATACCCATTACATTGCATATATATTTGAATTATTCGATAATTTGCGGATTTTCTTTAAAACTGATTATTAATTTGCCTTAACACAGCACCTTTTAATTGGCAATGTTCGCAGTTAGTGAAGAAGAAACAGAGGGGGTTATTTACAAGGAAGTGGCGGAGCATGTTGTTAACCTCCTTGGCTTATCGACACGCTTCGCAACTTCTGAAAGGCAAGGCTGCACCATATTCACAAGAATGCGGTGCAGCCTTGGGTTTCCCCTGATTGGTTGTGTGTAGGAAGGTGTCCCTTCCTGCACATACATAATCCTAAAATGCCATTTTGTAACTTTTATGTGTGCTGCTTCATGCAGCACACAGGAACGTTACAAAATGGCATTTTTAAATGGTTTGTTTATGTACAGAAAAGCACACCTTCCAGACAAAAAAAAAAACATGGCATTTTGCTTTTTCCATGTGTGCTGCACAAGTTAGCACACATGAAAAAAACAAAAATGAGGAGAAATAATGCACTTCTCCTCGTTTCACTAACTTTAGGCCAGGACTTACCTGCTCTTAACTTTGGCGCTGCCTCCTATGTACGCCACCCTTGTACAAAGGGGGCAGCATCAAATACAATGGGTGTTGCGGTGGAACGCCCACCACAAAACCCACTGCACGTCTCTTTCACGCTAAGCATTGCGGGAAAGGGTGCTTTTTTTTGTACTAGGCAGCATTAAGCCACATTACATTAAGTGACTTAATGCTGTCTTGTACATAGGGTAAGGCCCATATCGCCACAGGAATTTCACAAAAAGTGACATTCCCGAGGTGATAGGGGCTTGTACAAATGCCCCAGAGTGTCTTTCAGCAGGGAAATGGAAGATTTGTCTAGTAAGCTGAAGGCAGCAAGACTCAGTGTACTATGGCGTTTGTAGTGATAGCTTCCAGGCAATCTGCTCTTAGACTGTTCCTACTGTGCATACCAGCAGTCGCGGCTCCTAGTGAGAGTGCTGTGGGGTGGGGAGGGAGACGGACAGGGTGGGGGGTAGTAAACTCCGGCATACGGCCAACCGGAGATAAGTACATAAATAAATAAACAAATTACATTGCATGCTACAACACCATTTGCGTTGCAGCGCGCACAATGTAATTCGTTTTATTTATTTATTTATGTACTTAACTGCAGTCTGCCATATGCCGGAGTTTACTACCCCCCCACCCTCCCCCTCCCCCGCCCCGCAGAACTCCCACTAGCAGCCGCGACAGCATACCAGTAGAAATGATGGACTGGTCCCTTAACAAAACATCGGAGCAACAATCGAGCCAGCAAGAGGCATTGGTTTAACCCCTTGGCCATGGCAGTAATTCCAGCGGTTTGCTGGGGGCATGGGGGTCGTGCGGCACCACCATGCTTGTGACGGAACCACTCTGTCACGAGCCACGGGCGCACTGTGCTTATGACGGAGTGGTTCTGTCACAGCTCCCCCCACTCACTAATTCGCCCGCACAGGCGGGGAATCAGTGCCGCGTGGGCAGAGCGGCCGCGGCGTGACGGAACCACTCCGTCATGAGCACAGCGAGCCCGTGGCTCGTGATGGAGTGGTTCCGTCACTACCACGGAAGGAGTTAAGGGTTACTAATGCTGGAGGATGCTGGTTTACACAGAACATTTTCAACATTCAAATCACTGGCGAGAGGGACAGGCAGTCTCTGACTCGTCGTTTCTGGCTGCAGTGGGAGAGATTGGCAGGGGTAAAATGTGTAGATGGAACAAGTCATGCATTTCACAGTATCTCGATAACACATACACTCTGTTCATTTCATGTTATCAGAAAAAGGTCGTTTTGGAAAAACATGGCATCGAGGGATTCATGCGCACGTGTAGTGTGTTTATTATGAGGAATGATTTAAAAGGTTATTTTAAAAAATGTAAAATGTCAATGCATCACTACACCTTTTAAGAAGATTTGACCAGGGGCGGAAGAAGATGGCAAAATATTTTAACAAAGGACTTGGTGATATTTACCAGAAAATATATATCGTTCCAATGTTTGAATCTGACGTCTTATATTCACTGCCAATATGAATTAATGCTTACCCCTTGCCCAAGCTGTCACCTTTCCATGCAGAAATATGCATTTTATAAATTATTTACTTGTGTTTCTAGAATTCCATAATATAAAGAAGTCAAATTAAAGTATTTAGAATTAGGTCTTAGTTTATTATTTTGCTGTATGTGACCAAATGCACTGTATCATTTGTATTGGTAAACTGTGTGCATTGTGCTTGACAGGATGACTGGGCGGAAATTGTAGTGGAGTGAGAGTAAGCAATTTCAGGGTGTAGAATAACAAGCTGTCATCTTTGCTACCCTTTCTTATATGGAGGTAAATCAACCATATGACCTTTAACGAATTATTAGACAGAAGCAATGGATAAAGATACAGTCATCAACTAAGATAATATGTTCAGGAACGTATTACTATCATTTAAAGCAATTTTAAATGAGGTCCATTTACCAGCCAGTAAAGCAGTCCGAAAATGGTAAAATCAGTGAATTATAAATGTGTGTACCCGCAATATACGTTTCCTGAACAGTCTCTTCATCCTTGAATGGCCGTCAAGTTGCTGGAACTGAATGATGTGTTATTATCTCTTAAACTATTCCTTGGCTCAGAATGTTGACTCTCTAAGAAGTTAATTTTCTGGTGTGGTAACACTAACCAGAAAATAATAGTACTGTAGGCAGAGGTCTTAACATGGTGTGAAATAATATCCTTTTATTTTTTCGCACCAGCCACTGTGGCATAATGCAGTAATACACTGTATTTTCCACTTTTCCAAAGTGTGAAAACTCTGAAGGATTTTCTCTGCAGGGATTCCTACATCTATCACTTGCTGAAAATTGTGTGGGGAGAGACTCACGGATACAATAATTTGTGCCTATGAGTCTCTTAGTTATAGATACCCAAGAATTAGTTATGGGGCAATAGGATGGAATAGAAACAGTGTAAAAACTGTTTTACGCAGAGCCCTGCAGTGATTATTTTAATGCCTCCTGTGGTTTTTGCAGAAATTATAGCTGCTACTGGAAGTCTTCTTTCACATCAGCAAACTGGATGTGTACTTTACAGAATCTAATGTAAAACTTTTACAAAGCGCCAAAAACAGAAGTAGCTGTAATATGAACTGACCTGCCAGGTGCCAGGACATGCATGTGCCCAGGACATGCCCGTATTAGAAGAAGGTTCACAATGGCACTTGACAGCTCACTTATGACTGCAATTCTGCCCACGTGTGTGTTCTTTCCTCTCCCATGATAAATGAGAGCATGCAGCCTTCTCACTGAGGCCCACTGTATCACTTGAAAACGCAGGCAATGTTCCATGGGCATCCATTACAGTCCAATAACGTAGGTATCCAAACAGCCAATCAAACATGAATACACCCATGAGCGCAATTCTACCAGTGCCAATTGCTGCTGGAGACACCACTTCTAATTACTGCATGGCAAAGGAGCACCTCTAATGTACTTATGTACAGTGAACTAAGAAGATCTTTCAGGTGTCTGAACATTGATAATGTTAGAGATTCAGAGTATACTACTGCAGAATCAAGGAAATCTAAAACACTACCACTATTGTCTCATGGGTTCCTGATTGAATTAGTGCATGCTTCCATTTAGTTCCACTGAACCTTTCTGCATCAGGAAAGAGGATGTTCACTCATGGTCAAGCTTGCTGAGAATTGTACCTTATGTCCTTGATATAGGGCATTGTGTTGAGTTGAGCTGTGCTGCGTTGGTTCTGATGAGCTGAAATGGCTGCAATGAGAAGTCCATGTTGAGTTGCATCACTCTGCGTCGGTTCCCATGAGGAGCTGAGAGGAATGCATTGGGTTGCATCTCATTGCGTTGGCTCTAATAGGAACCACAGCTGAGCAGGCAGAACACCTTTATCTTCACTTACAAGCCCCCAGGACTGGAGTGGCACTACTTGGGGGGTTAGCATTCACAGCAGTTGGAGTTCAGGTGCAGGTTCAAGATGGTTGGAGATTTTTCTGTCACGGAGGCTCTGATCAGGAGGCCAGACAACAAGCACTTGAATTCACTCTGGTGGTACTGGGTTTAAAGTGCAAGTCAAGCACTTCTTCCTTGTGTAACAAGGCAGCTGTGAGGTACAGCAGCTGGGCAGTCTTTTGTGCAGCAGAACAATAGGGCCACAAAGCCATCCTACTTCTGAGTCTTCCTCAGGTCAAGAAGTGATCTGAAGAATTGGTCTGAAGGTTCATCTTTCTAACACAGGTCCTTTCTTTGAAGTGGGAGAAACTCCTGAACGCTTCAACCCACAGACGTGTCTAGAATATCCTGCTTCCCTCCGCAGGCTCCAGCCAGGCCACAGGTACAGTGGGCTAATGTTAAGTTCTTTGTGAGGGAGCAGGGCTCAGCCTTTTGATGTGTAAATTGGACTGTGCCCATCATCATCCCCATTTCTGCCTGGGACGGCCCAACCAGGCACACCTAATCCCTCTATTTTATTGCTGTCTGGGAGGAATATACAAAGGCCAACTGCCCTCACATCTAGTCATGTGACCACAGAACAGGCTGCAGCCATCAAATCGTGAGGGAAAAAGAATGCCAACTTTCTAAAAGTGGATTTTTTTAAATAGTGACTTAAAATCTAACTGAACCATTAGAGAGGATATTAACTTACATTTTCCCAGATACCAAACATAACTTTTCTACCTTTTCCCGATCACTTGTTAAATGCAATAACATATCCCAAAGTTATCCTATGGGAGTGATAGACCGCATGGTAGTGAAAAGTGAATTTAAGTGTTTTTGACTACCAGGACACCTAAAACTTAAATGTACATCTCCAGCTTTTTAATTGCACTGCACACTGTCCTAGGGCATTTTTGGGGCCTACCTTGGAGGTGACATATGTATTAAAAAGAGAGTCTTAGGCTTGGCAGAAAGGTTATATAGCCAAGTGAAATTGGCTGTTTAAAACTGCTCGTGGGCTGCAAAGGGATGCCTGATATAGCAATTAAAGGGCTACCTAAGTTGGGGGTATAATAAGTGCTGCAGGGCCATTAGTGGCATTACATTTATGGGACCAGGGTGTATTGTATACCACTCTACTAGGGGCTTATACGTATATTAAATATGCTGAATAAGGAGTAAGCACAATCCCTTTAGCACAAGTCAGAAATGGTAAAGTGCTCAGAGTTATAATACAAATAGAAATGAATTCAGTATAACAGGAGGTGTGAAGACAAAACGTCTAGAGATGACCATGCAGAGAGAGCTAAGTCCGAAGCACAACAAATATTAGTAGTGGAAGTAAAATTATAGGCAATTGAATAGCAACACACAGTTTTCAGATCAATAATAAAATATCAGTGTAGTAAGTTTATAATTATTAGTTTCAGGTTTAATAATTGATCTTTTAGCATGGGTTAGAAGATTTAAAGTTATGAGCTAGTCGTGGGCTGAGCATTCTATATGTTGTGGTGTGGACTTTAATGCATTTGTGGGTAGGTGTTTTTTTAAACACAGTTGATTTGCTTCTGAGTGATCTGCTTTTATAATTTACTTTCACAAGAAGCAAAGCCTAGAGATGATCACAGTGCTCCTCTCCTAACTCAATAATGCTAAAAACAAGTCAACAACTCTCTGCTGATCTGCATATACAGATATACAGTCTTTACCATGCTATTTTACTTTCTTCTAATATGGTAGTTATATGCAAGGCATTAACTAGACCTAGGACTGAAATCTGATCAGTAATGTTGTTATGTTATGTTTCATTTAGCAGTGCATGGAAACCAAACCACATGTGGTTTTCTAACAACACAAAAGGAATAAAAGTGTAAAGTATCCAGTCTAAAATTAAAGGTTAAATAATCAAATATTGTGTTTGCCCAAAAGATGAGTAAAGAGAGAGTTACCCATAACTCCAGAAGGAGGTTGTTTCACTTTGATGCAGCAGCAACTAAATGCCCCGATTAGGAAATGAGACTTTTTTGGTCCTGGGCATATTCAGTCAGAAGAATGTATTTCCCGTTTAAGAGTGTATAGCTGAAAGCTGTCTGCAATAACGGCAGGTGATGGTGAGTAAATGAAACAAAGTGCAATTACATGGGAATTGAAAACGAATCATTTGTTAGTGGAGAGGACCTTAGGATGGGTGGAATATTTCCTCAGTGTCTGCATTCTGTTGGAAGCCTAGCTGCAGCATTTTGAACAAGTTGGGGACATTGTTTCAATATTGCAAGAAAAGCCATATATATAGATTTTCCATAGTTAAAACAGGTTGATATCTGGACTAATTATCACCATCATGTGATTTCAATCAATCTTAAGGAAACCATTTTTTCAGATGCTTCATTTGCCAACAGCAATGCTTAATGCTTCTTAAATCTGAGTACTTGAAGAAAACTTGGTGTCAATACGAATCACAAGGATATGCATAAAATTCACTGGGAGTAGAGATAAACCAATGATTTCTGGTCACAGATTAGTGGTCCACAAGTCAATGGTAGTTTTAGTTATCAAAATATTGAATCATTGGGATTTAGTTTTAAAACAATTGTGGCAATTTATTTCTGTGTGAATGTGAATGTGATAATAATGGAAGCAAACAGTCTGTTATCTCCTTGTTAATAGATAAGAAGCTCAACTATATGAAAATCAGTTCTGTAACACTGCTTATGTGCAGAATTCCATATCATCTAGTGGACTAGCAGAAGCGTAGATAAATTGAACAAAGAGGTTGAAATTACATAATCCCATGGCCCATGGCACACCGTATTTAATTGAATTTGCATCTGACTTGAATCAAAGACAAAATATAGCCTGGGGTAATTCTAAGTGTCAATACTTCATTTCAGAGCCGGATCATCAAGACAATTTGCCTATAGCCTATTAAGAAGTAAGGAATCGTTAATGTTATCAAACTCAATGCTAGAACAGAAAATCCTAACAGTTGTCCCAACACCACAGCCATCCACTAATTTTCCATGATCAGCCAATAATAGGACACTGCTAGCTCTGTATTGTGACCCGGCCCATAACCAGCATGCAAGGTTTGAAGCACATAATTTACTTATCAATTTGCCCCAAGTAGAGTAGTAGATAAATTATTGGAGCCATCATACTTTTGTGGGAGCGATTTTAAGACAGCAGTCTTCGAATCCCATGTGCTATACATTAGAAAAGCCTGACCAAAGCATTAATATTAATTACGATTATCTAACAAGACAGGTTTTTACTGTTTCTTGAATTTGGCAGGGTATGTAACCGATAGAGAGCATGGAAGTATAGTTTTGGCAATGATTGATCTCACTGATGGTTACTTCTCTGAAACTTTTAATGCTGTTATCAGTCTTTATTTGTAAGGCACATATGAGTAGAGTACTACCTGTTTTTGGCCATAGAACGATTGCACTATGGAAACTCAAATTAGTAAAGATTTAATATGATAATAACACAAGCTAAATCCCATGGAATGGAGACATTCTTTTTCATGGATTGGCCAATAGAAGAATTGCAAGTGGAACTGGACTAGACCTTGCTAGTGGCCTCTGCTGGGCCACCTATGTGGCTGACCTCTATGTGCTGTTCCTGAGGTCATTGGACCCTTAGGAGAGGCCAAAAAAAAAAATCCTAGAATGTCTAAAATTTGGACATTGAAATTTTGAACTTCTAAGATGTCCACAGCTTCAGAAGGACTTCAGATGGGGTGTCTGAATTCAATGGTATTTCATCTGATAAAGTGTTAGGCTTGCCCACTGGAGGATTTTTAGCTCCTAATTTAAAGTTTGGCAGATGTTGTTAGTACAGTCGCAATGGCAGAGTACTTTACTTCCACCATGGCGCACCTTGTCTGGCTGAATTCGATCTGATAACAGTCACTGAAACCCTGGAGGGCCGAAGTAAAATAAAATCTGGATCCCCTATGGACCCTTTACATCCGCACCGTTGAGCTAAATTTACGCCACTGCTAGCTAACCCCCTTACTGCAATTTTTAACACCTGACTTGAACAAGCCATTGTACCATCCAAATGGAAACACGTGGAAGTAAAGCCGATTCTAAAGAAACCTTCCGATGACCCTACACTACCATCTCATTACCGGCCTATTTCTTTGCTACCCTTTTATGGGAAAGTTTTGGAACATCTAGTAAACAAACGGCTTACTGCTTTTACAGAGGCAAACGGGGTCCTGGATCCTTCCCAATCCAGTTTCCGTGCAGCCCATAGCACGGAGACAGCGGTCATCGATATTGTGGATAACATCAGGCTCGCGGTGGACAGAGGCGAATTAGCTATCTTTATCCTCCTGGACCTATCCGCGGCATTTGATAACATCTACCACAGCATTTTGAAACATCGTCTGTGGGAGAAAGGTTTTAGAGGGAGGGCCCTTGGTTGGATTGAAAACTATCTTACTGACCACCACACCACCGTTCGAGTCGACACTCTGGTCTCCAGTAGTCGCCCTGTAACGGTGGGGGTACCCCAGGGGTCAGTCTTAAGTCCTCTACTATTCAATTTGTACTTAACCCCACTGGCGAAAATCATCAACTCCTATGGCTATGAGACCATGGCGTAGGCCGACACCCAGCTGCTCATCACTTGCGGTACAGATCATATCCGCACTCGGTCACGTTTTAAAAATTGCATGGTTGAGATAAGCAGTTGAATGAGGAACAGCAACCTCCAATTGAACGCTAGTAAAACCGAAATCATTTTGTTTGGTAAAGCAGACAAATACAGGACACAAGAATGGTAGCCACCGGAATTGGGAGTATGTCTCTCCCCTAAATCTGCAGTTCGTAACTTAGGAATAACAATTGACTGTACCTTGTTCATGAAAAATCACATCACCAAAGTGACAGGGACTTGCTATGGAATAATGCGCAGTCTTAGGAAGATCTACAGGTGGCTTCCTATAGAAACCAGGAAACCCTTGGTACAGGGCCAGATCATCAGCCATCTTGATTATGGCAACGCCCTGCGCGATGGGCTGAACGAGGATCTGCAGGCAAAACAGCAGACCATCCAGGAATGCAGCAGCCAGACTAGACCTGGACCTGCCTCCTAGAACAGCCTCCACACCCTGTCTTAAAAAGCTCCATTGGCTCCCCATTCGTCAGAGAAGCCCATCTTGAGCATAACGCATAACTCTTTGTACAATAATGGGCCCAAATACCTCCATAAAAAAACTTATTGGTATGCCCCAAAAGATTCTTAAGGTCCAGCAACAAATCATTCTTGACCCAACCGCGTGTCCGGACCTCCAGATACGGTCACCTTTCTTTTTCTTATCTGGCCCCTTTGCTCTGGAACAAACTGCCCCCCACCTCCTTTCCATTGCTGAACACAAACAATTTCGTAAATCTCTAAAAACCTGGCTCTTTCCCAAGTAGTTCCTGCCATACTGTATCTAGCCTCACCTATGGGCATTCATATTTTTATGCTTCAAGCGCCTTGAGACCTTGCGGTGATAAGTTGCTCTATATAAAAACCTTTGACATGACAAAGCTGCCCTCCAAATATAGGGATGGCTACTCGTCCAGCTGACATCTCTTGATTTACAGGAAATACAATCAAGGTGGTTTGTGTAAATGCATTGAAAGTGTGTCATGCAGGTCTGGCCACATGATGCGCCACTCTGCACACTTTCAATTTCTTTTTTTTTATTTTAAAAAAGTGGGATTTTGCTATGGAAAATTAAAAAAGCATTGATTCTCTCTTTACAACTTTTATTTCTCTCTATCTCTGTTCTTTTCCTTGTCCAGCCCCTATCTGGCTTCGAGAGGGCTTTAGTGGATACAGTCTTTAAACATGCCCGCTGGACAGTTTCAGATGACTCGCTTGGTGTATCTGGCTCATGCTCCATTGTGGTAGACCTGAAATTGCACTTAAGTCCTGGTCAATCATTAATAGTTATTTCTGTTTGGCGTTTTAATTATCCATGGCACGGTTTGCCTTACAACTTTAAAAATCACTCTCTGGTTCCCATTTTATGATTTTTGTAATTTTTGTTTCATTGTTCTTTTTAAACTTTTCTTAATTTTTAGGCATTGGTTGTGTGATATTTATTGAGTTGTGTTGTGACACTTTGATTGTTTTTAAGTTTTTCTAAATACTTTGCACATTTTCCAAAGATAAGCCTGTTTGCTGCAGGCAATAGCTTACAGATGATGTACCCTAGTTTAATTACTAAAATGTTGTGTTTCACCGTACACGATTTTGGGAGTTACTTCTTGAGAAAGGCTCATAGCCTACCCCACTAATAAACCATTTTTCTACAGATGTAATGGATTTGAATGACTTTTAGCAACACTTGAAGGTGTTTACAAGAACTAGAAATTTCTGTGACAACACCACGTTAGGGGTCAGTTATTTGGTCATCCCTTGTACCATTGTAGTTTGCCTCGTCATATATAGCAGGAAAGCTATTTAGTAAAGATTATATCTGTACACATGAGCATTGTGCCTAACAATGTATATGGCCCTTCCTATACTATTTATCTGCAGATATTTTTCCTCCATCAACTTTTCTTCACTTTATTTTAGCCAGTATATTTGTGTCTTCATTAATGTGTATTAATGATAGTCATTTATATTTTAATCATTGATTCTTGTATTTTCACTGTTGCCAGATTGTGTTCATAGATTCTGCTAAATATTTTCGATAAATGTCTGATTTCCACTTCATTGGTTGCATTACTTGGCATAACTCTCTAATAATGGTTGTTCAAATTGATTATTAAACCCATTGTGGTGAGATAATTTGTAACATTCTCTTTGCCCCAGGACATTTAATTTCCAACAGTCCCATGTTGTTCTTAATTGATATTTGTAGACAGGCTTACATTAGCCTAGAATGTATGCATCTTGAGAATAGGCAGATCTGCAATTATTTTGATTTGTCCCTCCCAATTCTAGCTGTATAATCTACATTATTTTTATTTGTTTAATTATGTATATTTATTGATCTGCTTTTTATTAAAAACTATTATTTTCTCAGCAGACAACAAAAATCCAATGCTGTTTAGTGATCATTCATCAATAAAAGGCTTAACCATTGATTTCCTAAGCTGTCCAAAAGTATACCAAAGTCTGAAAACATGTCATGAGTATGCAGACAGTAATGCACTTGTATGAAATTGCCTCTTGATTTGTGAAAGCATTTGGCTATTTTTTAGATTTTGCACAATTGGGTACTACTCTCCAGTTCCCAGTGTGTGTGTTCCAACCCTGAAAACTAGTAAAAATTGTCCAATCCCAGATTGGCACTTTTAACTCTCAGGTAAAGTCATGGTATACAGTGGAGAAACTACACCCATGGTATGGAAAGTTAAATGTCACCTGTTGACTGCAGAACTTGTTGCACCATCTTCTAGTGTAATATGGAAAATATGGCTTCAGGCCTACCAGTGTACCCTGCTTACTGCAGTTTAAACCTGTAGTTCGACCTTTCAAAATATACCTTTATGATAGAGAAAAACCTCCCTTGTAATTATTAATAAAGTCACCCCTAATGTAGGGTGCATGGTATTATGTTACCATATCCTTGCATTGACAAGGCCGCAAAAGATAGTTTCACCCGAGTCGGGCTGGCTGTCCTATGAAGAAGACCAGAGTCCAGATTAAAATATTAAACCTGCTATGAAGAGCTAGCAAAATGGATAAACTAGAAAATATATTCCACTGCCATTTTTAATATTTACTAAAATTTCAATTTAATAATGAAACACAAAGCTACGTGGCAGACTAAAATTGCCAAAAACTGGCAAATGAAATTACAATGGTATTGTCGAGAACTACTGCAAAAATGTACTTTAAATTAACTTTCTAATCAATAAGAAAGAAAACTTAGCCTGAATTGTTATACATTTTATAGGTACAGATGGCTATCGTTTTTGCTTTGAATATATAAGCCTATTTTTGCATTCATTTCATCTTCGCCCCCAGATTTACCGTCATTTGAATTTAAAGTAGCTTAACACTTATTATGTCAACCTAGATTTAATAAATGTTGAATTTACCTCACATCTGTTAAATTCCTATAAGGCTCCTCAAAACACTCTAGCATTTTGTTTATATTAACAGCCATGTTATCTTCATAAAGTATTCAACCTACCCTCATCATAAGGCTATTGATTTCCTTAAAGATATCAGTCACTCCATTGTGTGCTTTATGTCATATCAGCCTACTCTAAACAGTATCACTTCCTCTCAGTCCAGTCCAGCAGACATATTTTCTTGTTTAAAAAATAAATGAGTGATGAGTGATGATTAAGAATGTCCAATTCTAGCTTCACTTACTTAAAGCGTTGAAAGATATATTCCTGTTCCGACTTCTGTATGTTGGTCCTAACACAACATGTGAGTCAACAACACAAAGGCAAATAATTAACAACTATTTTGATAGTACTTATTATCATCATAGCACTCACTATGACTTTTTGAAGTGGTATCTCAGTAAGTATAGATGAGTTGCCCGTTTCTCTCATACCTGAATATCTCCAAAGTGTATCTTCAATAGACCTAGTAAATGTCTGTCACCACATGGTGTCCAGGTGCAGTGGCACTTCAAGTATTCAGCCTATGCTCATTGTAAGGGTATTGATTTCCTCAAACATATCCCTCCATTGTGTGCTTCAAATCCAACTTTGCCATTAACTAGGGTTTTAAATTACAAGTCATAAGACACAACACTCAACATTCCTACCTGCCCCCATTGAAAGTTATCACTTATTAAATGTGATGACTCATAATCAGACCCAAAGTGGTGTGATAAAACCTTTTACAAAATATGGGCGCCGTTGTTAGCATATATTTTTAAATCAGTGATACCTGACTCATGGAAAGAAATTGTGGTGGTTCCAATATACAAGAAGGGCAATAGGAATTATCCAATTTGCTATAGGCCTATTTCCCTAATTTACACCATCCATGCAAAGTAATGGGAGGGTGATTCTTGCCCGCCTTGAGCTCTGGGCTAATGAGGCCGGCCTGAAATTCCAGTCACAATACAGCTTTAGAAAGGGTATGGGTACGAACAAACAGTGCCTCAACCTGTGCCTATGTTGTATGGCGTTTTAGATTCTAAATAGATTTTCTCGATTCATGCCCTTATATAGGTACTATTCACATTTCCCTTATATAGGCATAGAAATCAAGCCCTTATTTAGGCATAGCCCATGCAACCCAAATACAGGCATGGCTTCTTCCATCCGTTCTCCAAACGTCACTATGATTTCTTGGAAAACCAGCTTAAGCCGTTAGGGAGTTTCCATTGCTTGAATATTGATTTCTTCAAGAACTCAGCTAGTTTTACAATGCACATCTATTCCTTAGGGGTTCATTCATTACGTTCATATTCCCGAATTTATGTCAAACATGGCATTCCTTAACACCTTCAAGGTATAAATATACCTTCACTTGCTATGGCAAAGCACGGTGGTTCAGAGCAGTTCGATGACCTACTTGACCGACGCAGCTCGCTACTACAAGTGCAGAAGGTAGCCGGTTCTCCAGCTGACTCACTGATCAGCAAGCTGCCCTCTCCTGTCGAGAATCCAGCTCCAGTGTTTCTCACTCCCCTTGTGGGGTGTTGGTAAATCGAGTTCCAGAGACAGAGATACCAGACCTCCTTCATTCTAAAGGTATGGAGATGATTAGAACCTAGAGAAACCTTTGGTAGATTCTTGGTAAAAACTAAACCTATGCTAAAGACCATACTTACTTCTTCCCACGTACTAGTCCTAGGTTAGGTACATTGGGGTAGGCGTATTTTAGAAGCACCAGTTGAGTATTTTAGTCTATGTTATTTATGTATATATATTTATATGGCTTAGAAACCATACAATGCTATTACAGTATTATTTTATTATACTATTCTTGCTGTACACATTATACTTTGCATTCTGTCTAACAATTGTAGCAGTACACCTCTCTTGCATGAGAAAGAAGATTGTTTAATAAACCTCTTATTGAAAACGCCCATCTCACTATTTCTCTGCAACTCTGTAGAAACGAAGCATGCACAATTGACTGAGTAAAACAGTTATCTATTGTTTCCACGACTGTGAGGCAAATGTTCTTATTCTTGGGGAAACAAAGTTGTCATGTTTATGTGGTTGTCAGAAACGAATCCCTTCTTGTGAATTCGAGAAAGTTTCTAGTGACCTCTGAGCAAGCTGGCAACCACTATTAAGTTTAGTATATTCGATAGAGACCTATTGACTTAACTCCTACGTCAAATCTATAGGATATATTTTTCCAATGCGCAGAGCCTATTGGGAATATAGGAACTACACTCCACCTAATTATGGGTAAGTACATGAAGGCCAAGAGAGGATAGATCCACTTGGCCTTCATGGACTTATCCAGTGCATTTGACACAGTTAACAGGGGGAAGCTGTTGTTACTCATGAAAAAGATGGGTTTTGAGGAAGCACTTATTTCCCTTTTGTGTAGGATGCATTTATCTACTTCAATTTCTATACGCTATGGATCGGGTGGAGAAAAATCCAGATCCATTGCATCTACAGAGGGTGTAAGACAGAGATGCATTTTGGACCCCTTTTTTTCCTTTTATAATGAATGGGGTGACATTTTTTTTAATAAAGCAGCACTTGGATTATCCTACTGTAGGAGGTAACGTGGTTCCCTTGTTATCTTACGCGGATGATACCGTACTGCTGACGTTAACGGCTAATAGCCTCTAAAAAGCCCTGAACGCATTTACTGATTTTATGACGGTTTTGAATCTCAAGGTTAATTTTAATAAGTCTATTTTTATGGTCTGTGGTCAGAAGAAACACAAAAACAAAAACATTTTTGGTAAATGGTTTAACAATTGAAAAAAGCCCTTCTTTTACATATTTAGGGAATGTTTTTAATAATAAATTAAATTGGGACAATACGATTGCGACTAGGGCCCAACAGACAAGTAGAACTATGGAGGGCCTGTTTCGCTTTGCGTGCAAATTAGGTCATAAGCAGTGTCAGAAATACTTGTCTTATATAAGTCAAAATGCCGGTGAATTACAACTTATGGAGCGGGAGTTTGGGGAAGTAAAAAAAACAGCCAATTACAAATTTTGGAAAACAAATTTAAAAAAAGATTGCTGATGGTTCACGTTAGCTCTCCCTCCAAATTTCGTCATTCTGAGCTGGGATTGGATTCGCTTGAAGATAGAATTAACTGGCACCCTTGATTCTATGGGGGAAAGTGTGGTCATCGGAAGAACTATCATTCACAAGAGCAATCATAAGGGATTGTTTAAGCTTAGGAAATGCATTGTCTTTTCCCTGGCTTTGGTATGTTAAAAATGCCCTAAGCAAGATTGGCTTACGAAATTATTTTGATAATCCTGATGGCATACCAACTAACAATAAAATTATGATTAAAAATGCCTATTATAACTAGTTAGTTTCATCTAACCTGGTCGATGAGACCCCATCCCATGGATCGACAAATATCCAACAATTCAACTTATCCTTTAGTACCCATATACTTTCCCGTTTCCTTTTGACGAGGTTCCGTCTCTGCACATTGCACTTTCTTGTGGCTTTTCCCAATCAGGTGGGCTGGTGTGAAAGCCTGACTCCCTGTCCTTGTGATAACTTAGCCGAACAAAGCACAATGCACCTTATGCTGTTTTGCATTATATATAAAGATATAAGGGCTCGTTTTATTAGGTTGCTTATTCATATCAGGAAGGTTTTATTTATTTACCTTCTTTGTCCAATACCGTCACATGATGCGCTGTGCTAAATTTTGTTAGAACTGTTTTGCGAATCGAGAAAAGATATGAAATGTGATAAGCAAACTGGGAAATAGGGCCTTATGCAAATTTGATTAAGTATTTATTATTACACCCTTGTATTGATACAAAGAAAATGGTAGCTTATGGAAAACCCTGTGATGAAATGTTATGTGTTGTTTTGGACATATTTCGTATGTGTAAAATGTAATATTAACTTTAAGTACGGTTTTGTTATTGTAACTATGTACTTTTATTATTCACCAGAATCGAATAAAGATTTTCAAACGAAACAGACCCATACATGTGGAAGTTCTTTGATTTATCAATAATATTTGTCAATTTAAGTATGGGACTTTAAAGGCTATACTTTTGCATAAACTCCGAAAGGTCTATTTAGTCAACTTCTATACTTATGATAAATCTCTGCATATGTGTAAAAGCTATTTTGAAAAGGTGATATTGTTACAGCTAATAAAAATGTAAGGTTCACTATCATATGTTTCACATTTAGCAGTACAGGTGATTTCAAAGCACCTGCTTGAAAATATATTTAGCGTCTATCATCCCCTTTGGTATCGGAAAATATATTTAGATTCACGCTATTATATTTATAAAATTGAGCAGATACTTCTGACACTTAAGTTCTTAGTCACAACCGAGATCTCTGTGTAACATGCTTTTCACTGGTTTGAGTCTCCGACTGGCTGTCTCAGATTTCATATATCAATAAACTTGGCACAGTTGATTTGTGAATTTTAACAAATGTTTGTTTCAGCACAAAGGCAGTCATTATGAATTGCACAGTATGGTCTGGGTGCAAACTCTGCACACAAAATTAAATTACAGGCAATAACTTCCTACCTTTAGTAACATGTACAAGTTACTCCTGTTGAATGAGAAATAACTGTGTGTACCCAATGAGGGGGGAAGGGTTTGGAACCTCAGAAACCGAGTAGGCCATGAAAATGGCTTGCTTGATCCATATACTAATGAAAACTAGGGAAGCCATCTCAACTTCATAAGATGACGTAAAGGAAACACCAAAGGGAGTCAGAGGTTTAAAAGGAGCCAGCGCTATCCAAATAGACCTAAGACCTTTTCACATCCAGCAGATGCCACGCCTACTCCTGGGAAGCCTCAGAAACTTCTAAAGGTGCTAGCAAAATATCCTCCTGGTTCCTGTGGAATGCTAAATCTACCTTCAACATAAATGGGATGTCTAGGCGAAGCACCATACAATGGCTAAATCAAAGTGAGAAAAGTTCTCTCGCTGCCAATTCCCCAATCCTCCTGGCTGATGTGATGGTTACCAGAACAAGCTTTTTAGGGTAACAAACTTAACGTCAACCTGTTCTAGTGGCACAAAGGCCGCAGAGGTGAAGGCCCTAAGGACCATTGAAATATTCCACAGTGAAAAGGGGGTTTAGTCAGAGGTGTAGAATGACAAAAACCATCTAACAATCGGGACCTCAAAGCCTCAGAATCTGCCAGATTGCCCCACGGAGTCCAGAAAACCCTGAAAGCCACCAATAGGGTCCACAAAATAGATACCGAGAACAGTTTCTCATGCCCATCCCATAGGAATTGTAACACATCTGTAAGGGAACAAACAGCTGGAAAGACAGAATAAGTAACACAGAAAGACAGAAATTTGCCAAATGGGGCCTATATGCATGCAAAGGGGAAGGGCATTGAGATTTCTGAAGAGCTACCGCTATGTGATCTGTGAACCCTTGTTTCATCCACCCCCTCCTTTCAACTTCCAAACCAATATTTGTTGCCCAATGGGAGAGTACTCTGGATGAGAACCTGAGAGCCAAAGAGGAAGTAATCAAGGATCCTGAAGGGCTAGGGACCTGAGAATCAGAAACCACACCCTCCCGGGCCAAAAAGAAACCACCAGGGTCATTACCCTGTCCTCCCACTGAAGCCTCAACAGAAGCCTGGGAATCAGAGGAAAAGGAGGGGATGCACAGATAAGTTTTTGGAGCAAAGAGACCAGGAGAGCATCCACCCCCGATGTTCCCTCCTGTGGGGCCCTTGTCTAAAACCTTCATAGCTGGGCATTGGACAGGAAGGCAAATTTATCCAAAAAAGGGACCGCAAATCTACAACATATTTCCCTAAATATGGAAACTTTCAGAGACTACTCCAGAGAGGGGGACAACATGTGACTGAGATAGTTGGCAATCACATTGTCCACCCCCCCCCCCTAATGTGGACTGCTGAAATGGAAGGATCATTGCCCAACTCATCAATTGAATGGCAACTAAATTCAGGGACTAATACCTGGTGCCCACTTGGTTGTTTACTTAAGCTACTTTCACCGTATTGTTTGACCTGACCATATGACATGATGCCCCAATAGAACGTCCTGAAAATGCAACAGAGCACGTCTGTCTGCCATAAAACTGCCTCCAGTTGGAAGACCTCCGGTACTCCATCAGAAACCAACAAGCTTGAGCTAATGACATACCCGGAGTCCGCCGCTCACCCAAAGAAGGTGGCATCGATTGTGAGAACAACTCAGAGGTCTGGCTGTAGCTCTTTCCCCCTGGACAATGAATCCAGCAGAAACCACAATACCAAATCCATATAAATTTCGAGGGATGGGGAACCATCATGTAAGAGTCCTCTGAGGATGGAGCTTAGAAGGAATGAAGGTAACTTCAAAGGGGGCAATAATGGAACCTGGCCCAAGGGGATGTAAAGACTGAGGCTGCCATGTGACCCTGGAGGTGCAGCTAATGATGAACAGACAGAGACTTTGGGTGAAACACCCTGTTCAAGCATGTCTCTCAACAAGCCCCTGTGAAGATCCTCTCCTGAGCAGGCCAAAGTTGACATTTGTCTCAATTGAAAAGAAATCCAGGTCCCTGGAGCATCAGCACTGACTCCAAAATACTCAGATGCTGTTGTACAGTATTAATGGAGGCAGAGACCCTGGAGATGGAGAGAAGCCACAAGGTGTGGGGGGGGGGGGCACCACCTTGCCGAAGACACAAGCAGCCCACTTCAAAATGAAAGGCAGGAAATTGAACTGATAATGAATGTTGTTGAAACAGAAAAATAGAACCTGACTGTGCCCTGGGTGGATCAGCACATGGAAATAGGCATCCTGAAGATCCAAGTTGATCACCCAATGATTCCCGCAAACCAAAGGAATAATTATTTGAAGTGTGGCCATTTTGAAAGGGATGGTCTGTACAAACTTGTTCAGGCATTTGAGGTCTAATACCGTCCGAAATCCCCCATGACCTTTTTGAACCAGAAATATGATGGAGTAGAAGCCCTGACCTCTGGCCTCTGAAATCAACCCCTTATGCCAAAGGGCTACTACTCCTCCTTGCAAGCCTCTTCTCCTTGTAAGATTGCCATGGAGTTGGGTACACGCCTTAATTCGGGGGAAGGGACACAAACCCTATCTGGTGACCTTAATGCCTGAATGGATTATCTGGAGCACCCAAGAGTCCGGAGTGGATCTGATCTGTGCTCTCAGGAAAAAAATGCAGCCTGCCTGGACCACAACGGGCAGTCCATCTCATTTATAGTCAGGAGCACTATTTCGTTGTGGGTTTAAACTTTTTCTCCTGCTCTTTCCTGGGTAAAAAAAGCTCCTGCTGGCCTGAATACTGTTGATGAGAGAGCTGACGCACAGAAAAAGATTTAGCCGGATGAGGAAAAGAAGACTTCTTCAATAAAGAAGAGTCCTTTTTTTCTTTACAAAGCTTATGCAGTTTGGTTTACAGCTCCTCCCCAAACAGGGGGGTACCCTCAAAAGTATATAAAGTGTGGATTACTTCTGGTCAGATTCCATGTGCCACTCCTTCAGAACCAAGTTGCAGCAAGCCATAATAGAAGTTCCAGCCAAAAGAGCAGAGGCCCAGGCAACATTGAAAGAAATGTCTGAAATATATTCAACCTGTCGTCCAATACTCTCAAGTAAAGAAGAACATTCAGTCCCTTCCTCCACTGCTTTGAATAGCTGGTTGAAGTCAGAAATTAATGACTGGGAGACAAACGGACTGTAGGTACCAGCCCTCAATGCAGTACTTCATTTGTAAAAAATGAAGTGCCAGGGCCCTCCTCAGGAGGGCACTGCAGCGTTCACCATCCATTGCCCCTGCCAGCCCTGCCAGTGAAAGTACCACTATTACTACTAACCATCACACTCCGACAAGTGTGACAGTTCAGACTATTCCAGGTGCCCAAAGCTCTGAGAACGACTTTGGAAGAAGGTATTAGTCCTTTTAAATATTTATTTAGTTTATAAACATCTGTTTGGTGCTCATCTTTAACTTAGACAAACAATGCCACCATGTGGCAGAGTCAGACATGCCTGTGTTAGTAATAAATCTGGCTACTGGGACCCGGAAACCACTGGCTCAAATTAAGCACTACCTCAAAGTCAAATAGGATCCAGAGTAAACCTTTTTAAAGGATGAATTCACTTTGTTAGAGTCCTCTGTTAGAGAAGTGTTTCCCATCAAACAGGCAACAAACGAGTGTATAGGTCTAGAATCAGGCAAGACCTTCTGCATGTCTGCAATAGGATATAATTTAGCCATAAAATATGGCACCTTTCAGCATTTCTTCATCTTTTTTCTGTTTCTGGAGGTTGTTTCCACCTCATAAGTAATGAATGGGACAGGGACAGGAGGACGTAGAGGTAATGAGAGAATAAGAGGGGCAAAAGCGAGGGAACAGATATTTGAGAACCATTATTTTAGATTGAATATTGTTACTCTCATCATTGTGAATGGCAGCAGATTCTAATATGGATGTTACTGGATTCGAGTATAGCTTGATCCCCACCGAAACTAGAAAAACGGTCACCCACGCACTGGTCACGAGCCGCCTGGACTACGGAAACACCCTATACGCCGGTACCACCACAAAACTCCAGAAAAAACTCCAACGCATCCAGAACGCTTCAGCCAGGCTCATACTAGACATCCCGCGTAAAGAACACATCTCTGGTCACCTGAAAAACCTCCACTGGCTCCCCGTAAATAAGAGGATTACTTTCCGCCTCCTAACCCACGCACACAAAGCACTTTACGAACTTGGACCCGAATGCCTCAACACACGACTGTCCTTCTACACCCCCTCCTGTCAGCTACGATCCTCCAACCAAGCCCTTGCCACTGTACCTCGCATCAACAAAACCACCATGGGAGGTAGATCCTTCTCCTACCTGGCAGCTAAAACTTGGAACTCACTTCCCACTCACCTTCGCCTTACTCAGAACTACCTAGCATTCAGAAAGCAACTTAAAACTTGGATATTCGACATGTAATTCCCCACCCTTCCTCAAGCGCCTTGAGACCCTATGGGTATGTAGCGCGCTATATAAATCTTTTGACTTGACTTGACTATATCCTCCTATGGGTCAGAGCTGCCTCAGGATTCCAGGCTCGAGAGGATAGATTGAGGTATCAAACTGTGCACCTCAAGTCGAGCCTTCTTGAAACCAAAAACAACCATTTCAAATGGTGTGTTTAACACAGTTTGTTCCTGCTGAAGGAAATCAACAATCACTAGCAATACAATAAAATGCTTACAAGAGTCCTTCTCTCTAGTATGGTATAAAAACACAATTTTGTTTTTTCTCAAAAGACATATTTAAGTCGATCAATGTTTCAATAGAGTGCTCTGACTTTCTCTGAGTAGTTGCCGCAAATCAGACTTCAAGGTATCACGTGGAGAAATCAATACTGGAAATGTCATCAGATAACACCATGAAAGAATTAACAGGAAACACATTATTTCGCTTGCTGTGTTCCCAAGATGTTTCTTACAACACTTTTTGAATGCTCAGGGTTCGTTTTGTGAAATATTATAAAGTGGTACGGTTATAAGTCATGTTATTTAGTTGACTACTTGCTGATCCCTTAAGAAACATCGGATTTACTCTGGGCTTTAAGTGGGCTGGTTCTCACCAGCGCTGAGCACAGACATGTTTTTAAAGGGGGCCTCGAAACGGGTCTCTATCGGGCTCTGTTTTGTGGCCTGGCACAGGCGGTCCGTTTTTTTCCGTACTGCAGTGACTGCAGGCACAACGACGTGCTGTGCTCACACTGCTCATAGCTCACTAGTGGAGAAGTTACGCTATGACGTCATGCCAGGTGAGCATTGTAGGGGAAGGGAAATCCTTTAAAGAGAGTCATTTTCTCTCTAGATTTCCCTTCTCTTTTTGAAACTCAGGAGCAGGAACATTGTCGAGGTGTCACCTGGGCTTTAAGTGGAAGCTTTTTCAATATTGTGCACAAGCCATAGTTGCTGCCTTTTTATCTTATACAACTAACAACCATTGACAAAGCCAATAGTCCTGACTTATTGTAGGCAGTGGCGGCTCCTCAAGGGAGTGCTACGGGGGGGTGGAGGGTCAGGGTGAGGGGTAGTAAACTCTGGCATACGGCCGAACCGAGTTAAGTACATAAATACATAAATAAAACAAATAACTATGCGCACTGCAACCCAATTGGCGGTGCAGCGAGCACAATATCATTTGTTTCATTTATTTATTAATGTACTTAACTCGGTTTGGCCGCATGCCGGAGTTTACTACCCCCAACCTGACCATCCCCTGCCCTGCCGCACCGCCTGCAGCACTCCCTCGCGGAACCGCCATTGGTTGTAGGTATGATGTTACTTCTTGTATCATATATTTGGATGCAATGACAGAAACAGCAAAATACAACGCGGGCGGCACACTATACTAAGCACAGATTTTGGCTCACAAGTTTTTATGTCACGCCCTTAATTACATTGGCCACGCCCCTCTGAGAGACCCCCCAGTTTTTTCATCCCACTTAAAGCTCTGAATTTACTAACCTGTCAATTTAACTTTTATCAAATATACATAAAATTAAATAATCCTCAACTATGTGTGTCAGGCAAGTAGCTAAATTTGTTTCTCGTAATAGTTCAGCGTTTGCACTTTTACGAACATGTATCCACTTAGGGTTTTTGATAGTGCATGATATTTAGTCACATCAGAGTTCTATTTAACGAGCAGGATTAAGTCGCTACAGAGTGTTATGTAATAAGCGAGGTACAATCACTTCAGAATGTTATGTAATAAGCGAGGTACAGTCACTTCAGAGTGCTATGTAATGAGTGAGGTACAAACACCTCAGAGAGTTATGTAATAACTGAGGTACAGTCACTTCACTGTTATGTAATAAGTGAGGTACAGTCACTTCAGAGAGTTATGTAATAAGTGAGGTACAGTCACTTCAGTGTTATGTAATAAGCAAGGTACAGTCACCTCAGAGAGTGATGTAATAAGCGAGGTACAGTCACTTCAGAGTGTTATGTAATAAGTGAGGTGCAGTCACTTCAGAGTGCTAGGTAACAAGCGAGGTATTGTCACATCATAGAGTTATGTAATAAACAAGGTGCAGTCACTTCAGAGAGTTATTTGAAAGTGAGGTACAGTCACTTCAGTGTTTTGTAATAAGCGAGGGACAGTCACCTCAGAGAGCTATGTATTAAGCAAAGTACAGTCACTTCAGAGTGTTATGAAATAAGTGAGGTACAGTCACTTCAGAATGCTAGGTAACAAGCGAGGTACAGTCACAGAGAGTGATGTAATAAGCAAGGTACAGTCACCTCAGAGAGCTATGTATTAAGCAAAGTACAGTCACTTCAGAGTGTTATGAAATAAGTGAGGTACAGTCACTTCAGAATGCTAGGTAACAAGCGAGGTACAGTCACAGAGAGTGATGTAATAAGCAAGGTACAGTCACCTCAGAGAGTGATGTAATAAGCGAGGTACAGTCACTTCAGAGTGTTATGTAATAAACAAGGTGCAGTCACTTCAGAGAGTTATTTGAAAAGTGAGGTACAGTCACTTCAGTGTTATGTAATAAGCGAGGGACAGTCACCTCAGAGAGCTATGTATTAAGCAAAGTACAGTCACTTCAGAGTGTTATGAAATAAGTGAGGTGCAGTCACTTCAGAATGCTAGGTAACAAGCGAGGTACAGTCACAGAGAGTGATGTAATAAGCAAGGTACAGTCACTTCAGAGTATGATGTAATTAGCGAGGTACAGTCACCTCGGAAAGTTATGAAGTCAGCGATGAAGAATGACTGGCAAGAAATATGCTGAGAGCTGTGGGTGAATGGTCACTTTAAGAGGCGGATGGAGATGGGATTGGTTGCAACGAAAAATCCTCTGAGCAAAGCTCATTGTGAGACATGGAAATGAAAAATCCTTGGAAGTGGAAGACCACAGGAGTGCGAGTAACATCAACTCCATTGTGCATGACTGCAAGCCATGCTTAGGCATTTGGCTGGTACTGGATGCCCACAGTAGTAGTGCTAGGATTTTAGTGGCTGCAGGGAAGTGAGCCTATACAATCAAATACACACACACACAGATGTATTGGGTATTTAATGAACACTAGAACGGATTCCTTTCTAGTTACATTTGCGGTGAGGCATTGTGGAGTGCTGAAAACCATATAAAAACTCGGACTCTTTGTGAGGTCTTTTAGGGTACAAAAGTAGTATCAATGCGAACAATGTGTATCAGTTTCAAGTAGTTTTTATTTGCAAAAACGCAAAATATTTTTGAAGGCGTTCAACACGTGTTTCACGACAACATGTGGCTTCAAGGGCCAAAAGATAAATTTGCCGGTATAAATGTTAGTGGAGATGAAATATACACAAAGTTACGAGGATGAAGTGATGACTGATGCATTCCTCTATATTTTTCAGGGATACTGGGAGTCCAGTGAGTTCTGATAGTGTATTTCTTTTATTTGTTTCCAAAGTGATAAACAATGATGTCATCAGTCTGATAGCCGGTGGCTCAGTGTAGTCAGTATTTCTGACATATCTGTAGGTGCAAAAATGACGCAATGCTTGAGTGTGTCACAAGTGACACAACTCCAGCAATGGGTCATTACACCTGGGCAAATCCCATGTTAAATGTGCCTGTGTCAGTCTTACGCCTGCCATGAAGCAGGCACAAGATATAGACGCATTTGCGTCCTAGAAGTGGCGCAGTGAAATCTTATAGATTTCACTGTGTCACTTCAATGACCCTTTCTTGCGCTGGAACGCCCCCCTGCATACATTATACCTGGTGCAGGTATAATTTGGCGCAATGGGTTACAAAGTGACGCATCTATCTAGATGCGTCACTTTGTAAATATGACGCAACATGGCACATTTTTTTACACTGCTGGTGTGTCACAAAAAGTGCCGCACCGTCTGCGTAAAAGTGACACAAGGGCTCATAAATAAGGTCCTCAATATAATTCAATAACGATGCACGAGCAGAAAAAGTAATGCCGTAAAATAAATTTCATGAAAAGGATGATAGCATAAATCATAAAGACAACTTGGAGCATTTAATTTGCATAAATAGGTACTCTCTACCAGACCAGTCTCAAGTAAAATATAATTTTAATTTTAATACATTTGAAAAGAAATATCAAAAGAGAGGAAAACAGACAGAAGACAAATTGCCTGCCAGTTTGGACCCTAAGCTTAAATATCTATTCTCATCAATTCAAAAAATTATGTTTTAAGATTTAACTTCTCAATAATTCCTGACTCCAACTGAAGTAAGACCAATTTCCTTTCTACCACATCTGGGATTGTTTAATATATGGCATAGGTATATAAACATGTCATCAATTCTGAAACGCTTAATAGAGGTTTTTTACCCAAAGTCTAGCAACATAACAAGTCGTTTGAGTTAAAACAACCCTTTAATGTTGTGATAATTGATGGCATTTTCTAATGGTAATACATATATTACACTTCTCATAAGAAATAACCAGCACATGAGTGAGATTGGAAAATGTACTAAACTTTAACATACATCACGATTGCAGATCATACTTATTGTAAACACTACAGTTATGACATCTTTCTGGATGAGGTGCTAGTAAACTTGTACCATGAACAGGATAGACCCGCTCTAGTGTGCACTGTGCCTATTGAACTATGTGTTCACAATTTTCAATCATTCATTAATATCAAACGATAAACATAATACCACAATGTTGATATATTACATATCACAATTCACTCAATTTTTCTTTTTTGAGTATTAGTATTAATGTGGAGCCAACACATGATTATAGTGTAGCACCCTTGTATAAGTGTAGTGAAGAGTGGAAACATTGTGTGAATATTGAGTGCGACTCTCACCCAGTTGTGGGTATTTGACTTGAGGCTAGTAAACTAGTACCACGTTATCTTTTTTAAACAACAATCATAATTCATACAACGTTAATGGTAGGTAATATCTTACCATATCTATCCATCTTGGTTTCTCGATTTACTGGTAGCATTAAAATAGCACAATACCTCCAACAAATAATTCTAAGACACAACTGAGGTCCTGATGAAGGGTGGGTTCCACTAGATTTGGACCTAGGGCTGGTGGACAGTTGAGCTAGTCCCTCTTCCCCTCCTGTGACTACAGAATGCAAACTAGTGGTCATTGAGGATTCAGCGATGACACTGGCTTCTCGATTTAACAAAGTCACTGAACGTTGTGTTCTTTTAATTAAGTCCTGGAGCAAATGTTCATCCTGAAGATGAATGGCTCGTTATTCAAGTTCCATTTTGTCATGACTGTATTGTGGTAGCACCATATTTTTTCTGGGCTCAATTATTTCATTTGATTTAGTTAGTCGTGGCATGGTCAAACTTCATAAGCCATTGGCATTGAATAGAATTTCTTTTAAGACTGTTTGTATTATCCATCAGGCAGTACGTCAACAGCCCACTTATGTACATGTATCTATAGAAGCTCATGCTATGCAGCATAGGCGTGCTGCAACATCCCCTCTGCAAGGTGCCAGTTTCATGTGATATCGTGGAGCCGTCGGAGGCATCCTCTGCCCACCCTACTTTGACTTATTCCTGACTTTCTATAGAGCTATGGACACGTTTTTATTTGATGCTTAATTTGATAGTTTAAGTTTGTATTATCAGGTCATTTCTGGGTAGCAGAGCATTTTGTGAGCTCAATGTCATCATGTTTTGCTTGATTAGTGAAAGACACAGCAATCCAAAAAGGATTTCAGGTAACGTTTTCTTTGTTATTTCTGCTACGGTGTAATTACTTGAAGGTGTATCACCTTCCGTTCTACCTAATTGAATCAAAGGTTTGGAATAATCTTGGTTTTAATACCTATTGATAATGCTATCAATCTTCTTCAGGTAAACTACTTTTTATTGGACGTTTGTCTTGGCTGTGATAAGAGCTCTGTAAGGAATTATATTATTGGGAATTTTGGAGTGAGAGAAATTGACCTATGCAGCATATTTCCAGAAGTGTTGAAAGTTTCGCGAGTCACGAGGACAGCGAGATGCTCTACCCTAGGAACATATAATGAATTTATTGATTTTTAGTTTGTTTGTATCACTCATCACAGGACTCAAATCCCAATGGGTACAGGTTGAAAGCCTAATCATGAAGAAATCATGAACTGAGGCAAAGGCAACGCAAATAATGAAAGAGTTTGAGCAGGATCATAACAGGACAATGAACAGCCTACATTTGTACCCCGATTCCCACTGGTCGCCATCCTACCGTGTTGCAGTGGAAGCAAGGTCTGATGACACCTACTCGCTTTCATTCTTATAGACTATATTTCTGTGAAGTCTATTATACTGTGTGTTCCATTGATATCCATGACTCCAAACATCTTGTACTTTGAATGGTAAAAGTTTCCCTTAGAGTGCACTATAGCCGCAAGCGTTCCACTTTGAAACAGCATTTGAGTGTTCAAGCACATATACATGCATGGTTGCTCAAACGCAGAATCATCCGTCCAGTGTGAACACTCGCCACTTTTGGTTTAGAAGTCCCATAGGAAGTAGACTTTGGTCAAATCTGGTACTCATGATCGTGAATTATAATCAAACGGCAGCTGAGAGTGGGATAACACTTTCAGCAGCCTCTTACCGAGGACACATCTCTCTGAGGCAACTCATCCTGAAAACGAGCACAGCAAGTTCAATAGGAAACCTCTACAGCAGCAAACATGCCTTGTGTCCATAAATGAAGATAGTCTATCACATATCTGAAGAGGGACATAACAGTTGCTTTACACATAACACAACAAATAGAAGTTTTACACATAACACAACAAATAGAAGTAGTAATGCATTCATCCACACATTCAGGTTTTGACACTTGCAGAACTTATGACATCGATGTTGTGAAATGTTACTTTTATATGACTAAGCTTTTTGGGAAAAAAAGTTTCAGGATTGCTCAGATCTTCTGATCTGACAATGCAAGCCCATGACTCATTCTGGCACCACTGGCATTGTACCGTTAAAAGAAAGTTATCTTGTTTCACCAACATCAACTCTCCGCGCTATTGGTAAAATGACATTTACTGTGCTGACTTTCCTCAAATATTAATGACCACTGACCGGTAACAGCTAAACGAAAAACTCTTATAATAGCCACAGCTCTGCACCATCAACCAACCAATTGACATACGACAACCAGAAACACCACTCAAATTGCAAACCTGTAACACATGTACAACAGATTATGGGTTGAAATATTACCAATTCTGTGCAAAAGAGAAACCAACATTTTGATCATTACGCACTGTTTGAAATTCTATCATTTTCAATTCTGCAATTATTTTCAAATGAAATGATTTCATATTGTAGATGTGTTTTGTCTTCATGTTAACTCAAACGTCTCGATAAACCCTCAGAATATGTGGTTGGCAAACAGAAAACGTAATGCAAAAGTGACTTTAATGAGACTCTACTGTACGAGTGGCACCTCGCTTTCTTGCAATGTGGCGTCGTTTCACTTAACAGAAATATTACTTCAGGGTGAGTGAATCTATTTCTCAGAAGTTCATAGTGCTCTGTGTAACTTGTAATCGCCACCTTGATGTTGCTACGGAGAGCAGAGAATGATTCAGCATTTCCTGCATCCACTACTGCTGAGTAACGCCAACAAGGGGCCATATTCAAGCCGTGTGTTCGCAAGGTAACAACTGTGCACCCATGCCTCATCTTGTCGGCAACCAACAGTTATGTCATAATGGATTAAATACTGTTCCTTAAACATTACTCAGAAGCGCAGGCATTCGGAAGAGCTGTCAAAACTTTGCAAAGTTTGTGTCAGGCAGACGAATACCACTTGAGCCACAATTCCAAGCTGATATTTTCTTCTACCTGGGAGACCCATGAATAGTGCTTCGTGTTTCATAGATTTAAAATGTGATTCAAAGACAAAAAACAAAATCACAAGGCTTTGTGAATAGAACGTAAAGCCCCATGACTGCGCGCCACTCAGCCTGCACAACTCATATGCATGGCTGGCTCCGTCCGCAAATTAAAACAAGAATAAAAAATGACATAATTCGCAACATTGTGACGTCAGCATTTAAAAGGAGGCTTCAAAATAGATCGGATAGTTCATGAAATCAGGTGAAACTGGATGTTAACAGTTCAGAAGGTAACCAGTACTTATTAACAATAAACGAACACTGGTGTAAGTGACATTGCAAAGCCGGTGCCTTCCCCCTGTCACTGCTGCATCTTGCAGCGGCCGGCGAGCCTGTCAATCATACCAGAACCCGAGGGGCTTCACTGTTCTTATTCCCAAACTGGGTCGCTCCTGGGAGGTTAGTCTTGGAGTGTAAAAGTCAGTGTACACCTGGGAGCGCTTAGCCTGCTGCAGCGGTGCTCAGAAGACACAAGCTACCACAAGCCACCCCACGGGCAATGCCAATGCCCTTGGCTATATGTTTGACCAAAATGGCTACTTAGTTTGAGGGCATGAATGAATCTCCCCGCCATGCCTGCACAGTAACATGACGAAGCTGTCTGACACACACTCCAGCTGTGTCTTTTAGTACCAGCAGCAGCGCGGACCTTGCAGTGCCTCGAAAGACACCACGGTTAAGTTTTCTCATACCCGGAGTGCCCCAATCTGTCACTTCAGCACTTGCACACCCTGTTCGCCATATCCCCTGCAAATCTAGTACCCCAATCCAAAAAATGCAAGCAACGCAACGCAGTATTTGCAGGTTGGATATGTTTTATAACTACATGTCAGGGATACTTGATAGCAAACCAGAGTTAATATTAGGAAACTGCAACAAATATTACTTCTACAATGAATGAATATGCATTTCGAAAAGACGTCACACGCTACTTCTTTGATGCGAGCAGCTTGCAGCGATAGTTATTCCTAATAGAGCCCCATTCCGGGAAAGCTGTGCCTGGCAAGGAGAGGGAACGTCGGCTTCCCAGGCTGTTTCCAAAGTCACCGGATTAATTAGCGCCCGTGACGGGTCGCTGCATTCACTTGTTTTTGTGATGTTGGCTGTTTGCCAAATTACAGCCACATAACTATTTAAAAGGTCACGGAAGCACTACACCTGCCAGGGAAGGGGCTGGCTGGTACACCCGCGTGTCCGTGCAGGTGGGATCTCGGTGCCCACCATCTGCACACCAGCCCCACGCGCTGCACTTGCCCCCGCGAAAGAAAACATTATCCTTTCCTGCGCACGGTAACAATGGAAAACGAGCAGTTATGCAGCCAGAAAGGGGTCCCCAAGCTGGGTCTTGGAATAAAATCGTCCTTCTCACTTACCTAGCGCCAAGAGCCAGAGCCGGGAGAAAAGACAGCAAGTACAACGCAGAGATGAAATCCATGGTGCAGCGCGCCTGCTCTCCGTGCTGCGCGCCTGCTCTCCGTGCTGCGCGGCTTCGAGTTTCCCGTGGCGAGTGTTCCCAGCGTCTCCCCTTGTAGGCAGGCAGGCAGGCAGGCAGGCAGCTCCCTGAGCCGGGGTCCGTAGACGCGGATGAGCCGCGGAGAGAGCGGACAGCCTGGAGACGGAGCTGGGAGAGCGGTCTGAGCTCCACCGGTGATGTCACGGGCGACGGAGCCGCCGCTGCGCCTGCTGCAAGCCTCCTGCCTGGGCGCTGTGATTATTCAACACAGTGACTCTATTGATGTCCTCGGGGGTTTGTTATTACTACCAGTTTAAGTGGCAGCCGAGGCGGGAGGGGCTGGTGCACGACTCCTAGCGCCGAGGCGAGGCGTGCCTTCTGTTTTCAGCGGTGGGCGCTACAATATCACCGCTCCGTCTGAGGAAAAATGCAGCAATGTCCAGAAAGCGGCTTTGCTTGGCAGGTGGCTGCTGGTGAATGGTGTCTCGAGAGCAGGGAGTTCTGCTCAGCGTGCACAGCAGAGTTCACACGGCATTTTCCAGGCCAGAACTACTGTAATACGGAGTGATGCAACATAGCACAATAGTACTTCTTTAATGTCAATAGTATACTAGGCTGCAAGTAACAACTGGGAAGGATGATATACAATAGAACTTCATGAACTTCATTCAATCGTGCATTTTAATATTCAGGTGCCCCTGCAGTGCACGTGCTGCATTGCGTGTGCGTGCCGCTAATATGTTTAGTCAGTTTTGGAATGCGAGATAATGGAGCCCCACTCGCAGGATGTGATGAGTGGACCGGAAGTGTGAAACCTGTCACAGATAATCTTTGGGTTTATGGTAAATGATGCCCATAAAAGGTTAAGGGAATTGTCAGAACTAGTTTTCTAAGGGCTCCAGTGCAAGCAAAGTAGCTGGGCCCCCTCCCCTCAGCATGCTGACATCTCAGTCTGTATGGGACCACAGACCCTCTTCTACCTCCTTCGAGAGAGTCTGAATTTGGCTTATCACATCTCACAACCATTCTCAGACACACGCTCCCTGCACTGTATTTCTGCAAGTCACGTCATAACCCTAAGAAACATTATCAAAGCCAATAGGTTTCACCCTTGTAAAGTACATGCACACAAAAACATACCATTCAGGGACCCCACATTCACACTGCTGCTCCCCCATTGGCACATCCCTCATGCTGCACTCACACAGGCACTTTGCTCTCACTCAGGAACAACTTCCAACCTGTAAACCACTCATAATGCAATCACAAAAGACAATAATATGATTCCACACAGTCATATCCTTCAAAATGCAATCCAAAAACACGGTAGCTATCTTGCGCCCACACAAGCACACTGCTCACACACAGGTACACCGCTCACTTGGAAGGAGCAGTGTTTCAACAAATATTTGCATAAAAGACACAGCTTGAGAATCTGATGCATCAGTCCATTAGTATCATTTAAAGCTCTTGACTACACTGAAACCTGAATAGCCACTAAGGGTATCTAATCTCCTATAAACAACACATGGACCAGACTGTGTGAGTTTATATTTTGGGAAGTTTTGCTGGGAGAAGTCTCAACATTAAAAATAGATTCACACTTGCAAGTAAACAATGAGAGTATGTGGATGTATGACGTTACAACACATACTTTTACAACGCCTACCTTTACAACGCATTTTTTACAATGCAACATCCATTACAACGCATTCCATTACAACACATGCATTTACAACAAATTTTTAAAAACTACCTTTACAACGCATTCCATTACATCGCATACTACCTTTACAACGCATACCATTACAAAGCATAACATTACATTGCATGTAAGGTAAGTATTGGATAGTGTAGGGGTAAAAAATACTATTCTAACTCCAGGGGGTGCAACAGTAGGGTAAGTGTTGAATAGTGTAGGGGTTAAAATTACTATTTTAACTCCAGGGGGTGCAACAGTACGGTAAGGGTTGGATAGTGTAAGGGTACTATGTGTTGTAATGGTATGCGTTGTAATGGCTGCGTAGTAATGACATGCGTTGTAGTGGTGTGCGTTGTAGTGTCATGCGTTGTAATGGTTGCGTTGTAAATGCATATGTTGTATTGGATGTTGCGTTGTAAAAGTTTCATTGTAATGGTAGTGCGTTGTAAAAGTTGCATTGTAAAGGTTGTTTCCTGAGTATGCAGAACACTTTTTACATATGATGGCATTATTTTGTAGCTTACAGCAATGATGCCTAGCATTCTGCATAAGACAGTTTGGTTTTAGTTGGAGTTGCTGCAGAGCTGTTGGTACATTTTCAATACTCAAGTCAGAACGGTTCTGCATTTGCAGGTGAGCTGCTGAGGGATAACCTGAAGAAAATATCTCCAGAGGCAGAACTTTGATGAATACTTAGTACCAGAAGGCAAGCAGGCAAACTAATATTACTCAGACTACGTGCATCATATAGGCCAGCGGTTGTGCACTAGAGAGAGGCAAACATTGGCAACAATGCCAATGGCTGAAGACAGTTGATCCCATCCCCAATTGCATTTATGCTGTTCCTAAGAACGGAACTAATATCTGAATGGCACTCTTTCTGCAGTGTTTAATTCATAGAACAAATAGTACTGGTACCCAAAGTCTGCTCAGAAGCCCAGGAATGACATAAGCACACAGAATTGCAAAGGCGAGGAGCCAGGAATTCACATCATACATTTTAAATCAACTCCCAGACACTCCATGCCCTGTTGTATCACTTTTGCAGATTCCTGCTTTCTCCATTTGCGATGGTTTTCAGTTTTGTTCTTTCTTCTCAGTTCCTCTTTGTGTGTATTTCCCTTTCTTGGTCTTGGGAAATGGTTGATGAGGAGAAATAAGCACTGGTGCTCAAAAAGGAGTGATGGTGGCCTCCTCGGGCAACAACCGGCTCAAATTAGGTGCTGTCTTTCTGATGAATAAATGGAGTGGGCTTACCTAAATCCCATTTTCTCTAAGCAAGATTGTGTATTATTTTGAGATCCCATGAGGCTGTTGAGGCAGCCAAAATATTCCTTTAGTTAGACCTAAAACACACAGAAATAGAACACAGGGAGCAGAATCACAGGGGCTACTTAGGTCCCACAACAATGGTCAAGAGCATTACAATCTTTGCTCAAACTCATGGAACAAGTGTGGTACTGTAGGACCAGTGCAAGCCCCCTTCACAGACATGGAACAAGTATGGTACTGTAGGGTGTTAGTAATGGGGGTCTGTAGTTGGCAGTGGTTTGTACCCTGCCAAGTATGTACCCTTATTCCAGTCATTGTAAGGGAATTACAAATCCCAGATAACCCTTGCTCAGCCCCTTGGTAGCTTGGCATGATACTGAGGCTTATCTCAATGGCAATGTGTAAATCATTTGTACAAAACACACATAGTAACACAGTGACAACACTACAAAAGGATACCACACCAGTTTAGAAAAATAACCGTTCTTTATCCTAATCAAACAAGACCGAAATGACAAACACCCAACATGCACAACACTGGATATCACTCTTGGGATGATTTACTGTAAAAAACATAGCTATAAGAAGACAATAGCTCCAACCGAGGCTATCTCAATGTCATTAAAGGTATGACTCCACAGCCTGGCACCGACTATGAAGTGCGTGGGCCGGCCACGGAGTCACACGGAACCCCAAGTATCAGTACCTTGCAAAATGATAAAGTCAAAAGATGTTGCAAGGTGTCACGTAGGTGAGGCATCGATCGGCCATGGTGGCATTGGTTCCTTACTGCCACATAAGCAGCAAGGCAAGGCATTGAGTCCTTGCTGTGCATGGGATGGCAACGAGGTGTCCGTTCTCTATGCTGATGCTGTGTCCATGAGTTCGGAAATCACCCATATTGGTTATCTGCATCATGATAATGCAATGGAGAACATGGAATTGACAGGCATCAGTGCAATGTGCTGGTGTAGGAGAGGTCGGGGCTGCGATGTGAGTCAGAGCAGTGCCTCGTGCATTTTTTGAGTGGTGATCTTGGCTCCGATGTAGAGAGCGGCCTTGATGACGACATCAGAGTCGATAAGGTTGTTGAAGTCGGCAACACCAGGGCTGTAGTGCAAGTCAGGGCAGTGGGTCATGCACTTCAAGAGCAGTACCTTCCATTCTGGTGCAGGCAGCGGCGTCGCTGATGGAGTAGTGTAGTTTCTATATCCCTACGAGGCTCTGCGCATTGGAATAACATACACTATAGATTTGACATCGGACTGAGGTCAGTATGTCTCTATCGAGTATATCTAACTTAATTGTGTGTGTGCCAGCTACCTCAGAGGTCACTAGAAACTTTCTCGAATGAACAAGAAGAGATTAGTCTCTGACAACCGCATAAACATGACAACTTTGTTTCCCCTAGAATCGAAACAATATCTTCAGAGTCGTGCAAACAATAGATAACTAGTTCACTCAGTCAATCGTTCATGCTTCGTTTCTACAGAGTTACACAGAAATAGTGAGACAGGCATTTCAATAAAAGGGTTTATTGAACAATCTTATTTCTCATGCAAGAGATATGAACTGCTACAATCATTAGACAGAATGCAAAGTATAATGCGTACAGCATAAACAGTAAAATAAATTAATACTGTAAAAGCATTGTCTGTTGCTATGACATATATAAAAATATATACATAAATTACACAGGCTAAAATACTCAAATGGTGTTTCTAAAATATGCCTACCCCAGTGTACCTAACCTAAGTCTAGTACGAGGGAAGTAGTAGATGCTGTTTTAGCTGAGCTTAATTTTTCCAAGAATCTGCCAAAGGTTACTCTAGGTACTAATCAGCTCCATACCTTAGAATGAGAGAGGTTAGTATCTCTTTCCCGGGACTCGATTTCCCAACACCCCGCAAGGGCAGTCAGAAACACTGGAGCTGGATTTTCGGCAGGAGAAGACAGCGTCTTGTCAGTGCGTCAGCTGGAGAGTTGGCTTCCTTCAGGACTTGCTGTGGCGAGCTGCGTAGCGCAAGTAGGGAGTAGAACTGCACCAAACCACACTGTGCTTTGCCATGGCAAGTGAAGGCATATTTATACCTTGAAGGTGTTTATGAATGCCAGTATTCACATAAAGTCGGGCATATGAACATCATGAATGAACCCCTAAGGAATAGAAGTTCATGCATAATAAATGAGTTCTCATAGAAATCAATATCCAAGCAAGATAAGTAACTAATGGCTTAAGAGTCTGGTTTTCCAAGAAATCCTTGTGGCATAGATGAACGGATGGAAGTAGCCCTGCCTGTATTTGGGTAGCATGGACTATGCCTAAATAAAGACTGGATTTCTATGCCTATATAAGGCAACATTAATTGTACCCATATAAAGGCATGAATTGGGAAATGCATACGAAATTTAAATTGATACACAACACCCACTCCACTTCCTTATGTACATTACTAAATTCTAAAAATGTTAAACATCTGAAACATATCAATACATGAAGTGCTAAAAGCATGTTTCAAATACATTGTAAATAATGCATTCAAACTATTGCATTGGTGCTGTACACATTAAAGCAATGTTTCATTCATTGACATTTGAAATGCTAAATGAATGAATCATGAAAATATACATTTATGAAATCGCTCGTAAATACAGAAGAAAAAGGTACCGAAACCATTTTATTTCAGATTACATAAACTGTTTGTATTTGTGGACAAGGTCACATATTGTCTCTGAAAGTATTCAAAGAACTCTTGTTCTCTATGAATAGTACTACTATAAGCAGATTACTTGTGCCTAAAAATGAAAAATAGAAACTTGGAAAAAAAAAATAATCATAGGAAAAAGAGTTTTAAAGTTAGTACCTTGTTTTGAAAATTGAAGGTCTAATTCATAGTCTCTCAGAACACTGTGTGCCAAAATCAAAAGTCAGTGTTAGGGCTGGGAGAGAAGAGGAAATCTTCTATGTCTGTTGACAAAAAAGTAATCTACAATTGTAGGTGAACGTTGGATTACTTTGTTTAGAAGATTGACCGCGCATAGATGTGAAGCATCGCCATCGGCATTAGTCGCATTAGCAATGTTCGTATTGGATGGTACCTGTGCGCCTGTCGTTCCCTCTCGTACCTCAGCAGTTGCAATTTACGTCTGTGAGATCGCAATGAATGCTGTCATCAGAATTGGGGACAACATAGAGCATAGGCCGTTACCGGGTCTAGCAAAGTATCAACATCCGTTGGCATGACTGATCAGAGTGTCAGAAAGTTGTCTAGCACGCATTCTTCTCCGCATACCAGGCAGCGTAGAACAGGTAAGATGCAATCTTGCCAAATTGATCCGAATGACAGAAACCATATGGTATGTAATTCTCGTAGACGAGGTAGTCCTAAAATTTGGACGATGTGCTCACAACACTTCATCTGCAGTAAAGTTGTCTCCATGGAGAACTGGGTGTCACTGGTGATTTGGCTTGCTATATCGCAGCAGTAGGAGCAAAAAGAGTATCCCTGTACCGAGTCCCAAAAGGAGGGGCAGTCCGCCAAACACAGAGTGCACGAAGATGGAAGGATTTGTAGGACTGCTTGAAAAGGTGCTATCAGTCTGGAAAATAGGGTCTTAAATACACTTACAATACCACTCGTATAGGACATATTTAAGATACAACTTAACATTTCTGAGAAATGCATAGGGCAGTTTGTATTCTAAAGGTCATGTGTCTCGGCAGAAGTCCTTACGACTTGTAGATCAGAGGTTTCTTTGGCCGAGGTCAGTGGCACAGTTTTTTCCGTAAAATAATGGCTTTCATTCTGCTTAGAGTATCAATTCGTACAGAAGAGATGTTCAGTGAAGGCCAAAGTGGTGACACCCCGATTAACTTGGTTTTTGGAAACAATACTTGCATACAGCAAGTGACCTTGGATGACACAGTTACTAGATATGGTATACCTGGCAACATGCCACAGCAGCTGTGATCGTTCAACATGGGGTAACTTCCTTTTGAAGTTGTCCAAAAATTGGATCAATCACCGCAGCTGGTGAACCTTGCAGGCGGCAGGATAAATTGTTAGAGGAACCAGCGCAGGCCTCGTGTAAGTTTATATCCTGATAAGGTGGGAGCCGCTTAGTGCGTTTTCACAGTTTGAACCGCTAAGTAACACTTCACGACCCCTACTCCAACATCTGTGTGTGTATGTTAATTCCCAGGATGTCTTGATGTATTCTTTACCCAACCTTTCATATGTGCCTGCTGGTATGTGTTTTAGGCAATACTGAAGTTATAAAATTGTAACAGGCAGAGTGATTGTTCCATGTATAATCCATTCCGCTTCTGGTTTCTCTACTACCGGAAATGGCAAGCTTTCCAGTTTTTCAATGATCAGCACCATGTAGTCTGCTCCCCTTTGTGCCAATTTGATCTGTTTATCAGTGAGATTGAATTCTGAAAACAGTGACGTAGTATTGATTAAACGCCAAGGCACATAGCCTAAACAAAGGTTTTGTAAATGTCCAGCCTAATAGCATGATAGAACGTAATTGCGACTGACCATGTTGCAACATGACCAAGTCCTGTTCCATGATGTCTATGGCAGAAGACACTATGCTGCCCAATAAATATATCCTGGACGACAGAGTCGTTAACCCATTGTCAACCACAGAGAGAGATTTCTCTAAATTAATACAATTGATTTCTCCTATTTGTTCTGCAGTCTCTGAATAAGTAATCTTCCATATTTCATTATATGTAGCATATAGACCGGCATATATAAAACGTTTTTAACGCGGTTTTCTTGGTCCTAGCAATAATTCCCTAAGTTCTCCACCATCTTTAAGTAAAGATAAGTGTTGCTTTACAACCTCAAGTGTAGATCTTTGTAGCCAATCAAGGTAGAGATTCTCTACACTGTATGTTGTTACTATTCAAGGATGCTGTCTTTGAACATATCTTGAGTGTGGCCTATTGAATGTGAAACCCTGTGTTTTGTTCAGGAATCCATCTTGACAGTTGTTTGTGTCTGTGGGCCAGATCAACCATTTATTCCAATCTGGATCTGTTCTGTTGTGATGCAAAATAGTATGTACCTCGACCTCCCCCTCTGAAGTGTTATCACTCACAGGTGTAGGTGTGGACGGATTGTTCATGTCCTTGATCTTGGCTAACCCAAGGCAAGACGTCTGTTGGACAGTGTCATTCAAAAACATAATTTGCTCAGGGATGATACAGGCTATAAACATGGCTTCTATACTCTGTACCTGCCAATCTTTTTTTGTACCCCAGACAGTTATTGTCTCAACGTTGTCTTTCCAAAAGTCAAAACCTAGTTTGGACAGTTGGGCATAAAAGGCTGCAGAATAAATCTCTTTGGTATTTGCTAACATACTTTTCACTCCTGTTTTCTTTAAATGTTTAAAGTAAAACGATTCAGCGTTGGATACATTGAACCCTGACAAGTATGGAAATGTCATAGCAAATGTTTTTGAGCTACCCTTTGGTGGCGTAGGACAATTTTCCTATTGGTTATACATTAATACATTTCTAGGATTTGCAGATTTGTGCAAGATATGATGACCATAATGGTTATAACAATACATTTGTTGATAGTCTGATGAACCCTCTAAATATTCATGATTTGTGAATACTGCAGACATTTCTAGATCTGACATTATATTATTAACAGTCTAGAAGTACAAATCATCAGAAAAGGTACTAGATGAAACACAGTCACTTAATGAAATTTTGAATAAGTGTGGAATCTTCAACAGCTAAGACGGGCCAAAAATGTCATATTCTGTTTTGTCCCAAGCTATACCATTAGGTATAAGAACAGCTGTGATGTTCACTGAGGACAAGTATCTTTGCTCACAATTGGATGATTTGTGTGGCTTTAGGAGTAAGTTGACTTTCCTACTTGCTGTGTCCATTTTGACATATCTTCCGTTTATCAGCATACCCAGAGTTATCACCAGAGTTAACCAAAGTAAAAGAAAAATTATTCCCAACACAATCCATAATTCAATCCATGATGAAACCAGATAAGTCTTTTTCAGGTGATGAAAAAAGTCAGTTGCTTGTTCTTTGAAAGTTCTTTTTGCTGGCGTCGTTTCAGGTTCGCTGGGATCCTCAGAAAATGTATCAAAGTTAATGAAATAGCCAGAGGCAGTTTTGTCAATTGTTGGGATTGCCTCCGGATTTGTTGAAATTTCTGGAACAACTTGATCACTTGTTACTTCTTTGTAGACAGGTGCTTCTTGACTAACTATTTTTTGGGTCTCAAGAGGTACACTTTCCATAGCTTTGTTGCTCAGTCCTTCTTTTCTCACTGCAGATTCCTCAATGGTGATGAGTCTCTCAGTTTGATCCTCTTGGATTGTAGCTAGATGAGTGTGTCTCCTACATTGGCAGAGTCCACTTATCCTACTGCTTAGTATCGGCCACATAGTGTGGTTTTATCAGGCCGATGGACACAAACCTGTTCTCAGGTACTGGTTGTCTGTAAAAAGGCCCAAATTCCTTCTTGTCCATGATCTTTTCTCTGACTAGATCACCAAGCTTTGGGTTCCAGACAGGCCTTGCTGGGACGGTTGGTTTTTCCCCAGTGGTGGTTGGCTTCAGGAAGACGTTACTTTATTTTGTTCTTAGTTCATTTAAGTCCTGTAAAAAAAGCCAAACGGTCTTTGATATCAAATGTCTTTTGTTCAACCACTGATGTCTGACAATCAAGATCCGGAACCAACATTCTTGTCCAAAAAAGGACCTCATATGGAGTGATACCCCCTAGAGAACTTCTTGGCAAGTTGTTTAGACTACGTTAGACATTTACTAGATGTTTGAGCCACCCGTCACCCGAACCTAATACCCTAGCTGTTATAGATTGCTTTATGTCACGGTTTGTTCTCTCCACAACCACATTTTCCTCAGGATGGAATGGACTAGAATACTGCAATGCAACGCCCAAACTGGCCATGGCTTCTTTGTAAGCACGAGAGCTTAATGCAGGACCTTGGCCAGAATGTAGCGTGCCTATTGCGTATGTGCAGATAAAGACTCGCAAATCTTTTATAACAGTTCGAGCATCAGCCGAGCGCTGAGGTCACATGCAAATGAACCTAATATTAGTTTTTATGGGATTGTATTTGTCCACAGAAATGTCTGCGTGTAGATAGGCTAATGTTGTCTAACAATGGTGTCTGTACTGGGCTGGCTATGCTATAGTCAAGTATCTGGCGGCGTTCTGTGCTTCGATCTCTATTGCAATCTAAACAGTCAATGACAAACCTATGAATGTGAGCATTCATTCTTGGCCACCATTACATCTCTTTTACAGTTAATATCATTTTAGAGATCCCTTGATGTATCAGACCCTCTCCCAAATGTGCTTCGAATATCAAAGCTACTCTACGCTTCCTGTTTTGAATTACTCTATCTTCTACTACAGGGATTTGAGCAAAAAAGAATCTGTTTGCATCAATTATATATGAGTATTTGAGTGGAAACCCTTTAGGTCACACTACCCCTCTGCCTGTGCTTGTAGCATTGACAGCTATCATTATTTTGCTCTCTATTTTCATTTTTAAATCAGTGATTGCAGCTAGGGAAGCCGTTTGCTCAGCTGCATTTGCAGCTTCATCAGCCAATGAATTCCCTTCAACATGAACGCCATCACATTGATGACTCAGAGTATGTATCACATGAGTGTTTTGTAGTCCTTCTCGTAACTGTACTACTTGTTCCCAAAGCGTTTTATGCTTGACTGTGCCACCTTTAGAATCTTTGAAACCATTTTGAAGCCAATTCTGTAAATATTCATTGTAGGATTGGACACAGTAGAAAGAATCACAGACTAAGGAGTTAATTCCGATTCGGGAAAAAAACCATCCGTACGATTTGTATCCGGAGCCCTCTCCGTACGAATCGTACCTGTCCATCCGAGTCACGTAGTAAGATCCGTATTCCGTGAATCCGTCCGAATCATCGTGATCCGTACGTATTGCAAGGCTGAAACCGTGATCCGTACGATTCTTACACTTGCCGTACGACTCGTACACATGCCGTACGACCCGACGAGTACGATCCGGACCGGGGTATGAGGACGCGATTCGTACGATCCACATCAGGTAAGGGTGAGTCATACGGAAAAGGACACAAACACATACACACCGTACGGTCCGTACACCCCATGATCGCAGGGGTGCAGTACGTACCCCTGCGATCCTGGGGTGTACGCACCGTACCCCATGTACGATGGGTATATGCACCGTACTCAATGTACGATGGGTGTATCCACCGTACCCCATGAATGATGGGTATATGCACCGTACCCCATGTACGATGGGTGTACGCACCGTACCCCATGTGCGATGGGTGTACACACCATACCCCATGTACAATGGGTGTACCCATCGTACATGGGGTACGGTGCGTACATCCCAGGATCACAGGAGTACGCACAGTACCCCTGCAATCATGGGGGGTACGCACCGTACCCAGTGGGGGGCGTTCCATACCTGTTTCGGCATAAACTCTTCTTTTACGGCTGTTTTCAGCTCCCGTAGAAAAAGGGTCGCACGGTGCATACCCGACACGTATCGTACCTGCTGGATCATAAAAACCTGCCGCAAAGCATACAAATGTCGCATACAGCGGGTTCGGAGGGAGAATCGTACGGAGATTAGAGTCGTACGGTCTCTGTACGACTCATACGGAGTACGGCTTCTGGTACGAATCGTACTTCGTCGTACGTACGGGGGACGTTGTAGGGTACTATTTGTACGGAAAAAACGCTCCGAACGGCTATTCGGAGCGGTTTTTCCAGAATCGGAATTGGCCCCTATGAGTGTGGGGAATTTGCGATCTGTATTTTCAAATGCCATTTTGAATGCTGGTAGTTCAGCTCGCTGAGCTGTACAATCTCCTAGAGATTGCGTTTCTGTGACCATAGGTCGTTATTTGCCAACACGCATATGACCTTTGACTATCGCGCATGCAGCACTATAAGCTTGTTTACCCCCCGTAGTGGGTTGTGCTGATCCGTCAGCATGAATTATACATTCATACTGTTCTAGAGGCATCATTTCAGTAGGCAGAGGACATTCTTGTTCGTATTGAAGGAATGCTTGTGTTTTCAAATAAGGATAAAAAATGTATTCAACATCAGTTGCAGAAAGAGAATTAACCCATTGTCCCCATCTCGGATGTAAAGCTTTAGCATTTGGAATGCTCACTTTTGTCACTGCCTGTAAGGCAGGTACAGGTGTCACAACCACAATGCGTTTTCTCTGTGGTAGGGCCCTCTCTTTTGCTACAGCGGTTTGAATAGCTGTCAGAAATTGTTCTGTTGATGTAAATTTAATTTCTGCTTGTGTCTACAAATGTGATTTTAATCTATTTGTACTTTTACACCTTCGTTAAAAGCTAAGTAGGTGAATCCGCATTGACCAGGAATAATTCGGATCACTAAGTTGCGTACGTTTACGCGTGTTTGCAAATGTTTTGTTGCTAACATGTTTGTTTGGAGTGAACGCAAAACTTCTGTGCGTTTTTGTGTCCAATTTACTGTTTTAAAATCAGGTTTGATTAATTCTCAGAGAGATTTAACCCTTTTTGCATAATTTAGAATGCAAGTTCTTCTGAAATTCAGGAAACCTAGTATCAACTGTAAGTTTTTTAGCGTTTTTGGAAGTTGGAGCAGCACACACTTCTATAAAAAGTTGGTTGCCAGTATTTTGCCTTCACTTGATAATTCATATCCTAGAAAAAGGACGTTCAGATGGGCAATTCTTGATTTCTTAAAATTGAATTTATACCCCTCAAAGACGAAGCCCAGTATAATGGTTTTCACCCCGTTCAAGTGCCTGTCCAAGTCATCGACTGTCTGATAGATGTCATCGACATATGACAATGCCTCGTCATCATAAGTTTGTAGTAACTCTGTTACCCTAGCAGAGAATAACCCAGGACTATTCTTGAATCCTCGAGGGTGACAACAGAAGTGACGCTGTGTCCCCATTATTGAGAAAGCGGTCAAATACCTACTTTCTGTTGCAAGGATTTGACAAAAAAAATATTGGAAATATCTAATGTGGTTTTATATTTTTTACGCACAATGTTATTCATTAATGCCGTATTGTGTGCATTTTGCACTGCAAATGTTTTGCAACAAGAGTTTAGATGTCTGTAATCCAATACTAGACGATATGTATTAACTGGTTTGGAGACAGGAAATAAAGGATTGTACAATGATGAGGTGCATGTTTCAATTACCCCCTGGTATTCAAGTTGATCTTAGATCTCCCTGACCTGTTTTTTTAGCTACTTGCTTAACTGGGTACGGCCTTTGTGCAGTTGGTTGATTTTGTAATTGGATTTTATGGTGAGGAGAATCCTCATTCCATCCTACATGATTTAGTATAATGCAGGGGCTTGGGCGTCTGCCTATTTCCTGGCACATGTATATTTTAAATGTACTGGAATATGGTTAGAGAAGGCTGGTATATTGATGTATTCGCCATGTGGGCAATCCCTGACAAATTCTGGTAGCCAGTCTTGTTCAGTACAAGAATATCATAACCGTGAGTAGCCATAATATCGAATCTTAAATATCGTAATGACATAATATCGATGTTTTAATATCGATAGTTAAAATTATCGAAGTATGTAATATCGATGTAAAAAATATTGTTTAGGTATGTGTGACAATTTATCGATTGTAAATATATCGAATGTCAAAATATCATTGTGTAAAAATATCGATAATTACTAATATTGTTACATTTTTAGTACATTATGTAAAAAAAATAATTAAAAAAATATGTAATAGAAAATATATTGCAAATTTGTTTTATATATTAACACCTTGGCTGCTAAGGGGTTTTCCCGCTGTGCGCTGGAAAATGAAGAATGGCAGGGATCATGACAAGGTCAACTCGTCATAAGCACAGCCCAGGTAAAACCCATGACGAGTTGACCTTGTCATTAGCATGGAAGGGGTTAAACATGTATTTAAAATATTTTTAAAAATTCATATAGTTTTAGGAGCGGGATGATTGGTTTATAGGGGATAAGGGTGGGGAGTGTTTTAAAAATATATATTTTATGTAAAAAAAATATATATATAGTTTTAGGAGCGGGATGTTGGTTTATAGAGGATAAGGGTGGGGAGTGTTTTAAAAATATATAACTTATTTAAAAAAAATGTAAAATATTTTTAAAAATTCATATATAGTTTTAGGAGTGGAATGTTGGGTTTATAGGGGATAAGGGTGGGGAGTGTTTTAAAAATATATATAATGTATTAAAAAAATGTAAAATATTTTTAGATTTTATTACTTATTTTAATATTAGTTTACATTTTATGATCTGTATTCTTTGAGAAAATTTGTGATGAGGATTGTGAATGAATTATATATTAATATTTCTGAAATAAAGATTACTTTTTTTTAAAAAAAATTAAAATTTCAAATTTTAAATTTAATTTAGAATTTGAAATGTAATTTTGAATTTTTAAACATTCAAATTGATTTTTAAGTTTTAATTTAAAAAAAATGTATTATATTGCGTTGTCATATTAAAGTAATTATTCAATTGTGTTAATACATTTTGTATTAAAATTAAATTTTATGAATTTTGTAAATTTTTATTTTTTGGGGAAACATGTACACATTTTTTAGAGTATTTGTAATTTTTTTCAAATAATTTAAAAATTAAGAAATTAAGGAAAATAAAATTCGTTTTTTAAAATAAATCAAACAAAAAAATTAAATTTTAAACCAAAAATATTGAAATTGTTAAAGGTAATGTATAGCAATAAATTCAATTTTATTTAGACTGGAGTGGGAATATTAAATTATATATTTTCAGTGTCCAGCACCTACCCTAATATAATGTAGACTAGAGTGGGAATAGTAAATTATATTTAATTAGTGTCCAGCATCTACCCCAATTTAATTTAGATAGTAGTGGGAATAGTTCTTTATTTGTAATTAGTGTCCAGCACCAACCCCAATTTAACGTACAATGGAGTGGAAATAGTAAAATATATTTAGTTAGTGTGCAGCACCTACTCCAATTTAATGTAGACTGGAGTAGGAATAGTAAATTATATTTAATTAGTGTCCAGCACCTACCCCAATTAAGGAGCCCATTAGGATGGCGGGCCGAAATCCGCCCGCCATCCATACCTAAATTCCCCCCGCCATATTAGTATGGCGGGGGGGGGGACCGTGGCGGATGGAAAGACCGTCCGCCACTTTTCCGCCCTGGTCGCCTTGCGGCTGGGGCGGAAAAGGATTAATATGGTGGCGGTGTCTATTAGACACCGCCAGCCATATTACAATGGGATAAGGTAGAAGCCTTTCCGTGGCGGCGATGCCGCCACGGAAAGGCATGCGGTTTTCATTCCAGGGGCCCCCTGCGGGCCCCCATATTAAAGGAGAAGAGGGGGGTGCACACGGGGGTACCTGTGGTACCCCCCAGCATCTGCATACATGAAGCAGCAGGCACCGAGCGGTGCCTGCCGCTTCATGTATGCAAATGCATACATGCATGTTTAGCATTGTGGCGGGTGGTGCAGAGAGCACACGGGAACAAACCAGACACCATGGCGGACAGAGCCAATCCAGCCTCACCACCGTGCGGAATGACGTCCGGACCGTCCGCAATATTAGGTAATCGCAAACAAACCCGAACACCGCAGCGGAAACACCACCATCTCATAGACAGCGGAAGCACCACAACGGAGAGGGAAAGCAGTGCCTCAAGACCCACCGCACGGACACTACCGCCATGGACCCAGCCCTACACGCCTTCCCGGCCCTGTTCGTACTTAACATCCAGCAAGTCATGCACCGTCGTGGACACCGCCGCAGGTGCGCAAGCATGCAATACACACATACCACACCACAGCATACATGAACGCTGTTACCTGTTCACACCAGCAGCGTCGGATTAGCAATAAGGGCACCAGGGCACTGTCTCAGGGAGGGGCCGTTGTCCAATCCCAGCTGAGGGCTGCTTTTGCGGGCAGCCATGGTGGACCGATTTGGGCGGTCCCTGCATTTGTAAATGACACCCAGTGGCCCAGTGGGTGCCTGAGAGGCCTTCCTGTATGTAAATGTGCATTCCTTGCCACCCTCCCGCAATGGCAGAGGTGTCACTCCCTTACTCTTGCTGGGCCGGACCAGTAATATATGAATATTGAGCGGTGCAGGGGGCATGATCAAAACTTGCGTCACTTGTTGTCAGGTGCGTCACCAGTGTGAACTAATCCGTGGTAGACAGGGCATGTTGTAAACACAAGAAATCCACAATTCAAGTACACAACAAGCACGGGCACTGACAAAGTAACTGACTTTATTAAACATCACAAAGATAGAACTCTGATGTACCCAGGAGCCAGCCCAGTGGCCAGTACACATTGCAGAGCATGTCTATGAGAAACCGCACAACCAAGGGGCAAGAATCAGCACAGTTCCAGGCAGGGCAATGAGAGAGTGCAGAGCATGTCCATGAGAAGCTGCACAATCAAGGGGCAAGAAGCAGCACAGTTCCAGGCAGGCCAATGAGAGAGTGCAGAGCATGTCCATGAGAAGCTGCACAACCAAGGGGCAAGAAGCAGCACAGTTCCAGGCAGGGCAATGAGATAGTGCAGAGCATGTCCATGAGAAGCTGCATAACCAAGGGGCAAGAAGCAGCACAGTTACCACAGAGCCAGTGGCCAGAACAGAGCAGGTACATCTGAGGCAGCACATGAGAGGGCACAATGCAGCAGCAGAACAGCAACAGGGCAGTGTTCACAACAGAGCAGGTCCATCTGAGGCAGCACAAGAGAGGGCACAATGAAGCAGCAGAACAGCAACAGGGCAGTGTTCACAACAGAGCAGGTCCATCTGAGGCAGCACAAGTGGGGGGCACATTGCATCATAACTCAAACAGGGCCAGTGGCCAGAACAGAGCAGGTACATCTGAGGCAGCACAAGTCAGTGGCACATTGCATCATAACGCAAACAGGGCCAGTGGCCAGAACAGATCAGGTCCAACTGAGGCAGCACATGAGAGGGCACAATGCAGCAGCAGTGTTCACAACAGAGCAGGTACATCTGAGGCAGCACAAGGGCGTGTGTCATACGGACAGTCCCATGGACAAGAATATTGCAAGGGCGGTTACAATGAACAGTCCAGACATCAAGTACAATGAGATTTGAGTGATGGGAACTGCACCTCACAGCACACAATCAGGTGGACTGTGGGACCTCGTAGCTTCGGACACAGTGGCAGGACCTGATACAGGAGTGTGAGAAACAGCCACAGCTCGAGTGACTGACACATGAGCGATAGACCCTGACACACTGGCAGGACCTGATACAGGAGTGTGAGAAACAGCCACAGCTCCAGTGACTGACACATGAGCGATAGACCCTGACACTCTGGCAGGACCTGATACAGGAGTGTGAGAAACAGCCACAGCTCTAGTGACTGACACATGAGCGGTAGACCCTGACACACTGGCAGGACCTGTCCCTTGACACTGACCAACAAATACCATGCCAGCATCTGAGACATGAGATTGGAGGACACACACAGTGACAGTACCTGAAACAGGAGAGGGCATAACTGACACAGTTCTACTACATAAGGCATGACAGCGAACAACAGACACAGTGCCACTATCTGACACATGAGAGTGAACTGCAGCTGACTCACTAGGACCACTGAAATGATGAGCCACAGGGCTGTATGGGCCGGGAGGCAGGGTGGCTCTGGGAGCTAGGAGCTGGTGACAGCTCTACTTGTGCGACATTAGGGTGGTCAGGTGTCACCGGTGTGTGTTTCCGTTTCTTTGGGATTTGGAAGGGCACCCTGGACATGACTGGACTGGTAAGTGGTGCGGGCTCATCTGAAACATCACCCATCAAAGATGGATCATGTGCATATGGGGGTCTGCTCTCTGGGGACATGCTGGAACCTGCTCTAGCCGTGCCTTGTGCCCTCTGCATCATGTGTAATGGGGGATGCAACAACAGTATACTCCTTCCTCTGCTTCACCGGGGTGTGGATGGGAGTAGAGGTATGGGGGGCCCCCACCTCTGACACATGTGGTTTACGTTCCTACACCAACACCAGCTTCAGGGGACGCATGGGTGATGGATGGATGTCCTTGGTGGATGTCCTGTACAGGGGAGACGGCTTTATAAATAAAATAAGATGGGGGAACTGAAGTAGAAGCTTGTCCATGTGTCTGTTGAATGGCTGCAGACACTGTTGGATAAGGATTGTACTGTCCTGTGGAGACCAGCAACATCACCATGCATCCCCTCTATGAATGCTACCACCTGCCCCAACTTCCTATCGTGTTCCAGGAATGCATTTATCAGGTTTGTTTGCCCTACACACAGCTGTCGCAGCAGATCATCAACCTCAGCACTAAGGGCAGTTTGTGTCACAGGGGCAGGGGCAGCGGTGCCTGCTCCAAAGGCCACTCTGCTCCCCCTACTCTTGTGAGCACGTGCAGTACTTTTTGCAGATGGTGGCAGTGTGGGCCCAGTGTGCTGTGTACCGATTGAAGGTGTAGATTGTCCACTCCCTGTGTCTACCAACAGTGCTGACTCACCACCGCTGTCTGAAGATGAGGACGATGGTGTCTCCACATGTGAGTCCTCAGGGATAGTTCTGTCCCCCTCTCCGGGGCTGCTCCCTTCCATCTCAGTCTGTGTTTGTGTGGTCTCTAATCCGGAAGCATTGCCACCACTTCCCTTTGTCGTTTGTCTGTCAGTGCCTTCGTCCAAAGCTGAAAGAGAGAGATCAGAGGTATATCTAAGTGCCACATTCACTAACTGCAAATTACAAAATCCAAACTTTCTTGACTGCTGGACAACATGTCACACCCATCCTGCACATGAACCACCCATCCAAGACATTATCATGTCAAAGTATCAGTGGGCCCTGTGACACATGTACATGAAACAAACAGGGCAAGTGCATGCAGACCACCACACATGTGATGCCATGGTACCACAGACATGAATGGCATGTCCTGGGCCCCTGCACTACAATGCAACTGGTATGTCCAGCTGGCTGACATGGATGCTGACTCTCACTCCGCTAATGCCACCAACATGCAATATCAGCACACCATATACACCATGGATGTCACTACTGTGTCTGACCAGCAATTCATGCATGCTCTCCCAAGTCACAAACCCATTCAGTGTGCTCACCGCTAGTTTGCTGCTGCTCCCCTCTCAACCGTGCGGACAGGTCAGGATGTGTCACAGCTATGATACGTAGCATTAGAGGGGTCATGGTACCTCTTGCAAGCCGGCCTGATCGGTTAATCAACCCCAGTGTCATCTCCGCCACACTCTTGCTGAGCTGGAGATGTCGTCCCACCGCTTGTGGCAGTGTGTGTGTCACTTGTTGCACACCCCCACTGCCCATACATCACGTGCTATGGCCCTCCACACGGCCTTGCGATGGTGCGGTACAGGTATTTGTCAGCAGCCATGCACAGTACAACATATGTGACTGACAGGACAATATGGCATTAGTCCATCATGGAAAGCAGGTGAGGCACACACCCACAAGATAGCTGTGATCGGTCGTGACCCAGCACAGCTACAAGAATACATATGTCATGTTTGTGACCCCTCAAAGATAACACTGCGAAGCATAGAGGTCACTCAGTCAGTGACAGAACCAGGAACACATCACAGCGTGCCTGGCCTGCTGGGGCATACCCACACTGCCTCCCACAGAACACAGCCCAGATTGCAGACACCAGGAGTCAAGGACCACCTCATGCACACCAACATGTCCCCCACTGCACTTACCACCTATCCTGGGGCACCGTAGAGCCATTCATAGTGGATGAGCACACCGTCCACAAGGACCTCCAGCTCCTCTGCACTGAAGGGACGGGACCGGATCTGTCCAACTCCCGGCATGGCAAGGTACAGGACACTGGCACAACAGCAGAAGTTGGTGGAGTGGGCAGCAGCAGCAGGTAGAGGTGATGGGTGCAGGCAGCAGTGGCTGGAAGCAGTGGATGTGTGGTGCTCAGACTCACACATTTATAGGGCCCTGAGCTTTGACGCACAGACCACGCACCCTACCACCGAACCAACGCCCGCCACCACCACCCTCTGCAACTGGACCCCGATCAGCACTGAAGACACCAACCACACGATGAACTCCATCCACTCCGGATCACCAACCGACCCGTGCCCACACCACGTCTTCAACAAAGCCAACGCCACCATCGCACCCCATCTCCGAGACACCATCAACTCCTCCTTCCACACAGCCACCTTACCGGAGAGCTGGAAGCACGCCGAGCTGACCGCCCTCCTGAAGAAACCAACAGCGGACCCCACCGACCTCAAGAACTACCGTCCCATCTCGCTCCTTCCTTTACCGGCCAAAGTCATCGAGAAGACCGTCAACAAACAGCTGGCAGCCTTCCTCGAGACGAACGGATCCCTCGACCCCTCGCAGTCCGGGTTTCGGGCCAACCACAGCACGAGACCGCCCTGATCGCAGCACCGACGACATCAGAACCCTGATTGACAACGGGGAAACAGCGGCCCTCATCCTCCTGGACCTCCCAGCGGCATTCGACACCGTCTGCCACCGAACTCTGGTGAAGCGCCTCAGCAACATCGGAATTTGAGAAAAAGCGCTGGAATGGATCATCTCGTTCCTCACAGGAAGAACCCAGCAAGTCCGCCTCCCTCTGTTCAGATCCGAGGCCACCGAAGTCATATGCGGCGTACCACAAGGATCTTCACTCAGCCCAACCCTCTTCAACATCTACATGAGTCCCCTCGCGGCCATTGCATGCCAGCACAACCTCAACATCATCTCCTACGCCGACGACACCCAGCTCATCCTCTCCCTCACCAGCGACCCCACCACCGCCAGAGCCAACCTACATGAAGGGTTGAAAAACGTAGCCGACTGGATTAGGAACAGCCGCCTTAAACTGAACTCGGACAAGATGGAAGTCCTCATCCTGGGATCATCACCCTCCGCCTGGGGTGACTCCTGGTGGCCCCCGGCCCTGGGCACCGCTCCCAAACCGACGGACCACGCACACAACCTGGGCTTCATCCTGGACTCCTCCCTGTCAATGACCAGACAAGTCAACGCTGTCTCATCCTCGTGCTTCAACACCCTGCGCATGCTCCGCAATATCTTCAGATGGATCCCCACGGAAACCAGGAAGACCGTCACCCAGGCACTCGTCGCCAGCCGACTGGACTATGGGAACACCCTCTACGCCGGAACCACAGCGAAACTTCAAAAAAGACTCCAACGCATCCAGAACGCCTCCGCCCGACTCATCCTCGACATCCCCCGACACAGCCACATCACCGGACACCTGAGAGACCTACACTGGCTGCCTGTCAGCAAGAGAATCATGTTCAGACTCCTCACCCACGCACACAAGGCTCTCCACGACCTGGGCCCCAAGTACCTCAACGACCGCATGACCTTCTACACGCCCACCCGCCAGCTACGATCAACCGGCCACGCACTCGCCACCGTACCACGCATCCGCAGAGCCACCGCCGGAGGAATTTCTCCTACCTGGCAGCCAAGACGTGGAACTCCCTCCACACCCACCTTTGGCGAACCCAAGACCATCTCGCCTTCAGGAAGCAGCTGAAGACCTGGCTGTTCGAGCAGTAGCCTTCCTCTCACCAAGCGCCTTGAGACCCTCAGGGTGAGTAGTGCGCTATACAAATGACGTGATTGATTGATTGATTGAGCTGTTATCAGTGGCACCGCCGGGGAACGGCGGTGGGTACCACTATCTGCATGGTGGGCCCCTGGACTGAATGGGCATGGGCGGTGAGTCACTGTCGGGGAACGGCGGTGGGTACCGCTATCTGCCTGGCGGGCCCCTGGACTGAATGGGCATGGGCGGTGAGTCACCGCCGGGGAACAGCGGTGGGTACCGCTATCTGCATGTAGGGACATACCAACTGCCATTTCACAATGTAGATTTAAATGTTGTGGAAAGCCTGCCCCGCCCCCGCGGTATGCGTGAACCTCCATCGCGGTGCCTGAAACTGGATGCATTTGAAAGATGCACCCTAGCGGCAGCGCACGCATGACCGCGCCGGTGTGTCCCCGCCATGGCACCCTATTCAACAGCCAATGGGAAGCGCTTTCTTGGAGGCTGAATGCAACTTTTGTATTTGCGGCAGGCATGCACTGCCAGTGCGAGGCCATTTACTGCATGGTCAGGCACACATTCCGTGTTGGCAAGGGGACATGGGTGGCTGAGCAGGTACATGATACCTGCCAACACATCATGCTGTGGCGAGGGCGCTGTCCAAGGGTGTCCATTGGCCACCATGATCATGCAACAGGCAGTGCAAACATTGCAAGTTACCCACCCAGACCAGTGCTGAGTGCACATGCCAGGCCAGTGCACCTCTGTGACAATGTTGTGATGTGGTGGCTCACATGTGACATGGGTTGTTGGTTAACATTTACACAAATCAGTGTTACCATGGACCTGCAGATTGTGTTACATGTGAGTCTGTGCATGGTCTGTGCAACGACATGTGATGATGTGATGGATGCACTATGAATTTGTTGCTGTGTGATGTGTGCTTGATGGATTGCCCTCTCATGTGTCCTTGTCCAGCCTATGCGGGTCTAGTCAGAGGTGTATGACCTCATGGACTGTGTATTTATGTATTGGCATGGTGCAGCACAAAGATTGGGGCTTGTGAGGATGCAGATCCACACATGAGGTGTATGTTGCACAATCAAGGCTGTCTGTGCTGCATGTGGAAACATGCCTTTGTGCATACACATGGCTGTGACATCATTGTGGGGATGTCAATGTGTGGCAAGTCTACTGGTGTTCCTTTGTTGTGTGCCAGGGCCAACCCACATGTAGTCTGTGATAACATCACTGGTGATGTCAGTCATTGTTATTGCTGTGTCCAAATGTGGTACAGCTGTGTTATTTTTACAATTAACATGTGCTTCCATCCTATGAGGGCTCCGAATGTGCACCGTCCATACACTGTGCTGGAGGACATTGTGGCCGACGAGGTGATACACAGATTTTGCTTGGACCGTCCCACATTGCAGATCCTGGTTGCCCAACTGGAGCCCCACCTGCAGCCACGCAGGGAATACACCGGGGCAATCACACCAACGGCCAAGGTGATGGCGGCACTTCACTTCTTCGCTACTGGCACTTTCCAGCACACAATTGGTACAGCAGGGGGGATGTCCCAACCCATGTTTAGTGTGGTACTGCATGATGCCCTGGCAGCCATGATGTTGTTTAAGGATGAATATATCCATTTTCATGGGGCAGAGTAATTGCCAGCTGTGAAGGCTGATTTCTATGCTCCGGGTCGGATTTCACATGAGGTGGGTGCCATTGATGGCACATATATTGGTCTGGTTCTGTTGGAACTGACCCTTCCTGCAGGGTCATCCCCAAACATTTTGCTTCTTTCTCTCTTATTTTTCCTGACCCATGGCTGTTGGCAATAGGATGCTGATCAGTGCTAAAGTGCATATGCTATCTGTGTAAATTGTTATGATGATTGGATATACATGATTGGCATATTTGTATCACCAAGAAGTCCCTAGTAAAGTCCACTGGGTGTGCCAGGGCTGGTGATGACAAATGCTACTAGTGGGCCTGCAGCACTGATTGTGCCACCCACATGAGTAGCCCCAAAATGGTGTCTCAGGCCTGCCACTGCAGTGCCTGTGTGCAGTCTGTGAACTGCCATGTCCTCCTGGTTAGTGTCCCCACTGACCAGGCATAACCCATCCCTTTTTGTGCACATTGGTCACCCCTATGGAAGGCCCAAGGTACCCCCCTGAGCAGGGTGCAGTGTGTGTGAAAGGTAGAGCATGCACTGGTGCAGGTGACATGCTCTGGTAGTGAATTACAACCATTTTTGTTTTTCACTGCTGCAAGGCTATCTTGCTCCACAGGCTAACATGGGGGATGCTGGCTACAGTGGCTATCAGCATATTTTCCCATAGGAACAAGATAGGACATACAAGTCTAGTATCCCTGAACTCAGAATTTAATAACACACCTTTTAGGAAAGGTTGTTTTTAAATCCTGTCTTTGAGAATAGCACTTTTAGAAAGTTGTTGTTCTCTTGTCTGACCCTTCTGTGTGCCTTGGCCTATTTGTGGATTGACTGTCTGGTTTGAGAGTGACAGGGGCTGGGGATTCCCCAGGAGGCTGGCTGAGTCAGCCCTAGGCTGAATGACTGCATTTGCAACTTGAGTGGTGGGAGGAGATAGCACCTGGGCCTGAATAGGGCTGTGCCTGCCTTCCACAATGCTGGCTCCACCTCCTGCTGGGTGGCTGACGACCCTGCCCCTCACTCTGAAAGTAAAGGAGAAGCCAGGAAAACAAAGTGCTCAAGCAACACCCAGAACTGGTTCAGACCGGGCTCAGGGCCCACTTGCACAAAGAGAACAAAGACTTTTAGGGGTATAAGTACAGGACCCCTGACAACAGAAAATTAGATCATCCTGGAATCAAGAAGGAACCTCCGCCAAGGAGAAAGCTGAAACTGAAGAAGGAAGATTGTCCAGCTGTTGCTCTGCTGGATTGCCCTGCTGTTGCTTTGCTGTCAAGGAGAGGGGAAGGACTTTGCTTTGTGCTGTGTCCCCTTGCTTGAAGAAATCTCCAAAGGCCAGAGAAGAGCTGGCTCCCTGTTATGAAGTCCCAGTAACAACTTCCCCTGAGCTCTACTGAGAGAGTTCTGTCCTTCATGGAGTGCTTGGCCCATGTGTGGTGCCTCTAGAAGTTGTACCAGTGCTGGGAAGCTGGAAACTAAGATTTGAGAGACTTTGCTACAGAAAAGTTATTGCATCGCTCGCTGCAGAGAGCATCCCCGACAGTGCGAGGAAATTCCCACCGCTTCGAAGGTCGAGATCGTCACAGCCCCTGTTGCCGCTGTCAGAGCCGTCACATCCTTCGTTTGCGGGACGCAGCCGATCGGTGCGGGAAGCCTAACCTCGCTGCGAATGTCGTTGCAGAGCTTGTCGTCGCTGGGTGAGATCACCGCACCGCCTGCTTGCGGACCGCATCATGTCGTTGCGAAAGTCATCACCAAAGCCATTGCATCGAGGAGCTGCGAGAGAGAGATCACCGCTGGACCGCGTATCGTCGCCCCGGAGATCGTCGCAGCCCCTACGAGATCGACGCATGGTGCCTTTGCGAGAACAAACTTCCTACGGAACCTACGCACCATAATCCAGACAAGTGGCCTTCCTCCCCAAACAGACCAGATTCGTCTCAACACGCCCACTGCTGCAGCGGGCTGTCACATCGCCTCCCCAGGGTCTCAGGAGGATCGCATTGCTTGTTTTCCACCTCACCAGCTTCTGCTTTTGGTACTTTGTTGCAACTAAAGGTACTGTGTCTGAAATGTGACGCAACTGTGAACTTTTCACGCAACTGTGGATTATTTTATCGCAACCTAAAGAACTTTATCGCAACCTTAAGAACTCTTTTGAAACCATATTCTTGAACTGTGTATGTTGGATTTATGTCGTTTTGGTCTTGTGTAGTTTAGATTAAATACCTTTATTTTTCTAAACTGCTGTGGAATCAGTTTGTGGTGTTTTCACTGTGTTACTGTGAGTGTTGGTACAAATACTTTACACATTGCCTTCTGAATAGCCTTGACTGCTCGTGCCAAGCTACCTAGAGGGTGAGCAGGGGTTATCTCAGAGGGTTTCCTCCTTACCCTGACTACTAGAAGCAAGGGTCCCTATTTGGACAGTGGTACCTACCTCTGCCAACCAGAAACCCCCAGTTCTAACAGGTTCCACCACAGGCAGGTGAACACATTTATTGTAATCGGAAGAATTACCACTCCATCAATGTCTAAGTGGTGTGAGAGGCCAATGAGATCATCTCGCATGTGTGTGATAGATTTCCAGGCTCTGCACATTTCGCCCACATCCTGCGGAGCAGCATTGTGCCCGACTGATGGCGAATATGCATCCGGAACGTGGCTGGCTTGTTGGTGAGTTGTAAGTGTCAAACACAGTGTTGTATGTGTGCCCTGCTGACCCCCACCACAGTGGTAATGTTGGATGTGCCTGTCCATCTCTCCCATAGGTGACTCTGCATATCCGAACCGCCCATGGTTGTTGAGCCCAGTACGGAATCCCACTATCCCAGGCGATATAATGTGGCACATGGCAAGATACGTCAGGTGGTGGAGCGCACATTCGGGCTGCTGAAGTCAAGGTCAGGCTGCCTGGACAATACCGGAGGGGCCCTGCCTTACTCACCCCCAAAGATCTGCAAAATCATGGTTGCCTGCAGCATGCTCCATAACCTGGCCCTGCGGAAGGGGATCCCCCTGATCATGGACCCTGCAGACCAACAAGTGGCTCCGCATGCTATCCCGCTCATGTCTAGTGATGATGATAGTGGAGAGGAGGAAGGTGTGGACCCGAGACGTCAGCTCATTGAGCGCTTCTTTCCTTGAAGGTCGGTGTCAATGTACGGTGTTGACATGGTATGCGGGAGGGGTGATTGTTGATGATGTCTGGATGTGTGTTGTGACTGCTGCCTGTGGTTAACTCTGTGCTGGTTGCAAATGTGTGTGGGACATGGTAGTCATGCACGGCTCACGAATGGGTATGTTGTGACTGGTGCAAATTGTGGAGTGGATAGATAGCACAGCCGTGAAATGCAATGGGGTGTGAAGGCTGTGATGCAGTCTCCTGACATGTGTATGTTGTTCTCTTGTTCTCCTTAGGTCGCTTAATTTTCACTATGAGTACAGACAGGCATTGCTCCTTGGACATAGTAACGTTTAAATCAATCTACACCCTGTGATTGGAACATGGAGTACACACAGACATGAGTGTTTCAAGGGTGTTTATTTACAATGGTGGCAGTGTTGTTTGAGTGCATATTTACAAGATGGGGGGTAGGGTTCAGCAACTTGAATGTCATGGAGGATGAGAACATCGTGTAGAACCCACATTGTTGTGGGAACTCAGTACAAGAGATTTATGTGATGGCCTGGCCTTGTGGGGGAGGATAGTCTGCAGAGTGAATCACAGGCTCAGGGTATGGTGAAGTCAGCGCTGGCTCCTCGTCTGGCGGCTGGCTGGTGCTTTGCCACTGGTTTCACCTGGCTGTTTCCTCGAACGTCCCCTCTGTATTTTGGCTGGAGGGGGCCGTTCGCTCGGGGGCCACATCCCTCTCTGTGGCTTCAAGGGATGTTTATGGAATGACATCCTGCAGGCCACTGGGGGGAGGGGGAGGTGGTATATGGCCTGCAGCATGCTCCCTCCGAGATGCTGCTTGCTGCCCCATGATGTCCACCAGTTGTGCCAGCCTGTTGTCGATGGACCACAACAGCTGCTGGTGCTCCAGTGTGTCTTGGTGTGCCTGTGCACGCTCATATACGTCCACAACCCTCTGGATGGCATACAGGGCCTCAGCACCACAATTGGGTTGGTGTTGCTGGCCTCCTGCCCTTGCACCTGCCCTCCTGTCCGGAACCTGTTGCCTCACCTGGGTCCTAGCCCGGATACTCTCCCTGCTCTCCTGGGATGTGGAGGGTGTTTCATTGTCCAATTGGTCTGGGAGGGTGGCACAGGGAAGACTTGTTGCAGTTGTGGTGGTGGTGGTGGTAGTGGCAGTAGAGATCCCAATGGCAGGGGTCACTGTTGGTGTTGTGATCAAGGTGGTGGTGACAGCAATGTCCTGGGACCGTGAAGGCACTGGCGACACTGGTGTACTGGCTTCATCCACAGCATCCGAGGCGTGAAGGTCATCTGCTCCAGAGAGTCCATGGTCTGAGGGGGGTGCCTGGTGTTGCCGGTTGCTGACATTTCCTGCCAGTTCACATTCACCTGTTGTGCAAAGGATAGAGAGTCATTGATGTGTACTGCACAGGTTGGTTGTTGTGACAATTGGGATGTCCTGTCATGCAGCACAAGATTGAGGAACTCATCACATTGTTGTGGTAGACAGTACTGGGCATCATGATGGGTTAGGGTGGCATACCCCACTTGGCTAGGTGTCATACTGTGCTGGCCCCTCACCCAGGTACATCCCTCCCTGTGAAGATGGCTACCTACCTGTTACTTTGGTGAGGCTAGCACATGGTGGAGGGACTCCATCTTGATGGGCTGTGGGTGAAGGAGACCTGTTGGGAGTTGTAGTGCTGGCCCCTCAACAAGGTACACCCCTCCCTGTGAAGATGGCTATATACCTGTTACTTTGGTGACAGGGTTTGCATTGCTAGCACATGGTGGAGGCACTCCATCTTGCTGGGCTGTGGGTGAAGGGGGCCTGTTGGGAGTTGTAGTGCTGACCCCTCACCCAGGTATCCCCTCCCTGTGAAGATGGCTACCTACCTGTTACTTTGGTGAGAGGGGTTGAATTGCTAGCACATGACGGAGGGACTCCATGTTGCTGGGCTGTGGGTGAAGGGGCCCTGTTGGGAGTTGTACGACCCTGAGAGAGCAGCTTCGGGTGCTGTGAGAGGAGGATTGACTCCCAACAACATTCGAAGAGAACCGCTAACCGCCTGCCTAACCTGAGCCAGCGAGTTGCAGGAGCAGCACACAGCGGGAGCGGCGATGGAGCAGCGTTGGAGGTCTGAGCTGTGAGCCGCGAGTTGCAAGCCGCGAGCTGCGGTTAGCGGTGGTGTTGAGGGCAGCTAGGATTCGAGGAGCCCATTAACCCATTACCCGTGAATTACAGCGGATCTCTTGTGTATTGTCTGCTGGGGCCCGCACCCTTTTACACTAGACTTCTGAACTCCTGAACTGCTTAGCCTCGCGACCGCAACTTCCTGGGTAGGTGCTGCAAGTCGTGCTGTGAGCCCTGAGCCACCGCGCGAGAATTGAAAACAGCGAACACTGTGAACTGTGAATTGTGAACTCTGTGAAAGCGGCATTGGGGCTGCTGGTGTTTGCAGGCACAGTAGGCACTGCTGGCAGTGAGAGGCGGTTAGAGAGGATGAGGATAGGGGCAAGAGGCAAGTGATCGCATGGAGGTGGTGTAAAGCACTTAGCCAAGCACCTATTTTGTGCAGATTGCGGATCCCAGCAGAGTCACCCCCAGCAGCAGCAGTAGGAGCCACGAATTTTCCTGCAAGTGGCAGAAGCCGCAAATTCCCCCAGCAGCGGCAGGAGTTGCGAGTTCTCCACATCAGGAGGAGCTGCGAGTTTCCCACAACGGCAGGAGCCACAAGTTTTCTACAGCGGCAGGAGCCTCGAGCTACCTGCAGCGGTAGCGGTAGGAGCCGCGTGTTTCTCGGCAGCTGCAGGAGGTATAAGCTTTTTTCAACAGCAGTAGGAGCTGCGAGTCTTCTTGTAGCAGTGGTAGCCTCAAGCTTTTCCACCAGTCTCCCCACATCAACTGCAGCAGCCGTGTGAGCAGTAAGAGCAAAGTAGCAAGAGTCCTCTTCCGCAGCAGTAGGGGTTGCGGTTGGGTGTTGTGTGAGACACCGCCCCCCCACAGGGGCGGAAGCTGCAACAGCCAAACACCAGTAACCAGTACATCTCAGCGAAAGTTAAGGAAAGGTACACCGGTCTCCAGCCTGGGTGTGCGCTAGAGAATATAGCGTCAGGGCTCCACACAGATGCGATCAGGAACCATCTGCCAGGGGACGACAGAAAGATACCAAAGAAAAAAGGAAACAAAAACAAAAAAAAACAACTCAAACCACTAGAAGAGGAGGATTCCCAAACTAACAACATCAAAAACGATGTGGGCCACAGGGACAGGTTGGTTTCAGTTCCCAGCCCAACAACAAAGACAAAGCCGAAACCGAACCACCAAACCGGGATTCAAAAGTTATTTATCCTAAAAGACGCCATGGCGGCAATGTACGCCCCCTAAAGGAATCTGCCATGCTACCATGCCCAATGCAGCCAGCTAAATCACAACCTTCTCTCCGAGGTACCCCTGCAATGTTGGCCATTGCAACATCTACTGAACCATTGTCGGAGAATAGGTTGGCTCACACAGTTGGCAGGAAACTAGTGCCAGTAATAGTCCAGGTGCCTCAGATCGCACCCGAAATGACAGTATTACCCCTAGAACAAAATCCGAAGTGACTACCGAAGGTTTCAAAGAACCTGGAACAAAAACAAAAATAAGTAACTTCGGAGATCCCGTGGAACCATTGGAAATAGAGACCCCCATGGGGGCATGCAGAGAGTGTGGAAAACTCAACTCCACCCTGGAAGGATCAATACAGGCACTAAATGATTTAACATCCGCTGCAAATTTCAAGGCCGGTAAATCTCCCCCCGGAGCCATGGAAGAGTGCCGAGTAAATACAAGATGGTCAAAGGAGAAAAAAATGGACTTAATCAAATTGGCAGCAAGCGCCGCTTCAAAGGAAGTGCCGACCAGTAAATCGTTCTCCAATATAAGCGAGGCGAATCTGATTGAAATCCTGGAGTCATTAGAAGGGATGGGACAGGAAAAGGATCATCCAACCCCGAGCCCAAGGAAAAGAACCCCACAAAGAAGAGCCAAATTGGTCTCGTCAACCCCCCTAAGCCCTCATGGAAAACAAGTAGCTCAGTATATAGAGCTACCGGAGGCTGGTCATAGCCCTATAACAATCAAGCAAACAATTCTCCCGTCACCGATAACCATCTCCTCCGGAAATGGGTCAAGCTCCGGGTTGGTCGCCCCGGCGCAGTACACCGAAGACAATCATAACATGCAATGGGCTCAAACACTGATCCATACCCTCTAACAATCTATAAAAGTACTAAACTTTCAGTCAGATAAAATGGATGTGCAAATCGATCTTATTAACCTCATTGCCAGTCACATTTCTGGAGTAAATACAAAATTAGATTTAATAACATCATTATTAACAAAAAGAGAAACCCTGGATCAGCAAAGAGACAAAAATAATCAACTAGCCTCATGCTACTGCAGCCCTATAATTGAGAAACTGGCAACCATTCCGGAACTCTTAAAAGACGTTCTAGGAGCAGCAAAACATTCTTTCAGCAACCACTGCCAAGGAATATCTCAAAAACCTGTCGGGCAAGAGCTAATTGTCCTTCTCCCCAAAGCCAACAATGTGGGAACAAAAAATACCAACAAAATTAGAATTTGAGGCAAAACAAAGCCAAAGCGAAGATCAACCAGTGGCACTACAGCCAACAGCAAGGGTGGGAGGCAAAACCACAAAACGGGAAAGAAAGCGTACGAGGAAGGCTAGGCTCAAACAAAACAAACAATCTAGCCCTGTCCCGGTCAAATTATTTACACTCTTTGGAACACACTCTTGGGAAAACACCCACGGAAAGGAAAAAAACACTACTCTCCTTGTCCGAGGCAGGAACCGTTGAAAGTAACCAAGCCCACTGTATTCAGATCTCCTTCTCAAATAGTCAGGGGTTTAGTCACACGGCTAAACCTCATGCTTCCCCTCAAACCAATCAAGGCGCCGGAAGTCCACCACTAGAGGACAAAGTAATCGGAAAATTAACCAAGGATGTGCAACTACAAAGTAATACAATATCATCTGACAATGAACAGGGTGAACCAGTATACACGAAAAACCAGCAATCAGTGGGAAATAGAAGTTTAAGGAGCAGCAAAGTAGCAAGTATTCAAAAATGTGCACTTCTACAAGCAGAAACAGACAAGGGGCCTGACGTAGAAAAGCATAATCAGCCCACTGCGAACATGTCTGATGCTCCAACGTCATTCAACCCTCAAAACCTCCCCAAATTCATTGCTGTAACAATAAGGGGAAAGGATCGCCAATGTAAGCTTTTTGACCAGGGTCAAGTGGTGCAACAAACAAGGAACATGGCCCGTAAATTATCAGGAGCACCAAGTGCCAGGCTAAAGGTGCCAACCTCATACACGGTAGAGTATGAACAAGGAAGTAGTCAAGACTCCCCGCTAATCTCAACATCAACCGGTGGAAGAAAGGAACTTGTTCCCTCTTTATTCGAAAAGCAAGTCTGATGAGTGTGAACGGAAATTGTCTTTCATCCCGGAATATTCATCAAAAGGCACCCAAGATACACTAAATAGGGGAAACCTTTTGAGACTCTTCCACGAAATCCCCGAACTAAAAGGAATCTGTTTGTGTGACCTAACTTCAGTGGAATTCAAGGAAACAACTGGTAGGGGGGTGGAGGAGTCTTTGACAATTTGGTCATCCAAGGTCTTGGTGGACAAAATTGCAGCTATGAGTGGAAGATATGTGGCATGGGGCATCAGGCTTAAGGCATTTCAACGCCCATGGTATCCATATCCCTTTCTTAAAAAACCAAACAAAGGGAAAAGCCCAGGAAAACACCAGCCCACATGCATACGGGGTGCGCGTTCCAATTCATCGATAGCTCCCCTTTACAAGAATAGGCATCCCAAAAGCTAATATCCTGGTAATACCGGGGGAAGCCTACAGGAAATCAAGGACTGGTCCTGGATCCCAAAAATGCTGAACAATAAGTATTCCTAACCCAGAAATAAAAAGTATTAGTCTGGCGAGGGAAGACACCCAATCAACCAACATCTCGCTCTGTTCGTGGAACGTGCATGGCTTTAGGGACATGGGCCAAGACCAAGAAACCGTATCATTCCTTATGCAACAACAAATAATCTTGCTTCAAGAAACATGGAACACGAGGGCAAGCTCAATACCTGGTTTCATTGAACATCATTGCCTGGCAGAAAGACATTCAAAATATGGCCATCCGATAGGGGGCTTATCAACCTTCATTACTCAAAAATTTAACTGGGCAACGGAAGAATTAGACACAGGGGCAAACTGGATCCAAGTTATCAAGGTAATCAGCAAGGAACCAACTACACAACTCCTCCTAATTAACGTTTACATCCATCCAGAGAGAAAATAGCAGAACAGTAAACATATAACCCTATTAAAGTTATTAAACTCATTGCAGAAAAGCCACAGGAATTTCTACATAGTGATCTCAGGCGACTTTAACAGCAATCTTCCAACGACTGAACGGGGAAGAAACAGTAAATCTTCACAGGGCGTGACCGACCTTGTTTGCAAACTAGCAGCACTCGACATGACAATCATGAACGGTAAAGCTCTGGGGGATTCGCCATCTGCGGCAACATACTTGAGTGGAAAAGTCGCCTCGACAATAGACTTCATAATAATCAGCAATAACCTGCTTCCACAAATTAACAACTTTAGAATTATCCCACAAGCTGAAAGTGACCACCTTCTGTTGACTTTGAACTTGAAGAATAAAACAAAAATCGCTCAAAAGTGCAATACCATCATGCAGCTGCCAGAAACGTTCAATTTGCGTAAAGTAAAATGGCGAGTTGTGGCCCCACAATCCATTCAGGAGAAAGTCAAGGCCTTCAAAGAAATCCAAGGCCCTGTGCCAGAACATGCTCACGTAATCCACTGGGAGCGACTGGCTGAATTTTTGATCCTAAATTTCCCGGTTTCCACACGACGGATCTCAACAAAAGTCACCAGAAGGGATCCGTGGTTCAATCTAGATCTCAAAATGCAAAAAAGAGAGATCGCGAGAGAAGCGCGACACCTTTCTCGAGCGGGAGAAAAGGGTGCAAACACTAAGGAGCACGTACAGAAGGAACTTGGAAAGAGCAAAAACAGCGCATAAAGAATCCATCTGGCTGCAACTATTATCTGCCAGCAAAAAATCCAACAGCAGCGATTTCTGGGGCATTGTCAACATTTTAACAGCCGGTCCACCACTTCAGCAAGAGGCAGGAATCGGTGCTGACATATGGATTGCCCACGTGAAAACCCTGCTTAATAAATCTACGATGGGTCCCGAACAATTACCGCATGGGCTACATCACGAACAGAAGGAAGTCCAAGCGTCATCCACTCAGGTCGCAGTAGAAGACATTACATCTCAATCAAATTCTCTTATCAATGACCCAAGCTCTCTGACAACCGTGAAGGAGCTAAGTATTCTCATAATGAAACTAAATTCTAAGGGAGCGGCCGGGCCAAACGGTATACCGAACGCAATATTCAGGAATAACCTTAGTTGTGGTCTTCCATCCTCACCCGAGTCTTCAACGAGATTTATTCGCATTCCAACATCCCGGCTTCCTGGAGGGGGACTATCCTCCACCCAGATATACAAAAAGAGAGATCAGTGTAAGCTGGGAAACTACAGACTAATCTCACTGATTGACGTGGAAGAAAAACTGTATGCGTCTTGCCTACTAATCCAGCTGCAAGGCTGGATGGAGGAAAAAAACATAATTCCCAAATTCCAGACAGGATTTAGGCAAGACATGGGTATTCAATCCAACCTCGCAACGCTAGCACTTCTGATGGAACAAGCGCAAAGAAGGAAACCCGCCTGTTCGCCTGTTTTTTGGACATTAAATCCGCATTTGATAGAGTGAGCAAGAGTCACCTATGGAAAAAGCTCAACAGATGGGGCTTGCCGAACGTACTGCTCAACGCCATTATCACTTTGTACATGGATACTTGGGCCAGAGTTAAGCTGGGAAATGGGTTGAGTACCACCATAAGTATTCACACACAAAGTGGTTTGAAACAAGGCTGTGTTCTGGCCCCCAGCCTTTTCAACCTGTATTCATCTGACATAGCCCCACACATTGAAAAACCAGACTGTCACCCCCCGAAATTAGCTAACGAGGTGGTTGCAATCCTACAATACAAGGACAACATAGTCTTGCTGAGCCAAACCCCAGTGGGGTTATAGAGATCAATAAATAATCTGGTATCCTACTTGGACAAGGAACAGCTGGAGCTAAATAAAGAGAAAACAAAAATTGTCCGCCTGGTTGATAGTAGAAAACTAAAGTTGAAATAGATGGTCAACAGGGCGAATGTTGAAGAAAAAAGTTCCTATAAATATTTGGGCGTAACTATCGGGCAGGGTACAATTCATAAAGAAAATAAACTGACCCTCAGAGCTAAGGCCCAATCATTGATCTTTGCCTATAGATTAATATGTAAAAAACTGGACTGCCCGAACTATTCTCACTTGTTAAAAGTAATGGCCGCCCAAATTCAACCCAGTTTGTCCTGTGGCTTGGTCCCTTGGTGTGGCAAAGACTCGCACCTACAGAATGAGTTACAATCAAAAATTAACAAAGCTGTTTATGATATGCCGAAATGCGCCTCGCCTGCCCAGGTCAGACTGGAGTTTGGTCTCCAGGATCAGAAATACAGGGGAATGAGTAACTTCATCAAATGTTGCCATACTCTCAGCTCAAACGATTCTGGCATCCTGAACAGCCTATGCTGGGACGAAATTCAGTCTCTGAAGGAGCAAGAAATGCCAAACTCCTGGGGGAGCTTCCTGAGTACCTCTCTGGTTAAGATGGAACTCCAGCCAGCATGGGACAATGCGATGGATAGAGTTTCCCTCAACAAAATAGTAAATGTCGCGGCCAAAAAGAAATCTTTACTGGAGGATAAAATGGCGCTTACCAAGAGCCGGCACGGATGGACAGTTATAAAATCGTACAGGCTCTCAAAGCCGGAAGGTTACTTATCTGCCCATTTCAGCTCTTATTTAAAAATGTGTTTTTTAAAGTTTAGAATGGGTGTGCATGACTCCAAGGACCTATCCCCCTCATGGAAGCCAGCTTTTAATTCGGATGCTTGTCGACTATGTGAATTTAAAAAAGAAACCCTAATCCACTTGCTATGCGCCTGTCCAGCCATCCTAAGCCAAAGGAGACAGTACCTAAAAGCTATTTTCAATGAACTGAACATCCGGTCCAGCAGGAAAGCAGTTATACTCTGGTTGGAGGGCTCGTCGTGCATCCTGGCTTGCCGAGGAGTCAAATTCATGAAACTCGTCAATAGTTTCCTATCGCAAGCTGACGATGACTAAATATAAACTAATGTAAAACTACCCCACACCCTTATTCTGTTTTTTTTTTAATTGTTTAAAATACTATTTTATAATAACTGAATTTTATAGAAATGCAATTTTTGTAGGACAAAACAGTGATGCTTTTCGATATTTTATATAGTATGACAATTTTCGTCGCCTGTGCAGATGTATTCTATTTCTCTAGGGGGGTATTTTTGTAATGATTTTAAATAATCAAACAATAAACTTGAACTTGAACTTGTGACCCAGGAAATGGCGGTTGCTCCATGTGAGGGTGGTCATGGTAGATGCATTTTGGCCCTGGCATTCACACATTTGGATGTATGTGTGCTCAACAACATGCATGGTGTGGGGCCTAGGCGGAGAATCTTAGCAGTTGTGCATGGCAGTACATGGCATTGTGATTGTGGTCATTAGGTTGTACTTACCAGCCTCCATTCCCTCAGCTATTCCTTCCAGGCACCTCCGGGTGCAGTATTCCAAGCACCTTCTCCTCCCATTCAGTGTATGGTATTGGCTGAATGGGACTGCTGGCGCCAGTACGCTCGGCCCGCTCGCGGTTCTTGGCTCTGATTGACTTCACCTTTGCCTTGAGGTCGTGCCACCACCTCTGGATGTCTCTTTTGTTGCATGGCGTGGTCCCTGATGCGTTCACCCTGGTGACTATCCTTTCCCACATTTTGGTTTTGTTGGCCAGTGTGGTCTGTTGTACAAGGGTTCCAAACAGGTTGGGTTCTACATGTATAATCTCATCCACCATGACTTTCTCTGTGAATTTAGTTTCTTGTGTGCCATGGTGTATGCTGTGCAGGGTGTTGGGGGTGCAGGTGTGTGGTTTGTTGGGATGGTGTTGTGGTGGATGGTGAGGTGTGTGTGTTGATGTGCAGGTTGTTGTGTGGCTATTGGTGTAGGTGGTGCTGTGCTCTGCTGTGTGCCTCTTCCTCTCAGTTCTGCTGTGATGCATAGGATTGTGGAGATGGGAGGGGCTCCTTTTATTTTCTTCTTTGTGGCTGTGTCCCAATGGTATCTTGCAGTCAGGTATGTTTTGGGTGTGGACCCTTGCCTGTCAGGTGTTCCACAATGGTGGTGTGTTTTTGATGTGGGTTATTGGGGTAGGGGTGTGTTTATGGTATGTTTGGGTCCTGATATGCTGGATTGCATGGTACCTTGCAGCCGCCATTTTTTTTGCGCTCAGACGCCGCGGTGGATTAGCTTTGGGTCTTCCGCTGTTACTTACATTCGTCGATGTTATTTTCCGCGACGGTTGTGGAGGGGGAATGTTTACGTTGCCCTGGCGGTGTTATCCTAATCATGCGGCTGGTCACTCCGCTGCACTGTTGGCGGTTGGGCCTGTTACCGCGGCCACTCTGTCTGCTGCGGTCATTTTTTTCAATGGTTCTGTCCGTGGTCGGCGGTCTTTGGTGGCATCCCTCTGCCGCGGACGGGTTTTCTATGCTTCCGTCCGCGGTCAGCGGTCTTTGGTGACATCCGTCCGCCGCGGTCACCTTTTGCTAGAGGATAAATCCTCATTGCGCCGCCGGTTTCCACACGGTGCGGCCGGACGGTCAATTCCTGCGGGGCTGGCGGTCAGTACACTTTCCGTCCGCCATTCTAATCGGCCCCTAGGTTTTGCTCTGCCTGTTGATTGAAGGAAGGCATTATGCCAACCTTCGACTGCATTGTTTGTTTTGGATTCTCCATTTAACCCCTTCGCTGCGGTGGCTATTCTGCCGCAGCGCTAAGGGGTGGGGCGGTCGCGCGGCGGTCCCGTGCTCGTGACGGAACCGCTCCGTCACGGCTCGCGGGTGAGTTGTGCTAGTGACGGAACGGTTCCGTCACAAACGCGCCCGCTCAATGGAACGCGCCGCGCAGGTGCGAAATCAGCACCGCGCAGGCACGAAATCAGCGCCGCGCAGGCGTGCCGAGCGGGCCGTGACGGAACCGTTCTGTCACTAGCACAGCTCACCCGAGGCCTGTGACGGAACAGTTCCGTTACAAGCATGCAAGGGGTTAATGTACTTTTATACAACCAAGGGACACGTGATAACTGTAATTCTGTGCAACCTCAAAAAAGAAAATTATACTAACCTAACAGGTATTACGGTTTTGCCCTGAGCACAGTTAGTTTTTCTTTTAAATTAATGTGATTTGATTTATTAGAGAATAGAAAGAATATATCAGTCTAAATATCTCTTTAAAATAGTTTGTTTCAGTTTTTACAGATTAAGAGACAGCATTCCACATGTCTTTGTGTCTGTACGGCATTATTGTGTCCGTGTGACTTACTATACCACCTTGTTATCAACTTTGACATGTAGGTTATCTGCTGTATCCATATGACGTGTTATACCATCTTGTAATTGATTTTGACACATAGGTTATCCGTTCTCTAGGTTTACTTTTTTCTTGCCATCTACTTGAAGATACCAGCTCTGTGCTTTTTCCTGTTTCCATTTGTAAGTTGAAATTATCTTATAATAATATTGTATGTCGTAGATTTGACCAATGCAAGTGTTGTGAATAAGTCTTGTACAGAGCTATATCTCCAAACAGCATTGTAAAATGAACTATTGAGTACTACACAATCTCTTGGCTTGTAATATGTTGATCATTCAACTTGTTAGACACAAAGCATGAATATTGGGCCCTTTAGTGTTAGGTTCTAGGCAGCATTTATGTAAATACATGTTATATAACATTGCACTCTTTATATAAATTGTATTTTTAACGTATTCAATCTGATAATGTAAGCCACCTTAGTATTGTGTTTTTTATAAATCTTTATCTTTACATGTAATTGCAGATTATAACTTGTGGCTCCTGAAGAAGGCGTTTTCGCCGAAACGGGTGTCGAGTATTTTTTCTTCATTCTGTTTGTAGACACCACTGACTTTTAGATGTTGTCCTTTTTATGTTTATAGATTGTACATTGTGTTATTTGATGTATTAAATGCATATAATTTTATTGTACTGTCATATAACTTGAACATTTCTGTTCCTTATATGATTTTTATTAAGTATATTAAAAACATGTTTGTCTTTAATCAATGATTTTATCTTTTAATTGTTTGCCTGTTCCTGTTACCATTGGGTCCAAATAACTTGTTGTCTACTATTAAGATTGCCTAGGAATTTTTTACATACACTTTATTTACCCTGCCCTAGGAGTCTTAAGTAACATCTACACAGGGAGTCCTTGTTTTTCTCATATTAATGTACTTCTATATACATTCCACCAGGGTATTAAAAATTTAGGATTTCTTCGGTGTCCAGATCTTTGGAGTCTCCCCACCCATGTGTCCTCAAAATAGTCGAATAGTGGACTTAGTTTAGCTTTGTTTTGTTTATAAAAGTTACTGTCAATTAAGATGTTGTTGTGTTCTGCAACATCTGTTTCTGGGACATAAGCAAGTGCAGTTAATTTTTTTATGTGATAAGCAAAAGACGCAATTAATGCATATTCTATGCTTAGTGTTGTTTTTGCAAGTTTCTCCATAGGCACTGGTTGAAATGATAATATCAGCCCTGGATGCATGTATGGGGATGTATTTTTAGGATTGTGTTTAGCATTGAATGTTCAAAATCTAGTATTATTTTTTCTGGTGAATAGTCATATGTTTACTGTTTTATTGTGTTTAATAATTCCATGTATGTGAAATTATTTTTATTTGGTATTAGTGTGTAAAGCAATGATATATTGCAATTTTGGTATAGGTCGTGAACAGTATATAATTGGTAGAAAGGTTTGGGACAAATATTAAAAGTGCCATCCATCAACCAATGTTGGCTTTGCTGTAGTTTTATAAAATTTTTAGAAGTGCCATATATTATTAGTCTTTTGTCATTGTTTTCATTATCATAAATGAGAAATGATTGTTTATTTAAACTTATAATTTGTTGAGGACTTAGTATTATTTCACTATATGTCCTGGGAATTGGAGTGGTAGTGGTAGTAGTTTTTTTGGTGTGTGCAATAGTTCTTTTAAGTGAAGCTATATTTGGCATTTGTGTGGTGGCTTTTTTTGGTACTTGTGGAATCAGTTCTTTTAAAATGACACTTGTTGGCTTTTGGGAACCTGTGTTAGCTTCTTTTATATTTTCTAATGTACATCTTACTTCAATTTCTGTCACTTTCGGTGGATGGTTGTGCTCCCTAGTATAAAGTACAGTTGTTTCCCTAGTTGTTGCTCTCCCGTAACATTTATTTGAATAATATTTACAACATTTACAGTTTACTTTTAGGCCAAATTGTTTTTCTTGTGTATAAGTGTACCCCATATAACACAGTAACATTGTTCCTTTCTGGCTTGTTATGAATTGAGCTTCTTGAGTCATTTGCTGTATGTTAATCTTTAAAAAAGAATGTATTATAGTTATTTAAAATGTAGTTCTATGAATTTAAATATAAATATAAAAACCTGCATATATCATATAATTACTTGTTGGGAATTCTCTTTTTCTATTTGCTGCTTTTTTGTTTTCAGTTGTTCTCTTGTTGTTTAGTATATTCTTTCTCTGAAAAATAAAAGTATATTTGTTTGTATTAATGGTTCTTATATATGATATTTTTGACAGCTTTTTTGGTTATTACTTTTAAAGTTTCATTACTTTTTATATTAATTTATAATACTTTGGTAAAAACTTACTTTGTTGCTTGTATCCGTTTTTGCGATTTCTGGTTGTTGGTTGTAGATTTTGCTGTAGTGGGAAGAGAAAATAAAAAGGAAAAAATTTTTAGCATTAAAATAATTATTGCGCTTTTTAAAAGTATTATTTAGTTGAATTTAGTTACTTACTTTTAATGCTGTCGTTTTTCCGGTATATGTTGCTTTTCTTCTATGTGTAGTTGAAGTCCTTCAAAGTTCTCTCATCTGTAGTTTTCCTTTTTGTTGTTGTGGATTGTTTTTGATCTTTAACTGTTTATATAGTGTTTTTGAATTAGCAATTACTGTGTTATTGGTGAATTTGAATTTGCAGTATTTTCATTGGTTAGTTTGTATTTTTGTTTTGGTTTTCCAAATAAGGAACATGCTAATAAGTAGTGTGTTATTTATTTTTTTAATTATTATAATCTATGTATTTTGTTATATATTATATAAGGTAAAAAATTGGTATTGTGATATAAATGTTAAGAATATTTATTGTACTATTGTTTTTAGTGATATTTTTAATATTTGTATGTAATTTAATTTTTTGACCACCTAAGTTATGTTTATAAGTTTAAAATGGATTTGTGTAATTTATATTACTTAGATAGTTTGTTTCTACTTTTACAGTTGTATTTTTCTACATTATATGTTGTTGATATTTTAAAATGTTCGATAATATTGTTGACGATAATGTTGTTTCCGATATTTTTAACATGGTGTATGTTTTTTAATTCTTGTCAATATTTTAATATTTTGATATTAATGTTAGCTATATTTGTGATTTCTATATTTTTGTATGTGGATAATGTGTACCAGATATTTTGGTTAAATGTTAGTTAAGTATATGTTTTCGATAATATTGATATCGATAATTTTGTATCGATATTTTTGTAGGTCGATAATGTGTCTTACGATATTATGTCAGTGGTTCATCATAACCCTCAGAAAGTCACTCCCAAAAGACTGCTTTCACTTTATTTGGTATGTCTCCCTCCATCCGGAGTGTTATTTCATATAAACTACGTGGAGAATTAACCCTGGTATCTGCAGTTTCAATTTGAATGTCTTCATTCAAGTTCACTGTCTCGAGAAGACCCTTCAGGTTCTGGCGAGCTATTGTGACGTCTGCTGCGCTGTCCAACATTGTCTGAGCCCATTCTCCGTTCTTGAGTTGTGTCCTCAAGATCCTCGGCAAGTCTGATTTTTAGACCTGCTACCCTCTTTTTGGTGAATTGAGGTTTTTAGGTCTCACCTGAGCCAGCTCATGTGCTGCGATGGCGAGACATTTAGTAGCTACTTTAAAAGTGCTACCTTGCCGGCCATCAGCTTGCTATTACGCACACAAGCACACGCGACATGCACAACTGCCATCTGGCTTTCAGCGCGCGTGTGAATCACCTCCCCTACCCCCTCCCTTCTCCCACTCCCTCCTCATCAGCTTTATTTTCCTTTCACTTTCGTGCCGCTTTATTATATTTTTTAACTTTCAGTGCGAGGCGTGCTCTGTCTCTTTTTTGACCCCCATGTTACTCTCACATCCACCCCATCACCCTTCCCTGTGTTGCTTCAGCACTCACCGCCCCCGCTGCTTTTATGTTACCCTGTGTGGCTCACGTTTGCGTTCATGGCCGCGCGGCGTTACTTTTACGGCCTCGCGGCCAATGCTTGTGTTTTTATAAAGAACCCTTTAGGCATTTGTCCGTGCCACATTGCACCTGAACAGCAAATAGGATGCATGTATGTTGCCGGCATGTGCTTAAATTGAAAATAAACTGAATTGAATCTGGAAGTTCATATTCCAGTGTGGGGTAAATGACAGTCGTACAACTATTGCCAAGATAAACAATAAAAGCGGGCGCGCTTCTGGGAATTGATATTTTTTGGGCCAACACTGGGCGTCACAAACTCTATCTTGCAGCATTTTACGCAGCCTGCCTGTGATGTTAGGACGACATAGCTGAACACATCTGCCTGCAGGCAAAGGCACATGCACACACTTAAAGACCCAGGTTTAAACACGTCCGTGTTAGGCTGTTCTACAACTGAGCTCTTCCCGCTCCCTGAACCTAGCACCATATCATATGCTGTCGATCCCTGTAGGCCCTGTGCAGACCGAGGCTGCGAGAGATTCACCTCCTCCTCTGGTGAGTTTTGCTCTCTGAGCATGGTGGCGCTGACTGCGTGGTTGGCAGTGGGAGGCTCTAGGCGGCACTAATGGAAAGAGTCTCCCTTTTCGCCGCCAGTATATATCAATTTATATCCATCGTTCAAGCTAATTATTAATTGAGAGAAAATCTTTCTCACTCACCATTATTCAAAAATGAGCACTAAACACTGATACATGTATTCATGTAAAAAAGTTATTATATATGTTTTTACTTAAAAAGATTGTTTTATGTTGTAATATATATTATAAAAATAAAAATCAATAAAATAATTTTTTGTTTCTTCACTCATATATCAAATTCTCTGATAGTGTATTTTTCTAAAGAATATCAGTTCTCAATTTAATACACTCCTAACTCATCATCCAATTGCCCAAAATTAAAATACAATAGTTTAAAAAAACATAAAAAAGACTTGATTATACAATATCGCATTGCATTGCATCCAAATTCTTAGCAACTGAAAAATTGACAATTGTTAGAATTTCTCTCAATTAATAATCAGCTTGAATAATGGACATAAGTTGATAAATGCTGGATGAGAAAAAGGGGACTTTTTCCATTGGTGATTCTACTGTGTAACCCTGTCCCTTTCCCCATATAATAGTGTGCCTCTCCTAATTTTGTGAGGGCTCCAGAAGGCACCTTTAGGTCTGAAAGCAAAGAAGGTCGCCACACATCCCTAGTCTGTCTGTCCATGTTTATATAAAGTATGTGTATAGCCGTTACATAAGGTGCAGTAGCAACTCTAATTTTTGTGTGTTGCTTCTCTTGGACAATTTTAAGTAAAGGGAAAACAACCGGTCCTTAAAAATGACAAGTATGTGTGGTAGGAATCCACTCAAGACTTAAATTGATGTATTTGCTCCTCCCCCTGCATCCCTGTAAAATATAGGTGATGTATCCACATGCAAAGCCAAGTAGGCACAATTCGCCCTTTTTGGAGTAGCATAATGTGTGGATTTAGCACACGGAAATGGATTAGGAAATTTTGCTCACAAATGTATTAATTTTATTGGAGTTACTAAATAACTACTTTACCACTGTTTTATTATAACTGAGAGTAACAAAAAGTTCAGACTGGAAATATTTTTAAAGTGTTTCGTGGTCTCAGACTCATTTGGATCCAGTTATAACTTGGAAAGGACAATAGACCCCCCCACCCGAACACAAGCATCACATGAGCATCTGTAATTCAGATACGGAGGACCGCCCTCGCCTACTGACTGCATATCCTGATTTAGAGGAGAGGATGATATATGAATCAAATATTTATAATGTATACCAAAAGGTCCTAATAGAATGCTTTGCAGTTGGGGGAGATATTGATATGATTTGTTTCTAGTATGGTCTTGTTCTGGAATAAAAGGTAACAGAACAGTAGTGTGGGCTATATGGGCTGCACCAGTAACTAAGGGGCTGATTACCACCATCCACATAGGATCACTCAATGTCACCACAGCATCATTCAGCACCACCACAGCATCACTAAGGATCACCACAGCATCACTCAGCACCATCACAGCATCAATCGTCACCACCACATCATCACTCAGCACCACCACAGCATCACTCAGGGCCACCACACGATCACTCACCTTCACCTCAGCATCACTCAGCACCACCACAGCATCACTCAGGAACACCACAGCATCACTCAGTACCACAACAGCATCACTATACACTACCAAACACCACCCCAGCATCAGTCAGCACCACCACAGCACCAGCACAGCATCACTAAGGACCACCACAGCATCACTCAGCACCGCCACGGCATCAAAAAGCACCACCGCATCATCACTCAGCACCACCACAGCATCACACAGAGCCACCACAGCATCACTCAGCACCAACCCAGCATCACTCAGAAAAACCACAGCATCGTTCAGTACCAACACAGCATCACTCAGCACCACCACAGCATCACTCAACACCACCACAGCATTTCTCAGTACCACCACAAAATCACTCAGTGCAACTACAGCAACACTCAGCATCACAACAGCATCAGTTAGCATCACCACAGCATCACTCAACAACAACACAGCATTACTCAGCACCACTACAGCATCACTCAACACCACCACAGCATTTCTCAGTACCACCACAACATCACTCAGTGCAACTACAGCAACACTCAGCATCACAAAGCATCAGTCCGCACCACCACAGCATTACTCAGGGCCACCACAGCATCACTCAATGACACCACAGCACCACTCTGTGCTTCTTAAACTTTTTAATTACAACTTCTCTGCATGCTGCACAGCAGCCACACTTCTCCACAGTACAGCTTAGACACATTTCCAAAGTCAATAGCTGTACCTAAACACTTATAAGGCCCTCCAAGGCATAGCCAATAGGTCTCGCCTTTGGGACATTATAAATGTTTAGTTATCCAGCACAATATCCTAGATTAGACAACATCAAATCCCAAAAGCGAGACTTATTGGCTATGCCAATGCTTGTTTATTCTTCTGAACATGTTGATTGTCTTTGGACTTCACAAGTTCTTCCTTATTTTCTGACCGTCCTCTTCTTTCTGATTTCTTTGATGAAGGATGAAAGGTACGAGAGGAACGTGTAACAGTATCTTGATATCTATCGGGTTTTCTCAAATTATCCCTATTCCTAAGGTTGTACCTCCTTTCAGAGGGATCCTTTTGAGGAGACCTGCCTCGGGAATGAAAATGCTTCTCTTTAGACGTTTTTTTGCTATTTTCCCACTTATTTTTAGAAGGAGTAGTAGTGCTTTTAGTACAGACCTTTTCAGGACTTTCAGTCATTTGGGGTGTCACTGGTTTCCCACCCAGACTGTCTCTGCTTAATTCTTCATAGGATTTTTCAATTATTCTGGCTAGTTCTTGTGGTTGCTCTGTTACATCAAATTCCCTTAATTTTTGGTGGATCCCTACTGATGCTGCTTCTCCTTTAATATTAGATAATATTATTGTAGAGACCTGTTTGAAATCTTTCAGTACCTAAATTTAGAGCAGGCTTTGACCCGTATTTGTTTTGAATCTGTTTCAGGACATCAGGTATTACCGATATAGACAGAACACCATGTGTTTTAGTGTAGATTGCAGCGAAGACTTTACCCCAAGTAGTGCAGTCCTCCAGATGTGGTGTGATCCCCATTGGAAGACAGATTAAGAAAATTCTGTGTTTTTCATGAGGGCTAGTATTAGAAAATCCGGCTTTGATCTGAGTAATTTTCTGAGCTATCCAGAGAGGAATTTGTTCACGTTTTGTGGGCAATTTACCCATGACCGCGTGTAAAGTCTGTGGTGTAAACTTTTAGTGTATTCCCCTGGTGAGAGGTTTGTTGTGGAATAACTAAGGTAGGTTGGACTGTAAGAGTCCGCATGACATATTGGACCAATTGTCTGTAGATTTTGATTAACTCTTTAACCCCTTGCATGCTGCCGCAATTCCGCTCCTGTGCGGCAAAATCGCAAGTGGGCGGCTTCATGACGGCCCCCAGCCGTCATCAGCACACGAGCACCGTAGTGCATGATGGATGGGGGCCGTCATCAGCATGCAAGGGGTTAAGTTGAGCTAGTAATTCTACTTCTGACATGTCATTAATGTGAAGATGTGGTGTATAGCCGGCTAAAACCGGACATGTTGCTCCTGGTCCACCTAGTGGACCGAGCCTGGTAATGTGATGTAAATGTTTTAGGGCACTGTTAAACCAGAGTTCATGCTCCTGGTAGGTGAGTGGAATTTCAATATCCTCGAAAGGAATATATTCCTCAGGTGGATCATCTTCTTTGTAGAAGTGAAACATACGTGTTACTGGATTTGCTTTAGGGAAGACTATCCATGAATAGAATACCTCTGCCTGGTGATATTCATGTGCCTTTATCACAAAAACTGGCCTACCACCTCTCAATGATAGGCCATGTTTTATAAGTTTCATAGTGATGGCTTTCCTTAAATTTGGAGGAATTACTACAGCATTCTCATCGATTTCTTGGAAACCTGTAAAGTTTTAAGTGCTGTCGGCGATGTCGCTTATCGCTCCACTGGCCACGGGATTATCTTTGTCAGCCATTTTGTTGACAAAGTTTGCAGAGCAAGTTTCAAGGGAATAAAGATTAGATGCACAATATTTTGGAACACTGTATTGTTCAACGTTGAACAAACCAAAAAGCTAATACATAGGATTCTTCGTACTACTCAGCTATGGCGGATATTATCCCTTACCCACTCCAAATGTCTATTGGAGTATTACGGGAAAAGGGGTCTCTGAGAAAAGCATGACTGAGTTACTCCAGTATCTAGCATTAAACTAGTGCCTTACTAAACCGTTGGGCGCCATGTAGTGTAGTTCCTATATCCCTAATAGGCTCTGCGCATTGAAATAACATACACTATAGATTTGACATAGGACGGAGGTCAGTATGTCTCTATCGAGTATATTAAACTTAATTGTGTGCGTACCAGCCAACTCAGAGGTCACTAGAAACTTTCTCGAATAAACAAGAAGGGATTAGTCTCTGACAACCGCATACATGTGACAACTTTGTTTCCCCTAGAATAAAAACAACATCTTCAGAGTCGTGGAAACAATAGATAACTAGTTCACTCAGTCAATTGTGCATGCTTCATTTCTACAGAGTTGCACAGAAATAGTGAGACGGGTGTTTCAATAAAAGGGTGTATTGAACAGTCTTATTTCTCATGCAAGAGATATAAACTGCTACAATTTTTAGACAGAATGCAAAGTATAATGCGTACAGCGGAAAACAGTAATATAAAATAATACTGTAATAGCATTGTCTGATGCCATAACATATATAAAAATACATACATAAATAACTCAGGCTAAAATACTGAACTGGTGTTTCTAAAATATTCCTACCCTAGTGTACCTAACCTAAGTCTAGTACGAGGGAAGTAGTAGATGCTGTTTTAGCTAAGTTTAGTTTTGCCAAGAATCTGCCAAAGGTTTCTCTAGGTTCTTATCAGCTCCATACCTTAGAATGTGAGAGGGTGGTATCTCTGTCCAGGGACTCGATTTCCAAACACCCCACAAGAGGAGTCAGAAACACTGGAGCTGGATTCTCTGCAGGAGGATGACAGCATCTTATCAATGCGTCAGCTGGAGAGTTGGCTTCCTTCGCGACTTGCTGTGGCGAGCTGTTTTCGTGCAAGTAGGTAGTCGAACTGCACCAAAACACACTGTGCTTTGCCAAAGCAAGTGAAGGTATATTTATACCTTTAAGGTGTTTAGGAATGCCAGTATTGACGTAAAGTCGGGCATATGAACATCATGAATGAACCCCTAAGAATAGATGTTCATGCATAATAAATGAGTTCTTGGAGAAATCAATATCCAAGCAAGGAGAAGTCCCTAACGGCTTAAGAGTCTGTTTTTCTAAGAAATCCTTGTGACGTAGATGAACAGATGGGAGTAGCCATGCCTATATTTGGGTAGCATGGACTATGCCTAAATAAGGAGTGGATTTCTATGCCTATATAAGGGTAATGTGAATTGTACCTATATAAGGGGGCATGATTCAGGAAATGCATAGTGAATCTAAATCGATACACAACAACGGGGTTGATGTTGCTTTTCTTGTGTTGCAGCACCTCTTGCAAGATTCCGAACTAGGATTGGTACCACTTGGCAATCAGGGCACCCAGCAGAGAAGTCAAGGTGTTGCATATAAAGTCGTTGATGGCTCTGAGACTTCCAACAGGAGGCAAGCACACACAAGACCTTGGAGAACTTTGGAAAAGAGGATTCCAGAAAGCGAAGTCCAATTCTTTCACTGATCACAGACAGAAGCAGCAACTGCAGGCCAACATAGCAAAGCAACACAGAAACGGGGCAGTACTCCTCCTGACAGCTCTTCAGTCCTTCTTGTCAGAGTTCTCAGTCTAGAATTGTCCTAAAGATGTGGTGTCATACGTCTAATGCTTATATCCCATATCCCCTTTGAAGTAGGTAACCTTTAAAGAACAGTCTTTGTGGTACACAAGATCCTATCTGGCCCTGCCTTGGCTCCAGACTCTCTACAGGGGGTGGAGACAGCATTGTGTGAGGACAGGCACAACCCTGTTCAGGTGTCAGTGACAAATCCTCCCACCACTCCATTGCAGGAAGACCCATCAGCCTGGTGATGGGCCATCAGGACATGCAAGGTACACCTCAGCTCCCTTTGTATGACTGTCTAGAGTGAGTGCACACAGTAAAGCAAGAAAGTGCCCACTTTCTAAAAGTGGCTTTTTTAAACACACAATTTAAAAACCAACTTTACTAAAATAATAATTTTTAAAGACTGAGTTCAGGAAACCCAAACTCCAAACCTCTAGCTCCTCCTAATTGAAAGTTACACTTGTAAGATGTTACAAGGCAGCTCCAAAGATAACCTATGCGAGAGATAGTCCTTCGAAAAGGGCCAGGTCCAACACAGGGCCAATGAGTACAAGCGTTTGTCAGACAAGTAACTAACGTGGTATTGGAGGACTGAGGCTAGCATCATTCAAAGAAATGGAACAAGTGTAATACTGCAAAGACTGCAAGCTTCCTTCAAAGACAAGGAAAAAATGTTGTTCAAGGCAGCATCCTTTAATGCCACCCTCAGACAGAATGAACAAGCGGCATCTCACATTTAGTGCTAGTGTAAGGAACAGCACAGGGTGTATTAGAGCCAGCTTGACTCACACACAACGCACAACAGGATTTCCACTCATAAAACAGGTACAGCACCATGCAGGAGTACACCCTTTTCTCATTCTCGTAGAACACATATCGATCTGGTCAGAAACAATGCAAGCTTCCCTCACATGCATAGAACATCGACAACATTTGCAGCAGCAGTCCAAGCCTGTGTGTAAACACATACTCAGTGGGCAGCATTTGGCAGCAATGTGAGTTCCACCCAGAAGATGCAGCACAAGTACAAGATGGTCATCAGCAGTTCATTCTAAGATATCCTCATGTACACCACAGGTATCACACTGGTAGACGCATCTAAGCTTGTTTCAGGCACAGAATACCCAGAATTAAGTATAGAGGTGAGTGAGCTAGTGACGGCTCATGCTGGATGCTAGATGCTCAGCTCAAGGTCCTCTTGAACTCCGAAGCCGAAAATAAGCGGAGTTTTTTTGTGGCTTCTACCCATGTCTCATGCCAGGTACCAAAAAAATAAAGGCAAAACATTCAGTTTTGCTGTCAAACAGGAGCAATAGAGGAACACTAATTGAGTGGATGAATAACACAATGTGAATCCAGGAAACCTGGGCTCATTCCCAGCTTGGCCATTTGATCAAATTGTGTGATCCTAGGCAATCATTTTATTTAATCATGCCACCTTTGTTTTTCCATTATTGCATATTAGAAACGCTTGATATATGTGAGGATTTGTGCTGTACAGGAATACATTTTATTTTTGACTTAGAAAACTATATTATGTTGCTCCGTGTAAAATAAGAATATAGCACACATATAGGGTGCACATGAATACTGAATTACATCTTAGTTCACAAATGGTATTGTTGTTGGAGGGGGGGTGGAGGCATGAATTTTTTGAAGTTCATGTTTTAAAACTGTCACTTTACACCTCTCACTGTACTTAGATGAAACACTTGTCAAAGACATTTTCTGAATTTTGAAGACACATTATCATATTTTTGTATAATATTTGTTGCACAAATTGCATACCAAATGTTCGCATGACTCATTCCGTGCCTGGGCTCTTAGAGCCAAGACAGGGCTCTTACAGCTGAAACATACCCCTAACTTGGCTCTCCCAGATCATTTGTTTTTTACTTGCCCACCTCTTCTACAATACTGTGTACAACAGTTACTCAAGTTTTCTCTCTGTATCTTGCTCTATGGAGAACATCTTGTTTTTTCAGATTCTGTACAGTTTCTGCAGGTATCAGAACAATAACTATTCTTACTTATGGTTTTAATGAGGAGGAATTGTGTATTAGCAACCCCAAGAAGTTATGTAAAGTTACCAGTACGTTTTTTTAAATAAGGATATAATGAAACAATGCTCAAGTTTTTTTCTTAGTTCCAACACCCTGTCCAGGTAAGTCTATATTCTTTTACTAACTGCCATAATCTGCCATCCACTCCTCAGGCTGAATGCAGGGATTACTGTGACTGTATTGTCTTCATGGGTACAACCTTTACTTTGACCTCTGCTGGTGACAGCCAGCCAGGGCCAAATGACACACTCTGCATTTGCAAAAATAAGTATGTACACTGCTGAGCCATTAAATGTATTTGCAATGAAGCTTTCACTGTGTCCACACAGGTGCATCCGTATATTCTGCTGCTCAGAGTCTGAGTCCTGTAGGTGAGGGTAACAGACAGTGCTAACAAAATGCTCCCTGTGCTATAAATGGTACAATTACCCTAGTAGGCCGTGGTGCTGGAACAATTATCAGAGTGGTGGTGTTACATCACTGACCACATATGGATCCTGAAAAATCCAAGCATCACACAAAGAAAAATTGCTGCAAATGAGCCATGCCCCTCAGTAGGAGAACAGTAAGGGTGTAGTATGTAGCAAATGTTGCATTTAGGAGCATACTGTCACAGATATATTACTAAATCATGGTGTGGAAGTCAGTATCATTTACAGACACTAAGTTTGAACAAACAACATTTTAATGATGTTATGTTATGTTTTGCAGATTTGTAGAGTGTGCTAGTGCCAGAGGTGATATCCTGGCACAAAGCAGGTGTGAGTCTAGCCATACCTAGAGCCTAGTGGGACTATTAGAAAAGCTGGATATTCATCTTCAATTCAGAAAAGTGAAGAGAAGGCTCCTCCAGCACAGACATCGACTTCAGCCACGCCACAGAGCTTCAATGGACGGACCACAGCTGCGTCCACTTCACCTTCAAGAGAACGACGACCCACCACCACCAGCAACAGGCCGCCCGCAGAAGCTGGAACAAGATCACAGCAGACCAGCTCGCCACCTCCCTGAGCCAGCACCCTCCTGCCAGCTCAGCGAACCCCAGCCAGGCCGCCGACAACCTCACGAAGTGGATCAGCATCTGCGCGGACGAGCTCGTCCCGCTGAGGACCCCGCCCAGCAGACCCGGCAGCAAGAAAGCCCCGTGGTTCACCGACGAACTCAAGAGCTCCAAGAAGAACTGCCGAGCCCTCGAGAAAGTCTGGAGAAGGGAACCTACACCGGACAACAGGACCACCCTCAAGCCGGCCACTCGGAACCACCACCAGCTGATCCGCGCCGCCAAGAAAACTGCATTCAAGGACCGGCTGGACAACAACGCACACAACAGCAAGGAACTCTTTCAACATTGTGAAAGAGCTATCCAACCCCAGCGCAGGAAACAACGACATCACCCCATCGCAAGACCTCTGCGACTCCCTCGCTTCTTACTTCCACAACAAGATCGCGGACATACACAACAGCTTCAACAACCAACCAACGCACACCATGACCGAACAACCATCCCCCACCACCACCCTCCATGCCTGGACCCCGATCAGCACCGAAGACACCATCCGCACGATGAACTCCATCCACTCCGGATCACCGACCGACCCCTGCCCTCACCACATCTTCAACAAGGCCGACGCTGTCATCGCACCCCACCTGCGAGACATCATCAACACATCCTTCGACACCGCCACCTTCCCTGAGAGCTTGAAGCACGCCGAACTCAGCGCTCTACTCAAGAAACCAACAGCGGACCCCACCGAACTCAAGAACTACCGCCCCATCTCGCTCCTCCCGTTTCCAGCCAAAGTCATCGAGAAGACCGTCAACAAGCAGATGGCCGCCTTCCTCGAGACGAATGGATCCCTCGACCCCTCACAGTCCGGCTTCCGAGCCAATCACAGCACCGAGACCGCCCTCATCGCCGCCACCGATGACATCCGAGCCCTGATGGACAACGGAGAAACAGCGGCCCTCATCCTCCTAGACCTCTCCGCGGCATTCGACACTGTCTGCCACCGCACCCTAGTACAGCGCCTCAGCAACGTCGGAATCCAGGACAAGGCGCTGGAATGGATCATCTCCTTCCTCGACGGAAGAACACAGAGAGTCCGCCTACCACCGTACAAGTCAGAGGCCTCCGAAGTCATCTGCGGCGTCCCTCAAGGATCCTCTCTGAGCCCCACCCTCTTCAACGTCTACATGAGCCCCCTCGCGGCCATCGCACGCCAACACAACCTCAGCATAATCTCCTACGCCGACGACACCCAGCTGATCCTCTCCCTGACCAACAACCCCGCCACCGCCAGAGCCAACCTGCACGAAGGGATGAAAGAGGTAGCCGAGTGGATGACGACCAGCCACCTGAAACTGAACTCGGACAAGACGGAGGTCCTCATCCTGGGCTCTTCACCCTCCGCCTGGGACGACTCCTGGTGGCCTCCCGCCCTGGGCACCGCACCCAAACCGACAGACCATGCACGCAACCTGGGCTTCACTCTGGACTCCTCCCTCTCCATGACCAGGCAAGTCAACAACGTCTCCTCGGCGTGCTTCAACATCCTACGCATGCTACGGAAGATCTTCTGGTGGATCCCCACCGAGACCAGGAAGACCGTTACCCAGGCCCTCGTCACTAGCCGACTGGACTACGGCAACGCCCTCTACGCCGGTACCACCGCCAAGCTCCAGAAGAGACTCCAGCGGACCCAGAACACCTCAGCCAGACTCATCCTCGACATCCCACGAACCAGCCACATCTCCGGACATCTGAGAGACCTTCACTGGCTCCCCGTCAACAAAAGAATCACCTTCCGCCTCCTCACCCACGCACACAAAGCCCTACACGACCAAGGCCCGAGCTACCTCAACAGCCGGATCAACTTCTACGCTCCCAAACGCCACCTCCGATCAGCCAACCACGCCCTCGCCGCCGTCCCCCGCATCCGAAGAGCGACTACAGGAGGAAGGTCCTTCTCCTACCTGGCCGCCAAGACCTGGAACTCCCTCCCGACCGACCTGCGCCTGACCCAAGACCACCTCTCCTTCAGGAAGAAGCTGAAGACCTGGCTGTTCGAGCAGTAGCGGCACCCCCCCTCCCCCAAGCGCCTTGAGACCCTACGGGTATGTAGCGCGCTCTATAAGTGTCATTGATTGATTGATTGATTGATTATGTGTGGTGGCAAGTCGTCCCATGCTTTAGGAGGGGTTTAGGAGAAGGCTCGGCTACTGTATCTGGTTTCCTATATGTGTAGCAAATGTTCACGTAGAAGTCCTGATGAGCAGATATGTATTCAAAGTTTGTGAAAGCAGAGGCGATTGGTGAGGTATGCTGGGCTAGTTTTTTTGTGGTGGCTTGAAAGTGTGGGTGAGGAGCTTGAGTCGTGCTCATTTGTGTATGGGCAGTCAGAGGTGGTCCTTCAGGGGTGGTGTGATGTGAGTGCATAATTGGATGTTGAGAATGGATCTGGCTGCCAAGTTCTGAATAGTTTGCAGCTTTCGGTGAGTTTTTTGTTTATCCAGTTATAGAGTTTGATTCCTTTTGTCATGATCTTGGTGGGCCCTGTGCACAAACTTCTATTTTAAAAGTTCACATTCATTTCCACTGTTCCACTTCAGTTCTTCTTGCTGATTGTCGGCAATTGGCTATAGGCAGTATCGAGTTGCGGCGAGCATGTGGTGTAGCGGACGCTTTACAACTGGCGTGCTGCCTTGCCTTGCAGCTTCCCATGGCTCCTGCAGCTCTCGCCAGCCCTGCTGCCGACCTTGAAGCTTGGCTCTTCATCTCACCTCAGCAGAGAGCCCATTAGAGTCCAACGGGCAAGCAGCTTTGGAGCTGAGGAGCGGAATTTGAATTTGAACTGTGCAGTAGAGTTGAAGCTGCTGCAAAGGAGCCAGCCGCTCTCTGCTCGCTTCTACTGCAACGTTTTCATCACTCTCAACTTCCCCAATTGCCAACTTTCCGAATGAAGAAGGGAGCAAGGAGCAGAACTTGAGCGAGTGTGCAGGTGAGGGGAATGAAGCAGATTGAAACAGTCCAGATTGGTGTGCTAGAGGAGCTGGTAGTGCGGAGCAATTTGGACTTAGCGGTACTCCCCACTCCCACCCCTACCCCCCTACACCCTAGCCCCTAGCAGGTTGTTTTTCAAATAGAGAACTGTGCTGAGGGTTTTGCAAGTGCAAGTGCACCTAGGAGCCTAGAGGAAGGCCTGCTCTGAAGAGAGCACAGAGAGAGTGCAGAGCTCGGAGTGCGGTTTTCCTTCAGCCTTTGCCATTCGTCTCCTAAGTAAGAAGGTCCCGGAGAAAACTTGAGCGCCTGAATTTGGGCCTAGTGGGCTATTAACATTTGCACCCACAGAGGCAGCAACAGAGACCGTGGATGGCATAATATTGGCATAATACTTCAAAGTTGGAAAGTTTCTAAGGTGGAACGGGCCTGGGCTGTATCTGGGCTGTATCTGTGTCTGTGTCACTATTGCAATTTTTTAGAGCAGAGGCTGACTTGAGACCTGAAGCCAGAGCTGTTGGAAGCTGGATGCTTTTTCTTTATGCACCTTATGTTCACCCCGCAGTAATTTTGACCCTACAATAATTGTGTAAAGGCAGATAAAGTCACTAGCAAATAGCAGTAGTGGTCAGTAGCAGTTAGCACTGTGTGGGCCTCTTTTCCAGTGATTTGGTTACTCTGGACTCCATCTGTGAACTGTTTTATCTGCTATTTTTAGTTACTAATGCTGTAACGCTTTATCCTTTTTTCCTTGTCCCTTTGTGCTTTGTCCTTGAATCCTTTATTTTTTAGCAGAGAAAGGTCAGTTTTGGCTCCAGTGTCTATTGAGAGAGATTTTTTGTTCTGGACTGAAGTTATGAGACTGTAATTAATTCTGTGACAAATATATAAGAATAAGATTAAGTCTATAACAAATATAACTAATATAATTGACAATATATTTGTAACTCGTTCCCTACCACAGTGCATTTTTTGTGCAGGTCCTAAATAAATTAACTGCAAGAAAACTTAGGTCAGGGCGATTACTTGTGGGTAGGACCTGTGCAAAAACTAATTCAAATTCCTTACATAACAATGATATCTCAGGCATGCTGTCGCAAGGAAAAAGTCAACTATTTAGTCTATGGGAAAGGGAAAGAAAAAAATCTTCAAGTTGAGTCAAATACCTAAACCATTTGGAAAGGGGGAGATAATGTGACTGAGAATGATGGAGTAATGGTTAATATTGTTAATACTGTTAATCCTTTTAATCCTGTCACTGTGGCTGATATGGTTAAGGTTATAGAATCACATACTATTGATTGTAAGCATGGAGGAGGAGAGCCCCTAGAATCCCAGAAGTATCCAGTACGGTGCCCTGGGGACCTGACTGGATTTCCAGCCCTTCTGGTATCCTTAGGATCTACTCTACCATCTCCCAAGCTGGCAGATGTAGCCCCACACAGAACACCACATGTAATCACAGAAGAGCCCCTTAGACCCTATTTAGCAGAGGATGCCCAAAATAAAGATTTTACTCTCCCCGATTTGGATTTAGGGCTTTGCAGAAGGTATATTTCTCATGATACTAGCAAGATTACGGAGAAGGCAAATGATCCAGCAATCGCAGATCCTGTAGGACTAAAATTATTCAGTGGTACCCCCTCTAATAAATATAATTATTCTCGTTTGCAATCACACCTCTCTTTGACCCCTGATTTAAATATCAGTGATACCCAACCCAGTCAAACTCTAATAAAGGATATAATAGTCTCAGAATCATTAGTATGCTTAGAACATTTATTATCCTCTATCCTAATGCTGCTTGAAACATTTGTAAGAGGTTCTGACTGTTTGTTGGAAACTGTAACTCAAATATTAAAGGTATTGTTAAAAAGTAATCAGGAGAGGAAGACTAGTTTAAGTGTACATACTGAACAAGTAGAAGCAGAAGTAAATGTAGCAGTGGTTCTAGAGAATATACTTGATGATGCTAGTAGTCAGTCGACCAGTAGTGCTCATGATGGCAATCTCCAAATTGATAAGATAATGAATAAAGCTGTGATGCTAGAGAAGACCCCGGAACTTTTACCAGAACCCATAGAGGTTATCTCTGATTCGGTTCAAAAAGTAAAAGGTTCAGTGGGCTCACCTAGAAGGATAGACCAGGAAGTATTCCCTATTTTTAAAACTCGGTTAAGTGGTGATAAAGACAATGTCTTAGTAGCCTCGCACCTGGAAAAAAATGGGAGAAATGGGAAAAAGGAAAAGAATAGAGAGAAAAAGATGAAATCAATATGAAGGTTCTCAAAAAAGAAGCAAAGGAGAATTTGTTTAAAGAAAACATTGAGGTTTCAGTTAATACAGAGACTTCCTCTCAGCTCCTGTAAAATACATCACAAGATATGAATTTGGAGGATGAAATTGATTTTGTGAACCCTCAAAATAAAGATCGAACAGCAGAGTCGATGATGGTCTATGAGGCCTCCCCCTCGAATATTGCGCCCTCCACAGGAGATTGTGCTAAATCCATAATATAGGGGCTTCCATTACCTATAAAATTGGAGCTGTTGAGGCAGTTAACCTTCTCTCATCAGTACTTAACCCCCTGGCTGTCCCCTTCCCCAAAACTGAAAAAATAAGTGGCAATCCAGAGACATCAGGTGTCGAACCCCTCTGGGAAATTATGGACACACTCCAGTTAGATTTTATTCCTCTGTTTGATACATTTAAAAATAAATGGGATTTTGCTTCTGAAATGTCTTTTGGAGATCGAAAGTTTGAAAGTTATACAAAGTATTGATATTAGTTTAGTCTCCGTTTTAAATACAGAAGTTGGTTATAAGTCAAGGGTGAGGTTTAAATCCAAAAGTATTGCAAATCTTTTATTACAATGGTCAGAAGGCCTACATAGCAGGGGGATTGATGTCATTCCATTCTTTGAGATACCCCAAATTAGAACCCTTGACAATAGGTCTCTGTCAACTCACTCACTTTCAGATAGTAGAGATTGCTTGTATGAAACAGAGGAATTAAAATCTGTATTACTAAAAATGGTAGACAGGTGAAACTTAAAGAATGCCCCCCCTTTTCTTTAAATGGAATTCTACAGAAGAGAGTCCAAAATGGAATTGGTTACCCCGGTGTAATACTGAGCAGTTCTAACAGTAAATATCTACAACAGCCATCCTTTTAGCAACAAACTAAAAATAATATCTTGGAATGCTGCAGGAATAAAGCATAGTAGGGAGTAGTTACAAAATTTAAGTGCGTTAGATGCAAATGGAATTTGTCTTCAGGAGACCTGGTGTTTACAGGAACTATTATGTAAGGATTTTTTCACTCTAGTCTGTAAAGCATCCCCGTTCTGGATGGGACATGCAAAGGGAGGGGTGGCCTGTTTACTGTCAAATAAGATAAAATGGAATTACGATTACTATAAAGATCCTAGTAATATTTTTTTGACTATAATATTGTATAAACATGATAATAATGCAAAATGTCCACCTCTAATGTTGATAAAAGCCTATATTCCACCAGATGTCTCCCATGATGTTCTCCTAAAGGCAGTTTTTCCTACATTAAAAAAGTTAATGATGTAGTACTTCCTCCTCATAAAGTCCTGGTAGGGGATTTGAATTGTAAAATCTCTAATTCCACCTTGGATAGATTCCAAAATAAAGAAAAAGAAGAATCTATGCAGATCCTACAAGCACTCTTACCATAAAATATTAGAACTAACAGGAGTGGGAAGTTGCATATTGATGAATTTATGAAGGTTGATGGCATTATAGTAAATGAAAGAGTGTAGTGGAGAATCAATCTTAGACCACGTGGTAGGAGGAAGTTCCTCCTTCTTTTTATTAAAAGACCTAAAGGTCTCTAATTCTTCCAGCAGAGACCCTAAAATACTAACTCTTATCGTAAATTTAAACTTGATTTTGCATGATCCATGGGCATTAAATGGTGAATCTGTTAGCTTTGCTAAGAAAACAGGAAGATGTCATTGGGATAACAAAGCCATTTTTGGCCTTGACAGTGTCTTAGAGGTCAGTGTAGATAACTTGCTTAGTTGGAATGTAACAGAAATTGCTAGTTTTAATACATTTATGAATCAAGCAGTAGAAACTGCAAAGAAGGCGAATCAAAGAAAAAGCACTAAAATAGTCCCCAGGCCCCCCATGCTGTTAAGCATCGAAATAAATAAATTAGTTAGGGAAGAGTACGTGAATTACTCATCAGAAAGGTACCGTAGTATATTATTATTCTAACGGAGGAGGACTCAGGTAAAGGTTAAGTTAAGAAAATAGAGGGAAGATAACTTTTGGATTAAATTGAGAGAAGGAGCCTTTAAAGGTCAAGTAAGAACCTTTTAGTGTCTTATCGGGGAGGGATGTGAAGCTAGAGCTTGACCACTCCCTGTGTCCATTGAATAGCATAAATGGGTTAGCTTGATTCAGGATTTATATGCAGATAATGGAATGGCAATTAAGTTTATCACAGTAAAGGAAAACCCCTCAATTTTGGATCACCATCCAAAAAAGAAATAGAAATGGCGATCAGGGGGATGCGCTCCTCTGGTGCGATGGGCCCCAAAGAACTACCAATCACAGTTTTAAAACAAAATGATATACTGTGGAGTAAAATTCTTTATCCGGTGTTCAAGTACTGCTATGCAAACAAAGGGGCAGATTTACAAGCCCCTTGCACCTCTTTTACGCCGCTGTTGCTTCACTTTTGTGATGCAGCGGCGGCGCAAAGCCAACACCATGGTGCTGGGTACTTACAACATGACGCATCTGGAAGATGCGTCACGTTCTAACGCCATGCACCACATGTAGGCGTTCCTGCACAGGGGTGTGTTCCGGCGCAGGAACGCCTCCTAAAAGTGGCTGACTGAAATCTACAAGATTTCACTCAGTCACTTTTTAGACCATGATGCATCAAAACCCAGCACCAGCTTTAAGCAGGCGTAAGGATTGACGCAGCATTGTTAAGATAGGGCCCCCCCGAGCCTGTCTGGAGCTGCATCGCTCTTGTGACCAACTTCAGCAATGCGCCAACTTTACGGCAGCAGATTCATCACGCATCTGTCCATTTTTGCCCCATAGTGCGGCACATTGTAAATGCGGAGCACACATGTTGACGGAGCCGTGACGCACAATAACTGGCACATCCCTGCTGATATGCAGGGATGCGCCAGTTATTGTACATCTGCCCCATGTTTCCCCTCTCTTGGAAGGGGAGTATAATAGTCCCTCTGTTTAAGAAAGGAGACGGAGATGCTCCACACAACTGTCATCAAATTGCACTCCTTGACGCAGTGGGTAAAGTTTCTGCTAAATGCCTCTTGACCCAAATTAATGATAGGGTGGATGCAGTTAAAATTTTACCATAGGAGCAAACCGGATTTCAGGACAAAGCATGGAACAATTGACAACCTAACTGCACTTCAGGTAATAAATGAAAAAATATGTTACTTAGAGGAGGAAGGGTGCATACAGCCTTTATAGACTTCTCCACTGCAATCGATAAAGTAGATTGTCTTCTGCTGTGGAGAAAACTGTCTGACCTGGGTGTGCCGGCCACCTTTTTGGACTTAGTTTGTGCTCTTCATATGGACACTTGGGGACCCATTAGGATGGCGGGCGGATCGCCCCCGCCAGGCTGCCAGCAGCCACTGCTGGCCTGGCGGGGGTGATCCGCCGCCTTCCTTGTTTTAAAGACCCCCCACCATATTGACATGGCCGGGGGGTCCGTGGCAGATGGAAAGACCATCTGCCGCTTTTCCGCCCCGGTTGCCTTGCGACCGGGGTGGAAAAGGGTTGTATATGGTGGCGGTGTCTATCAGACACCGTCAGCCATATTACAATGGGCATTTGTCAATGCCTTTATAGCGGGGGCCTGTTGCTGGCCCCCACGGACTCCCGGGGGTTGGGGCTGCACATTGGGGGTACCTATGGTACCCCCCTGTTTTTCAATGCATAACATGACAGGCACCGCGCAGTGCCTGTCATGTTCTGCATTGAAAAGTACAACGTGAATTTTTAGCATTGCGGCGGGTGGTACTTTCAGCACCGCCCACCGCAATGTTAAAAATGCGGGATGCGCCCGCTACTGTGGTGGGCGCATCTTCATTCCCTCCACGGGACCCCCGCCTTTCATGGCGGGCGGTCCCGTTGTCCGATATGATGGCGGGCGGACAATGTTCACCCGTCATCCTAATGTCCCCCTTGGTCTAGAGTCCTAATGGGAACCCCTGCATCTTTAGGGAATGTTTGTTGGCAAGAAATTGATAAATCTGCTGACAAATTAAATGAGAGCTTATATATTATTAGCCTTACTAGATATCAGCCTGCAAATTGAACTGCCAGCTTTGAAAATGCCCAACTATAAATTAATTTAAAAAAAGCATATTAAAGTTGAATAGTTTAAATTGGATCGAATTGCATTAGCTGTGAAAAACTATGCATGGTAAGTGATCAATTCATACCAATTCCCGCGTGTTCAGCAGGATTTAAATGTTTTCTTTTCTATAAAGTTAAAAAAAAATGTTTTAAGGCTATGTATGGTATAAACCCATCAAAGTAGAGTGGCGTGGCTCACTTGTTAGAGGCGGCAGACCCGGAAGCAGAGAATCGCCCGGGACCAGGGTTCAATGCCCGACGCGGCAGGGTCGTGGACCAGAGTCAGTGGACTCGATAATTCTCGCCTCGGTGCCTACTCTAACCAGGGATCACACTCGGCAACTCTGGGCATTACCTTGCCTCATCTCTACAACGGCCCCCCTCATTCGCCGGGGATGCCTGGTTCACCTTGGAGATACCCAGTAGGGACCATCTTACAGGGATAGCCAGGGCGGGTTCCCCAGTGGTCTACAGCGCCACGACGCCTCAGGGCAGCAGTGCGCTTTACAAGACACATACATTTACATTTACATTTACATCAAAGGAGGGCACTCGATCTTGGATCAAACAGTCGCCGGATTCTAATTGTACATTTTGCTGATGGCCACAGGAAACTCTTGTACATATATTATGTATATGCCCGAAGCTGATTAATCTTAGAAGTTTAGTTTTGAGACCTTATTTTCTGATGAGTGGCATGAGATCTTCCCAGTCATTAATCATGTCATTATCTGGTGAATCGGTTCCATTACTATCTCAACTGGTAAACATTTTAATGGCAGTTGAAAAATTTCTAATATAGGGCAGAGCCCCTCTATTTTTATGGTATTGGTGCTTTTCATTTCAACGGTTTATAAATGTTATTACTAAACCATTTTTGTTTAGATGGTATTAATTCTAAATGTAACAATAGCTGGATGCATTTTTTGCACATTAGCACTTTGAATGGAAGGGGAAATTAATGTTTATTGGTCAGAATATTTCTCTGCTATATCCATGGAAATAGTATGTAAAGCACCCCATCACTTTGAAATGTACAATGTGCAATAATATTTTGTGATTAACAATGCAAGGTGGCTAGATTTGGGTTTATCGATAAGTTTTTAGATTGTATTTATGGGACAGTTTTTTGTATTATGTGATGAGATGATGTTCTGTATGTAAGGTAAATGTGTTTTTCTTGGAGACATAAGATGTTGTGATTGCAATGATTTTAATTAATCAAGCAATAAAGATTATATATACATGTGACTCCTAATTGGAGTGGAACGAGGCATCAGCCAAACCATCCCTACTGCAAATGGCCTAAAACAAGGATTTTTACTTCCTCCTTTACTTTTCTCCCTATATATCTCTGATCTTCCTCACAATTCGGCTCAAAGTGAGGGCATTGCCCCATTACTAGGGTGAAAACCGATTACATGCTTACTTTATGCAGATGACATAATAATATTAGATCCAACCCCTGGGGGATTACATATACCTTTGCGCTCGGCCGCCCAACATCTGCTTCAGGTCCCGCGCTTCCGGCTTTCTCGGCTGGGAGGGCAATCAGTGGCGGTGAAGTCCGCTTTGGCCTGGAATGAGCTCCCTCTATCCTTGCGAGCTACGGTGAACTTTATCTCTTTTAAAAAAGGGTTGAAAACCCATCTGTTTCGACTAGCCTTTTAGCTTTTGTTCTGTGTAGGGTAGGCTGCTTATTCTTATTCTGTTTTTTCTTTTCGCGCCAGGATACTCCGGCAGTAATGGAGCGCGCTATAAAACAGCATAATAATAATAATAATAATATATGCAGGCACTACATACATTTGCAGAGACCCCCTATTTGAAGATTAATATATCTAAAAGTAAAATCATGTGCATGAACTGAAGGAAAAAGTTGCAGTATGGAAATTTCGTATGGTCTGTAGGAAGCCAAAAATTGGAACTTGTAAAATCTTTTGTTTTCTTGAGAAAAATAGTCTGTGGCAACCTAAGTGACAAAGCACATATACAAAAAAAACATCCATAAAGCTAATAGGCAGGGGAAAAGTTTGGGCACCCTTTATAGATCCACTGGAAGAAGACACTTTGGTCTCTTAGAGGTTTTTCATGCAAAAATCCCTGCTTCACTGTTGTATGGCATTGAATTTCTTGATGTAGAGAAATGGGGCTTTTTAAATATAATAGAAGGCAAAATCTTAGGGAGCTTAGCCTCAGTTACCTCTGCTTGCACCGTGGCTGCTCGAGCGTTAGAATTTGGTTTAAGAAGTAGTTGGGTACAGGGTTTTGCAGGGATAGTGCGATGGGTTGTAAGCTTGGTAAAGGATGAACCTGGCATGCTAAGATTTTTAATCCAGGAAAAAATATTAGAAAGTTTAAAGGAGCAGTCATTAATTCTTAAAAATGTTAGGATTTTAGGATTGCAGTTGACTTGCTAAAACTGGATGAGTCTCTGCTCTTCACCCTCTCGCCATATCAATTAAGGGCCATTCTGAAACAGGCCACTTTGAAATTAAACTTCACTATGGATAGGGAAGCTTCCATTCTAAAGAGGGGTATCCACCTGGCCATAGACTCCAGTGTGATAAAAAAAGCACAGGCTTATATTTCCTGGAACTTGCCCCACGGAGGTTTTTGCTACTATTGAGGCAGGGTATGCTCCCTTTAAATAATGTAGTCTCTAAATCGTATGGTTTTTTCCCAATTTGTAATTTGTGTAATAACTCCATCAAGGATGTTAATCATGTGCTATTCATTTTCCCCGCTTTATTATTGTGTTGGCGTAAATTGATGAGACCAATGTGTTTTTAATTATCAATTCTCTCGGCCTCTGCACTAATTGATTCTATTTATGAGCCACCAAATGATATGCTTTGTCATATGATTTTAAACTTTTTTAAGTGTTTCTTAACTTTCTATTAACACTCATTTTATGAAGGAAGCAACTATTAACTTGGGTTTTTACCTGTTGTTATACAGTATTAAGGGCATAAAGGAAATTGTTATCATATCCTATGCTATCAAATATTCTAATGTTTTGTATTTGGAGATTTCTTATTGTCGGCTTTTCCTTATGATTGTAGAATTTTGTTTTGTTTGTTGTTGGCCTTTCAGATTATGTGGATCTCTTTGTAGTTCCAAGAATCATAAATAAATAAACTTGAACTTGAACTTGTTCAATTTAACATTGACATTTGCTTGTGCGCCCATATGAGATAGTGTACCCAGAAAAGTTTGCTTACAATTATATTTCCTCATAGGTACATTATCATACCTTGGAAAATGTTGTTCAAGAACTGAGCAAATTGGCCTTGCTTGTTGTTTGTTCATTGATAGTACTGGGTGGCTAGAATCAACATGACAACTGGACCAGAAGGTAGTCACAGTACGAATGTGTTCAGTATAATATGAACTGAACCAAGCCTTTGTTTAGACAGAGGAGCACTTTGATGGATTGTCGCAGTTTCCCATTACTGAATTCTATTCTAGCTGAACTCCATCTCCAAATGCAAACAGAAAATATGGTAACTATCCTGCCCTCATGCAATTACACTGCTAACACACACCTACACTGGTTACCAGGAAAAAGCAGAGTTTGGACAGATGTTTGCATAGGAATACACAGGTTGATTATCTGGTGCATCAGTCCACAAGTATAATTCAAAGCTCTAGAAGGGTGCTACACTGAAACCTGAATATCCTCCGAGGGTATCTAATGTCCCCGAAAGGGATGGTGGTCTGCTCTACACCGAGACTAGCTACCAGATCACATGCAGTTAAATGAGGAGTTTGACAAAATGTACCCACTAATACAGAAGGCATGTCAGAGACCATCTATGTGCCCCGGGCTCAGATGGATAAAGAAGGTCTCAAAAGCAAATTGATACCCTTTCTAGATGGAGCAGGAAGTGGATCTCATGTTTTGAAAAGAACTCCTCATGAGTAGATCTAGCAATGAACAATACCAAAAGACTGCGACATAACATCATCAGAGAGCAGACAAACACAGTGTTTAACCTCAGCTTGCATCCCATCAGTCACGCTGACAAACACAGAGCATGATGGGGCTGCATTCAATGTGTACAGGTACCAAATATAGATTTATTTGAGGGAAATGTTCCTGGACCACCCTGAAGTAGGAGTGTTAATGGTGGAAACTATGAAACCTGGGTAGACCATAATGATTTTCTGGATAGAATGAAGGAGTAATGGGGCCAAGAGACAGGACAGCCATGGACTGATACAGGCCCACAAGTGGCATTGTTTAATACTATCCTCAAAAAGGGGATGTCCACCGAGATACAGAGTGGGTTGGACAGCATAGCGGGGATGGACAGCAAATCCTGGCGTTTGATATAGGACCTGTTAGACCTGCCTTTTCCAGCAGGTTTATCCCCAGAATGTTTGCTTTTTGTACTTCTGTTTTGGACTCTGTTTTTGTTGGTTTCTTGATTCTCGGTACTTTACTACTGCTGATCAGTACTAAAGAACATTTGCTCTCCCTGTAAATTATTGTTATGGATAGGTGATTCCATGATCGGCATATTTGATTTACTATTCAGTCCCTGGTACTGTGTGTGCCCAGAGCCTGTAAATCAAATTCTTCTAGTGGGCCTGGAGCACTGAGTGTGCCAACCCACCCACCCACTTGCCAGGCCCTAACCTTTCTTTTTCTTAAATGTCAGTCACCCCTAAGGTAGGCCTAAACAGACATAAACATACACATACACCCCTAAGGTAGGCCTAAACACACATACACATATCCAGCACCCTGCCCTTTGGGCAGGGTGCTGTGTATGTGAAAGGTATGACAGGCCCTGATGTGTGTGGCATGTCCTGATAGTGAAATACTGCCAAATTCATTTTTCACTATTGTAAGACTATCTGTCCCCATAGGATAGAACGGAGAGTATGCTTATCACATCTTATAAGCATAACTGCCCATGGGAACAAGAGGGGAAAATAAAGTTTGATATTCCAGAACTGGGCAGATTAAAATGCATCTTTTAGTGAGGTTGATTTTTAAATTTTGGGTTTGAAACTACAACTTCTAGAAAGAGGATATTTTCTTGCCTACCCATTCAGTGTGTCTCTGCTAGGGTTGTGTATTGACTGGCTCTGGAGTGACAGGGGTTAAGCAGGTGAAGAGACAGAATAACAGAATATCAATGGAGAAATATCGACTCTCATGAATAGCAAGTCTAGAATATCGAGGGTATAAAATATCGAGGTAAGCCTAATCGTTGTAAAAATAATTGGTTTTTGTGTAAGTTAGAAACATTGATTTGAAAAATATTGATGTTAAAAATATTGTAAATAATATTGACTATATTTTTGTTTTTTTAATGTTTAAAATCTTTTTTATTATTTTGGTAGTATTTATGATATATGTTTAAATATTTTTTTATGTTAAAATATATGTTTACTATTTTTTCATGTTTTTTAGGAGCAGGATGTTAGGTTTATAGAGGGTAAGGGCTGGGAGTAATTTAAAAATATTTGTTTTAAGTAGTATATGTTTTTTAGATTTTATCTATAATTTTAGCAACGAGATGTTGGGTTTATAAGGGATAAGGGTGGGGAGTAAATTACAAATATTTGTTTAAAGTATTTAAAAAAAAATATTAATGGAACATTTTTTTAAAATTATAAATGTAAATTAAAAAATGTTTTGAAAAATATTTTAAGTTCTTTCTGAGGTGTAACTATTTTATAGTTCAAATATAGTTATTTTAAAAGTACTATTTTATAGTAACTATTTTATAGTTTTCTAAAAATGTTTTGAAAAATTACAAAATCATTCAAATAAAAAATGACATTGAAATTAAACATTTATGTGTTTATATGTTATAATATTTTTTGCTGTGTTTGTTTTACAAATGTGAAAAAATATAATTTATTATACAACACATTTAATAAAGTTTAATACATTTTGAAATTTACATTTTAAAAAATTCTTGGTAAACTTAGAAGTAAATAATAAAATGTATTTAAAAACAATTCATATGCAATTTTTAAAATTTTTTTAAAGATTATATTTCATAATATCTACTTTTTGGGGAAATGTTTGGATATTTTTTAATGTTGTTTGAAAATATTGAACTTTTATTGTTAAATTTCCAAATTTGTATTCTTTTTTTAATAGATTTAAATGTTTCATTTAAAACAAATGTTGTTAATAGTTATTTGTAATAGTTAAATTATCTTGCACGTTCCCTGAGTTTAGCTCGGTTGGAGTTGGAATAGTCAAGTCAAGTTAAGTCAAACATACTTTATGCAAAAACTGAAAGGCAAAAATATTTTATTTGGTTTGGAGTTGGAATAGTAATTTTTCATTGTTTATTATCCAGCACTTTTGCTGATTTTTGTTGGTTTGGAGTTGGAATAGTAATTTTTTATATTTTATTATACGGTACTTTTCCTGATTTTAGTTGGTTTGGAGTTGGAATAGTAATTGTTTATGGCTTATTATCCAGCACCTTCCCTGTGCTTAGTTTTTTTTTTGGAATTGGAATAGTAATTTTTATTGGTTTATTATCTCAAACATTCCCTTAGTTTCGTTTGTTTGGAGTTGGAGTAGTAATTATAAATGTTTTTTTTTTGTTCAGCACTTTCTCTGTGTACAGTTGTTTTAGAGTTGGAATATTAGTTTTTTATGGTTTATTAATCAGCACTTTCCCTGATGTAAGTTGATTTGGAGTTGGAAAAGTAATTTTCTTTATATTTTATTATCCAGCACTTTTCCTGATTTTAGTTCGTTCGGAATGGTAATTTGTTATGGCTTATTTTCCAGCACTTTCCCTGCATTCAGTTGGCTTGGAGTTGGCAAATAAATATTTTAATTGTTTATTATCCAGCACTTTCCCTGAGTTTAGTTCGTTTGGAGTTTCAATTGTAATTTTTTGTGGTTTATTGTACAGCACTTTCTCTGGGATTAGTTTGTTTGGAATTGGAATAGTAATTGTTTCAGTTTTACTGTTTAGCATTTTCTCTGATGTTTATGAATAAATCAGAAATAAAAAAGGTGAATACATTATAAAGTATAAACCATTAAAAAAATATTTGTAATGTTAGTTCAGTTCAGTTAATAACTTTATTTTGGCCAACTCGGGCCATAAAAGTACATCAGAACAATCATAAAAACACAAAAAAGGTGTAAAAAATTTGATAACGATAGACAATACAATACAATCATATATCTACATTTGTTACAGTATAAAAATATTAGCTAGCAATTATCCTAAACTCAGTTAAAAAACAACTATAAAGTTCATTTAGAGTTGTTAATTAAAAAATAAAATTGATAAGTAGGGCAAATGTCCCCATTGTGTAAGTCTCTATAGATTTGTTAATAAGGCACTTCATACAATCACTTCAGAAAGCCCCTGTGCTTATGCCACATACCATTTAGGAAGCGCAAAACAGCAAAAACAATAGGGGGACAGGTGTCGTATTTTAATATTCTATAGGTCTGTAAACACGGCCTAAGCCCTAGGTTGCTGCATATTGGGGCTAACCATCGTTTGCGTGGTACAAAGTATACAGGGCAGAGGAAAAACATGTGAATTTCAGACTCTACCTTATGTTTGCACGCCGGGCATTCTTCCTTCTTTTCTTTATGCCATTTACTGGTGAATATCATAAGTGGAAGAGTCCCCAATCTAAATTGAATATAGAGTGTCCTAGCCAGAGGAGGATAGATCGCATCCATTTACTCTTCTTTTCTATATTCGGCCTTTACTTGTAGAAACTCTAGTGTCAGCCGTCCACCGGTGGATCTTTCTTGGAGGATTGTCAAATTATGGTGCCAATAGAGCCGCACAAGATCTACCCTGGTCATTAGTGGGCACACTAATTCGGGTATTTTCCAGAGGTCCTGCCTTCATATCTTTGCACTGAGAACCCTTATGTGGTTAAGCCACAGGATTTTCTTATTGATTAGGCTAGATAGGACCTCCATGAGTTCCGCTCTGTAGCAAGACAGCTGTGATGTTGTCCAGAGCCTACGGCAGAATGTAATAGGCCTTAAGGCGATCTCTTCATCGATGGGTTACAAGCCCAAATACATGTGAAGGGGGACTAAAGGGGTGCTACGAGGGAGGCCCACTAAATGCCTCATGAAATTGTGTTCTATTTTCAGGAGGTTGGAGGGCCTACAATGTCCCCACAGTTCAGCCCCGTATAAGGTGGCCCACTGGCCTGTGCTTTATATATTTCAATAACAGGGGCAGCTGGCTTGAACGTGGCAGTTTTGTGCATTTTCATAATCCCCCCCACTGTCTGTGTTAACTTCAGGCTTGCCTTGGCCAGTTGGGTATCCCACTCAAGATGTTCTGTTAGTCAAGACTTTTGAGTACCTAGGTATTACACTATCTCCAGGGGTGTGCCTTCTAGGGATGGATTTGGACGGGTGATCTTAGGGGGATTGAAGATCATACATTTGGTCTTAGTTAGATTGATCTCCAAGCCCCTCAAATTACAAAAATCAGTAAAACCATCCAAAGTGCGCTGTATACCCATTGATGTTTTGGACAACAACAGAGTGTCATCCACAAATATCAACGCAGGCACCCTCCCCGAGACTAGCCTTGGTGCATCGCTATCTTTGACACTGGTTAAATGCTCAATGAGCCCGTTGATGTAAAGGCAGAATAGAGTAGGGTCAAGTACGCACCCCTGGCGAACCCCCTTTTTAACAAGGAAGCGTGGAGAGAGTTCCACATGTTTTCCACACCTTACTAGGGCATAGGTCCCCGTGTGTAGGCTCATTAACACATCCAAAAGGTAAGGTGGGATCCAACGGCCGCACACTACTTTCCATATTTTTTCCTGGGAACTAAGTCAAAGGCAGACTTCAGGTCGACGAATATGAGATAGAGGCTGCCACCCTCTTTACTCACCGTCTTCCAGTAGAGCACCTGAAGTGTAAAAATCTGGTCAATGGTTGATGTACTCGCCCTGAAGCCTGCCCGATAAGGACTTAGTATCTCCATCTCCTCTATCCAGCCCTGTATTCTATCCAGGATGACCCGTCCCATACGTTTTTGTGAGGTATCTATTAGGCTGATAGGCCTGTAGTTTGAGGGTAGGAGAGGGCAACCTTTTTTGTGTATGGGGACTATCTCAGCCCCACGCCAGGTATCTGGGGTATCCTTGCTCTTTAAGATGGCATTAAACAGGGCACACAAGTATGGGGCCCAAATTTTCGGTTCCGTCCGAAAGAGATCCCCAGGTAGCTTATCTAGGCCAGGTGCTTTATTAGGCTGTAATTCATCAATGGCACATTCTACTTCACCTAATCTCCCAGGCACCTGCCAATCGATACCCATGGAGGGACTTCGGAGAGGCAAAAGAAGTACTCACTTCACTCTGACCAGCATATAGTGTCCCAAAGTATGCTTCCCAAACTGCGGGAGCTATACTAGGTTCTAGGGCGGGTCGGCCTCCCCTTCCTCCAGAACTAACTATTGCCCAGAATGTTTTAAAATCTTTAGCGTTCAGGGCAATCCTAAGGTCTTCTTGGCTTCCCAGTTTTTCTTTTCTGTTTTAGTAGTCCACTTATACCTTGCTCCACACTGCTTAGTTGCTAACCTATACTTTGCCTTCACTGCATTTAGCAGGTCCAGTTTGGCTTTGCGGCAACTTGCATTGAACAAGGGGTACTTAGAATCATTGTTTACCCATGGCTTTCCCACCGGGTAAAATGCATTGAGCAGTTTTAACATTAACTGCTCGTGGATTTTTAGGGGCCTGTCCTGCATCCCTATTTGGGAATCGGCTCTTCCTACCTCCTCCATTTCAATTAATAGTGGTAGGGCCTGGTGATATATATTGGCCAGTTTAGGTATAGATTTCTGAATGTGGCACCACCTCACTCTCCGCCTATTGTTCGTTAGTGTTAGTGCATTTTGCTCTATATTAGGTGCTAGCAGAGGGTTAAACAAACCCAAACTCCCTGCTTTTAAGGTCATTGCTAGAGCGTTATGGTCACTGTCTTGTCTCTGGTGGACCTGGAAGTCAAGGAACCTGTCCCAAGTTCTAGTTTCAACCAGGATGTAATCAAGCATCGAGTTTTGCCCCTCTCTATTAAATGTAGGCTGACCCGGTCTATCTGATTTGATCCTCCCATTGCATGCCCTCAATGATAGTGCCAGGGTATGGGAATTAAGTTGCAAGACAAGCGGAGATCAAGCTTTAACTGGGGGAATCTGTGGATCGGGTATCGATCAATACTGATCCTCCTCAGTGGGCCCATCAACAGTTGGATCGATTAGAGGCCCAAATATTCTATAACACCTGATTCTTACCCATTATATACAGGTCTAGAATAAACATTGAGTAGGGCTATTTGTGCCTTTGAGGCAAGTGTTGATAGAACACGTTGCACGTTATCTGTACTAGATGGAATCTGCTCAGCTTTCGTGCCTAGGTGTGTGCCCACCTAGATACTTAAGCCACCTGCCGGTCTCCCCCTTTCCTTCGTGGTAGGTCCCATCTTCTCTCTGTTTCAATCTCAGGGCCCGATTTGTGCAATACCGGTACTACACTATCTGTTAGTGGTTTGTGTTGCTGTGGATAGAAAAAGTCTAGGGGTCGGAGACTAATACCTGTTGCGCAGTCTGCTATTTGGTTGGAGAGTGTGGAGTAGATTTCTAGCTGAATTAGGACTTTTAAAGTTGATAATGATACACTCCCCTGGTTGTAACTTCCTGCGTGTTCCCACCCACCCTAGTGTTCGCAACATAATTATTTCCCCTGCTCTGGAATACTCAAAATGTTTATATTTTGCAAGCCAGAACAGGCATTTATTTCTAAGTTTAGAGGGGTCTCTCTAACACTGGATGCAGTTGGTGGAGTTCTTGTTAGTATAACAGTGTATGGGGCACATGCCGGGGGGAGATTTATGTGGGGTAGGCTGGACTCACTGGGCGTATTCCCGTCAATATGGTCAATACTCTTGGTGTTGTCAGTCCCCAGAGTTGGAGGATTAGGGCTAATGCTGCATGCATCGACGGGGGTGGGGTTACTCTCTATTCTCAAAACCTCACTGGGGTTATCATTGTTCTTCACATGTCTGCCTTTTCCTGCATCACCATCGGATGTAGTAGATGGTCCCTCCATAGTACGATCTTTCCCTACTGCATGTCTTAATGGAAGGGTAACCCCATCACTGTCACTTGCCAACTCCCCTTATATTCTTTGTGGTCAAGATAGGCTGTGCGGCAATTCTCACACCCCCCCTTAGCCAACAATTTCTCAATTTTATCCAATCCAGTAATTATGGGGCTAGTTCAGTTTTGAGTGTGTCCCTCACTTTGTCGTGTAAAGCGACCATTAGGTTGTGTGCCCATGGTGGGTAAAGAGTGTCTCCACTAGGAGGTTGATGTGTGGCCTCTTCAGAATCAGGCCCTAAACTGCTATCCTCCGTGACCACTTTCTCCCCACAGGGTTTTTTTTTCCTAGGGCCTGCCTCGACAGTTGACTTACGTTTGCCGTTCTTAGGGGCAGTTATACCTGCTCTATCCTTGCACAAGATCTTTTTTGGGTGAATATCTTGGGTGGGCGTCTCAATCTGTATGACCTCTAGTGGTTGGGGCGTGGCTACTGGTATGGATGGATCAGATGTGTGTATGAATATATCCGGAGTGAGTGACAGCTTCCGCTCTGTTAGTTCAATTTCTGTGTTGACCACCCCAATAGCCCTCTGTAGCATTTTGTCTATCAATGTTTGTGGCAATGAGGGAACAGAAACAGGGCCCACCCTTTTCCCCATTTTTAGACTCCCCAACGCTTCGTTAATAAAACCAGTTAAACCCTACGGATAAGTAGAAAACTTACATTACCCAAAATAGATTGTAAATTTTTTTCCCTACTACCAATAAAACGGCAGTCCACAGTCTTTGGCAGGGCACCCCGTAGTCCAAAGTTTTGTTTTTGTAACCAGAATTTAGTGAGACCGTGTAATTATAATCTTTACACCATTCAGGTCATTTGAAGCTACGTGAAGGGCCCAATGATTGCTGCCAATAAGTCTATCCCTCCAGGATTATACTTTCATTCGCTTTCACGGACTACATCTACCAGCAATCCTGGCAGATGCAACTACAAGCCACACCCACTTAGGGCGGATTATTTCAATAATAAAAATGGTGTTGAAATCACAAAAGCGAATTTTGCATGCCTCTTTGTCAAGTCCATGAGGAGGGGGCGCTTTGGCCCCGAAACGCGTCAGACCTGTTCTTTATAATCCTGATGAGAGGTTGGGAAGCTGCTTGGGGCCAAGAAAACCGGATGGTTGGAGTGCCGTGGTGAGCCCCTTCGAAAACACAAGTGCGTTTGCTTATTCTTATATAATTATATATATATATTCACTGAAAAAGCCATAGGTTATAGACCATATATAGTTAGGGATTAGCATTTACAAAACCTTAATTTACTCGCACAAAACCATAGAAATTCGCATATATAGTTAGTTGCAATAACTATATATGCGACTAACTATACTGACCATGTCATGAATGATGTAATATGTGACATCATCAGCAGTGGATTGCGGGTGCGCGATATATAGTTATTGCAACTAACTATATATGCGAATTTCTATGGTTTTGTGCGAGTAAATTAAGGTTTTGTAAATGCTAATCCCTAACTATATATGGTCTATAACCTATGGTTTTTTCAGTGAATTTCAATGGTTTTTTAATAGCAAATATCAAAAGCTGTCAAATGTCAAGTACGTGATAGGTAAAAACATTTTCGTGTTTATGCACGCTGATGTGCTTTGAACGCTGCCCCCCCCTCTTTTCTCTTAGGAGTACTCTCTCTTTGCAGATAGTGAAGGGTAGTTAACGCAGGCCTTTGCCCCCGTTGTAATCCGTTGTGCCTGCTTCTCTCTCTTTGATTGATTGGTATCCAAGCATTTACTGTTTTAGAATTGGTTCTCTTTGGTTCATTCTCTATTTACAAACAAGCACAGAGTCGCAATACTCTGTTTAGTCTTTGCAGATAGTGAAAAATCGTTTAAAAAAACAAAAGGAATCGAGCAAAATCAGTAGGCCACTAATGGGATCTCTTTTTGACCTCGCTAAAATATAAACATTAACAACAACCCCTCATGAGAAATACGAAACTAGTGAGATGAACTGAGCTCCACACCATGATGGCTGCAAGACAGCTCGGCTCCGCCACCCACCCCACCCAAAATAACGACAAGCAAGCTTCAATCTGAAACATCCAGAAACACTGTAGACTACCAATTCGATCAGTTCCGGTGGAGCCCCAACGTGACCCGGTAGAAAAGAACTTGCCCTCCCCTTTTTTGAGTGATGGTTCTTGTTGCCTGTCCCTTCTGTTGTCATTTTACAGAACTTTTTGGACTACTGAAAGGGGTGGTGTTCCGACCGCTGGTTGGTGGAGGCATTTTGACTATATTCTGGACCTACGTTGTCGCGTAATGCGTCATATGACGCGCCGAGTTAGCGCACCCGGAAGTACTCCGGTGCGCAAGGCGCAGCTTCCCGGAAGCGATCTAGAGCGCGGCGCGCAGCGCGTAACGTAAGCATAACAGGTCATGTGACTTGTTAATAAAACTTTTCATTGGTTCATTTTACTTTTGTTATTCTAATGATGAAAGGCTTGGTCATATGAAATTTACAACTGTCCTGCAAGTAAAATATATTCCTTTTTCGAGAAAAAGGGCGTTTCTGCGTCCCATGAGGGAGCCGTTGAGCAAAAGAGGCTCGGCCTGCTGTCTTAGTCGCTGATAGGCATTAATATCGGATTCTTATCAATCACTTTATGTTGCAAGAGTAGAAAACACAACAGCCCTTGACCATTTATCTTTACTGCGTTCCTGCGTATTATACCTTTTAACCGTCATGTAATTGGACTGCTTTATTTCACTTGCCTTTTACTGATTCGAAAACAGTGGCTATTATTCAAAACTTTACCAATGTAAGTACTACTACCATGTTTTGTTTTAAAAACCTTTATTGTGAAAATGCTAGTATACAAATACGGGCCTATAACCACGTGGGCGGGCCACGGAGCAAACTGGAATCGTATATGATGAGGGGACATTTACACTGTAGAAGAACGTAACAGGCGGGCCATTAGGTTGCAAGAACTAAGGTGTCTAACAGTTGCGGAATCGATGGACGTACAATTTATAATTAAAGTACGACAATTCAGTTACAATAAAATTATCTAGATATACATTTGCGGGCAAGTACCATGGGTGACGTTAATTCGAACTTTCAATAGTACAGTAATCAATAACACATCAGAACTTAATATCAATAGGGATGTCGAAATGTTCAATCAATTCTCGTCCCCGCCCGCCATGTGCTTCAAAACTACATACGTATCTCGTGATATCAAGGTTGGGCAACCAGTACACAACAAGGAGTTACGAGTCCCATTTATACCGGCCAATTTTGGGCGAGGCCGAGCAGGTCCAGGATATAGTTAAAATGTCTCCACCAACCATCGACTATGATAATGTTCATAACCTCTATTGATTAGACTAACACTCCTCTCTCCACATGAAATTGATTTGCCGCAAGTTAAACATGTCATTTTCATTTGTCCAAAGTTCTTCTGAAGATTTAGAACCGTTTCCCTTGCCTCTGATGCTGTCACTGCCACTTCATTGGTGGATGTACTGGCAGGTCGGGGGTTATCCACCAAATCTCGAATTTGGGCAGCACTATAATTAATCGGGTGCCACCTCTCCATATGACGATGCATGGTATAATTACCATAACTATATTTTTTTTCGGTTCCTCTGGAGAGTATATCGTGGCAGATGAGGCAGGTAACGTACCGGGCATTTACCTTTTTTGCATGTGGAGGAAAGGAAAGAAATTCGAGCGTCCGAGTTCCAAGGTGTCCCAGGGCCATTTTAGTGGACCAGGCCCAAATCCAAAGAACAGGCCGCCATTTTGAGAGTCCTGTTGCAGCAGCCTATCGCTGTAGCAGCAAGCAAGAGCGGGCGAAACTCAGCTAGACGGCGCCCCACTGCAGATGAAGTGCCTCCACCTGGAGAGGCGGGAGAGGCTCATTTGCGCCGCCTCCCCCCCCGCAGCATTGTAGGATGGCCACAACAGTACGGCAACTTGCTGGAAACCACCTCGGTGCCATCCAGATCTCGGCGCGTTGTGCTGCCTTCTGCCTACTGTAGCCGCAAGTGCGGACGCAACTCAGTTGGATAGCGAGTGAAACACCAAGGGGCGCCCCACTGCAGCCAAGGAGCCTCCATCTTGGGGGCGAGGCACCGCATTACATTGCTTTCCAATGCAGTCAGATCCTCAAACAGCTCCCACTTACTGACGCCACCTCACAGGCCAACAGGGCACCCCACGGCGACTTTCGGCGCAGCATTGTAGGATGGCCACACCAGTGCGGCAACTTGCTGGACACCACCTCGGTGCCATCCGGATCTCGGCGCATTGTGCTGCCTTCGGCCTATTCGCACATCGGCCCGCTACTGACGCCGCCTCACGGGCCAACTGATTTTTTGGCATAACAGGTCATGTGATTTGTTTTTAAAACTTTTCATTGGTTCATTTTACTTTTGGTTTCCTAATGATGGAAGGCTTGATCATATGACCTAAAAATAACTGAAGCTGGTGTCAGCATGAGAGCACCACCATCTCGTAGCTCCGTCGTGGCCATTCCGCAAGCAATCATGACAGCCGCTCCCCACCGGAAGCCTGCGGGAGTCGGGGGCCCCCAAGACTTTTGTAGAATCTTCAAGGCTGAGGGGACGCTTTCGAGAATGGGGCCCAAGCCCTAGCAGACAAGCATCCGAGTTCCAAGGTGTCCCAGGGCCATTTTAGTGGACCAGGCCCAAATCCGAAGAGCCTGCCGCTATTTTGAGAGTTCTGTGGCAGCCGCCTATCGCTGCACCGCAAGAGTGGGCGCAACTCAGCTGAATGGCGGATTTTGGCACAGTGTACCAAAAGCGGGCGGAATGGCAACTGAAACGGTAAAGGGGCGCCCCGCTACAGCAGACGAGCCTCCACCTGGGGAGGCCCGTTCACGCCGCCTCCCCCCCCTCCCCGGGGCGCCCCACGCCGTTTTTCGAAGCAGCATTGCAGGATACCAAAACCAGTGCGGCAACTTACTGGACATCACCTGGATGCCATCCACATCTCAGCGCGTTCTGCTGCCTTGGGACTATTCGCACAACAGACCGCTACTGACAAGGCCTCCCCCCCCCCTCCCCGGGGCGCCCCATGCCGTTTTTAGGAGCAGCATTGTAGGATACCAAAAACCAGTGCGGCACCCAGGTGACATCACCTGGGTGCCGTCCAGAACTCAGCACGTTGTGCTGCCTTGAGACTATTCGCACAAAAGACAGCTACTGACCATTGTTGCTTCTTTTTTCAAAAAATGTTTTAAATATGTTTACTGTTTTTGTTGCGTTGTATATATTTATAAGTTATTAAAGTTTTATAATCCTACTACTTTGTTGGAGTGCTATATATTTTTAATGTGACACATAATTGTAAAAACTTTGATGTACAAAGAGGCATCCCTGGAATCTTCCGCTTCAGGCTCGGTCCCACACACCCTCACAGTGAGAATCCCCTCCCCAATCACAATACAGGATGGTTATCAGATAGTAGGAACGCGTGTGCTGTGACGGATCTCATGAGGTGGGGGCCTTGATCTACTGTAACTCCTTTGAACAGGGGTGATTCTTTAAAGTTGGGGCCTTAAACTACATCCGCACGGCTAGGTGATAGCCTAGGACCGGCCTGGACAATTAGACACAGAGGAAGAGGAGTGTCAGAGGGTGCGGTAGTGAATAGGGTGAAAGGGTGGTGTCGGGCGGGCACAGGGTGTGATTCTCAGGGAAGAACAGCGCAGATGGGGGGAGGTTTATGGGCGGGGGTGACCAGTGCGTGGGGGAAATGCTTGCGAGGGTGGGGAGCCATGCTGAGGATCGGCGACGTGCAGAGAGTGAGTCTGGTCAAGGCATCTAAAATGGCTGCCGTGCACGACAAAATTGTGGCATTGGAAAAAGGCTAGATGGCGCAGACAATGTTTATCAATACGGATTCATTTATAACAATTATTTTTAACAAAATATTTACTCGCAGTGACAAAATGGCGGTCAACACTTCCTGATTTCCTTCGAATCGAACGTTAACAGACGTCACACAGCAAAAAAAAAAACGCTCACGCGCAGCCGCTGGAAGACATGTATCAACATATATGAGCCTCCTCAGCCACCCTCAGAAAACATAATGGGTCAGGATACGTCTCCCGTACCCCCTTATACCCTGTAATTTAATTAAAACAAAATACAAAATGGCAAATTCCCGTTTCGCTACCTGTTCGCGAACTGGGAAGCGCTTCTACCGTGAAAAATCAATTTTTTTTTTCCCACGGGACCCTTTATTAACCCCAACATCATTCCTAGTGGGTCAAGAGGGGTCTACCTTGCCCCCTTTCATTAAATTCCCCCTTCATTTTTCTCCTCCTCTTTTCTCTCGATCCTACCGAGAGACAAGATGGCGGCCGCTCCGGACTGTTTAGAATGTTGACAGACACCGGAGAGCCAATGAGCTTCGCTTCGCAAAGCTCCGTTACGCGACAAGTACGCGAACTGGAGCGCTATCCGGGACGCTGTCACAGATATATCTGTTTTTTAAAACGTTAATTTCTCAAAATCCACTGGAGTACATATATTGAGACCCAGCAAAGGCACATCGGGCTAACAGTCCCTACAATTTTGCCAAGTTTCGTGCAAATCCATTCAGCCGTTCGAGCTAAAAGTGAGGCCAAACGCCCTAAGGAAAACTCAATGTTAAAAATGTGTTTAGGGACCCCCCTTTTTTCTCGGCCCCCCCTTGACGAAACCCCCCAAAATTTTCAGGGGCTGATCAGAAACAAAGTGTGCCATTTTCCTGAAAATGTCAGCCGATTCCGTCCACAAACGCCAAAGTTATTAGACATAGAATTTTCAAAAGTTCCATAGAGAAAAAATCCTAACTATATATACCGACTGGCGACCGCCAGTAGGTAATATATATATATATATATATACATATATATACATATATATACATATATATATATATATATATATATATATATATATATATATATATATATATATATATATATATATATATATTCAATGAAAAAACCATAGGTTATAGACCATATATAGTTAGGGATTTGCATTTACAAAACCTTATTTTACTCGCACAAAACCATTGAAATTCCATATATAGTTAGTTGCGCTAACTATATATCGTGCACCCGCAATCCACTGCTGATGATGTCACATATTACATCATTCATGACATGGTCAGTGACATCACTGATGACATCTCAAATGACATCACTGATGACATCTCATTTGACATCACTGATGACATCTCATTTGACATCACTGATCACATCACTGATGACATCACTCATGTGATAATACAATGAACCTCTTCAGACTCTAATATAACCTTACATACACTCAGTATAAACAGACACTCACAGACTGTCACTCATCCATGGAGTTACTCACACACCTAGTCAGTCATGGAAAGAATCAATCACACTCCATTTCCTCAACTATACAGTTATACACACCTTACTTATTCAAACATATTCTTAGACATATTTACTCTCTTATACAATCCCTGATACAAGCTCACAGTGATCCATACAGCCACTCACACATTCACTGGCTCTTATCCACAGTTATTTATATATGTCATCTCTCACATGTATTGTGTTTTACATACGTATTTACTTGCACATGTAGCACTGAGATATCCATTCACTCACCAACACACCCATGCACAGTCAACCGCCCATATAGCTGTTTCCACATGCACTCTTGAACTCATACACCTAGTGAATCAACTGCTTACACATCTATGCACAGACTCACACACCTCCCAGCCACCCACACACACACTCAGTCTCCCATACAAATACTTGGGCAACCAATGAATATCCCATATAGTTACTCATATAGGTACTTATCAACACATGCAGCAGTTTACAGAACAACAGACATAATAATGCACAAATTAAGACAGTTTAGTCACTAACCCATGCACTCAGTGAGACACATTTAATCACTCACTCATACAGTCAGTCATGCACCTACTAAATCCTTCATCCAGACACTTATACATCCACTCATTCTTCAATATGTAAGACATATTTCAACTTTACAGAAACATACAGTCACTGGGTGTTGTCATCAGTGATGTCATCAGTGATGTCATTTGAGATGTCATCAGTGATGTCATCAGTGATGTCACTGACCATGTCATGAATGATGTAATATGTGACATCATCAGCAGTGGATTGCGGGTGCGCGATATATAGTTAGCGCAACTAACTATATATGGAATTTCAATGGTTTTGTGCGAGTAAAATAAGGTTTTGTAAATGCAAATCCCTAACTATATATGGTCTATAACCTATGGTTTTTTCATTGAATTTCAATGGTTTTTTAAATGCAAATTTCTAACTATATATAGTCTATAACCTATGGTTTTTTCTGTGAATTTCATTGGTTTTTTAAAAGCTAACATCTGTAGCTATAAAATGTATTCTTTTTTAAATCCCAAAATATTTTTAGATGTTTATTGATAATTTTTTTTTTAATATTTTTTTTTTCTTCGCTTCTAGTTCGCGAACCGGGAAGCTTTCCGTTAGCTCATCTTGATGCCGCGATCTAGTCGGCGAACCGGTCAACGTTACGTTAGCGGAACTGTGACGCGTCGCGGAAGCGCGACGTATCACGTTATCGCGTAATGCGTCTAATGACGCGCCGCGTTAGCGCTCCCGGAAGTACTCCGGACCGCGAACCAGAAGCGATCTGGGACGCGGCGCACACCGCGTAACGTAAGCGGAACAGGTCATGTGACTTGTTTATCAAACTTTTCATTGGTTCATTTCACTTTTGGTTTCCAAATGATGTATGACTAGGTCATGTGACCTAAAAATAACACTTTTCATTGGTTCAGAACTTTTGCTTTCCCCAAATCATGTAAACCCCTCCTTATTTCCTCACTCTGACTTTCATCTTGGTGAGAGAAAGACCATTTAGCTAGAATTGAACAATGGCTTCTGTACTTGCTGCAGCTGGTGGACCCCCACCACCACCTCCACCTCCTCATAAGAAGAGAGGACCACCTAGTCAATTTATCACTACCAGAGAGGAGGAAGAGGAGGAAGAAGAAGAAGAGGACAGAGAGGAACCACAATTTGTCCAAGAGTTGCCCCGGTTTTCAAAACGAAAAACAAGTTTCATCTGGCAGTTTTTCTCCATCCCTCCTGGATCAAAGAAGGTGAATGCTAAATATGCCACCTGCCTCATCTGTGATGAGAGATTGTCGAGAGGCACAGAGAAGAAATACAGTATGGGCAACTATACGATGCATCGACACATGAGCAGGTGGCATCCCTTAAACTACAGCCGGGCTGAGTTAAGGGATCTACAAGACAATCCCACGACAACTCCTGTGGCCAGATCTACATCCACAATGTCTTTGACGGGAAGAGAGGCACATGAAACTGTGCCAAACATTCAACCCAACTTCCAACATATGAAGTTAACTTGTATACACTGTGGTGCTATGCTGTCCTATGGCAACATGAGCATCAACCTGATGAATACGGCATTCGAAAATCATAAATGCCCTAATGCACCCAAGAAGTAATTTTTTTTTTGCTCCAGTTGAGCCGTTTTCAATGCCTGTTTTTTGTTGTTTCCCCTCCATAAAAAACACAAAAAAAACATAAAACAGTTCTAAAAATACAAAAAAATCAAAAAATGTTCAAAAACAAAAAAAAAAAAATAAAAACAAAAAAAACAAAAAAAAACAGTTCTTTTCAGAACTACCTCCCCTTTCAAACAAAATTGCTAGAATGTTTATCACTCTGGCAAGCACTATTTCTTTTGGTTCGCTTCAAGTTCGCTGACCGGTTCGCGAACTGGAAGCGAACCAAAAAAAATATTTTTTTTAAAAAAAGAAGAGTTAGTATAAGGGAAGTAAACAGAGAATAATGTAAAAAGAAAGACAGCTATAGAGAGTAAATGAGAGATACTGTCAGTGACATCATCAGCAGTGCATTGCGGGTAAAAAGAGTAGAAAACATTTACCTTATAATTCTTGTTACCTTTTTTAAATATTTTTTCATACTTTCAATCTGTAAAACAAAGAACAAACATTTTCAAAAATATTAAAACATGTATTTAAAAATTAGAAAAGACAAGGGAAAAGGTTCAAAAACAAACAGTTTTTCAACAACTTTGACATTTACAGAAGTCTCTGCTTCTCTACGTCCCCTACACAATCCTAAAGATATATATTTTAAAGAAACTGTATCTTGATGTTGATGAACTGAGGCCTATTTTGGAACATGGTGCTTTTTTTGCACTGCTAATGTCTCACAATAGTGATGCAATAGCAGCGCAAAAAAGATGTAAAGACATCATAAAATTGTGTCTAACATTTTAAATGCTTGATTTAGGATGCAAATAAGATGTGTGCTTTCAAGAGCTTTCTTTGAGGTGAGCCCTCTTTTCTTTTTTTAAAAAAAACACTACCCAGAAGTACAGCACTGAAAGCATTAAAATTGATATTTAAAAAACTCAGCTTACCCATATGTACCTCACATTTCTAAATGTATATCATAAGGACAAAAAGCATAACATTAATTATACATGTTAAATGGTTTCTTTTTGCTGTTCTCAGAATGTATCAAATTTCACTTAAATCAGTGACTTGAAGGTATTCATCATGTAACAGCGGGGAAAAAAAAACACAATCAAAATGACTGTGTTTAAAAAACCCATACAACCTAAGAAATCTGATTTCAAAACTCCTTAAAATTAACTTACTTTCAATGACGTCGAACGATCTCCTATAAACAGCATCCACTCTGTTGTGCTACAAATATTTTCAGCCCGCCACTTTCTGAAAGAAAACCTCCATCGATACGTAAAATATGTTACATAGAAAAAAAACTTCTCTCATTATATCACATGTTTCCACTAGGCCAAATCATGTTGCCGCGATTCGCAAGTCTTGTAATTCTTCCAATCAAATCCCGACATTTTCTATTTTCGCAACTTTCAAAAATAAAATATTTGAGATTATTTTCACAATCCTGGACTACTAATATCTTACTCTTCTTTGTCACTCATGTTCTCCTTTTCCTATGACACTGATACTGCTTACTATGAAGCAGACTTACTTGCATCAGGTTTATATAGTTGGATTTTTAATCTAGACAGCATTGCAGACTTACATTCCCTCTACTTAAAATTTTGGTTTTAAAAACACCAGGTAAGAATTTTTAAGGTCAAACGGCAATTTTTTTTTGAAAGTTACAACGGAATCATTACAGAATGACCAGCCGTTTCCAGACTTTAAGTAAGCTGTATAATGTCCTGATGTTGTTGATGGACCATCGTGATAGATAATTGCTACAGTAACAAAAGTCCTCCCTGATATTGACAGCTGAGAAGCCACAAATTTTTTTATTAAAGTTGACAATTTTGATCCATCAGGCCTACAACGTTGAATCATTAAAATGACATACTGGCCATATCTACGTATAAATAATGTTGACATCATATGACATTTACATTGGCTACACTCCATGTTGTGATCCGCTGCTTTTACTAGCTTATTAAAGGACACTGATTTACTGTCTGGCAAAGTTAAATATATAAATCTTTCTGAGTCTACACTAGTAGTACTTGATACCATACAGTTCTCGCAGTCATGCTGCCATTGATAAGAAAGCCCAAACAGGTGATCTACATCTACACCCTCATCTTGCAATACATCAAGCATATACATTAAAAACTCCTGACAATCTTGCTGATTATTTTCAGAGAAGTCTGTTTGACCTGAACATTCATCTAACAGATAACGAACTTCAGACACACTTTCTACTTTTGTTCCATCAGTGCTACATTTCTCTAACACAGAATTCAACAAGCAGCATAAACTTTGTTCTGAATTGAACACAATCTGTTCTTTTAAACTCTCTAGTGAAAAGAGAACATTAACAACTACATTTGCATAGCAGTTGACACCAGAACTGTTTTCAAATTGAAAACCAACAATCTCTTCAACAGTATCCACTTTCTTTCTGCTAACAACTTTCGGTTCATTGACTTTTAGTCTTTTTGCAACAACCTCCCTACTGTTACTGATATTTCTATGTTTCCGGCCTACCACACGTTTCTCAAACAAAGGATATTGAGGCAAATGTGGCGCATACTCTCTTCTTAACCTATTGTATTCCTTAACACAATCTAGATCCGCACAAATGTTTGTGACATCACAGTCAATCAAGTACAATCCCGATAAAGTTCTAACTCGTGACAATGCCACATATGCCATACCCTACTTGAACACAGAACTGCCAATATTCACCAATGCACAGTCTACACTTAAACCTTGCGATTTATGGATTGTCACCGCATATGCCAAGCAAACAGGAAACTGTTTACGGCGAACATATAAGTCTTTAACAAGCAAAAACCTAGCAGAACAACGACCAATTTGCTGTACTTCCTCAATGCCATCAAATTTAATTCTTAAAAATTCTATTTCATCTCTATTTTTGTATTTCTCAAAATCAACAACATTACCCATTGATCCATTTACCAGACCTCTTTCTACATGTAAATTCCTTCTCAAAATAATTCGGCAATTTAAACACACATTCAAAGTCTTTTCAAAACCCGCTGTCTTAGATATAGTCTTCTCTAATGAATCCAATTTTGATTTCAAATTGTCTGACAAAATAATTGTTGATCCCATATGCTCTAATTTGTCGATAGCTTCAAGTTTCACAATCTCTTGCTTTTCTAAATTCAACATTTTGTTGTTGAAGATGGCACATTCTGCAAGAGTTGGCATGAGACATATCCCAGATTTCTTCTCAGTAATTTTCTGAAAAATATTCTCAGGCTCAATCTCTTGTTTGGGATATAAATTTGACAGTAAACGTGCATTTAAAGCTTCTTTTCCATGCTCGGTCACTTTTCCAATTCTAATATCTTGTAGAATATTCTTGTAATCTTCATCCTTTGCCTGACGCATATTTTGATGCAGTTCAGCATAATTGAAGTTTAACCATATATTGACGTTGCCAATGCTCCCTAGGCACTTCCTGGTATCTTCATGCGTGAGTATTTTGAACACAGGTTGACCTTTTACTGGTGTCAGCTGCAGAAGATCTCCGAAAACAATGATGTGTTTCCCACCAAATAACACATCATATTCAGTTTTAACTACTTCTTGCATTCTCAAATGCACAAAGGCAAGCATGACATTGGAAACCATGCTTACTTCGTCAATGATAAGTAGTTTCATTTTCCTCAAGACTCTTGAAACTTCACAGCATGCATCTCCAGATAACTTGTTGTATTGTAATTTGTTGTCATGCTCCACCGGCAGCATCAGTAGACGATGCAAAGTAATACCTTTAATGTTATGTGCTGCCAGTCCAGTAGGAGCGGTGACAACACAAGACAGCGATGACTCAGTCCTTTCCTGCAAATAACAAGAGATTGCTTTAATGAGGAAACTTTTTCCAGTTCCCGCTTCTCCACTCACGTACAGTCGGACAGGCTTCAACGATGTACATGAGCACTTGTTCTTCTCATGACTTAATCCGTGCTCAATTTCCTTGGTAACTTCATCATATATTTTCCTCTGCTCAACGTTGAGTTGTTTTTCCAAGTCTTCTAAGTTAACTGAATCCTCCTGAGCATGTGCCATGGCTCTTTCTACTTCATTCATAGCAGTGGCAGCTTCATTTTCGATAATAGGTCCTCCAAGTGGATCTTGACTCAATGAAACAGAACTCTGACTGTCCTGAGAACTGTCTCTGGCAATCTCGGCTGCAATCGTTGCTTCCTGCTCAATTTCCAAAGTTAGCATTTCTTGATATTTAGAAAAAGCAGGACATTCTATGGACTCCTTGGCTGCATTGAAAGAGTCTTCGTAACAGAGGAAATCTCCAAGCAGTTCCTCTTCTGCACGCCAAGGCTTGAAAAGTTGCAAAAGTGCTAAATAGAAAAACTCCTTTTTTCCTGGAGATTCACCACTCAATTTTCGATGGTTTACTAATTGGCATTTTCTTTGCTTGACCAGGCATCCCTCACTTCCAATTACAGCATACACTCCTTTCTCAATATCTTCTTTGATGTTCCTCTTGAATATATAATTTTGGAGAACCTCATATAAACAAACATTCTCAAGGTGACTGCTTCGATTTGGATAATATGTATCCAACATGTTGGTCTTCAAAATGTCGGTACTGTTTGGTTCCTTTTCTGCCAAATACTCAATTTCCCGAACAGGTTTTAGAACTCGATTTCGCGTTGCAGCAAGACCAAGACTCGCCCAAACGAGACTCCTGGATTTGGCATAGAGACTTGCTGAAGACAATCGATCAGAACATTCGTAAGCTCCGATTTCTCGATGCGACAACATCTTCAGACTGAAACTGTACAACTTCTTGCTGAGGCTCTTTTCATGGGAAATGTCCTCCCACATATCCTTCAGTTCGGTCTTTTCTTTTTTGGTGATGTAAGATGTCACATACCGAGCCACAGCCATACAGTTGTCAGCCACAAACTGTATATCCATGTTGGCATTCCACATGGACAAAATCACTGGGTTGTAGTCATTGATGTACTTGGACTCTTCATTCCTTTTCAAATTGTATGTATTCTTGGGTGATTTCCTCGTCACATTATGTCGCAGAGAAGACATCAAACTGTTCACTCTTCCTTTAGAAATCACCGGTCGTGGAAAGTTGAAACGACATTTGGTGTAGAACTTGTCCTTGTTTCTGAATTTACGACGACAGTACTTTCCACAACGATGGCTTTGGAAACGTAGAACTTGTTCTCTTAGACTTTTCTTCTCCGTTGCGTTTGGAACAGCACACGTTGAATACTGTTCTATGAAATTCATCACTAAGTCATCCGGATCTGTTCCAAATTTAGGTGCATCCTTGATCCACAACAACATATGTATATGAGGGGCACCTCTTGCTTGGTACTCCTTTCTCCAGAAGAAATCCAACACCTCTCCAAGAGGTGGATTCTTTTTATTTGTGATGAAAGACATCATAGCTTCAAATCTATGATTGAAGTACCTGCATACATTCACTGGATCCAAAGAACACAGTTCTCCAGGTGTCTTGAATTCAATGTTTTCAATATTTCCATTTGCCTCTCGTAGAAATTCAAGTAAGTCTTCCCAGCCATACTCGGCACAGCTCAGAGTGAGGAACCATGTTGGAGTTCCTAAGTTCCTCAGCATACATTTTAAATCACCATGACGACGGTACCAGTACTCATTAGTACCACGCTGACACGCCATGAGATTAATTAAGTGAGAATCCAAAATACTGTCTTGGACATTGACTTTATGCATAAAGTCACTTGCCGAGATGTTTCGCATCTGTATACCACTTTTTAAGATGTGGTTCACTGCATATGACAGTCCAGACAGATCGCTTTCAAACAGGAGATGAAACAAATAGGGAATGCATTGCCGAAACCTAGCATCTTCTGCATACAATCGTAAAGTCCGGTATTCAGACGCAGGGATTTGATGAGGTCGCTCATCATATCTTCCTCCTTGACCTGTGGGAAATAGCTGTGGGAAACACCGAGCTTCCAAACTTTCCTCCCAAACACTAATGGGACTCCCTTTGGCTTGTTTCATTTGAAACAACTCAATAGCATTCCCCATGACTTCCTTGGAATGCAAAGGATGAACACTATAATGTTCATATATTTCTTCACTTTTAGAGGCCTCTACTTTCTCAATTTGGCCAGCACACAAATCGCTATCCTCTTCATCACTTACTTCCTCTTCTGCAACATATACATTCTTATAGTACTTATTATTTTTCTTCAAATACACTGTTGCCTTTTTGACTTTCCTAACATCCACTAAATCTTGCCATATTTTCTTATTCTTTGTCGGAACCCCGTTAACCAAGATAACCAGAGGTTCCTCTTCCACTTTTTCTATTCCAATTGTGTTAATGTTTTTCTTCAAATCTAGAGGCAAATAAACAACTCTTCCCTTTAATCCTCTCTGTAAATCTGCTGGAGGCAACTTCCCTGTCTTAGGCTCCATTCTTACAATAGCCTGAAAGGGATGGATACTTTGAATCAAAATACATTCATAAGTATTTAAATCCTTCAATTCAGAAGGAATCTCAACCAATTCCAGATTATTATGAACTGCCCTAGCAGGCATCTGGTTTTGGTTTAATTTGTTACAACAATAAGTACACACACGTTGGTCCACTCCCAAATCAAAACAATTTTCTACCATCAAGTATGTGGCAAAATCCTTCCATTCACTATTATTTTCCCTTTCAGTTTTTGCATATAAATCCACTAACTTAGTCTGATTCTTATAATAAGTGCGTCGACAACATACACAAGTGAAATTAGGCCTCTCACTTGATTTCATCTGAAACGTGGCAATTTCCTTCTGAAAATTATCTGTACTGGAAACCTGTACATTATCTTCAACATTACCTTCTACTTCTGGGTCAATTTGAACATTCTCATCTTTACTACCAAAGTAACAAAACTCAATTTCTTCACAAATATTCTTGACATCTATTTCAGAACCATGCAAAAGAGCAGCACATAATTGTTTAAGCATAATTGCTGGACTCTTAGCATAATACAACATTCTCACTAATTTTCTCACTTTATTATGATGCACTGCTAGCATCCTGAAATGATGAAAAACACTCTGGCATACTCTCCTGGAAAGACAAGCCAGTGAATGACCACGCAAACCTGTCATTTGTCTCACTCTGCAAGGATCTAAATCTTGCAACAACTTCATTTTCTGCTTCAAACTTTTCTTATTAAATGTCCGTATAAAATCACAAAGCAAATTGATGGAAACCTGTCGCACACTGCAAATAGAACTACACTTCCAAATGTACACAGGACCCTTAGGACGTCTTCCTAAAACCTCATCACTTAGCGCCTCTTCTGTCTCTGTTGTCACAAGTTGTTCTTTTTCAACTGGACAACCATCCTTCACTTCATAAGCTCGACCACTGATGTCAACTGCATGCACCAAATCATTATCCTGAAAATAAGTCTCCTCATTAAAAAATGCCTCAGAACTTGAACTATGCATCCATTCTCCGGAAAAAACTTCACAAAAGTTAGTACGATTTACTACTCTCTTCCATCTACTTTTTGTTTTGAAATCAGAAATTACCTTGCTTAGTTTCCTAATTCTATTGATTACCAAAATAAACAACTTTCGCTTAATTTCAAAAGCATGATCAATAATTTTCTCTACATTTTTCTTCTTCTTATAAAATGCCGCTTTCTGTTGGCCTTTCTTTTTAATACTTTTCAATAAATTAACTAATATCCTATTACGGAACATTCGACTTCGAATGTCCCTAAACTGTTGTTTCCTTCTACTATCATGCACAGAGTTATCTCTTCCTCTACCAGTAACATTTGTGATGGGTCTCTCCTTTCCATTTAAATTACTTTTCTTTTTGTGAACTAAAACATTTTTTTGAGCAAAACTTTTTTTACTACAAATATTTCTTAAGAATGATTTCGTGCTCTTACCCGGACCTTTCTTGGTGTTTTGAGAAGTATTTGGGGAAGAGGACTGCTGCAATAAAACATCATCCTGCTGTCTTTGACGTTTTCTAGCCTTTCGTATTCGACATTTGGAAGGCATTTTCCAAACTATGAAAGAATCTGCAGTTGAATCTGTGGAAAAATATAATATAAAATGTTATTAACCACTATTAGCAAACAGTAAATAAATAACAGTCATCTAAAACTTAATGCCGTACTAATTATTTAACATAGCAAATGTTTTCCACCAGCACTGCATCACAAAAATGACACTCAATGGTACAAAAAAGGCATACAACACTCATAAATCACTCCCTAATATTTTAAATCATTAAGTATGGATGACGATAAGATGTAGCCTATCTAAAGATTTGTTTAGGCCCTGATCTTTAGACTGGGGTAAATGTTTGTCATTCATCCACATTCAGTCCATCACCTGTTTTGTTTATTTGAGGTGAGGCCAACACATGGTTGCAGATAAGATTTTCACTGAAAAATACCAAAATAAAAAAACATGTGAAGGCCTACCAATGAAGTAAATCATTAAATGAAAACCAATACATTTCTGGAAATATGCACTACTAGTGCTTCATAAGATGTTTTGGGTCATATTTATAAGGCATTTGAGTATCTAGTATGCTATTTTACGTTCTTCCTGGTGCAAATTTATTGTAAATATGCTCCCACCTGCGGTTGGCAAATTTAGAATTTGATTATGGGAGTTAGATAGGCATGTTAATAATTTCCCAAAAATGGTGTATAACCCCAAACAACCTTTGAAGCAAATGCTCTTAGCCATGTTATCCACCTCCCATTGGATAACATGTCTAAGAAGTGCTTGCAAATGTGAAAAAAAACGGCCGCAATGCATGAATATCGCAGAAAAGTCAGCGATATTCATGCATTTTCCAGCACATGCTCTTAGCCATGTTATCCACTTCCTATTAAATAACATGGCTAAGAACTGCTCAGGGCCCCATGAGGAACGCTTTCCATTTAAAAAGGGAAAAATAACATCAAAGACACTAAAATGCCTTCTAAATATGACCCCAAACAACCTATGAAGCTCTAACAGTACATATCCTGAAATGTAATTGATTTCAAAATTCGTTTTTAAACACAGCATATAAATCAATTGTATACCTGCATTCATGGAGAAATGACTGAAAATGTCCTTGAGACACATGAAAGTGTTTTCTGGAATGCCCTAGCACCATTTTTGGGACACTATTAACATGGCTACGTAACTCCCATAATCAAAATCTTAATTTGCCAAGCGCAAGTGGGAGCGTATTTACAAGACACTTGCCCCAAGAGGAACACTTTCCATTTAAAAAGGGAAAAATAACATCGCAGAAAAGTCAGCAATATTCATGCACTTTCCAGCAAATGCTCTTAGCCATGTTATCCACTTCCTATTAAATAACATGGCTAAGAACTGCTAAGGGCCCCATGAGGAACGCTTTCCATTTAAAAAGGGAAAAATAACATCAAAGACACTAAAATGCCTTCTAAATATGACCCTAAACAACCTATGAAGCTCTAACACTACATATCCTGAAATGTAATTAATTTCAAAATTCATTTTTAAACACAGCATATAAATCAATTGTATACCTGCATTCATGAAGAAATGACTAAAAATGTCCTCGAGACACATGAAAGTGTTTTCTGCAATTCCCTAGCACCATTTTTGGGACACTATTAACATGGCTAGGTAACTCCCATAATCAAAATCTAAATTTGCCAAGCACAAGTGGGAGCATATTTACAAGACACTTGCCCCATGAGGAACACTTTACATTTTAAAAGGAAAACATAACATCTTAGACACTCAAATACCTTATAAATATGGCTCAAAACAACCTATGAAGCTCTAGCAGTACATATCCAGAAATGAAATTGATTTCTTAAATCTTTTTTAAAACACAGCTTTCTTCATCATTTTCTCCTTAAATCATACTATTCTGTATCTAAATTAAATAAATCTTTTCTCACCTTAGCAAATCTTTTTTGAGTTTTGAAAACAGTCTAAGAAATACACCAAATTGTCTTCAGCAGAAGAAAAAGGATGCACTCCAAAGGCTGCAGCTATTGAAAGCACAGAAATACAGATATTCTTTTCACATATCTCTCATATTAGCCAATCATACCTCTTCCCTCACTTTTTTCAAATCTAAACCCTTCCCCCCTCTGCCCTGTCTGCCTTTTTTCCATAGCAACCACCTCCTGGAAGACCTCTCATGTTTGCAAATTCACACAACAATGTTTCAATTGAACTCTGAACTCTCAGTGCACCTGCGTATCCAGTGCAACCTTTCATTAAATGTTTCTTTCTTGACCATTCAAATTACATCTTTCAAAGAACACATCCATGCACCCTAACTTTCTGTTTTCAGAAATGGAAATGCACCAATCACTGCTAATGAATCAATAGCACTGGAAATCCACAGTTTTTTTTCTTTAGAAACTCCTACTGTTTCAACTGCCCTTTCATTACCACACTTCATCTGACTGCAGAACAACCTTCTCCCACCATGTTTAAGGTCTGGATTGTTGGACATAGTTACATCCACTGGGCTCAAAGGTATGCTGAGAGCAGAAATTTACCTAACCTCAATTTACAAGATGTGGAAATTAAGTGGTTGGGCCAAAGAGGATTAAAATGTCACCAATTGATACCATTGGTGAAAACCTTTATGCATTTGCCAAAACCTGACCTGTTAATAGTGCACTGTGGAGGTAATGATTTGGGCACTTTGACAGGGGTAGGTCTGGAAATGCTTTTAAAGGACACCTTTGAGCAATTAATGGCACTTTTTCCTCAAACTGCCTTGGTATATTCCAATATATGCCAAAGACAGAAATGGAGGTGGTCCAACCAATTTTGTCCACAAATTGAGAAAGCGAGGAAGCATGTAAACAAATCTGTTTCAGCTTACATGAGAGACCATGGAATGGGCTCTCTGTACAACAATAACTTGCGTTACTACATGCAAGATATCTACAGAGGAGATGGAGTTCACTTCTCAGATGAGGGCAACAGAATTTTCATTCTGAATTTAAGACTGTGCATTGGTACCTACTTATAAGTACCTAAATGTACCATAAACCCAAAAGCTCTTCTCAGAGCTACCCTACATCTGATCACTCACAATTATTATTTTTCTCTAACTTTTTTCACTAATTATCCACAAAATTCGCTCCCCGGAGCGCTACCTGGTTCGCTAACCGAAAGCTAACCTCGCGGAATTTTTTAAAAAAAAGTGTTTTTTTCCGCACATATAAGCCTCCTCAGCCACGCTCAGAAAACCTAGGGGGTCAAGATAAGTCTACCATGACCCCTTCTACCCATTCTAAACATTATTTGCCCTCCATCTTGTATCTTAATGCGACCGAAACACAAAATGGTGGACTCCCGTGACGCTTAAGGTTCGCTAACCTCGCGGAATTTTTTAAAAAAAAGTTTTTTTTCCCGCACATATAAGCCTCCTCAGCCACGCTCAGAAAACCTAGGGGGTCAAGATAAGTCTACCATGACCCCTTCTACCCATTCTAAACATTATTTGCCCTCCATCTTGTATCTTAATGCGACCGAAACACAAAATGGTGGACTCCCGTGACGCTTAAGGTTCGCTAACCGGGCCGCTTCCCGGAAAGCGGTCCAAAAAAAAGGTGGGAAAGTAATTTACAGAAAAACGACTAGAGACACTCTCACCAAATATAGATTAGCTCATACTACATAACAATCCCTTCCATTCTCACAAATTTCATTGAAATTTCATTTAGCCATTTAGCCTGTAGACCTCTCCAAGTACCGTGAGGTAAATTACTTCACAAAACACATCTGAATTGTTGGAATTGACAACCAATGAAAATGTTACTTTCATTTTCTACTTTTATTACCTGACATTTGATTGGTTATATACCTGTATATATATAAAGGGAGAGAAGGAAACACAGCCATTTTGACTACTACTTCTTGTTGTACCTCCTATTTCAATAGCTTCAAAAAACTTCAACTTCTTTGTGAAGGTAAGTTATAATTTAATATATTGTGCAGTATAACTTAATATAGTAGGCTTTTTCTGCTAAATATACACTATCCCTCTGTAGTAGTAATGTATTTAGATAGACTTCTCTGTTATAGTTATGAATGGAGTAAGGCTTGTCTTGGTTAAATCACATACACTTTTTTATAGTCCTATTTCCACTCTCATACTATACACTGCCAAAAGATAAATTCACTGATAAAAACTGCCTATCTAAAATTAATCCCAACAGTGCCCTATCTCTACTAATATATATTTTTTTTAATCCAAATTTCAGGCAAAATGGAAGGCGAGCAGCAAGTTTCTTTTGAGATGGACCTGCAAGAGAGCAGCCAGGAATTAAATGAACAAATTGACCTGGAATTTATGGATGAAAGCTTGGATAATGAACTGCTGCAATGTGTCCAAGCAGTAGATGTCCTCCTTGCAAATGAGGACATTTTGCAACCTCACCGATTGCAAACAATATTTCAAGAAAATAATAACATTTCAGACACTGAAATGTTAGAAAGTTTAATAAATTATGAAAAAGAATCAAAATAAAAAAAACACTTTAAAAAAAGAAAACAAAAAAAAACAAGAAAAACAACAAACAATTAACATACAGTATTAGAAAAGTCTTTCATTCTTTTATCCATAAAGTTCGCTGCCCAGAACGCTTTCCGGTTCGCGAACTTGGCGCTTACCACGCAAAAAAAAAAAAATTTTCATTTTTTTTTTTGGACCCTCCTAGGCCCTTTTAAAACCTCCACATAAAACCTAGGGGGTCAACGAGGATCTACTATGCCCCCTTATGGTAATTTCCCCCTTTGTTTTGGCCTCCTCTTGTCTCTCGATCCTACCGAGAGACAAGATGGCGTCCGCTCCGGACTGTTTAGAATGTTGACAGACACCGGAGGGCCAATCAGCTTCGCATCGCAAAGTTCCGATACGCGAAAGGTTCGCTAACCGGATCGCTGCCCGGAGCGCTGTTACAGATATATATCTTGATTTAAACGTTAATTTCTCAAAATCCACTGAAGCACATATATTGAGACCTAGCAAAGGCACATCGGGCTAACAGTCCCTACAATTTTGCCAAGTTTCGTGAAAATCCATTCAGCCGTTTGGGCTAAAAGTGAGTCCAACCGCCCTATGGAAATTAACATGGGAAAAACGCGTTTTGGGACCCCCCTTTTTTCTCGGCCCCCCCTCCACAAAACCCCCCCAAATTTTCAAGGGCTGCTCAGAAACAAAATGTGCCATTTTCCTGAAAATTTCAGCCAATTCCGTCCACAAACGCAAAAGTTATTAGGCATAGAATTTTCAGAAATCCCATAGGGAAAAAATCCTAACTATATATACCTACTGGCGACCGCCAGTAGGTAATATATACTTATATATTACCTACTGGCGGTCGCCAGTAGGTAGTTATAGTTAGGATTGTTTTCCATAGGAAATCCTCAACATTCTATTTGGTATAACTTTGGCCCTGGTTGAAGAATCTTAGCGAATTTCTCAAAGAAGATGGCTCGGGTCGCTGCGCTCCTTCCCTGAAAGTTTGGGGGGGATTGGTCAAGTGGGGGCTGAGATATAAGGGGGTCCCAAAACATGTTTTCTCCATGTTATTTTCCATAGGACCTTTAGACTCGGCTACAGGTTGAACGGCTGAAAGGATTTATAAGAAATTTGGCAAAACTGTAGAGGTCGGTTCGCAGATTATGCTTTTTTTGGAATGGTGTAAATCCGTTCAGTAGTTGTTGAGAAAATTAAAGTTAAAGTCAATTATATATCTATAGGCGCGCACGCATGCGCGCACCCTAGCGGCTGCGCGTGAGCGGAATTTTTTTTTGCTGCGTGACGTCTGTTAACGTTCGGTTCAAAGGAAATCAGGAAGTTTTGTCCGCCATTTTGTCACTGCGAGTAAATATATTGTTCATTTCAAAGTGTTGAAACATGGAAAGGGGAGAAGGTAGAGATTGTCTTGCTGCGTAGGTTTTCTCGGGGTGTGCAGTAAGGCCCTTAAACGCGAAAAGATATAATTTTTTTCCGAAAAAAATGACGGGGTGAGCGCACCCGGTCGCGCACACCTATTTACAAGAGTGTGAAAATGGAGATGAATCAGAAGTTTGAGTGCTTAGATATAAGGTGGCTCGGAAAAGAGCCCTTGTGTTAATTGAGTGTTTTCTGCATTTATAAGTAAGTACCGATGCAGAGCCTGATGTTGCAGAGGAAGATTCTGTTTCCCTCATTCGTGAAATGAACACCGTCTCTCCTATAGACGTCTTGCATGTGGTATCGCAAGTTGTTGTGGTAAATAGAACCCATGCTATAATCTCTGAGGAAAGCAGAAACAGATTTATTTACATGTCTCCTTGCTTTCTCAAATTTTGCACAATGTTGATTGGACCAATTCCATTTCTGTCTTTGGCATATATTGGAATATACCAAGGCAGATCGAGGAAAAAGTGTCATCAATTGTCGAAAGGTGTCTTTTAGAAGCATTTCCAGACCTACCCCAGTGATTGTGCCTAGATCGTTCCCACCACAGTGCACAATTATAAGGTCTGGTTCTGGGAGATGCATAAAAGTTTTCACCAATGGAATCAATTGGTGACATTTCAATCCTCTTTTGGCAATCCATGTTATGTGTACATTTGGTAAGCCGAAGTTGCAAATTCGTCTGCTTACTGCATATTTTTCACTCCAGTGAATATAACTGTGTCCTATTAGCCAGACCTTCATTTTCAAGGGATTTGTAGTCGTCCTCCGATCGGTTCTGGAAGTGGAATGGTAGTTAGAAGTTGAAATTCTAAATAAAGAAAAAGGAAGAGGCTGGGTGTGGTTAAAAAATAAAAATGATTGGTTGATTGTAATAAGTGGAGATTGAAGAGTACGTTGCATGTTAATGTTTATGTCAAACGAAAAGTACTATTGGGTGTGAAAAAAAAAGACATGTAACAGAGCTGTGGATTGGCATGTGTTTCTGGAGGGAAAACAGTCTTTTTAGTTTGCTGTAGAACGTTGAGACATGAACTTTTGACCTGTGCCTTCAGCAAGGTGCAGAATGAGGTGTTACCATGGAAACAGCCGGAGATGGCAGTTGGTGATGGGTGTCTCTCACGTGAGTCTGAAAATATTGTGAAGGACAACCAATTGAAATGTAAATTTGATTTTACAATTTTGCCTGAGGAAATGCGATTAGCTGAAGAGAGTTATATGAGTGTGTATTGACTGGATATCTGTGCCATTGAATTTTGGTTGCAGTGAGAGCATTATTCAGAGTTCCGCAAACGAATATCTGTTTTGTGACTTTCACTGTTCTACATCGTTCAAAGCATTGGTAAAGGTAAGTGTGTAACTGTTTGTTTTGTCATGTATCGTATAATATAGTTTAATGACAAACAATGATTGATTTTCCATGTAAAAACTAATTTTTAACTGTCATAATGTGTTGTATTTCTAAAAGTAATTTCTTCCATTTAAATGTTGAATACGCAGTAAAAATATTTTTAATATAGAGAGTAATTATTTTTGAAATTTTGAAGCGTTTATATATAATGAGAGAAGTTGTTGAGGAAATGAAGAAATGATATTAGCAGAGACACAGATAATGCAGAAAGAGAGAGAAATGGTAAATTACTAGTGATACCGTTGTGAAAAAATGCTAATGGTTAATGAATTCGTACACTTTTTGTCAGTCGGCAAAATTTCAGGCTGGTTTCTGGCCGTGGCCTGCACTGGTGGGGGTGGGGCGAGAGGGACGGGGAAGGGGGCTAAAGTGGTAATGATTAAGGTATTCACAAAGTTTCTGTTAGACGTCAAAATTATAGTGCGGTTTCTGGTCGCCTTTTGCACTGGTGGGGTGAGGGAGGTGGTCGAGTGAAATAAAATGAAAAGTTTTGACCATGAGGTTGTACAGAGATTTGTGTAGTAAATGTGTTCGTACATTGAGGTTGGAAACGGAGTATATAAATATCTCTCTCAGTCCTGCTGTTTGACTGCATCTTCATGTCCCTTCTGTTTTCCATCTCCGTTGTTCTGTGTTATCTTATTGTCTATGTGTGTCTGCCTTCAGTCGCTGCTGAGGAAGTTTGCTGTGGAAGCACACACAGATAGTCCTATCAAAGTAATTGGAATGTTTTCAAAAAAATAATTATATAATTGCATTGCTATTTTTAAAGCGCTACTGAATGTTTTCGTTCTCAATTACCGCTTGGTTGCTTTCTCAGAGCAGAGGGTATGTCGTATTTCACTTGTTGGTGCCTCTGCATCTGACTCTGTTCTCTGGTGGCTGGCGGAGAACTGTTTGTTATTGTGGAGATGAAAGGGTGATAAGGAGAGAAATACGACATAGCGTCTGGCCTGTAGAAGCGTGGGAGCAGTGATTAACTCTGAGTGAAGCGGAACTGTGGCGGTGCTTGGTAACAGTGAAAAAAAAATGTTAACAGTGGTATAACTGTCTGTACGGTGCGCGACCTACTAAGAAAGAGTTCACGGGCCGTAATTGGCTTGCAGGTTCTAGAATCAGTAAGTGAGGTCGAGAAAAGAAAACATTCTGGGCTTTATTTATGAAGGCCTTGCACCACCGGTGCGTCACTTTTTCCCATTTTAAAAAATGAGGCACCGGCGGCGGAAGGTCTTCATAAATAAGGTCCTCAGTTACTACAGTTAAGGTTATGTGGAATCCATGAATAGTTTTTCAATATGAAATCATTTCACTTGAGATTATGGATTAAATGAGAAACCGTGAATATTTGAAATGTTTACTTAGAAACATACTTTTTTAAAGGCAAATCATTATGTAATATGAGTACAGAAATTGCAAAAAACACAGTAATTGGTATTGTCAGTAGTACATGGAATACAAACGCTATAGTTGAAGAAAAATGAATATAGTTGGAAAAAAATATTGTACACTCTTATAAGGAAGTATATCATATTTTAATAAATGGAAGAAGGTCTTTTGCCTTTCAGTTAGGGAACGATATATGAAAATGCAAGTGGTTATACATCATTACTTTATCAATCAGCTGTCTACATGCGAAGCACTATCAAGTTTGTGTTATGTTACTGTGTGAGGGAAAAAAGTTGTCTACATGCGAAGCACTATCAAGTTTGTGTTATGTTACTGTGTGTGGGAAAAAAAGGCGCCAAAAGCGACAAAATGGTGAGAGGTCTCTGGCCTTTAAGTTTAGGAAAGATATATGAAAATGCAAGTGGTTATACATCATTACTTTATCAATCAGCGGTCTACATGCGAAGCACTATCAAGTTTGTGTTAGGTCAGTGTGTGAGGGGAAAAAAAAGGCGCCAAAAGCGACAAAATGGCGAGAGGTGCATGTATGTAATCTGTTGGATGCTGCGCAAATCACTATTGAGGAGAACTACTGTATTGAGATATCTTTTGAAGGTTGCAGTATTGCATTTGAAATACAGCACAAGTAACAATGGAAATATTGTTGAAAGAACATATTTTTCTGTAAAGTTACCATCAGAGGGTAGCTCGGTGGGTTTTCGATGTAGCTCTCTTTTAGGAAATCTTGTGCCGCTGCGAATATATTCCAATGACCCAGAACTCCTTGTATCGCTGCAAAGGCCGTAAACCCTCCGTTGTAACAAAGCTGTTCATGATCAAGTAACGGATTCATGAGGTGATTGTAATTCGCTTCAGGAGGTACCAAATTGCAGAGACATAAATCCAGGGCCCACGTGAAATCACAGCTCAGGCAATGAAATACAGGCTGCACACAGGTGAAATACAAATATCGAAATGATAATCGATATGAAGTATTCAAAGTTGGGAGTGCTAAGGTGTCGTAGTACAGAAGCATTCTCTGTCGAAATAGTTCTATGTGGTCCGGCTCGTTTGCGAAGGCAGGAGGGACATCCATTTTGAAATTACCAAGATGGTAAAGGAAACGGCGCAGCACTGCCGGTTGTATAGCAACTCCACAGAATTAGGTCGCCGGCTATGCAGTGGAGAGGAGCAGAATGACTTGATAAATTTTCTAGGAGTCTAGTCACTTAAATATTGCTTATTAGTTTGCCACGGAAATATGTATCCATTCTCAGAGGTTTATTATATTAAGGATATATATTAACATGGTGGCTCTTGGTGTTTTGTGGTTCTGTGCAAGTGTACTGCTTGCATGTGTATAATGCTGGCCCTGTAGTTTTTGTCTATGTACATGGGGCCTTATTTATGACAGCTTTGCGTCACCCGTGCGTCACTTTTCCTATGGTAAAAGTGACGCAGTGGCGGCGCAATGTTTTCATTAATAAGGCTTTTTTTGGTTTGTGACTTGACCTTTTACTTTTGAAAGCCTACTGTTGTAGGTGAATGAATTTTAACATGGGGAAAAGTGACTTATCTGTGGCACAATGCTTTTATAAATGAGAAATTTTGTATTTATTTATAATGGAGAGTATTTTGGGAATCTTATTACTTATGCTTGTTCAATGCTATAATGATTGTATATTGTGTAGGAAATAAGTTTGTAATAAGTTAATACATTTTTTTTTTCATTTTTAGAGTGAATGGTGCCTGTAAGGATCAACCTGTTGAAGTTATATATTGAGAGAATATATTCTTTTTTTCAGGTGAGTTCCTTTTTATGCTTTGGCAATTTCTGTGGGTGGTGATGAAAATAATAAGGAATAATTTGTAAATGTTTTGAACATGATTTTATCTTACATTTTTCACATGTGGTTCTATCTGCTTATACTACATATGTTTTTTGAGATGTTCTCCATTGACAGTTGAAATTATGTTTTAATGAGCTTGGGATATGTGTTCCTTTGCAAGGAGTTCAGATTTAGAAATCATTGGAGTAAAATTCTTTCAGGTTTGTTTTAATAATACTTGTGAAGTGCTCATTATTTTTAAAATCGTGTTGTATTATGTTTGGCAGTGTTCCATTTTTAATTACAGAGAGGTATTATGATATGGATCTAAATGTAATGCTCATGTTTCCTGCATAGCTGTGAATATACTATGTATAGGCACTTTTTTAAATATTAATGTAGAGCTTTATTATGAGGTGGTTGTTCATGGTAAGTATGACATTTTGCATATGCTAAGACATTGACATGGTGAGTATACTGTTGTAATATAACTGGAACTGTCTCTGTGGGAAGTAGTAATCTGTAAAGTGAATTAAATGGTTTGTATAGTGTGATCCTTTTCTTTAGCGTGCATACATTGATATTGCACTTTGTAGTGATGAAATAAAAGAAATGGGTCTCTAAATATTATTGTACAGGTAATAAATATTTCAAATATGTAGAAAATCTAAAAATAAATTTTACAGTGAAATGTCTTTTATCAACAGTAATTATGTAATTTTTTAAAAAGCACAGTGTCAATGTTTAGAGTTATATTGCCAATTTCTTTTTCAAAACAAGAGGAATGTGGTATCTTACAAATTATAGAGTTAATAAGTTAGAGATTATAAAATTAGCTGTAGTTTAAAAAATAAGTAAAGGTAGTTTTCAGTTATACACTTATGGAAAAAGATATAATTTAGTCTCTATATTTTTTTAAAAGGATAAAGAAGAATTTAATCAAATAACTATGGAGAATTGGTCAGAAGAGAATGAAATTCATTTTGACATCATTAATGAACTGATGGAGGACATTTTAGACGCGGTTGTTGGAGAGGAAGCGGATGAAAATTATTATTTTATGGACATTTCGTTAGACTCAGCTTATTTAGAGCTGATAGAAGAGGAGGACAATGAACTTGGAGAAGTTCCTGATGAACTGCTGTTAGAAGTTCTTCTAAATTATGAACTTTTAAATAAATAAAAAAAATTGATAGCATAGCATTCGTGATGATAGTTTTCTTTATATATTCGTCGATGAAGTGCTTCATGAGAGTGATAAGATATGTTCTCATGAAGTGTAAAAGAGATTGTAGAAAAAAAGATTAAAACACTTATGATGACCGATAGTTCTTGAAAAAAGTGTACTGTTTGTATGCTTTTAAATTTTTTTTTAAAAATTGTCTATAAAGTTTAAAGAAATTTAGAGTGTGATAAATTTACAAGGAAAATTCACTACAGGATTTACTACTTTGTTCAGAGATTTTCTGTTATTATCTGTATTTTATTAGAAAATGAATGTCTGGTTTTAATTTGTACGGTAAATGCTAGTAGTGAACTATAATATTTGTTATTTTTGTGTCTTACAGGTTCACAATCTCATCACAATTTTAAATTAAGATGCCGACCAGAATTGAAAAAAAGAAACTCTACAAACGGACGTACAGTTTAAAGAAGAAAAGTACAGAATTATTTTCAAAGACTGAGAGGACGGATACAAAGAAGAGTGTTCCTGGTAAGCAAACTAAAAAGTTTTTAAAAAATATTTTGGGAAGGAAAAATGTAAATATTGAAGTTCAGAAGGAGAAAACGATTTCACCATCTAAAAGGACATCTGGAGTTAAACATAGTACGATTACTAGAATTACGAAAGATGAAAGTCAGTACAGTAAAACCCGGAGCAATCAATTCAGCCAAATCAGGAAGCGTATGTTTTACAACAGAGTTGTTGCGAATTTATTACAAAAGGAGCAAGTTTCTAAAAAAAGATCTGTTTTTCTTAAAAAAAACTATATATAGAGGGTTTTGTTGAGCGCGCATTTGAGACAAAAAGAAAATTATTTATTTTAATACTTAATAGAATAAATATTTTAAATAAAGCGATTCGAGTTTTCAAAGGTAAAAGTAAATGGAAGAGACATATAAATAGGAGTAATTTTTGTAAAGTGTTTTCTGGGAAGTGGATGCATACTTCAACTTCTGAGCCATTTTTTAATGAAGAGAGTTACTTTCAAAGTAACGATCTGTTGCATGCAGTTGACACCACTGGTCGAGCGTATGAGGTGAAGGATGGTTGTGTTATTGAGAATGAGAAAATTGTGGTTAGAAATGCAGAAGATGTTATGGCTAGAGAAGCTTTAGAGGGACGTCCTAATGCTCCTGTTTACAGTTGGAATTGTAGTAGCATTTGTAGTGTACGACAGGATTCAATTGATTTCTTTCGCAATTTCTTACGTAAGTACACTAAAGAAGGTCTAAAGAAAAAAATTAAAATGTTGCAAGAATTAGATGAATGTAGAGTGCGTGAGAAAATAGGTCTGCAAGGCCATTCTCTGGCTTGTCTCTCTAAAAAAATATGCCAGAGTGTGTTTCATCACTTCCGGATGTTAGCAGTGCATCATACTAAAATGAGAAAATTAGTGAGAAAGTTGTACTATGCAAAAAGTCCAGCACTTAAACTTAAACAGTTAAATAGTGCTCTTTTGTATGGATGTCAATTAGATGTTAAGAAGATTTGTGCAGAAATTGAGGTAAGTTATTTTGGTCCCGAGGAAGATAATGCAGAAGGTGATATAATTATAGAAGGAAATGTGTTAGAAAATGTTGGGAATGTAAATATTGAAAATTTTGAACAGGAAATAATAAAGTTTAAGGTAATTGCAGGTGAGAAACCAAATTTTTCTTGTGTCTGTTGTCGACGCATTCATTACAAAAGTCAAACTAGGTTAGTTGATTTATATTTAAAAAGTGAAGATGAAAGTAATGGTCAATGGAAAGATTTTGCAACTTATTTGTTGGTGGAAAACTATTTTGATTTGGGTTTTGAGCAACGTGTTTGTAAATATTGTTATAATAAATTAAATGAAAATAAAATGCCTGCTAGAGCTGTTCTTAATAATCTAGAGTTGGTAAATATTCCATCAGAATTGATGGATTTAAATACTTATGAGACAATTCTGATTCAATGTGTACATCCTTTTCAGGCTATTGTTTGAATGGAGCCTAAAACTGGTAAATTAAATCCTTCAGACTTACTAAGAGGATTAAAGGGTAGAGTTGTGTATTTGCCTCTTGATCTAAAAAAAAGAATATGGAAACAATTGGTGTTGAAAATGTAGAAGAGGAACCTCTAGTTATTCTAGTTAATGGTGTACCTACAAAGAGTAAGAAAATCTGGCAAGATTTAGTGGATGTTAGGAAAGTGAAAAAGGCAACGTTGTATTTAGTGCAAAATATTAAGTATTACAAAGATGTATACGTAGAACAAGAAGATGTAAGTGAAGAAGAGGATAGTGATTTGTGTAGTGGACAAATTGAAAAAGTTGATGTATCCAGATCTGAAGAAATTTATGAACATTACAGTGTTCATCCACTACATTCCAAAGAAGCAATAGGGAATGCTATTGAATTATTTCAGATGAAAAAGGCGAAAGGAAATCTTACTAGTGTCTGGGAACAAAGTTTGGAAGGTCGTTGTTTTCCACAGTTATTTCCTACAGGTGAAGGTACACGATATGATGATCAACCTATGCAGATTCCTGCATCTGAGTACCGGACAACAAGATTATATGCAGAAGATCCAAGGTTTCGCCAATGCATTCCATATCTGTTTCATCTTCTGTTTGAGAGTGACTTATCTGGTCTGTCTTATGAAGTAAATCATATCTTAAAAAGTGGTGTACATCTGCAAAATATTTCAGCAAAGGAATTTATGGATAAAGTGCATCAGAAAGATAGTGTTTTGGATTCTCATTTAATTAATTTAATGGCTTGTCAGCGGGGTACTAATGAGTATTGGTACCGTCGTCATGGAGATTTGAAGTGCATGCTTAGAAATGTAGGAGCACCAACATGGTTTTTAACTCTAAGCTGTACAGAGTATGCTTGGGAAGATTTAATTGAATTTCTTCGGGAGGCGAATACAAACATAGAAAACATAAACTACAAGACACCTGGAGAACTGTGTTCATTAGATCCAGTTAATGTTTGCAGGTATTTTAATCATAGATTTGAGGCTATGATGTCTTTCATTACTAACAAGAAAAATCCGCCTCTTGGTGAAGTACTGGATTTCTTTTGGAGAAAAGAATATCAAGCAAGAGGTGCTCCTCATATTCATATGCTGTTATGGATCAAGGATGCTCCTAAATTTGGAATAGACTCGGATGAGACTGTACTGTCTTTTATTGAACAGTATGCCACTTGTGACATTCCTAATAGTAGCACTGATAAGGACTTAAGAGGAAAAGTGTTACGTTTTCAAAGTCATCGCTGTGGAAAATATTGTCGGCGAAAATTCAAATCAAAGAACAAATTTTACACCAAATGTCGTTTTTAAATTTGCACGACCGGTACTTTCAAAAGGAAGAGTCAACAATTTGATGTCATGTTTGCGACATAATATTAGAAGGAGGTCACCTAAAAATACGTACAATTTAAGAAGAGGTGAAGAATCGAAATATATTAATGACTATAACCCAGTCATTTTGTCCATGTGGAATGCTAACATGGACATACAATATGTTGCAGACAACTCTATTGCTGTGGCTCGATATGTAACGTCTTACATCACGAAATCTGAAAAGACGGAACTGAAGGAGATGTGGGAGGACATTTCTCATGAAAGAGCCTGAGCAAGAAATTATATACGTACAGTTTGAAGATGTCTCATCGAGAAATTGGAGCATATGAATGTTGTGACAGATTATCATCAGCAAGTCTTTATGCGAAATCAAGGAGTATTCTCTGGGTGAGTTTGGGCCTAGCAGAAACACGAAACCGTGTTCTGAAACCTGTGCAAGAAATTGAGTATTTAGCTCAGAAAGAACCAAACAGTACAGACATTTTGAAAACAAATATGTTGGATACATACTATCCAAATAGAAGTACTGTGCTTGAAAACATTTGTCTGTATGAAATACTTCAAAATTATACTTTTAAGAGAAATGTTACAGAGAATATTGATAAAGGTGTACATGCTGTAATTGGACATGAAGGATGTCTGGTAAAACAAAGAAAAGGACACTTGATAAATCATCGGAAACTGAGTTGCGAAACACCTGATAAAAGAGAATTTTACTATTTTGCTCTTTTGCAACTCTTTAAACAATGGCGTAGAGAAGAGGAACTACTTGGACACTTTGATAGTTATGAAGATTCATTCAACGCATCTAAAAGTAGTATTGAATGTCCTGTTTTCAGCAATTATCTCCAAATGTTGAATGACGAAATAGAGCAAGAAGCAACAATTGCAGCAGAGATTGCTAGAGATAGTTCACAAGGTAGTCAAAGTTCGGCATCATTAAGTCAAGATTCACTGGGACAACCAATTATTCAAAATGAAGCAGCCACCGCCATGGATGAGGTGGAAAGCGCAATGCAGCAAGGTCAAGAGGAAGTAATCGACTTAGAAGAATTAAAGAAGCAGTTTAATGTTGAGCAAAGACAGATATATGATGAAGTGACAGAGCACATTGAGCATGGCTTTCGTCATGAGAGAAAAGATTGCTCATGTATGTCATTTGAACCTATTCGATTATATGTAAGTGGAGAAGCTGGGACTGGTAAAAGTTTCCTAATTAAAGGAATTACTACATATTTACAGCAAACCACTCAGTCAACACTGTCGTGTGTTGTTACTGCTCCAACTGGATTGGCAGCACATAATATAAAAGGTGTTACTTTACATCATTTGCTGATGCTGCCAGTTGAACATGAAAATAAATTACAATATCAGAAGCTATCTGGAGAAGCTTGTTTTGAAGTTTCTAGAGTCCTTAAAAAAATGAAACTTCTTATTATTGATGAAGTAAGCATGGTCTCCAATTTAATGCTTGCTTTTGTGCATTTAAGAATGCAACAGACACTTAAGACAGAGTATGATGTGTTATTTGGAGGTAAACATGTCATAGTTTTTGGAGATCTACTGCAGCTGACTCCTGTGAAAGGGCAACCTGTATTTGAAACTGTTACACATGAGGAGACCAGAAAGTACCTGGGCAGTATTGGAAATGTAAATATATGGTCACATTTCAAATATACTGAACTGATTCAAAATATGCGACAGGCAAAGGATACTAAATATGGAAGTATTCTTCAAGATATTAGGATTGGAAAATTAACTGAAGATGCGAAACACACTCTACGAACTCGATTACTTTCCAAGCTGTTTCCTAATGAAGATAATATTCCTGAGAGAATATATAGTAAAGAGGTAGTAGATAAGTCAGTGATATGCTTGATGCCAACTCTGAAAGAATGTTCAGTTTTTAATGAGAAAATGTTGAATTTAGAAAATCAAGAAATTAAGAAACTGGAAGCTAAAGATAGAATAGAGCATGAAGGTAGTACTATTGTTTTGTCTGAAAAGTTGAAATTAAAATTGGATTCTCTTCAAAAAACTATATCTAAAACTGCTGGTTTAGAGAAAAATCTGTATGTATGTTTAAATTGTCGGATAATTTTAAGAAGAAATTTACATGTAGAAAGAGGATTGGTAAATGGAGCAATGGGTAATGTTGTTGGTTTTGTCAATTATACCAATAGAGATGAGATTGAATTTTTGAGGATAAAATTTGATGGGATTGAGGAAGTTCAACAAATTAGTCGATGTTCAACTCGTTTTTTGCTTGTGAAAGACTTATATGTCCGTCGGAAGCAATTTCCAATTTGTTTGGCATATGCAGTGACTATACATAAATCTCAAGGTTTAAGTGTAGATTGTGCTTTGGTAAATATTGGAAGCAATGTATTCAAAGAGGGCATGGCGTATGTTGCTCTATCGCGTGTTAGAACTTTATGTGGACTTTATCTAATTGATTATGATGAGACAAAGATTAGTGCAGATTTAAATTGTGTGAAGGAGTATAATAGGTTAAGAAGAGCATATGCTCCCGTATAGTTGGTCAGAAAAGGAAAAATTAGGACAAATGTGCTGAAGTAGTCCAGAAATGACGAAAAAAAGATGTAGCTGTTGTTGGTAGCTGTAGCAAAACTGTTAGTATTGAAGAGATTGTTGGATTTAAGTTGGAAAATAGGTCTGGTGTCAACTGCTATGCAAATGTAGTAGTTAATGTTGTTTTCTTTCTGAAAAATGTTAAGGAACAGATTATAGAAAATCAGGAGCATACCTTTTGCCATTCTTTAAATTCTATATTTGAAACGTGTAGTAGTGGTGATAGTGAAGTAGCAAGTGTTTCGGAATTAAGGAATGTTTTAGACATATGTGCAGGAGTAAATCAGTTTTCTCAGAATATTCAGCAAGATTGTCAGGAATTTATTATGTATATGTTTACAGCTTTGGAAGATGAAGGTGTAGATATTGATAGTCTTTTTGGGCTTTCTTATAAATGGGAACATAAGTGTGATAATTGCTCATTTTTAATTAGTACTGAGATACCCAGTGAAAGATTTTTATATTTGACATTTCCAGACTGCAAAGAAGTGCCTTTTCATAAACTAGTTAAAGATGCGCATCAAAACATGGTCTGTTCTCAATGCAAGTCTGAAATGTTATCAACTTTATTTATCCATAGATACGGACAATATGTAATTTTAATGTTTCAACGATGTAGAGCTGATGGCAGTAAATTATCCACTTTAATTAAAAATGTTGTGGCTTCTCAAGTTTCTATTTCTAGAAGAACATTTGTAACTGTACCCATTATTTATCATGAAGGGCATTCTACATCATCAGGACATTATACAGCTTATTTGAAATGTGCTAGTGGCTGGACACTTTGCAATGATAGCCAATTGACTTTTAAAAAACGTTTGCCTTTTGCCTTAAGTAACTCTTATTTGTTATTTTTGGAACCCAAATTTCAGTAGAATGATTTGCTGTAGGAATATGTATACTATAAAGATCTGAAACTTACTAGTTTATAAATAATATGTAAATGAGGGTGTACAAATCTATAAATGAAATTTGTGTTTTGCATAGTGATAACATCAGGTACAAATTTACTTAATGTTTAATGGTATAAAATATGGTACAAATGTTGATTGTGAAAGTACAGAGAACAATAGATAAGACTAAGATTAAATAATTTTAGAAAAAAACAACTTAACTCCTAGTATTTGGCCACGTGGAAAAATATGAGAGAAGAAAATGTGTACTTTTGTGAATTATTTAGAAACTTATATGGACGCATGTGTTTGGGAGAGGTATTTAAAAGATAATGAGTTAGCTTATACAATTTGGCCACGCGGAAAGGTATGAGAGATGAAACTGTGTCTTTCAAATACATATTTTTAAAGGAGATTGCTGCACGGGTCTTTGTTGAGATATCTTGAAAAATAAGTGGTATACTTTAATTAGGTTGTAACTGAGGAAGATGTAGTGTGCTTACTCAAGAAATTGCGAATTTGAGGAAAACATTTAAGACATGTTTTTTTCAAGTATTTATAATATGTATGCAGATTTTGTATGGGTTTTTTAAACACAATCATTTTGATTGTGTTTTTTTTTCCCCGCTGTTATATGATGATTAATATTGAAATCACTCTTGATAGTGAAAATCAATGTATTCTGAGAACAGCAAAAATAAATCATTTAATATGTTGTTTACTTATTTTGTTACATTGCATTTAGAAATATGTATTATAACAGATTTTTTTTTTACTCTCCTCCACAGATATTATATTTATAAGGTAAGTTTAATTAATAATATCTGACTGTTTTCTTTGCATCTCTCTTATTGTTTTCTATTGTTTTTTCTTTAAATAATATACTTTATAATCTTATTTTTAATTTTTTTCCACAGGTGCTACGTTTTAATAAGAAATTTACTTTTTTTTTCTTTTTATTATGTAAGTATATATAATAAAGAAATTTTTACAACATTGTGTTATTTATTTCTCTATCCTTCTTAAAGCAATGTCATCTTTTATATTGAACACTTCCACATAGGATTGGGTGCATTGTTAGAAGGTATGCTTTAAAAGTGATTTAATAAAATGAGCGACATTTCACTGAGTGAGTTTAGCAAAAGTGATATATGAAAACAATGGTGCATATGATATTAAATGTTACATGGTGTTCTTTGCAGGACTTTAAATCCTGTGTTGCAGTTCCAATTCTGCCTCAAGATTAGGGGACTGGGGGGCTTAGTGGTACTTGTATGGTTATGATTGAGCTACTCCTTTTATGAGCCATGGTTCAGGTGTGTTTATGATAGAGTGGTTCCGTCATAGTTCTGCTTAGTGAATAGAACGTGTTAAGAAAGCACAATGTTAGTGTTGTGCATGCACAGCGGCAAGTTCATCACAAATGTTGTCCGTCCTGAGGACAGATGAGGCAATGCTCATGATGGAGCAGCTTTGTGATGAGTATGGAAGCATTTACCAGCTGTTAAAAAACACTGAAGGGTTTCTATGAAGACGAGATATGCGTGTCATTCTAGAGCCCTGTATCATAAAGAAGTATTCTTCTGAAGTAATACGTATTGAAAGTGGCTGACTGTAATTTATGAGATTTTACTCAGTGACTTTCTGGGCCATGTTGTTTCAAAACTGTGCATGTGATTGCTGCGTCAAGACCTACGCCTACTTCAATTTGAATATAGAGGTATATTATGAAGGGTGTTTATCTGTGTTTTTTTTTGCTTTAAACGTCAAGAAAGCAGAGATAAAATTATCTCTCTATTACCTAGCTGCTGCTAACACCAGTTAGCAACACTTAGTAGAAGATAGTGAACATTTTGGGCCGTACTTTGCATGTCAGTTGCATTTATATCTAATGAGATGCAAAGTGGGTGTGCCAAGATGTTAGCGACTGAAAATAGTCTTTAACATCGCTATCTCTTATTACTAGCTTTTGGAGATATTTGCGCTAAGCGGGAATATTTCTAAAAGCTAACAACTGCCCTGAGCAGTTCTTAGCCATGTTATTCAATGGGAGGTGGATAACATGGCTAATAGCATTAGGTCGCTATGCATGAATAATGCTGACTTTTCTGTGATACTTATGCTTTGCAACGATTTTTACCGCATTTGCGTTAAACCTCATTAATACCAAGGTTTATTTGCGGTAGAAATCGCTGCAGCGCTGCGGTAAATTTTTAGTCTCTAACCAAGTAGAAGGACTGCTACATACTTGAATATTGTTTAGTGCTTATTTTCATTGAGACCGTCACAGAAGTTCAATGGATCCGAGACGCTGTTCGTGTGCATCTTGGTGACTGCCAAGCCTTTGTAGCAGTGGGAGTGAGGCCTCTCCAAGGGGCGCAGCGTAGCTCCTTTTGATGTTTATAATTGCAGATAGCAGGGTAGAGATGTCCGCGGAATTTATGGATGCTTAGTCACAGTAGAGTGTACGTGGTGCTCTTAGCACCTCATTACGACACACAGGGGAGCCACGTTGCACAGTTGGAGATCAGAGACTTAGGAAATAAAACTTTATAATAGCAAGGGCTCTAAGCGATACAAATCGCCCGTTGTCGGTGTAAAAAATATCACCGCTATTGGTGGTATTTTCTACGGTGTTAGTGGTCTAAGGAGAACAGTAACATATATGTGAAAGAAAATTCTTTAACAGGCTCAGCATTTCACATTATTGTGTGAAAACAAAAGTTTTTCTTACATAGCAATAAGTCTCTTATAATTAAGGGACGGAGTGTATCTAGTGCTATTTACTACACTGCTATGTGAACGATGTCGAATGTTTCATAAGGGGAGGCTTTAAAAGTTTTTCGATAAACTGGTTTTCCAGGGAAGTGGGTGGAGTGTTCCGTGTAAATTGCAGAATAGAAACTAGTAAGAACCAATTGCAAGTGTTGTTTTAAAGTCACATGACTGCACATGCGTGTCTCGCTGCTTCTACGCGATAGGTGGGTGCGCGCACCCGGTCGCGCACTAACAGAAAGCGGCGAGAAAATATCAGCTAATATGCTCTTGGAGCTCGTTTTGGTACAAAGAGTTAGTTCTGAAAAGAACTTTTTTTTTTTTTTTTTTTTGGGAAACAAGTGTTATGATGCTTTTGATTTCTTAAAGTTGCTACGACATTTTTCAGTATGTCATACTATCCAAATAAAGTGAAGAAATTTAACTTTTCTTGGAGCATTTATGACTCTCAATTTTTTGTTTAATTAGAATAAAGCTTTGCTCTCTGTATACAAGAAGTTTTCCACAGTTATTGCATTTCATGTGCACGTTCGCCAGATATGGTTTCAAGTCCATTTCAGCACTCGATGGAGATACAGGTCGTCCACCGGAAGATGTGCTGGTTACTTCTGATGGTAATAGCGTGGCCTCTGTTTTTCTGGTCAAAGGTGGTCGCTCATTTCCTTCACATTCGGAAGATGAATGCGGAACGGTAGCCATTGCAGCGAAGTCTTCGGGAAGATGTTCGACGTTGTTCTCTCTTGAGAGTAGAAAAGAAAGTGATGGAAGTGGGTGGAGTGCTGCGTGTAAATTCCAGAATAGAAACTACCAAGAACCAATTAGAAGTGTTGTTTTGAAGTCACATGACTTCACATGCAAGTCTCAGGTCCTGTACGCGATAGGAGGGTGCGCGCACCCGGTCGCGCACTAAAATAAAGCGGCGAAAAAACATCTCATAATATGCTCTTGGAGCACGTTTTGGTAGAAAGAGTTTTTTTTTGGAAACAAGTGTTATGATGCTTTCGATTTCTTAAAGTTGGTACTACATTTTTCAGTATGTAATACTATGAAAATGAAGTGAAGAAATGTATCTTTTCTTGGGGCATTTGTGACTTTCAATTTTCAGTTTAATAAGAACGAGGCTCTGCTCTCCATACAAAAGAATTTCTCCACAATCGTTGCATTTCATATGCACCTTTGCAAGATATGGTCTCAAGTCCATCTCAGCACTCGATGGAGATACAGGTCGTCCACCGGAAGATGTGCTGGCCACCTCTGATGGTAATAGCGTGGCCAGGGCTCTTGTCGATGCTTTTGCATAATGCTCAGGGTGCCTTTGTTTAACATGCCGCTGCATGGTGTGTATAGAAAAGGAATATTTTCTATTTGGATTTCCCCTAGAGAGCTCCGAATTGCATATCGTGCAGGTTACTTTTGGCGCATTCACTTTCTTTTGATCTTCAGGATAAGTAAAAAATTGCCAAATGAAAGATTCCTTTTTTCTTCTTAACGGTGGTCGCTCATTTCCTTCAGATTCGGAAGATGAATGCGGAAGGGCAGCCATTTCAGGAAAGTTTTCCGGAAGATGCTCGACGTTGTTGTCTCTTGAGAGTAGAAAAGATTGTGAGGAAAGTGGGTGGAGTGCTTCGTGTAAATTCCAGAACAGAAACTACTAAGAACCAATTGCAAGTGTTGTTTGCAAGTAACATGACTTTACATGCGCTTCTTAGGACGTGTAGGCGGTGACACTATCTAGTTACGAACGTGATTTGGAAGTAGCGATGTTCTTTACTGAAGTTTAAAAACGTGAAAAGAAGTGAATTCAAACACATACGGATTTCACATATTTTTAGATTTAAGTATACAATAAATAAATTATAAAACCTTTTATATATTTTTTTTTAAATATTAAGGTGTGTACAACCAGTCACGCCCGAACGATTAAAAAAAATTCGGCTCCATTTAATTAAAAGGTTTATATGACAAAAAAAAGCCTAGGTTCAGTGTCTTAATGTACTATAAGTACTTTCATTGGTCTATGAAGAAATTCATTAGGTTTAAATTGGAAACCTTTCATGAAATAAATAGGAGGGTGGGTGCACTCGGTTGTGCACGTAAGATTGGTATGTCGATATTTATTTCAGGTATATTTTTCATACTTAGGAACTAGCATTCAAAAAACCTATGAAATTCACTGAAAAAACAATAGGTTTTACACACGTTATAGTTAGGAAATAGCATTTGAAAAACCTATGAAATTTACTGAAAAACCCCTAGGTTTTACACACGTTATAGTTAGGAAGTAGCATTTAAAAAACCTATGAAATTCACTGAAAAAACCATAGGTTTGACACCAGTTATAGTTAGCTTGAAATTTTACTGACATAAAACCAATGAAATTCCACGTTATAGTTAGTTGGACTCACTATAACTTGCGCGTGTAATGCACTGCTGATGACATTACATATTACATTACTCATGACATGGTCAGTGACATCACTCATGACATCACTGATCACACCATACTTGTGACAGAGTGATAGACCTCCTTTCACTGTAACGTAACCCTTGAAACACATATTCAAAAATTGAAACTAACATTTTCAAAAAAGTGGATATACCCACACCAGTTACAACAACCAATTCAGTAATTCCACCATCTATATACACGTCCACTCATTCACCAACAGTTCTATATAGTCACTCGTACATATACTCACTCATCGTATGTACTGATACATCTATACATCCTGTTACACACCGACAGTCATCCAAAAGTTACTCACACACATATTCACACATGCAAATAAACTAATAAACATCTATTTATTTACATATACAGATATACACACACTACCACCTTACTTCTAAGGAAACTTACATATACTTACTCTCTTAAACAATCACTTATAGAAACACATACTTATTTAAACAGGAACTCTTTCAATCTCTCAGTCTCACATATACTGACTTATATATATCAATACTCACATATACTAAATTAAAACATATGTCGTTACTGATAAAGACACTAGTGAGGCAGGCATTCACTCACTAACACACACATATACACACTCATCCACCCATACAGTCCTGCACATATGCTGTCTTCAAAAAACATACAAACAGTGAGTCAGTTATTGATGCACCTATATGATAAGTAACACCCCCACCAAACCATACAGAAACTCATACTGATACTAAAAAAACATCTAATAACCCATATACACACACATGTAGCTACTCACCAACCCATGCAGCCACTTATACACAAAGTGAAACACTGATACATATATTTAAATATTTAAACATTACTCGCTAATATATGTATTCACTAAGATACACTTAATAAGCCAGTTATCCAATCATTTCTTTTTAAAAAAACATTCATTAAGACAATAATTTAAACATTTATTCTTCCCTCGACCTTTACATATACATATATAAAACATATTTATTTTTTAGAAAGACACACATTCACTGGATGGTGTCATGAGTGATGTCACTGACCATGTCATGAGTAATGTAATATGTGATGTTATCAGCAGTGCATTACACGCGCAACTTATAGTGAGTCCAACTAACTATAACGTGGAATTTCATTGGTTTTATGTCAGTAAAATTTCAAGCTAACTATAACTGGTGTCAAACCTATGGTTTTTTCAGTGAAATTCATAGGTTTTTTAAATGCTACTTCCTAACTATAACGTGTGTAAAACCTAGGGTTTTTTCAGTGAATTTCATAGGTTTTTCAAATGCTATTTCCTAACTATAACGTGTGTAAAACCTATGGTTTTTTCAGTGAATATATATATATATATATATATATATGTCCTTGAGCTTACAGAGGGCACACTATGCTGTCTTCACCATCCGGTTTGTGTGCCTCGCAGCTGCTATATCATCGTAGAGTTTATCCCTCGAAGAAAGAAGCCACAAGACCGGTAAAATTTGCATCCATTTCATTTAGGAATCAACTGCAACAGGAGACGCAGGGAAAACAGTCACCATCTGTTCTTTTCAGCCAAACCTGTTTCGGGAATCCTATCCCTTTCTCAATGGCATCTTCTAGCAATGATGATGCAGCATGCACGTAATTTAAAACGCCTGCCTCCAAGGGCTTGGTCACATGAAATCGCCTTCTGGATCTTGTAGTGCATGAACCAATTGTCTTGAGTGAGTTCACCATTGAAGCAGTAAATAACTGTGTGATTAAAACTCCTGTGGGCTGGTAAAAATTTTGCGCTGGGTGTCCTATTGTCTGTGGCCAGCTGCTCCTGGACACCAATCTCCCGTATATTGAGATCGCCATTGGGCGCCATCACGGGTCTGCAGCAAGGGGCAGGCTTTCTTCCGCGGCCGGGCTACAGCCGCAAACATACCATCGTGAGTTTAGCCCTTGAAGAAAGAAGACACAAGTTCGGTAAAATTTGCATCCATTTCATTTAGGAGTCAACTGCAACAGGAGATGCAGAGAAAACAGTCAGCATCTGTTCTTTTCAGCCAAACCGATTTCGGGAATCCTATCCCTTTCTCAATGGCATCTGCTAGCAATGATGATGCAACATGCACGTAATTTAAAGTGCCTGCATACAAGGGCATGGTCACATGAAATGGCCTTCCGGATCTTGTAGTGCATGAACCAATTGTCTCGAGTGAGTTCATCATTGAAGCAGTAAATAACTATGTGATTAAACCCCCTGTGCGCTGGTGAAAATGTTGCACTGGGTGTCCTATTGTCTGTGGTCAGCTGCTCCTGGACACCAAGCTCCCGTATATTGATATCGCCATTGGGCGCCATCACGCGTCCGCAGCAAGCGGCAGGCTTTCTTCCGCGGCTGGGCTACAGCCGCAAACATTCCATCGTAGAGTTTAGCCCTTGAAGGAAGAAGCCACAAGATCGGTAAAATTTGCATCCATTTCATTTAGGAATCAACTGCAACAGGAGACGCAGAGAAAACAGTCACCATCTGTTCTTTTTAGCCAAACCGGTTTCGGGAATCCTATCCCTTTCTCAATGGCATCTGCTAGCAATGATAATGCAGCATGCACGTTATTTAAAGCGCCTGCCTCCAAGGGCGTGGTCACATGAAATGGCCTTCTGGATCTTGTAGTGCATGAACCAATTGTCACAAGTGAGGTCATCAATGAAGCAGTAAATAACTGTGTGATTAAAACCCCTGTGGGCTGGTGATATATATATATATATATATATATATATAAAACTATATATATATATATATATATATATATATATATATATATATATATATATATATATATATATATATATATATATATATATATATATATATATATATATATAACTAGTAGTTATAGTTAGGACCTACTTTCCATAGGAAATCCACAACATTCTATTTGGAATGACTTTGGCGCTGGTGGACGAATCTCTGCGAATTCCTCCAAGAAAATGGTCTGCTCAGCTCGGCTCCTTCCCTTAAAAGTTTGAGGGTGATTCATCAAGTGGGGGCTGAGAAAAAAAAGGGGTCCCAAAACATGTTTCCCCATGCAATTTTCCAAAGGGACCTTTAGCCAGGGCTACAGCCCGAACAGCTGAACGGAATCGCACCAAATTTAGCAGAGAGGTAGATTTCGGTTCACAGATTGTGCTTTTTGTTAAATGGTGTAAATCTGTTCAGTAGTTCCTGAGAACATCAAACGTAAAATCATAGTGATATCATTAGACAAAGTGCTGTTCGCATACGGAAATCCTTTCAATTACGAGCACGAGCTGCATGCTGATTGGATGTCAACTGTCTGCCAACACTCGAAACCAGGAAGTGTTGGCGGCCATCTTGTGCCTCGGTAGAACCGAGTCACAAGAAAACAGTAAAACAAAGTTGAAAAATAAGGAAAGGGGGCAGGGTAGAAATATCATGACCCTCTAGGCCTGCTCAGGGGTCCCACATGGATTTTTAGGCCCACATTTTATTTATTTTTAAAAATAAATAATCACGGGGTACATGATCGTACGCAGTGGAAAAGGAAAAAAACTAGAAGTCTGTTTTATTCTTAACTAGCTTCCAGGGCGCAAGTTTCTTCAATATTGGGGGGCTTGTAAGGTCTCCCGAGTCCCGGGGAACGGCACTCCCCGAGGTATTATTTTGAAGTATGTGGGGGGGCTTACGGCTGCTCTCCCCGCAGCCCCGGGGACCGTTACCCCCTCGGGGTTTTTTAGTATGTTTTCAGCCCCCCCTCTCCCTATGCGTACAGTAAGTGTACCGAAAACCGTACAATTACGAGCTGCATGTTGATTGGATGTCAGCTGTTTGTCAACACGCCAAACCAGGAAGTGTTGACAGCCATCTTGTGCCTCGGTAGAACCGAGTCACAAGAAAAAAGTAAAACAAAGTTGAAAAATAAGGAAAGGGAGCAGGTTAGAAACATCCTGACCCTCTAGGCCTGCTCTGGGGGTCCTAGATAGATCTTTAGGCCCCACATTTTTTTTAAAAATAAGAAATCGCGGGTTACGTGTATCGTACGCATACGCATTGGAAATGGAAAAAAAAGTAGAAGTCTGTTTTATTCTTAATTAGCCCCTGGGGAGGCCAAATCCCGTGGGCTATTTTTTTCCATAATGGGGGGCTTGTAAGGCCCTCCGAGCCCCATGGAACGCCACCCCCTAGGGGTTTTATTTTGAAATATACTGGGGGCTCATGGCCCCACCTCGTAGCCCCAGGGACCGCTACTCCCCCAAGCTTCCCTAGCGGCCTCGTCCTGCCATCGTCCTGTGTGGGCTCCTACCAGCTGCCCGCACAGTTTCATGGACCTGACAATGAGTTCCACAGCGTAGCGTCCTTTGCAGTGTTCTTAGCCTTTTTGTTCTTTTGCTGACTTACCAGTTTGTGTTCAAGATTCGCCATCTTATTTGTGTAGCTTTCCTTTGTGTATCTTTTGTGTAGCTTTGTTTGGTGTATCTTCTTTTGTATCTGACTTTGTTTATTCAGTGCTTGATCCAGTGTTATGAACATAGCAGTACATCTGTAGACATGTAGTTTACTCCTTTCACTTCCTCCTCCCTACTTGACAACGTAATGGGGGAGTGAAAGTGAAGCACTGCTGTCGTCACTGTTTTAAGTTTGCAACATAGTAGGTAGGACACGGTTTAAGAAACTCAGCCTCCACCACTCTTGGACCCTCCTGGTTCTTGTTGCCACCTCGTTTGCTGTGTCTTAAGTATTTAATCTTTGCACTTGACTGTGGTCCTCCTACAGTGTATTCTCATCATAGTCCAAGCACATACAATTCATTATTTTATCTGTTCTTGCCCATTTTATGTGGTGTAATATGCTTGAGTTGCAGGGTTCTATCTTGTCTTGGTTTGTATGTCATTATAATCAAAGGTAACATATTCCTGTATATCCTAAATAAAGGACTTGACACAATGCATAGTGACACTATTTATTGGAATGTTTTCAAAATAATATACACTCAAGTACAAAATATTGTTGCTTCATTTCCAAGATAAATATTTAATATATTATATGAATCACCACATATAATGATATTAAAGTAACGATAAAATGAAGTGTTTTTGTACAAGGACCTATAACATAAGAAATACAGTATGGAAAATCAGCAAAACAAGTTGGAAGACGGTTTCGCAATTAATTACAGTGTCATAGAAAAGCTGAACATACTTTTTTGTAAGTAGCTAGAATGAAGAGGAAGAAATGCTGCAGAAGAAATGAAATTAAATTAAATTAATTTGTACTTGTAAAGCGCACTTATACCCCCACCCCTTGGGGTTTCCTGGCGCTGTACGCATACTGCTGTGGAACCCTTCCTTGCTTTTCCCTGTGAAATGTCCACTCCTGGGCACCCCCAAGGTGAAGCCAGGCATCCCAGCGCTGTTGGGGCCATTGTGGAGATCAAGCAAGCTATTGCCCAGAGTTGCATAGTGGGAACCATGAATAGAATAGACACCTAGGCGAGAATTATCAGGTCCGAGGAAATTGAGCCCAAGACCCGCTGAGGCGGGAATTGAACCCTGGTCCTGGGCCAGACCTCTGCCGCTCTAAGCATTGAGCCACACTTCTCCGCTTTCATAAAACATTTTTGGATACATTGCAACTATTCTAAAAAAAAATCTTTACTGTAATATCAGTGTTTGAGGTGGTAACAGAAAATAAATGTGATACATTGTGCTGTGTGGCTCAAAACATTATTATTATATAATAATAATAAATAAAAAAATGTATTCTTGTAGCATTTCATAATTTAATACAGCTTCTAAAATAATTTCATCATGTATTTCATTTTCCTGATTATCAATTTCAAAAGTCATATAATCATACTCTATGTCATCTAATGCTGCCACAAAATCAACATCCAAGATTTCGTCTAGGAAATCACAACTGATTGAAGAATATTTGATAACCCCAGTTAAAAAAAGCAGAAAGTAGGTGTGTGTAGATGATGTGTTGATTGAGTGGAAGATGAATAATGTAAAAAATAAGAAAGGCTGGGGAATTAGTTTCAACATAAAGGCTCGATAAAGGGCTATCATTTTAAATCAGAATATGAAATTGAACAATAATTGATAACCCCAGCCAAGAAAGGCAGCAAGTGTGCAAATGTTCCACTTTCTTTGGCCGGGGTAGAAGCTACAACAAAAGGGCTCGATAAAGGGCCATGACTTTGAATCAGAATATGAAATTGAACAATAATTGATAACTCCTGCGAAGAAAGGCAGCAAGTGTGCAAATTTCCCACTGCCTTCTGCCGGGTAGTATCTCCATGAAAAAGGCTCGATAAAGGGCCTTGAGTTTGAATCAGAATATGAAATTGAAGAGTAATTGATAACCGCAGCCAAGAAAAGCAGCAAGTGTGCAAATGTACCACTGCCTTCGGCTGGGGTAGTTACAACAAAAAAGTTTGATAAATGTATAATGACTAATGTTGAGGACAGCGATGCTCCTGTTTCCTGGTTTTTACGAAGTTGATAGACTGTCAAGTAACAGAAAAGTTCATTGCAAGTAACTGTGTTAATATGTGGATGATGTGTTCATTGAATGGAAGATGAATAAGGTAAAAAGTTAGAAAGGCTGAAGATGGGCAAAGTAACCATTGCCTTATCAGGGAAGTAGATCTTTAGATACCCAGCTTATTACACAGATTGTGCGTTGCAAAAAAGGATGCAAGTGTGGAAATTTCCCACTGCAATTTACGGTAATTAGTTACCAAGAAGCCTGAATAAAGGGTGTGCACTTTGAATTTGTATTACAAGAAGAATAATTGATAACCCGAGTCAAGAAATGTAGCAAGTGTGCAAATTTCTTACTGCCTTTGGCCGGGGTAGTAGCTGCAACAAAAAGGCTCGATAAAGGGTCTTGACTTTGAATCAGAATATGAAATTGAACAATAATTGACAACCACAGCCAAGAAAGGCAGCAAGTGTGCAAATGTACCACTGCCTTCGGCTGGGGTAGTTACAACAAAAAAGTTTGATAAATGTATAATGACTAATGTTGAGGACAGCGATGCTCCTGTTTCCTGGTTTTTACGAATTTGATAGACTGTCAAGTAACAGAAAAGTTCATCGCAATAAATGCATAAAAATTTTATTTTACTAAAGTCAAGATTCATATGTGAGTATGGACTGCTTGCCAAAGATGCTGTTGCAGCAGTTGATGTGCCTGGTGCAGCAGCTGATGTGCTTGGTGCAGCAGCAAGTGGGTTGCCCTGCAATTTTTGTGTTGCAGCTCAAGCAAAGTTTTTAGGGTGCCAGTTCTTGACATGTCGCATCATACTTGGTGTGCCAACGGAGTATTTTTTGGATGGATCATTCCTTTAAATAGTTGTTTGGCAAATTTTATAGGTTACTAACAGAGCATTAACCTTTTTTTGCTCTTCAGGGAAAGTAAATAACTTCCAAATTAGAGATTGTTTCTTCTTCTTTGGAGGCTCTTCAGGAATGAAATCTCCTTCTGAACAATAGCTGGAAGATGAGTCCATTGCGGTTATTATGGTGATCATCCTTCTATTTGACAGGATTCCCAAAAGAGATGGTTCTTCTTAGGAAGTCAAAGTTGAATGAATAAAAAGGGAGGGATCTTTCAACAGTTGTAATCGGAGGTGTTATGAACGAATACACTATAATACATATACTTTCTGGCTCTTTTTCAGTTAAATATCCAATTTCTTGTACAGATTTAAGTACTCGATTTCGTGTTGCATGAAGAACTAGACTCACCCAAATGATTCTTCTAGATTTGGAGTACAGACTTGCAGATGATAAGCAATCTGAACATTCATATTTACTATATTTGGATTTGTTTCTCGAAGAAATGTAAGTAAATCCTCCCAAGCATAATCAGGACAGCTTAGAGTAAGGAACCATGTAGGAGTTCCTAAGTTCCTTAGTATACATTTCAGTTCTCCATGATGACGGTACCAGTACTCATTAGTACCACGCTGACATGCCATGGGATTAATCAGCTGAGATTCCAAAACATTATCTTTCTGCTGTACTTTATCCATAAATTCCTTTGCCAAAACATTTTGCAGATGTACAGCTGTTTTCAATATATGGTTTACTGCATAAGAAAGGCAAGACAAATCAAACTCAAACAAAAGATGAAACAAATATGTATTAAATTGTCGAAATCTTGGATGTTCTGCATATAATCTTGATGTCTGGTATTCCGATGCAGGAAACTGCACAGGTCGGTCATCATATCGTCCTCCTTTTCTTGTGGGAGACAACGGAGGGAAACAACGAGCTTTCAAGCTTTTTTCCCATACAGTAATGGGACTTCCCTTTGCTTATTTCATTTGGAATAACTCTATAGGATTCCTCATCACTTCTTTGGAACGACGTGGATGAACACTGTAATGTTCATAGATTTCTTCAGTTCTGGGCACATCCACTTTTTCAATTTGTCCGGATGGCGAGTCACTATCTTTTTCTACAGTTATTTCTTCTAGTCTCACATACACATTTTTATAATATTGATTATTTCTTACCAGATACAACGTTGCCTTTTTCACTTTCCTAACATTCACTAATTCTTGCCAGATTTTCTTACTCCTTCGACCGGGGTAGTTGTTACAACAAAAAGGCTTGGTAAATGGCTTTGAGTTTGAATCAGAATATAACATAGGTGTTGTACTTAGTTTGGCTTCCACTGACTTAGTGGTACCTGAAACAACAAGGTTCTGTGGAGCTTGCTAAGATGTGTGGTCCGGGCAGGACATACTGATAGTAATGTTTTTTGTCTTGTCAATTGTGGCTTAGTAAGGGCAATTGGCAACTTTGTGTAGTTTTGAGGGAAGTTACTTTATTTGGCACTGCACTTTATACGTAATGAATGAAGAATCAGTCAGATTCTGCCTGAATACGGCCATGTGGTGATGGCAGGAGGCAGCGGTTAGGAAGAGCCCATGACTACGTAACATTGACTACAGCTGTACAAAATTGGTAATTTAGTGTGTGTGAATACAGCAATGATAAGTGGTGGAACGAGTTAGTGGCATCTGAAACGCGTACTAGTATCGTAAGAGCACCGTAAACACACCATAAGCATATGCTAAGCCATGTGACTTTAACAGAAGAGATTTGATTGGTTCATAACACTTCCTATTGCAACTGTTGAAAGTTCCGTCCCATTTTAATCATTCTACTTTGACTTTCTAAGAAGAAGGATCTGTTCTGAGAATCTTGTCAAACAGAAGGAAGATCACCATATTAACAGCAATGGACTCATCTTTCAGCCATTCTTCCGAGGAAGATTTACTTCCTGAAGAACCTCCAAAGAAGAGTAAAGGAGCTCTAATTTGGAAGTTTTTTACTTTTCCAGACGGGCAAAAAAAGATTAATGCTCCAAAAGTAACCTGTAAAATTTGCCAAACAACTCTTTCAAGGGGTGATCCATCCAAAAAATACTCTTTTGGCACAGTAAATATGGTGCGACACATGTAGAACTTGCACCCCAACAACTTTGCTCGAGCTGCAAGACGGAGGTTGCAGGACAACCCACCTGATACTGCACCAAGCACATCAACTGCTGCAGCAGTATTTTCAGCAAGCAGTCCACACCCACAAATTGATCCTGACTTTGGTGTGGATGACACTTTCCTAATCCTATGCTTGAAGACTTTGATAGAAAAACAGACATTTGGAAAGGGGCGACCACTCTGTCCCCCCGAACGTATGGTTGGGTGCCCCGATCCTCCCGGGAAGCCATCTTGGGCGGCGGGCATGTCTCGGCTGGTATGCCCGAAGCGGCGTAGCCGGGGCGCGCCTTTTTCCCGCCCAAGAGGGGTTGTCCTAGACACCTACACCGATGACCACGCCCAGTAGGCTTACCGGGGGAGGGTACACGCCCTCCCGCAGAAGAATAAATAGAGCGGGAATCCGAAGAAGCGTCCTCTTGTTCCTGTGCTCTGAAGGCTGCACCCACCCGTGCTCGTGAGCCCTCGACGGAACAAGCAGCAATTTTGAGAACTTGTAATCTTGTTGTTTCTCTTTCAGTTATTTGGAGTCGAAGAGTCCAGGACCTCGTTGATCGGCTAGGAGCAGAATACTTGAAACCATGGCTGGCAAGAAAGCAGGAAAGGGTTCCGAGACGGATAAGGTGCTACGCCTATTGTCGAACCGGATGGCTTGCATGGACCGCGAGATTCGGACAAGTCCAATCGATCGGTCGAGGTTTGGCGGAGGTCAAAAAACAGCTGGCTGCACTGAGCAACCCCGGTAACCCTAATAAGGTAATAGGCCCGGCCTTGCCGGGAGTCGTCCCCGAGGGAAGAGGGAAGCGGGTCAAGAAGAGGGCAGTTTCAGGAGAGGTTTCGGTCCCAGAGGTACCCCCAGTCGCCCCCGTCACACCGGCAGACAACCCGGTACCAATCCCAGATGCGGGTCAGCCGATCCCGGTGGTGATTACTCCCGCTAACGATGAGGAAATGCCTCCCGAATTGGCCATCCAGTTGGCAGCATGGCTCAATAAGAAGGCAGGGGGTGCAGTGGCACCTGGAGACACGGCCGAAGAGGCCAAGCTACTAATCGAGCAATTGCGGCAGTCGAGAGATGCCGCAAAGGCGAATCTTCCTCTTGTTTCCCCACAGGTGGCACCGGTGGGACCTGCAGTTGGTCACGAGAAAACGGCGGGAACAACGGCCGAACCAGGTAAGCTCGCTTTGCCAATGGCAGGGGAGGGTTCATTACCCTCAAGGCGGGAGAAGGTGGCACAGCACATCCCTATGGCCACGAAAAAGTTAATATGGGGAGACAAATATGTCAACATGTTTTCATTATTAACTGACCATCGCGAGATGGAATATGCTAAAACCCAGAAGGATTTGTGGCACCCGAGCATGTGGCGCGCCAAGATGGCGGAATTCAGGGTGGATGAGACAGTAACGAATTGGGTTAAGGCCTTTTCTATATTTACTGCAGTTATGGGGGAACGTAAACCCGAGGTGTTAACTGAACTATCTTGCTATCAAAATCGTATTATGGATTTTTATGCAATGTATGAGGGGGAGGAATGGAAAGGTTATGACATGAAATTCCGGAAAGCAAAAGAATATGATGCTTCTCTGACATGGGATTGCCTCGACTCGGTGTCATGGCACAAGCAGCTCCTGCCAGGGGCGGCAGGTACATCCTCACCGGGCGGGAGTGGGTCAGGGGTCGTCCGCCAAAAGCCTGCGTTGCCCTTTCGAGCGGGCGCCGGTGGGGATTACCAGCCAAAAACTGGCAGGAATGGCGGCAAGCGGGGGGTCTGTTGGGGCTTCAATCGAGGCAACTGTAACAGACCGCAGGGAACATGTAGGTTCAAGCATGTGTGTGCGGGCTGTTGGAATTCCTCACACCCGGAGAGTTCATGTAGATCTAAAAATAGCGGGACGGGAGGAAAAGGAGGGTGCAAGCAGGAGTGAGGTAGAACGTTGTGACCGATTGCCTACACCCGTTAATCTCATGGCTAGGACTCCTTGGTTGAACAAATACCCTGATCATGTATCCGCTGGGGTGTTGAGGAAAGGATTCTCACACGGCTTCCACATCCCGGCGGGGGATTTTCGGGGGGACTCCTTTTGTAAAAACCAGGTATCGGTACAGCACAACCCAAGCGTGGCAGAGAGAAAAATTGCAAAAGAAGTCAGCTTAGGGCGAGTGGCAGGGCCTTTTCATTGCCCGCCGGTGGCGGAGTTCATCTGTTCCCCGTTAGGGGTTGTCCCGAAGAAAGACCCAGGGGAGTTTAGACTTATTCATAACCTGTCTGCTCCAAGGGGTTCCTCGGTGAACGAGGCCATTGACCCAGAAGTTTGTTCAGTACGGTACGCATCGTTCGATGATGCCGTGGCCATGTTAAATCGCCTGGGCCCCGGGGTGCTGATGGCAAAATCAGATATCGAATCGGCGTTCCGGTTGCTCCAGGTACACCCACAGGATCAGCGCTTTCTAGGTTTTGCATTTCAAGGGAGTTATTACATGGATAAATGCATGCCTATGGGTTGCTTCATTTCTTGTGCCTATTTTGAAATGTTCAGCTGTTTTTTAGAGTGTGCATTTACTGAGGCCACAGGGCATAGGCATGTTATGCACTATCTTGATGACTTCCTGTTCTTAGAAGCAGCTGGCGATACGAAATGTGCGCAGGCGCTGCATGACTTCTGCATCCTCATGAGGGAGTTTGGAGTCCCATTGGCACCAGGTAAGACGGTTGGACCATCTACTTCACTGGAGTTTCTGGGAATTGAGCTCGATTCCGTGGAGGGATGTTTCCGTTTACCGATGGAAAAAGTGGCCAAGTTTAGGGCTTCCTTGACGCAATGCTTGGGCAAGGAGAAAGTGACCCTGCACCAGTTACAACAAACAGTGGGTCAGCTTAACTTTGCCTTGAGGGTGATACCAATGGCCCGCCCCTTCTCACGCTCTATTGCACAAGCTATGGTTGGTCTCAAAGAGGGACTCCACCGTACGAGACTGTCTGCAGAGGTTCGCCAGGATATGCGCATTTGGTTGGCATTTCTGGCAGACTTCAACGGTCGAGTCGTGTGGAACAAGCCACCAGCGTCTTCAGATGAACTAGGTCTGTGGACTGACTCAGCGGGGAGCATGGGATTTGGCGCCATCTTTGGTAATCAATGGTCGGCGCAAACATGGCCGACGTGGTGGCACTCCAGCGGTCCCACAGGTAACATTGGGTTCTTGGAGTTGTTTCCCATTTGGGTTGCTCTGATGGCATGGCCAGACGACTTCAGGGACCGCTCAGTGGTGTTTTGGTCTGATAATATGACTGTTGTCGAATGCATTAACCAACAGGCAGCACGCTGCAAATGGATCTTGAGATTGTTGAAAGAAGTTGTGCTGCTTTGCATGAGACTGAATGTAAAGTTCAGGGCGAAACATGTGCCAGGCGTACTGAATCATGCAGCTGATGCACTCTCTCGTTCACATATGCAGGCGTTCAGGGGTTATCTACCTACAGCGGACCTAGTGGCGGCACCATTCCCCGAAGCACTTTGGCTAATCGGTGCCCCGGATTACAAGACCTCGTGGCAGCAAGCTTAGCTCCCAGGACAAGGAAGGCATACGAAGGAGTGTTTCATTCCTATTGCACATTTTTGGGTCCGACAGGGAATCAGAACTGGGGTCGGAGGAATCCTTCCTGGGGTTCCTGGTGGCGCTGCACAGAGAAGGCCGATCAGCGGCAATGGCCAGTAGGCATAGGGCGGCCATTTCATTCATGGCGCAGGTGCATGGCATTAAAGACCCAACGGGTTCCTTTTTAGTTAAGAAGGCCCTTCGCGGCTGGCAGCGCCTCGAGGGTCGCAAGCAAGATGCGAGGCGCCCGATTGGTTTAGACAGGTTGTCTCTACTGGTAGCGAAACTAGACGAGACGTGCTCCTCCCACTTCGAGGCAGTTCTGTTCCGGGCAGCCTTCGCATTAGCATTCCATGGGGCTATGCGGGTGAGCGAACTGGTCGCAAGGAATAAGAAAGACGTTGAGGGAGGTTTGTGCAGACATCACGTCCAAATTAGGGGTGATTCGATGGTTGTCTCGATAGCCAGGTCCAAAACTGATCAAGGGGCTATGGTAAATAGTGTTGTCGTGCAGCGCACGCGAGGGTCCCCCACATGCCCGATAAAGTGTATAGAGGAATACTTGGCACTGAGGGAGGTTACATGGGGGGGGAGTCTGCTAAGACACAAGGATGGCACCCCACTGACAAGGTTTCAGTTCCAGAGGGTACTAGCACTGACAATCGCGGCGGCAGGCATGGACCCGTGCAATTGTGGGACCCACTCCTTTAGGATAGGGGCTGCTACTGAGGCTACAGCCAGGGGTCAGAGTGCGGAAGAAGTGAAACAATTGGGACGATGGTCCTCGAATTGCTTCAGAAGGTATGTGCGATTGCACATGTTGTGAAGATCAAGTGACATGCACTCACGCTTCTTGTCTTTTGTTTCAATTACAGTTTCGCGAGCCTGTCACGCGGGGCGGAATTTGCAGTTGACCCAGCACCAGGAGACCAGCGGTCAAGGACCACCGTCTGGAGAAAGAGTGGTATGGGTCGTGGGCCACTCATATGTGAGGCGCGCCGGGGACGTATTCAAGGCAGGTGACGCGACTCGCGCAGCTGGGGAATACGGGTACAGAGTGACCTTCCACGGGAAGGGCTGGCTCTGTTTTGACCGATTCAAATCATTTTTTGAGGGTCTCTTAGGGCGGCAAAGGTCACCGCCATCTGTAGTCATAGTACACCTGGGGGGCAATGACTTGGTGACACTGGGTAGACGGGTGTTGTTTGAACAAATTTTGTCTGCTGTTAGCTGGTTGGCTAAAAGAATCCCGGGGTGCACGATTGCCTGGTCTCACATAATTCCCAGGAAGGTATGGCGGGGGGGCCTTTCGGTGTCAGCACTGAACCATTCGGTGAAAAGGGTTAACAATAAAATTGGTAAATTGTTTCGCTCTTCGCAGTTGCATAGCATTCCTCACGGGTGTATTCGGGGTGATCTCATGTATTTGAATGATGGGGTTCACCTGTCCAGGGAGGGGAATGATTTACTCATAGGAGACTTCATAGCATGGCTAAGGGGTTTGAAGAAGCATGACCTTTAGGAGGAGTAGGGGGGGCCGGATAGTCGGTCAACTATCCGGCCTGTGGCAGTAAGGTCATGATCGGTGAGCAGTAATTTCAAGGTCCCTAGAGGGGGGCGCCACCCAGAATGGATGGGAGCGCCCGCGGGGAGGCAGCCATTGGCCCCTCCCACGGGGAGGCGGCACCCACTAAGGATGGGTCGCCTAAGGGGAGACGGCCATAGGCCCCTCCCAGGGGGGAGGCAGCTATATGCCCCTCCTACTAATTTCCCGGAGGCCGGATATCCGCGACGGCGGATAGAGAGTGTGGGGATGGGGGGGAGTCCACACTGTCCTTCCTACAGATACCTCACACGGGAACTCGGACGACCTTTAAGATGGCGTCGAGTGGAAAGGGGTCCCCCACTACGACAAGGGAAGTTACAGTTGGCAATGAGGGTAGAGTCCTCTGCGCATGCGCCACTCACACCGTGAGGGCGAGAGTTTTGGTAGTAGGGATCTGACACCGGTTAAGACCTTGCCGTTGGCCCTTAATGCTAGGATATACAATTTTAATTTAGAATGGTTGCATTTGCAGGATGTTAGACTCAGCTAGGAAACCTTTGTATTAGAGATCTGTTAAGGTTAGCCAAAGAACATGTCTTCATCAAAATGTAATAAATGTAAAATTGGACATGATTATGAAACTTTTATTTAATGTTTTAAATTTTGTTTCATATTTTAATAAATATGGCCGGGAGGGTGACTCCCTCCCGCCTTCCAAAAGTTCAAGCCTGTGTCCGACTTCCCATCCTTGGGGATTGTGTTGGGAGGGGGTGACGGGCATCCCGGCCATATGGAAAGGGGCGACCACTCGGTCCCCCCGAACGTATGGTAGGGTGCCCCGATCCTCCCGGAAGCCATTTTGGGCGGGGGGCGTGTCTCGGCTGGTATGCCCAAAGCGGCGTAGCCGGGGAGCGCCTTTTTCCCGCCCAAGAGGGGTTGTCCTAGACACCTACACCAATGACCACGCCCAGTAGGCGTACCAGGGAGGGTACACGCCCTCCCGCAGAAGAATAAATAGAGCGGGAATCCGAAGAAGCGTCCTCTTGTTCCTGTGCTCTGAAGGCTGCACCCACCCGTGCTCGTGAGCCCTCGACGGAACAAGCAGCAATTTTGACCCACCCACCAGCCCCTTATGGCAATGTTTGTTTTTGTAATAAAGTTTTTGCTGAGATAGGCCCTTTTTTTCCTTAGTAGAAAAGTAAAGGAATGTTTAGGTTAAGGATGTGACTTCTGTCTGAAGGATACTGTTTTTCTTTTTAGGAGTAAACAGTCGATGACACAATTAGGCAAGTCTGAATTTTCCTTCCTTAGTAGGTGAACAACTGTCGTATTTATTTTTTGGTTGGGCGGTAAGGTCATGATCGGTGAGCAGTAATTTCAAGGTCCCTAGAGGGGGCGCCACCCAGAATGGATGGGAGCGCCCGGGGGGAGGCGGCCATTGGCCCCTCCCACGGGGAGGCGGCACCCACTAAGGATGGGTCGCCTAAGGGGAGACGGCCATAGGCCCCTCCCAGGGGGGAGGCGGCTATATGCCCCTCCTACTAATTTCCCGGGGGCCGGATATCCGCGACGGCGGATAGAGAGTGTGGGGATGGGGGGGGAGTCCACGCTGTCCTTCCTACAGATACCTCACACAGGAACTCGGACGACCTTTAAGATGGCGTCGAGTGGAAAGGGGGCCCCCACCACGACAAGGGAAGTTACAGTTGGCAATGAGGGTAGAGTCCTCTGCGCATGCGCCACTCACACCGTGAGGGCGAGAGTTTTGGTAGTAGGGATCTGACACCAGTTAAGACCTTGCCGTTGGCCCTTAATGCTAGGATGTACAATTTTAATTTAGAATGGTTGCATTTGCAGGATGTTAGACTCGGCTAGGAAACCTTTGTATTAGAGATCTGTTAAGGTTAGCCAAAGAACATGTCTTCATCGAAATGTAATAAATGTAAAATTGTACATGATTATGAAACTTTTATTTAATGTTTTAAATTTTGTTTCATATTTTAATAAATACGGCCGGGAGGGTGACTCCCTCCCGCCTTCCAAAAGTTCAAGCCTGTGTCCGTCTTCCCATCCTTGGGGATTGTGTTGGGAGGGGGTGACGGGCATCCCGGCCATATTTGAGGTGAGCAAATCTAGAGTGTAGCTGGTGTTGAGAGTGCTCTAACAATATCTGCTTTCCACCTATACTCCAGAACTACCCAGAGTTCTCTCCCTCTTTTTTGGTGCAAAAGATGTGCCATGGTGTGTAGTATTTACAATGTGACACATCTGGAAGGTGCATCACATTATGAAGCCCTGCGCCAGAAGGAGGTCATATCACGGTACACAATAATTGGCATATCTCTGGGGATGTACCACTTAATGTAGATCTGCTGATTAGTGTTTTAATGTAGTGAATGGATTCTAATAGAACAGTGTATAGATAAACACTTAGGGGCCCATTATGATCGCGGACGGACTTGAGTCCGTCCGCGATCACTGAGTAGGAGTGAACCACCGCATGGCCTGCGGAGTTCCCTCCTGTGCAATTAGTAGGTGACCACCACCATGGCGGTCACATCCTCTATTTTTACCATTGCGGCAGGTGCGGCTTCAATCTCCACCCCCCGCAATGTTCAAAATGCATGCAATGCATTTGTATGCAGAAAGCGGCAGGCACCGTGCGGTGCCTGCTGATTTCTGCATACAAATGCAGGGGGGTACCATAGGTACCCCCCATGTGCACCCCCCACCCCCCATTCACCCAGGGGGCCTGCAACGGGCCCCCGCAGTGAAGGTCCGTATGCTTTTCCACGGCGGAAAACCCGACGCGGAAAAGCATATTTTTTGGGCATCCTAATATGGCTGGCGGTGTCTGAAAGACACCGCCACCATATTAGGGCTAGTCTGCCGCGGTTGTAAGCTAACCGTGGCAGAAAAGCTGCGGACTGAAACCAGGACCCACCAGCCATCCTAATGCGGCAATGGGTCTTTGGTGGGTCCGCTGCGGTTTTTCCGCATCCTCCGGGCCGGCGGTGGCTTCTGCCGTTCCAGAGGATGCGGAAAATCCGCAATCCTAATGTGCCTCATAGTGCTGTATGGTCAGTACAATACTGAAACAGAAGTATGATAGTGTTTACTGGAAGTTTAAGAATACATATAGGGGAATTGAAGATATAAAAGACAAGTTTCCCGGTGTATAGAACACTGCATGCATGGTCTATAGGGATTTTCTGAGAAAGTACTGAACGGATTTATACCATTTAGTTAAAAGCACAATCTGCGAACTGAACTCTACCTCTCTGCCAAATTTGGTGTAATTCCGTTACAGTATGCGTACGGTACGATTACCAAAAAAAAAACAATGAAAAAGGAATTATATAGAAGTCAATTTTAATATATTGGAAAAAAAATAATTAATTAAAAAAATATTTTGCGGGGGAGGAGCCAAGCAGGCATTCGAAATGGCCGCATAGTCGCTCAGCTCCGTGAGCCCTTTTGCCCGACACGTCTATCCTGACGTCTATCCTGAGCCACAAAGGCATGCTTTAATAGGAGAAAGAAAACGAGCACCTACTGTTTGCTCCCGAAGCTCCTGCGTGTAGCAGATCCTGTCCCCGACTGCTCCGCAGCCCACGCGGTAATGCGGCCGGGGTGTTGACTCGGCAGGGCCTCCGGCCGCAGCTGCAGCACCGGCGGCCATTGATGGCGGTAGGGGGCCCGTCGGTGGGTGCCGTTGACATGAAGGACCGCTGCTAGCAGTGAAGACCCGGTCCGCTTGGCGGTGACCCTTGAGGGGCAGTGTGGTGGCACAGGATCGGAGGGGGCGCATGCCTCCTGCCCCCTCCCCAAACTTTGTTGCCCGGGCATAGCCAAGGACTGCCCCCGACATAGGCGGGCGACTCCCGGGGCCCGGCAGGGATTTTAGCCTTTTGGTGGTTCTCCTTTCAGGAGCCTGCCTCACAGATTTTTGCCCCGGGGACGCATCCCGTGGCGCCCTCGCGGTGAGGCCTGGTCCCTGACAGTGGTGAAGAGGGAAGGGGCCGACTGGATTAAGATGGCGGCTGGGGCCCTCCTCTACGGCCTGTGTCCACGTCAGGTGGCTGTTGCACGGATGGGGCCGGGATGCTCGCAACATACGCAGGAGTTCACATCCTGGGACGTGTTGGCTGCCCTAACAGTTTTGCACGAGACCATGATTTGCCACGCCTGGGACCTGAGTGAAAGAATGGACGCCATTGCTGTCTCGCCGTCTCTATTGGCCACGGTCCGATTCCAGGGGGCTGCCGATGAACTTGCTGCTGAGTCCATGGAGGAAGTTCCAGCTCCGCAGAGGCAACGGGAGCCGCTTGAGGTCCGGGCTCCCGTGCCCGCACGGACCGACTTGATTGCTCGTATGGATGTCTCCTTGGGACACATGTCCAACTGGCGGCTGGGGATGGAGCGCTGTTTTCCCTCTTGGACTGGCCTGGTCCTGTTGCGGCGGTGGCCAAACTGTGCGACTCTCCTCTCCTGGATGATGGATGATGAGCTTTGGGAAGTTCCCGAGACCGGCGTCAATATTGCCTGATTTTTGCTGTCTATACTTAGATGGATTTGGACTGTTGTGCTCTTCTATGGCTGCGCCCCAACCGAACCCACCCATATTGTTTGGACCCTCAGGACTGTGCTTTAAATTGATTAACGAGTGGACTTCTGGCGGTACCGCTGCCAGACAGGGTCAGGGATGATGTGGTTCATGGTTTATTGGCTTCATTGTTGGCAGACGGTGCAGTGGGTATGTTCGATCGATATTTCATCGCTATTGTGCTCGGGATTTGTTTTTCTTCATTACAGTATTGCTTCCTTTCTGGGATTTCCGAGGTGTAGGGGTGAAGGGCGAGCCCGGGCGGCACAATGAAGGCCCTCCTCCGCTTATTTTCTTTTCCTCTTTCCCCTATCTTTCTATATTTCAGGTCTCTATTAGGGCGACAGGCACGCTGCTGGGGGGGTAGGCCATGGCCTTCTGCGGGTGTGCAGGGTGGGGGGTTGCGGGATGGGTGTTTGATCGGTATTTGTTTCTATGGCCCTTTAGCCTTTCTTCTCTTTTTAGTGTCGTCGTCGCTCATGCTCTTTGCGGTATTTTTGGTGTTGAGGGGCGGGTGTTAGACTTGCTGCACGCTGGGGTTGCGCCTGCATTTCTTCTGCTTTGTATATCTTATCCCCCGATATTTCCTCCGTATTAATACTGTTTGTAGATATCCTGATTCCCACACTATTGCGGGACTATGTACGACTGTGCGACACCTCTTCCTTAGTTCCTTATTTGAAAATGAACCTCTTAAATCATGATTTCAAGCTGTTGTGTCTGATTACAAGCTATGTACTGTTATTTTATAACCCCTGGTTTCGAACTGCTATAACTATACATATTGCTTGCAGTATTCTCGCTCTGTTTAGAGGCCGGCCGGGATGGTTGTAGGCCCATACTTGTAACTGCATGTACTACAAATAAAGGTTAAAAAAATATATATATATATTTTGCAATTTAGTTTTGGTATTATTTTACAATAAGAATATGAAATATAATTTAAAAAATAAAATAAATATAAAGATTTATAATAAAAATGTAAGAAAAATAAAGAAATAGAATAATGAATACATTTAATAATTATCATTTACAAAACCTTTGAAATTCACTGAATAAACCATGGGTTTCACAAACGATATAGTTAGGAATTAGCATTTAAAAAACCTTGCAAATTCATTAAAAAAACTATGGGTTTCACACATGTTATAGTTAGCTGGACATTTCACTCATACAAAACCTTTGAAATTCCCCCGTTATATTTAGTTCAGCTAACTATAACTCATGTGCCCGCAATGCACTGCTGATGACGTCACATATTACATCACTCATGACATGGTCAGTGACATCACTCATGACATCACTGATGACATCATCCTGTGAATATGTGTCTTTCTGAAATTTAAATATGTTTTATATACGTATATCTCAAGGTCGATGGAAGAATAAATGGGTAAATAACTGTCTAAATGGATGCCTGCCTTTTGTGAATTGCTACCCCACCCGGACTGTGGGTTTGTACTTATGCGTGCTCATGTGCCTGTTTTATACTGACGCTTTAGGACGTTTATGCGCCAATTATAGATCTGAAGGATGTAACATCAGATGATTTGGAATCAGTGGAGTCTAAAAAAGACTGTAATAATATTTATAATGAAATAACTGTAACAACTTGGCAAACTGATGAAATTGTCAGTAAAATAATTGCCAACATTAACCAATTTGAGAAATGGGGCATCAAAGTTTGGAGAATACATGGGTCTCAGTGCTGAAAGGTGTCTCAGGCCCATCAACAGAGTTGAATTTGTCATGTGGTATTAAGATCAGGAGTTGTCTACCAGGTATACGAATATGTGAAGAGTTAAAGAAAGTAATCAATCCGGTTGAGGATTGGAGTTGGCTTCTGTCAATATTAACAAATGGAAACTCTGTGAAAAAAGACTGATGCAGGTTTTCCCTTGAAAAAGTACTAAAACCTTTCAAACCTTTGTTGTTGGAACACAAATGGTTTTAAATCACTTCTTGAAGATTTGAATGTAATAGGTTTTTAAAAAACCTTTGATGTATTAATGCTACAAGAAACTTGGATTATGTTTAGTGAACCGCTTATTGGTTATTTTGAATATTTGAATGGGGCTACTTGTGAGGTCTCTTCTGGTCGTCCTAGTGGCGGCCTTTCTATCTATGTTTCTTTGAATTTGGATTTTACAAATTTTGAGATTGACCTTCAGGCAAAATGGATACAGTGTAATAAAATTATTTTCCAAACAATTATTTTTTTAAATGTTAATTCAAGTAAAAAAAAAAGGGTCAGATCCACGCAACTTTCATGTCTACGGGAAATGGTGAAAGTGTTATATTACAACCATCTAGATTTAATGATAGTCTTAAAAAGCTGAATACGCATTCAAAAATGTTATCCCAATGGATCAACAGTGAGTTTATAAAATGTAACCTTAAGATTATGCAAGATGAAGATAATACACAGACGTTTAATAAAACGTGTAGCCCTTCTATAATTGATTACTCCATAATTTCTGAGAAACGTTTTAACTTATTACAAAGTTATGAGGTAGTACCAAGGATTGAGAGCGATCATAACCCAAAAGTTTCTTTTAATTATTTACCAGAAACTAAAATAATCAAAACTGTTTCTATTCCATTTAACCTTTAAAGGTTAATATGGAATGAGAGAACTGAAAAAGATATCTTGGAAGTCCTTTCTCATTTAATTTTAAATGTCCAAGAGGCTACTGCTGAATGGAAATTTATGGTTGCTCTTTGGCCTTGTTTATGTTCCGCTCGTTTGGCAAATTTTTCTAATTTAAAACCTTCTCAAGGTAAAACTTTGACTCCAAAGAATCCAGGGTGGTTTTCCCATTGCTTACTATACCTTAAAAGAAGTCTTAATAAAACAATAAGAGCATTGTATAGGAAAGCAAAAGGCACATCTCATTTTGCGATATTCCAACAAATTAGACAATTGAAAAAGGGATATAGGAACGAAATATGGAAGGCTAAACAAGCATATTATGAAGACACTTGGTCTAAATTACATTTTGCTTGTAATTCTAAAGATTCACGGTTATTTTGGATTATTATTAACAATCTTGAATCTGGTAATCATAGAAGTAATGGGGCCAATATTAAAGAACTAAGCTGGGTAAACTTTTTTAATAATCTTTAAATCTGTTCCTCTATACCACAAGTACGTGGGACAGTAAAATTAATCCCACTCATCATGGCCAACTAGAGATAATAGAAAATGGTGGGTTAGACCTAAGTGCCTATGAACCATTAAGTTCCCTTGATAAAGAGCCATACTTGGTTGATAAAATTTAAAAAGTAATAAATAAGATTAGATCAAATGGAGCACCTGGTCTGAATGGAATTCCGAACGCTATTCTTAAAGCAAACTTAAAAGATTGGCCAAAGGTATGACCTCTCCTATTTAATGATGTGCTTAAAATAGGCTTAATTGCGGAATCATGGCAAGGAAGCATCATCCAACCAATTTATAAAAGTGGTCCCCAGGACAACCCTGCAAATTATCGCTAAATCGCATTAACAGATGTAGAAGCAAAAATATTTTCTAGTTGTCTGCTGGAAGAAGTGCAATCATGGGCCATGAGAGAGGGTTTGATCCCAAATTTACTAACCGGTTTTGGAAAGGGAGAATCGACTATTACTAATTTGATTTTATTAACATTATTAGGCGAAAGAGCCAACTATAGGAAACAAAAGTTGTATATTTGTTTCATTGACCTAAAAGCCGCCTTTGATTCTGTGCCACGAAATGTACTATGGTTGAAGTTAATTAATTGGGATATATCTAACACTCTTTTAAAGATGATCAAATTATTATACTCAGATACATGGGTACAGATCAAAGTAGGCTATGGAAGACACACAACTCGTCGCCTTGAGACCCATATTGGCTTGGAACAAGGATGTGTCTTGGTTCTTTGCCTTTATAAACATTTTATGTCTGATCTTCCAGCCCATTTTAATGATGTTAATGCCCACTCTCCTGCTATGTTGAGTAAAGAGATTAAATATTAACAATATGCCGATGATACCATTCTATTAAGCCAAACTGTCATAGGACTAAAAAGATCAATAGACTTTTTTAATCTATAGGTTGCACAAAATGGTCTAAAAATAAATACAAAAAAATGAAAATGATGACGGTGGGAAGAGGCAAGCTAGGATTAAAAGAATGGAATAATATTGGTTTGGTTATTGAATGTGTAAAATCGTATAAATATTTAGGAATCACATTTGATGATAGTATGTCATTTAGGCAGAATTTTAATAACCTTGAAGCTAAGGGTACATCGCCCTCATTTGCTTTTAGAAAACTGAGAGATAAGCTATTATGCCCAAATTATGATCACTTGCTGAAAGTTATGAAAGCACAGTTAATTCCATTTTTAGATTATGGTTCCATTATCTTCCATGGCGAAGATGCAAAAATTCTTGATGATATTGAATTAAGGACACATAAATCAGTTTTTATGATTCCTAGATATATTATTCGTGCCAATATAAGACTAGAATTTGGTCTACAGAAACAGACTTTGGCCAGACAATCTACATTTTTAAAGTCCTTATTGATATTGTTTCGAGCTGAAGAGGGTTCTCTAGCAAATCAGGGTTAGCTTGAGATAATAAAAAATGAATATGCGAGTAGTTGGCAAACTTATTTAAATAAATGTTTTCGTAACTTTGATTGTCCAAATTTAGTAGATCAAGTGAGGAGTAAAATGGATTACAAAAAATCAATTAATCAATCAGCTGTTTTATTGTCTACTACAATGGATAAAGATGAATTAAGGAAAAAAATAAACATCTATAGTCAATAGCTAACTCCTTTGGTAAACTGGCTGCCCAACCTTATTTGTTGCTTCATTTAAAACCTTTAATTAAGAATAAATTCATGTATTTAAGGTTTGGGAAATATCCAACTAAAGATGGAATTCCAAAATGGGAGAAGAAGTGGCCGTCCAACCTATGTTGGTTATGTAGGTTGTGTGAGGAAACCCTACTGCATATAGTAACCTTATGCCCAAAATTGTTAGAAGAGTTGAAGACCATCTTAAAGCCCATTTTCCATGAACTGAGAGTAAGATCTTGCAGGACTGTAATTATTGTATGTTTAAGTGGTGCTACCATCCTTCTCATTTACCAATTAGTTACGTTTATTTTTATTTCTGAAAAGAAACTTTGTAACATAGACATTTCTAATGAAGAAATGTGTGCTATGAAAATTATCTAAAAAACGGCAATGATATATTGGTTTTAAATGTTTTTAGGGAGAGTGTAGGCTCTTTTAAGCTTGGTTAAAATGTAATATTATAAATCTACCGTACTGTATTTAATGCAACTCCATAATGGTGGATTGTATTTTATGTACACTTGTTTTTAATCTGAAAGTTTACTTGACAATTCTAGCTGCTAGCACCAGGCACTTTATTTACTGCTGTTACTCGGTGGGTTGTATTCCATGTACCGTACTGTTTTTAATGCAACTCCATAATGGTGGATGGTATTTCATGCACACTTTTTAAATTTAAGAGTTTACTCGACAATTCTAACTTCATTCAGAAGGCACTTTAATTTTTGCTGCTATTTGGGGTGTTGTATACCATGTACTCTTACCAAACTTAAAATTTTGACTTGCAATTCTAGCTCCTAGCACAAGGCACTTTAATTTTTGATGCTAATCGTTTATTAGTAAACCGAATATTTGTAGGTAAACAAACCATGTTAGGGCTTAGTTGTGGTTCTTGTCTTGGATATAAAAGCACACTGTATCTGTATATTTTTAATCTGATTTTGTTTTGGATATGTACTTTGCTGATCGTAATGATTTTAAGTAATCAACAAATAAATTTCACTTAATTACTTACTTACCATGGCCACCACTACTGCCACCCCACCCATAAGGGCATGTTACCCACCCCCACTGCCAACCCACCCATAGGGGCATGTTACTTATCACTGATGCGACCCCACCCATAGAGGCATGTTATCCACCTGACTGCCACCCACCCATTGGGGCATGTTACCTATCACTGATGCCACCCGACCCATAGGGGCATGAAACCCACCCCCACTGCCACCCCACTCATAGGGGCATGTGACCTATCACTGATGCCACCCTACCCATAGGGGCATGTAACCTATCACTGATGCCACCTTACCCATAGGGGCATGTTACCCACCCCCACTGCCACCCCATCCATAGTGGCATGTTACCTATCATTGATGCCACCCCACCCATAGGGGCATGTTACCTATCACTGATGCTATCCCACCGATAGGGGCATGTGACCCCCATCAGTGTGTACATTCAATGTAAAATGTGTGGACATAAACTGTAGCAAAGGGTGAAAATCAGCCATCATCACAGTGAGCACAAGGTAGGTGTCATCATTAAGCATGGGCCGAAAATCCGTTCCGCTCGCGGATTTTGCGGATGTTCGGTAAATTCGCAATCCGCGAGATTCGCGAATTTCCCGCAAAATCTGCGAGCGGAACGGATTGGGTCAAAAGTTCAAGCTGACTTTTGTAACTCTTTTAGAATGGCGACGGCGAGCTTCCAGAGTCATTCTAAAATAGTTACAAAAGTCAGCTTCAACAGGAAGCTCAAATAGATAAAGTAAAGCAGGTGCTCGAGTTGGAGCTCAAATTCAGTTACACAATCATTAATCACCCCAAACTTGTGTAACTTAAATTTGACCTTCAACTCGAGCACCTGCTTTACTTTATCTATTAGTGCTTCCTGTTGAAGCTATTTGTAGATATTTTAGAATGGCGCTGGCAGCTTGCGGGGCAGAGGGCAGAAGGGCACAGAAACGAGTGGTACAGAAGGTAGATGGGCATAAAAAACGAGAGTGTGGCATTGATTAACCAGGCAAAAAAAAAGACCCACGAACACGCAAAGCGCCCCGCAAACACCCGTGAACACGCGAAGCGCCCCGCGAACATGCAAAAATAAAAAAATCCGCAAATTCGCACGAATTCGCAAATTTTGCGGATTCCGAATTTGCTAATTCACGGATCGCAAATTTGCAAAATTCGCCCATGCTTAGTCATCATGGAAATAGCATCACATGCCAAACAGTAGGTAAGATTCCTGGGCATGTTAGCACAACACTTGTACACTCAACCTTCATCTACCACCCATTGTAGGCACTGCACTGGTGACATACGCCTGGGTACAGTAGTGCCCCTTAAGTCACCTGCATGTAGACAATACATATGTCTACCAAGTTGCACTGAGGACATAGTTGACTTTACACCAATGATGATCACACCTGCATGTAAAGTGGAGATGTCACGACAGTCAGGAAAAAAGTCAAATTGGACATTGTGAAGCACATCATATGTGCATGGGTGCAAATCACAGATGTGGCCATGCCAATAAAGTGTTACCATCCCTGGGCTGAATTAGTTAACCAAGACACACCAAACTCAGCTGCAAAGGATGAAATGGATACCAACCTGAACATGAGACACATCTCATGGGCCACATGGAGTACACCACATCAACATCTCAGTAACAGACATTTGAAAATCCTGCATCATCAAACAAAAGTCAGGCTAAACAGCATCAACAAAATCTATAGAACAATCAAATGCACAAGGAGAACAAAAAATGCTTTAATCAGCGATCTGCCATCTGGAAGGGAAAATCAACAAGGAAATGTAGTCCAATGTCCCTTTGAAAGTCCAAAGTCCAATGATGGTGTGAGTAAATGTAAATGTAAATGTAAATGTCAAGGTATTTGTAGAGCGCACTTTCCCCAAGTTGATTCCTGGCGCTATTACTCATACCACTGTGGAATCCCTCCTGTCTTTCCCTGTGAAGTGTCCACTCCTGGGCACCCCCAGGGTGAAGCCAGGCATCCTAGCGCTGTTGGGGCCAGTGTGGAGGTTAAGCAAGCTATTGCCAAGAGTTGCATCGTGGGGCCCGTGATTAGAATAGGCACCGAGGCGAGAATTGTCAGGTCCGAGGAAATTGAGCACAAGACCCGCCGAGGCGGGAATTGAACCCTTGTCCCGGACCAGAGCTCTGCATCAGGGTCTGCCGCTCTAACCATTGAGCCACACTCCTCCACTAGTGAGTAAAACCTGTCACCCATTGCTTGCCTGTACTGATAAGGACTGGGGAAATCCGCTCTGAGGGGCATACATGGGGCAAGCCAGGCACCGCAGGGACAGGATCAGGGCTCAGCAGAAGGAGGTTGTGAAGGGGTGCTGGGTGCAGGAGAGTCAGTGGCAACTGCAGTGGAAGGGTCTGACATGGGTTGTGCCTTCACAACTGTGGGGCAGAAGTCTGATGGGGTAGGTGCTGGAACCATTGCAGTGGGCAGGTCAGGTGTAGAGGACATGGTCCCCACTGAAGTGCCCATGTCAGACTGGGTGGGCATGGACTCCACTGCAGTGCCTAAAACCATGGGAGTGGAAAGGGGTGCAGGTGAGGTGGGCAAGACAGCTGGGGGGACATGCTTCCCACAGTAGTTGCAGCAGCAGACAGACTAGTGGTGTCGTCAGTGGAAGAGCAAGTGTGAGTTGTGGAGGGCCTGAGCTTTTTGGGGATGATGTATGTGTGGGTGGGGAACCTGGGACAGGGAGTGGCGGGGGAACCTGTGGTGTGCTGACCTGGGGGATGGAGGAAGGAGACTGTGCAGTGGAGCTGGAGGTGGGGGTGTTGTCTTGCTCTTCTGGGTACGGGGTGACTTGCGGGTGGTGGCCTTAGTCTGCCTGCGCTTGAGGTAGTGTGTCTGGGTGTGAGAGGCACTCTTCTCTGTGTGTGGGGATTTCCCCTTTCCCCTGTAGTCAGGATCTTCTGGATCAAAGGGGAAGAGGTCTAGGTCACACAGGAAGAGCTACTTAGGAGATGGGGTTGCAGGTGAGGCAAGAGTAGGGCTCTTGGAGGGAGAGGTATCTGAGGACTGCGGAGTGGATGTGGATGCCTGTGTGTGTGGATGTGACCCATCCCCTGTATGTGTGGTATCAGTCCCCTGACTTAGCTTGGGTGCACGTTTAGACTTATGTTTGGGTGATTGTGTGCTGTCTGTGTGTTTGGGTGACTGTGCAAGTGTGTGTGTGCTGGGGACAGGTAGGGTGCCAGGAGTAGGGTATGGGGCAGAGGCTGAAGGGGTGAGGGACTGTTGGAGGAGGGATACTGCTGCCGTCAGTGAGGAGGCCATGGACTGATTGGTCCTCTGTAGGGCAGACATGCCAGATGAGATGCCCTCCATGAACGACACCAGTTGTGTAAACAGACTGGTGTTTGCACGGAGGACACTCAGCATTGATGTCTGCCCTACATGGATCTGTTTTAAGTAGGTACACAGACTCCACACTCAGAGCAGAAGGGGACACAGGGGCAAGGGGTGCAGTGCCTGGCAGGAATGAAACATGCTCCCGAACATGGGAGCTGCCATGGATCTCTGGGATGGGAGCCGAGGGGAGGGTGGTGGTGGTGGCGGTGGCGGGAGCCTTACTATAAGTTGTTTCCTGGCTGCTGACACCCGCCCCCACAAGGGAGTCATCCTCCAAGCTGTTGTGGTCCTCAGCTGAGGTGGATGGTGCTGAGGACTCCTCGGTGTGACTCCCCTCAATCTCTGTGCCACTGGGTCCCTCCGACTCCTCAGTCGCTGGCCCAGGCTGGCTCTGCAGCTCCTCCTGTTCCGTGGCACTGTCTCCTATGATCGTGAACGTATATGCATATAAGTAGGAAAATAACAATCACATTAGTTGCCTGCACTGACTGCGCATAATATACACCACATCACAGGCCATGCACTGGCATCCTTAGCTGATATGTGCTCATAATGCACACATAGGTGTACATAGGCCAATAGCCAGTCTGAACATCAACCATGGCACACAAATCCATCCTGGACCTGTATCCATATGTCTGTTGCATGCTGGCTGATGATACCCGAAAGTGCACACATGCACCACATACACTGTGACGAAGCAGACATTTATATGATACCAAATACATATGTTTTCAGGCCTATAGTCTTCTTTGAACTACTAAAGAAAGACACCAGCAGAAATCCACAAAATGGTTGCACGCTCCATTTTGTGTGTCAAGTCAGTCTCAATCAGCTGCAACGTGCAAAGCAACACAAGGCTTTCGAGAACAAACACACCAGCTTCCAGCTTTCAGCTGGCTATTGCTAAACATCATATCTTCAGTAAATGATGTCGACATGACCTGCCCTAGCCGGTCAAGTACGTGCCAAATCCACGTACACTAGAAACGCAGATTCCACCTTTAGGGGAAAACCCAAATCTGCTCTTGTAGATGACACGTGGGCAGCAACATTAGGGTAAGGGCGCACTTCGAGCCTTAAATGGGTATCTCACCACATGTGCACTTCACTGATTGGTCCAGCAGGTCATAGCCTGATCCAGATTACGTATGCTTGATGCCCATCCTGTGGGGGCTTATACCTATAAAACGTCTCCGCACTGTTATACCAATTGGGCACTCAGTAAGCTTTGCTGAGGTCTCTGTGCTGCACGTATATTGCATGGTGATTGCATTCTGATTGGGTTCCCAATAAATCTCGCAAACTTAAACGTGCTGGGAGCGAATTGTTTATTTTACTGTTGTCATTGATCTTTTTATTTTCGCAGTTAAATATTGAGCTTCTACATTTGGTGGAGAGAATGCGGACCCATTACAACTGACTGGCTACACCGACGAAGCGGACACTGGTGATCGGACCCTTTGGCACCCTTCTGAGGGCGGGGATTTGAGGTGATAACGTTCTGTTTCTTTATCTCTCCCCGGCCTGGTTGGTTGCTGGAGGGGGTCGGATCCGGTGGATGATCTGTTTGTGACCTCTCTGTTGTCTTTGGTGTTGTCCTGCTCTTTTCCCTTTCGGCACGCTTGTGTTGTGCTTCTGCTCCTGACTCTTCTTATTCTTGACTCCCTATGTCTGACCAGGTGTGCCTGTGTCCTGGGGATATTTACACAGCTTGTTCAGACTCCATGTCTTTCGTGGTTCATTTTCTGATCACTTTCTTCATTCTGCTAGTCCTGGCTCTGATGGTTTATGTTTGTTTTTGTCACCACACGGCCCAGGAGGGGATTGGTGTCATTACAACGCAGGCTATTACAACGCCTGCTGTTACAACGCAGTTTTTACATCGCATACCACTACAACACATAGTGCTTTTAAGCGCTGGATAGTGATTTATTTAATTTACTATTCCAACTCCAGTCCCTGTGGATAGTAGGGAAGGTGTTGGATAGTAAATTAAATATATTCCCTATCCTAGAGCGCCCCCCAGCGCAATGCGTTGTAATGGTTTGCGTTGTAATGGTTGCGTTGTAATGGTAGTGCGTTGTAATAAATGCGTTGTTAGTGATGTTTCTCCCCAGGAGGTAACTCCCGTCTAGCTCTCTCTCTCTCTCTCTCCTTCTTCCACTCTTGGTGCTGTTGACCTTTCTTACTTTCTGTGCCACGGGCATGTGTTCGTCTCTGTCATTGCTACCTGAAGTCCGCTGCCTTTTCTCACATAATTTTTTTTTTTTATCCTATAGGGTCTGTCCTTGGTCCCCTGCGTTCCCTGGCTGGCTGGTGACATCAAGCTTCTGCAGGATTCCTGGCCGGCAGTAACTCTTTGGTGATTTCGTATCAGTGGGCCCTTGGCCAGCCATTGAGGGCGAAGGTCTGCACCCCCCCCCCCCCCGCTGCAGAGAGTCAACGGCCGCTGGGATGCGGGATACCCTTGCCAGACCATTCCCATTGGGTGCAGCGGACATCGGTATGCTCTAACAGACTGGACGAAGCCCGGTGAGTATACTTGGGGGGATTTTAACCCTCCGGTATTGGGTTGTTGCAGTTGGCCCCTCATTGTGAGCTGTGGCAGTTTTTGTTCCCCTGTGGGTGGTAGCAGGTAGCTCGCCGTTTTAGGGCGTGGCAGTTTTGCTCCCCAGATTGGCACATAGTGTTTGTGCCTGTTAGGTATCGTGATACGAGTGGCCAGGTTGGCTACTAGATTTTGTTTCTACTCAATCAATCAATCAATCAGGCATTTATATAGCGCACTACTCACCCGGAGGGTCTCAAGGCGCTTGGGGAGGGGGGGTCCGCTGCTGCTCGAACAGCCAGGTCTTGAACTGCTTCCTGAAGGCGAGGTGGTCCTGGGTCAGGCGGAGGTGGGTCGGGAGTGAGTTCCAAGTCTTGGCGGCCAGGTAGGAGAAGGACCTTCCTCCTGTGGTGGCTCTTCGGATGCGGGGGACGGCGGCGAGGGCGTGACCGGTCGATCGAAGCTGGCGTGTGGGAGCATAGAAGTTGAGGCGGCTGTTGAGGTATCTTGGGCCTTGGTTGTGTAAGGCTTTGTGTGCGTGGGTGCGGAGACGGAAGGTGATTCTCTTGTTGACCGGAAGCCCGTGCCGGTCTCTCAGGTGGCCGGAGATGTGGCTGTGTCAAGGGATGTCGAGGATGAGTCTTGCTGAGGCATTCTGGATCCGCTGGAGTCTCTTCTGGAGTTTGGCGCTGGTTCCGGCGTAAAGGGAGTTGCCGTAGTCCAGTCGGCTGGTGACGAGGGCCTGGGTGACCGTCTCCCTGGTCTCGGTGGGGATCCACCGGAAGATCTTATGAAGCATGCGCAGGATGTTGAAGCACGACGAGTAGATGGCATTGACTTGTCTGGTCATGGAGAGAGAGGAGTCCAGGATGAAGCCCAGGTTGCGTGCGTGGTCTGTTGGTTTGGGTGCGCTGCCCAGGGCGGGGGGCCACCAGGAGTCATCCCAGGCGGAGGGTGAAGATCCCAGGATGAGGACTTCCGACTTATCTGAGTTCAGTTTCAGGCGGCTGTTCATCATCCACTTGGCTACGTCTGTCATCCCTTTATGTAGGTTGGCTCTGGCGGTGGCGGGGTCGTTGGTGAGGGAGGGGATCAGCTGAGTGTCGTCGGCGTAGGAGATGATGTTGAGGTTGTGTTGGCGTGCGATGGCTGCGAGGGGGCTCATGTAGACGTTGAAGAGTGTTGGGCTGAGCGAGGAGCCTTGAGGAACACCGCAGATGACTTCGGTGGCTTCTGATCTGAACGGGGGGAGTCGGACTCTCTGTGTCCTTCCTGCGAGGAAGGAGATGATCCACTTCAGTGCCTTCTCCTGGATTCCGATGTTGCTGAGGCGCTGCACTAGGGTGCGGTGGCAGACAGTGTTTAATGCCGCGGAGAGGTCCAGGAGGATGAGGGCCGCTGTTTCTCCGTTGTCGAGCAGGGCTCGGATGTCATCGGTGGCAGAGATGAGGGCGGTCTCGGTGCTGTGGTTGGACCGGAAGCCAGACTGTGAGAGGTCGAGGGATCCGTTCGTCTCGAGGAAGGCGGCCAGCTGCTTGTTGATGGTCTTTTCGATCACTTTGGGCGGAAACGGGAGGAGCGAGATGGGGCGGTAGTTTTTGAGTTCTGTGGGGTCCGCCGATGGCTTCTTCAGTAGAGCGCTGAGTTCGGCGTGCTTCCAGCTCTCCGGGAATGTAGCGGTGTCGAAGGAGGTGTTGATGATGTCCCGCAGATGGGGTGTGATGACAGAATCGGCCTTGTTGAAGACGTGGTGAGGGCAGGGGTCGGATGGAGATTCGGAGTGGATGGAGTTCATCGTGCAGATGGTGTCTTCGGTGCTGATCGGGGTCCAAGCGAGGAGGGTGGTGGTGGGGGGCGATGGTGCGGTCGTGGCGTGCGTCGGTTGAGTGTGGAAGCTGTTGTGTATGTCTGCAATCTTGTTGTGGAAGTAGGAGGTGAGGGAGTTGCAGAGGTCTTGTGAAGGGGTGATGTCGTTGTTTCCAGCGTTGGGGTTGGAGAGCTCTTTAACGATGTTGAAGAGTTCCTTGCTGTTGTGTGCGTTGTTGTCCAGTCGTTCCCTGAATGCGGTTTTCTTGGTGGCGTGGATCAGTTGGTGGTGTTTTCGGGTGGCGAGCTTGAGGGTGGTCATGTTGTCCGGTGTTCGGTCTCTGCGCCAGGCTTTCTCGAGGGCTCGACAGTTCTTCTTGGAGCTCTTGAGTTCGTCGGTGAACCATGGGGCTTTCTTGCTGCCGGGTCTGCTAGGCGGGGTCCTCAGAGGGGCGAGGTCGTCTGCGCAGTTGCTGATCCACTTCATGAGGTTGTTGGCGGCCTGGCTGGGGTTTGTTGTGCTGGTGGGAGGGTTCAGGCTCAGGGAAGCAGCGAGCTGGTCGGCTGTGATCTTGTTCCAGCTTTTGCATGCAAGCTGTTGCTGGTGGTGGTGGACCGTGGTCCTTCTGAAGCTGAAGTGGACGCAGCTGTGGTCCGTCCAGTGGAGTCCGGTGGTGTGGCTGAAGGTGATGTCCTTGCTGGATGAGAAGACGGGGTTGAGTGTGTGTCCAGCGTAGTGGGTGGGGGTGGTCACCAGTTGCTTGAGACCGAGGTTGGTGAGGTTGTCCAGCAGGGTGGCGGTGTTGCGGTCATTGTTGTTCTCCAGGTGGAAGTTGAGGTCCCCGAGGAGGAGGTAGTCAGCGGAGGTAAGGGCGTGTGGGCTGACGAAGTCTGCGATGTCTTCGCTGAATTGTGTGTGTGGTCCCGGGGGTCTGTAGATGAGGGTGCCTCTGAGGGTGGTCTTGGGGTCGGTGTGTATCTGGAAGTGCAGGTGTTCGGTGGTCGGGAGGACATCGTCGGTGTTGGTCGTGATGCGGATGGTGTTCCTGTGGACAATGGCGATGCCTCCTCCCGTCTGGTTGACGCGGTCCCTCCGGGTGATCTTGTATCCGCCTGGGATGGCGATGACGATGTCGGGTGCTGAGGAGGCGTTCATCCAGGTTTCCGTGAGGAAGGCGACGTCGGGAGATGTGGTGTCGAGCAGGTTCCAGAGTTCGACGGCATGTCTGTGGACGGAGCGGGTGTTGAGCAGGATGCACTTCAGGTGGTTGCTGCTGGTGCTCGGCTTGGTGGGTGCTGGTGTAGTGCAGGGCCGGATGCAGGTGAACTTGCAGGAGTGGCAGCAGAAGGGTCCGTGGGTGCGTCTTGGGGTGGCTCGGTAGCAACCCGGGAATCGGCCGGCGTTGAGTGTGTTGAGTTCGGTGGCGCCGTAGGTCTGGTGGGCTGGTGTTTGCGGGGGCCAGGGGTCCTGGCACTGGGCGCGGTCCAGGCCGGACGGGCGCAGACGGGCTAACCTTTGGCGCGTTTTCGGCGCGCAATCGGCGCGCCCACTGCGCGTGCACGCTGCGCGTACACGCGGTCGCCATATATGGCGAAGTGAGAGGGAGGGAGGAGGAGCTGGGAGGCGGGAGCGGGGAGGGCACAGAAGGCAAAGGGGGCGTGGCCATGAGCTCGGCGGCGGGAAGCGGGGAGCGGGTCAGGGGTCACAGGGGCAGAGCGAGGTGCAGGGGGAAAAAAACACAATAAAACATTCACACAGTAGTAGCAAGGCAACAAGGTAACTAAAGGACGGGGCACAAAAGTACAGCAGTAAACCAACTGAAAAACGGCAGCAAGGCGACAAAGGACGGGAATTACAGCGGGGGAGGGCGGGGTCCACGGGGCGGGCTCAGCGAGGCTGAGGGCGGCAGCGGGAGGTAGTAGCACAAGCTACAGCTGGTGGCCGTGCGGTGCGGGAGTGTCCTGAAAACAGGTACTGTGTATTTGTTGATCGTGATTTTATTTGTTCTCATGAGCTCTGACTTGGGTCCAGCACCATCGCCTATGCGCAGCTGGCCTAATATTTTGGCATTTATGAGGAACGCCGCGGGCGCTCCTTGCTCTTTGGCTGACGCCAGTCACCCTGCCTGGGCTCCGCCTCCACCCTCCCCCTGGAGACGTCCACCGAGGGGCCAGAGTGGTTCTAGGTTCGTGCCTAGGAGATATCCTCAGCACGAAGAGGGGGGTGTGACGCCTAGTACACCAGTGTTTCTTTTCTCAATCATTATAGGTTTGATTGCATTTTTTTATTGTGTACTTGTGATTTGCTTGGCCTATGTAGTGGCCAAATATTGCTAGGAAGGTGGGGTATTTTGCCTAGTGCTAGGTTCTAGGTTACCTTTGCCAGCTTATTCATTCAACCTGGATACTAGAACGTTACTTAAGGAGATCTGGTAGAAAACCTTCACCTCACACACCCACTCCCGCCCATAATACCCCCTGGCCTCAGGAAGGGACTGGCTGGAAAGGCTGATTAAAGTGCACCTCTCTAAAATTGAAAATTTGATAGAATTTCTGATATTCCCCTCACTCCTTTGGGACTAAGTAAAGCAGACCCACACACATTCTCTACAGCGCTGCCGCGTAGGATCCCCGTATTTGTCCTAGATGTTTTATGTGATTGACTGAACTGAACGAAACAATTCACCACTATTGCTCTATTATTGAATGCCAGCACCCTGTGGCACAGCCACAGACAGGGTCTGTTTTCCTATCTTACCTGTTTTCACAGGCCGTCAAGGCCCAAACAAACAAACTAGGATCTGGCTTCTTTTCTCCCTTGTGAAAATGCTTTGGTGAATTGGCACTACATGACCTGTTGGGGTGATTGATGTATGGCTTTCTTGTTGCCCTCTTGCAAATAATGTGCGGCTGAAATATAAGTGAAGTATTTCTGTCAACCTATTGTGTCACATGTTACTCTATTGAAGTGTACCCTGCAACCCATCCGTCTGGTATACTTGAACAGTTATTTGTAAGGCGTTTAGAACTAGCTGCTACACACGACTCAACCATGGGAAACCTCAATAGTAAAAAGAATTTATATACGGCTCAGCCAGCCCCACCCAAGAACTCACCTGCATATAATGTAGCTATAAAGAGAGGCACACATAAGTGGCATGATCTGACATCTAAAAAAAAGGATCTCCAGTTCCCATGTAATGGCACATATGACATGGCCAAACTATCATACTTGGGCCAGATGTTAAATATAAAGGGAAAGAAGATTAGAAGTTTAGAATGGGAGGCGTACCATAATTGGGACTCTGTGTTAAGCGATATGCGTTCAACAAGCGCAGTCAAATCTAAGGTCCACAGCGAACTTAGGGAAATTAAAAAAAAATATATTACAGGCAAAACTGGAGGGCAGATGGAGAAAACCTGCTCACAAACATTCGCCTTTTCACAGATTAGAGATAAACCGAAACAAACATGAAAAGACAACTTACAAGAAAACATCAATTAAAGCTGGCCTCTTAAATGTTAGATCTATGGTCAAGCATAATGTGCTGAGCTAATTGAAAGCCAACATTTGGACCTTATGTTTGTAACCGAAACATGGGCAGATGAGGCCTCAGACACAGATCTGATCCTAGCAATCCCAGAGGGCTTCTCTATTTATAGAGCAGACAGAAAAATAAAACGAGGAGAAGGTTTAGCTATCTTAGCGAAGGAGGGACTACAGATTAAAAGCTCAGACAAAGGAAGTAACCCAGACTGTGAAACGTTATCCTTTCAAATAAAAATTACCAACAATTACACCTTTAGTGGTCTACTAATTTACAGACCACCAAATGCTAAAACACCTCTAATAGAACTAATAAGCCCATTTCTAGAATCTAGCTTGACGTACAGAGACTATACAATTCTAGGAGATTTCAATGTACACCTAGAAAAAACATCAGACCCTAAGGTGAAGTCATTTAAAGATGAAATGGCAAATTTTGACTTAGAGCAGAAAGTATATACAGATACGCATTGCGCAGACCACACTCTGGATGGAATTTTTACTTCATGTCGGAAGTTAGATATAACTGATACGCTCTCGATCCCGTGGTCAGACCATAAGATGGTCTCTTTTCAATTAGAAAATACACAAGAGATGGGAAGACCGGTCAAAACCAAAAAAAACACATATCATGAATGGTCCAAAATCCAGCCCCAAAGACTCATAGACACTTTATGCTCCTCATACCCAACTTTATATGCAGACAGCAATAAAGCCTGTAAACAAATTAATACATGGCTAGAGAACGCAATACAACTAACCGCTCCAATGAAGCAAACTACTATTAAAAGAAAAACTCCTTCACAGCCATGGTTCTCAGAAGCTTTAAAGGAAAAAAAACAAGAATGTAGAAGAGCAGAAAAGAAATGGAGAACTAACTATGAGGTACAGAAAAGACTAGAACATCTGAGAAAAGTAGATACTTTGTCCAAAAAATTAATGAATCAAAAAATTCTAGCAAAACTCTTTTCTCCACTGTCAAAAAACTTTCAAAAATAGAAAATAACATGCCAGCAGAAATATCACCTGATTTTTGTAATATCCTGGGTAATTTCTTTGTAAATAAAGTCTCATCAGTCTACGACTCTTTTAAAAAAATACAAACCAGACAACACCAATCAAACAGATAAAGCCATGACTCAAACAATAAATGTAGAGGAACAATCAGTCCAACCTACAGGGTTCAAATTCACTAGTCCAACAAAAGACCAAATTTAGAAGGAATTACTTAACATGAATTCAGGCAGCCCAACAAACCCATGTCCGCCCAAAATAATGCACATTTGTTCAGAACAATTGAGCATTGTACTAGCAAGATTATTTGGCCAAATAATCAATACCAACACCTTTCCGGACGACTGGAAAAAGATTTCCATTAGACCACTACTAAAAAAGCCCATCTGGACAGAGACGAACCAAGCAGTTATAGACCTATAGCCAGAATTCCTTTTGCTGCTAAAATACTGGAAAAACTCATGAATAAACAACTATCCCGCTATCTGATTGATGGCAACCGGCTGGATGACTCTCAGTTTGGATTTCGGGAAGCACACGGAACAGAAACTGCTCTAATTACAGCAGTAGAAGAACTCCGAAAAGTGATGGACAATGGAGCGAAGGCCGCCTTGATATTACTCGATCTATCGGCGGCCTTCGACACGGTCAGTCATGAAACTCTTTTACAACGATTAAAAACAGCAGAAATACATGACTCAACGTGTACTCTCATTGAATCCTATCTTGCTAATAGAATGTTTATAGTAGAAGTAGAAGGATCAAAATCTAAAGCCTTCTCCCTACCATGCGGAGTTCCGCAGGGATCATCATTAAGTCCTACCCTTTTTAACCTTTATGTTGCCCCACTCGCAGAGATAATAAGAAACTGTGGTTTCACCCCAGTATCATACGCAGATGACACTCAAATTGTAGTGACCATTAACAAAGACATAGAAGAAACAACAGAAAAATGTCAACATTGTATGATACAGGTTAGCCAATGGATGGAAAGGAATTGCCTAAAGCTCAATGGAGACAAAAGTGAAGTGGTGATAATAGGGGGTGACACAAACATCTGGTCCCCTGCCTGGTGGCCCAAGGACATGGGCAGATGCCCTGGGTCATCAGAAAAAGTAAAGAATCTGGGTTTCACACTTGATATGAATTTATCATTTGAAGCTCAAGCCAACAAGCTGTCATCATCACTCTGGTACATCTTAAAGATGATAAAAAAACTATTTCCATACCTACCACAAGATCCTAGCAAAACGGTAGTTACAGCACTAGCCTTAGCAAGACTGGACTATGGAAATGGTCTACATGCCGGAGCCAGGAAAAAGATCATAGATAAACTACAACGTCTACAAAATACAGCAGCAAGACTCGTTCTAGACATACCCAGGTTTGAGCCAATTATACATAGACTGAAAAATCTACACTGGCTACCAATTGAAAAGAGGGTGAAATTCAAATCCCTATGCCTAACCTACAAAGTACTTCAGGGAAAAGGTTTACAATTTCTGAGGGACCACTTGACACTGTATGAACCCACAAGACCATTGAGATTGGGCCAAATGAAACTAATTGCTGTTCCCAGATTTAAAAGAGCTAACTGGGGAGGGAGAAATTTCCTGACACATGCAGCACGTACATGGAACCAACTACCTCTGAACATAAAAACCTGTACATCTTTAGAAACCTTTAGAAAGGAAGTAAAAACATGGCTTTTCTCTGAATGAACATCAGACACTGCCGTATAGCTAGAAAGGATTTATCTTAGCGCCAAGACGCCCATGGGCAATCGTTGCGCTCTATAAATTTATAAATCAAATCAAATCAATCAAATCAAAAGACCAATTAGACACAGACGGCGCATTCCCATGCGTACAAGTTAATGAAGAAGAGGAGGTAGAAGGTGGGGCAAGGGCAGAAGACCAAGTCTTAGAAGATATTCTCTTGGGATGCCTGGGTGGTGATTCACCGCTGCATGCACCTGAGTCAGAACACACTGAGCTAGCTCTCAGGGAACGAAAGGCAGCCATAACCTTTATACACAGAGCATTGCAAGATAAGGTTGCGAGACCAGAACTGGAGTCTATCCAAGACCTGGGTACGCTGAACTAATGAGAGAGATAGCGGTCAAAGCCGCTTCAGACTACAACGAGAAGAAACACAGTATCCTCAAAGAATGTGCTAAGAAACAGGTTAAAATACCTAAACTAATAGACAGACCGTGGCACCAATTATTTGAGGATGAATCACAGGATGACTCATTCAGCAAGCAACAATGGCACTCGCTAATATGGGATGCATTTACATATGTCCATCACACAGAACACAACATTTTAACACAAGAGCAGTGTTTGACAGAAACAGAGTCAGCTTCAGAGAACAAAAGAAGAGGCAGTTTGGGGGGGAATGGTGGGAGGAGCTTCGGCGTCAAATCCAAATTCACCAAAACGATTGTTAAAAAGTGATTCTTTAAATTGTCAAGCGCTACTACAGCGGCTCGTGGAGGGCTCACTAACTGTGGACTCCTTTATACAATCACAGCATAGGTGGTACTTAGAGAAAACACTGTCCTTAGCACGGGCAGAGTTAATGAACAAAGCACCCCAGGCCCACTTAGCATATGCTAAGCAAGGCGACGCCCAGACGACTACAGGTAGTCGTGCCCAACTTCCAGAAAAATATGATTGGGAGGTAGGGAAGTTCGGATTCACAGACCCAGATTTATTAACATGGGAAGAGTCTAAGTTGCAGGACACGCTTAAATATGCTATAGATAAATTACAACAATGGAAGCAGCCAATACACACATGTGCAGTAATTGACGTAGCTCACTCTCTGGCCCACTCCATCACCACAGCCAACACAACAGGCAACTCTACAACAACAGAGTCCCATCACTTATCATGCCCCTTCGAGAGATACCGCCACCACCTGGCAACGCGCCAAATGATTTAGCATATGTTTATGTCCCATGGTCAAGGCAGGACATTAGCACGTTCAGCAGAGACTTTCCCCGGCTAAGAGACGAACCAAGGAGATGGCATGAAGAGCTTAGCAGAATGACAGCATTAGGAGGTTTGCTGTGGAGAGACCTCGACACGCTATTCAACATCATCATCCCAAAAGATCTTTGGGAAGATTGTAAAAGAAAGATTGTGTGGCCAGTTGCTGAACCAAAACGGGGGAAAGGAGGGACGCCAGGCCCAGAAGTAGGGGAGTTACACAAAAATGTAGTGGAACACTTGAAGGAGAAGGTACCTGAAGATAGGGTTGATTGGAGCAAAATTACAAGTACCAAACAGGAGAAAGATGAAAGTGCGAATGCATACTTTGACCGCCTCCTGCAAGTATATAGGCAGAACAGTGGATTAAAAGATCCTATGGGATATGCCATGCCAGCTCTGGTAACTACATTTGTACAAGGCCTTACACCACCCATCAGAACACACTTGCAGACTTCTTTTGTCTGCTGGCAACAAGAGTCAATAGAGAAGGTCCTTTCGGCAGCCAAGTACTGCGCAGATTTCCAGTCCAGTGCGCAGGCGATGGAGACAGAAAAATTAAAGAAAGAAAAAGTGAGGTTAATGGTAGCACAAGAATGGTTTTATAGCAATAACAGAGGTAGGGAAAGGAGCAGGGGTGGGGGTGGGGCGAGGCGTAGGAAGACAGCAGACCAGTAGGACACCTTCCTTTCCCCCAGATCAACCTCCCTGCCACCACAAGGAACAGCATGCTTCTATTGCAAGGACCCTAATCATTGGAAAGCAGATTGTCCAATATTAAAGAAAAGAAATGAGGACAGTAGGTACAAACAGAACAGCGGGCAAGAGGGCAGACACCAGCACGCCAACTACACTCTGCACACAGGGTACTGAGACAACACGACACATGAAAATGAGTCCCAGCAGCAATGGGCATGGGGGAAGGATGGACTCCAGTAATGAATGACTGGCCCCCACCCCCACCCCCAGCATCATTCTAGGGATGCCTGAAAGTGGGAAACTACATGATAACAGCACCAGCAATAGTAGTAGATCAATCCGGACCATATGTAGAGGGAGAGGTATTGGGCAGGGTTGTTCCATTTCTAATTGACACAGGGGCTCAAAGATCAATGCTGAAGGCACTAACGACGCCTGAAGCTCCACTTTCTAGGACTACGATAACCGCAGTAGGCATGACTGGCCAACCTATTACAGAATACCTTACTGAGCCACTACAGTTTGTAGTAGGCACGATTACAGTGCACCACCAATTTATTCAAAGCAGATTTTGCCCCATGAATTTGCTGGGGAGAGATCTGTTATGCAAATTACAATGCACCATACACTGCTCACCAACAGGGGTCTTTTTAGAGAGCAAGGCAAACGGTTTAATGATACAAGCCTTTATGACATGCACCGACCTCCAAATACCACTAGAATTACGCCATTGTGTGCCGCTGGAGGTCTGGGCAACAAGTGCCAATGACGTAGGGCGGGTATTGAACTAGCCACCAGTACAGATAAAACTGAAGCCAGGGGCAGTTCTCCCAGGAGGGCCACAATACAAGATCTCAAAAGAGGGGGAGGAGGGCATCGCACCAGTGATAAAAGACCTCCTGAAGCAAGGAATTTTAAGAGAGATTCAATACAGTCAATGTAACACCCCTATTCTTCCTGTGAAGAATGCCTCCAAGGGCCCAAACGGGGCCCCTGTCTACAGATTCACTCAAGACCTGGGAGAATTGAACAAAATAGTCTTGCCATCTTTCCCAGTGGTCCCAAACCCAGCAACAATATTATCTAATATACCTGTGTCGGCTACCACTTTCACTGTAATGTATCTTAGCTCCACCTTCTTCACCATCCCCTTGCACCCTGACAGCCAACATTTCTTCTCCTTTAGTTTTAGACAAAAGAGGTTTTGTTGGACAAGGCTGGTGCAGGGCTATACAGAGTCACCATCCATTTTCACACATGCCTTGAAAACAGATTTAGACTCCCTGGTACTAAAGGCGGGGTCCACACTTATCCAGTATATTGACAATTTGCTATTGGCCTTGCCTTCAAAGGAGGCTTGTGTAAAGGACACCATCGCTGTCCTATGCCACTTAGCATTAAAGGGATACAAAGTTTCTCCAAAGAAGTTACAGTTTTGCCTCACCTCTGTGAAATACTTAGGCCATGAGTTAACAGAAGGAACAAGAAAACTGTTGCCAGACAGAATCTCGACAATAACACATTTTCCCAGACCCCGCACTCAGAAGGAAGTTAGGCGTTCTTAGGAGTTGCAGGATATTGTCGTCACTGGATACCAAATTTCTCTCTCATTGCAAAACCCCTGCAGGCACTGACACACAAAGGCATACCTGACACTGTACCCTGGTCACAAGAATGAGACAGCCTTCAATGCGCTAAAAAGAGTATTGGAGGGAGCACCAGCGCTAGGCATACCAGATTATGGAAAAGATTTTCACTTGTTTTGCCACGTGAAGGGGGGTGCTCAATGGGGGTCTTGGCTCAGAAAAATGGAGCTTTCTACCACCCCGTGGCATAATATTCTGCCATACTAGACCCAGTGGCTGCAGAGCTCCCACCGTGTCTGAAAGCAGTAGCAGCCGCAGCACTTGCCGTGGAACAGTCAGACAACTTGGTGTTAGGACACACACTAGTGCTACATGTGCAACACGCCGTGGACACACTTCTGACATCCACTAAGACACAGCACCTCACTAATGCACGCCTCACCAGGTATGAGTTGGTACTCCTGACACCACACATTATCATCAAGAGGTGTACCACTTTGAACCCTGCATGCTTGCTACCCACGGAACATGAGCTGGAGGACTTTGATTCAGATGATGCCTTTCATGATTGTGCCTTGGCCATAGACAGGCATACTAAGATACGCCCAGACCTTAAAGACACACCACTCCCAGATGCTCAAGGAGATCTATTTGTAGATGGGTCATGTTTAAAGGATGACACAGGAGTATTACAAGCATCCTATGCGGTGGGCATAGCTACTAAATTATTGGAAGGAGGGAGACTGACAGCAGCAAAAAGTGCACAAGCGGACGTACTTGTGGCACTTACCAGAGCATGTGCATGGGCTAAAGGGAAGAAATTAAATATATACATGGACAGTCAGTATGCCTTTGGGGTGGTCGACGATTTTGGCCAGTTATGGTCAATGAGGGGGCTCCTTACATCAGCAGGCCAGCAGATACAGCATGCACAATTGATTTGGGACCTCCTCCAAGCACTGCTACTACCTTTCAAGGTGGCCATAATAAAATGTGCTGCCCACACTTCATCAAAAGACCCCATCTCCAGAGGCAATGCTTTAATTGACCAAGAAGCAAAGAGAATAGTTTTTACAGGCTGCGAGCGAGCCATGGTACAACTAGTAGACAACAGGTCAGACACAAAAGAGGATAATGGTTCACTACATTTTGATCCAATACGTATTCAGAGGGATGCAGTAGACAATGAAAAAGAGGAGTGGGAGCAACAGGGATGCACCCAAACAAAAGAGGGACTATGGGTAGAACCTAATGGCAGGATATGCTTGCCTTCCACCATGCTCCCTTCAATGAGCAGATTGTTCCATGGACCCTCACATTTGGGGCGTGATGGTATGGTCAGGTTATTCTCCCAGTGTTGGTATAACCCAAAATTGCGCCAGACAGCAGAAAGGCTGTGCAAGCAGTGTTCTGTCTGTGCACAGTACAACACTTGAAAAGGTACCCCAACTGCGCCTGGCCACTTCCCACCCCCCCTGGACCATTTGAAAGCCTTCAGCTTGATTTTATGGACATGCCCCCCTCCCAGTCATATAGATTTGTTTTGGTCATCGTCTGTATGTTTAGCAAATGGACAGAGGCCTACCCCACCAACATTGTGATGCACAGAGCGTGGCCAAGTGTCTACTTAAGGAGCTATTGCCAAGATTTGGGGTACCTTCCCTCCTGGCATCCGACAATGAGCCTGCATTCATTTCCCATGTCAGAAAGGGACTGTGCAAGGGATTGGCCATAAAACAAAGGCTACATTGCGCTTATCACCCACCGGCAGCAGGGGCTGTCGAACGGAGAAATGGAGTTCTGAAAAATAAAATTGCAAAGATTTGTGCGTCAACTGACCTCTCATGGGTAGATGCTCTGCCTTTAGCGCTTCTAGCAATAAGATGTACACCAGACAGAGTAACAAAGTTAAGCCCCCATGAAATAGTATTTGGCAGGCCAATGCAAATACCAGGCCATATGTCAACAGCCCCCCTGTCAGTAATGGACGACTTATTGTTGTGTTACTGTAAAGAGTTAACCCGTGTTTTACGTTACCTCCACTGCCAGGTGCTGAAGTCCCTTCCAGAGGCCGCGACGCCACCAGCCCACGATCTAAAAGCTGGGGACTGGATTTGGGTCAAAGCCCACACATGGAGGAATTGCTTGCAGCCAAGATGGAAGGGGCCAAGACAGGTCATTCTAACGACGGCCACAGCTGTTAAGTGTGACGGCATAACTTTGTGGATTCACGCGTCCCACACGAAAAAAGTAACGGACGGAGAAAGGACGCCACCGATTCAGATATCAGCAGCAGAGCCCAGCCGAGGATACCACCTTCGCTCTCACAGCAAACAGAAACATGAACAAACCTGTTAATCATCAATGGACTGCTGGCTAAATGCAAATGCTCCGGACAAATATACTTCAATCTGTGTCAATACAAGCCTGCGGACAACGGTCCAGGATACAATTAACCATTTTGTGCCCAGGAAGAGACATAACTGCAGTTCTGACACTGCTTGTACCAAGGCCACTATTGCTCAGTGAGCGAATACGATTAATTTTTAATGACATTGCCTTTCCAACTGGCCCAGAGCAGCAAGTCCCTGAGCAAGAATTAACAGACCTACGTTTTGACATTCTCAATAGTTCTATTTTTGAGATAGAGAGTACTGGTTCTAGTATTATTCAAAACCTTGAACACCATCCATTGTGCCGCTTTTGCAACAGAAGTCACTGGTCCTAGACCTGTTCGAGACATTAAAAATTAAGGGAAGAGCAGTGGTTAAATGCTTGACTCAAAGGGTCAGCTAGCATAGCGCCAAGAGGAAGAAGAATAAACTTAGGGCCTATTCACAAGCCCGAGTGCACCAAGAATAAATTTAGGGCCTATTCACAAGCCCGAGTGGACCAAGAATAAATGTAGGGCCTTTTCACAAGAAGATTGCTTAGCATAGGGAAGGGAAAGGTTTGTACAGAGTCATGCAGTCCAATGAAAGACACACATGTAACTGGAGAGCGGTGATTCTTGCAATATTGTTACCAGTTCCAGGGATTATAGTAACGGCAATATTAATAGTGTATTCTGCTGAGCTTGAAATACCACATCTTAATGGAAGGGTGGGGGGTGGTAGTGATGGAACTGAGCCAACAAAAACACCAAGATACTATGAACAAAATATAACAATGAACGGGGGGGCGGATGTGAATAAAGGGGACCAAGAAGGATTATGGGATACATACGAAGGGTACCAGTACGTTGAAATGCTGAAACTGTATGTGACAATTTTGAATATATCTGACTGCTATGTCTGTACACACCTGCCCACAGATGCCACACATAGTTTGAAGTGCAACGTACTGCCAGTATCCAAATATGTAGGCTGTGTCCTGTTGCGAGACATGTTACAAAGTCAACACAGCATGTCTGTGTCACTATATAGAAATACTAACTGTTGATCCCAGTGGTAGCAATGGCTACAGCTATAGCAGAAGGACAACAGACCCCCCTCTCAGACCTAAGAGGATCCCTTGTATGAATATGCAGCCAACTAAGGGAGACTTAAAGATGCTAAAAGGATTTGACAGGGCTTCTAGAAATGAAGAATGGAAAGGCCAAGCAGGCTGGAATGACATGGAAACAGGCCACTTGAAAATACCAAGGTTCAGGGTGGGGGAAGTTCCAGCCCCCTCCTGCATCCTCAAGGAAGAAGTAGTAACACCCAAAAGAGTGCCGGTTTTTCCGAAAGGAGCTACTAGAACATGCACTTTTTCGGAACTGCTGTCCAAAGACAACTGGAAGGAGTGCATTTCATTTGGATGCACCTTCGAGGAGGTTGCTCAAGGAGAGCAGGGTTTATTTGATTGTGAGGACAGGATAAACAAGATAAAAGGCATACTACCCACAAAGGCAGTTCCCCAGATTTACATGGGAATGAGCAGCTGTAACCACACAACCAGACTAACTCGAGTTAGGAGTCGTGACGAGCCGTCACCAGGTCTGGTAGGTTACAAGGGCCTTTTCTTTGTTCGTGGTCCATGGGCATACTTCTACCTGCCCCCAGGATGGTACGGAAGTTGCTACCTAGCATCCATCATCCCACAGATGACCCACTTCACAAAATTAGTGCCAGCAGAAAAGACAGAATTGACACTGGTTAGGGCCAAGAGAACGGCCCCTTGGTTAGACCACGTGTTAACAGGTGTTGGGGCAATGGTTCCAATACCAGGCAATATCTATACCTCAGAATGGATACACCAGTTGTCCAGGACGATTGAAGACCTAGCGGACTCTACCACTGATGCCTTAGGAAATATAACAGAAGAACTCACCTCCATGAGGGCTGTCGTAATTCAAAACAGGATTGCTCTCTATATGATTCTGGCCAAGGAGGGAGGAGTCTGTTCTGTCCTCCATGAGGCATCTACCCTAGCAACTTCCCTGGCTCAGAGCCAATGCTGTGTATTCATTCCGGATAACAGTGAGAATATAATAAAAGCCATAAAAAAATTAAAGATATAAGGGATGAGGCCCACGGTATACACACAGGTAGCCTATGAGAAGATGTGATGAACTAGTTCACAGGCTGGGGCTCATGGATACTTGAGGCAGTTATAATAGTGGTAGCAGCCCTTTTGACACTGTGCCTTCTGATGAAAATATGCCCATCTTGTTGTGCAGCAATTTTCAGTTCCTGTGCCAACTGCATATTCAGGAAAGGTAATTCACCACACCACACACATAAGGATGAGGATGAGGGACAGGAGATGATAAAAATGAATGACTTCTGATTAACATATGATTTAGTATCAGATTTGGGGATGACGAAGCAGACATTTATATGATACCAAATACATGTGTTTTCAGGCCTATAGTCTTCTTTGAACTACTAAAGAAAGACACCAGCAGAAATCCACAAAATGGTCGCGTGCTCCATTTTGTGTGTCAAGTTAGTCTCAGTCAGCTGCAACATGCAAAATAACGCAAGGCTTCCGAGAACAAACTCGCCAGCTTCCAGCTTTCAGCTTGCTATTGCTAAACATCATATCTTCAGAAAATGATGCCGACATGACCAGCCCTAGCCGGTCAAGTACGTGCCAAATCCAAGTACACTAGAAACGCAGATTTCACCTTTAGGGGAAAACCCATATCTGCTCTTGTAGATGACACGTGGGCAGCAACATTAGGGTATAGGCACACTTCGAGCCTTAAAAGGGTATCACACCACATGTGCACTTCACTGATTGGTCCAGAAGGTCATAGCCTGATCCAGATTACGAATGCTATGATGCCCATCCTGTGGGGGCTTATACCTATAAAATGTCTCTGCACTGTCATACCAATTGGGCACTCAGTAAGCTTTGCTGAGGTCTCCGTGCTGCACCTATATTGCATTGTGATTGCATTCTGATTGGGTTCCCAATAAATCTTGCAAACTTAAACGTGCTGGGAGCAAATTGTTTATTTTACTGTTGTCATTGATCTTTTTATTTTTGCTGTTAAATATTGAGCTTCTACATTTGGTGGAGAGAATGCGGACCCATTACAACTGACTGGCTACACCAACGGAGCGGACACTGGTGATCGGACCCTTTGGCACCCTTCTGAGGGCGGGGATTTGAGGTGATAACGTTCTGTTTGTTTATCTCTCCCTGGCCTGGTTGGTTGCTGGAGGGGGTCGGATCCGGTGGATGGTCTGTTTGTGGCCTCTCTGTTGTCTTTGGTGTTGTCCTGCTCTTTTCGCTCTCGGCACGCTTGTGTTGTGCTTCTGCTCCTGACTCTTCTTATTCTTGACTCTCTATGTCTGACCAGGTGTGCCTGTGTCCTGGGGATATTTGCACAGCTTGTTCGGACTCCATGTCTTTCGTGGTTCCTTTTCTGATCACTTTCTTCATTCTGCTGTTCCTGGCTCTGATGGTTTATGTTTGTTTTTGTCACCACACGGCCCAGGAGGTAACTCCCGTCTAGCTCTCTCTCTCTCTCTCTCTCCTTCTCCCGCTCTTGGTGCTGTTGACCTTTCTTACTTTCTGTGCCACAGGCGTGTGTTCATCTCTGTCATTGCTACCTGAAGTCCGCTGCCTTTTCTCACATACATTTCTTTTTATCCTATAGGGTCTGGCCTTGGTCCCCTACGTTCCCTGGCTGGCTGGTGACGGCAAGCTTCTGCAGGATTCCTGGCCGGCAGTAACTCTTTGGTGATTTCGTATCAGTGGGCCCTTGGCCAGCCATTGAGGGTGAAGGTCTGCACCCCCCCTCTGCAGAGAGTCACCGGCCGCTGGGATGCGGGATACCCTCGCCAGACCATTCCCATTGGGTGCAGCGGACGTCGGTATGCTCTAACAGACTGGACGAAGCCCGGTGAGTACACTTGGGGGGGGATTTTAACCATCCGGTATTGGGTTGTAGCAGTTGGCCCCTCATTGTGAGCTGTGGCAGTTTTTTCTACCCTGTGGGTGGTAGCAGATAGCTCGCCGGTTTAGGGCGTGGCAGTTTTGCTCCCCAGATTTGCACATAGTGTTTGTGCCTGTTAGGTATCGCGATACGAGTGGCCAGGTTGGCTACTAGATTTTGTTTCTACTGTGTATTTGTTGATCGTGATTTTATTTGTTCTCATGAGCTCTGACTTGGGTCCAGCACCATCGCCTACGCGGAGCTGGCCTAATATTTTGGCATTTATGAGGAACGCCCCGGGCGCTCCTGGCTCTTTGGCTGACGCCCGTCACCCTGCCTTGGTTCCGCCTCCACCCTCCCCCTGGAGACGTCCACCTAGGGTCCAGAGTGGTTCTAGGTTTGTGCCTAGGGGATATCCTCGGCACGAAGAGGGGGGTGTGACGCCTGGTACACCAGTGTTTCTTTTCTCAATCATTATAGGTTTCATCTGTAGGGCAGACATGCCAGATGAGATGCCCTCCATGAACGACACCAGTTGTGTCAACAGACTGGTGTTTGCACGGAGGACACTCAGCATTGATGTCTGCCCTACATGGATCTGTTTAAATAGGTACACAGACTCCACACTCAGGGCAGAAGGGGACACAGGGGCAGGGGGTGCGGTGCCTGGCAGGAATGAAACATGCTCCCGAACAAGGGAGCTGCAATGGATCTCTGGGATGGGAGCCGAGGGGAGGGTGGTGGTGGTGGTGGCGGTGGCAGGAGCCTTACTATAAGTTGTTTCCTGGCTGCTGACACCCGCCCCCACAAGGGAGTCATCCTCCAAGCTGTTGTGGTCCTCAGCTGAGGTGGATGGTGCTGAGGACTCCTCGGTGTGACTCCCCTCACCCTCTGTGCCACTGGGTCCCTCCGACTCCTCAGTCCCTGGCCCAGGCTGGCTCTGCAGCTCCTCCTGTTCAATGGCGCTGTCTCCTATGCCCGTGAACGTTTATGCATATAAGTAGGAAAATAACGATCACATTAGTTGCCTGCACTGACTGCACATAATATACACCACATCAAAGGCCATGCAATGGCCTCCTTAGCTGATATGTGCTCATAATGCACACATAGGTGTACATAGGCCAATAGCCAGTCTGAACATCAACCATGGCACACAAATCCCTCCTGGACCTGTATCCATATGTCTGTTGCATGCTGGCTGATGATACCCGAAAGTGCACACATGCACGACATACACAGTTGTTGAGAATGCAAATGACCATGCAGAAGTACAGTACTATAGACAAACATCACATCAAATGCCAATCACTCAGTACAGGGGTCTGGATGAATGTATGCCCACACTCACATTTCCCAATCTTGCGACGCCTAGCAGCACAACACACAATAATGTCCTTACGTCCTGAAAGTTAATGACACAATGGGGTGCATGGAGCACCTCTGACTCCAATGCAGGATCACTCATCTCAAGTCAATGCCCTTGCACAGACATGCATGGTACGTCAGTCTTCACTGTCACATGTCATGGGGCAATGCATCTGGACAACATCAGTCTGCACTGCGTCACATTCATAGGTCAGGCCCATACCATACTCTGCAGCTGACAAGTGCACCACTCTGTCCCCTACCACACTCTGTTCTTGGACTATGATGAACCTACATCTCTCAGAGTTTACATATGAGCGACTGCAAACACAACTAAATGAATATGAGCACCTCACAGTCTGCTGACAATGGCACACAGCTGTGTGAAAGTCACTCGTGCATACAGCATTGTGCACATTCAACTGACCATACCCCTTTATGTTGCATAGGTATGATCACCATTATCACAACTCAGATGTCCTGCTGACACTAAAATCCTCTACACACCAGTTGTCTCAAAAAAGGAAGCCACAACACAATGACATTGTGTCAGACAAATGATGGCACATTTCAGGAAGCACAATCAGTTGGTCCATACACGTGAGTGTGAGAACAGACTATCCCAAGGCTGTGAAGTTGGCATGACTGTCCAGGTAAACCTAAAACAGTGTATTGTCCTGGACTGTAGGCAGGTGTCTGGGCAAGTGTGACATACTTCCTAAACATACTCCTGAGGACATTAAATGGACCCACCTGATGCATATGCATGTTTTTAGAACCCCATCACACATGTTGTGACCCACACCAGCAATGTGAATACATATGAACAGCACATACAGAACACATGTCAGAGCCCAGACATAGTACAAAGAATAGACTCATCCACTTCAGCTGGACCCTTGCGATCCTCAGGGTCCAGCCACATAGGTCCTGCCACCTCTTCTGGCAGTTGCGGATCCGGCGCTTGTAGACCCCAACAGATCGCACTGTCCGAGCGATGGTCAGCCAGATTTCTTGCTTCTGGTGGGCATCAACCTGTGAGGATGACAAAGTGAAGAGGACATTACCACACATGGCACATAATTGGGGGAACAGCATTTACAACACAACTTTTACCACGCAATACCTTTACCAAGACTTGCGCTGGGGGGCGCAGTAGGATAGGGAATGGTTTAATTTACTATCCAAAACCTTCCCTACTATCCACGGGAACTGGAGTTGGAATAGTAAATTAAAATATTCACTATCCAGCGCCCCCCATCGCAAGTCGTTGTAACGACTTGCGTTGTAAAAGTTGCGTGGTAAAGGCATGCGTTGTAAAAGCATGCGTAGTAACGACATACATCCACATAATTGTGTCATCACAAAGGTAAAAGAGGTACACAGGTAGTGGGCTCATATGAATGTGCATTTGTGCTGTAAGTCTGACATGGCAACACTGGCTAGGAATTTAAGGCTAGAACTCCTGCACTACTGCAACAGGACACCTGTTCATCAAATGTATCCACTTAAATATCTAGCTCAAAGTACTCATTGCATATCCCTCACACTGCTGTGCACACTTCTATTACTTTTACTCATACAACTTGCATACAATGAAGCACAGTGGACTGTACACTTACCTGCTCCCCTTGTTTCCCATACAGCTTGCTGTACTCTGGGAGGACCCCATCCAGCAGGGCCTGGTTCTCCTCCTCAGTGAATGCTGGGGCCTTCTCCAAAGTGCGTGCCATTGCAGGATCTAGTGGAAGCACAGACAGCAGCAGCAATGGATTTGTGAATGTTGTCCTTTTATTTTTTCTATGTTTTTTGTATTCCTAATGTACCAATAATGGGTATTCTAGATAGAGTATCTCCTCCTCTGCATATTGCGATGTACCGGCCTCAAGGATTTAATCCAGGATAGGAGAGGAAAGAGAAAACCCCTCTAGGCTTTGCTGTTTGCTATGTCCACTCCATACCCTTAAACTGGAAGGCCCTTAGTTGGGTTGAAGACCAAGCGCCAACAGTACCCAGGTGAAATCATGGGAATACTCTCATCTGTTCCGCCAAGCCACTAGGGCCGCCCAGATCTTATCTTGGCTAGAGCTATTGCATGCTATATCAGACTCACTAATATTTATGATATACTTCAGACAGTCAGAGAAGGTAGGAGCATTCTCTGACTCCCAGGCCTTGCAAATTTCCTGCCTAGTTGAAATCATTACATAAAATATAAATTTGGTCCTCATATCATTGAGCTGGTAATCTACACCTAGGCCAAAGAGAATTATCTTTGGGGTAATGAGAAAATGTATACCCAAAACTTCTGTTATAAATTCTTCGATTTTAGACCAAAAGGGCGACAATTTTGGACACTCTACAAACATGTGCAAGTCGTCCGCAGCGGAAGCCTTGCAACGTGGGCAACAATATTCAAGGTTCGTAATCTTAACCAATTTTTTCGGGGATATGTACGCTCTATACAAGGTGAACAGATGATTTCGTTTTAAGGGGGCTGATTTCACCACTGTATTTAGCAATTTAAAGGAATCTCCCCATAGAGTTGGTAAATTATCACATTGCAAAGCTTCCGCTCCTCCCCACAGCTTATTAAGTTCGAGTTCTGTGACTTCATCTTTCTCATTTAATGCCTCATACCAAAAGGAAATCTCTTTTTTCCATCTCCCTTTTTTCTTTACCAGTTCAAACTTAGGGTTAGTTGTTAAATCCCAAGATATTGTAGTCCACCAGCTAGATGACTGATAATATTTGAACCTGGTGAGAGTTCCATTTGTCAGCCTAAAGAGTGAATACCACCCCAATAGCTGTGAGTTATCAAGAAGATCCTGCCACTGCATGATACCAGCTGTTTTAAGGGGAAGCAATAGTCGGTCTCTGAGGCATTCAGGTGTTCCCGGGGGCCTGAGGTGTATAATACGGGATGCCTAGTTTTTTTCTGACAAACACCCAATTCCTCAGGGCCGCATCTAAAACCTTTAATCTAACCTTCTTGTAGAATCTTGGGTCCCCAAATTTAAACAAGAAGGATTCGTGCCCTAGAGGAATACCATGTAGTAGCGCCTGAAATAGCTGATCCAAGCAGGATGTATCAGCTTTTTTGGCCATTAGTCTAAAGTTTTTAAAATGAAAAGAATGGCAGTAGCGAAGAATGTCTGGCATAGCGAGTCCACCTGTTTTCAGTTTTCCTATCAATTTTTTAAGGGAGATTCTGGGCGATTTAGAGTTCCAGATGAAAGATCCTATTCTTCCCTGTAATTTGGCAACATCTTTAGGATTGAATGACAAGGGTATTGAGTTGAAGAGGAAAGTGACCTTTGGCAAAATAACCATCTTTATTAGGTTTACCCTCCCGAAGATGTTTAGTGGCAGTCCCGACCAACGATGCAAGAGTCCACAGATAAACTTGTAGACTCTCTCCAAGTTTACTTTGGATGTCTCAGAGATGTTCTGAACCAGATGTATTCCTAGATATCTCATCCGGGGCTTTGTTTCGGGGAGTTGGTCCTCCTGGTTCCACTGCATGACCTCTGTTTTTTCTTTGTTGAGTCTATATCCTGAGGCCTCTCCAAAGACTTCTGCCTGATGAAATAGTCGGCGGATTGATACCTCGGGATTGGAAGTGTACATTAAAAGATCATCCGCATATAAAGCGAATTTTAGATCTAGTTCATTCATGTGGAAAGGCTTAATTAAAACATCCAATCTTAACTGAATCACTAAGGGCTCTATATATAAATTGAACTATAAGGGAGAGAGGGAGCATCCCTGTCTGGTGCCGCGTGTTATTTGGACCCAGTCTGTAAGTAAATTGTTCACAAGAAACTTGGCTTTGGGATGGAGATACAATGCTTTAACGGATGCTATAAAATTAGTTGGAAAACCAAACTTTGACAAAGCTTCCCACAAGTACAACCAGCTAACCTGGTCAAAGGCCTTAGCGGCGTCGATTGCTACGATAGTTAAGGGGATTTTTTCGTCTGTAGCAAAGTCTATTGCTGCAATAGCCTGGAAAGTCAGCTCGTTCAGCTGCCTGACAGGCATAAAACCCCTCTGATCCTCGTGGACCACAGACTTAATTACTTTGGCCAATCTCGCTGCCAAAACACCTGCAAAGATTTTATAGTCTGTATTTAGCAGCGAGATTGGCCTGTAGGACTCGACTATCAGGGGGTCCTTATTCGACTTCAGAACTAACATGACTGTAGCCTCTAACCAAGTCAGAGGGATAGACTCTCCTTCCTGATGTATTTTATTAAATAAAGATGTGAGGATGGGAACTACGATATCAGATCCTATTTGGTATACTTCCACTGGAAGCCCGTCTGGGCCGGCTGCTTTTCCCCTGGCCATTCTTTTCAACTGATCATGGACCTCCCCCTCTTTAATCAGAGAACCTAAAAGCAGACTATCAGCCTCAGTTAGATGTGGAAGGCATAGCCCCTCTAACCACTGAACTGTACCTTCGGTTGATGTTTTATCGTTATTCCCCATGTATAGATTCTGCATATATGTTTTAACTTCTTCGAAAATCTTATCATTATCAAATGATGTGTCTCCAGAGTGCTGTATCTTTAATCTACTTATCTGGTTCCTAGCTCCATCGGATCTAGCCTTCCAAGCCAAGATGCAACCACATTTTTCTCCATAGGAGAAATTCTGCAGTCTGCTTGCATCCCACCTTTCTTTAATGATTTTATCCAGATTAGCCTAATATTTAGCCTTTAAACTCTCCAACTCTTTCTGTATGGAAATCAAGTTAGTTTGCTGTTCTAGGGAGGCTTTCTGTAACTGTTGCTCTTTTTGTTTTATTTTAAGTAAAGATTCATCCTCGGTCTTCTTCCTGATTTTATTTCTCTGTATCATTATAGTTGTAAATATCCCCCTTTGATAAGACTTAAAAGCTTCTCACACTATTTGATCGGAAGCAGTGGCCCTATTAAACTTGAAATACTCAGCCATATGCTTCAGCAAGTCATTTTTTAACCCGTCCTGTAATAGTAGGGATCTATCCAAGGTCCACCACCTGACTTGAGTACTGTGTCGATATTTGACTGTTAATTCTACCATGGAATGGTCAGATAATATGGCCAGAATATAAGAGGTAGACACAGTCTCAAAGAGTAGACCTTGTTCAATGAGGAAGAAATCAATGCGTGAATGATGTCTGTGTATATGGCTATAAAATGAGTAGTGTCTGTTATTCTGGTTCTTAACCCTCCGGACATCCAGTAAGTTGAAATCCCTCATCATACTTCTGAGCTCTCTTTTAGATTTGTGTAATGGGGGCGAAGCAACCCTAGAAGTGCTATCCAAGCTTGGATCAAATACAAGATTAAAATCACCGCCTAAAATAATAGGAGCATTCAATTCAAGAAAACTAGTTTTTAAGCTTATCAGAGCCTCTGGAGAGTCCTGATTTGGTCCATAATAAATTGCACATGTCAACTTTGTATTTTTTATGGCTAGAGATGCAGTCAGCCATCTGCCTGTATAATCAGTTTCGTGTTTCTCGACTCTTATCCCACTATTAGTTCTAATAATTATAGCCACTCCTCTGGTGTTACCACTCTGTTCAGAGCAGAGGAGATCCTGTATCCACTTTTGATTTTTAAAGGCTGCCTTACATTCCTGCTGTTCAAGGTGGGTTTCTTCTAGAAGAAAAATATGGGCCCCAGACGTATTCAAAAATTCGCAGATTCTATTAAATTTCCTACTCTCTCTCAATCCGTTGACATTCCAACTTATTATTTTTATTTTATTCTCCATATTTCATATTTATCGTAAAATGAAGGGAATCCAATTGCTAATTTGACTTCAATGCCTATCTCATCTTTTCTAGATATATAAGGAAAATGTTTTCTTTTTAGCACCCCAGCCCCCCACCACCTCCCTCCTCCCCCCTTGAGGAACCCCCCCTTATTAACTTAGGCGATTGTATCACCATTGGGGGGCCCTACCCCTGATCTGGATTCTGGCCTCAGTTGTGTCAGCTATGTAAGATAATGTACCTACACCCTTTTCGTCTAATATACCTCTCATATTCATTTTTTTTTTGTGGTCCTGTAGCAAGTAGTGCAGGCAAGAGAGCTCCCTGGCGGCCTGCCAGCCTTAAATTAGTGCTGTAGAGGCAGATTATGTGACATTGCCCCTCACTGATAGGCTAGACACGGTTGCATTCTATGAATCTGTCCAATCCATGGAAATGTAAGACTCCTACAAGTCTTCCGCATCGTTCAAATCAGTCACCTTCTGGACGCCCTAGGTTTGCAACATTGTTGTACACATCCAACTGTATTTCCAGCGCAAGACTCAAATGTTTTAGACTTTGCGCCCGTCTCCATGACAGCCCATTGCCAATGAGTGTCCATGGCTCGGTAAAGTGACTATCCGACGCGTATTTTTTGAACAAGACGCATCCGTCCGGATACGATTCTATGGGCTATGCGTGCACACAGCTCCATCCATGCCTGTACGACGCGTCTGCTTACAAGTCAGCTGCGTCGGGTCGGATTGCATACGCGTCAAACATGCATTAACCGAACCGTGTGCACACATTGCCCATTGGCATCAATGTGATCAGATGCGGATGACTGTAATGCATACCCAGGCTTGGTGTGGTGCACCTCACAAATGTAATTTCAAAGAGTTGCATTATGGGCATGAGTAATGGACACAGTACCAGTTTTGAAATGTGTATGACCTGTCACATACACCATGATTACAGGGTTGCATGTCATGTAGGACACAGCCAGACCCATGGCTACAAGCATGATCTACCCACACAGTCTGTGTGCATGTTGTGTCTCTGATGTTTGAGGTTCCATGTGCCCAATGTGAGACAGGGTCCACCATGTGCCTTGTGCATTCAATTTCATGCTGTGTGTGTGTGTAAGTGGCATCCATGTATGGCCTGCAGGGACCACAGGGGCCACTAACTGTGTGGCTCATTATTGGTTGTGTGATATCCATGATACAACATGTCATTCCAGTGCACATGTGGCAATACAGGGACCATGGCTATTTCCCTGACATGGAGTTGTGATGCCTGTGAAACATCAGTCCTCCGTTGTCACTGTGTTGTGTGTTTTGAACGTGACAGCAGTCCATGGGTACGGTGACACAGCCCAATGACTTGCCATTGCACCCCAAGTAACTAATGTACACATGTGTGATTTATATGTGAGATGATGGGCATGAAGGTAACATATGTGTCCATAACCAACCGCTCACACCTTAGTTAATTATGAATAGCTATGATGTGAAATGTGATTTTTTGCAAGGTGAGTGCCACATGGGTAGCTGAATATATGATGTGACTTTGCTCATCTCTGTACTGCAGGGCCCCAGCAGTCCATAGACCGTTCCCTGACCTCGGGACCATGGTGGAACGTGACAGCATCCGACGGTACCGCTTCACCAGGAGCATGATTGATGAGTTGGCGGAGCAGTTGGCACCAAATCTGCTACCTGGCCGCACATACCCGACAGCACTGACACCAAAAGTGAAGGTGATGCAGCCCGGCACTTCTTTGCCACTGTTACCTTCCAACACACTGTGGCTAGTATTGGTGGTATGTCACAAACAATGTTCAGCCGTGTGCTACCAGATGTCTTGGAGGGGATGTTGACTCACCTGGACTCCTACATCAAGTTTCCTACACCGGGTGAACTTGCAGAGATCAAGGATGCCTTCAATGTACTGGGGAGGATGCAACACGTGATTGGCTTAATCGATGGCACACATGTGGCCCTGATACCACCACGGGCACAGGAACAGACATACCACTCTATCAATGCTCTGGTGGTATGCCTGGCGGACATGGTGATTACACATGTGTGTGTATGTTTCCCTGGTTCGGCCGACAATGCCTACATCTTGAGGAGGAGTCGCATACTGTTGTGATGTCACAGATGCCAAACCAGCGTGCCTGGCTTGTTGGTGTGTAATGTTTACCATTGTATGTGTTTTGCTATGTTGTCTCCCACCCCCTTACAATACTCAACTAATGTGTGATTCTCTGTATGTAGGTGACTCTGGATACCCCAACATTCCATGGTTGCTGACACCCCTGAGGAACCCTGTGACAACATCCGAGATACGCTACAATCAGACACATGGCAGAACCATTTGAGTCATCGAGTGTACCTTTGGTCTCCTGACAAGCCGCTTCCGCTGCATGGACAAGACCAGAGGGGCCCTCCCATATGATCCTGCAAAGGTGTGTAAAATTATCATTGTCTGCTGCATGCTCCACAACAAGGCTGTACAGAAGGAGGTGCCTCTCATCCAGGACGACGAAGACCAACATCCACCACATGTGGGGGATCCTGGCCTGGGCCACGAGGCCAGTGATGAGGATGATGAGGGTGAAGTCTGCAGACAGCTGATAAACAACTTCTTCAGCTGAATGTGAGTTCACAGGTTTGTCATGTCAATGTCCTGTGTGAGCTTGTGATGTGTTTGTGCGGCTCAGTTGATGTTAGAGTTTGTCCATGTGGTACTTGACTCGAAGCGTGCAGTGATGTGTCCTATCAGATAGTCTGTAGTCCACAATGGTGTTGACATGCTAAGTTGTTAGTGTGTATGTTCCTTGTGACATTTTTATTGCATTTCCATAATGTTCTGGTGTCCTTCTGACTGTGTATCATTTCTGTCCTTCTCAAGGTACTTTGCCAGTTGATCGGGCAAGTCTGACACCGACATCCAGTATCCACCCTTGATGCACCATTTGACGACACTTGGTGACCCTGTGCCCACTGTCATGTGGATTCACCTTGATATTGTTTTATAATAAACTTGTCTATGATTTGTAATGAACCTGTGCTTCAGTTAGTAATGTGTGTTATCTGTCTTCACACATCTGACTGACATATGGTTACCTCACCTGTGGGTTTGTTGGCAGTGACTATGGAAAGGTGTGGGGTCTGTGCATTCCACCGTATATCTGGTAACCATCTTTGTAGGCAATGTGTCACATGTCCATGCTGAGTATGTGTTGTGCAACCCAATTGGTGTGTCTCCCTCATAGATGTCACAACAACATGAGTTACATCATTGTAATGACATTGCTGTAGTAGTCAGCATGCCCCTTGTGCTTCAGCATTTCATCATCTCCATGACACATACCAAGTTGGAATCACAACATAGGCAAGTATAGTGTAATAGTGATTTTATTTACATACATGTGTAGAGATAGTGTTGTACATGAGGTTTAGAATCCAAAGTTCACGCATGAGTTAGAAGTATTGGTAGATGAAATGTCCAGAGGGAAGTCCACATTCATCTTCTACATTAGTACAACATGGACCCTCGTTGTCATGATGGGGACTTGTGTAATGTGCAACAAGGTGAACGCTTTGCACCCAAAGACCAACATCCAAAACAGGTTCTGGGTTCCTGGGGGATGTGCAGGGACAACTGTGGCTCACTTGTCCTTCTTCGGACGACCCCTCCTCTTCTTCTGGGGGGGATCCTCAGGCGCCGACGGTGCATCAGACTCTCCACCAGATTCATCCTCCATCCCTGTGGCATTTGCAGATGTTGTTGCATGAGATGTTGTGGGCACACAGGGAGGTGTGGACAGATTAGTGCTGATCTGGCGGAGACAGGTCAATATTTCCATATGCACCGCTGTAAGTTTGTCCCACTTGGCCTCCATGTGGGCATGATGGGCAGCCTGCTCTTGTTGCATGTCCTTGAGGACCCCCACTACCTGGCTGAATCCTCCGGTTCTATCCTGGTACGCATCTATGATGCATACCTGTTGGGGGTCATCAGGCAGTCCAGGCCCCTCTGCAGACTATGACCTCTGCCTAACACCACTGCCACCACCCCTAGACACACGGGCTGTACCTGTGGTGGCAGGCACAGGTGGCCCGGGGCCCCCTTAGCTGTTGCCACTGGAGTCATTGTTGGTAGCATCCTGGGTGGCAGGGGCCCCTGTGCTGTTTGAACTTGGTCTCCTAGGTCGGTCCGTGTTGGTGGGGGTGTTAGGTCTGTGGCCAGACGGTGGTGACATGACTGCACGGGGTGAAGGTGTTTCTGATGGTGGGGCTGCCTGATGACTCACTACGGAGGTTCCAGGTTGATAGTCGAAGTCCGAAGAGGACAGAGCCAGATCGACACCAGAGAGCACATCCTCCACCACAGTCTGGGCCAGGGACTCATCTTCACTTGGTGCTAAATCCCCAGTGGCACCTGAGTGTGGCAGAGACAGACATTGTCATTTATGTTCTTACATACATCAATGGTTGACCTATGTATATTGCAACAGGGAGGGGGAAGAGGCACTGATACATTCATCTTGCAATGTGTAGTACTAATAATGGAGGGGGCAGTGGATTACTCATCCTGTGCTGCCATGATATGTACATGATTTCATTCCTTAGTACATTCCCTCCTATACGTATACAGGAATGAGGCCGTGCTACTTGGATTGCCACATCAGTGTACTGTAGCTGCATTTACTTTGGATCACCTTTACTGCAAATATGATGTGCCTCCACCTGGAGGTAGACTGGCTGCTTTCCCAGTAGTAATTCTATGAGAAAAAGGGGGCCCCTACAATGTATTCAGTTAGCTACTCGTAGGGAAGATAAACTATGTAGAGAAAGACAGTGTAGCAAACTCTAAGGGCATAGATAATCCCTAGATAGGAATCACAACAAACTAATAGACCCTCCACAACATACTAATAGACCCTCCACAATATTCAAATAAATGTGTGCTGACACAGAAATGTATACAAAAATTCTTGAATTTATTTTGATTATATTATATTTTGTTTGTTATTTTTATCCTTTGTATAAATTTCATTTACTTATTTATTTCATTGTCCATATTTACAAAGAACCTTGGTATATATTGCATAATGTACAAACACAAGCAAAAAATTGGTTGTTCACAACTAAAGGCATATAAAGACAATAAGTGAAAACAGAACAAAATTACATTACCACAATTACAAAAACAGATAAACCCAGTGATATACGAGATATTCAGTCGTTGGAATAATTGATGAAGGCAATGCGGTTGAATGGAACTACGCGCGTTTCGGCCCAAGGCCTTCGTCAGGTGACCGTCATTCGTATAGTTAAATAAATAGAAAAAGTGATATGACACAACAATAGACAAGTTGACGAATCAACACTTCGCTTCCCATGGCGACAGTTTTAATTTCATTCGTATCAAGTTTGTTATGCTTATATATTTCTGCAAGGTGACTTTCTACGCACTTCGTCACGTGTTGATTTTAGTAAGTCTGATTGGATGGTGATAGAAACGAATCCTTAGGGTCTTTATTCAACTAGGCTGATTCTCAGATGTCCGATGATTAATATCTGTAACTTTTTTAAGGCAACCCGCAGAAAATGTCAGAACTAATGATCATCATCCTTGTAATCAATGTGTCCTTAATGTAGTGACGCTGGCACATGCGCGGGCCGAGAGTATTAGATTAAAAAGCCACTTTATCTTTTGACTCTCGTGCGTTTAGACGGGGGTTCCGATCGGTCGACGCCTCTGATGTCTTGGAGATCGCGGACGTGCCAGCGTCACTACATTAAGGACACATTGATTACAAGGATGATGATCATTAGTTCTGACATTTTCTGCGGGTTGCCTTAAAAAAGTTACAGATATTAATCATCGGACATCTGAGAATCAGCCTAGTTGAATAAAGACCCTAAGGATTCGTTTCTATCACCATCCAATCAGACTTACTAAAATCAACACGTGACGAAGTGCATAGAAAGTCACCTTGCAGAAATATATAAGCATAACAAACTTGATACGAATGAAATTAAAACTGTCGCCATGGGAAGCGAAGTGTTGATTCGTCAACTTGTCTATTGTTGTGTCATATCACTTTTTCTATTTATTTAACTATACGAATGACGGTCACCTGACGAAGGCCTTGGGCCGAAACGCGCGTAGTTCCATTCAACCGCATTGCCTTCATCAATTATTCCAACGACTGAATATCTCGTATATCACTGGGTTTATCTGTTTTTGTAATTGTGGTTATGTAATTTTGTTCTGTTTTCACTTATTGTCTTTATATGCCTTTAGTTGTGAACAACCAATTTTTTGCTTGTGTTTGTACATTATGCATTATATACCAAGGTTCTTTGTAAATATGGACAATGAAATAAATAAGTAAATGAAATTTATACAAAGGATAAAAATAACAAACAAAATATAATATAATCAAAATAAATTCAAGAATTTTTGTATAAATTTCTGTGTCAGCACACATTTATTTGAATATTGTGGAGGGTCTATTAGTATGTTGTGGAGGGTCTATTAGTTTGTTGTGATTCCTATCTAGGGATTATCTATGCCCTTAGAGTTTGCTACACTGTCTTTCTCTACATATGCTTTCCCAGTAGTATGCAGAGGAGATATTAGGTCTAGGATCACATGGGGCTGCTACATGTTGACCAACAGTGACAAACCAAGGTATGGTGGATCAGTACCTGTATCCAATTACAACACCTTTGTTTGTTACTTCATACATCACAATGTTCAAAACATTTCCTTTCCCTTTGGGTGTTGTGTGTGTCTTTTACTCACAGCACTTGAGCGCAAACACACACTCTCAGTTCACTCCTCTGGGCGCTACTGGGGAACCAGCCAAGTTACCTCCAGGTGGAGGCACAGCATATTTGCAATAAGGGGGAGCCAATGATGCAGCTGCTACAGTACACTGATGCTGAAAAACATGATGTCACACACTACGCATGTGTACATATGAGTGGCTTTCAATGGAGGCAACACAATCAGTTATGAACCAGATTGCACAGGAGTAGTAGACCATTCACCCCTCCTTGATCTTTGTAACAATGTTTGATACACATGACATTTGCAACGTGACGTCAGGATGCAATGCCTGAACACTGCGTTGTCTTCAGTTGTCACAGACAGAGTTTGATGTTATGGTAGCACATTGTCCTGCCAACATGGAGCCTTTCAATGTGCATGTTGATATGTGCTCTTACCCAGCTCAGGAGTGTGATCCCTGTTAACATTTGACTCAGCTTCCCTGTGAGGGTGTGCCTTCGCTGACAAGATGCTTGACAGTGCAGTCCTGATGTTTGTTGGTGCACAATTCCCAGCAGGGCCTTGTGCTCCCCACAACAGAACCCAGTGTCAGACATCTTTTCAGTCCATTTCCACTCCCTGTGAATTGAGCATGGTTTAGTGTGAGCTTGCGGGGCCATTTGGGTGGGTGGGTATTGTGAGAGACTACAAGTCCCAGCATGCTCTTTGCTACACCCCCTTCCCAGCATGCCCTCACTTCCCTCCTTCTGACTCTGCTTCCCTGTGAGGGGGTGTGCCTGTGCTGACAAGATGGCTGACAGTGGAGTTCTGTTGTTTGTTGGTGGCCAATTCCCAGCAGGACCTTGTGTTGCCCACAACAGAGCCCATTCCCAGAGTACTTGACAGCCCATTTCCAGCCCCTGTGAGGTGAGCATTGTTCAGAAAGGTGTTGATGGTGTAATTGTGAGGGGGTGCATTATCTGTGACATTAACACCATCATGCTTTGGTATACACTCACTTCACAAGCATACCCAGTATTCCTTCCTGTCAGTCAGCTTCACTGTGAGATATTGGTTGTGGTGGCAGGGATGTCTGACAGTGTTAACGCAGATTAGTGCCACAGCCTTGTCCTATTTGTTGTTAGCTTTGTACATGTCATGACACAGTTACAATTCACTTTGATGTCGCCATTATTGTGTTTGTCGGACTAGCATACACTTCTTGGGCAGATTAACTTTTGTTTACTATGCCTTTGCTATCAGTGCATGGTTTCACTGTCCCCTTAACAGTGATGTGTGTGTATTGCAACATAATTTTGAGTGTATTGTTTGTGTACTCACCAGGCTCTGGTATGTCTGGTAGACCATGGACTCTCTCTGGTGGTAGGATGTCCCGCACCTTCTCCTCCCAGGACCTGAAGTAGACTGGTTTGGCAGGAGGCCCACCGACAGTGCGCTGTCTCAAGGTGTGTTCCTGCTGGAGGAGCTTCTTGACCCTCCTGCGCACGTCATATCACCTGTTCCAGATGCCCGTATTTGTGCGATACATTGGTGCTTGTGCATTCACCTTGTCCACAATATTGTCCCACATCTTGGTTTTCTGTGACATGGGGGTCCTTTGTACCAATGTGCCAAACACATGTGGCTCCACTCTGAGGATCTCATCTACCAATATTTCTAACTCACTCTCTGTGAATTGTGGATTCTTCGTAGGCAGCATGGTGATGGGTGGTGGTAAGGAGTGATGTGTGTGCTGCAAGTGAGGTTGGGTGGGTGGGTGTCTGTTTTGGTAGGTGTATGTGTGAGAGCTTTTGGAGGGGTGCTGATAGTGTGAAAGTTATGTGATGGGTGAGTTGTGTGTGTGTCTGTGGTTCGTGTCTCAAGTTGTTCTGTGCTAACTGCTCTGTTGTATTTGCAAAGGATCATGGTAGTGTAGTTTTGCCTTTTTATAGGTGGAGATTTGGGTGTGTCTTTGTGTTTTGTTTTGTGTATTTATTGACTTTGTCAAGGCTTGACTGGTCCTTTTTTGTGTTTTTGGCATTGTTTTTGGTGGGCATGTAGGAGACGTTCTTCTGACCAAGTCGGACTCTCATGTTGGCTTGTGCGGGCTGCTCCGTGTCTTTCATGCTGATTGTGTTCTGTATTGCATGCGAGTCTATCGCCGTGATCACTCTCTCTTCAGGTACGTTTTCGGTACGGGTCGGTCGTGCGGCTTGGGCCCGTGCGATTCGGTCGGATTTAATATGTCTGGCATCGTACTGTCAGACGTCGCGGGTACGTTTTGGTTGGGTTCATTCCAGGTTTGCTTCGGTCGGTGCGGCTTGTGTCCATTTTCCGTTCGGATGGCTGAATTTGGTATAGCTCGGTCGTACGGCTTGGTTTCCATGCGGCTCGGTTGTAAATCATAGGCTTTGCATCGTACTGCACGGGTCATAGAGTGTTGGTAGGTGTCGGTCGGACTCCATTCCGGGTATGAGTCGGTCAGGCCGATTTCTGACCCGAATCGGAATCAACCCTAGAGAAAGAGAGAAGGATAAAAAAGCAAGAGAGAAAAAGAGAGGGAAGGAAAGGAAGGGAGTGAGAAAGGGGGAGAGAGAGTGAGAGAGATAGAAGGAAAGGAAGGAAGAGAGTGAGAGAGAGAGTGAAGAGAGGTAAGTGAGAGAGACACCGCAGCCCATGTACATAAATTACCTGCTGCCACTGAAGTATCTACCAGTGGTCAGTACACGTGCACATGAAAGCTCCAGTGCCCGGTCCCACCACCATGGCTTGGTGCACATTATGTGGACTCGTTCCACGTCCCAGCAGATCCCACACATGTCGCTCAGTCCTGAGTCATCAATGGCGGAGACCACATCAGCTTCTGGTGCTGGTAACCGTGTGAAACACAAGTCAGCGCCACATGGTGCTGGCCGCTGACGGCAATACAACTTAGGGTGCGACTAACCCTGTGTAACTCTAGTCTGCGCCACATGGTGGTAGGCCCCTGACGGCCACATCAGCTTTGGGTGTCACTAACCCTGTGCAACGCAAGTCAGCGCCACGTTGTAATAGGCTCTTGACGGCCAAATCATCTTCGGATGGCATTAACTCTGTGCAACTCAAGTCCGTGCAACGGAGTGGTAGGCCCATGATGGCCATACAGCTCAGGGTGCAACTAACCTTCTAAGCAACTTTTCATGGGCTCTTTATGATTTAGACTCGTGGAGGGTCCACCATGCAGTCGCCACCGGCAATAAAGGATGTGACGTTGTCGATCCATTATATTTGCGTGGACACATGGACTGTGACGCATGTGTGGGATGGGTGTAGTGTGTGTGTGCAAACCTGCCCTCAGGAAGTGGGAGTGGGAGTGACATGTTGACAACTAGACCACTGACCGCACACCAACAGCTAGTACGCCTGCCACAGGTAGCTATGTGTGGCCAACGTCAGAACGGAATTGGAGTGGCGTGGCAGGCATATGACGAGACAGGGCAGGGATAGCCACAATGACTCTGACGCTCTGGGAATGGTTCAGTACATGTCCGGACAAGGGAGTGACTAATGCGTGTGTCTCTATTGTAGTGTTTACGGCAGCAGAAACACAATAGGTTATGTAGCACACTGTGACTGGCATCCCGTTAGATGAGCATCATTGACGTAAGGTGAATCACTGTCTCTACATTCTTCTATTTATACATAAATTAGGTAATACATAACACAGAAGTGCGCAACTAGATGTTTATTGCACATCCAATGGAGTTTATCAGCTGGAGCGGTAGAGGGACCGGACAGGCACATTTCACAATATGGGCTTGTGGACAGAAACCAGAGTCCATCCAGGAATGACAAGTACAGCAGAACTGGAAGGGTTCAGTCCCCAGTGAGGTTGCCGTGTCATTGGTCATTGAAGAGGATATGGCAGGCCATTCTGCGGACCAAGGTGAGTGCATCAGAGTGTAACATGGGACAATGGAAGGTTATGGGGCCATGTGTGGCACCAAGGATAAACAGGCCAGGTGGCAAAAATTAATGGTAGTGCCTTCTTCTGATCTCAAACCCATCCACGCCCTCATCCTTGTCCTCGTATATGTGCACTGCGCCACCTGTGGGTTTTTCTGTGCCAGCTGTGGGACTGTGTGCCACTGAGACATGAGAGGACATAGGTGGATTGTTTTCCACACTGTGTGCCACTGACACATCAGTGGATGGTGATGGACTGTCTTCCACATTGTGTGCCACGGACACTTCAGGGGTCGCAGTGCATATGCCTGCCACACTGTGAGGGGCAAAGATGTGAAGAGTGTGGGGGCAGCAGCAGTCATTGTGCCATGCTTTGTAGCAGCAATGCCATGATGAGTATCTGAAGGGCATGGTAGATCCCAGCTACATTTCATGTTCAGCTACCTTCTCCAAAACGCAACTTCGAAAAAAGGAAAACCTGTAAAAAAGTAAAAAAACATGCCCGCCCGCAGAAACATACACCTACACTATAATTAAATACATTTACATATACCTAGGTAGCATCCCCTCCAATTGGCAGAGTGGAGGAGGGTTACCATTGGGGACGGGGAGTATGAGTCTGGGGTGTGAGCACAGCGCTCTGTGCACCAATACATAGGGGCCTTGTGGAGGAGACCATTATTCCCCGGTTGCGTGGATTCTGACTGCCTCCTTGCTAAACAGTATTGTGGACCACAATAGAGGGGTCTGGGCTATGCGCACCTAGGCAGAGGGTGATTTCAGAAGCCAGCTAATGAAGCACTCTCCGTGCGTGGTCCCGCCAGGACCGGTGTTCATAAGGGCGGCATTCTTTTGGTACTAATGGCATCATTCTCCTGGTGACTAGTGCGTGCCCGCGCATTAGCGAGGAAGGTAGTTTCTTAAATTAGAGCAGACTCGATTAGTGGAGCACATCCTGTGCTGCTGCAGGGGGCAACTTATTTGAGAAGGACGCCGCTTTTTGAAGTAACTTTCCACACACTAGACACAAGAGTGCACAGGGGTACTGAGCACCCCCTGGAGTATTTTGATCCTTACAAGAACATTTCTTTTTGCAATAAGAGAGCATTCAAGGTGAACTTTGAGCGTACAAAGTTGTTTTTTGCTGAGAGAACTGTGAATAAGTCAAACAACATCACAAGAGAGCCAGTGATTTTGGAAGTAACTTTATTTATATCCATGTGCATTTTTCTAATGTTTTATCTGGTCCAGCTATATAAAGATAGTTATATTTTTATAATAACTGGTGTAGTGTCCATTTGTGGTATTCACTGTGTTGCTGTGAGTGTTGGTGCAAATACTTTACACATTGCCTTGGGGATAAGCCTGTCTGCTCGTGCCAAGCTACCAAGGGGGTGAGCAGGGGTTATCAACAGTGTGTGTTTCTCCCTTACCCTAATTAGAGTGTTGGCTTCTGCATGGCGTTGGCGCAAGCCTCAGCCAACCAGAAATCCCATTTCTAACAAATATGTTTTTTCTGATATTTTACACACAATAAAAAAATTAAAAACTGTATTACGATATTTTTGATTCAGTGGGACGGTAGCCTCCACGGACATTGCTCTAGATTGTTGTTCTTTCCAAGCACCCTCTATGAGGGTTACAGGCAGTAGTGTTCTCGCGACCAGTGACACTCCAGCTGTGACGGACCTAGGTTTTAAGGTTTTCAGCTTAGAATGTCGCAGGGATCGCAAGAAAGTTGGCTCTCCCCGATTGGAATGCCTGGGTTGATGAGCACTCCTTATGCATCTATCAAGAGACCTGGAGCTTGGAGCCGGCACATAGGGTGGGATATTCCTCCTACTCTGTTCCTGCGCTAACCTCGGAAGCAGGGAGGGGACGCCCCTCGGGCGGTCTCCTCATATGGGTAGCAGCCTCCTTAGACTGCAGAATAGAGGAGCTACAGACAGGTTGTCCGGATATTCAAAATATTATTTTAAGAGACCAAAGGGGAAGATTATTTCTAAATGTCTATAATGTTTATGCCAGAGGGACTAAGGGCCGGAGGAAGTCGCCTGTACTATCTCTCCTTGAGACCCTCCTGAATAAAACTCCACACAAGTCATGTACCCTGGTCGCGGGTGACATGAATTGTACGTTCGAGCCCTTGGGCTCGGATGTTGCCCTTGACCAGGATGAGGAGGACACCAGGATAGGGATCCCTGTATTAGAGATCCCACCCATTGGGAGGTGGACAGAAGTGGCGTTACAGCTATACTCCCTGAGCCTTGAACTAAATCTAAGGGCAGTTAATGGAAGGACAACTTCGGACAGGGGGGGTGCCCATACTTATAATAGACCAGGTCACACCTCTAGAATAGACTACATCTTATTAGATGTATATCTCTGGAACCATGTGAGGGATATGGTTGTGGTACCGAAGATTGAAAGTGACCACAATCCACTTTCCTTAACCATGGACCAGTGGTGGTGCCCTGTAAAAAAGGGTCCTAGTAACCCCGTATTAGCTCCCCCCCGATGAATCTTTAGTCTCACTCTGTGGAAGACGCATAAAATGGGCTAAATTGGTCCTCTCCGAGGAAAGGGTCGGAGAAATCTCAACCCTCTTAAACCAAGCAGTGACAACCCTGGGGTCTTCCTTGGAAGGGGTGGGCAGGGTGAGTGGACTCTTTGTCTCCCTAGTGGAGGCTTTGACTAAAGTGTTTACCATCCCTTCTAGTAAATCAGGAAATAAACAAAGTAAAAAGCTAGGTGATGGCTGATATACTCAAACATGCAGGATACTTAAAACAAGGCTTGTCAAGGCAGTGAAGCACAAATCCCAGAGCGATATACAGGAAGCAAGGAAGGCCTACAACAGATCCCTTAAAATCGCCAGGATGGAGTGGGAAGAGAAATTTTGGGAGGACCTACTCCACGCTAGCAAAAGTAGGGATTCAAGGGCCTTTTGGAACCTTATAGGCTCCCGGAATAGGCCCGAGGCAGCTATGAGACCCTGTAACATCCCCCCACAAAGTTGGGTAAAACACTTTGGGGCTTTATACCTCCCGGCAGATGGGGAATTAAACGTTAGGGTGACCTCCCCACTAGCACTCGAACCTCATACTTACGATCTCTTTACACCCTTAGAGATCGAAAAAGTAATTGGGTGGGTAGCCCCTCGCAAGGCAGCTGGCCCAGATGGCCTCCCGGGGGATCTTATGCGGGCACACCCAGTAGAGTGGGGAAGGGTCATCGCAGCTCTCCTTAACGACATCATGATGGGAGGGCCAGTGCCCGATTCCTGGAAGGGGGCGGTAGTGGTCCCAATTTATAAAAAAGGATGTAGAGAAACCCCGGAGAATTACCGCCCAATAAGCCTGATAGACTCCACCCAAAAGATAGCAGGTAAAGCTAGGATTCTCCGCTGGGTGGAGGAGAATAAAATACTATCAGACTTCCAGGCAGGTTTTCGGGCAGGAATGGGGACAATAGAGCAGGTGTTCAGGTTGGCACTTCTGGGGTGGAAGGTGGTGGAGCTAGGCAAGGGCAGTCTATATCTGGCCTTTATAGACTGCCTTTGACCTAGTCCCCCGGGAGGAGCTATGGAGGGTGCTTTATGAACTAGGATTGCCTCCTTACATCTTGTCCCTCCTCATTAACCTCCACGCCCATACCTTTGCCCAGGTCCGCTGGGGTAGAAACGGAGAGCTAACAGAGAAAATACCAGTGTCTAGGGGTGTCAGACAGGGATGCGTTCTGGCGCCCACCCTTTTCTCACTATACGTGAATGGGGTGGTGGAACATCTCCAACAAGACCCAGCCGACGCCCCCTGTCTTGGAGGAGTGCGGATCCCCACCCTGCTTTTTGCGGATGACACGCTCTTGATCTCCAAGACACCGCAAGGCCTCCAGAAACTGCTAACCCGTTTCCAGGATTTCTGTGTTGCAAAGGGACTAGTAATCAACGTGGATAAAACCAAGTTCCTAGTCCTAAATCCTCCAAGAAAACTGGGCCGCCCCCCTATTCTTAACTCTGTTGCCCTGGAGAAAGTATCCGAATTTGACTACCTCGGAATTCGGATTACGGATAGCATGAACTGGTCACCTCACATTGCTAAGATGGTCCTCAACCACAAGAGAGTAGGAGGAGCCCTCCTGAGGGAATTTCGGGCATCACCTAGGAGGTCGCTTACCCCAGTAATTGACATCTACAAGGCTAAGGTAGTAACATCAGCCTTGTATGGGGCCGAATTGTGGGGACATTGCTGTCTGGACGCCTTGGCAACAGCAGAGAGTAAGCTCCTAAAATCCATCATAGCCATCCCCCTGAGCACCCCATCAGTACCGGTGCTGTTGGATACAGGCTGTAAAAACATCAAAGATCAAGCCCAGCTTCGCCCTCTCCTTCTATGGACACGTATCTGGAGGGGTGAAGAGTTAAAATCGTATGCTGACGGGTTTGAGCTTGGGCGGTTGGGCAAAAATAAGATGGTTGAGAGACACTAAAAAACTACTGGAGAAAATCGGACTGGGGGACTGTTGGCTATCAAGATCAGCTCCACCAAAAGAGGTTGTGAAGAGACTGTACTGGAATTGGGTTGCGGAACAGCTAGTTATAAACCCGGAACATTGCAAGTCCACTGCTGCCTTTTTAATAGTAAAAGACGTTGTAGCTTTTGAACCTTATTTGGACCTAATTACTCTTCCATTTGACCGTGCACTGTATTTTAAATTTAGAGTGGGCTCGCTTCCACTTGGGGCCCTGGTATCTAAGTGGAAATCAGGTGCTCACAAGTCCCCTTATTGTGCATGCTGTCCCAATAGGATAGAGTCCATTACGCATATCCTATTTGAATGCCCGGATTATGCAAGCCCCAGGAGCTTTTGGCTTAAACCCCTATGCCGGAATTTGGGTACACGTAGTTATCTAGCAGCCCTGCGTATCCTATTGACGGATACTTCTCCTCCTATTGTATGTGGTATAGACAAATTTTTAAAACAGTTTTGGTTGATTCGATGCAAGAGACTGTCAGTAGCGGTTTAATACTTTTTAGCTAATTTATTCTGGGCACTCCATGTCCTTTTATCCTTTTAATGTACATTGAATATTGCCTTCTTAAATGATGTTTTTTTTTTTTTGTAGATTTGTAAATGGCTGTATTGTGTATTTGCTTATAAGATATCTTGCATATTGAATAAAAGCTTATCATTGTCATTGTCATTGTCATTGATTCAATATTTTTTACTTCTATATTTAAAAAACCAAAACAATATTTAAAAAAAAAAAAATATATATATATATATATATATATATATATATATATATATATGTTTATATAACATCGATATTTTAGTATTGACGAGATACTATACTCGAGACTATAGCATATCGATATTAGAAATTTGATATTACGACAAGTTGCCGTTACCCACTGGCCATTATTAAGTCCATGCAAGGTCAAGACCCAACTGCATTATTTTTTTATGCTCCAAGTAATGTTTATATTGGGGCTCAAAACAAATGTACTTTGAGTCAGTCCTCAGACCTGTTTCTGTATGCTGTACTCCCGGTCGCAGTGTATAATTAAACCAACTGATGCTGTGTTGTTAAACAACTCTTGTCTTTGGTTTATTCAAGGTAAATTCATATTCGAGCAACAGCGCAGTTATATGTATTTATATAATCAATGTAAATGCACAATGGTTGAATTGTTTATCTTTTTCACCATTCACATAATGCTGGTAAATATGCTCTACTTTAATTTGCTTATTATTGTAGCACATGCATTTTCCACAAGAATTCAATTTCTTCAGTACATGTTTCGAATGCCAATTTCTGTATTTCTTATGTCTACCGTTGGACATGCCTGAGTTAACACTCAACGGTTAGATCTGTTTCCATGATTTCCTTGGGGGAATTAGGATTCATGTGTTGAGGTTGCAGACACCATCCAGTACCTTGTAAGGTTTAGATGACCAGATGCTGTACTGTGAACTAGCCAGCAACTAGATCAACATATTCTAATGGTATGAGTGGACTCCCCAAAGTTTTGATGCTTATGTTGCCCAATTACACAGTTTTACTGAATTAGTAGGAACTGTATGATATGGTGTTACCAACATTCTAAGTCAGCCACTTACGTAATCGACCGCCAGAGTAGTTTTATTATGTATGCACAAAGCCCCTAGTCGCCATCCTAGTGGAGACATCTGGGGTGTCTTGGAAAACTCCTCCTCAGAAAAATAGAGAACCCTATTTCTGTATATGGGCTGTTCAAGACTGAACCTTTAAAAGGATCACCTCACTATAGTCTATCTTCTTCATTAAAATGATTAATCCATTAGCAGTGGCTGCAGACATGCAATAACCTAAATGTTACATCAATAAGGACTTTCCGTTGAAGGAGGAGATTTTACTTTTATGGTAGGGGTCCATGAAGTGTATAAACAGGTGTATTCTATCCATGGATAATATTTCCGGCAGCAGATGCCAATATAAGACATTTTCACAAATATACTGAAGAAGCCATACCAAACAATGACAGATCTTATGAAGATTTAGAAATTCCATTAACATTTCAGGAACACGCAAATTGGTTCCAAGGCATCCTACAACATCCATTAACAACCTTTAGTCTTGGTCCCCTCAGCAATGACGAGGCAACATGGCCAGTGTTAGCCATCTACACACTGTTAGAAAATGTGTCATTAGTATGCCCAGGCAGTAAACTCTGCTCCGTTCCAGGAGTTTGCTGTATTCAGTCACTCCGCACTCCATGGAGGAGCATGGATTTCTGAATTCCACCTTTCCTTGCTTGAAGCAAAGTTTTTTCTGTTTGCGCACGATATTTGTTTTGGCACTCATGAGCGAGAGCCTCCATTATCTTGGGAAGCAGGCAAACTTATACTATACTTCACGCTTGCTTACTTGGATTCTGGTTGCAATGGCACTAATGTAGAGGGGATCATAATCGCAAATGCACCGCTCAAGCAGTTTTTGTGCTCTAGAAGAAACTGACAGGCCTTTCAAGTGGATTTTCTTCTCTGAAGGGTTGTTGGAGTTGCTTTTTTTGTGCAATAAGTCTTATTTTCAAATGTAAGTGCCACAGAGACCCCATCGTCCTGTTCAGCAGGCTACTCCAAGTACTTTGTCCATCTCCTGGACACTTTTCATTTGGATTTGGGGCTGGAAGAATCACTCTCATTGTCTGCTGCATAAATACCATTGGATTTATTGACTTTGGGGCCGATTCCGTTTCTGGCTGGAAAACGTTCCGTCTGACACGGACCAGGAATTCAGACTGACCGACACCATCCGGCACCGTACGACACTTGTAGTACGATGCAAAGTCAGATTTACAACTGAGCCGTATGGAGGTAAGCCATGGGACCGAACCATACGTAAACAAGTGATGCGGCCAGAAAAATGACGGGATTCGCACTGACTAGCACGTATCTGTGGGGAAAGAAGATCGACAAGTACACGCGCACGCACAGTATGATGTAACGCGTGTGAAACGTGCCCGAAACCGCACTTATGCATGTATGACCGACATGTACAGAAAACTGGGAGCCGAAGCAAACGAGTCCCCCGTGAACGAATTGTACGCCAAACATGAAAAGCATCGGAAAGTCAGCCTGAAAGACCCAGAGAAACACACACGAGCCAACAGCAGCGTCCGTCGCGGTCGCAAAAACGTCTCCTCCATGACTACAAAACACAAATAAAAAACACAAAAAAGGACCGAACACGCTATCCCAAAGTCAATAAATAAACAAAAAAAGTGTGGAACAAAGACACACCCACAACTACACCCATATAAAGGCCACAAATTCCCTACCATGATCCTCAGCAATTCCCACAGATTGGCCAGCACAGAACAGCAGACACCAACCACAGACACACCCACAGCTCATCCATCGCACAAGCCTCACACCATTTGCACCTCTCTAAAAGCACTCACAAACACACACAAAAACTCACACTCACTCACCCTCACTTGCACACACACACATCAATCGTCACCACCACCCATCATCATGCCCCCAAATAGAATCCAAAGTTCCCAGACAGTGAGTTGGAAGTGTTGGTAGATGAAATCATCAGAGTAGAGCCACAGTTGTTTGGTACATTGGTAGAACAGACCTCCATGTCCCAGAAAACCAAGATGTAGGAGAGGATCGTCTACAAGGTAATTGCGCAAGCACCAATGTTGCGTACAAAGGACGACATCCAGAACAGGTGGTATGATGTGCGTAGGAGGGTCAAAAACCTCATTCGCAAGGACCACGAATTGGCTAATTGCACCAGCAGTGGCCCTCCTGCCAAACCAGTATACTTGCGGTTCTGGAAAGAGAGGTTGCGGGCCATCCTACCACCAGAGAGCGTACATGGACAATCAGACATCATAGAGCCTGGTGAGTACACAACCTATATACTCAAAATTGTTGCCAATTCACACATAACTCTCAAGGGGACAGTCAAACCATGCACCGTTAGCAGACCCACAAGAACCACAAGAGAATCATCCCTAGATGTGTTTGCCAGTCAGACAAGCACAGAACCTGCCATCACATATTGATGCATGACTGTGTCAGGACATGTACAAAACTAACTACAAATAGAGCAAGGCACTGGCACTAATCCAACTAACAAACACAGTCAGGCAATTTGGCACCACCAATACACCACCCCACATGACTGCCAGGAAGGAAATGAGGGAATGCTGGGGAAGTGAGTGTAGTCAAAAACATGATGGGAGTTGAAGTCACAGAAAATTCACCCCCACCCAATTGACCCATCATCAGCACTCAGAACCATGCTCACATCACAGGGAATGAAAAAAACTCACAAGATGGCTGATACTGGGGACTGCTGTGGGGAAGACCAGCCCCTGCTGGGAGTTGTGGTCAAACAAACAGCAGGGCACCACTGCCTGATATCCTGAAAGGCAACTTGCCCTCCTTGCAATGGAAGCGTGTTTCATGGTGGGATATCGGGCTGGGTGGAAAGGAGGACTGGTAGCTCTGATCATACTTCCCAGCAGGTTTAGTCACACACACTCCTTAACACAAACTCCACACAACTCACCTAGGATAATGCATTGCCTCACACTCCACTGAAATAGCCCACAATGTTCGACTGGCTTCTGCTGTGTGAAGCACATGGACATTTTTGTAACTGCTATCCAAACAAACACCAAGACACCACTGTCAGCCATCTTGTCTGCACAGGCACACTCCCTCACAGGGAAGCTGAGTCAACAGGAAGGAAGGCAGGGCATGCTGGGAAGGGGGTGTATCCAAGAGCATGATGGGAGTATGAGTCGCAGGTCAATATCCGCCACCCACATGGGCCAGCAAGCCCACCCAGAATCATGCACACCTCACAGGGAGTGATGAGCCACTTACAAGATGTTTCACACTGGGATCTACTGCGGGGAGCACATGGCCATTATTGTGACTTGTATCCAAACAAACACCAAGACTGCACTGTCAGCCATCTTGTCAGCACAGGCACACTCCCTCACAGAGAAGCAGAGTCAACAAGAAGGAAGTATGGGCATGCTGGGAAGGGGGTGTAGCCAATAGCATGATGTGAGTTGCAGTCACAGACAATACTCACCCACCTACATGGCCCAGCAAGCTCACACTCAACCATGCTCACCTAACATGGAGTGGAAATGGACTGAAAAGATGCCTGACACTGGGCTCTGTTGTGGGGAGCACAAGGCCCTGCTGGGAACTGTGCACCAACAAACACCAGGACTGCACTGTCAGCCATATTGCCAGCACAGGTATACTCCCTCACAGGGAAGCAGAATCAACAAGAAGGAAGTATGGGCAAGCTGGGATGGGGGTGCAGCCAAGAGCATGATGGGAGTTGCAGTCACAGAAAATACTCACCCACCTACAGGGCCCAGCGAGCTCAGGCTCAACCATGCTCACCTCACAGGGAGGGGAAATGGACTCACAAGATGCCTGACACTGGGCTTTGTTGTGGGGAGCACAAGGCCCTGCTGGGAAATGTGCACCGACAAACACCAGGACTGCACTGTCAGCCATCTTGTCAGCACAGGCACATTTCCTCACAGGAAAGCAGAGTCAACAGGAAGGAAGTATGGGCATGCTGGGAAGGGGGTGTAGCCAAGAGCTAGATGGGAGTTGCAATCACAGACAATACTCACAAACCTACATGGCCCAGGAAGCTCACACTCAAGCATGCTCACCTCACAGGGACTGGAAATGGACTGACAAGATGCCTGACACTGGGCTCTGTTGTGGGGAGCTCAAGGCCCTGCTGAGAACTTTGCACCAACAAACACCAGGACTGCACTGTTAGCCATCTTGTCAGCACAGGCACACTCCCTCACAGGGAAGCAGAGTCAACAGTAAGAAAGTATGGGCATGCTGGGAAGGGGGTGTAGCCAAGAGCATGATGGGAGTTGCAGTCTCAGACAATACTCACCCACCTACTTGGCCCAGCAAGCTCACACTCACCCATGCTCACCTCAAAGGGAGTGGAAATTGACTGACAAGATGCCTGACACTGGGCTCTGTTGTGGGGAGCACAAGGACCTGCTGTCCTGTAACCCAGTTCTCAACCACCCAATACTGCAGGAGCGATGACTGACCCACTCCTCTACCCTAGCACCTGTCGCCAACACTATCTAGAATCACAGTGTTGGCAGGCAGGAACCTTGGAAGTAGATGGGGGAACAAAGCAAATGTTCAGATATGTCTAGACCAGCATTTATGGACGTATGGACCCCAGAATTACCTACAGAAGGCGACAAGAGCGAGAAATTAGATCCACACAGCCACATTCATGCATGCTTGATACGGCATTACTTCTTGAGCACACACAAAAACAATTCTTACCCCCTATTCAGCTTCCAACTGTTTATCGGGGATCGGAGATTGGAGATAAAGTCCCAATGTAGTCCTTAGCTCACTGTTTGTAATCTGCACAGCGCAATAAACCTCACAGGATGTTATGTATCCAATGTCCAGACATACAAGAAACAAATATCCAAAAGAAAAAATAAGCCTTCTTCTTATTTATATCATAAAATAAAGGAGAGGGGAGAAAAAAGGCCCAAAAACATGACAAAAAAAACCCACTCTGTCACTATGAGGAAAAAGAAGAGAAATAGCAAACTATTTAAAAAATCGGGGCGCCCCCTTGGTAGCCATGATATCCACAATGTGGCCTATGATTAGTTCAAACTAGCAGTATCCTTGAGGCATAGAAACTTAAGGAAACAAAAGGGCAAAAAAAAAACGGACACCTACTACAAGGAACGCAGCCGCATTAACCTTGTCATTTCGCCATGCATAGGATCCCCTATCAAAGCAGCAAACGTGGTATTAAACAAACAAAAACCATGATACAAAAAAGGGAATAACCAAAGAATAGGCATAAAAGTCTACTGGAACTCTTTTTCCTCTGGTAGAAAAACACTAACAAAATCCCAGCGATAACCAAGAGTCCAGTGTAAATCCAAAATGCCGAAGTTCCTCGATACGGAAGCTCTCGACAGGAAGTCAGGCAAGAGCAGGACAACAGGCAGTACTAACAAAATCTGGATCACCGGGTCACAGGACGGGGAAAGAAACCAAGAGCCGGCTCAATGGGAGCATCATGTTTTATACTGCGTGTAGCTCCGCCCAAATCAAGCACGCATGACAGGCATACGGGAAAGAGTACAGGGGAAAGTAAGAGAACAGCAACTCCCCATTTCCCAATACCTGCTGGGAACTGTGCAACAACAAACACCAGGACTGCATTGTCAGCCATCTTGTCAGCACAGGAACACTCCCTCACAGGGAAACAGAGTCAACAGTAAAAAAGTATGGGCATGCTGGGAAGGGGGTGTAGCCAAGAGCATGATGGGAGTTTTAGTCACAGCTCAATATCCCCCAACCACATGGGCCAGCAAGCCCACCTTGAATCATGCACACATCACCGAGAGTGAAAAGACACTTACAAGATGTCTCACACTGGGCTCTGCTGTGGCGAGCACATGGCCAAGTAGTGAACTGGGTACACATAAACTTCAGGACACCACTGACTGATATCCTGAGAGTCAATATACACACTGCAAAGGAGGCATGCTTCATGGTGGGAGAACTGGCCTGGGGTTGAAGGAGGTCAGGATTTCAGACAAAAAACAACAAAACTGTCTATTCACACAACATCTCAGCTAAAAACACATCGCACACGTGGGACCAGTCACTCCCAAAAGTAATAGTCTGGTAAGATGGCTGACACATTGCCATGGGTAAAGATGTGCCTGCAAATCGCCCACATGCACTGGCCAACCGAAACATGTACACACTCACAGCCATTCTAACTGTATTTCAACAAACACAGTCTGGGAATGAAGTGTCCTGGGGGGCCTCCTGGCCTGGATGTGAAGGTTTGTCATGCACATGACAACCGTGGAGAATCTGACAGACTACATAGCACAAAACACACTGGAACTCACAGACATCATTTGCAGGGAACACCTGACGGTGAATGGAATGGACACAACAATATAGGTGACACTGTAGCATGGTGTCGTTCACACAAGGTGCTGTACTGAGCTGAATTCCAGCCCTACAGCGTTCTGCGACATATGCATACCGCATTCAACACACCACTCACTGTCCTACCCACTGTAGACACAAGGAACAACCTGGACTGCATTGGAGGAGACATACTCCTCACAGCAGCTAAATTGCTACACACACACCACGGCCCACACTTTCATGTACATGGAAAAGCCAGAGAGCCTCTGTGCCCAATACCAATCCCCATGGAGGACAGTGACCGGATAAATCAGGCTTGCACGTACTAAACTCAGCAACCACATCATTATCTACGGAAACATCACCACCCATTTCAAATGAGACGCGAACTAGTAATGCAGACAATAACACAGATCCACAAAAGAGATCTCAGGCATACCGGACTATGACCATGTTGTACACACACACCGAAGCGAAGCACAAAGACTTGCTAACACTGACAACACACATGCCCCAATCCAGAAACATATCTGAAGTGAAATTGCACGTGTGTCACCGTTAAAGGACATACATTGTCAGGGATGACACACCTGTGGAAGGCACGTGATGGCCCCTGAGTAGCAATGGCCATGTACAGTCAATCAATACATGATCTGGGCATGCACACACCCCCACATGCAAAGTAAAAAGTTCCAGGTTGACAAGACAATGTGCTATGACTATATCAACCTCTGCCTGTGAGAACAAAGGACAATGCAATGTACAGGCATGCACCCTGACGTACAGTCACAATTGTCAATATATTAAACATGGATGCCTGTAGATACATATCATACATTGTGTGTCTCTTCCCAACACAGTTGATGCTGAGGACATATCAGTCAACGAAGAAGAGTCCCAGTCCCAGGCTCCGGTGGAAAATCAGCTCTATGGTGTGGAAGAGTCTCTGTCCTCTTCGGATGACAAAGGACCTGGCACCTCTGGTGTGAGTCGTCATGCAGCAGCAGTACCATCATTTGCAGACCCTGCACCCACCCGCCAAGATATGGAAACATTCACACCACCCCCGATGACATGGACCGAACACGGACACAGGATTCCACCAGCACAGGGACCCAGCCCACCCGGGAAACAACGGACACCAACAACAGGACCGACTTCCTGGGGGGCCCAGGGTCATCTGTGCATGCCACCACAGGTCTGTCCCGTGTATCTAGGGGTGGTGGTCAGAGGTCATGCCTTGCAGAGGGGTCTGGACTGCATGATGACCCTCAACTGGTATGCATCATAGATGCATTCCAGGTTCCCACCAGGGAGGTCAGCCAGGTTGTGGGGATCCTCAAGGACATTCAGCAGCAGTAGGATGCCCATCATGCCAGCTTGGACTCCCACATGTATCGTCTGGAGACACACATATCTCGCATGGAGTCCAAGTGGGATACATTGGAAGAACTGACAGCGGTGCAAAGGGACATATTGACATGCCTCCGCCAGATTAGCACCAACATGTCCACACCTCCCTGTGTGCCCACAACATCTGGTGCCGCAACATCTGCAACTGCCACAGGGAGGGTGGATGACTCTGGCGGAGAGTGCTCTGCACCGCAGCAGCCTGCACTTGAGGGTCCCCCCAGGAAGAAGGAGGGGTCGTCCGAAGAAAGGCAAGTGAGACAAATATGGCCATGGACATCCCTCAGGTACCCAACACCTGTTCTGGAACTTTTCCTTTGTGTGCAAACTGTTCACCTTGTCGAATGCCACTCAACTCTCCCACATGACATGAAGGGTTACAGTTGGTCTGATGGATCAGGTGACTGTGGACTTTACTCTGGACATTTCATCTAACAGCACTTCCTACTAATCTGTGAACTTTGGATTCCAAACCATTGTACAGCATCCACCATCCCGTGCACTTTACTCACACATGTCTGCCAATAAACTCACAAATACACAATACTTGCCTCTGTAGTGATTCCAACGTTGTTTGTGTCATGGAGAAGATTAACTGCTAAATGACACTGTGCATGCTATCTGCTACAGCAATGTAAACACCGTCATGTGGGAGAGGATGATGTGACACATGTGAGGGAGACACACCACTAGGGCATCACTAGGTCAAAACATACACACCATGCCCATCTTACCCATCTCCTACACTGATGTAGCCAGGAAATACAGTTGCACGCATGCACACCACACCTATCCTGAGTCAGTGGTAAGTAGCCCACAGGTGCAGTTTGAAAATGTCAGCCAGATGTGTGAAGACAAACCATTGCACATCCCAAAGTGTAGCACCACTTTATTTCACATTTGAAACATGTAGACTCCACAACAGATGCAGGTCAAAACAACGTGGCAGAAACTACTACTTCCACCCTGGGATTGGAATCTGTGTGTTGGCAGTCAGATTTGTACAAACCACAGCCAAAGTACCCTGTGAAGGAGAAGACAAGTCAAAAGCAGAGAAGTCCAAGATAGAACTGCAATACACATGCCCAAAATCTGTAACAAGACACACACAAAAAACCAAGAAAGCTTGTCAACACTGTTGGGGAGTACAGGCAACCTGTACGGACACATCACTGCATACATCCAGTCATGTGACACATAGCCACAGTAAGACAGCAACAGAGCACCACCAACACATATCAGGTAAACTCAAGTCAGTGACATAACATCACAGTACACTTTCCTTCAGCTGAAGAAGTTGTTGATGAGCTGTGTGCGGACATCAACCTCCTCCTCATCATCACTGGCATCGTGGCCCAGGCCAGGATCCTCCGCAGGTGGCGGATGTTCGTCATCGTCATCCCGGATGAGAGACAATTTCTTCTGCACTGCCAAGTTGTGTAGCATGCAGCAGAATATGATGATTTTGCACACCTTTGATGGGTCATATAGGAGGGCTCCTCCAGTTTTGACCAGGCATCGAAAGCGGCTTTTCAGGAGTCCAAATGTCCGCTCGATGACTCTTCTGGTCCCACCATGTGCCTCATTGTAATGCATCTCGGTTGGTGTCACAGGGTTCCTGAGTGGTGTCAGCAACCACAGCATGTTGGGATATCCGGAGTCACCTACAAAAAGACAATTGCATATTAGATGAGTTCGGAGAGAGGTTGGAATACAAGGTAGCCCAACAAAAACAATGGTAAATGTCACTACACACTGACAAGCCAGGCACGTTGGATCTGCATCTGTGCCATTAGCCTCGGGATGAAACTACTCATCATGACGTAGGCATCGTGTGCAGACCCGGGGAAACGTACACACACATGTGAAATGGTCATAGCCGACAGACCTGCCTCCAGAGCATTGATTGAGTGGAAATGTTTCCTGTAGGTTTGCTCATGTGCCTGTGGTCTTACCAAAGCCACATGTGTCCCATCAATAGAGACAATGAATGATTGGTATTTTTTAGACGCTACATCAATGACAATTTGCTTAATATGGAAGAAAAGCGAAGATATGCTAAAAGACAACATCAGAATTTTGAATTCCATAGACGCGAGGATCCAGTTCACAAGCACCATCAAAGTGGAATCGCTTTTCTTGACGCATGGATTGAAGTAGAGTCACAATTGATTACAACAAGAGTACACAAAAAGGAAACAGATCAAAACAATGCTCTTCAATTCTCAAGTTTTCATTCACCTTCACTTATCAAAAATCTACCATACTCCCAATTCTAGAGGATTCAATGCATAACCACAAACAGTGACGTCAGCCTAGAATCTATGGAAATTCAAAAAAGAAATTATATGGCAAGAGGATACCCTGAGTCACTATTGGAAAAACATGCAGACAGAGCACGAAAATGTATTAGAACAGATCTTTTACAGACACGTCCCAAGAAAAGCAGTAATAGAATGTTGTTTGTGTCTAAATTCTCCACGGTTTCATCCAGCATTAAAAACATTATCAACAAACATTGGGAACTACTCAAAGAGGAACTGGAGTTCAATGGTTTATTCAATCTGAAACCATTGTTTGCTTTCACAAGAGCACGTAACTTAAAATAAATTTTATCCAACCAAAAGAAAAGCACGATTGTGGCAAAACCAGGCATGACCAGATGTGATAATTGTATTCATTGCAACAATGCTATCTTGGGTGGCATTTTAGTGCATTACAGAACAGAAGAAAAGATACAGATCTAACAAGTGTTTGATTGTTATTCCCCACACATAGTCTATTCCATCAAAATGAACATTCAACTATCTGAACACAAGAGTAGGATTAGGAAGAAAAGTACTACTTCAAGCCTTGCTGTACATTGGGAAGAAGCTAGGCACACCATTGCCCAGGTGAAGTTCCAAATCATTGAGCAGATACTCGTTCGGCATGGAATCGAAAACTCCAAATTGCTCTTGCAGAGAGAAATTTATAGGATGAAAAAAGTTAATACCCTGATAGCCACTGGGCTGAATGACAATTCATGTTTCCTATGAATGACACACCATCTTTTTTACACTTATATCCATACCAGTACAACACCATTGGGTAGACTGATACCACTTGGTCTGAACATTTCCCTTTTATTTCCATCCATGTGCCACTTGAGATCATTACAACTGTTTAACTGCTTTTTGATTGTGCAGGGACATAAATAATGAATATTTTGTTGTGCTTGATGTTATCACATGATTGAGATGTTCTGTATTCCGCATGCGATGGGTCTGGTGACAGGTGTTCGAGTTTAACTTTACACTATGGGTCTCTGCAACACGACGTGCACAAACACTCTGTTTCACTATACACTGATGATTTTTTGCCTAATAACCATTTGTGAAGATAGTCTCTTTTCAAAACAACTGGAGCCCTCAGTCCATTCCAACATGGCGCTGACGAGATTGGAGAGTCTCGTGGGTCAACTCACCATTCGTGAAGATAGTCACTTTTTCATAGAACATTAGCCTTCGTAGTCCATTCTGATATGGCGCTGACGAGATTTGAGAGTCTCGCAGGAGCACGCACAGACTTATTTTCAACGCGCGAAGCGAGGTTTCTGACTACCGGAGTTTGGCGTCTTGGCAGAGCAGTTAGAGAGTTGTACGAGGAAAAGGTGGATTTTGATTCCGGGTAAGGAGTGGTCCCCTATTTTGTGGATATACTGTATTTGTCTCAATAGAATGCGGGGCTGATACGTATTTCTTTGTTGCAGTGCTTTTAATTACGGAGCCTAGTTCGAGAGGCACTGTGAGGCCGGCATTTAGTGCTGGTAAGATTTTTTAGATCACTTACTGCACAGAATCACCCACGCTTGCAATCACTTGCACTATTTGGCGCACTTTGATTGTTTTATATTTTCAAGTACATGCTGAGTCCAGTATTGACTGTGGAACCTTGCATAGGGTTTATCCACAAAGGTATGGTTCGTACATGATGGTGGACATACATTCTAGAATTGTGCACGACTTTTAAATGTTGTGGCATTCCCTTATGATCGTTGTGTTGCCCAGATTGATTGTTGAGCTCTTCCAACCCGGAGTGAGACTGCTCTACACATTCAGTAAGCAGACAGACGTTTAACACTACTGATGATGTTTGTGGTTTAACTCGTGGTTTTCACTAAACACACACATGGTTGAGACTTTTTGCACGTCACGTTGTCGGGTGTGCACGGGGTGGTTATCTCTCACATTGAGGCACTTCGCGTCTGGCATGCGCATTAATAAAGGGTAATGGCATGAGTTTATAACATCTTCTGTTGATTTCATGAATTTACATTGTGGTACATATGGTTCTTTTCTCTGTGCATCGAGAATGACGTGCATTTATATGTTCTTACAGATTCGCCCCTGACGAAGGGACAGGCGTCCTGAAATGCATTGGGCTACGTTTATTTTGTAATTGTGTATTATTTGGCACCACTGAATTTTTTCAATGTAATGTACACAACACTGTTTGCAATTGGAATTTGTTCTTTGTAAAAATATATATGAAAATCATTCAATGGTTAAATTGTATGAGGAGAATTGCAAATTGTATTTCAATTGATTATTGCGAAGAAAATTGTTTTAGAATTGAGTGACTGTCAGTATTAACCCCCTGACTGTGCTCGTGTGAGCCCATGCCGCTTGTTTGGGACCTGGCCACTCTTGATCTTAGGATACAGTGTGGCACAGGCAGTGGTGTCTTAATTGTGCACACAAATCCATGCCAGGTTATTGTGGCTGGCATCCGTTTACCAGTGACAAACATGCTGACCGATGCGTGTGTCTTGAACAGGCACGCGCCAGACAGCAATGGACTGAGCCGTGCGCACACATTGAGTATTGCAGAGTATGGAGACGGGTGCGTGTTGTTTTCAAGCTACGCGATGTACAGCAATTGCCCAAGCCGTGCGCACACATTGTCTATTGCAGAGTATGGAGACGGGTGCGTGTTGTTTTCAACCTACGCAGCATACAGAAATGGACAGAGCCGTGCACAAGCATTGTCTATTTCAGAGTATGGAGACGGGTGCATGTTGTTTTTCAAAATGCACACCGTACAGCAATGGACCAAGCCGTACGCATGCATTGACTATTGCAGAGTATGGAGATTGGTGCGTGTGGTTTTTCAAAATGCGCGCTGTACAGCAATGGACTAAGACTTGCGCACGTATTGTCTATTGACTGTCATGGAGATGGACGCGTATTTTGAACTAATACGAATCTAATCGTGAGCATCAAATACAGTTGACTCACTACAACAATGTTGCAAACTCAATGTTGTAATGGATGTTAACATTTGAACGATGCGGAAGGCGTGTACGAGTCATGCAGTTAAAGGGATTGGGCAAAATCCTAAGATGCAAACGTGTTGGACCTATCGCTTTGAATGCATGGGACAGACCCTGCCTCTGCAGCACAGATATAAGGCTGTCTGGTCCCCTGAAGGCTCACTTGCCTGCACTACATGCTACTGAACTACAACTGACTGCTACCACTGCTCCTGACTCTGCATCTTCTGGCTACTGCAATGGCACATACTCTGGAAAGGGCCACTGCCTTCACTGAGAAGAAGAACCAGGCCCTGCTGGACGGGGTCCTTCCACAGTACAGCAAGCTGTATGGGAAACCAGGGAAGCAGGTGAGTGTGCAGTCCACTGCCTTCCTAATTGTGAATGTTGTCTGACTACCAGCACTAGCAGTGTGTACACCGGTGGCTGGCATGCTCACTGAGTAGTTTCCACCCCAAAGTGTGTAGTTACATGCACTGAACAGGTACAGTGCAGTCACAGTAAATCTTCTTCTTCATAGGCAATGTTTCCATGTTGTAATTTCTGGACAACTGTTCATAGCTATAGTTGCACTACCTGTGTCCATCATAGGCTCTGTGGTAGAGATCTGTAAATTAAACTATGCAATGCACACATATGTTGCATGTGTACTTATAGCATTTTCACTTTGTCATCCTCACAGGTTGATGCCTACCAGAAGCAGGAAATCTGGTTGACCATCGCCCGGGCAGTCAGATGGGTGGGTGTCTACAAGCGCTGGACCCGCAACTGCCAGAAGAGGTGGCAGGACCTTTGTGGCTTGACCCGGAGGATTGCAAGGGTCCAGCTGAAGCTGTCACCTCCTCGAAGGAGGGGTGGACACCGGACCCTGACCCACCACCTGCTCCGGATTCTGGCGGTGGTCTTCCCTGACCTGGATGGGCAGCTGAAGGCCAGACAGCAGCAAGGAGGGGGTAAGTGCTTGCCTTTTCAGGGAACTATGTCTCACATGCTCTTTGCACTCCTTTAGCCTGGTTTCACTTCCACAGTACGTGTGTCTTGTAGTCCAGGACTCATGTCCCTCACTTGTGTTCGCCCCATCCTCATCTCATACACAGGTGTGGCCCAAACATTCTGTGACTCAGGTTACTTGGATACTGTGTCCTTTTAGTTACCTGAGGTTGAAATTGGGGCCAGCATCAGTTATGGGAACTTTGTCCTTGGCTCAATGGGTGGTACAATTGCTCTCACAATGCCTGTGATCTGACATGTACTCTGTGTGTAGCATTCACATGTGTTCCTAATGCTGCTCTGACTCACCACAGATGTGTGGTATGTGCCACACACCCATGATGCAAGTGAGACCAATGTTGGAGTCTCTGATGTATGTACATCATGTGTGTCATACATGCATAGCCACCTGCTTAGTGTTTAGGGTAATACCATGGTGTACATGCACCAGGACAGTAATGCCTACTCTAGCCATCGAATGCTCTATGTTCTCCCACTCCCATGTGTCAGCTAACATATTGGGCATTGTGAAAAGTGCCTTCATGTGTCTGCCTCTTTGTCATTGTGGTGAGGCCTTGCAAAGTGGACTCCTGGAGGGTTTAAGCGTTTGGGGTGGGCAGCCATCTGAGATGGAACTATAGGATCTGCACGTTGGTCCATACATAGGTGCGTCACCCCTTGATTGTGCACATTGGTGTATGCAATATCACAGTGCTGGCTGATTTTGTTGAGTCTCATCAGACTGTGAGGTACCCAGGTGTAGGGATTATTGTTTTCTGTCACTGTAAAGTCTCATTTCCTTAATTGTGTGATCATCTGAGTCCTCATGATGTGGTGTGGCAGAGAGTGAACATGTGCACTTGTCGTCTACAGAGCTTGCATTTTCCAAAGACCTTTCATTGTACCAAAGTGCAGACAGTTGTTGTGTGGATGCACTGCCCCTGTGACAGGTGACAGTGAAGACTGACTCACAAGACAGGCCTGTGCCATGGCATTCAACTTGCAAATGTGTGATCCAGCAGTAGTGTCAGCTGTCCAGCATGAACCCAATTGTCACATTGACTATCAGGACATGAGAACATGATTGTGTCTGGCGATGGAGGCATATCCCGCATATCGACATTGTCTCTGCCTATCCTTTTTCCCGACACATGTACTGAGTCATTGGCAGGGGATGGCATGTGTGTGGATGTCCAGCAACTGTCTATGTGGTGCGTATGTACACAAATGATTGGTGGCATCCAACATGCGCCAGATAGATGTCTCCATGGATAGGAGTTAAATGAGGGGAGTATTAGAGTGGCAGACTGTCAAGTGTCTTGTTCACATAGGTGTTTGCACCATTGGCAAATGTTGTGAAGACTTGCTTTAAGATGTGCTCTACTTACTGTAGTCTGTCAGATCAATACAGTTGACTGATGGGGATCTGTTTCTCCTCCTTACTTACAGATACATCTGAAGCCACGGAGGGAGACAGCTCCACGGACCAGGAGGAGCAGCAGAGCCAGACTGGGCCATCTACCGAGGATTCAGAGGAGCCCAGTGGCACGGAGGGTGAGAGGAGCCACCACAATGAGACCCCAGCACCATCCACCTCTGCTGAGGAACACAGTTCGTCGGATGATGAGTCCCATGTGAAGGCGGGTGCTAGCAGTCAGCAGACACCATAAAGCAGATCTGACTCTGCCACCACCACCACCATCACCACCCTCCCATCTGCTCCAATTCCAGAGGTCCGTGGAGGGTCCCATGTCAGGGACCATGTCTCCTTTGCGCCAGGCACAGCACCCCCTGCATCTATCTCCCCTGCTGCCCTGAGTTTGGAGTCTGTGGACTTGCTTAAGCAGATTCATGTTGGACAGACATCTATGCTGAGTGTCCTCAATGCACACACCAGTCTGTTGACACAACTGGTGTCGTTCATGGAGGGCATCTCTTCCAGCATGTCTGCCCTACAACAGACCAACCAGTCCATGGACCCCTCACTGACAGCAGTAGTGTACCTCCTCCAACAGTCCCCCACCCCTCCTACCACTGCCACATCCTCTATCCCCACTACCCTACCTGTCACAACCACACTCACACCGGCACAAACACGCACCACCACAGACACAGGCACCACACAGACACACAAGCCATGATCAAAATGTACACGCAAGCACAGTCAGGAGACTGATACCTCACTCAAAGGGGATGGGGAGCAGACACACACAGGCATCAACAAGTATTTCGCAGTCCTCAGATACCTCTCCCTCCAAAACCCCTTCCCTTGCCTCACCTGCAAAACCACCACCAAGCAGCTCTGCCTCTTTGACCTTGGCCTCTTTCCTGCTGACCCATCAGATAAGACTCACAAGGGGAAGAGACAGTCAGCAAGCATGGAGGGGACTGCCCCTCATACCCGGACCCCCTCCACCAGGCACAGGCAGACTAAGGCCCCCACTCCCAAGTCCACCCAAAGCAGGAGAAGCAAGACCCCACCACCACCACGTACCTCCATCAAACTGTCTCTGTCCTCCAGCCCACCAGTTCACAGGTTCCCCCGCCACACCCTACCCTAGGTTCCCCCACACACACATAACACATTCCCAAAATCATCCACCCCTTTCCCCCTGGTACATGCACATCCACACCCACCACAGACGTTCAGCCTGTTTGTGCCACCGGTGTGGAGATTGTGTCCTTCCCTCTGTCCTGCTCAGCCCATCTCCAACCCCTTCCACTCCAGTGGAGTTAGGCACTGCAGTGGAGGATGCAACAACCCCATTTGACCAGCCCACTGCAGTGGGGCAAGCACCCACCACATCTGAGTCATGCCCTACAGTAATGCCGGTGTCAACCACTCCTGACTTGTACCCTGCAGTGGTTACTGCTCCCACTGTGTCAGACACCTCCACTGCAGTTGCCAGTGAGCCTCCTGCTCCCACCACCCCTCCCCTGCCTCATTCTGCTATCCCCTGATCCTGTCCCTGTGGTGCCTGGCCTGCCCCTATGTGTGCCACTCCAAGGGGAGATGTCCCCTGGTCGTAGCAGTGCAGGCAAGCAATGGGTGACAATTTGTCCCCCTGTTTGGGCTTTGGGAAATGCCAAAACACCGGAAATTCAGACACGTACCAGACACGCTGCTACTCTGGAGCAGAGATCTCCTACAAATGGGACACAGACGTCCTGATACAATTTCTCGTACGTGAGACATCGGAAAATATTATTCTCGCTTTCTCATCATAAATTTTTCCTTCTACCCACATCTGCCTACCGGGACGGAATTATTAGCGGCCTGGCGATATCCTGGCTATTTTTGCGAAAGCACAGTCCTAAAGAGTCACAATTGTAGCGCGTTGTGACGAAACACGTGTCGGCTGATCTCTTGTTTCTGTATTGATCTGGATTGCTATATAAATCCCACTAAATACTACTCATGATACCGACCTGCATTCTTTCTACAAACTTGTGCACAGGACTTGGATTCTAATTCATTGTGTAGGTCTCTGCTTACACACTCAAAGGGGTTGTTTCATTTGGGTTTGTTTTGCCCTGACCTGTCTGCACCGTGCACATTCGTCCATTTCTTAATTCCTTTCGAAATTGCTTGAGCGCCATTTCTTCCTACCCACAATCTAAACCCTCCACCCACACAAAAAAACTATTTATTAAGGGTGTTGTTTGTTTAATTAAGGGCATGCACCAGGATGTATTTCTACTTTTATTTTAATTTTTAAAATGTATTGTGTTGGTTGGCCTTCAGTTTCAGTAGGGGCTTAATATTTGTTTGTATGTAATTTATCTTCTTTTGTAAAAGAAAAAATGTTGCCCAGTTTAGTTCAATTTGTTCATGTGTTTTAATACTCATTTATTTCAACTCAAATCAAAAGCAATAAGAAAAGCAGAATAAAACAGTTTACAATCATCAATAAATTCATATTCAATCCATGAAATACAGTTTCATAAATAAGCATATATATCCCAATTAGAAACCTTGATAGATAACAGCATACGTTATATTTATCTAAGAATTGCAATTATAGTAAAGTTGGTCTTGCTTGCTTGAACTGTAAAGGCAGGTGAAAAGGGCAAATATACTTGTGTTGCAGGCCTACCCATTTAGAGCCGATAAGGACAATATGTAAAGTGTCTAGTGCAGAGGTCTTATCAGATGTGCATAGGGAGATCTGTTGGCTTATGCACCCACTAATAGCTGGGAAAACAAATTCAAATGAAAATATGTTACAAACCTGTGCAAAACTGGGATATCCAGTGTTAAATACAGTTCTATCGCTTATTGAGTACGCGCCGCTTATGCTCCCTTAACCAACACAATATCTCATTTAGAATTCAACTCTGGAGTATTATAGAGTTGGGGTGTACCCAGTTCTCTCATAGTAGTTTTTATATAGCTCAACCATGGTTTATGCTGACTATATTCCATACACAGAGACTCTCCCAGGATTTTACTGTTAAACTCTAGCTCACGTTTGAGCCATATCAGAGATCATAACAGTATGGGACACAATTGTATATAATATATAATTGTATATAATCTGTAATCTGCATAATCTGTAATCTCTGTAATCTGTATAATCTGTACATCTGTATAATCTGTATAATCTGTATAATCTATATCTGTTTAACTATAATCTGTATAATCTGTATAATTATAATCTGTATAATCTGAATATATCTGTATAATCTGTAAATCTGTACAATCTGTAATCTGTGTCATCTGTAATCTGTATAATCTGTAATAGAGCTTGCTCCAGCCCAGCTCATCATAAGCCATCTCTGCGGATACACTCTGGGGAATCCACAGCATTGTTCTAAAGAATTTAATTTAATTTAATTTAATCTTCTGACACTTGTATGGAAAGGAAAAATTTCTATCCCCAAATCACCACCCCAAAAGCATGGAATCAAGCTATCCTGGCTGATGAGAGCTGAAAGCCTGAAACCGGTCCCAGGATGCTTGTTTCCAGCCGAGGGAGGACCTGGCTTGGCAGCTCGGGCTGGACTGTTCCTATGGGGCACAGGGTCAAGATTGATTTGCAAATGGCTGGGTTCAGCCCTCATCAGCCAGGATTGTTGTGTGTTTATCTAGGAACCATAATCAATAGTACCATTGTATGCCCTTACATGACTATAATCGATAATATCCATATAACGGCATAAGGATCAGATCCATATTTTAGTAAATCGCCCTTGCAGTCCAAAGCATGGCAAAAGCCACTTCCTTAGATTCCTAGAAAGCACAACGAGTTCTTTCGACATACCAACCTCTAGCAACCTGGGAAATCCCCGTTAGCTTTGTTTTGATTTCGTCCTAGAACTCCTGCGAAGCACTTTAAGAACGGCCAGTTCTTAGTGACATCTTTATTGACGTCTTATGTCCAACCTTATGTCAAACCCGGCACCTTTCAGGTATAAATAGGCCAACGTTGCCTTAAGCAAACACACAGTGGTGAAATCTGGAGCAGAGCAGCTGTCTACTTGCAGAGAGCCCAGCAGATGCGAGAAGCCCACGGATGCTGCCCCTCCTCTTTGATGCGCTGAGAAAGACGCTGTCTTTTCTCCTGCCGAGAAAATCCAGCTCCGGAGTTTCCAGCCTACCCTTCCAGGTGACTGGGATATCGAGTCCTGAGAGCGAGATACCAGACCTCCTACATTCTATTCCCAAGGTACAGTACTGACTAAACCCTTAGAGAGAATTCTTGGATCAGATTCTTGGCAAAACCAACTTAACTTAAACTGCTACTTACTTACTCCCTCCCACGTATTAGGCTTAGGTCAGGTACACCGGGGTAGGTGTAGTTAGAAGCACCAGTTGAGTACGTTAGCCAATGTATATATGAATGTATCAATGCTTTTACAGTATTATTTCATAATACTCCTTTTACTGTACGTATTTTACTTTATATTAAGTATTGAAATTGTGGCAATCCATTTCTCTTGCATGAGAAGGAAGATTGTTCAATAAATAATTCCTTTTATTGAAAACGCCCGTCTCTCTCTTCTCTGCACTCTGGTGAAACTAAGAACGCACATCTGACTGAGTGAAATAATTGTCCATTGTTTTCACACGACTCTAGAGATTGACTCTTATTCTGAGGGAGCAAAGTTGTCATGTTTATGGGGTTGTCGGAAGCTGAATCCCTTCTTGTCTGAGCCAGGGAAGCTGATCACTTCCTATTCAGTCAAGAAAGTTTCCAGTGACCTCTGAGCTAACTGGCGCAAACCTAAATTAAGTCTAACATAGTCAGTAGAGACCTAGAAGACTTCAGTCCTACGTCTACACTGCTGTTTATGTTATTCCAATGCGCAGGGCCTGTAGGGAAAATAGGAACTACACTACAGGATAGCTTGATTCCAGTGGCAGGGAGAGCACAGGACTCACGTCTGAGCATACCCGTCCCACTCGGGGTGACAAATGCAAAAACAACAGTTGATGGACAGATTGCAGAACAATGTCATACATTCACCCCAATACAGAGATCTGGGCCTAAATCCATCGTTTTATTGCTCACCATGCCATTCCAGTTTGAACCCAGCCATATGCAAATCTGTCTTAACGCTGTGCCCCATGGGAACATTCCAGCCCGAACTGCCAAGCCAGGTCCTCCCTGGACTGGAAACAAGCATCCTAGGACCGGTTTGGGGCTTTCAGCCCTCATCAGCCAGGCTAGCTTGATTCCAGTGGCATGGAGAGAACAAGACTCACGTCTGAGCATACCCGTCCGACTTGGGGTGACAAATGCAAAAACAACAGATTATGGACAGAATGCAGAACAATGTCATACATTTACCCCAGTACAGAGATCAGTGACTGTTCTTATGAGGCATAGGGTCAAGATTGATTTGCATATGCCTGGGTCTGAACTGAGGTGGCAAAGTGGCCTAAAGAATGATGATTGATTCAACCCAAAGCTGTGACTGGGGAACATTTTCGGAAAAGTTTCAGTGCTCCATCCAACATCTCCTTGTGTTTGCTTTGTTCACCCTACGCTGGCAGAGTATGTCCAGATGTGTGTCCCTTGCTCAGTTTGCCACTGGATTCAAACTAGCCTTGCTGATGAGGAGTGTTACCCTGAAATCAGTCCCAAGATACTTGTTTGCAGTTCAGGGGAGTCCTGCCTTGGCAGTTCGGGTTGGACTGTTCCCATAAGGCACAGGATCAAGACTGATTTGCACTTCACTGGGTCTGAACTGAGGTGGTGAAGTGAGCTAAAGAATGTTGATGGATTCAACCCAGATCTGTGACCAGGGGTGAGTGTCTGAAATGTTTCAGCGTTCTGTCCTTCATCTCCTTGTGTTTGCCTCATCCTAGCTCAGTTGACAACTAAGTCCCAGAGTGAAGTGCATTTTCTGATGATGCTGATGAATTGTCATGATTCTCATTTGTCAGAGAAAGTCTTAATGTTTATATTGGACTGCTGATGGTGAGGCCTGGAGGGAAGAACTTTGCAGTGAACATGGAGAATTAATGAACAAAAGATGTATTCTGTTCATCATGTTCCAGGTCAAGACTGAGATCTACAATTGAAATTTTGTTGCAATGGGAAGCTGAAGGGATGTTGCGGATGCTCTCCGAGGCACAGTTTGATTATTTCCTATGGTGTGAAAGGGTATAAGGATTTTTCTAAATCTCCTGTAACACTCTTTGGTGAACGGACAGGCAGAGAGTGCAGATACCCTTCAGACTTTGAGAGGTACAGACCTCCCTGCTTGCCTTATTCTTGCAAGTGTGTAGGTTTATGCTAAATACTCATTTATGTTTCCAAACACTTCTACTAACGTCTAATCATGCTGACCCCTTATTTGCTCTCAAAATAGAGACCCTTGGTAGAGGATCCTATATTTGACTTATGTTTAGAAGAGTGAAAGGAAGTTTTAAATGGAAAACCTGTGTACTTTATTTCTTTAATATTGTGGCTACTACAGTTTTGCGTCTCATTTTATTGTGGCTAAACCTATTAAGATATTTCAGCTTATTTGCTTTATTGTTGTATTTGTGTAACTTATTCTTGGTTTGCTTTTACACTGGATTGATTGGTAATCCAAAATGAAACCATTTGACCTTATTCTGCAATTCATGGTCCTTATTGCAGAGTCAAATTGGCTTCACAAGCTGGAAATCTATTGTTGATATCTTCTCCCTTATAGTGCTTCACGTCAACCAACAAAGGTTCATATGATCAATGGGGAAAAATATTTGACGACTCCACTAAAAAATTGCAGTGTAAATTCAGGCACGCTGTCAGGTCTGAAACAAGACTGAGTTGTATTGAAAAAATGGTGGTTGTTGAGGTATTTGGTGGGTCATCTGTTAGAGATTTTCCCCAAGACTTTATCTAGGAATGGTGGCAGGGAGATCGATCTGTAGTTAGGGAGGGTGAAGGGTCCATTTGGATTTCTTCTGCAATGGGTGAAGAGTTGTACTTTGGCAAGCGTCTGGGCAGGTTTCAAAAGAGGGGAAGGCATTCAGAATGGGTGTGAGCCTTGTGGGATGGGTTGTAGTCCTCTGGACTAGGTGTGGTAGGGGAAGGGTTCTGATAGGACCCCTAAGTGTATGGACATATTGGTGATGTCACTACTACGCACTATGTGAATTGCACGTAGCACGGTGCAAAAAAGCATAGCAGGTATTTTTTGCTTGCTCGCAGTCCTCAACGTCAAGTTGGTGACTGCAAGTGAGCAAAATCAAGGAGACTTTTTCCTCGTTCGCGATCAGCAACATCAAGTTGCTGATCAAGACTGTGGAAAATAAACCTCCTGGCGAGAGTCTCAACGCGATGAGAAACTACCAGTCCACATTGAGAAAGCTGCTGCTCGAGTACAAATCTACTCGAGTACCAAAAAACGGACGATTGCACTGTGCAAGATGCCGTTTGCAATGATTGCATAGTGCGGACAAGCATCCGGCACTGTTCCATCAGTGCGAACAGCATTTCCCTACCGCACTACACAGTTCGTGTAGCTTGTGTAGTACGAAGTGCACTTCACATAGCTACACATAGCGCTATTACGCAAACGTTCAGATACATAATAAGAAAACTAAAATCTTGGTGGTTCGACCGGGAAGGCCTGAGAAGCTGTCTTGGGCTTTAAACTCGAAAAGCATTACAGAAGCCAATTGCTACAAGTTCTTAGGAGTCTTCTGCAAAAACAACGGAAGATATAAAAGCCATTTGGGTGAGCAAAAAAGGAACAGTGCTAGCATTCCCACTTAGCTCTATCCATAAGAAATTATTCGGCCCAACTTTTGCTCCAACATTTCAAGTGGCCCAGGCCAAAGTCATCCCAACTTTAACATAAGGAAGCGGGGCACTACAAGGACTGGATAGCGTCCAATTAGATAAAATCATTGCAAAATTTTGTAGAACGTTCTTCCAACTACCATGAAATACGTCACCAGCACAAATCAGGCTGGAACTGGGCATCTGTAAACAATCATTGGGCAGAAGGATGACCTTTCTAATGAGCTGCCACAAGCTGAGGACGTCAAAGGAGGGCAGCCAAGCGCAACATTTATGGACCAACCGTAACTCAAAATCATGGCTAGCGGGGCACAGCTACTTGTCAGGTGGACTAAAAACCCTAAGCCTGAGCTATGTCTGGGACCTAATCATTAGCAAAAATGAGTTCAAGAGGCTAGCAAAAATAAGCGCAAAAGAGCTATACTCAATGGAAGACAGGGCAACTCTCGCAGCAAGAAGTCACGGTTGGATGACCCTCAAGTCATATGATCGGCTGATATCTCAAAGTTATCATACTTTCCCATTCAGCACACGCACCAATCTCCGCTTTTTAAAACTAAGAATGTCTTGCCATGTTCCCAAATGGAAAAGAGATCATGCCCAGTAACCATGCCGGCTTTGTGGCCATCATAGGGAAGACTTAACCCAAGTACTGTGCCTGTGTCCCACCCACTTGAAGGAAAGAAGGGCTCTTCTACGGAGGGACTGGAACAATAGGAAGGTCAGATTGTAGAGAGCTGCAGTTGTGGCCTGCTTTAATCCCCTGAATACGAATCTAAACTGCGCACTGGTGAGGTTTATGGACTGCACAGCAAAAAAACTAGAGGAGGGGATCTGCCGACTGCCACCTCGGCCAGAGATGCAGACTCCTGGATCTCTGCAATAGCTGTTCCTTTTTCTTTGCGGGGCAGCCAGACACATGAAAAACTGTGAGAAAAACCAAATTAAAAGTTTTATTAGAAGGGGATTAGCGCATAGGCTGATCAACTCTGGGACTTAAAAAGCTACCTCAATCAGGTTCACAAATGCCCCCGCAGATCATCATCACAGGTTTTGTGGACAGTGCACCTACAAGAGAGCTCTGACAAGTGGGACGCCAGGTGCTTTTAACAACAGGGGTCCCTTTTTTCGTTTTTGTATTGATTTCAATAAGTGTCATATTTTTATCCTTTGTACTCTTCAAAGTTTTTTTTTTTAATCATGCAATAAAGTTATTATTATGTGTAAACTACGCCCAGAGTTATAACGGGCCATGTTATTAGCATTGGTTCTTTTGGGAAGATCGGGACACACTTGAGTCTGTTTGTGGGTTGGAGGGGTTTTAAATGGAGGCGGTTTTGTTGCTGAGGAATTGAGTCAGATTATTTCAGAGGTCCTGCCAGGGCGATCAATTGATATGGTTAGCCAGATTGGCATCTTTGGTGATCCAGATAATTTTTTTGGAGCATCTCAGGCCAGATTTGTAAGTTCTCATGTTTGCACTGTCCTGGCTCATTCTCTCTCTATGCACCATTTCATTACAGTGGTTTTCCACCAGTATGAGATCCTTCATGGATCAACTGGCCTGGGGTCTAGATCTTTTTGTGTTACTCTGTTTGAGGGACAGTTAGGGAGTCAGAACAGTAGGTCATCCAACTGCTGGAATTGGTGAGACTGTGTCTGTGCTCCTGTCAGTGGGTGTTGAGAGTGGGTTTCCAATCTTTGTCAGTGAAGCTGTTGCAGTTTCAGCATGCTGACTGGTAGTGGTGTGTGTGTTCTTTGGGCTGGTATGGGATGCAAAGCTTAATGTTGGCATGGCCTGTCTAGGAGACTGGTGGAGGCTCTTTCAGTCAGATGCTATTGAAGGTTGTGAAATTAGGGCCCAGGAGGTGTCTGGAAATATAGGTAGGTCCCTTTAATAACAGGCTGATAAAACTAAATAGCGAATCAGCAATAATGTGTGGTAGTTGCGTTTCAACAAATATTTTTTGAACATCACTAAGGAAAGTGTTTTGATTTGTTTTGACCTTGATAAAATTCCTGTTTTCATCACATTTTAGAATTCTTTAAAAAAAAGAATTGTGCTTTCCTGTTTATTTATCGAGCAATATTTCTACAGTACATTTATCGGTATTTATATTTTGTCGGGTGTTAGACCCAAACAACATTTTTCAGCCTCTTCTTCTAAATCAGCAAGATTTTCACAAGGTTTAAACAATTGTCCCACTTTGCAGTAAATAAAAAAAATGTAAACACTAGTCTATATGTTAAAAAAATAAGCAGAAAAGTGCTAGAAAACTAGCATAGCAACATGTTATTTAGGTGCCCACTCAGGGATCAAAGGACTGCAATAATTGGGCTCCCCTTTCACAGCTGGACCCTATGGCATTGCATCAGTTGCACCACTGGTAGGTACATTCCTTGAGTCCCTCTAAAGGATCAGGAGTCCCTCCTCTACTGCAGGCAGGTAATTGTCTATTAGGTGTGGAGCATGTCAGAAGAGGAGTATAGAAGCTGTGAGCAGAGTACGAAGATCCAAGGAGAAGAATAAACAAAGAAAACAGAGGAAAATAGAAAAAGATTCAAGGCCTGAAAGAGCCAGAGTCTGGAAGCAAGTGCAGATAAGTGTATACAAACAGATAAGAAGGTACATAAACCAGCAATAGATAGGCACAGAGCAGGAGTGGATCAGCTTTCTTGAGTTGGTCATGAGTCTTTTGATACACTACAGTTTCTCGTTGTAACTTTGGGGTTTTTGATGGCTGATAAAAAATCATAATTAGTTTTTTAGCTAATTATTATTTATTTATGTCATCAAAATTTCTCAGTATTCCAAGGCTGGCAGAACAGACGAGAATGCTGTGTCTGTCCTGTGGAGAGGGTACACTAAGGAATGCTAACCCTGCAATCCAACAACTTACTATAAACATTGAAAACTGTTAGATCTGGCAGCCTTTTGACATGATTACGACCTTAGATATCGAACCACCTGGCCTCAGTGTCAGCAGTTATGAAACACCTACAAGCTGGCAACATCTGGACAGACAGATTTTGACTTTACAACTGGGCTGGTGGGGTGCCTGCAGTGGTATTGTGGCTGTGGCATGCTTTGGCTCATATACAGAGACTGAAGGAAATGTCACTGGACTGCAGTCCCTCCACCATCATGCATACACTGCTGTCTAGCATGACGCAGAGTGCATGCACGACAGTGGAAGTACATGGGGTACAACATGTGTCCTCGGCTACTACCCACAGTTGGCGCAATCACCCTGGCCCATATTTTTGACCCCTTACCTTCCTTTCCACCAACCTTTTAATAGTGGGGTCCGCTCCATGAAAATGTTGGCAGAAGGGAAGGTTGTGATATGCATGCCTGGGCAGGTATTGGCACCACAGCCACAGATCAAGACTTTCCCCACCCCCAGACATGCGGGATCCTAGATACTGGTGATGGTGGAAGTCATGTGGTGGTCTATCTGCCATGAACCTAATTGTGTGGTTGGACCGCGAGTACAGTGGTCTTGGGACCACCGCACTCATAATAAATCCCTTAGGCTGGTCATCACCCAAACCTTTTGCTTCACCTCCTTAATTTCTGCTGAACTTATTTTTGTGGCCTTTTGGAGTCTGTCCACTTTACTATTGCTAAAAAATGCTAAAGCGCTTGTGCTCTCTCCCCTAAAACATGGTTGAATTGGCTTATACTAAATTGTCATAATTAATTTACTTATAAGCCCCTTGTAAAGTAGTGCTACTTGTACCATCGGCCTTTAATGAAATTATACTAGTGGGTCTGTGTAGGTGAGTAGGATCTGCTTACTATGGTTACCCTTACTTTTTGCAGGTGTTTCACTGTTTTTCGACTTTAGTCTGGCTGGGGCCCTGCTATCCAGGCCCCCAGCCTAGCTGCTTCCTCTCTAAAATGATTGCATGTACTTTAGGTACAATCCAGTTCGGTTACTGGGGTACCCTTCTGAGTCGCTAGTATATGGTACACTAGCTCCTAAGGGCATAGGTACCCCAGAAGCCTACCAGGTGTTGCAGCATGTATTATGCCACCCCTGGGAAGGCCTTATCAATCTTGAAGGCAGAGTGCTTGGTTTTGTGTGAGAAGGTGCCCATGCATGAGCAGGACCCCTCTGCAGCGTTTGGAGCCTATTCTCTGAGGCTGTTCTGTGATGCAAAGCAAAACCAAAGGGGATGATGGACGGAGTGTTGAACATTGCAAGCACTCACCCCCAGTCAACTGATCTGGGTTTAATCCATCATCATTCTTGATCTCACTCTGCCTCCCCAGTTCAGATATGGCCATATGCAAATCAGTCTGACCCTGTGCCTCATGGGAACAGTCCAGCCCGAACTGCCAAGCAATGTCTTCCCTAGTCCGTAAACAAGCATCCTGGGACCCGTTTCTGGTTAATCAGCCGTCATCAGCCAGGTTAGCTTGAATCCAGGGGCAAAGTGAGCAAGGGACCCACGTCTGGGCATACCCTTTCAACTTAGGGTGAAGAAAGCAAAACCAAAGGGGATGATGGACGAAGTGTTGAACATTGCAAGCACTCGCCCCCAGTCAACAGATCTGGGTTTAATCCATCATCATTCTTTTGCTCACTCCGCCGCCCCAGTTCAGACATGGCTATATCCAAATCAGTCTGACCCTGTGCCTCATGGGAACAGTCCAGGCTGAACTGCCAAACCATGTCTTCCCTGGACCGGAAACAAGCATCTTGGGACCGGTCTCTGGCTAATCAGCCGTCATCAGCCAGGTTACCTTGAATCCAGTGGCAAAGTGAGCAAGGGACTCACGTCTGGGCATACCCTGCCAACTTTGGGTGAACAAAGCAAACCCAAAGGGGATGATGGACTGAGTGTTGAACATTGCAAGTACTCACCACCATTCAACTGATCTGGGCTGGACTGTTCCCATTGGGCGCAGGGTCAAGACTGATTTGCATACTGCTGGGTCCAAGCTGGAATGACATGGTGAGCAAAAAAACGATGGACTTAGGCCCAGATCTCTGTACTGGGGTGAATGTATGACATTGTTCTGCATTCTGTCCATCAATTGATTTTTGTTCTGTGATGCAGCTAGACCATATACTCTTAAGTGCATTATAAACTCGCGATAAATGCTAACTTTTGAATGGCAGCACGGAAACATGTTGTGTTTGGTGTCAAACACTTTGGAATCCTACCCCCCCCACCAGTCCTGGTGGCAGGGGTAGAATTCCACCCTTCTAGAGGGAGAGACATGTACACACTGGTCTGCCTAGTAATAGTGTAAACGAGCCCCAGCATCATAAAATGGATGCTGCAGCCACATACATGCATCTGACCTCCTGCTGCTGGACGAAACTCCCACAGGGGAGGCCTGGACAATAGGTTTCCGGTCACAGGGAGGTGTAACCACCCCCCAGAATGGGCTTTAGTGTATTGGGGCTGGGTGGGTGCACTCTGAGAGTGTCAGAAAGTCTGCAATGGGAGCACATGTGGTGTCACTGTGCATAGTCCAGTTGAAACCGGTAGCAGGGACACTCAGCCCCTGCTCTGGTGCAAAACTAGACAAAGGAAATGGGTGTAGCCACCCCTCTTTCCAGACTCTCCCATAGGTGGGTCTCTTGGTATGTCCAACCCCTTTTCTTAGTATAAGTAAGGGACCCCTGGCAACATGACTTTAGATTACACCTGGATGAAACTCTGAAACTGAATCTTGGAACTTCAATGCTCTACTAAAGACTAGAGGATGGAAGAATTTCCATTGGGGTCAAGGAGTGACTCCCCTTTCTCAAGCAGGCACCATGGCAGCATCTTGCCTGTCTGCATTTCTGAAGCTCCCACCGGACTACATAGCATTTGAAATACAGGAAGAGGATTTCCAGACTTCTTAGAGGCCGACCCGAGTACCCAGCATAGCTGAGACTCACAGCCCACACGAGTCACATGGAACCAGAACCCCTGGACACCAAGCACATTTGTTAGTGCATTGACTTTCCGAGCTTTCTTGAAGTTGTGTTTTGGGTTAGTCGTAGCCCAAGCTCCGAGCACCATCTGCACTGAGGATTGTGGGTCTACACTCCAGGAGTGTTCAGTGGTCCCGCTTATTGCATTTCCGCTTGAGGCTCATTCGCGATCCCTAGTCTATTGACTGGTAGGTCCCCTTGAAGGTAACTTTACTTTTCCTTGGGTTTTTCTGGTTGCTCCAGGCATGCCCTGACTCCCCACTGTGTGGTGAGTCCCTCAGACCTTGCTGGTTTGCACCGAAGCCTATCTCTGCTTTCTGCATGGGTTGCTATTGCCAAGGCTTTTTGGGTCCAATCCGGGCACCGAAAGGGCAGCACTCGACATCCTTTGGGGACAGCTTAAATCCAAATCCTGGTTGTTGTTGATGCCTCCTGGTTCTCGTAGCTGAAGAGTCAATCTTCACCTTATGCACCTGAAATCACCTGACATCGGTGGGCATTCGACTACCGTGCCCCTGGTCACTGGCAAGTGACCCAGACTCTGTACCCTCTGCTTTTAGGTTATTCACATCTCTGATCCAGGCTTGGATCACTCCGGACACTTTCCACTTGGACGCCAGCAGCACTTTGCAGAAGATCGCCAGTGAAAACAACTACGAAACCCGAAACGAAAAGACACCTATGCACTTGGCTTCCCTCGGTAAGGTAAATCAAGTACTCTGGTGCTCCCATGGGTTTTGACTCTAGAACCTCCTAGTTCTAAAGAGGTTTGCTCCAAGTCCTTTTCTAAGTGTCCTTTATCTTTTAAATTCCAACCGCGACTTTCCCCATGGAAGTTAATTCTGATTTGCGGCTGTGTTCACACACTGCACGCGTCCCCCATGGGTCCCCTGTGTCACTACTTTGGGTGGTTCCTGAGGGCCCCAGCGGTTCTACAGGCTCTAGTCCTTGTGTCTATGCGAGTCGTGGTTCTTATACCATTTCCTTAATATATGGTTTGCTACGCCCCTACGGCTCAATGTATATTGTGCAAATTTACTGTGTGCTATTAAGTTAACTAAATGTACTCTTGCCACTAGCCTCATAAAGAGACTAGTGGGATATGTTTAGAATATATATATATATATATTATATATATATATATATATATATATATATATATATACACCTAGTTTGGTTCTCCATTCATTTGGTCATTCACAAGATTATAGACTAGTAAAAAAAGCTGCTTTACATTCCTCCAAGACTTAGCCTGAAGGCTGCTCTCCACAGTTACCACTAGGATAGCTTTCTTTACAGGTTATCTTAACCTACCATCAATAAGGGGTCGTTTGGACTGGTGCAAGGTGCCCACTAGAATAGTGGACAGCATATGCCAGGCCAACTTCTCACATTGGTGTGCAGCGTGTGGAATTCCAGCTTGCCATTGTTTTACCAGATAATTTCAAGTGTTTGACTAACTGAAAAACTCTAAAGGTACCAGAGGTACATATAATACTGGCTTAAATACAGTAAGTCCTACTGAACCTAGAGTTGTGTGTCAAGGACTTAGCACACTCTTTCTACAACTCAAGAGAGTTTAGTAGGCAGCAACTGGAGTAGGTAGGTGCATACACCATGCCTCACTAGTAATGTCTTCAAGGCCAAGAACCAGTGGGTCCCTGCCAGATGTCACAGGCATCCAACTATGACACATTCCCTTTTCTATAGTTAAGGGCTCTGTGTATTATAAAACAATTTAAGACAGGCAAAAATGCCAATACCCAACGCCTCAAAGAGGTACTACTGTTAGATCATCTTAGCAAGGCCTCAGAGCCTGAGGAGTCAGGCAGTGGGGATGGGGCAGCAGCAGAGGGAGATCTCAGTGGTCCAAACCACCAGGACTCAGACTGTGTTGCTGACCACAATGGTGGCAATCACCATGACCTGGACAATTAAGCTCCTACTGGATATGAGGAAGAAGGAAAGGGTGGCCCTATCTTTATCCCCCCAGGAAGAGTTGGAGGTATACCTAGAAGGCCCAGATCTCCTTCAGTGGAGTCTGACCATTCTGGTGTATCTGTAGGGACCTCTGTCTCTTCTCATAGGAGGGACACCTCCCAGGAGAAGAGTGAAAGACATATATGTGTGTGTAAATGTAAATGGCTTCAAGTAGCCCAACTGAGAATAAGGAGATAGCAAGAAGCCTTAGAAAGGGAGTTCCTAGAGCTTGTAAAAGCTAGAAAAAAGATGGTACTAGAGTCCCATGGTGACAGCAACTTCCCTAGTGGTAGAGAAAGATCTCATGACCATAGGAAGTTAAACAAGATTGCCCCTCCCTACCAGAGTGGGGATGACATCCACAAATGGATAACTGCACTGGAAAGGGCCTGCAAAGTGCAGAAGGTCCCCCAGGAGCAGTGGGCAGCTATCTTGTGGCTCTCTTTTTCAGAAAAGAGTAGAGACAAGCTCCTCACTGTTAGAGAAGAGGATGCTTATGATTATACAGTCCTGAAGAGTACTCTGATTGGAGGGTTTGACCTGACCACTAATTAATACAGGATAAAGTTCAGAGATACTCAAAAGGCTCAGACTCAGGGCTGGGTTAACTTTGTTCATTGTGCTACTAAGGCTCAGGAGGGATGGTTACTTTCCAGTAAGGTGTGTGATTATACAGGATTGTACAACTTAAGTGTGAGGGAGCAGATCCTTAATAACTGTCAGAATCAGCTGTTACTTCCGCACCTGGTAGACTCTGATCTGACCTCTCCCCAAGAATTGGGAAAGAAGGCAGACAAATGGGTCAGAACCAGGGTGAAGCAGAAGGTACAGAACAAAGGTGGTGACCAGTAGTAGCAAGATCTCAATAAGGGTGAGGAAAAGGGGAAAGACCAGAAGTCTTCACTAGGCCCTCAAATATCTTCTAATGGTGGGTATGCCCAATCTGCTTACTATGAAAAGAAAGGCCAAATGAAACCCTGATGTAAAGTTTGTAAAAACAACAGCCATTGGACTAGTGACTGTAATAGGTCCAAAGACTCAACTCCAACCACCATTGCCTCTAAGGCAACTGTTCCCCCTAGTTCAGCTTCAAGTGGTGGTACTCAGAATTAGGATGTTGTAGGGCTAACCCTAGGTTCTGAGATGGACTCTGGCCTAGTCAGAGTTCCAACTCAGGCTGTACGGATCTGTGATGGAGGCGTGGATATGTCCTCTTTTGTGAGTCCCAGTAACTTGGGCAAATGCAGACAGCAGCCTTTGATAAATGGAAAAGAGGCTTTGGCATACAGGGATACAGGGGCAAGTGTCACAATGGTGACACAATACCTTGTGGACCCTGGGCAGATCATACTTGGTGAACTTTACCAACTTTACTAATGCTGGCAATGTAAGGACCAACCATGCCCTGGCAGTTGATAATTTCTCCTGGGGAGGGGTAACTGGCCTCAAGAAAGTTGTGGTAAGTGCAGACCTCCCTGTTGAATGCTTGCTTCGCAATGATTTAGAGACTTCAGCCTGCTCTGAAGTGGAGCTCAGGACCATTGCAGAAATGTTACGAATCTCTGCACATGTGTTTGCTGTGATTAGGTCACAGGCCAAAATATCTAAAACTGAACAGACGCTGTATTCTCTAATAATGGACCAGGTGCCTTCCAAGAAAAGGAGCAGTAGGGTTAAGGCAGTGCCTTCCCCCCTGACTCAGAGTGAAGATCAGTCTCTTGAGGGAGATAATTGTGCTCCTGAAGAAGGAACTGTCCCAGATGAGCTTGAGCCTGATCAGGGTGAGTTCTGGGGCACAGGGGGCTCTTCCAGGGCAGATCTGAGTCAGGAGCAGCTGAGTTGCCATTCTCTTGAGCCTTTCAGACAACAGGCTGCTGCTGAGGCTGTTGGGAATGCTAGTGGCACCCATAAGATTTATTGGGATGATGGACTCCTGTATTCAGAGAGTAGAGACCCCAAGCCTGGTGCAGCGAGGAGGATGGTTATGCCTTTGAAATTCAGGGGCTTCCTATTGACACTAGCCCATGATATTCCTCTAGCAGGACACCTGGGCCAAAACAAGAATTGGAACAAAATTGTCCCTCACTTTCATTGACCCCATATGTCGGAAGACACCAAGGAGTTTTGTCGCTCCTGTGTCACCTGTCAAGCCAGTGGTAAGGCAGGTGGTACCACAAAGGGCCCCCTGATACCATTACCTGTTGTGGGGTTTCGCTTTGGATCCTCAGACCGCATCTGGGCACAGGTTTATCCTAGTGGTGGTGGACCATGCCACTAGGTACCCAGAAGCAATTCCCCTTAGGACACTATAGCACCTGTGGTGGCAAGAACCCGCTTGGGAGTGTTCTCAAGAGTGGGTTACCCTAAGAAGGTAGTATCTGACAGAGTTGCAGACTTTATGTCTAGCTACTTGACTGTGGCATGAATTACAAATTTGCCACACCCTATCACCCACAATGCAATGGCTTAGTTGAAAGGATCTACAAAACCTTAAAGGGTATGATCAAGAGTCTCCTAGAAAAGCTTAGGCGGTGATGGGACTACCCTGCCTTTTATTCGCATACAGGGAGGTTCCTCAGAAGGGGGTTGGTTACAGCTCTTTTGAACTTCTGTTTGGGCATTCTGTAAGAGCTCTCTTGTGTTTAGTGAAGGAGGGATGGGAGTTACCTCTCAAACCCCCAAACAAGACATAGTGAACTATGTACTTGGTCTGCGCTCCATGATGGCTGCGTACATGAAAAAGGCAACCAAAAACCTTGAGTCTATGCAGGAATTGCAAACAGTCTGGCATGACCAAAAGGCGGTGCTGACTGTTTACCTGCCAGGACAGAAAGTGTGGGTGTTGGAGCCTGTGGCCACAGCAGCCCTCCAAGAGAAGTGTAGTAGCCCCCATACAATTTTTGAACAGAAGGGAGAGGTTACCTATTTGGTAGACCTTGGAACTCCCAGGGGCACCCATAGGGAGCTTCATGTTAACAGACTGAAACCTTATGTTGACAGAGCAGACATGGTCTTGCTCATGGCAACTGATGAGGGACAGGAGGAAGAGTGTTCCACTCCTTGACCTGCTATCACAGAACCCTGATGATGGATCAGTTGATGGTGTAGCCATGGCATACAGCTTCACTGCTCAGTAACAATCTGATTCTAGACAGGTGCTCAATCAGTATAGGAACATGTTCTCACTGACCCCAAGTCAGTCTACCTGGTGCACTCATGAAGTAGACACTGGGGATAGTCTGCCTGTTACAAAATAAGATTTACAGGCAACCTGACCATGTCAGGGACTGTATTAGGACTGAAGTCCAAAAGATGTTGGATTTGGGAGGTATTGAACCCTCAGATAGCTCTTGGGCTAGTCCAGTGGTATTGGTACCTAAACCTCATACCCAGGGTAGTAAGAGAGAGGTGAGGTTTTGTGTATACTACAGGGGTCTCAATGCAGTCACTGGGATGAAGATGAGCTTATAGACATGTTGGCCTCAGCCAAATTTCTTAGCACATTTGATCTTGCAGCTGGCTACTGACAGATCAGGTTAGCTGATGATACAATGCCAAAGACAGCATTTTCTACCCCTAGTGGCACTATCAATTTGTGGTAATGCCCTTTGGTTTGAGAAATGCACGTGCCACTTTTCAAAGGTTGGTTAACAAATTTCTAACAGGTCTGGAAGACTATAGTGCAGAATATCTAGATGATATTGCTGTCTTTAGCCTCACCTGGGAGGATGACCTGTTCCTCCTGAGAAATGTTTTGGAGGCCCTGCAGAAGGCAGGCCTAACTATCAAGGCTACTAAGTGCCAGATAGGGCAGAGGCAAGTTGTGTACCTGGGCCACCATGTAGGTGGAGGTCAGGTTCAAACATTGCAGAGCAAAATCCAGGTCATCTAGACTGGGTTTCTCCAACTACCCAGACTCAGGTCAGAGCTTTCTTGGGCCTGACTGGGTACTACAGAAGATTTGTCAAGGGGTATGGATCCATTGTGACACTCATGAACGACTTAACTTCCAAGAGAATGCCAAAGAAATTTCAGTGGACAGTTAGCTGTCAAAAGGCATTTGATGAACTGAAGCAGGCCATGTGCACTGCACAAATTCTGAAACTTCCTAACTACTCCAACGAATTCATTGTGCAAACAGATGCATCTGAGTTGGGGGTAGGGGATGTGCTGTCACAATTGAATAATGAAGGTCAGGACCAGCCAGTAGCTTTTATTAGTAGAAGGCTGGCCCCCAGAGAGAAATGTTTGTCAGCTATTGAGAGGGAGGCCTTTGCTGTGGTTTGGGCTCTAAAGAAGATAAGGCCATACTTGTTTGGCGCTCTCGTCACTGTTCAGACTGACCATCAGCCCCTCCTATGGCTAAAACAGATGAAGGGTGAAAACCTCAAACTTTTGAGGTGGTCCATTACCCTACAGTGGATGGACTATACAGTGGAACATGGACCTGGGAGTAACCATGCCAATGCAGATGGACTATCCAGATATTTCCACTTTGAACATGAAGACTCAACTGGTCAAGGTTAGTTTAATGTCCCTGCGTGGGGGGGGGGGTTTGTAGGAGAGTAGGATCTGCTTACTGTGGTTATCCCCAAGTTCCCAAGTCCCAAGTCCTCTTCTAAGTGTCCTTTATCTTTAAAATTCCAACCGTGACTTTCCCCATAGAAGTTAATGGTGATTCGCTGCTGTGTTCAGACACTGCACACGTCCCCCGTGGGTCCCCTGTGTCACTACTTTGGGTGGTTCCTGGTAGCCCCAGCGGTTCTACAGGCTCTAGGCCTTGTGTCTAAGCAAGTTGTGGTTCTTATACCACATTTTTAATAAATGGTTTGGTACGCCTTTAGGGCTCAACGTAAATAATGGGCTTATTTACTGTGTGCCATTAAGTTTACTGAATGTACTTTTGCCACTAGCCTCATACAGAGACTAGTGGGATATGTTTAGAATATATATATATATATATATATATATATATATATATATATATATATATATATATATATATATATATATATATATATATATATATATATATATATATATATATATATATATATATATATATATATATATATATATATATATATATATATATATATATATATATATATATATATATATATATATATATATATATTTATACCTGGAGTGGTTCTCCTTTCCTTTGGTCATTCACAAGATTATAGATTGGTAAAACAAGCTTCTTTACATTCCTCCAATACTTAGCCTGAAGGCTGCTCTCCACAGCTACCACTAGGATAGCTTTCTAGAAAAGTTGTCTTCACCTACCACCAATAGGGGTCTTATGGACTGATGCAAGGTTCCCACTAGAATAGTGGACAGCGTATACCAGGCCAACTTCTCACAGTCTGCAAGACTGATTCTGTCACCCACTTATATAGCACTTTAAAACATGCCCCAGGCTTAACATTGCCGCCTGAAAGCAGTTTTTAACTGCCAAGTCGACTTGACATTTAGATCTCCTTGCCAAGCCTTAAACTCTCCTATTATTATATATGTCACCCACTAAATTAGACCCTAGATAGCTGATGTAGCATAACATTATTTTTTTCATTTGTATGGGTGCATCATAATCATGATTAGTCCACACCCACATATATTACTTTGTCGTATTAACGTGTGACATTAGAATGTGAACTGCATTAACGGGACGTGTGGTTCATTAGGGACATGTCAATGTAAACGTGAGGAGATTAACGTTGAGACTAGATGTGAATAGCTGAAAACACTAACGTACAGAATTCGTCCATTCTGTGACAATTACTCATGTATTTGAAGTGCTTATGTAACATGTTGATATAGAAATGCTCTGTGAAGAATGCTCATTTTATGTGTAATACTACTACCCTGCCTTTTATTTGCATACAGGGACGTTCCTCAGAAGAGGGTTGGTTACAGCCCTTTTGAACTTATGTTTGGGCATTCTGTAAGAGCTCTCTTGTGTTTAGTGAAGGAGGGATGGGAGTTACCTCTCAAACCCCCTAAACAAGACATAGTGAACTATGTACTTGGTCTCCGCTCCAGGATGGCTGCGTACATGAAAAAGGCAACCAAAAACCTTGAGGCTATACAGGAATTGCAAACAGTCTGGCATGACCAAAAGGCTGTGCTGACTGTTTACCAGACAGGACAGAAAGTGTGGGTGTTGGAGCCTGTGGCCACAGCAGCCCTCCAAGAGAAGTGTAGTGGTCCCCATACAATTTTTGAACAGAAGGGAGAGGTTACCTATTTGGTAGACCTTTGAACTCCCAGGGGCCCCCATAGGGAGCTTCATGTCAACAGACTGAAACCTTATGTTGACAGGGCAGACATGGTCTTGCTCATGGCAACTGATGAGGGACAGGAGGAAGAGTGTTCCACTCCCTGACCTGCTATCACCGAACCCTGATGATGGATCAGTTGATGGTGTATACATGGCATACAGCTTCACTGCTCAGCAACAAGCTGATTGTAGACAGGTGCTCAATCAGTATAGGAACATGTTCTCACTGACCCCAAGTCAGACTACCTGGTGCACTCATGAAGTAGTCTGCCTGTTACAAAATACGATTTACAGGCAACCTGACCATGTCAGGGACTGTATCAGGACTGAAGTCCATAAGATGTTGGATTTGGGAGGTATTGAACCCTCAGATAGCTCTTGGGCTAGTCCAGTGGTATTGGTACCTAAACCTCATACCCAAGGTGGTAAGAGAGAGGTGTGGTTTTGTGTATACTACAGGGGTCTCAATGCAGTCACTGGGACTGATGCCCATCCAATCGCAAGAGCAGATGAGCTTATAGAGATGTTGGCCTCAGCCAAATTTCTTAGCACATTTGATCTTACAGCTGGCTACTGACAGATCAGGTTAGCTGATGATGCAATGCCAAAGACAGCATTTTCTACCCCTAGTACCCCTTTTTAATATATGGTTTGGTACGCCTTTAGGGCTCAATGTATTTTGGGCTTATTTACTGTGTGCTATTAAGTTTACCGAATGTACTTTTGCCACTAGTCTCATACAGAGACTAGTGGGATATGTTTAGAATAAATATATATATTTTATATATTTATATATACCTGGAGTGGTTCTCCTTTCATTTGGTCATTCACAAGATTATAGACTAGTAAAACAAGCTTCTTTACATTCCTCCAATACTTAGCCTGAAGGCTGCTCTCCACAGCTACCACTAGGATAGCTTTCTAGAAAAGTTGTCTTCACCTACCACCAATAGGGGTCTTGTGGACTGATGCAAGGTGCCCACTAGAATAGTGAACAGCGTATACCAGGCCAACTTCTCACAGTCTGCAACACTGATTCTGTCACCCACTTATTTAGCACTTTAAAACATGCCCCAGGCTTAACATTGCCGCCAGAAGGCAGTTTTTAACTGCCAAGTCGACTTGACATTTAGATCTCCTTGCCAAGCCTTAAACTCTCCTATTATTATATATGTCACCCACTAAATTAGACCCTAGATAGCTGATGTAGCATAACATTATTTTTTTCATTTGTATGGGTGCATCATAATCATGATTAGTCCACACCCACATATATCACTTTGTCGTATTAACGTGTGACATTAGAATGTGAACTGCAATAACGGGACTTGTGGTTCATTAGGGACATGTCAATGTAAACGTGAGGAGATTAACGTTGAGACTAGATGTGAATAGCTGAAAACACTAACGTACAGAATTCGTCCATTCTGTGACAATTACTCATGTATTTGAAGTGCTTATTTAACATGTTGATATAGAAATGCTCTGTGAAGAATGCTCATTTTATGTGTAATATCATAATGTCTGTGTGCCATTTCCTGATGTTGGCCGTTTCCTGTAGGCCTGAAATGAATTTTCCCTAGAAGCTCTTGCATCAGTTTTAATAGTTGAATTTCAAGTGCATTTTGGATTTGTACTTTCTCATGGTTCTGTTGAAGGTGGAAGAATCATGCTTGTTAGTTAGTAAAATATATTTGTGTTAAGAATTAGGCCTAGGGAGAAAAGGATACATTGAGCTTTGATACTGATAGTAGAGCACTGTTGTACTTTCTCATCGGAGTAAGCCTGGAAATCAAGGTCATCTCGCCAAAGCTTAAAAGCATCACTGCCTAATGGAAAGTTACCTATGAGGAGGTGGCCTTACTGGATGGTGTGCATACCTGTGGTATCAACGTACTACAACCATCCATGCCAGAAATGCTATTTAACCACTAAACAAGTAGACAGTCCATGGACTTGAGGGGGATTCCCCCAGCAACACATGAAACACTGAGCCACCAGATGGTCACCATACAATTTCTTCTTATAATGGCCATTCTCCTGTATATTAGGGAATAACTAAAGTTCAATTAAACAAACGCATCTTTAAAAAGCAAACTACAACAAGGCTGGAAGGGCATTGTTCAGAAATGTTCTCTGTCCACATAAGGAACGACTAAAAAAGAACAGCCACCACAGTGCAGGTATGTCCCTATTATAGAACCAGTATTTGTTTATCATCTTGCCTACGAGGGAAAAAAACAGGCTAAGGAAGTAGAAAATACAGTTGTAATATTTATTTGGCATGCAGGTTTATGTGGGCAGTATAACCTATCCTTATTTGGAATGTCTGCTTTTTCATCACTGCTATCATCAATGATGGAAGAATTATGGGCAGAAATGTCATTGGCTACAAGGCTGAATATAATTTATTGAGGAGATTGGAAGCAGGTGGTGCACTGGATAACTTGTATGAGTGGGCTTCATTTCTTTAGAATTTTCTTAAGAACATTAGGACTGGGAAGGAGTGCAAGCACCCATATAAGGGAAAGTGGATGAAAATTCAGAAATGAGCATAAATGTGTGAGCAGGTGGGTTTTAAGCAAAGCAATGAAATGTGAGAGCCAGACTACCAAGCATAATGTTAAGGCAGAAAGGAATCAGAGTCTGAGAGAAAAGAAGCAAGTGCAAAGCGGGACTCTAAAAGACAAAAAAGGCGGAGGAATGGTATACATTATGTAATAATACTTCACAGGGAATCCAAATATCAGCAGTGTATCAGGGAGTGGTACAACAGAATGGAACAGGAGAAGCATAGGAGAAGAGAGGGGGATATCACAACAGAAAAATTCAGAAATGATGATGAGGCATGCTGAAAATATAATTAGCAAGGCTGAAGATGCAGAGGAAGGAGGGCAAGAAGAGCAGGAAGAAAATTTTGGACAATAATAATAACGTCATAACAGATGATTGCGAGAGGTGAGAAGTAAAGGTGAAGCTTGAGATCAATTGGAAATATAGGAGTGAGAGAGTAAAGACAATTTAGGCAAAAGCATCAGGAGTAGATAGACATTCTGCTAATTCAACCACTTCAAAAGTAATTATTAAAGAACAATCAAGACACATAAATAAATAATGTAATTATGGAAGTAATGTAATTCATTATAAATTATAATCTTATGACTCAATACATTTAAAAAATAAGATGCCTAAAAATTAGAATCATTGAAACCAGCATATTGAAAATATGGGCCTCATTATGATGGCGGATGGAAAAGTCCTCCGAACGCCATGGTCCCAGAAAAAAACGAAAACATTTTACGCGGCAATTCGGGCAGTCACATTACGAAGCAATGGTCGAAAAATCAGCTCGTGGCAGTGGGATTTGACAAAACTCTGTGCGCTATGATCGGAAATTCTGGAAACCCGACTGCGGCGGATGGAAAAGCAGTTTTCTGGAATAAAAAAGACGATTCACATGCGGCATGACCGCATGGCAAATTAGGATGAGTTTGCAAACACGTCGTAACGAGCATTGCATTACGGCCGCCGTGGTCTTGTGAAGGCAACCTAAAAAACAGTCAAATGCAATGTCATACTGGAAAAATACACCTGATGGTCATTCCTCAGGTGGATACAACCACATAGCAGACAACAAAACCATCCCCTTCCCATACAAGCATCCTTTGCAAAATCACAGCATTGAAAGGACAGATGCCACAGCTATTAGGAGAGGCAACTTATCACACAGCACACCATCACTCCCACCTATCCCCACGCACCAAGACCTTTCATCCACACACCTGACACACCTTTCACACCTCCACCATCACCTTCCTTTTTGCACTTGAGTTATATTTGCACCGGATACACCATTCCACAGAAAAATGTCCAAATTCACATACATTGAGTTGTCAGTGATGGTAGATGAGATAAATAGAGAAGAACCACATTTGTTTGGATCAATGGTCCAACAGACCCCACTTGTTTGAAAAAGTCAAATTTGGGAAAGGATTGCCAACAAAGTCAATGCAGTAGGTACCATCCTGCGCACACTGCGTGACGCTAAAAAGAGGTGGCATAACTTCAAAAGCAGGGTGAAAGACCATGACAACAGGAACCATGAGGCGGCTCAGAGGACTGGCGGTAGCCCTCCCATTCCACCACTAACATTCACTGAATGGCAGGAGAAGGTTCTTGCCATTCTGCATCCAGAGAGTCTCACAGGAATAGCTGGGGGTGTGAACACTGTTAAGTATCAACAAATGTATCCCATCACACTGTCATGTAGTCGTGCACAACCATTGAGCTACACATCCCAGACCAAAATTCACTAATGTACAATGCACTCTTTCAACCACATATCTCATATGGCTGCCATTTCCTTCCTCTGGGTGTAATGGGCCAGGCAGCCAGCACTCCAACACCTGCCAGGCCCTCTCGCCTCACAGCTGAGCAGGAGGGAACACCCCACTCACCCCAGAGCCATGTGTCAGCCATTTCACTCCTCTTTACAGGTAGGTAGCCATCTTACTATGGAAAGTGTTGCTGACACATTCAAATAACACTACGACACCCACAAGGCCCTTTGGCCTCACACCCAAACATGATAGAACACTCCCCAACCCCAGAGCGAAGTGATAGCCATCTCCCTCCTCTGCTTCACCTTACAGGTAGGTAGCCAGCTTATGCTCTCTTGCCTCAACTGTGAACAGGATGGAGCAATCTGACCACCACAGAGCCATGTGGCAGCCACTTCACTCCTCAGTACCTCCTTACAGGTAGATAGCCATCTTACTAAGGAGGGGGTTCTTGGGACATGAGAACAACACTGTGACTCCCACAAGGTCCTCTGCCCTCACTCCCAAACAGAATGGAACACTCCACCCAACCCAGAGCCATATGATAGCCATCTCCTTCCTCTGCTTCACCTTACAGGAGGGTAGCCAGCTTATGCTCATTTGCATCACCCCTGAACAGGATGGAGCAATCTGCCCACCACATCCCTCACTTGTTAGCCAACTTCAATGCTCCATATGTCACAGCCACTGCAGACAGAGCTATACTCACATATATGTCACATAACTCAGACTTCCAATCACAAAGTCCCATGTTAAGAAATGCAGATCCCAATCAAATCACGATATGTGCAAAATGCTACGTGTAAGTCCTAGTTTAGCAAAGCATGAAGGCTCATATGCACACAATACAAGCATGGAAAATTATTCAAAGAACACAACTCACATGCTGTAAATACAACATGCCCTACACTAATTAGGAAATGTCTACATATGCAAAACCGATTTTTGGAAAAATCAACAATTTCCATTCCTAAACTAAAGTGGATGAGCACTAAAAGGTAGACCATAACATGTCCTTGGAAACACACACTCTGTACATGTTAAATGTTTGCCATTGCCATGTCACCTCACTAACAAGTAATGGATGTACTTCAAGATCATGTCATACAGCAGAAAAACCTGTGACAAATGACTAGTATTTTTAAGGCAGAAAGTTTGGATTTCTCCACAAAAACAACAAAAACTGTGTCACCACTGTTGTGGAATGTACTTAACATCCTGACAATGTAACATTAGGTGAATCGTAATCAACAGCTGGCGAGATCCCCACAAACCAGCAGAGGCTGTCTCTCCCCCATGGAGCTGGAACTCTCAGATGCAGATTCTCTACAATTCTCAGATGAGGAGCACCAACCTTAACCTTCTGGCTTGCCAGGGCGTACTTAGTCTGAGGTACTCCTTGGCCCCACCACCACCACAACTCGCACCACAGCAGCAACAACAACTCTGAGCTGTGCACCAACTACTTGTGTAGCAACCACCATCACCATCGCTGCCTGCAATATGGCCCCGGTCTCAGAGGTTACCAACACCACCACCCACACTAAGGATGTTGGGGACAGTGTGCAGTGCATGTAAAGCCAAGGCCACAGGTCTGGGTGTGCAGGGCAGGTGGGAGGGTAACTGGGGGACAATCACAGGAGGACACCAAGACTTATTTGAATAGTTTGGAAGAAAGTCAGCACATAGAGAGAAACATGGAACCAGTGCAGGAGAGATTGTAGGAGATGTTTGGAGCAATGATACCTAGTTTGGGAATGGTCTTAATGGTCAAGTATGTATGTATGTATAGGCATTTATATAGCGCACTACTTACCCGGAGGGTCCCAAGGCGCTTCGACCGCTGCGAAACCCTTCCTGGCTTCCCTGAGAGATGGTCCCTTAATGGGTATTTCCAGGGTGAGACCAGGCATCCCCAGCGGTCTGGTGGGGCCGTTAGTGAGGATGAGGCAAGCTAATGCCCAGAGTTGCCGAGTGTGATCGCTGATCAGAGTGGGCACCGAGGCGAGAGAATTATCGAGTCCGCTGACCCTGGTCCAGAAACCTGCCGCACCGGGAATCGAACCCTAGTCCCGGGCCATCCTCTGCTCTCGGGTCTGCCGCCTCTAACCAGTGAGCAACACTATCTCACTCATGGAAAGGTACCTATGAATAGGTGACCTGACTGGGAGTCTATGATTCTTAAGAGAGATAAATTGAAATTGAAATGATTGATCTCTAATGATTTCTCTCCCCCACACACTTACGTGCTGATAAAATGAACCATCAACCAGTTGATCTAGAATATGGTACCCAACGCAATTGCAAGAGTCCTTGGGGCGTACCAGCAGAACAAGGGACAGATAGGCCAGGTTTTAGATGAACTGCTTGAGTTCCGCCTGCTGCAGAGGTCCATGGACACCCGTATTGGACAATTGGTAGATCTCATGGGCCAGCTTCTGCATGTTCTGAGGGACATGAATGCAGCTCAAGTAATGCCTCCTCCCTTCCAGGGGCCGGCCTGCTGATACTCCCACCCCCTCTGCAGAGGCCACAGGGAAGGATAAACTGCAAGCCGATGACTCCTCAGATACCTCTGAGCTTGTAGTAGAGTCCCGTGGCCAACATGGGCAGGGATGTCTGAGAAAAACTATAGGAGGATCTCGTAGCAAAGCATCAGGCCAAGCCAGGATGCTGAGCCATCCATAATGCCACCTTTGTAGACCATCCTCTCCCACATTGCCATGTTGATGGCATGAGTATGTTGCACTGTGGAATTCCACTACTGTGGTGACTACTCAATTTTACTCTGTCACCATCACTGACAACTGAACCATTCTGTCTGCACAATTAATATCTCACTCACTTTTTCAAGAAACACCATATGCATGAAAATAAACACAATTATCACCTATGTCTTTGTGTGAGTTGTATGTTTATAAGAGTAAGTACAATGTAAACTCAAATTTAAATGTACCACCAAATGATATTGTGACAATCCATTGACAGGGCGGAGGGACGTAAAATGACACAACAAGAAGATAACATTGAGTCTTCATATGATGGCACTACAGCAACATTATACTACTGTTCAACATTGTACATGATTCATATCAGATAATACTGAACAAACAGCATCAACATATACTTCAGGTAAGTGGAAATACAAACACAGCAATGCACAAAGTGCCCGACGACATTGTGTTAACAACAGTCAGTATACCAACACATTATCAATGTTTCTGCCCTAAAAGCAAAGAAAACTATCACAGTCATAGTCTCTCTATGCAAACTTACACTCAATGGAATTAGTTGCTGATGAGCTGTTGACACAGGTCTACACTTCCTCCTCGCCACTATCATCATCACAGGGCATGTTTGGATTTGAATTTGGGTGCTCCTGCTGCTCATCATCGTCCTGAATCAGGGGGATCCCCTTGGGCAAGGCCAGGTTGCAGAACATGCAGCATGCGACTATGATCTGCCACACCTTCTGGGGGTAGTAGAGGAGTGCACCACCACTCTTGTTCAGACACCTGATTCTTGACTTCAGGAGTCCAAAAGCCTGCTCCACTACCAAAACGTGGCGAAACAAAAGGGGATGATGGACGAAGCGTTTGAGCAAATCAAACATTCACCCCCAGTCAACTGATCTGGGTTTAATCCATCACCATTCTTTAGCTCACTCAGCCACCCCAGTTCAGACATGGCCATATGCAAATCAGTCTGACCCTGTGCCTCATGGGAACAGTCCAGCCCGAACTGCCAAGCCATGTCTTCCCTGGACCAGAAACAAGCATCCTGGGACCGGTTTCGGATTCATAATCCTTATCAACCAGGCTATCTTGAATCCAGTGGCCAAGTGAGCAAGGGACTCACGTCTGAGCATACCCTGCCAACTTAGGGCGAACAAAGCGAAACAAAAGGGGATGATGGACTACCAAACGTGTCCTCCCATTGGCATCATTGAAGAGGACATCCTCTGGCATCCTTGGATTTCTCAGTGGGCTCAGCAACCAAGGCTATTTGGGATACACTGAGTCACCTAGCTGTGAGAAACACAGAGGCACAATGTAATTGAAGTATTTGAGGAGGAGGAGGCCAGCATGTATACAGACACCACAAATATTGACACATCTCACTCACCAACAAGCCATGCCTTCTCCGGATGAAGATTTGCCATCAAGTGTGGGATGATGGTGTTCCGCATTATGTAGGAGACATGTGCAGACCCTGGAAATTTGGCACACACATGGGATATTATCAGATCAGCTTGGCATACCACTTGCACATTTATAGAATGGTAATGCTTCCTGCTTCGGTAGATGGGCTCCTGTGCCTGTGGTAGAACAAGGCCAATGTGTGTGCAGTTAATGCCTTTGGAAACTGGATGTAGCTGTTGTTGTATGTTAAAAATGCAGACAGGACATCACACACCACCATGCTGAACATAGGTGGAGACATCCCACCTATGATGGACACTGTGTACTGAAACAAACCTGTGGCAAAGTAATGCAGGGTGGCTATGACCTTCACTGTTGTTTTCAAATCTGTTGGAAAAGTTCTGTGAGGCCTTAAATGGGGTTCCAACTGAACACATAGCACTTGAAGGGTAAGGCGATCAAGACAGAATTTATTTATGATGTCTCTATCCTCCATTTGTCAACAGGTCTGGTAAGGGCCGATACACAGGTTGTCTTCCTCTTTTGCAACCTGGCAGGGGACGCGTGTGAAAACAGGCAAAGATGAGATGTTGGTAACAGTGTACACATTGACTCACACAAGCAAAATTTTGACAGAACTGTTGAATCAGTATAATGAGCAAGTGACATGCATACACACCTTGATCCGCTGTGGTCAATTAGGTAGCTATGGTATACATACTAACTACTGTTAAATCAACATTAGCCTATGTGTCAGGCATATAGTAGATTGCTAAATTATGTGTACCTATCCCTGTGGGTAGATGACACATCACAGGTGACAAACAGCATAAACGCAGAGCTGTATATAGCTGCTGTCGCTTCACAAAATCCAACTTGAGTCCTAAAAAGCACAACATCATACCAACATGCTGCCAGTGAGTGTAAGCTGGATGAGTATTCATTAATACACAGCACTGTGTACAAAAATATATGCACATTATGTGAGTAGACCATCATGCCTGTGTGAGGAGTCTGCATTACACACATTTGCATATTCCCAACAATGAAACACAAATCCCCTGGAAATGTGTCTACATGCCCACATGGATGACAATGACCTATGAGCAATGTTCCCTGTAATTTCTTTCCTCTGTGTGCGTCAGTGCAACATCTCTGTGCACTGCAAGCAAGCCAATGTGCGTCAAGCACGCAAGCTGAGCACACAAGTATATAAATCTTTGGCAATTACCACTCAAAACTTGTATTTACAACGAGAATGAAAACAAGTGCGTTTCACACATAAAGTTCTATTTAACATGGTCTTGTGACATCTTTGCAATGTGGTAATTCAGTAGAGAGTTTGGCTGTTTCTTCCAGAAATTGTATACTTCTAAAAGTCTATGTCTGTTTACGGAGAAGGTACAACAATGCATGTTATGCAAAAAATGCTATTGGTTGGACAGTTCAAAACGGTGGATGGTATATGTCAAGAGCACTCTGCAACCCTGAGACAGAGGCATTACGTTGTGGTTTTGCAGAACCTTTCTGTTTGGGTAAGCTAGTGTGCCCTCATCAATCTAAGAAAATAAAAAGGGCTGGAAGAAAACAAAAACATTTCTTGGCCTGCAAAATGAGCACTCATTACTAGTTCCTGGCACTTCACAATGCTGGTAGGCACAGGAAGTTCAACCTCAGCTTCTCTGTGTCCACCCTCCCTGCTGCTCCCCAGACTGGTATCTGGGCCCACAACTAAGAAGTGAAGAGTTGCCATCCCCAGGCACCACTGCCCCTGCCCCTGTCCACCATGCTGCTCTTAGTGTGGATGCCGTAGACATCTTTTGGCAGCTCTATGTGGGTCAGACATCGCTCCTGAATGCCCTCCAGGATCATGGCAACAAGTTGCTACAGGTTGTTGCATATCTGGAGGCATTCTTTTGGATCTGGGTGGCCAGCACAGAACTGTCCGGTCTTTGATCTTCAAAGTGACAACAGCCATTCAGCAGTACCAGCCTCCTAGTCCAGTTTCTGTCCCGTCCAACTCAACCCTCCCAGTGCCCCCACCTGACCAGAGCACACACACACTGGACCACTCAGGGACCCAGACAGCTACACGCAGCCCACAACAACACCACTCAAAGTGACAAAGACACAACACACCATCCCCAAAACACACAAAAACACACATCACAACACAACAACAACACCATCAAAGGACACTCAGAAACATAAAGCATGCATCCACATTGCATACCTCAGATTCCTCACCCTCCAAGAGCCCTCCTATCCACACACCTCATCCCAAAGCCTCCAAGATCCTTACCCTGGCTTCCCTGGACCTGTGGCCTGCCGCTTCTGCCCACCCCCAGGAGTTAAGAGGGCTGGGTTGACCAAAGCTTCCTCTCCCACCCACTCCCTGTGAAGCATGGTCACAAGACAAAAGAGGTGAAAGTCCCTCCACAACAGGGAAGGGAGAGGAAAAGGCCATCCCCCCAGAGTGTACCACCAGATCTGGGAAATCTACCCAGAAAGAAGCACCACAACCTGCACAACTTTCTGGGAAGAAGGAGGCTGTTGTGGCCATCTCACATTTCCCTTGGCCCAAGATGCTTAGTGAATAACAGATACCCAAACAAGTCAAACCCAGCCAACCACATGCAACATCATCCACTGACCCGCCCCTCAGCATTTCTCCACCTCCCCGTGCCAAGACTCCACCTGGTCCAGCCATCCCTCACCCTCCCACATCCACTGAACCCACTGCATCAGCCAGTTATCCCCTTCCGAGGTGCCGTTCTCCCACTACCCCAGACAGTCACTCCCCTCCTAGTTACAGTTCTTCCCAATTTTGAACCAGACTCCCCCTTCCCACCCTAATCATCCATGAGCAGTGCCTGAACTGCCCATTTGATGCCCCTATCCTGGGGATAGTTCCATGTGTTGCAAGTTTGTAGTGCAAGTTTTCATGCACACAAGTGCAGATACTATTTTTCACTGGCCATTGGCCTTGTTCTTTGACACTTTACTTACAAATACAGATTGTATGTTTTAAAGTTATTTTTTTTGTTCAGGGCTTTGTCGCTGGCCTTTCTAATGATGCATAACAATGTATGTGTACATGATCATCTGTTCCATCCTCTGAATGCAATATTCACAGTGGCATGCACTTAATTTGCAGTTGCAGGTGTACCCAGAGTTTGTCGCAGGTAATGGGCTTATTGAGTCAGATGGCTAATGGGGCCAGGATGCTTATCTGTGATGGTCTACTCTTGTCCTCTACATTAATTTGTCTGGGCTCTGCTTTTGTAAGCATGTCATATTTGGATACTCTACATCAACAACATCTATTTTGATTTACATGATGACATGATAGGTGGACAGGGTGCATCATATGTGAGGGAGCTATCTTGATGTGTACACACCAGTGTGGGTGTAAAGTTATTTTGGATAGGTATGGCTTCATAGTCACATGGGTACATTTACATGTGTGCAGTTGAATACTCGTGCAGTGTGATTGTCAAGTCAAAAGCTGATGTATTATTGTGCATGTGCCCTTGAGCATGACCCTTGTTCTCATGTATGATCCAGTTTATGAGTGCCTGTTTGTTTACAAGCTCAGATACATGCAAGATGTTGTTTGCACATGGTGAAGTTTTGCCGGAGCAATGTGCAGTGTGTCAGTGTGACCTCAAAGTCCTCGGGCACATCTAGTTGCTGCCACATCATTTGGAAGTATGCAGAGTGTGTCAATCCATTGTGTGAGGTGAGAGTTTGGGGATCAGACATAGGTCTTGCTTACCTTTGAGAGCACTGTGCTGACTGACTCTGGTAAACTTACCTAATATGTGCCATTAGCCATACATAGATGTCACATTGCACTTAATCTACTCTACTTAGTGGTATTACAATACATACCAGTCCTGTACACAAGCCCAATCTCTGTAACTCCACTGTGTACTGTTACAGTTTACCCTCACCATGGTATTACAGCACAGTCACCAGAAGACAATTTGAGGCCAACGCAATGTGAGATACTCCACTATGTGTTTTTGCTCTGTACATTCATTACCTGTACAATACTCCTGTACACACCAATTTGCTCACCAATATTTCATGCTAGTATATGCCAGTATTTGACCCTCCCCACCACTCCATAATGTGACACTATACTATGGGAGAATTATTTGTGTCCAAAACCATTGTGCACCTCAGCACTATTTCTCAATTTGATATGTGCTATTTGAGTATAATTAATTGCAGTCATGGGTAATCCTGTATTGCACAGTTGATTTTACAACACAGCCCTCTAGTCATGTCCCGTGCATATGTGGTTGCCCACGTTTTGGAGCAGTAGGTAATATCAAAAGTGTCTGGGTATTTGCTGAGGCACTGCCACCCATTCTATGTGGAAAGTGATCTGTGTGCTGTGATGATTTGTGATGTTCTTGTTCATGATGGGGATTTCAGATATGTCTATCCCTGGTTGCAGTGGTGTTAACACAATGCTTACTGTCTATGCACTGCTGACAGTGGTTGATGCATTATCCTTAACAAGTGTGAGCACCCCTGATGTCAGTTTAGTTTGCTGTGGGATGTGTTAAGCTGTGAAAAGGTTAAGAAGTTGTTGGGGTGGGATGCAGTATTTGGCCTGCATTGGCTCATTCTATAGACAAGTGCATGTGTGTGTTATGTTGTTATTGCAGGACATTGTGTGTAAGGCGTGTGTGTCTTTAAATGTATTGAGATGGGTGTGTATTTGGTACTGTGCATTTTGTGTGTTCATGTCAAATAAGGCAATGTGTGGTCTTGTTTATTTGCTGGTTTTGTGTGGCTCGTTGTGCTATGGCCCCCTATCTTTGAGCAGTCACTTGTAAGGATTTTGCCTGGGAATGCTTGGGAGGCACACTGACACCATGGTCCCTTTGTGACCGGTGGAGTGTCTATGGCAGTGTTGCCAGATTTGTCTGGATGCAGTACACTTTGGGGTTAAATGTGTCATTTGGTTATTTGCTTTGATAGATTACGCAGTCTGTGCAGTTAGCTCAGTAGACATATCTGTTCCAGGGAGGACTGGGAGCAGATTGGCCTATCCACTCTTTTGCTGTACATGACCAATCCAGTAGGACGTCTTTGGGGTGGTCTGTGATAAATGTCTTTAGCAATTGCTTTGAGGGTTGGATTACACCAGACATCCTTGACCTGAGCTCAGCTCATGTGTGGCATTGTGGAGCAGGGAACTCATTGGAGTAGATTGGCACCTGTCTCAGAGATTGTCCCAGGTGTAGAGCATGGAAGGTGGTGGAAGGGTAGGTGAGGGGTAAGTTTGAAGGTTATTTTAAGTTTGACTGTCAGGAAAGGTCACAGTGAAGCATGAGTAGTGTGCCAGTGGCATACACATGACATATTAGTTACGACATATAAAGTGCTGGTCACTGGATGCCTAATGATAGGTCATCTCATTGTGGACATCTTTCATACCATTTGAATCTCCGTGCCACACATGGATTAGTTGATGTCCTAGGAGTAGTGTCATATATGAGACCTGTAATATTCCGTGAACATATGCTAACACTCATTTCTCCAGACATCTCTTGCAGAGGTCCATCTACTTTTGAATAGTTAACTTGTTTTTATATAGTGTTGGTGACTTATAGTTTGTGGAGGAGGCAAAGTAAGAGTTTTTATATTCTTACAGAGAGCTGTATTAAGGAGTTGACAGGTGTGCAATCTGCACAATGCTCTTTAATTGTTCAATTACTCACATTTATTCACAAGAGTGGAAAGCCAGAATGAGGAAGAAGAGGGTTGTCATGGGTCCTAGGTCAGAGTTCACAGCTTTGAAGATGGCTAGTTGATGACACATTGGCATTCTATCCAGATTCTCAAGTTAGTGCTTCATTTTGAGAGGTGGAGTGATGTTTTGGAGGAGTTCAGTGGAGTGGCAGGATAGTCAGTGTTATTGATGTACAGAACATACTTACATGAGGTCATTTAGTGCAGCAGAACACAAATGAGACAAATGCCCACTGGTGTCATTACTTGGTATGGTCTGCCATTGAATGGAATGAGCCTGGCAATGTCTGCGTAGGGTGTGGGCTGACCTGTGATGTTATAGCAGTGGGAGCTCTCTTAACAGGTCATCTGCCTCTGCTCGCTGACTCATCCAACACCTTATTGTACTACTGTGAACTAACCAAAGACATCTCGTTTGCACTTGCCTTCTCTATTCCGCCTTGATTCTGGTCTAACCCTGATTTCACTGCAATGATCGCCATTGTCCCTTTCAGGTAAATCTTGCCTCATCCGTCACTTGTGTTTATATCCCTTTTATCATGATCCTACTGAGACGTCACTTTGAACACTGGGTCTGCACATCACTCCTTTCAGCAGCTATGTTGTGCTGATTGGAGGTGAAGTCTTGTTGGCTCTGGGCTAAAGGATGATATGAGAATCTTGATAGCATGAATTCATGTGCTGAACTTCTCCATCCATAAGGGCAAGTTTGGCAACCGCTTCACCGCTGCTGTGACATGACTGCCACGGCTAGGCTAGATAGTATCATTTCTATTGAGGTGATTTTCCCTAATGCTTTGGTGGCAATGTACCTTTGGGTGAGGAATGGGACTTTAACTGTGATATATGGTCCTATGTCCATCTGGGTGTCCGATGCTGACAGGTAAGTTATCCATGAGTGATTGCTGTGTATAGTTATTGTCAAGGGGTTGCATGCGGGGAGATGTTTTGGACTTACATATGTGGCGATCCGCGGCGGCGGCGTATTTGCTGGTATTGGATCAGGTAGAGCAGCGGCAGGGCTTGTAGAGCAGGAACCATGATGTGCAGGAACGTGAAGAGGTGTCTCTGACTCGAGTTTCTTGCTCCGTAGTTGTGTTTCCACTATCTCTGATGAGCTTGTTTTACTGCCGTGTTCTGATGGCATGGTTAGCTCATTGTGATCTGGTGGATGGTTGGGAGTCCTTACGCACAGCCGACTTTTTCTATTGGCTCCATCTGGCACCGCTGCGGAACAAAACTTCTACTGGATCTGGAAACACCATGATGGATGGAAATGGGCTATCTTTGACCATAGTAATAAGCAGGATGTGATGACCACTTCCAGAGTAACTAAATCGACGTTTTCCCCCACCGCCAGCACCACTGAGGTGTCAATGACCGCTTTCATAATGAGCCCCTATGTTAATTAGCACAGAGGAGTGTAGACGATAGATCCCAAAGCCCAATTTCAGAAGGCATTTCAGAAAATTAGTACTGTGCAATCGGATGGCAGATAAAAAAAAGCCTGCACTCAAAAAGATCTTGTAAAAATCCAACTATTGCATATAAATCTGGTCTACACTTGTTAACATGGAACCTTATAAGAATTGGAAACAAACATATCCTGAGATTGGCTGATTAATCTTAGAAAAAATAGAAAATGTAATAAGATCTAGGGAGATACTTCATCACATGGAAAGCTAAAAATACTAGCCATTCCAAATTGACCCAATTTGAACTTGGTTAAAAGCATGCAATCCCAAGTATAGGAACCAGATCCAGATAGAGTTATATGCATTTTGTAGTTTGGATCAAGTAGTATACCTGTACATAGTGTTTTAATAATTTCATGTTTTCCCTGTCGCTCTCTTGCTCATTTGGAAAACACTCCCTCATCCACTCTTGACCTCTCTTTTTTTAATTCTAAAGGTTTATAGAACATGGATGGCTTTCCAAGAGCAAGGGTGGTTTCCCTTGTGTATTGAAGCCAGGTAATCCTATCATCTAAGTCACAAGTGAGACAGTCTTTAATACCTTTAAATTATGGACCACAATTACAAAGGGGCTAATTTAAACTAAAAGTGGACTACACATCGATACATCCAATCGATGTCTACCGATGCTGTTGTCTTCTACTTGGACACAGCTAACATCCGTGTAGCCACAAACACCAGTGTCTGGACAGAATAAAAAAAATATATCATGATACAAAAATATTGTGTCAAGAATATCAGGACATCTACTAGTGGACAGGAATATCAATGATTAAAAATTAAAATATTATTTTACATGTAGTTTTTAATATCGTAAAAAATATCAATGTAGTAAATATTGTTTTATGTAATATTGTTTATAAGCAATAATTAATATATAATTTATTCCACTTTGTTATATTATATTTGTTTATATTCATGATTTTGGTAAGTTTTTTTAGTTATATTCAAAATTGTATATTTAGATGTTTTTTTCACACTAGTGAAGGGAGGGGGGACTGAGCTGATGTGTGCAAAAACACCCTGTGGCCATTTTAATTTGGGGGATAAAGTCCCCTTGAATCCTAAGTATACCTTGGGGCAAACTAGCCCACCAGGTATCTCCAGTTAGCGCCACAGAGCTGCGTTGCAGAGAGAAGTGTAAAAAAGGGCACGGCCTAGACCACCTCTCTGCAACGCAGTACAGTGGAACTTACTGGAAGCCCCTGGTGGACTAGTTGGCCCCCAGGGGCCCTCAGGATTGAAGTGGAATTATATCACCAAGTTAAAACGCGCCGCAGGGCGTGTTTGCACACATCACCTCAGGCCCCATCCCATTCCCTTCACCACTGTGTAAACGCGCCCTGTGGCCATTTTAAGTTGAAAGATTAAATCCCCTTGAATCCTGAGGGTCTCTAGATTCTAAATAGCCCACTAGGTACCTCCAGTAAGCACCACAGAGCTGCGTTGCAGAGAGGTGTAAAAAAAGAGGACGTCCTGGACCATCTCTCTGCAACGCAGCACAGTGGCGCTTACTGGAAGCACCTGGTGGGCTAGTTAGCCCCCATAGGCCCTCAGGATTCAAGGGGAATTATTTCCTCAACTTAAAACGCACCAGGGTGCGTGTTTGCACATGTCACCTCAGGCCCTGTCCCCTCCCTTCACCACTGTGTAAACACGCCCTGTGGCTGTTTTAAGTTGGGAGATTAAGCCCCTTCAATCCTGAGGGTCCCTTGAGTCTAACTAGCTCACTAGGTACCTCCAGTAAACACTATAGAGCTGCGTTGTAGAGTGGTGTAAAAAGGGGCGTGACCTCTGAACATATCTCTGCAACGCAACTCCCTGGCGTTTACTTGAGGTACCTGGTGGGCTAGTATTGAAGGGGAATTAATTCCGCAACTTACAACTAGCCAGGGGGGGCGTTTGCAAAGTAGTGAGCGAAGGCGGCGGGGCCTGAGGTGACAAGTGTGCAAACATGCCTGTGGCACGTTTTAAGTTGAGGAATGAATTCCTCTTCAATCCTGAGGGTCCCTGGGGGCCAACTAGCCCACTAGGTACCTCCAGTATGCACCAGGAAGCTGTGTTGCAGAGAGGTGTTCAGAGGTCATGCCTCTTTTTACAACACGGTTTGGAAAAGAAGGGTCCCAGTAGAAGTTGATACATTTGCTTAAATTTATTATAGAAAAATCAAATCTCATAACAAGCAATGTCAATCAATCACAATGCATGAGCTATGTTATTTAGTATATAAAAGTGCCCCGAAAAGGGAGGGAAAGTGGGATAGCGTGATGCTGTGAGGGAAAGGACAGTGAGAGAGTAGAGTTGGTGACAAATCATCTATTGCAAAGTTATTTCTGAATGCAATACGGTTTTGTGGCTTCAGATCTCTGAGCCAAAAAATTATTAGGATTATAACATATCCCAACGAAATTAAACTGTTTCTGTTGACGCTGAGATATTCAGACTCGTGGGGGAGTGCCAACAGAACAAAATATGAAAGTAGCCGTCGACGTTTCGACCCCACGCTACACTTGTAGGCGTAATTATAGCCTTACATCGGGGTCTTCATCAGGACAGGGTAGTCAGTAAAGGGGCACTACAATCTCTGCTCATGTGGAGCAAAATACATGGTCTTGACCAAAATATTCACACTGGATGATCCGGCTGTATCTATCAAAAACCACTTGGTGGCGAATATCCTGTCCTTTGATATCGCTACACGGCGTGGGAATAACAGTCCTCTCAAATATGCCGCATCTGAATTGTGAAATTTGCGTGGTTACAGATAGACGCCTCACTGCAGAGGAAGCGCGTCGCTCATTAGCGAAGTTGATCCTGTTCTTTTTACACCCCGGACCTATATGGCCCGAGAGATGTATGTGGCTTCACAAGTATATCCTTGCCTCGGCGGAGCGTCCGTGAAGATCGCCTCGCGTTTACCGCATCAGGTATAAACAAGGACGGAGTCCAAAACTTCTGTCTTTCCGCGTTTGCTGGCTGGAAGACAACAACACTGCAACACAGATCTGTGGCGCTTATTCGAGGTACATGGTGGGCTAGTTGGCCCCCAGGGGACCTCAGGATTGAAGAGGAGTTAATTCCCCAACCTGAAACACACCACAGGGCGTGTTTGCATCCATTCACCTCAGGCCCCACCCCCTCCCTTCACTACTTTGAAAACTTACTTGTGGCGCATTTTAAGTTGGGGTATTAAGTCCCCTTGAATCCTGAGGGTCCCTGGGGTGCAACTAGCCCACCAGGTACCTCCGTTAAGCACCACAGAGCTGCATTGCGGAGAGGTGTAAAAAGGGGCGTGGCCTCTGAACACCTCTCTGCAACGCAGCTCCCTGGCGCATACTTGAGGTTCCTGGTTGGCTAGTTGGCCCCCAGGGACTCCCAGTATTCAAGGGGAATTAGTTCCTCATCTGCAAACGTGCCAGGGGGCGTGTTTGCAGAGTGCTGCAGGCAGGGTGCAGGGCCACCGGCAGGACGCCGGTCTTTTTTTTTATAAGAAGGGGAGCTGTGTGGCCCCCCTTCTTTTCCTTTTTTATCGGCCATGGGGACCCCATCCCCCAGGGTCCGACCCCATTTGTTTTGTAATTAAAAAATTGGAAGGGGTCTGAGTGGCCCCCATCCCTAGGCCATAATTGGCCCGGGGACCCCATCCCCCAGGGCATTGTCATTTTTTTAACTTTATTTTAATTTTTGGAGGGGGACTGCATGGCTCCCCTCCTCAGGCCCCAGAGATCTCATTCACCGGGGCAGGCCTTTCGATTTTCTTTTTATTTCTTTTCTTTTATTATAATTTGGGAGGGGGGCCACATATGGCCCCCCCTTCTGGGCCACTTATGGCACATCAGACACCCCACAGGAGGTGGAGCCAGCACTGTGAAAGGAAAGAAGGATTCATGTAAACAGAGTTTTCGAGAACTTGTTTGGACTGGGCAAAGGCCCCTCTGCCCTCAGAGGACACAGGATTTTGGGGTATAAGCATTGGGACCCTGATCCCAAGAAATTAGATCACTTTTGGACAACAAGAAGAATCCTTTACCGAGGAGAGGAACCTAAAGAAACTGAGGAGAGACTATCCCTAAGCTGAAGTACTGCTTGGGGGATTGGCCTGCAGTGGTTGCCTGACTGCCAAAGGAAGGAGAAAGGAACTTTGTGTACTTTATTTCAACTTGTAAGGATCTCCAAGGGCTTGGAACTGTAGCAAGGAGCAAGGAGCTGGGAGCGCGACTCAAGGACAAGAAGCATGTCGCTGAACTGCCGCTTCTGCTTCACAACACGAAGCGCCTCGCATCGCCAGAGAAGAGGATCGATGTCGCAGCCGACACCGCTGCAACAACGGGAAGCGTGTTGCAGGAGAAAAGGATCGACTCCGCATCCGAAGCCGCTGCATCTCCGAGAACTGATTCGCAGGGCCTGTCGCGGCTCATCGCTGGAGAAGAGGATCGTTGTTGCTGCGGACACCGCCGCATCACAGAGAAGAATGTCGCAGGGCCTGTCACGGCTGGCATCATTGTGGAAGCAATTCGCATCGCCAGGAGAGAGGATCCACGTCGCAGCAGATGCCACCGCATCACTGGGATACAAAAAGGGGTGGTGATGGACGGAGCATCTGAATCAATCAAACATTCACACCCAGTCAAAAGATCTGGGTTTAATCCATCACCGTTTTTTAGCCCACTCTGCCACCCCAGTCAGACATGGCTATATGCAAATCAGTCTGACCCTGTGCCTCATGGGAACTGTCCAGCCCGAACTGCCAAGCCATGTCTTCCCTGGACCGGAAACAAGCTTCCGAGGACCGGTTTCTTGCATTCCAGGCATCTTCAGCCCGGCTTGCTTGAATCCAGTGGTGTGGAGAGCATCAGATCTTCAACGCATCACAATCCTTGCGTGTAAGGGACTATTACCATTCCTGCAACACTTTCATTGCTCTGTGTGTCGCATCTTAAGGCATTTTAAGATCTAAAGAGAACTAAGCTAATTCTACCAGTTTAAGTTCAGTATTGTGGATTTTTGTGTTTTGTGGTCTTGTGATAAGTCTATATAAAGAAAACTTATTTTTGATATAAAGCCTGTGTGGTGACCATCTGTAGTGTCACTTAATTACTGTTTGTTTTCACAAATGCTTTACACACTGCCTCTGAGATAAGCCTGCTAGTCGTGCCAAGCTACCAAGGGGGTGAGCAGGGGTAATTTTAGGAGTGTACCCCCTTACCCTGACTAGCGGCAAGGGTCCCTATTTGCCACAAGTACCTACCTGTGCCAACTAGAGACCCCCAAATCTAACAATTCCTGACAGCAAAAGACACATATGCACATGGCTTCCCATGGGGGAGGTAACATGAGTACTACGGTGCTCCCAAGGGAGTTAAGTCTAAAGGGGTTTGCTCAAAGTCATCTCCCAAGTGTCCCTAATTTTTACATTTCCAACTGCAACTTTCCCCATTGAAGTTAACGGCGATTCGGAGCTGTGTTCACACACTGCACATGTCCCCCGTGGGTCCCCTGTGTCACTCCCTTGGGTGGTTCCTTGTGGCCCCAGCACTTCTACAGGCTCTAGGCCTTGTGTCTAGTCAAGTCAGTTGTGGTTCTTATACCACTTTATTGATATATAATTTAGTTCCCCTAGGGCTCAACATATATTGTGCTAATTGTCTGTGTTCTATTAAGTGTAACTTATGTGTTTTGACCTCTAGCCTCATGAAGAGACTAGTAGGGTGTGTTTAGAATAAATACATGTATTTTATATATATACCTGGTGTGGTTCTCCTTTCATTTGTTCATTCATGAGATTACAGGCTGGTAAAAGAAACTGCTTTACATTCCTTCAAGACATACTCTGAAGGATGCTCTCCTTAGCTACCACTAGGCTAGTTTTCAATAAAGGTTGTCTTTAACCTATCACCTCTAAGGGGCTGTTGGTACTGGTGCAAGGTGCCCACTACAACTAGTGGACAGCATATGCCTGGCCAACTGCTCACATTGGTGTGCAGCGGTTGGAATTCATGCTTGCCTTTGTTTTACCAGATAATCTCAAGTGATTGACTAACTGAAAACCACTAAAGGTACCCGAGGTCCATATGATACAAGCTTCAACTACAGTATGTTCTCCTGAACATTAGAGTTGTGTGCCAAGGGCTTAGCACATCCTTTCTGCAACTCAAGAGAGTTTAGTAGGCCACACTAGAGTAGATAGGTGAGTACACCACACAACACTAGTGATGTATTCAATGCCAGTAACCAGTGGGTCCCTGCCAGATGTCAGTACAGTACTGACATCCAAGTATGACACATTACCATTCTTAGAATTGGGAGCCTTGTTTACTACTAGGTGATTGAAGACAGGCAAAAGTGCAAATACCCAACGCCTCAAGGACCTGCGGCTGCTGAATGATCTTAGGTAAGCCGCAGGGCCTGAAGGGGTAGGCAGTGGGGCAGCTCGCAGAAACTGACAGAGGACGTTAGAGTGATCCGCAGAGGCTGCAGCTAAGGCTGAGACACTGCACTGCGGTGCTGCAGGGTTTTAGTATCGCAGCGCTCTCCCCAGACATTGAAGGCTGTGGCGGCAGTCAGTGGACAAAGACGAGTCTGCGGTCTGCGGTCTGCCGTTACGGGGGCAGAAGTGGCGGCTGCTGCAGCGTTGAAGCATAGCAGCATTGCATCTCTTTTCCAAGGCACAGACGGTGGCGGAGAGCAGGCAAAGGACGGAGATCTCCAACCTTTGCCTGCAGTTACTTTAAGCAGACAAGCAACATCTGGAACATTGCAAAACACCTGTAAAAACTCTTGTAGAAGGCAACAGCGGAGTCCTTCTGGTTCCAGTCCAGTCTTTGCAGGTGGCCGGAGCAGGAACAGAAACATTTGAGCGGAAACAGCGGCGGCTGCGACAAGGCAGCGAAGCGGAGAAGCAGAGCAGGAGTAAAACTGAAGGTGGCTGAAGGAGGCGGGGAGTTCTGCGGCTAGCTAGGCACAACCATCAAAGTAAACAAAGAGAACAAGCGCAGAGGGTGAGGCTGTAATATCGATGATTTCTGCGACTCATGGACCGGGTCTCAATCAATATTGAATAATAAAGAGATATTTAAAGCGATGAGTACAACATCCAAGCCCATCAAACAAACAATTAACAAACCAACATTGAAGCAACAATTAGGTATCAAAAAAGCAAGAGTAGATTTATTTTGCACTTCAGCACAGGTAACACCAAGCGGACAAAACTCAGTAAGCAGCTATGCAATTAGTAATGAAGCAATAAACTTGAAAGGAGAACTAAAATCTCAGCAAACCAAGTCAATCAACAACATTACAATACCAGCAAACGTTGCCAACATGGGGCTCTCAAAGTAAACAATTGACGTCGGCACTAAAAGGCAAACAGCAAACAAGAATTGAGATATCAAGTTTGTCTGTACAGGCAGAGCAAGAACTTACTGAACCATCTATCAAAATACTCAATAAAAAGGAACCAAACCCGGAACAGAGGGCCTATACGGACATGGATAATACGCTGCAAATAAAAAAAGTACAGTTAACCTGCATAACTATAACACCAAGTGGGGCCATCTGGCAGATAACAAAGTCACTCAATATCCAACAGAGGGAAAACAGGACTCCAACTACAATCTGGAATCCCTTATATATTTTCATGCTGCTCTAGTCAAAACATTAGAAACATCAATTAAAACCCTGAATATGCAGTCAGATAAACTTGACTTCCAAATAAATCTAATGAACATAATCGCCAAATATATCTCAGAAATTACCAATAAACTGGATAACATGATGAACATATTTGTAAAAACTCAGGAGGGACATGAAATGCGGGCACAAGCTTCGACCTGCTCTTGTAGCCCCATACTGGAAAGACTAAGAGACCTACCAACTATACTAAAAAGCATCCTATATGAATGCAAACTTGTGAATTGTTTATTCGAAAACAAGGTACCAAATGGCAAAAATTATACAATAAAAGGAAAAAACACCCATAACATTGCCTCAAATAATGACATAAACAAGGAAAAAAATGACAAAGTGAAAAATACGTGCGAAAAATCTTCTCAAAATACTGCTCCAAGTAAAGTAGAACAGAGCAACCCACAACAAATGGAAAAAAAGCCAAAAGCAGGAGACTCAACTGAGAATGTAATTATACCAGACCACCCAACGTTATAATCGATCATATGTAGACATGTTCCTTTTTATCGAAGCAAACCAACAAATGTATAAGGAGACGAGTACAACAAACAATCCACAACCTGCCTTAACAAAAAGACAAAAAAAAACGAACTAGGAAACCTAGAAATCGTCTGCACACCAGTAAAACATCGAATAAATATGCCCTGGATAACTATCCAATTTTTAATCTCCCCAATGGCAAACGGAGATCATCATTGACATCAGGGAAACATCGAAAACAAACTGGAGAAGAGGAAGAAAACCTACTGGCCCAGTCAGTTTTAATTGAAGCATTGTACTGATCGAAAGAAGCTCTGCCAATAGCAAATAGTCCAGTGGTGATAAATCAGAACCTCGAGTGCAGTAACCATGATCCATCTACAATACATACACTGAAGGGGAGCAGCATAAATTGGAGTCTTGAGAGTAGTGACCTTGATTTACCCACAATAAATAAACCCAAGGGGAGCACAATGAGACAATTGAAGGGCACTGGAAATAAAACAAAACAACCTGATAAGTCACCAAAGCTCCAACAGAGACAGACCCTGATAGCACAAGTAAATGGCGATCCTCCAGACAGAACCACCAATAAAGATCCAAAACTAGGGGTGTGCAGTCAAGGATCCTCAAGGGAAACGATAAACAAATTCAATAATCCTAGAAGAACAGTAAGCTTCGATCAGAAACTGACCATCAACTCACAAGAAAATGACCCTCCATACATGAATCCCAGCTCCAACTTACAACCTGCAATAGTGACATCAAACAACACAAGCAAGTCATTGGGAAGGTAGATCAGAGCTCGGGAAACATGAAGGAAGAGCTGCTATTGATCAACAAAAATACGGAGTGTGACAACACAAATAGCAATAGAACAGCTAAGAAGGAAAAAAACTCATGGCCATGTCACTCGATAACATCTTAATTTGAAGATTGATCAACCTCTATAACATCTGATTAACACAAAAAGGCAGTGTAACGATACAAACAGCAGGGACAATAAAGAGATAAGAAGAAAACAGACAAACAAGCAGACACCACCTTCTCACACGCAAAAACAAAGAGATCATATCAAATATAACAAATAGAATCCTATTTAAGCCACACTATCAGTCACAAGGTCCACAAGATTATTTGAACAGAGGAAACATCTTACGCCTCATGACAGAAATCTCAACATTACAACATTTAACGTCTGTAGATTTAATAGCAATAGAAATTGTTAATCCTGGAAACAGCATAGGAAAGGAAGGCACCCTAGCAATATGGAGGAATAAAGAAATAGCAGTAACAGCCATTTTACAAGAAACCATAAAAGGACTAGGGAATATCACTCACCAGTCTAGTAATACAGCGTTATCCGTCTCCATTTCTAATGTTAAGCATCCCCCAAGTAAAAAACGCAACATAAGATATAGTACCCTCGGTATTGCGAGGTCCCAAAGGTGCAGATGGCACTAACATAGAGCAACAGAGAAAAATAAACTTAGGATTGCCCACCACTGGGTGGATGGGTGAATGAAGTTCTAGTATATTTAGCAAGACAGAGCTTTCCCCCATCAAAATTCTATCCTGGAACATCGCAGGAGCAAACGGTATCTTAGAAGACACAGGAAAGACAGAGTCCTGGGATAGACACAAAAAACTTGTGCTCCAAGAAACTTGGATGACAGCTCCAGTTGAGGTCCCAGGTAGGATAGGCCATCACGTGAATGAAACAAGAACTAAGGAGGGCCTTGCTGTTTACATCTCTACTGCATTAAAAATCAAGTCAACATAGCAGCCATGCAAAAAATAAACATGGACCTGGGCTCACTTTCAGGGGTAATCACCATCATACTTATCAATATCTATGCACACCCAAAACCTAAGATAAAAATAGATCTTACTGATGCTATAGCGGAATTTCGCTTCGAACAGCCAACTTGGGAAATAATCCTTACAGGGGATTTCAATGCAAATCTACTACACCCCCAAGAAGAGGAAGACAACATCATCGCAGTAAACGAAATCTGGGCCCACAATTTATAAGGGACCTCGAACATCTAGGTATGTGCATATTAAACGGGAGAATAAAACAAGATAAACCTACCAACTGCACGTATATTGGCCCCTGCTCAAGTTCAATCTTGGACTATACAATAGTAACCCTCCCTCTTTTAGGGCAAATAAAGAGTTTTCAAATTAAATGCTCACCCGACAGTGATCATTCGGCTCAGCATATCAAACTAAAAATAACATCATTTAAACATGAAGAAGCTCCAGTAATAGAAGGGGAAACATCAACAATAAATTTGAAGCGTCTGAGGTGGACATCTACCACATTACCGCATATAGCTTTAAAAGCTAAAAATCTAACTGCAAGCCTCGAGTCAGAAAACAAAAGGACTATAGAGACATGGACCACCTTTTTGGCAAAGCTATCCGATGCAGGATCGTCCACCAAAAAGATAAATAAAAACCGCGCAGATAACAACAGCCATCTTAGTCGAGCATCACAAAGCTTAAGAAAGCGCATGAGAAAGACCCTTAGGAAGGCTCAACATCCTAGCCCACGGTCTAAAGTATTTGAGGAGGTACGTTCTTTAAAGATAAAATACAAGAGGGTGAGTGTAAGCCAGCCCTTAGGGAGTACTTGGCGCCAGAAACAACTACAACAGTGATCAGACAATTAGAAGTTCAAACAGCAAGAATCCATGACTTGAGCTGCACAGAGTTAGGGGCCCCAGATGCACGGTGACCGGTACAGGCACACCGCCATGGGACGGTGACTTGCGGTACACTGAGGTGGGGCCACCAGAGCTGAGTGGGTCCTCGTCGATGTCCATGGAGAAAGTCGCTGAGTGTTTCGGGGGCAGCGGAAGGTGTTCTTCCAGGGCATGGTACAGTGGGCAGAACCAAACAGAAACAGGCAATATGGAGAAGATGAATTCTACAGACTCAATCTTAACACCAAGTCAGTATCAGCTATATGATGATGAAGACAACCCCCAGGCCATATACTCAGACACCACCAAAGTTCGACCAGTGAGTGTCAATGAATTGCTTTGTCTGCAAAGGAGAGCCACACGTTTGCTGCCCACTGCTCTTGGGGTACCTTCTGAACTTTACAGGCCCTTTCCTGTGCAGTAATCCATTTGTGGATGTCATCCCCACTCTGGTAGGGAGGGACAATCTTGTTTAATTTGCTATGGTCATGAGATCTCTCTCTACCACTAGGGAAGTTGCTGCCACCATGGGGCTTTAACCCCATCTTTTGTCTCACTCTTTGGAGCTCTTGGGACTCCCTTTCTAAGGCTTCCTGCTGTCTTCTAATTCTCAGCTGGGCTTCCTCATACTTGATCTACCTTTCTCTCTTCTCCTGGGAGGAATCCCTACTATGAGAAAAGACAGAGGTCCCGACAGATGTGTGAGAATGGTTAGACTCCTGTGTAGGAGATCTTGACCTTCTAGGCACACCTCCAACTCATCCTGGTGGGATAAAGACAACAAATTTGGATCGATAAAAAAACGAAGAAAACAACTTCTCGACAAAATTACTGCATAATGCAAAAAAAAATCTGACCCCAGAGCATTCGGTGGGCAGGTGAAATCTATGCACAGAACCTATAAAATCATAAACATAACCTGCGTTGCCGAGCATGCATGGGTACAGCATCTAATCTCCACATTTTATATAAACAATTTGGAACAGCTGCCATCTGTTGCAATTTTCACACATGAAAAGTAAAAAGAAAATAAACTTCAATCTACTCTCGTCCATTCTGAAGTAGAAATTTTGAAAATCATAAGGAAAAGTCAGCTTGATAGCGCACCAGGACCGAATGGTGTGCCACAGGCAATCTACAAACAAGATCCCAACTACTGGGCAAGCAAGATCTGTAGTCTGTTCCAGATGATCGGCACCACCAGTCGTATCCCAGAAAGCTGGAGAGGCGCGATTATTAATCCGATATATAAGGGCGGGGAGCGCACAGATCCAGAAAATTATCGCCTGATCGCGTAGATAGATGCGGAGGCCAAATATTATGCATTGCTGATCCTAACCGATTTAGTAAATTGGTCTGCTGAGAATAAAAAATCCCCATAAACCTGTCAGGCTTCGGGCGAAGCATGGGCACAATTGCAATCGTATTAGCAATAGGGCTAATTGCAGAGAAAAGTCTACAACAGCGACAGGCACTCCAGCTATGCTTCGTGGACTTTAAGACGGCCTTTGACCGTGTTAGCCGACACACACTATGGGCTAAACTAAAACTCCAGGGTCTACCAGACACAATTCTAAACCCAATCATGGATCTTTACACTAACACCTGGATGCAGATTAAAATCGCCAGTGGCCAAAGGCTTACAAGGAAGATCCCAACTAACGAAGGGTTAAAACAAGACTGTGTCTTGGACCTGCACTTGTTTAATCTATTCATGGCCGATTCGACACCAATGCTAGACGGGGTCAATTCACACCCGCCAAGGCTGGGCACACTGCCTCTAACACAACTGTCCTATGCAGATGATGTGGTTCTTCTAAGTCAGACAAGAATCGGACTGCAACGTTCAATCCATGAGTTAGCTGATTTTGCTAAAACAAACCTGATGGAAATAAATATAAAAAAAACAAAAGGTCATGATCATATCACATTGTCCCCCCATACAGCTGAAATTTACAAATCGACAACACTAAGTTGGAAGTAGTCGATAGCTACAAACACTTGGGGATACACTTGTTCCGAAGGCTTTCATTCGCCACACATTATAAAATAATTTTAAAAAATGGAACCAATCTACTGTTTGCTTTCTGCAGTATATCAAAACAGCTAAAATGCCCTTTGTTTACACCACTTCTGGCAGTCATTAAAGCAAAACTACTTCCAACTATTGCCTATGGAAGCGTGGTCCATTACGGAAGCAGTGCACCAATTCTGGATAAAATTCAAACGCAAGTGTACAAAAGAGTATTTTGATTGCCATGTGATACCTCACCAGCTCAGGTACGTCTAGAGTTTGGATTATAGCACCAAATACTAAATAAAAGGTACAAGATAATTAAATTCTGGTACAAAATATGGCTCAATCGTGATTCAGAAATCATCTTGGCCCTCTGGGAAGCCTTGCAAAACGATCCTAAATCACACTACGTGAAGTACCTAAATGTCTCTTTGAAAATCACCAAGATGGCAGATGTCTGGCAAAGGAAACTATCATTGATATCATTCCAGCTGATCATGAAAAAAGCGGCAAACTCGCACTCACTAATTGATGGATGGTTTTAGAACCCTATACAAGGCTCGAACCAGCAGCATACCTAGGCCTTGCTTCCCTCCCACCTAAAAACAAAGTACCTGGGGCTGCGCATGGGGAAATTGCCCACAAATGCTGATCAACCTAATTGGAGGACCCCTGGCCCAAAGTGTTATAACCTATGTGGAGCATCAGTTCAGGACTTTATACACCTTTTATGCATTTGCACGGTGTAAGAGTACCGTCGCTGGAATTTACTTAGGAGGAAGTTCAATAAAAGAGGTATCCTCACCTGTTGATCAGTGATACTAAAAACTCTGGACTCAGAGGACACACAACTAATTTGTCAATTAATTACATTTTTAAACTATTTTAAGAATGTATTGAAAGAATAATATAGGTTATAGTTATAATTCAGCAAATAATGCTGAATACATATTTTGTAAATTGAATTTAAATTTTAAATGTGGTATTAATTATTTATATCTAATCTATTATAGCACCTGAAGAAAACACATTTTATATTTTGGAATATTGTAATGGTTTTAATTAACTATACAATAAAGATTTTTTTCTCTTTCTCTCAGTGTGGGTGGGGCAGCGGATGAGGAAAGACCAAGGGGAGAAAATGACGAGGACAAGTTCTCTGATGCTGACCAGGAAGGTGACAATGACCTTTACCTGGAAAATACAGCTCCTAATGGAGATGAGAAGGAAGGCCAAGGTGGCCCTATCTTTATCCCACCAGTTAGGGGCCCCTAACTCTGTGCAGCTCAAGTCATGGACCCTTGCTGTTTGAACTTCTAATTGTCTGATCACAGTTGTAGTTGTTGCTGGCGCCAAGTACTCCCTAAGGGCTGGCTTACACTCACCCTACACCCATTTAGCACAGGACTCACTGGACATGTGTCCCTGGCAATAAAAGGGGTCGGGCGCACGTACCTAAGTGTGTCTGTGTGGTCATGATTTATGCAGGTCTCTGGGCCCCACCACATTACATTTTGCTGTGTAAAGCAGACGCCAACATGTCACCTCAGGCAGTGGGGAAAACCTGGAGCATGTAGCTGTGTCATACCCCCCTGTAAGCGAAAGCTGAGTGGACTGGCGTACATCAGACCAGCGTGGGGGTGTGGTTGATAACCCCGGGGCTCTGGGCGTGGTCAAGTTTTGGCCTTGCCACGAAAGTAACTAATGCTTGTGTATCTGTTGTAGTGTTGGCGCCACATGTCCCACAAAGGACAATTTTGCAATGGAGCATGCCCCTGGAGTGCGGGCCCGGCCGAAGGGGTAAATGAAGGAGCATAAGCCCGGTTGGGGTCCGGGATCATACATGCCAACTGTTGTGTGTGTCACTATTACCGCAGCATAAGCCAAAGGTCTACCCTCAACCACATTGCGAGTTCAGCCCGCCATGAACTCTACATCTGTGTCCACCCTATCCTGACCATAGGCCTAAAATGCACAGCATCATAGTGTCATTGTCAGGCTTCTGGACATGCTCAGACAGGCATGACAATGGTGTGCCATAGGAGTGCAAGTGAAGGAACCGTTCTGCGCATACTAGTAAATAGGCTCGGGGGAGGGAGGGGCTGCACTGAGGCTAGGTAATATACATTGATGCTGCTAATTTTCTACAAGCAGTACATGTCAAACAGCAATCACTAAGTCACACATATCACAGACCAATGAACCAGTGAGCCTGCCAACACATCATGCAGAGCCAACTATTGACCCCTGTCTCTCTGCACTGTCACAGGTGATTAAGGATATGCACTTTGCCCTTGGATGATGACACCCCTCCGAGCCCCGAACACCCAGGCCCAGAGGCAGTACAATGAGGCCTACAAACGCACCAGGGGCATCGTGGCACGCACATTTGGCGTGTTGACATCACATTTCAGGAGCCTGGACATCACAGGCGGAAGGCTCCTGTACAGCCCAGACATTGTGTGCTAGATGATCATTGCATGTTGTGTGTTGCACAACATATGTGTACGCACCAATACCCCATGGATACAAGTGCCAGATGCAACGGACGATGATGAGGAAGATGAGGCAGGTGGACCACACCCCACTGCAGCTGTAGCAGGAATAGCCAGTAGGAACAACATTATTGAAAATGTCTTCACCTGAGCACTTCACATTGTCACAGTCCTTAACAGTCATTGGACAGTACAAAATGACCAGAGGCACAGCATGTGCAAATTAATTAATTACAAAAAACATTCCCTGAATGCATGTCACTCCTCTGTACAAGCAGATACGTGTAAGTGCTAACAATCTCATATTTGAAAATAGATGGTGGGTGTGTCTCCCCTGTACAGAGAGACTGTTTAGGGTGTCACATATTCAAAATGCCATTTCTGACTGTCAAAGATAGCATGGAATCCCACTCATTAGCGTTTCACATGTATCCTAAATCATTACATATAGGCTGTCATTTGTGACCTACAATTGACAACACGCCTTCTTTTGGGGTCAAATATGTACCACCATGATGCAGGGATGCACTCTGTGACTCAAGTCCGACAATATGAGCAACATGGACTTAAGGGGGAATCACTGCCCTACACTTGTCCATGCTTTCATACCTAATTAATCATAGACTTGAAACATTTGTGTGTATTAGTATGTATTATTCACGTTCAGTGGAGTGTTGAAGATATCTTAGTACTGGGCCATGCAGACAACACATGACAATGTTGCCTCGTGGAGGGCCAGCCAGAGTCCTTTAGGGATTGACAAGTTACTCGGAAGGGGAAGAGTCCAGTTCGCAGGCTGACTGCTATGTCAGTGTTTTGTAAGCAATATATTGCAGTCCAAGTCGAGGTGCAAGGTTAGTGTCACAGAGTGTATCGGGTGACAGTGGAAGGTGTTATTCAAGCGCATGATGTAGAGGGCAGAACCAAGCAGAAAGAAGTCATATGGCGGAGATGAGTGCTACTGCTCCCTTCTTACAACTAATGCAGATTCATCCTCATATTCGTGTTCTGACGTTTCATGTGCCTCACATGTGGGTGGTGGTGTTTGGTCTGCAGCACTGTGTGACACTGACACATCAGGGGCCGGAGATGTGGATGTAGAAGTGGCAGCAGCATTCATCTGCACAATGTCTTGTGGCATCACTCCCATGATGAGGATCTGCAGGGTATAGAAGATCCCATCTACAGCTTCCTTGTGTGCACCAGTGGTAGCCAATCTTTGCGCCTGCATCTGCTTCATGTTCTCCATGACTCTCCTTATGCTTCCCAAATCACATCTCTGTAGCCACTCTGACTAGACAGTTTTTGTTGTCTCTGAGTCCATGACTCCAGCAACGCCACCCATGGATTGTTGGAGGGCATGGGGCGGACTGTGGGTGTTCGTTAGGGAGTATAATTGGTCCCTGATGGGAGTTAGATACCCACGTATGCCATCTAGTTTGGCTGCCCTGAGGTCGAACCCCACCAGCACCTGTTCAGCCAACTCCTTCTGGTGGTCTAACATGGCATTGAAACGCCATGTGTTCTTCGGTGCGGTGCTGGGAGCCAGACGTGGTTGTGGGTGCTTCCTGCTGTGTGGTCTGTGCAGGGGGTGGACTCACCTTGATGGCGCTGGGCTGCCCTGCTACTGGGGGTGGGGTGCGGAGGTTGTCCATGAACCGTTGGAGTACGCCGTAGTTGTTGTCCTGGGGGGCGTCTCCATCATCACTGACGTGATGTAGGGTCTGCTCTGCAGGAGGTGTTGATAGTTCCTAAGCAATGTAAAGGGGAGATGCAGTTTCACAGTGTGTTCCATGTATGTTGACGCATTGGCGAAGTTTACATACAGACTGCATCACATTGTACATTGTGACTGTTTGTGAGTTGATGTCTTAATGCAGCTTGTACGGAGGGTCTCCCTAATACTTGGTACGAATCAATTATAGTACCTATTTTTAAAAAGGGTGCGATAGGGCGAGTTGTAAGTGCTATCGCCCCATATCCTTGCTCGACTCTATTGTGAAAATTGTGGGAAGGGTTATTCTAGATAGGCTGCAGTCCTGGGCAGATGAGCATAATATCATCAGTGACTTGCAATATGGTTTTAGAGAAGGTGTTGGGACAGTGGATCAGGGTCTTAATTTATTTATTTTGCTAGAAAAGTATACTAAGGCAAAGGGCGGGAGGATGTTTTTAACTTTTGCGGACTTGACTTCCGTCTTTGACTGTGTTAATCACAGTAAGTTATGGACAATTTTGACGCGATTGGGAGTAGAGGATAACATCATCTGTTTTTTTAAGGGAGCTGTATAATGGGGCTAGGGCTACAATTAGATACGGCCCACATGGGGAGCGTGCTAGTATATTTGACATTGCAAGGGGTGTAAGACAAGGTTGTGTCCTAGCCTTGTTTTTATTTTTAATCTACATTAACCAGCTAGAGGACACCTTGCTGAGAGACTGTGTAAACATGCCAACGGCATCGCAACGTCGTATACCAGCACTAATATACGCCGATGATGCCGTGTTGATGGCAAGGACCCCTGTAGCTATGCAATCTATGATCAATTCCTTCTCCACCTCATGACCAGTTTGGATCTGAAGGTGAATTGCACAAAAACTTTTGCTATGAACTGTGGCCCTAAACTAAAACAGAGGAGGAAAACTATGTTTATTGATTCTAACCCATTAGACCATATCTCTACTTTTCCCTACCTAGGCATTTTGTTCGATTGTACAGGCCAGTGGAATACTGCAGTTAAGGGGAGAAACATGTTGTTCACCAAGTCTATAATTGCCCTCAAACTTTTTAGTAAAACAATGGGCAAGAAACCAGTCAAGGAACTTTTGTGCATCTACAAATCTAGTTGTGCGGCAGTAGCAACCTATGGTGTGGGAATTTGTGGTATATCAAATGTCACTAGCTTACAGCTGACGGAGAAAAGTTTCTTAAGATATCTCCTAACCACACCTGAGAGTACTTTCACCCATAACTGCCACACTGAACTTTACATGTTATATATAGAGGACATTATTAGGATCCAGCCAGTTCTTCTGTGGCACAGGGTCTGGACTAATAACGAGTGCCACTTGAATCGTCTTATACTGGGTGGACGCCCTAAAATTGGAAGGTGCCCTTTGAATGAAATGGCTGAAATATATTAATAGTTTTTGTGGCCTTATTAAGCATCCTGAATTCTTTGATGACCCTGAGTCTTTGGCGAAGATGAACTGAAAAGGTTATGTATTGAGTTTCTTGTGGCTTTAAGGGACCAAACTGAGCTGTCTAAAAAAACAGTGATGTCCCATCAACTGACACTAACCTGGCAGGCTATTCGACCATACTTAACCCTGCGGTTGACGGAACATGAAAGGTTTCTGCTGGTACGTTTTAGATTTGGGATCCTATGAAAAAATATGAGTTTTCCTCATAACAATGACTGGTCAGCCGGCATAAGTAAATGCCCCTGTGATGATATTTCCTCTCAGTCGGATATCCATATTTTATTTTTTTGTAAATGTTATACTGTGCCAAGAGAAAGGTGGATCAAACCAGTTTTAAAGTGTATGAATCTTAGACAATGCCGCCTCCCCTTTCTAGCAATTCGAAAACTTGAAGATATATTTACTGTAGCATCTGTCTCTGTATTTCTTAGAAATGTTTTAAATTCAAGAAAATCGATAACATTTTAAAGATAATGAGCCTATGTTTTATCTATATTTATCTTGTGTAAACAGTGCTAAAAATGTACTTTATGTACTTTTATGGTTATCTTTGTTTTATAACCGTATAAAGTCTTTGAACTGAACTGAGTTGATGCCGATTTGATGCGGGAAAGTCAACATTTGTACTACAACACAGATGTTAGGTTGTACTCGTACATTGTCATCTCACAGTTTTTTTTCTCTGCTTTTATGGTGCATTTTCTCGCATGACTCGTGGGAATTGCAGGCCTGTCACTGGTTATCGCGGATTTTTGTATTGCGTTTTTGGGACATTGCCGCTTTGTTCACGTTTCGCATTTTTTAGGCATAGCGCTAATTTTAACACAATCATTTGACACGTTATCGTGAGAATATCACATGGTACCGCCGTCTTGAGAATACAACCTTAACACAGCATTATTTTCCTGCGATGGATTGCGAAAAGTTGCGTTAAGCTAATTTTCCAATATTTATCACAAGTACTATTCCCCCAGGGTTTTACAGATAGAGCTGGGTCACACTTTTCATTAATTCCTTCATGTGTGCCGTCCAAGGGCCTAAGAGTGAATGGACAAGGGGCTTGATTGCCCTCATGCTTGCAGAACAATCAAATTATGATTTCATGTTTTACAGGTCTATAAATCCTTTCCTTTCTTCTGTAACTCTGTACTGTCTGAGATGATATCAGTAATCAGAGGTGAGCAGCTAACATCAGTCTGAGCACCAGCAGGGACAGCCCCATCCTGGTCCTCTGCAGTATTTTGAATTTTTGTGAGCACAGATATATGTTATGATACATTCTGAGTTACCCAGACATATCATGGCATCTATTCTGGCAGAGATGTATTTTCGAGAACAGAAAATGTGATGGGCCGTCAATTGGCACAGGCACAACGATATGGCACCATGTTATTATTTACAAATAAGTTTATTTCTATTGACATAGGACATCCTCAGGGGCCTACATCATTTTCGCCTACAAGAAAAAGTTCTCCTTGTTACATTGCCGGAATCTGAAATATTGAATGGAACTCAGTTTGCCTTTAAAACTACTTGTAAAATCAGTTGATATACTTTTAGAAAGTGCAGCTCTAAAATGCACTGTTTGTCTCCATTTTTTCCAAACTTGTTTTAACAGGACCGGAGGTGCTCGACATGTTTGCTCCCTCATTGAAATGTGGTAGGAGGAGGCGGATATAAAGTGCACTTTTCAGCTTCAGATTAAAAGTATCTACGTCTCTCATTCTCTGCCGAATTCTAGAGCGGTGCACGCTATCACATCCGAGACGGACGAGCATTAATTGTTGAAGAGACTGATCCCTACTTCAAGTTTTCGTCTTTCAAGGGAGACCTTAATAAATATTACCATACTCGAAAAAATACAAATGAAACTGCACTGCGGGATTTAAAAATTCATCAAGTTCAGCACAAAAAGAATGTAGAGAAACTCTTAATGATGTAGTTTGAATAGGAACTTTGTGAAACTCGCAAGGTTTTCTGCTGAGTTTCGTCTGAAACTCAAAATGTTAGCTACAATCTATTTTCGCATACGCTATATTATAATTTAACACTAAGATGTGTGTTCTGCATAACACACCTTGCTGAAAATAGATAGTGGTCTTTTTGTGGACAAAACCAGTGTGCCCTGAAAACATCCATAATCGGTAAACCTACAGAAAAAAAAGTCTGCAACTTGCTACGTTGAGTTAGAGAAACGTTAGTTATTAAGCAAGGCACAGAAAATTCTCTGCAATGGGCAGCCGGAAACACGACAAGCTTCAGGAACGGTGAAAGTGTAAGCAAAACTTTGCTAAAATAAATCTTAATTGGCCATGGTCACTTCACGTTGTATATATTCGGGGACACGCTTCTACAAAAATCATTCCTAGCTATATCTCTGTTTTGATTCCAGCCCATCAAATTATATCTCAGGAATTTGCCATTGTAGTGCTGTACCAACCTTTGCAGAGCTTCCTACCCACAACTCCACCATAATTACATTAAAGACCCTCTGGAACTTCAGCACTGGCTGATAATTTGATTTCAGTGGGCAGAAGCTGCGACATACTATGAGCATTTCTTGGGAAAATAATGCTTTCAACAGTTCAATGGGGGAAACATCTATTACAACGCAGTCATTACAACAACCTACCTTTACAACGCAACTGTCTTTACATTGCTTGCCATTATAATGCATGCCCTTACAACACATACTATTAGAAGGCAAGCCATTACAACGCATTATAAGGTAATTCATGATTTTTTTTTTTGTATCAGGGTGGGTATAGGTTTTGGGGTACATGGGAATAGTAATGTTTACCCCTACACTATCCAACACTTTACCTACTGTTGCACTCACTGGCGTGGGAATAGTCATTTTTACCCCTACACTATCCAACACTTTACCTACTGTTGCTCTCACTGGAGTGGGAATAGTAATTTTTACCCCTACACTATCCAACACTTAGTTATTTTTAGCCCTACAGTATCCAACACTTACCCTACTGGTGCACACACTGGAGTGGGAATTGTATTTTTACCCTTAAACTATCCAACACTTACCCTACTGTTACCCTAAAAGTATTATGCGCTGTAATGGTATGCTTTGAAATGGTATGTGTTGTAATGGAACGCTTGTAATGGCGTGCGTTGAAAAATCATGCAATGTAATGGTAGTTGTGATGTAAAGACTGCGTTGTAAAAGCATGCATTTTAATTGCATGCATTGTAACGTCATATATACGTTTAATGGTAGCCCTCTGCCTGACAGATTAGGGCCTTTTTTGTTTCAGTGCTGGGTGAAGTGGGATTCTCATAATTATGTTTATCTTTAACATATTGTGAGATTTCTTAATCTGGTTATCGTTCTACCTGATACATTGGTAATGAAAATGTCTTCCATTTCATGAAAGATTTAACTGTTTCCTGAACTAATTCGTCTTGACCTTAGGGCTCTGTGAACTTTAACTTTGCAAACCAGAGCTAAAGTGTTTGACTCTCTCCCCTTAACATGGTAATATTGCTTATACTCAATTGCTATATTTAGTTTAATTATAAAGTGCACTACAGGTGCCCAGGGCCTGTAAATGTAATACTACTAGTGGGCCTGCAGCACTGCTTCTACCTCCCACTTAAGTAGCCCTCTAATCATGTCTGAGTCCTATCATTGCAGAGCCTGTGTGTGCGTATCATTGCAGAGCCTGTGTGTGCGGTTTATACAAGTAAAAACCCTTAGATTTTGTTTTCACCCTTAAGGTTTATATCTCCCATAGGATAACATTGGGATTAGCTTACTACATTTAACATTTTAAATTACAATTCTGAAAATGCCACTTTTAGAAAGTTGGAATTTTCTTGATTTAGCCATTGGTTCTTGTAGCCTGTCTTTGATCACATGCCTGGGTGTATTTGGCAATTGGGCTTTGAACATGTTTCCTAGACAGACACACACAATGGGAGCTTAGAAATGTCTCAATGGGCCATCTCTACAAAGGATGGGAGGTAGGAGCTGGGCACAGCCTCACTTACACCTGAATAGGCTGTGTCCAGGTCACACACACAGGGCTGCATATCTACTTGTAGTGAGTCTGGAGCCAAGGAAGGAAACTAGGACCTCTGTGCACTTCAGATGCATGTCTTTGAAGTCTCCCCCATCTCAAAGGCACCACTGGGTATATGTACTGTACCTCAGGCACCACCACTTCAGTACTATTTTGGACCTGTGTATAGTCTACCAGGAAGAAGAACTGCTGTGCTGCCGAAGAACTGCCGCTCTGCTGGACTGCAATCTGCATGACTCCTGGGCTATCACCCACATCTTGTTCTGGAAAGTAAGTTCCTCTCTTCCCCTGTTAAGGTGTTAAGGTTCTAAGACACATCAAGAACTTCCGGCCCATCTCCCTGCTCCCGTTCCCGGCGAAGGTCATCAAGAAAATCGTCAACATGCAACTGGCCCACCACCTGGAAGACAACAAGATCTTGGACCCATCCCAGTCCGGGTTCAGACGAAACCACAGTACTGAGGCAGCCCTCATTGCCACCACAGACGACATCAGGCACCAACTAGACAAAGGCGAAACATCAGCCCTCATCCTCCTGGACTTGTCTGCTGCCTTCGACACGGTCTGCCATTGCACTCTAAAGACACGACTCCTAGAAACCGGAATCCAAGAGAAGGACCTGGACTGGGCCACGTCCATCCTCTCCGGTAGAACCCCGAGCGTCCCACTCCCGCCCTTCTGATCCGAGGCCACCGACATCATCTGCCGCGTCCCCCAGGCCTCATCCCTCAGCCCGATGCTGGTCAACATCTACATGGCACCCCTTGCACATGAGGCCTGCCAACATGAACTCAACATCACCTCCTACGCCGACGACAACCAGCTCACCCTCTCCCTCACAAAGGACACGCACACTGCCAAAACCAACCTCCTTGAGGGAATGAAGGCCGTCAGCGACTGGATGCAGAACAGCCGTCTGAAGCTAAACTCGGATAAGACGGAGGCACTCATCCTCGGACCTACCCCCTCAGCCTGGGACAACTCCTGGTGGCCGACCACACTGGGAGCAGCACCGACACCCACCGACCATGCATGCAACCTAGGATTCATCCTCGACTCATCCCTCTCCATGTCTAAACAGGTCAACGGTGTCTCCTCCTCCTGCTAAAATACCCTCCACATGCTCCGCAGGATCTACAAGTGGATCCCGACCGAAACTAGAATAACGGCGACACAGGCCCGCGATAGCAGCAGACTGGACTACGGCAACGCACTCTATGCAGGAATCCCAGCCAAACACCTACGACATTTACAACGCATCCAAAATGTCTCCACCCGACTGATCGTCAACATCCCCCGCCGCAGCCACATCACCTCTCCACCTGAGAGACCTACACTGGCTCCCCATCGACAAGGGGATCATCTTCAAGCTCCTCACCCACGCACACAAAGCACTCCACAACGCCGGACCAGCCTACTTGAACAGCAGACTCAACTTCTACAACGCGACCCGCAAGCTCCGCTCCGCCAGTCTCACCCTCGCCAATGTCCCCCGCATCCAACGAACAACCTTCGGCGGCAGGTCCTACTCATACCTCGCCGCCAAGACCTGGAACACCCTCCCTACCCACCTACGGCAGACCCAAGACCAACTCGCCTTCAGAAGACTCCTCAAGACCTGGCTCTTCGAGCAGTTGCACCACCCCCTCCCCTCAGCGCTTTGAGACCCTCACGGGTAAGTAGCGCGCTTTACAAGTACTCTGATTGATTGATTGGGGTGACAATAGACTACTGTTGGGTCCCTTTGTGGGTGCTGGAAACAAGCCTCTTTGAAATGTAAATGGGGCCCAGAATATGTCTGCTCCAGCAATCCAGGTAGGTTTGCTATCCTGCCTACATGTGGTCCCCTATGTTTCACTGTCTGTCATAAATACACAAATCCCAACAGCAGAGCTGTTCACAGTCTTGTGACCCAAGACACTGGCAGAGGTGCAAAAATGATTAGGCTGGAAAATGCCAACTGTCTAAAACTGGCATTTAAATAATTCTGACCTAGACTCCAATTTTATCTTTGAAGGAGATTTTAAATTACAATTCATTTGAGCTAAACATGGAATGTCCACCTGCATCCAATCAAACATTAGCACTTATTAAATACAATACACTAACCCAATCTTAATCTATGGGATAGGTAAGCCTTATAGTAGAGAAAATCGAATTTAGGGCCTAGCTTAGGACTTACTTATAAGTATTAAAAAGAAAGCGTTAGGGTTTACAAAAGGTATATTTTTCCAGATCATTTCTGCAGTTTAAAACTGCACTACAGGCTTCAATGGCAGGCCTGAGACATATTTTAAAACATTCACAAACTGCTCTTCTAAAGTTACAACAGCCAAAAGTGAGCCCAAAAGTATTCAACTCAGAGCTGGAGTAAGTTGAGCAGCTCACATTGCCAACCACTGATACTGCAACACCCTCTCTTAAAAAAATTCTAGCAGTAGGGACTTCCAATAAATTCTCCCAGTAAATACAATTCATTATTTAGAATAGTTAAAAATATAAATACATATAACTGAATGTTAAAAATATTTCTAGAAAGAAAACATATTTATTATTTACTTTATAACATATTTAACAGACATTTTTAATTTAAAAATTCCCATAACTATTTTTTAGAAAACTAAATAAAATGAAATTACTTTTAATTAATCCTACACGGCACCTTTCAGAATCATAAATGCATGACTCTAGGTGGGAATTTGTCATTTTTATAATTTTATGAAAAATATGTTTTATACAATTTATTGCATGGTTCTCCATCTTCCATTTGCCATTATTACAACTAAATATCTAGAAACATCTGATGATAAACCTAACAAGTACACTGTCACTGTTAATGAAACATTTAGCACTCGTACATGTTATGCAGACATATGCACATCTTGGTCACAGAGATAAAATTACAAAAAATAAATAAATAAAGGGGCCATAATCTGAGCCAAGACTTTTGACGTAGAGTATGAGTTTTAAATGTGCAAAGCGGAATCATTACTTAGTGCATGTGGTAAATACTGTATCCAATCAATAGCAAATACACAAACATAAGGAAGTGCCCATTTTCAGACATTGGAAGAAACACATAAAAAGACCCGAGGGTCCTGCAAAACTACACCATCTCATTTTAGTATTGAAGTGTGTAGGCATTTATTTTGTGTGGTCAAGGCACTTTGAAACAAGACAAACCAAATCTATCCTCTGATATCACAGAGTCATTACAAGCGGAAACCTGTCAGACTCTTGCATCATGTACACAGGCAGGGAAATTAAGTTAACATTTACGAATCATGACCTGACGGTCCTGCCCAACGAGGTCTTAAGACACCATGACCGACTAATGTACCCTCTCATGTGGAAATGTCAGCACAACCACAACCAAACATAAACATGCCTAAGAAAGAATATAATGGACAAAATACATACTGAAATATCCACATGGTTTTGAGAACATTAAAAACAGATTCCAAACTTTGAAAGTCTTTGTACTTAATTGAGTTGTGAACTGCAAGAACTAAAGCATGGCAACTGGTGGTACTTCTATACCTCAAATCTACCTCAAGGCGTGGAAGGAATAATTACGGCCATGCTCACATTTCTGGAGTATAAGTCATGAAAGAAGGTTTCAAGGTCGGAGGAATCCAAGGTAATTGACATGCGACTTGTAATGGAAGTATATGCGAATCTTAAAAGGTTGACTTGGCTGAGATTCATCATCATTGTGAAGAGTGACCAATGGAAAATTCGATGCAAAAGGTGCTAACTACTCTCTAATGGTACTGCTGACATGTATTGAGTTTGAACTATAACCATCATAATGCATTGTAAACTTGGTGATGAAGGATTGATTTATCTGCCTAGTAGTGTATGGGCATATTAATAATACAACACATTCCTGTCCTTTCCTTGCACTGGCGCCCTTATAGCTGCCTAGCATCAATGCAGACACCCTTGCACCCTGGTTGAAGAGTGCCGGTGTTGCAGACATGATTGTTTTTGTGCAGGAAGTACTTTTTTCTCTTTCTATATGTGCTGCACAATGCAGCACACATAGAAAGAAGAAAACATAAGGAGAAATAAAGATATTTCTTCCTGGTATGCCTCCTCTGGGTAGTCATAGCATTTTGTCAGATTCCCAGGCTTACCAGTGTTGGTAAATCTGGGAGGATGCCAATATCCATGGGAGGATGCGTGGTAACACATACACTCCACCCATGGAATACCTTCCCAGGGCAGAGTAATGCAATGCAGTGATTTGCTCTGCTTTGCATTACTCTGTATTTGTCAAGCCGTGGGTCACACAAGGTGGTTCTTGAGTGGATTGATAAATCTTACTTAGGTTTTGCTTTGCCCTTGCACCCCTCGCATGTTGCAAGGGCAACACAAAACTTTCATAAATGTGGCCCGACATGACCTACCCCTATATGACAATTGCTGCTTCTCGTCAGGCCACAAACTATGCAACAGAGCCTAGGATGTCAGAATGTCCTTCTGTGGCATAGATATTTGCTTTATTGGCATTAGCTTTGTGGGTTTCCATGGGAACTGCATATGCTGCTCAATCGCTCTCTGCAAAGCTCACATCACTTGATTATTTTGCTAAAGGTTGACTGAAATGAGGTGCACTCCACTTTCTGCTGGGTGGTGCATGTTGCAAAGAATTCTAGTACTACTAGCATTTTCAGAAAAGGGGAATGTAGTGAGTCCCTATGTTCGCCTACAGAGTATCTGTAATGATGACAATATCTGACATACACATTTCTTACTCCTGATATATACTCCCTATGACAAACAAACATGTAACCTGGACAATCAGTATGCTATGCGTGGAGTACTCCTGGTGGCTCCTCTCGTTTTGGATACATGTTGTAGGCGGTGTATCTCAATCTGACTCATATTTATGGTTTCCAGCCTCAGTCTGTCAGGCCTGGCTCTCATCCTGCATTGCTGCTCCATTTGAGCTCATTGATTGATGGCCCGGTTCCATCCTCAAGCTGCATGATTTGTTGTAGCAGAACATGGATCTGGCATAGCATGATGGCCTACCAGTGCGGCATCCACGGTGATGTACTGCAGAATATGCTAGCTGCTGTGATCTACTTTATGTTTGTGTAGGTCTGGCCATGTGTGCTGCTGTGTAAGAGAATGTTTTTGTCATCTTAAATAATGCATGTATTGTGTTTCTTTGCATGATTGTATTGGTCTTTGTGTTTTATATACGTGTACAGTTTTCCTTTTATTCTACCTGCTTTTGATTGGAGTTTTTTAAGTTTGCATATTTCACTGTTTGTAATGACCTCCATTTACACTGACATATGGTAATACAAGACTGTAGATTGTAGATCCAATCTACTGCTCAGATAATCTAGTCTCCTTAAAAGAGAGTGACCAAAAGACCTCATGAAAACAGAAAACGAAAAAGTACGAGTTCATGTTTTGCTCTGAATAAGGCACATTTTAATTGCATAAAAATGTAAGAAGTAGGGTTGTGCATGCTAATATCAATATATGAATAAACGAACGCATCATTAATTGATAAATGAATGAATGAATGAATTGCTACGAACAACAGAAACTGAATGGTCAGGAAACTCTTACTATTAAAGAAAAGGTCCCTCTATGGCGGCGCATATTTCATGCTAATAATACCTTAACTGGCTCCGAACTTTAGAGCTGCGATCTGTTCACGCTTGTCTGACTAGCTTATGCGCCCGTTGCCCGTGACTCTCACACTAGACTGAGTATGTCAATAAACTCACACCCAATGAACTTCGCTGTAATATGTATTTCTTGCAGTCAAATAACTTCTGCGTGAATTAACTGTGCTATTGGTCTTTGTGCGCTTATTTGTCTGCTCATCCATGATTGAAAGAGGAGAATTAAATGTTGCACTAATAGCTATAAAAACCTTAATTGCTTTCGGAGCGGAGTGAACACTTTAACCCAAACAACTTTCACTTGACTGATCTAAAATACTAAGCACAGAAGATGTCAAAATATAAAATGTAATTTAACTTATTTGCACGGTGTAGCATACCAGGAGCTGTGGCAATAGATTGCTGTGGTGAGATGTCTTTTCTAGGCATACTTTTCTTCGGGCAACTGGGTTTAAGGAATCCTGTGCAATCTTTAGGCAGAGCACTAATGAGGGTCGAGAGGGATGTGTGAAAAGGGAGGGAAGAAGGAATGGGTGGAGAGAAGAGGGGAGAGCGAATATAATGGAAAGAAGACAAGGCAGTATGAAGGTGGAAGGGACGGAGATGGGCGGAAGGGAATAAGACAGGAAGAAAGGAATGGGAGGGGAGGAGGAAGGAGGAAGGAGTGAGAGGGGATGAAAGAAGGTGTTTGCGGGTAGAAGGGAGAAGGATATAGAGGACAAACTCAAAGAGCGAGTTAGGAAGAACAGAAGGAAGAAAGGAAAGGGACAGGGATACTGGAGGAAGGAAAAGAAAAAGGAAGAAAGGGAAGAGGGGATTAAGTCGGAAGGAAAAAAGGGAGAAAGGGACAATAAAAGTAAAAATGAAAGCAGGGGAGGAGGGGGGAGGCAAAGAGAAACGATGAAGTGAGGTAGAGTGAGTGGTAGCAATGACGCTACCAGTGACAGCAGAAGAAAGAAAGAAAGAAAGAACGAAAGAAAGAAAGAAAGAAAGAAAGAAAGAAAGAAAGAAAGAAAGAAAGAAAGAAAGGAGGAAAGAAAGAAAGAAAGAAAGAAAGAAAGAAACAAACAAAGAAAGAATTAAAGAGAGGAAGGGAAGGAATAGGGAGGGAGGGGAGGAGGGTGGGAAGGAAGTAAGGAAGGAAGGAAGGAAGGGGGCATGGAGGGAAGGAAGGAAGGAAGGAAGGAAGGAAGGAAGGAAGGAAGGAAGGAAGGAAGGAAGGAAGGAAGGAAGAAAGGAAGGAAGAAAGGAAGGAAGGAAGGAAGGAAGGAAGGAAGGAAGGAAGGAAGGAAGGAAGGAAGGAAGGAAGGAAGGAAGGAAGGAAGGAAGGAAGGAAGGAAGGAAGGAAGAAAGGAAGGAAGGAATCAGAGAATGGAAGCAAGAGAAGACGGTGGAATGGGATGCGGGAAAGCAGAGATTTAGAATAGCAAGGGAGAGAGGAAGGAAAGAATAAAAGAAGGAATAGAGAAATGTTTTACTATTAATTAAATAAAAATAATAATCCTATAGTGGCTTTTCTCTGGGAGAGTCTTATTTCTGAACTCTCCCTTCAGTTTCACAAGGATTTCATGATTAATTGGAGCTGAAGTCAGCGATGAGCTCAGAATCCCAGTTGTCAGTCACACAGACTATTAATATTCTGAAAAGTCTAGCATAAAACATTTTGCAGTGTACCTTTCCACTTCAGTGCCATCCATTATAAAATTCGGCATGTCCTAGAATCCCTCCACTGCTTGCAGCATTTATTGGGTTCTCTGATACTGCTGCCTGCAGCATTGATAAATGCCTCTCAGGCTGATTGTCCCATTTCAGTGCTTCCCTATTTAAACCGAATTATTCACCATGCTGGCAATAGCTTGCAACAGACCATCCATCAGGGCTCTCTGCACATAAAGTGGTGCAGAATGGACCACGCAGCTGCCACAGTTGTTGCAATAATACAGTGGAACATAAAAGCTGTCTCTAAAAATAATGAAAAGGCGGCAAATGAGTCTTTCACGAGTCAGCTGATTTATATTCACTCGTACGGGCGCTGTTTTTATACATTGACTTGACAATTCGGGATGTATATCACCATTCGGAGGTTCTAATCCGTGGTTGTATGGTGGCGAGCCCGATGCACTATGGAACACAAGCTATGCAAAGACATTGTGTTGCTGCGCATGTGCGTTGTGGCAGTCCCACGCTCTGACCGGAGGTTTAAATGAGATGTAAAGGGCATTCAAAGTAGGTGAATCCTACTAGCAATATGGCGGCTGCTATCCAATGGAGTTATAGAAATAGGGTAAACACAAACAAAGTCACTGGGACCTGGGTAAAACGCAGTGCATTAGGGAAGCTGGTCCCAGTGGAACAATTCAACATAGCACACATAAAAAAAAAAAAACCTCAATGCTTTTTGTCCGAATTTCAAAAATTAAATGTATTTAATCACATTGGACGAAGATTCATATATCAACAGAAAAAATACAATTATGTACCAGACAAGTACCTCACGCAAAAGGGGAAGAAGGGGAAAAGGTATTGTGCATCAAGTGAGGATAGAAGGAGTGAAAAGGGAAAGGTGGTTACATTAAATCCATCACACTATTATTTAAAATAAAAACAAGCGTTTTAAGCCTCACAGCTAAACCAATAATGAATACAAAGCCATTTATTTGTACCAGCACAGTTGAACAAATCTGGCACACAAAGGAGTGTATGTCGACCCCCAAATCAAGTAGGCGGTTTAGTCTCACTTGACAGGAACGGATGCACGGAGAGGGCAGCAGACGGACAACTGCGGGGTTTTCGAGTAAACTGGGAAGTTGTTTCGCCCCCTAGGCTACTGTCGGAACTTTTGAGTCTATCTAGGCCCTTTCACCTTTTTCAATATTTATGAACGATTTCCCTGCATTAAGGAGTGAGTTACAGCAGTGTGGGATATTTAAGGATCATATCCAGTGCCATCCCCTTGGTTCACTCCTCAGCTAAGGGCCTTACGTCAGGACTGCAAGAAGGCAGAAAGGGCCTGGCAGCGTGTCTATGATCCACCTGAGAGATTGAAATATAGAGTGGCGATTAGTTTTTACCACAGGCAGATCTGGGACGAAATTTTTTTTATTTGGAGCGTAGAATAGAGGAGGCCGAAAACGCCAGTAAAGAGATTTTTAGAATTGTAAAGGATTTTACTTCCCCCTCCTTAAACACTCCTTCTTACATGCACTCAGAGCTCTGGATAAATCAATTAGCTGAGTTCTTTGTTAATAAAATTAAGTCCATTCAGGACTCTTTTCTTCCTGCCTGCCCCTTGCCGGATGTTGGCTGTCTGTCCTTCCTGCCTTCTCTGGATGGAACTGGCCCCTGTATTTGTGAATTCCCCCCTATGTCTCTTACCACTTCTTTGGATCTTTCGTCTCGGTTGAAATCTGGTTCGCCGCTGGATCCCTGCCCGGCGAAATGTCTGGGGAAAGTGGCGCCAGCCCTTAACACCCTTCTGAATCCACTTCTCAATTCCTCTCTGTCCACCTGTGTGGTCCCTCAGGCCTGGAAATGTGCCTTGATCCGACCGCTGATTAAAAAGCCTAACCTGGATCCCCTTTTGCATGCAAACTACAGGCCGATCTCTCTTCTCCCTGCTCTGGCGAAAGTGACCGAGAAGCATGTGCATCGGACTATCTCCAATTTCATCGAGGAGAACGACCTCTTACACATGTCCCAATCTGGCTTCCGTGCTAATTTTAGCACGGAGACTGCCCTGCTCGAGCTCAACGATGCCATCAGGGAAGTTTTAGATTCAGGAGGCAAGGCCATGTTGGTTATGCTTGATTTGTCGGCGGCTTTCGACACCGTTCCCCACGATGGCCTCCTTTTACGACTCTGGGAAATTGGCCTACGTGGGACGGTGTTAAACTGGTTTCAAGCCTTTCTTACCGGCCGCCGGCAAACGATCTGGGCGCCTCCTTTTTCCGCCGATATGTCGCCGCTAGAGGTGGGGGTCCCTCAGGGTTCCATTCTCAGCCCCATGGTTTTTAACATCTTTATGGCCCCTCTGGCGGTGGTGGCGGAATCCTTCGGCGCCCAGATTATATCATGTGCTGTAGACACCCAGCTTCTGTTCACATGTGACAGAGGTGGGGCTTTCGACGGCATGCGGATTAGGGACTGTCTTGATGCTGTCTTTGAGTGGTTCCGGCGGCATGGCCTAAAATGCAACTCCGACAAATCAGAGCTGCTCTTTTTTGGCTGTACACCGGATCCCAGCTGGAAGGCCTGGTGGCCACAGGACATGTTTCCCCCTGACAATGTCTCCTCCAAAGCGAAAAATCTTGGAATTTTGATTGACTGTGACCTATCTTTCAGACCCCATATTATTGGGCTCTCAGGGAAATGTTTTGGTATTTTGAGGATGCTCAGGAAGTTTCTTCCTTTGCTGTCGCTCCAACACAAAAAACCCATCGTGCAGGCTCTTATAGGGTCGCATTTGGATTATGCGAACGCCCTCTATTTGGGCCTACCTAAATATCTTTTGACCCGCCTGCAGGTGGTGCAGAATTCGGCAGCTCGTGCCATCTTTTGGCTCCCGAGACGGGCCAGTGCTGCTGAGTTGCTTAAAGCATTGCACTGGTTGCCCATTCCCAAGAGAATCCTATTTAAAAGCCTGACCTTGGCTTTTAAAGCCCTGCACGGTGTAGGCCCCAAGTATATTGGGAAACGCCTATCTTTCTATCTGCCTAACAGGGCTTTGCGGTCAGCCTCCTTGGCCAAAGCGGTAGTGCCTGCCATCAAGCGTTCCAGAATAGGTGGCCGGTCTTTTCGCTATCTGGCTCCTCGGGCTGGAATGAGCTACCTCTGTCTTTGAGAAAGGCAAACAGCCTTCTAGCTTTCAGGAAAGCATTGAAGACCTGGCTCTTTGTTCAATAGTAGCTCTAGGTTTCCCTCAGTTTTTAGCTGTTGTGTTGTTACTCTGCACTTAGTTCTCTTCGCCAAAGCGCCGGGATACTCTTGTGAGTAGCCGTGCGCTATAGAAGAAAATAAATAACATAACAAAACATAACATCCCTCTGACCTTGGAGCTAGTGAGCCCGCCTACGATTTTCAGACCATCCATTTGTGGGTGGTTCATGTGCCCCGCATTCAGTCCTGACGAAGACCATGGTGTAAGGACCTAAACAGCCTACTTGATTTGGGTGGTCGAAACGTTGACATACACTCCTTTGTGTGTCAGTTTGGTCAACAGTGATTTGTTCAACTGTGCTAGTACAAACAAATGGCCTTGCACAAAGAGAACCAATACATTTTGGGGTATAAGTATCAGACCCAAAACCCCGGACTTTAGATCATTCTTGGAATTCAAGAGGAACCTTTGCTAAGGAGAAGAGCTGGAGAGCCTGAGGAGAAGTACTGCCCTTGCTGTGTGTCTGGAGTCGGCCTGCATTTGCTGTTTCTGCCAAGGAAAGGAGAAGGACTTTGCTGTGTGCTGTGTCCCCTGCTTGAAGGAGATCTCCAAGGGCCTGAAGTATGCTGAACTCCTGTTCTGAAGTCTCAGGGACACAAAATATTTCCTGCAAATCTGCTGGTGCTGCTGGACTCTGCCATCTGTGAGTCCTACCCTTGCGTGAGGTGCCTCCTTCCAGTTATAGGACCTCAGAGGTAGGTTTTGCAGCTAATCTTTGCAAGAGCCGGTGAGAAGCATCGCAAAGCCGTGTAAAGTCTCTCGGAACTGGTGCCGGATGACACAAAGCCTCGCCGGGTCTCGTCGGTGACGTAAAGTCTCGCTGCACATCCCCCAGAAAGTCATATTTTTAACTGTGTATGTTGGATTTTTGTTGTTTTGGTCTTGTTTAGTTTAGATAAAGATATTTTATTTTTCTAAACTGGTGTTGTGTCCATTTGTGGTGTTTTCACTGTGTTAATGTGAGATTTGGTGCAAATACTTTACACATTGCCTTTGGGATAAGCCTGTCTGCTCGCGCTAAGCTACCAAGGGGGTGAGCAGGGGTTTTCTAAAGTGTGTACCCCCTTACCCTAACTAGAACCAAGAGTCCCCATTTGGACAAAGATACCCACCTCTGCCAACCCTAGACCCCCATTTCTAACAGACACAAAAAGGTCTGTCTCTGATTTCAGGTTACCCATGCAATTTGGAAACAAGGGCATGGTGCTGCGTATTGTTACTGGGGGCTCTATGGCTCATTTTTACACCTTCCTATGGAAATACTTCATTAACATGGGAGGGGTTACCAGAAGTGACATCTAACACACTATTTTTCTTTTAAGGTAAAGATATTTTTTTCGCCAACAGCGTGATACATAAAAGAACATTGCAAATATAAACTGTGAGGTTGAAACTTAACAGACTGAGAATATGATAGATGTAAGTCTCAGTGGGAGAAAATAAGAATTCATTCAATGTTAGCAAGGCATGATTACATAATGAAGTTTTGAATAAAAGAATGGAAGAAAAGGGAGCAAGGGAAAGAAAGGAGAATAGGAGGAAGAAGTAAAAAAACAGAATGAAAGTATGTATGTGCAATGCTGAGTATACAAATGTATAAAGATAGATATCAGGTTCAATTTGTACAGTTAGGTGGATGAGGGGGGACAAGTGACAATTAAGTGACAAGTTATTAGTTGTAACCATGGCTGATGACATTTAATAGATAACTGTTTTGAATTAAGATTGTAGCTATCCAGTCTATGATGAAAACATACTAGGTTCCACCAACCTTGAAGAGTAATATTATCGGTGGATTTCCAGAAGGAAGTAATAACAGAGATAGCTATGGAGAGCAAGAGATCAACAAGTTTCCCAAACATTCTATGAGAATTTCACACCTCGTGCATGTTGCCCAAAAAAATTAAATAATGTTTATGAATCTGACTAAAAGCTGTGATTCGGTTCCTACTGACACCCAAATAAGGACAGAACTGGACAGGAGAAAAACGTGAAAGTCAGTACCCAAGTAGGTTTGGCAACGCCAGCAAATGTCAGTCTTGCCATGCAAGATGAAGGTTGAAAAGACAAGCAGGAGTAAAATAGTATTTTGTAATATATGTATATAGTATTCCACAAGAATGATCAGCACACACATTTCTTCATTTATAAACCTATTATCTTATCATTATACGGAATGCACAGACTCCATTTACACATTCTTTGGTTTAAAAAAAAATATTTATTGAAGTCTTCTTAAAATTAGATGTCTCATGTAGCCAATGCGCTTCATCTCTTCACAAGAGACATCTTCAGTGCTACAAAAATTCAAAAATATAAACAATGCATTCATATTTCAAAAATAATGCAACCAGATCTTTGATGCGCAAAGTGCTTGATTATATATTATTCGATCTCTTAGTCATTCATCATAGGCTTGACAATATTCTATTCTAAAATATTTAAAATTTGTGTACAACCTTTTTGTTGATTATTACAATTTGTATAATGACATGTTATTGGGAGAATACCAGATGGTTGGACATTAAAGTTATTACTCAATCAGTCACCTTAATTATTCTACAATTTGTATTGATACATGACTCTTACCTACAAGTGCATTACAAAGATTTTCAAACATTCTTAATCTTCAAAGGAGTACTCTCATCAATCTATTCGAAAGCGTTCATTTAATTGTTATAAAATTGTTGTGATATAACCGATTAGCACAAATATTCAGAATTCAGGATTTACTCATTTTACTTTAAGCTGTAAATGTCAATTTAAAAATGTAAAAAAGATAAGGATGATGTGTTGATGATATGCTAGCCTAACATATAAGGATACAATGTTGTTCTAAAAACTATAACTTTGAAATATTTTAGAATAGAATATTGTCAAGCCTTTCATAAATAAATGACTATGAAATCAAATAATATGTAATCAAGCACTTTGTGCATCAAATTATCTGATTTTATTGAAAACTTTTTTTCTTGCATTACATTTTAAAAATGAATGCATTGTTTATATTTTCATATTTTTGTAGCCCTGAAAAAAGTTTCTTGCGAAAAGCCGAAACGTGTTGACTACATGAGAAATGTGATTTTGAGAAGATATGAATAAATACATTATTGTTAAACTAAAGAAATTGTTAATGGAGTCTGTGTATCCCATGTCATAATAAGATGCACATCATTTGTTTATAATGAAGAAATGTGTGTACTGATCATTCTTGTGGACTAGTATTATGCAGGTATACTCCTGTTCGGAAGATTAGAAGGTTGTTCTTCCAGATCAGAGCACTGTATAAATTTGACTAATATTCACTAAATGTGATAGGTTCAATTTCTTGTGCCTTAATCTCATTTTTTGTAAATCACTCAGAAAAAAATATTGTGTTTGACTTAAACTGGCCGTAAAAGCAGTGGAGTGTATTTTGTTCTAGATTCTATACCACACAGACATTGGCGTGACGAAACCAAGACCTGATTCTGATAGTGTTTCTATAGATGTTGTAGCCCTGTCTGGATGTGGCACTTTGAAAAGTTTCTATATACAGACCATTTTAGGGTGAATGGACATAGCGATCAGAAGAGAAGGTGAGCTAGAAGGGGATGTGTCGAGAGGAAAGTTGAGCGCGAAGTTAGTTTCAACTAGGGTATACAGTTTGTGATACTGGGACTGCATGTAAATTGGGAAATAGTAAGTGGATTGTTAGACCTGGCCCTTTTGATAGGTTTATCCCCAAACTTTTTGCTTTTTACCTGCTATTTTTTTTACCCTGTTTTCATTGGCTATAGGATTCTGGGCCTTTTACCACTGCTGATCAGTGCTAAAGTGTCTATGCTCTCTGCATAAATTGTGACAATGGTTGGTTATCCATGATTGGTATATTTGATTTACCTGTAAGTCCCTATTGAAGCGGACGGTGTGCGCCAGGGTCTGTAAATCAAATGCTACTAGTGGGCTTGCAGCACTGACTGTGCCACCCACATGAGTAGTCCTGTAAATGTATCTCACACTTACCACTGTAGTGTCTATGCACTCAGTTGTAAACTGCCATGTTGCCCTGACAAGTGCACCCACTTCAAAGGCCCAAACCTTACATGTTAGGCACCCCTATGTTAGGCCCAAGGTACACCCATGGGCAGGGTGCAGTGTATGAGAAAGGTAGGATATGTACTAGTGTGTGTGGAAAGTCCTGATAGTGAAATACTGTGTATTTAATGTTTCATTGTAGGAAGCCTATCTGTGCCAATGGCTTATCATTGGGGTTGCATTGTAACATTTTTACATGTGTAACTTGAAATAGGAAAGAGATTGGAAAGTTAGGTTTAGACTCTCTGAACTCAGAATGTATTAACGCACCTTTTGGTGAAAGTGGTTTTTAAATCCTGTGTTTTAAAATGCCATTTTTAGAAAGTGGGCCTTTTCTTACTTCACCATTCTGGGTGCCTCTTGCTGTTTGTGTATTTAGCGTCTGGTGTGTGGATGACAGGAGCTGAGATGTTCATTCACTCTAGACAGCCACGGGGGGTTGAGGTGTGCCATGCCTTGACTGGGTGACTTATGCAGGGCTGAATAGACCTGGTCTGCATTTAGAGTGGTGGGAGGAGTGTTGCTTACACCTAAATAGGCCTTGTCTCCTTTTGTGCAATGATTTCTCAGCCCCCTGTGGTCATACTGCACCCGTGAATGCAGAACTGGTTTAGACTGCGTTCAGAGACCCTTGCCACAAAGAGAAGAAAGACCATTTGAGGGAAAAGTATTACACCTAAAACCCCAGTACTTTAGATTTCATCAAGGAACATGAGGACCCTACCAAGAAGAAGAGCTGAAGAGCTGTAAGGAGCAGTCAGACAAAAGAGCCCAACAATGTATTGACCTGTGTGACCTCATTCATAAAAAACTCAACATTTATAAAAACACATACTGGACTTTACACCCACTACAAAGAGATGCAACACACCGCGGATAGCTTTGCTGGACAGTGCTAGAATCACACCCCAGTATCACGCAGCAGGCTTTGTTCAGGTTAGAGCAGAGATGGGTACACTGACTTGGCACCGACCGGGGAGGGTTGAATGACTCCATACCATGGGCCTCTTTATCTAACAGATGACTACCAAGTTGCGTCTACCTACTACTTTGCCCCCCATCACTCTAGCTTGAATACAACATTTTAACTTTTGGGACTACCCTGACTCCCTAATTACAGAGGACGTCATATATGCTGCACTAGCCATGCTTTATTCCACAACCCTAGGCGTGCTACCAGCTGCACATATGTAAACGTTGTAACCCTCCAGGGTGCCATTCAGCACCTTTCGCCATCCATTTTATACACTCCACAATGGCGGCTTCACTTTACAACATCCTCACACCCAGGCCGTTTAGGCCCACGGGAACACCCACTAACACCATTTGACTTCATACCATGGGCCGCTTTATCTAACAGATGACTACTCTACTGTGCCTACCTACCCCGGGGCCGCCCGTCATTTTAACTTGAATATTAACATTTTACACTTGGTACCACACCGACTCTCCACTTATTGAGGACGGCACAGATACTTCACTAGCATCGCCACAGTTATTCCACACCCCAAAGCAGGCTCATACTGCATGCTTGGGAACTGGTTTTAACCTCCCTTGGTGCCTCGTAATACTCTCTGCCTTCTTCCTTAGACACTCTACAATAGCGGCTTTACATTACAACATCCACATACCAAGGCAGCCTCGGCTAATGGGAACACCCATTAACCCCGTCGCGCATGTGCGAGCACTAGCCCCCGTTCCACGTGACCACGTCGCTTTGGCACCCGGCAAACAAATAAATATGCCGATGGCCGCACTATACTGTTCCGGCTCCTCTGCACTGGCCGACGTGTAGGTAGGTGAACTGTGGGCTCCTGCGGAGCAATAGGTAAGTGGATCCCCAGACCAGGCGGCCAGTTCCTCCTTCTCTCGTTTCCAGCTCCACCCAGCATGTAGGCTACAGAGAGAGTGTGTATGTGTAGGGGGACGACGTATCCAACCGGGAGCTCTCCTTAGTAACTCGGTGAGATTTTTAATGTGCTTTTGTGACGGGGACTTGCAGGCGTTAGGCAGCACACTCGTAAAAGCGAGAGTTCACATGGTTGTGTGTCGAGTTGAAACGCTACTTTGTGCCCGCAATATGTTCTTTGGCATTCGATTTGTGGGGCAATTTCGCCTACTAGTTCTTGAACCAGTGAGTACACCTGACACTCTACGGGCCAAAGGTCACCCGATTGTGATGTTGTGTCCAGGTGGTCTAAGAAGGCATTAGACCAGTCTCACCTACATTTCTCTGGCAGCATGTCGGGGGAGTGGGCCGGGCAGAAGGGTAGCTGACACCATGGGCTAGTAATGGCATCCCTGGCCCACCCTTAGCTAGTCGCTGACATCATTATTCCCTCATTTTCATCCCCTTATAGGGTTCTTACTTTTGAAGTTCCCTTACACGGGAGGAGACTGAGGTGGAAACCCTTTTGAACTTAGTAGGGTGAGCTTGAGTTCCTTTTTGCAGTAGCACCACTTTTCTTGTTCTAAGTCCTGATCATTGACCAATACTGTCGCTCACCCAACTCTACACCGTTGTTTTTAATGTTGGTCCACTAGGCACGTACCATACAGACTGTGCGCTATGCTTGAGATATTACTGATTGTCTTCCTCTTCTACAGTAAATCTCTGTTCAGAATTGATTTTAATGTTTCCTTGACTTGTGTTGCACCCTCTTCTTCTTTTTTGTCACCCCATTCCCGGTTCCAGGAATTAATGACAGGACCTCCGGCCTGCCATTGAATATCGGGTGGATTAGGTAGTATTGGCCTAACACACTGTGTAAATAGCTTTTAATATTTAGGTCCTAACAAATTGCACTGCATCACTTTGAGCACTAAGCATGAAACTTGTTGACCATTAGGTAGAGAGCACTTCCCTGGATCTGTGTACCGGATAGTTACCTCTCCTATTTTCTTTTAATAAGGTAGCTAGCCACGCCATTAAAATTGCAGAGTAGACTACCTAACCTTTTTTAACACTTTCACCACTCCCCAGCATTTACAACCCACCTAGGGCCCTCACACCCAAGCACCAATTGGCAGGGACAGAAGAGCTCCGACAAAGAGCCCCTTTTTAGGGAGCCCGTCAGACATTGCACCACCAGTTTGACGAGGAGCAAAACCCAAATGATGAAGCATGACACCTATTTGCTGGGTGTGTGAGGGTTTTAGTCCCGAAAGGGAGATTCCCCCTCCCTTTCCCTTTCATGCACTGGGACCTGGTCTCAACATTCCTTGACAATACAGTGGTGCAACACTGTCTTTGGGGAACTGCGTACCGTTCTTTGTTTCCTCCTTTTAGAAGTCTGAGGAATACAAAAGACTTCTAGCGGAAGCGATCCATGTAGGGTCTAAAAATAACCTGCCTGGAAGGGAAGCAGATTAGCTGTATGAGGAGCGTTGCAGTTGTTATGTGGGGCATTGGACGGCCTTCAGTTGACTCCCCCTGTTAGAGCAGGAAGATGACTTGACTGTCCTTATGCCTTCTGTTGTTGAAAGTGTTAGCACATAAAGCGCGTTTGGTTTGTCCTTCATGAGTGTAGAGTGCCTGAGAGTGCTTTCCTCATCATTTTGACAGCCTGAAAGTGAAAATCGCATGAGGAGTGCTCCTATTGGGTGCCACCAGAGTGTGGAGGGAATTGTTTTCCATCAGGAAGCGTGTGGTGAGAATTTATTTTTTGGTCTCCCAATCACCGACTGACATTCTCTTATCACGCACAGGACGGGGCTGTGTGTTGAGGAGTAGTAGGTGAGAGCTGGCGATCAAAGGAGTCCTCTTCCCCCCTCCCAGCTTTCAGCCGGTGCGTGGCCAAACAAAAAAGTGTGCCTTGAGCACTGATATGAAGCCCTGGTGCAGAGCCCTGACCCCAGCCCGACAGCAGCAGAAGAAGAGCGGCCTCAGCCATAACAACGCCCAGCTCCAGCTGCCTTGCTTTTGTAGGGGGCACGGCCAGCCCCATTGGCCTGAGCCGGAGGGAAGAGCTTGCGATTGAAGGAGTGCTTTCCCCCTTCCCACCCGGTGCTGTGCCACACGAAAAAGCATGCATTGAGCGTTGATCTGAAGCCCCAGTGCTGATCCCGTGGTCCAACAGCCCAACAGCAGCAGAGGAAGAGTGGACTCAGCCTGGCCCCGCCCATTCCTGGACAAGATCATCCAGGCTCGGGTGAGCAGGAGAAGTAGGTGAAGAGCCACTGGGCATGGTTGCAGGCAGCTGCCCTGAGGGAATTCAACCCGTGGTGGACCCAGTCAGGCCTCCCTGCTAACTAGGGCATTTTGGAGCAGATTACTGACTTGCTTTTGTCGGGGGCACGGCCACCCCTATTGTCCTAGGCAGAGTGGCCAACCCTGCCTCATGTGTCATGGCGGCTGTACCACGTCTGTGTGTGGCTGCTGCTTACTTTGGGGGCAAAACTCTGCCCAAGGGTCATTTCAGGGAGAGTCCTCCACGGAAGCCTCAACTAAAACTTGAGGAAGTGGCTATTTGTTGATATTGTACATGATGCTTCACTTCAATGACCTTAGGTGCCCTGATATTATGATGACCTGTGCAAACTTATAAGGCGTTACCTGTTTTACAACCTCTCAAGTGTATTCATGTGGTGTATGACCTGGGTAGTGTTCTGACAATTGCCGCTGGGTGAACAAGGTGATGTGTTTGCAACTCAGCTGCACTACATGTGGTGGTGTGACTATGGCCGTATGGCAGAGTGATTATGCTCTATGGTTTATGCATTTTGATGACACGTGCCTAGTGGCACAAGTGGTGATTTGGTTAATGGTGGTCCGATGTGATTTGACGTACCACCAAGTGATTTATGACCTTATGTGCACCTATATGACAAGCGCACAACAATTTATTTTATGTGGTCTAGAAATGCTATGTATGCTACGCAATGATTTATGGTCTAATGTGTATTTATGTGCATATCATACAAAGGCTATTTTGATATACCCTTGTGTGCAGTTCCTTTTGTGGTGTGCCTATTGTGTTGCTGGTGTGTGGGTGTGTTGCACAAACGCTTTACACATTGCTTCTGAGATAGGCCTGACTGCTCTGCAATGCTAACAAGGGGGTGAGCAGGGGTTATCGTGGGTGTGTAACTCCCTTACCCTGACTAGAATGATTGGTTTGCCTGGCTTAGGTGTACACCCTAGCAAACCCGAAACACCATTTCTCACAAGGATGAAATCTCAGAAAATAGAATAAGGGAGCCTGAGTTATATAGTTGTGAAATAAAAATGAAACGTATGTTCATTCATGCCTTTATCACACAGAGTCCTGCCCTATCTCTTAAGTAGATTATTATGACTAATAGGGCTGTTGAAGAATTGATTAATAGTGGAGATGGTGTAAGCAGAGTAAGGTTTCAGTAATGTGCAGGTTATAGAGACAGTGTTAGGTAACCAACATTTTGGAGGAAACAGCATTAAAAAGAAATGGCTTTGTTGGGAAAGGGGGATACCAGAGCCTGTTCCAAAGAGAGCCATATCTTCTGAGGAGCATCAGGTGATGTAGACAAGTCATTTAATAGTTACTTGATGCCAAAAGCCTTATGATAGTTAAGAAAATCAGGGAAAATATATCCTCCCGAGGTTTGGCAAGTTTGAATATTGATAAAGAAATTCGAGGGGGTTTGCCATGCCAAAGACATTTAGAGAGAATCCTATCAAGTAATCAAGTAATCCAAAAAATATCATTGGTATTTTTATAGGAAGCATCATGATAAAAACGTTGGTAAAATTAGGGAGACGCATCATTTTAATAGTATCTAGGTGACCCCGCCAGGAGAGATACAAAGGAAACCGTTTCTGAGAGAAAGAGAGGAGCTTATGCGAAGAGATATCTGAATTCATTTTTAGTGTTTCTTGAGAGTGTTTTCTTACCATATACCCATACATTTGATTTTGGAGGAATTTCAGGAAAGACACGCCTCAACAAAGGTATTTTTGGAAAATGTTTGTTCAATGGCAGTAACTCTGTTTTGTCTACATTGAATTTGTATCCCGATAGAGCAGAGTATATATTTATTTCATGAAAGAAAGCAGGAACTGAATGATCTCGATGTGACATAAATAAGAGAATATCATCTGCATATGCTGTAAACGTTATGTATTTTTAATTTGAACCCTGTAAAACCATCTGATGTTTGTAGTTGCCTAAAGAAAGGTTCCAGTGCTCGAACAAATAATAAGGGAGCCAAGGGATATCCCTGACCAGTTCCTCTATTGAGAATGAATACTGTTTATATTAACTGAGGAATGTGGTGAGTATGTAAAAAGATTGGGATCAAGACCATTCTGATTGACCCTAATGAAAGCTTTTTCTGCATCTAAAGATAATGCTGCCTGGGGATCCTTTATCTTGTGGGCTATATTGATGATTTTTAGGAAGGTACTAGAATTATCTGCATTGTTTTTGTGAGGGATGAAGCCAGATTAATGAACAACACTGAGGTCAGGCATTATAGGGATAAGGTTTTCTCATCCATTGTCATACTGGAATTGGTTTGACAAACTAAAAGACCAGTAGGATTTTATCCATTTCTAACATTTTTTTAACTTTTGTATTAATATAGAACATTGAATATATGATGTTTACTTTTTTCAGACTTGAAAAAGTCTAAGAATAGACGAAACACGTGTCGGCAAAATCGTGTGCTGGGAATCTTTGGGAAAACAATAAAGAGCAAATGAAAACCAACTGATGACGCATTTAGGTTGCTTGCATGTTCAGTATACCGGCTGTCTAATCGGATTGTCCTTGTAAAATCCTATATAGGATCACATTTGAATTCAGACCTTGTTTTTAGTCCTATTCAATACTGTTGTCAATATAGAGTCAGTGTAACCACTAACCTTACAGCCGGGTACGGCAGGAACGATGCTAGATGCTAGTTAATCCTATCCCCTAAAGGGTGATACCCATGAAGGTTGGTATACACACTCCATAGATAACACCATCAAAAGGGGAAATGAAATAAAGGGATAAAAGAAAAAATAACGTTGCTGCGGCGGAATACAGAATAGGGATGTCTTCAGATTTGGGAGACCCTTCTTCTATGCTCCACCCCTTCTGTCCTGCAAGTGAGACACAACACACACACATTAGTAGGAACCCTCCCTAATGTGAGTTAACTAGACTGTTTCTAAACGTTGTTTGAACTTACATAAATGGCAACTGCAGTTCGTTCTACCAAAAAGGCACAAAAGCAGAAAATAAAGTAATCAAAAGAAACCATGCAGTTCTGTCACATAAGAATCAGATAGATAGATATGTGATGGCAGGAAAACGATTCAAATAAAGTCATGCACTGAGGTACTTTCCGCAGATAATCCTCTAGAAGTCTTGAGGGCATCTTGTCTCCAGATGCTCAGGACATGGGAAGTTGTCAAGTTATCCACCTTGGTAAAACTACAAACAGGCTCCCCAGCGCAGGGTGAGAGGCTTCACCCAAAACGCCTGAATTACGATGAATGTCTGCTCTTCATGCTCTCCTGATCGGAATCAGCAGGAAAGGTCAAAGTTCATAATCCATAAAAATCGGAAACAAACCAGCCGTATTAACTCTTGATGCTGTAACATAAATATAAGGTGCAATTCAATCACACTAGTGGCTACGTTCACTTATCTGCCTCTCTCAGACTTCCGAGAGGCAAGACAGCCGGTTGCTAAACTGGGAGCAGCGTATCCCCGAAGCATTCTAGCGCTTCGAGAAACGCCCTCCTGCGGATTTCCCGCTGAATCAGACAGAGAGGGCGAGCTGCAACGGATGCGAAGCGCTCCATGCAGTTTCAGGAAACATGGCAAGGAGGAGCAGCCTCCTGTCCAGAATGGTGGCGAGGTCACTGGCAATAGTTCACAAAGGATGCAGCTTTTCTAAAGAGCTGCTGTGTCCGACTCCATTACTGAGGCAAACGAGTGACAAGCCCCGACTGCAAGGTGGGCGGGGCTTAACAACCCACATCCAGGAAGCACAGAATGTCTCGTACAGGGTTTCTGGGAGATGTAGTTTTGTCTCTACCACATTCACACCGTGTAGCCTGTGTTCTCCACTACACTATAGCTAGCTTATGATGACAACTGTATTTGGATTTTCATACGTAATAATGGGTGTGCTGTAACAGGTTTTTTTTGCTACATTTGTATGCATGTTAATCTTTAATGTGCTAATAGCAGCTTTGGGTAGTAGGTGTATTAAGCAACTCCAGCATCCCGGTCAAACATTAATGATAGATAGGTGCATATACGTAGTTCATATTGTTTGTGTGTTTTTTTCCCATATAGGGACCACTACTGCCAATCACTTTCTCTTCAATTTTAAGTGGATACCAGCACGGGCGGATTTGCAAGGGGGGCATTCGGGAATGGGCCGAAGGGCCGGTGCCTCAGTGCCCTCTGTGGGCCGGTTTTTTCTACCCTGTCCCAGTCCACAGAGAGTGGACTAGGAAAGGGGAGAAAAAAAACGGCCCTCGGAGGGCACGAGACAGACAGAGAAAATGAAAGCAGCCTCGCTGTGCGGCCAGACAGCGATTGTCAGCTGTGGCCTCCTTCACCCCTGCCGTGCCAAGCAATCAAGCTGAGGCTGGGATGGGGAGGGGTGATTGTTTGCAAGAATCGGCCTCCCTGGGGGCCAGGTGTTTCTCAGGCCTTTGAGCCATTTGCACCTCGGCCCCCTGGAGCCCATGCAGCCCAGAAACGGTGTTAGTCTTAACACCTCGCCCACAGCCCTTCACATTCAGGGCATAGTGGGCGAGGAAGAATGGGTCTTGCTGTGGGGGCCAGGAGATGTTTTGAATTTTTTATTTTATTTATTTATTTATGCAATTTTATATAGCGCGGACTTTACCCGAAGGTGTCAGAGCGCTTCACACAAGGAACAGCAATAATACATGAGGAGAAAAATTACAAGTGGACAAATTACAAAAGCAAACGTTAAGTTACATGAATCAAAAGTGACAATAGTGAGCAACCAAAATACATGAGGTAGCAATCGGTACATTATAGGAGGAAAAAGTGATATGTGTGCAGGTTACAAAAGCGTACAAAGTACAAGTAGAGGTATAATACTGCAATAAATGGCAGACACTCCAGCACAAGAACAAACGTTACATAGGCAATGGTGGCACTTGTGCAAGTATCAAAAGCAAACAAAAGTGAGAGGTAGCATACAGTGTGATACCAGAGAAAAGGGACGTGTGCAAGTTACAAAAGTGTACCATACACAGGTACAAGGGTAATACTACAGTAAATGGTAAACACTCAAACTGCCAGAACACACTGGGAAGGCACTTCCCATGCACCAGCTTCACCTCAGCCTCCCCCCTGGCTACCTGACTACCTTGGAAGACCCATAAAGCTGTGTTTTGTGCTCCCCTGCCAGGACATTTTCCCGAGGCCTGGAGGGCTGATTAATTTACTAATTGCAGGGGCCTTACCTCTGTTCATGTGCTCCTGAGCTGAAGGTCTGGGGAGGGCTAAGTAGGTTAGTAATAGCAGGGGCTTTGCTGCTTTTCAGGTGCTCCTGTGCTGGAGGGCTGGAATAATTTTGTGACAGAAAGGGGCCTTGCTATTTTTTTTAGTTGCTCAGCATGTAGGCCATTGGCACCTTTGCCCTGTGTCTTGTGCAAGATCAGTATCCTCCCACTTTCATTCCTTGTCTGTGCAAATAGTGTTTCATGAAAGGGCACGCCCCTTGAATGTGGGCCACGCCCCTTAAATATGGGCCACGCCTCTTGAATGTGGGCCACTTTTTTCGTCAGTGCCCGGGCCGAATTGTGATCCCAATCCGACCCTGGATACCAGTACTCAAGTCCCTTTGTAGTTGTGATTTCACTGAGAAAGTCGTCAGAGCTCCATAAATTGATTTATTCTTTATGAATGGCAGGATTCGAGGATGATAGGGACAAAATATTCAATGACATTTTTAGGGACAGCATATTCAGTCCAAGAAAGTTAACACAATGTGAAGATAAACCTCAGGGACTCAAACAAATATTCATGAAACTAGAGAGGTTACGTAAACTGGAACTCTCACAATGGTTGGAGCTAACAACACTCAATAAGTACATTGAGATTAGATAGGTACCGAGAGGACTCAGAGTCATTATTTTTCCCACCTTTGAGGACCTTGATCCAGATCTGCTTATGGAGTTGGAAAATTTGATATTATCATTGTCATTTGGCATGATGGATTTTTCAATTAGACATACCCAGAGGAAGAGATCTAAATTATTAAGTGAAATAGAGCAGATAGAGGAAGAGATCAAATTATTGAATCTTACTGAAACCACTAAACTTTAAAATATTGAAAGAGGTACTCAACTCCCATCAAAAACATATCAAAGACAAAAAGATAAAAAAACTCAGATGACAACGACTACAAGAACGGCAGAATATTTACATTTGCCAAGAAATTTAACAAATTCAAACCGCAAGGGGGAGTCAATGCTCTTAATGATAAGAGATCAGAAACGCTTGCGTCGGCAAGTGAATCTGAGGCCAAGAGTGACTTACAACCAACTTCAGGGGCTAATGACAACAATGCCACTAGTTTGTCTTTTTTATCAGAAATTGGGAGATACAGGAAAGGGACCAGGTTGGGGTACCACAAAAAGAATGTAGGAGGAAAAGAACAAGGCGGGGGAAAGAACAGACTCAGAACAAAGAGTAACCAGATCAGTATCGCGCATACAAAAGAAGTGAGTGTTGGAGAAAGAGAAAAAAATCTATTTATATACATAGATTGACATTGTCTACTGCTACTAATGAGAATGATGTTGTGTCCTTTGTAAACTTATCACAACATGTTTTAGCAAATGCTGAAGTCAATGTATTAAAAAAAGTCTGAGTTTCTGTCCTTTGTCCAGACCTAACTTCACGCAGGTTCACATAGATCTCTTTAAATTTGTCCGGAGGTTGAAATTTAAGAAATGTTTTGATGCTAAACAAAAATTATGTCCAGTACTTATATATACAGTTGATAAGAGTGAACGATCAAATAAAGATATCCATGATTTACAAATGTTACTATCACTGGATGATAGTGTAGAAGTGGTCCACAGTATTGGTGAAATCCTACACGATCTAGATATGGGTACTAATTTACAGTGGTCTTAGAACAAACGGCCAGATTCATCATTGAGTAATTTTGCGAGTCTGAAATAGCGATAAATAAGGAATCGCTATTCCAGACTCGCAAAACGGGATTCATGTATGATTCGCAATATTTTTTGCGAGTCCTACTGTTTCCTTATTTGCGATTAGCTAATTGCTAATCGCAAATAAGGAATAACTCGCCATTCATTCCTATGGGTCTAAAGGCCCATAGGAATGCATGGGGAGTTATTCCATATTTGCGATTAGCAATTAGCTAATCGCAAATGAGATAGCGATTTCAAGGGTGCAGGGGTGTCCAAAGGACACCCTGTAACACCCCATAAATGTTAAATTACACAGATGTTCCACACACACATGTCCAAAGGACATGTGTGTTTGTAACATGCAACTTAGAAAAATGCTTTTAAAAGCATTTTTCTAAGTTTTCGCTATTTACCACGAGGTTTGACCTCGCGGTAAATAGCGGCCCAAAATTGCGAATTCGCAAATTTTAAACGTTTCAAGAATAGCATTTAAGGAATCTCTAATAGAGATTCCTTAAATGCTATTCCTCGCAAATTTGCGAGTTCTTAAATAGTGACTTTTGCATTTGGGATGATGAATCCCAAATGCAAAAATTGCACTTGCATAGGGCCAGATTCTAAGAATCTGGCCCTTTGCGAGCGCAATTATGCTTGATGAATCAGGCTGTAAATCCACATTTACACCAATGTTACTACCCGACAATATGATTGTTGTTTTTACAAAGCAGTAACTAAGGATCTGTATAAATTGGAGGACAAATTACAACATGTACATGCTAGATTTAAAGACAATCTAACTAGGGAAGAAAGAACAGCCCTATATCAACTGATAGACTACTGCAAAATAGCTATAAAAGTATATGAAAAAGGGGGGAAACATTGTCTTGATGGATATGGACTACTACACTAGGGAAATTGATAGCTAGTTTACTGACATGGGCTCCTATACTAAGATCCTTAAGAACCCTCTATGCAGGAACTTACCCAACTGGTGGAAAAAACACTAAGATATTGGCTGAGCTCGAGTCTCCTATCAGATATGGAGTTCAAGTACCTGTTTCAACCCCACACCTCGAGCTGCTTACATTTACACTCTGCCCAAGATACTTTAAAACTTAACAGCTCCTCCAGGCAGACCCATTACTTCTGGGATCGGGAGTCGGAAATAACGTATTTCTGAATGTATTGATGTCTACTTATAGCCAATAGTACGTAACTTACCGGCCTTCATTGAGGACACCAAAGATTTTTTAAACAAACTTGAGGACCTCGTTTGGACTGACAAGCTTAGCTTTGTCACTCTAGATGTGAGTGCACTCTATACCAGCATCCCCTTTGATAAGGGTAGGTAGCTCTCACTTATTTTTTATCCAAATGTGACGCTACTCTATATGAACACACTGAAATGCTACTTGAGCTCACCCGCCAGACCCTTAATAACTACTACTTTATGAACAATGACACCTGGTGTTGAAAATATTCAGGAGTAGCCATGGGTTCAAAATGTTCCCCATCCTTTGCCAACAAATATATGTTCTTTTTCGTAGAATATCATATTTGGAGACTGTGTCTGCCTAACTAGACAGGGTCCATTGTTTATTGGTGCGTTTCATCAATGATATACTCATGATCTGATGGGGTGATAGAAAGACCCTTGATGAATTCATCGATTATCTGAACATGAACCCATATAATTTGAGTTTCACACATAACATCAGCAGAAGCTAAATTGATTTTCTGGACATTACACTATTTATAGAGAAGGGCACACTCAAATATAAACTATTTTACAAGCTCACAGCATGTAGCTCAGTGTTGCATGCCAGCAGTGCACATCCTGATTCTCAAATTTGAGCAGTCCCCTTTGGTGAGATGACATGCCTAAGAAGGAACTGTAGCAATGATATAATTTTCCAACAGGAAGTAAACAGGTGTAAACAATGTTTTCTAATAAGAGGGTTTGATCGGAGTATACTCGAAAAATACCACACTAGGATAAATAGAACCAAACGCACAGGGCTTTTTGAAATTTAACTCAACGAAAAAGAAAACAGAGAGAAAGAACATTGCTTTCATAACACAATATAATTCGCACAGCAATAACGTGTTCAAGACTCTATACAACATATACATGGTGGGGTAGCACACTGTTGTTTGTGCAACTTTATTCACCAGTCCTCTTTGTCCATCGCGTGTACACTGGTGACGTGCTCCGCCCGTGTAGCACGTAATTTTCTGAACAACATTATCATGGAACACCTTCAAGCTCCAACCAATGGCACAGCATTGTTCAAATGCGCATGCAGCCATTTATTCACTTCTTCTCGGTTTAATTATTTTACTCTCGTTTCTGTTCATTTATCTTCTCCACATTCATCACTCTTTTCCTCCACTTACCATATACCAAATTCATAAACTTTATTCGACAATTAAGTCATAAAAGCAGTACATAAAATACACAATTCCCAATACATAAAATTCGATTAAAATGTATACAATAAATATTTTAAAAAGGATTAAACTACAAAGGACTATTGCTGAATGTCATTTATCCTAAAATTCATAAAATCCATAAAACTCATCAATGTATACAGTCCAGGGTGATATTACACAAAGCTCAATTAAATGATACATCCCCTATATTTGCAGATAAATTAAGTAGGTGGATCTTAGATTCTCATTTCACTGCCGCAATTGTTTTGCCCCAAATTACCCATGCCCTTTTCAAAAACTTGGCCACAGCTATAGCAATTGGGGGACTGGGGTCAGTACATACAATTCTTAATGCCTCTTCATGTCTGTGGGTGCCAGTCAGTTTACAAATAGGTTTCACCCACATCGATCTAGGAGCAACATAAAGGGGACAAAAAAGAGAAGATGACTTATAGACTCTTGTTCGTCCCTGCACCTAGGGCATTTATCAATGCCGTTTTCTCCTGCCCATTTAGCTGTAAATGACCTTGTTGGAAGGGAGCCTACTCTAAGTTGGAAACAGAGTTTACGGTCATACTGCTTCTCTATGGCATCCCAATATAATTCCGGCTTCGGTTGGGCCTTAAATTCCAGAAAACGACCTGTTGGATGTGAAGAAAAACCCTTGTACAGACATTGGCATCTCCTGAAATTGGTTCAGAATTTGGATATATACATATCTAACAAACCACAGTCTACATTGAAAAGGGGGAGAACCCTGAGAAGCATATTGAGTCCATCGGTCTATAGGAACAGATTTACTAGTCAGACGAGAACGTGAATACCTGCAAAACCCTTGGGTTTTTACATGTGTTCAATGTGAGGTGTATGTCATTTTGCCACTAATAAGATCACCAGTTTCAATTATAACACAGGGCAGGTACATAAATTACATCATTTTATGAACTGTAATACTAAATTCATAGTACATTACATTATCTGCCAGTGTGATTTGATCTATGTTGGTAGTACCATAAGACCATTTAAAGAGCGGATACAGGAACACATCAGAGCCATTCGTAATGGCAATACAAATTACCCCTTGGCAGTACATTATAATACTTCACATATAGCTTTAGAAGTATTGCATATTTGACTTCATGGCACTGCCCAAGTGAAATTTGACACACGGGGAGGAGACAGAACTGCTGAGCTCAGAAAAATGAAATCAAAGTGGCTAATCAAACTGGGAACTGTTGATCAAGGACTTAATACAGACAGGGAATTGCATCTTTTCTTACGTGACTGATAGTAATTAAACCAATGACTCTGTACTGTCCTTTATTTGTATAATTTCTTCAACCAGGAGTAAGCCAAGTATATGATGTTCATGCACCTGACCTAAGTTGTGTTTCCATATAGTTCTATTTGCGCTTACTTAGGGGTTGATGTTATGTTATGTTATGTTACGCTCTTTTGTATAGCACTCAAATCACCGGGGGGCATCTCAGCGCTTTACTCAGAGTACTCCAGATAGGTGGTCAGCACAAGAAAAAGAAGGGAACCTAGTTCAAGAAGGCTTTTAGCATTTTCCTGAAATTTAAGTAGGAGGGTATATCTCGTAGATGAGCTGGAAGACTATTCCAGTACTTGGGAGCCAGGAAGGAAAAGGCCTGGTCCCCAGATCTATTGAGACTAATGCGGGGCACCTCCAGAAGCTGGAGTGTAGTAGATCTCAGGGAGCGACTCGGGATATACTTTTTTAATTTCATTTGAAGATCCAAGGGACCCAGCCCCTGGAGAGCACAGTAGGTCAGGCAGCAGATTTAAAGAAAGGCTCTCTGTTTAATCGGAAGCCAGTGCAGCTTTCTTAATAGAGGACATGATGGTGATCCTGACGGCATATTCAGGACCAACCTGGCTGCCGTGTTCTGAACTACCTTACATTTTTCAGGGCAGTAATTCCAACCTCCGCCAGTAGGGCATTCCCATAGTCCATACGACTAAGGAGTAGGGCTTGGGTCAGAGTTTTGCGGTGTTCTGTCGGGACAAAAGGTAACATTTTCCTCTGGAGCCTAAGCCTATAATAGCAGGATCCAGACACTGAGGCTACGTGATCTGACATCAATAGAGTGTGGTTAAGTTTAATGCCAATGGACATCTTGAATTTAAAAGACATAGTTGAATAAAGTGACATGATTGATGTTGATGTTTGTAAAGACATATAAAAAAGTAAAACTGTTTTTTACATGTTGGAACTTGTGTTTATCCAGTGATCACGTATCATGGGTCATTGATTGTGCAATCGGACGGCCTTTTTCTTTAAAAATGAATATAGAGCAATTTGGCACAAAATTTCTTAGGGACCGTATTACTGTTGGTAAATTTATATGATAATTCTTCTCTGTCTTGACTTTCAGCCCTAATCTGTCCTATGGGTGTTTGGTACCTACGGGGGTATGTCCTCCATCAACACAACGTGGTCATCTACCATTGGCTGTTATTTTGATTTGATCACAGTGGCAGTTTTATACTGTTCTAGTTATGTCCACACACCCCCTTCCTATAATAGTCAACATCGTAACGTCCCTTGCTTCGGTTTGTTTCCCCATGGGTTGCACGTATCCCAATGGGACCCTCATTCCCTTATATTTTTTGGGGATACCAACTTTATTTACACTAGTACAGTATTCCTCCCAGTTGGCCTCTTGCTTCACTTTCATGCTTTGAATACAATCATGTCAATACTTACCACATGTATTCTTTGCACAAGATTGGTTGTTCTCTACCGTTCACACTGGTTTTACAGATCGGGATTTTCTCGATCATCACATTATTACTTGCTTTTTCTTCCATACATATTACGATACTAAAGCGGGTCACATTAGATTTAGCCATGGAAACAGTATCATTAACATAGAATGGATGACACTGCTCTCTGACAGTCTATTTGGAAGGATTGTCAGACCTATGACAGGGATAAAAAAAATTTGTCTGACTCTACTTAATACACTATAACGGTGAAAATCTTTACACTGTCTGCTCCAAGATGGTGTCTATGTTTGCATACCATCATGGAGACACCCATGTCATGTGCCTACTGGTCATGTCACTTTATTCAACTATGTCTTTAAATTCAAGATGTCCACTGGCATTAGTTCTCGTTCCCAGGAGTCAGCAACACGCGTATTGGTGGTGGAGACTTCCGTCAGGAATGGTAAGTTCTCTTGCAAGTTACGTAAAGATGCGGTGACATTAGAAATCATGTCTTTTATAGTTTATACTCATTGTTGGTTCCTATTCATTGACAGGTCGCAAACTTATCAGGGTTTTGCTTCCTTCGTCGTACATTGGTTGTTGACGACATTGCTTTCTTAATGAACGATACTCAAGGTCCGCATATCGTTACTGGATGTGTTTTAGATTAATTAGACATTATCGAAGGGTGAGTTGTTACTTTGCATAACAGGAGAATTTGTCCCTGTATTTTGGTGAAACTTTGAGATTACATACATGTATTTCTGTATGTAAGTCGTAATTCTAGCGGGTTGTGCGCTACAACTAGGATTTCTATATTTACTATCCTTACTCGTGGACTTCCGCAGTGTGAATCTGAAGAGCATTTCTATATGTACTTTAGGCACGTTGATGTTTTTACTTTCACATCCTCACAAGAATTCCATGATTTTACATTTCCTTATCGCATACGCTGTAGAGCTTGCACACTAGCGGGACTATATTACTTATGATACTATTTACCTACTACCAGAGAATGCTATCCTTATGTCACCACTTATGTGCCTTATTTGGTGGGGGTATTAGCAATATTCAACTGTTTTGCCTCTCTTTATAGTTTTTACAATAATAAACTAGCATAACTTTACGGAGTTCTATCATTCTGTCTATACCTCTTTATAAGTACTACCGATTATATATATATATATATATTCACTGAAAAAAACATAGGTTTCACACCAGTTATAGTTAGGAATTTGCATTTCAAAAACCTAAAAAATTCACTGAAAAAACCATAGGTTTCAAACCAGTTATAGTTAGCTGGAAATTTTACTGACATAAAACCATTGAAATTCCCACGTTATAGTTAGTTGGACTCACTATAACTTGCGTGTGTAATGCACTGCTGATGACGTCACAAATTACATCACTCATGACATGGTCAGTGACATCACTCATGACATCACTGATGACACCATCCTTGTTACAGAGTGACAGACCTCCTTTCACTGTAATGTAACCCATGAAACACATATTGAAAAATATAAATTGAATTTTTTTTTAAAATGGAGATACCCATACCAGATACAACAACCAATTCAATAATTCCACCAGGAACTATTTCTTTTGGAGAAAAGGGTATTACTTTGATTAACCGAGCTGGAGAGAATCATAAAACAATTAATCCTTTTTATTTTTTTTTTGCTCCTGTTGAGACATGTTCAAACCCTGCTTTTTTGTTATTTTCCCTAAAAAAACACAAAAAAACTCAAAATAATTTTCAAAAATCCCCAAAAATGTTCAGAAAATTAATAAAAAAAATAAAAAAGAAGAAAAAGAATAAAAAAAACTGTTCTTTTCAGAACTACTTTCCATTTATAACAAAATTACAACATTTTTTACACCCTGTCTTTCTTTTTTTCTCTTTGTTCCGCTTCCCGGAGCGCTGCCCGGTTCGCGTACCGGGCGCGAAACCCATGAAAATGAAACATTTAAAAAAAAATTTTTTGCTTTATATGGGCCTTTTCAGCCGCCCACTTCAAATCTAGGGGGTCCGGGGGTGTCTACCCTGCCCCCTTTTATTCATTTCCCCTTTCGTTATTGCCACCTCTTGTCTCTCGATCTTACCGAGAGACAAGATGGCGGCCGCTACGGACTGTTTCGAATGTTTACAGACACCCAAGAACCAATCAGCTTTCTGCGCACAAGTCGCGTGGCGCGCCCGGAGCGCTCCCCGGAGCGCGTACCGGGGCGCTGCCTTAGATATATATATTTTTCTGAACCTAAATTACTCAAAATCCACTGAAGCACATATCTTGAGACATAGCAAAGGCACATCGGGCTACCAGTCCCTACAATGTTGCCAAATTTGGTGGAAATCTATTCAGCCGTTCGGGCTAAAAGTGAAATCGACCGCCCTATGGAAATTAACATGGGGAAAACGCGTTTTGGGACCCCCCTTTTATCTCGGCCCCCGCTTGACGAATCCCCCCCAAACTTTCAGGGAAGGACCGGAACGCGGCGAGGCCATTTTGAGGAAATTTTCAGTCAGATTCCTCAACCGGCGCCAAAGTTATTTCAAATAGAATTTTAAAATTTAACATTGAAAAAAATCCTAACTATAACTACCTACTACCTATATATCCAAGAACGCTCTGCCACCCACTGTCGCTCCTCTTCCCCTCGGGTGCCTCCTTACCGCACGGTGGAGTGCGTATATATTCAAAAACACACAGTTCCCATATCCACGGGCTGTTCACCAATTAAGGACACTCCAGTCAGAAATTTTATAGACCTTACGCCAGATTTATTTTCTTGGGTGTACACTCATCCAGTACAACAAACGCGTTTCCGCCTTCGTCACTGACGAAGGCGGCAACGCTGAAACGCGTTTGTTGTACTGGATGAGTGTACACCCAAGAAAATAGATCTACGATTCAGAAAAGGGGGTGGTGATGGACAGAGTGTCTGAATTAAGCAGACCACTCTTATCCAGTCCAAAGATCAGGGCTTGATCCATCACCGTTATTTATCTCACTGCACCATCCCAGCTCAGAACCTGGCTATATGCAAATCAGTCTGTCCCTGGCCCAGTGCATCATGGGAATAGGGCAGACTAAACTACCAAGCCAATTCTTCACCAGAAAGGAGACAAGCTACCGGGGACCGGTTTCTGGCATTTCAGCCTTCTTCGGCCCGGTTTGCTTGAATCCTGATGGTGCAGTGAGAAAGGGACTCATGTCTGAGTATACCTTGCCACACCTATAGTGGCCAAAAACGATGCAGAAAAGGGGGTGGTGATGAACAGAGTGTCTGAATTAAGCAAACCACTCTTACCCAGTCCAAGGATCAGGGCTTCATCCATCACCGTTATTTATCTCACTGCACCATCCCAGCTCAGAACCTGGCTATATGAAAATCAGTCTGTCCCTGGCCCAGTGCATCATGGGAACAGGGCAGACTAAACTACCAAGCCAATTCTTCACCAGAAAGGAGACAAGCTACCGGGGACCGGTTTCTGGCATTTCAGCCTTCTTCGGCCCGGCTTGCTTGAATCCTGATGGTGCAGTGAGAAAGGGACTCATGTCTGAGTATACCTTGCCACACCTATAGTGGCCAAAAACGATTCAGAAAAGGGGGTGGTGATGAACAGAGTGTCTGAATTAAGCAGACCACTCTTACCCAGTCCAAAGATCAGGGCTTGATCCATCACCGTTATTTATCTCACTGCACCATCCCAGCTCAGAACCTGGCTATATGTAAATCAGTCTGTCCCTGGCCCAGTGCATCATGGGAACAGGGCAGACTAAACTACCAAGTCAATTCTTCACCAGAAAGGAGACAAGCTACCGGGGACCGGTTTCTGGCATTTCAGCCTTCTTCGGCCCGGCTTGCTTGAATCCTGATGGTGTGAGAAAGGGACTCATGTATGAGTATACCTTGCCACACCTATAGTGGGCAAAAACGATTCAGAAAAGGGGGTGGTGATGAACAGAGTGTCTGAATTAAGCAGACCACTCTTACCCAGTCCAAAGATCAGGGCTTGATCCATCACTGAAAATAAATCTGGCGTAAGGACTATAACATTTCTGACTGGAGTGTCCTTAATTGGTGAACAGCCCGTGGCTATGGGAACTGTGTGTTTTTGAATATATATATATATATGCCCCAAAAAGGAGCAGGAATAAGTGGAATGAAAGCACCTTCAAAATTTTATCCACAATTACCCCAAGGAAATAAAATTGACTTATTTCAAGAAGCAATCATAAAAGACATCTATAAAATCAAAAGAAGCAACTACAGAGATAACTTAACTAAGGATGAGAGAAAAGCCTTAAATAACCTGATGGATGATAAAACCATTACAATAAAAAGTGCAGATAAAGGTGGAAACATCGTTATTCTAAACACAAAAGACTATGTAACAGAGGCACATCTGCAACTTGACAATGGGAAATATTACAACAAATTGACAAAAAATCCCACGAAAGTATTTAAGGACAAACTTGATCAAAAACTCAAATTATGGAATGACCAAAATCTCATTGATCTGGACGAAATGAAATTTCTAACTACAGAACATCCGGTAACAGCAACCATTTATTTTTTACCGAAGGTCCATAAGAATCCACTAAGACCACCAGGGAGACCAATAGTGTCATCAAAGGGATCACTGATGGAACCAGTGGCTAACTATATTGATTTTTTTCTTATGCCGTTTGTGACCAGTTTGAGTTCTTATTTAAAAGACACAACAGATCTCCTGAAAGACCTGGAAGACCTATTTTGGCAACCTACTTTCTTATTGGTGACAATGGACGTTGTATCATTATATACAAACATTGCAAATGATATTGGTCTGAATGCGGTAGCATTTTTTCTGAAAGAACGTGGCATTCAATATAACAGGCATAACCAAATGCTAATCGACATGGTGGAAATGTGTTTGACCCAAAATGTCTTCTTATTCGGGGAAGAAATATATCAACAAATCTATGGATGCGCCATGGGTTTCTCCTTCAGTCCCGCATACGCCTGCCTCACAATGGGGTGGTGGGAACAACAGGTAGCATGGCACCCCGACAATGATCTTCATGTAAATAAAATAGCGAAATGGATAAGGTACATTGACGACCTCCTAATCATATGGGAAGGAACAATTCAAGAATTTGAGTGTTACTTCCAGATCCTCAATTCATCGACTTCCAATATCAGATTCACATATAACATCAGCAACAAGAAGGCTATATTTTTGGACACTGAGATCTATATCAAAAATAACAAAGTGGAAACAACATTACACAGAAAAGAAACGGCCACCAACTCAACGCTACACTTTGATAGCTTTCATAAACCAGCAGTGAAGGAAAATATCCCATACGGAGAATTTCTGAGACTAAGGAGGATCTGTTCAGAAGAAACTGAATGGGAGAGAACTAGTCAGGCAATGGCACGGAGGTTTAAAAACAGAGGATACAACAATAAGATCATAATGAAAGGATGGCAAAGAGCAAACATGAAGAATCGAAGGGAAGCCCTTAAATCCAAAAGGAAAGACCAAGACAATGGAGAAAACCCAAAACGAGAAATAAGATTGATTCTCAATTACAGTAGGGAATCCAAACAAATTATAAGCATCTTACAAAAAAACTGGAAATTGTTACACCTGGATAACACAACTGGGAAAATAATGGGTAAACACCCATTGGTTACGTTCAGAAGAGCCAGAAACTTGAAGGACAGACTAATCCAGAGCCACCACAAAGATCATACAAAAAGAAAGAAAGGAATCCAATGGATGAACACTAAAGGATTCATTAAGTGTCAACACTGTAAGGTCTGCCAAATAGCTGTAAACACGAAGGAAGTAAGGTTACCAAACAAAAAAATGTGGCAAATAAAACAACTAATTGACTGTACAAGCACTCATGTAGTGTATGTGATTGAATGCCCGTGTCCGCTTAAATATATCGAAAGCACAAAGAAGGAGTTCAAGAAACGCATCCTGGAACACATAAGGGCAACAAATAACAAAGATCACAGTAATGCAATCGCCAAACACATGGAAACTACACACAACAGCGATTGGACATTACTAAAGACCTATGCCCTAGAATGCATTTTGCCACATGAAAGAGGAGGGGATCAGGAAAAACAACTGAGATGCAGAGAGTCGCGACAAATTTTTAATTTTCGAACAATGACCCCCTGGGGCCTTAACCAGAGTGAGGAACTGTATGTACACTTATGAAGGATTGTTGGAGTGTTTTGTCTAAATAACAGTTGCTTTTGTTCGGAATAGAGAGAAAGCAAGGATCTAACAGCCTGATTCATGAACGGGCCGTTTTGCGAGGCTCAAATAGCGAATCATAAGGAATCGCTATTTGAGACTCGCAAAACGGTATTCATGTAGGAATCGCAATATTAATTGCGATTCCCACTGATTCCTTATTTGCGATTAGCTAATTGCTAATCGCAAATAAGGAATAACTCCCCATGCATTCCTATCGGCCAAAAGGCCCATAGGATTGCATGGGGAGTCATTCCTCAATTGCGATTAGCAATTAGCTAATCGCAAATGAGATTGCGAGTACAAGCAATGGAAATTAACACAGGTGTTGCACACACACATGTCCAAAGGACATGTGTGTGTGTAACATGCAACTCAGAAAAATGCATTTAAATGCATTTTTCTGAGTTTTCGCAATTTACCACGAGGTTTGACCTCGCGGTAAATTGCGGGCCGAAATTGCGATTTCGCAATTGGAAAATGGATGATGAATTACATTTAAGGAATCTCAAATAGAGATTCCTTAAATGTAATTCCTCGCAAATATGCGAATTAGCAAATAGCGATTTTTGCATTTGGGATGTTGAATCCCAAATGCAAAAATCGCACTCGCAAAGGGCCAGATTCTCAGAATCTGGCCCTTTGCGAGCCGATTTAGGCTTCATGAATTAGGCTGTAAAAGACTTTTCAAAGAACAATGGGACGTTAACGTAACTTAAAATGTGAAATGGTGTATGAGATTAAACTAAGGAACATATTGAAGATGATGTCTAAGTTAATTATAAGTGGTGCAAGCTAGAATCTGGATAATTGTTATAATGGAAAGGAAACATGAAGCAGAGTCTGCCCACTAGAGGGCGAATTGGTAATCCACAATGTTGTTATGCTGTTGGTCCCGTGAAATACAAGGTAACGATACAAAGATGTAATGAGATGTCTCTAGCAATGTGACAGACACATAGACACTGTTTAATTTCGTATCACCTGATGTTTATTTAAACCTGATCTCACTTTTGCACCGTTAATATATATGTTTTAACGTAATGTTTCAATGTAAACTACATTTCCCAGCTACTTCCTGCTGACCAACAAGAAGTAAATGTATATACAAGGCGGGTCCCTCTAACATATAGGAGGAGAATCCACATTAGCAATCGACCGTGATCAAGCAACTGCTGTTGCGAAACGCGTTGGTTTGTGTATTGGTTGGAGTAATTGACAACGAAGATAAGAATAAAAGAACTTTGGGAAACTTTAAATCCGTGAGTGCTGCCTCATTCCCCTTCCCGCGGGAAAGGGATTTGTTCGTATGTATATATGTATATATATATATATATATATATATATAAATATACATATATATATATATATATATATATATATATATATATATATATATATATATATATATATATATTCCAAAGGTAATCCGGCAGCAAGGCAGGCTTCACTCTACTTGAAAACACGGACACGGACCCAAATTCGCTGCAAAGTGATTTAATCGGTGTTAGTTTTCCCAGCCATCATGACGCGTTTCGCGCTACACAGAGCGCTTGATCACATGACACAGGTAAGTTTACGGCATTGGTTTATAAACTGATGACATTGCAAGTCTTGGCCTGCAAAATGCATAGACATGAAGAAAATCCTCGTTTGTGAACTACAATGACCTGTTCTTTTCAATACAATGTGTTTATGTATGAATAATGCATTCAATATGCAGTCAGCCAAATGAAATAAATTAAATTGTGCGCATCAGTAAAAAAACATACAATGCCTAAGTATTGTGAAGGTGAGAAACAATATTAAACGTGATTTAAAATAAATGAATTCATTATTATTGAGTCTTGGTGCAGCATGACTCCTGATGTTCGTAATGAATACATATCATTCAATTATAGCAGCAAAAATTTTCTTTACATCCCTGGGTGTATTCACGGGTGGAACGGTATGGAGCCCCATACGTTTGGAATGTTCCTTTAATTACAATCCCCAAGGGATGGAGATAATTGCAAGAAAACAATATCATATGACATCCCGGAAAGCCACTTATAAGCCGCACTGGTTTTGGGATCCTACAATGCAGCACAGAAAAACAGCGTGGGGCGTCCCGGGTGGTGCGGGGGGAGGCCTCGTCAGTAGCGGTCTGTTGTGCGAATAGTCCCAAGGCAGCAGAACGCGTTGAGATGTTGATGGGACTGTGTCCAGTGTCACATGGCTGACACAACATGTACGACAGGCACCCAGGTGATGTCCAGTAAACTGCCGCACTGGTTTTGGTATCCTACAATGCTGCTTCGAAAATTGGCGTGCGGCGGCCCGGGGGTGGGGGAGGCGGCGTGAACGGGCCTCCCCAGGTGGCGGCCATCTAGCTGAGTTGCGCTCGCTTTTGCGGCTACAGCGTCTCGCTCACCATGTTGTTGAGTTGCTTCCACTCTTGTAGTGCAGCGATAGGCGGCTGCCACATGGCTCTTAAAATGGCGGACGGCTCCTCGGTTTTGGGCCTGGTCCACTGAAATGGCCCTGGGACACCTTGGAACTCGGACGCTTGCCTGCTAGGGCTTGGGCTCCATTCTCGAAAAGCGTCCCCTCAGCCGTGAAGATTCTACAAAAGTTTTGGGGGCCCCCGACTCCCGCAGGCTTCCGGTGGGGAGCGGCTGCCATGATTGCTCGCGGAATGACCACGACGGAGCCACGAGATGGTGGTGCTCTCATGCTGACGCCAGCTTCAGTCTGAATGATCCAGAAACAAGGTGGGGCTTTCATCGTTTGGGAAAAAAAAATGTTCTAAACCAATGAAAAGTGGTATTTTTAGGTCATATGACCAAGCCTTCCATCTTTAGGAAACCAAAAGTAAAATGAACCAATGAAAAGTTTTATAAACAAGTCACATGACTTGTTATGCGGCATAGGGCTACAAAAAGCGTAGAAAATCCGTTGGCACGTGAGGCGGCGTCAGTAGCGGACCGATGTGCGAATAGGCCGAAGGCAGCACAACGCGCCGAGATCCGGATGGCACCGAGGTGGTGTCCAGCAAATTGCCGCACTGGTGTGGCCATCCTACAATGCTGCGCCGAAAGACGGCGTGTCCAGCTGAGTTGCGGTCACTGTTGCGGTACAGTGACTCGAACGCGCCGAGATCCGGATGGCACCGAGGTGGTGTCCAGCAAATTGCCGCACTGGTGTGGCCATCCTACAATGCTGCGCCGAAAGACGGCGTGTCCAGCTGAATTGCGGTCACTGTTGCGGTACAGTGACTCGAACGCGCCGAGATCCGGATGGCACCGAGGTGGTGTCCAGCAAATTGCCGCACTGGTGTGGCCATCCTACAATGCTGCGCCGAAAGACGGCGTGTCCAGCTGAGTTGCGGTCACTGTTGCGGTACAGTGAGTCGAACGCGCCGAGATCTGGATGGCCCCGATGTTGTGTCCAGCAAGTTGCCGCACTGGTGTGGCCATCCTACAATGCTGCGCCGAAAGTCGGGTGGGGTGCCCCGTTGGCTTATGAGGTGATGTCAGTAGTGGACCGATGTGTGAATAGGTCGGAACCAGCACAAGGCGCCAAGATCCGAACGGCAAGTCCTGGATGTTGAGTGCCTCAGTTGAGAGTTCTGAGCAGTGCTTGTAAGACTATCTGAAGTTTATTATAAGAATCAGAGTAAGTTGAAGACTGTCTGAAGCTTATTTGCACCTTTTGCAGCTTCACTATTGCCCAAGGTGGTGTTCAGCGGAACTTTTTTCCTTTTCCTTTCTGCTTCTTTTCCTACAATCCGTTTCATCTGAAGACACGACCAGGTCCCTGAATGTGTGTAGGGGGACGCTATTGAGTGAATGAAAATGGCGGCTTGTCCAGCTGAATTGCGGTCACTGTTGCGGTACAGTGAGTCGAACGCGCCGAGATCCAGGACCGATGTGTGAATAGGTCGGAACCAGCACAAGGCGCCAAGATTCGAATGGCAAGTCCTGGATGTTGAGTGCCTCAGTTGAGATTTCTGAGCAGTGCTTGTAAGATTGTCTGAAGCTTATTTGCATCTGCTGCAGCTTCACTATTGCCCTTGTGTGGCCAAAGGTCGCACATGACATAGGCGGCCGGCTCCCGAGGTCCGGCGGAACTTTTTGCCTTTTCCTTTCTGCTTCTTTTCCAACAATCCGTTTCATCTGAAGACACGACCAGGTCCCTGAATGTGTGCAGGGGGACGCTATTGATTGAATGAAAATGGCGGCTTGACACAAAGCTGACTCAAGCGTTACTGTTGATGCTATACAGACAAAAATTGGTTTTCAGTTTGTACATTCTTCATGTTTTTTTTTTCCATCCAAGTCTGATTAAGAGTTTGTAGAAAAATGGCTTCAGATTTTCCACATACTACTCTTCAACATTCTTCCTAAATGTAACAATGTGAAACTCACTAGGAGAACGGCTGTTTCTGTTTCCTTTCAAAATGCTGCCAACAATATTTTCTGAATGGAAGACACCATCTTGTAGCATAAAGGGCCGAAAGGGGTTCTGGTCTGGCCGATGGTTGGTGGAGACATTTTGACTATATTTTGGACCTGCCCGGCCTCGCCCAAAATGGCGCCGGTATAAATGGGACTCGTAACTCCTTGCCCGCAAATGTATATCTAGAAAATGTTATTGTAAGTGGCCCTGTCCTATTTTAATTACAAAATGTATGTCCACCGATTCCGCAACTGTTAGACACCTTAGTTCTTGCAACCTAATGGCCCGCTCGTTACGTTCCTCTACAGTGTAAATGTCTCCTCATCATATACGATTTCAGTTTGCTCCGTGGCCGGCCCACGTGGTTATAGGCCCGTATTTGTATACTGACATTTTCACAATAAAGGTTTTTAAAACAAAACACGGTAGTAGTATTTACATTGGTAAAGTTTTTACTTTTAGTCACTGTTTTCGAATCAGTAAAAGGCAAGTGAAATAAAGCAGTCCAATTACATGACGGATAAAAGGTATAATATGTAGGAACGCAGTAAAGATAAATGGTCAAGGGCAGTTGTGTTTTTCATGTCTGCAACATAAAGTGATCGATAAGAATCTGATAATCAGGCGTATCGGCGACTAAGACAGCAGGCCGAATCTCTTTTACTCAACGGTTCCGTCATGGAAGGAAGAAACGCCCTTTTTCTCGAAAAAGGAATATATTTTACTTGCAAGACAGTTGTAAATTTTCCGGGAAAGTACATTAGCCTGGAATATTATAACATATGTTTGAAAAAAAAATATTCGAAAACAATAAAAAGCGTAATTTTTAGGTCATATGACCAAGCTTTTCATCATTAAATTAACAAAAGTAAAATGAACCAATGAAAAGTTTTATTAACAAGTCACATGACCTGTTATGCTTACGTTACGCGCTGCGCCTCGGATCACTTCCGGGTGCGATAACGCGGCGTGTCATATAACGCATTACGCGACAACGTAGGTCAAGAATATAGTCAAAATGTCTCCACCAACCAGCGTTCAGAACACAACCCCTTTCAGCAGTCCAAAAAGTTCTGTTAAATGACAACAGAGGGGACAGGCAACAAGAACCATCAGTCAAAGAGGGGAGGGCAAGTTCTTCTCTTCCGGGTCATGTTGGGGCGCTACCGGAACTGATCGAATTGGTAGTCTACAGTGTTTCTGGATGTTTCAGACTAAAGCTGGCGTCAGCATGAGACCACTACCATCTCGTAGCTCCGTCGTGGCCATTCCACGAGCAATCATGGCAGCCGCTCCCCACCAGAAGCCTGCGGGAGTCGGAGGCCCCCAAGACTTTTGTAGAATCTTCACGGCTGAGGGGACGCTTTTCGAGAATGGGACCCAAGCCCTATCAGGGAAGCGTCCGAGTTCCAATGTGTCCCAGGGCCATTTTAGTGGACCAGGCCCAAAACCGAAGAGCCGGCCGCCATTTTGAGAGCCATGTGGCAGCCGCCTATCGCTGCACCGCAAGAGCGGGAGCAACTCAACTACATGGTGAGCGAGACGCTGTAGTCGCAAGAGCGGGCGGTAAACAGCTGAATGGTGGAAGAGGCACAGTGTAGCAAAAGCGGGCGGAATGGCAACTAAAACGGTAAAGGGGCGCCACACTACAGCTTGTCTTCAGGTGAAACGGATTGTGGGACAAGGTCCAGAATTGAAGAGTCATCAAAAGGCAAAAAGTTCCGCCGGACCCCGGGAGCCGGCCGCCTATGTCGGGGGCGATCTCAGGCTACACCAGTGCTATAAGACTTGGGGAGGGTGTCGGAGCCAAGCGTCTTATCCGAGTCCATGGCCATCACACCGCCCCTCAGGGGCCTCCGTCAAGCTGTTTAGGAAGGTAACATATCACATTGTTTTCTAATGCAGTCAGGTCCACAAACGACACTCACTTACTTTGAGAATAGTGAAGCTGCATTAGGTGGAAATAAGCTTCAGACAGTGTTACAAGCACTGCTCAGAACTCTTAACTATGGCACCCAACATCCAGAACTTATGCTATTTGAGAATGGCAGTGACATCGAAGCAACTCAGGGACCAAAACCATTAACGTACTTTCACGTATGAAAATCTTACTTGGGGAGGGGGCAGGAGCGAAGCGCCCCCTCCCAGTCAGCGCCACCACACCGTATGTTGAAAATTTGAAGCCATCGTTCTACAAAGTCAACCAAACTTGGATTGAAAAATCTAGAAAAATGTACAAACTGAAAACCAGTTTTGGTCTGCTTAGCATCAGTAGCAACGCTTGAGTCAGCTTTGTGTCAAGCCGCCATTTTGATTCAACAAAGCACAGGCATTGAAAAAGGCTCAAACTCAGAACTCTGAACTATGGCACCCAACATCCAGGAGCTTGCCATCCGGATCTTGGAGCCTTGTGCTATTTTCGATCTATTCACACATCGGTCCACTACTGACATCATCTTATAAACCAACGTTATGTAAATAGTTTTTTAATAAAATGTTTTACCCTGTTTCTTTGCTGGTGTGTTGTCTATATTTTTAATATTTGCATAGGGTTTGTCATTATTTTGTGCGGGATGGGTGATGGAGCCGAGCTGTCTTGCAGCCCTCATGGTGTGGAGCTCAGTTCATCTCACTATTTTCGTATTTCTCATGAAGGGTTGTTCCTAATATTTCTATTTTAGCGAGGTCAAAAAGAGATCCAATTAGTGGCCTACTGATTTTGCTCGATTACTTTTATTTTTTTACACGATTTTTCACTATCTGCAAAGACTAAACAGAGTATTGCGACTTTGTGCTTGTTTGTAAATAGAGAATGATCCAAAGAGAACCAATTCTAAAACAGTAAATGCTTGGACAACAATCAATCAAATGGAGAGACAAGCAGGCACGACGGATTACAACGGGGGCAAAGGCTTGCGTTAACTACCGTTCACTATCTGCAAAGAGAGAGTACTACTAAGACAAAAGAGGGGAGGGGGGGGGTGCAGCGTTCAAAGCACATCAGCGTGCATAAATACGAAAATGTTTTTATCTATCACGTACTTGACATTTTAAAGCTTTTCATATTTGCTATTAAAAAACCAATGAAATTCACAGAAAAAACCATAGGTTATAGTGGATATATAGTTAGGAATTTGCATTTACAAAACCTTGAAAATTCAATGAAAAAACCATTGGTTTTAGGCCATATATAGTTAGGGATTTGCATTTACAAAACCTTATTTTACTCGCATAAAACCATTGAAATTCCATATATAGTTATAAGCGCTAACTATATATCGCGCACCCGCAATCCACTGCTGATGATGTCACATATTACATCATTCATGACATGGTTAGTGACATCACTGATGACATCACTGATGACATCTCAAATGACATCACTGATGACATCACTGAAAACATCTCATTTGACATGACTGATAACATCACTGATGATATCATTCATGTGATAATACGATGAACCTCTTCAGACTCTAATATAACCTTAGATACAATCAGTGTAAACAGACACTCACAGACTGTCACTCATCCATGGAGTTACTCACACACCTAGTCAGTCATGCAAAGAATCAATCACACCTCCATTTCCTCAACTATACAGTTATACAAAATTTACTTATTCAAACATATACTAACACATATTTACTCTATTATACAATCCCTGATACAAGTTCACAATGATCCATACAGCCACTCACACATTCACTGGCTCTTATGCACAGTTATTTATATATGTCAACTCTCACATGTACTGTGTTTTACATATGTACTTACTTTGACATGTAGCACTGAGATATCCATTCACTCTCCAATGCACTCATGCACACAGTCAACCGCCCATACAGCTGTTTCCACATGCACTTTTGAAACCATACATCTAGTGAATCAACTGCTCACACATCTATGCACAGAGTCATACACCTCCCAGCCACCTACACACACACTCAGTATCCCATACAAATACTTGGGCAACCAATCAATAACCCATATAGTTACTCATATAGCTACTTATCAACACATGCAACAGTTCACAGAACAACAGACATAATGATGCACAAATTAAGACAGTTTAGTCACTAACCCATGCACTCAGTGAGACACATTTAATCACTCACTCATACAGTCAGTCATGCACCTACTAAATCCTTCATCCAGACACTTATATATCCACTCATTCTTCAATATGTAAGAGATATTTTAACTTTACAGAAACATACAGTCACTGCATGTTGTCATCAGTGATGTCATCAGTGATGTCATTTGAGATGTCATCAGTGATGTCATCAGTGATGTCACTAACCATGTCATGAATGATGTAATATGTGACATCATCAGCAGTGGATTGCGGGTGCGCGATATATAGTTAGCGCTTATAACTATATATGGAATTTCAATGGTTTTATGCGAGTAAAATAAGGTTTTGTAAATGCAAATCCCTAACTATATATGGCCTAAAACCAATGGTTTTTTCATTGAATATATATAAATATACATATATATATAATCCGGCAGCAAGGCAGGCTTCACTCTACTTGAAAACACGGACACGGACCCAAATTCGCTGCAAAGTGATTTAATCGGTGTTAGTTTTCCCAGCCATCATGACGCGTTTCGCGCTACACAGAGCGCTTGATCACATGACACAGGTAAGTTTACGGCATTGGTTTATAAACTGATGACATTGCAAGTCTTGGCCTGCAAAATGCATAGACATGAAGAAAATCCTCGTTTGTGAACTACAATGACCTGTTCTTTTCAATACAATGTGTTTATGTAGGAATAATGCATTCAATATGCAGTCAGCCAAATGAAATAAATTAAATTGTGCGCATACTCCAAGAAAAACTGCGATTCCGTGGATACCCCCCAAGATTGATCAGAGAGTCATTCAAAAGAGCCAGATATACTAACAGGGAAGCTATGTTGGAGGATAATAAAACACACCTCCGACGACCCATCTTTGCCTTCAAGAAAAATCGGAATTTAAGAAGCCATTTAGTAAAAGGAAAAATACAGGAACCCCCCACAAACAAACAAACCTCCCTAACAGGAATGGAGCCTATATATGGCAACCATAAATGTGGAACATGCCACATTTGTCCACAGGCGATAGTGGGTGACACAGTCATAACCAACACACGGACCATCTCTGTCAGCAGGAATGCCACGTTAACCAATTGTCGCACTAACAACATCATTTACCTTATCTTGTGCCCTTGCAATCTCCCATATGTTGGAGAAACTGGTCGAGAATGCCGGGTACGCATAGGTGAGCATAAGGCAAATATAAGGAACAAAAAGACAGCAGCTCCTATTGTGACCCATTGGTTAGAGAAAAGCCATACAGACACGGAAATCCGCTGGTTTATCTTAGAAAAGATAAAGGCCAACCCTGGAATCGACCCCACATGCCTCCGAAAGAAACGGGAGGTCTTTTGGATCTTCTATCTGGACTCTGTCAAAAAAGGCTTGAATGAGGAGTGCCCCTGGCATCAGGCATTTCTTTAATAAAATAAATTAAATGCAGATCAGCGGTTATAAAAAGTGTAGCCCCACCAATATGACTAAACAACTGACCATCTTAGGTACCGCAATCTATTTATTGGATGTACCTTCGATTGGGTCGAGGTGAAACTATATAACTGAGTTCAAAAACTAGCTTGGGTATACAACAGATCTTAGGAATACTGCCCTTCATGCTGCCTTGATTGATTCCCAAACTAGATTCTTAAAACCACATGTAGTTATAATTGAAATCTTATGAAGTCTAACTGCGGGCGTGTCTCCGTCATATAATGTCACAAAAACAAGTAATAGCGCCGGTGATACTAAACAATACGCTAAGCGACCACGGGGAATACGTTTACCCTCAGGAACTTAATAATATAATAATAGGCATTGCGGCTAAAAAGAATATCGGTCCTTAATCTGATGTCTGCCGCATTCCCTCTGATTGCGATTAATATGACATTCGTCGGTATACACCATATGCCGACTCAGGAAATCAAGGCAGCGAGAGTAAAATAATAAATAAATTAAAATAATGTCATAAATAGCAAGAACACCGTGGATAATAAATACCACGTTAGTTATCACGGTGATTACTATTACTCTCAATAACATTAGGCATTGTGATAAGAGACGATCGGTTTTACTTTGATGGCCGCCACATCTCCTCAGACTACTATTAATATGACCACCGTCAGGATACACAATATGGCGACTTAGGATACAATGATATCGAGAGTCCGTCCTCTGTTTCCATCGTGTTCAATCAGGGCCAGCTGAGAAGGGACGCCCATGAAGCGCGGATATGCCGATACTTAAATAGGACGCCGAAAATGCGGGAAAATCGGCTTCTCTCAACTGGTCGACGGACTAAGTCGGCGGAACCCCTCCTTGAGGATACAGGCGTCCGGGAACGAGGTAAGTGTTCTGCGGAAGCCTCGCGTATTTCGAAATACCACCAGGGAGATTCCCCTCTTCTAAAAACTTTCCCCACTATCCCCATGTAGGTACTGTAGCAGTCGGCGCTTGCTGAAAACGGCCGGGAAATGCATGAAAGTCTCTTGTAAATAGCCGGGAAATTGAACAAAATCGAAACCGGTGTCAAGATGTCCTCCCGCTTACAAAGAGGTAAAAACGATAGCTATAACTACAAATTAGTGAAGAGGAGTAACGAGGGGTATTATCTGCCTCTAATCATTGTCCCTACTCGCAGGCATATAGGCACCGACTGGATCCGTGTATCCCTACGCTCCCGGAATCCACTGAAAGATAAATTACCCATATCCGAATATCAATGACACCCAAGAGGTCTAACTCTGTCCTGAAGTCTGAAAGGTAAATAAAACTATTCAAGGAGGTTAATAATAATAACTTAGAAAACATAAGGGAGGGGTGGATCAGGCCCTTGATCACCACGGACCTAGAATCGATAGGCTTAAAGCTTGTACCCCAGCTAGGTATCTGATTAGATCTTTTTACCATGGGGAGGTGCGTTGGAATGTGTTAACAATTTCGATTTGGGGGGGCCTAAAGCTGATACAACTGTCCTTTATTTGATAGGCCCTTTTGCGGTCAAACTGCTGTCTTGAACTGCCTTTCAGCAACCAGGTTGAACACCACAATATACAAATAGGTAGGTGATTAGTGCAACATGGTGTACTTTCTAGAGTGTTATCAACAATGAATAGGTTTCACTCCAAGTAGGAGTCTATAATGTTAGGTCTAACTGAATAAATGAAAGGAATGAAAGAAAGTTCCGCATATAAAGTCCATATGACGCTAAACTTAGAAAAGATCAAGGTTTTAGCTAAGCACCTGAACTATGATTAAGTTTAGAAATAAAATAGGATCTCCATCTGCTTCTTACAGGAACCTAACTGTAAATATTCAGTAAACATTCATTTCCACGAAAGGATCAAAGCGTAGACGCCGATGTACCCGACGGGGTCCTTTGAAGCTTGCCTCTCTTAAACAGCAGAACTGAATAAAGAACCAGGTAAAAAAATTGTAACCACCAACATTATATGGCAGAAGAAGTATAAAACAACTGTACTTATTCCACTAGGACCTTCTCTAACCTACCTGGGCGAGTTAACGATAGGATTTTCCGTGTCATGCGTGTACCCGAGATGAGAACGGAAATAAACCTAAATACAAGTGAATGTGTGTGAACAGTTGTATGGAAGTGAAGATGTCCTGTTCTGTGCTAAAATGTGCTCCATGGTCCATACAGTTAAGGCCACCATGATGCCTTCCAGATTTCACTTATTAGGGAATCTGCATTAGGGAGTGTCTCAAGAGGGTTGACATAGCGTGGCAATCACTGGCCGAATGCAGGAGTTCTTGCTGCAAAACCATTTAAAATGAAAAATGTAATTGATGAAAGCATTAGAATTATGTTTGCTTAAATACTTGAAAAGTGTTATAATCATTGTGGATGAACTCATTATTGTTGTGTTTTTTTAAAAAAGAGAGATCAGCTTTTTGAATATATACATAATTAAACAGAATAGTAAAAATGTATTTTGTTCTGCTCTCTATTACAGAGTTTTATACCCTTGTGCCCGCCCCAGTATACTGCCCCTTGCCCTGACGAAGGTGCGGCCTCACTGGCCGGTCACCGAAACGCGCGTCGGCGTATGTCCCCTGGAATACAGCTATTACCCGCATAACACCAGGACCCGTAGCTAAAAACCAACTACCCGGATGAACATCCCGACTTGACCACCTATGTGCTATAATTGCAAGGGAAAGTAGGATGAATGAGAGAGTGATTGGTGTATGTAACTAGGAGAGAGAGTGTAAGTAGGGTTGAAATGAATGAGTATGTGCTTGTTAATTGAGGCTGTTACTGGGTAGGATGAATTGCTGTGACAGTTTTGCCTTCAAATCTATCTGTTTTTATATGCACCTGTGATATATCCTAACTAAATCTATTTTTCTCCATAAAAAGAGTATTTTTTGTATCATAAAATTAAAATAAAAATAAAAAATATATTTTCATATAATGAAGTTGTTTAGTCCCCTTGATTCGACCATGTGATTCTGCTATGTGCCGTCAACCCCTTGGTTAATCACCCCTCCATATGTATCAGTTAGGACCCCATAGCTAGGGCCTATATATCCTGAGGCAGGGTTCTCTCCTTTTCTATAATTGGTTTCTTCCCCCACTTTACCTGCCCACATCATTAAGACACCCACGGGGAACCCCCTTCTCTGTTCACTGAGGACTAATGGCCAATTCTTGCTGATGATGGACTGTATTTGTTTGAATTGTGCGCTATACTGCACTATTATCCTGAATTCAGGTGGCTTAGTGACTGTAGCATTAGCTTCCAGTGGCAACTCAGGATGTCTTAACAGCAGTTCGGATCTATCTTTTAATTCAGTTTTTTGGATAGCTGCATCTATAATTTTACTTGAGTAACCCCTCTGTAAGAATCTGTTTTTACTCTCTTTTTGTGCGTCTCTCAGGTCACTCTCCCTGCTATGTATCCTTTTAAGCCTGAGCATTTCCCCGTACGGAATGCTGTTCACTAGATGTTTAATATGTGAACTTTTGGCATGCAGGGTAGAGTTCCCTGCGGTGGATTTACGGTGTAGTCTCGTCTCTATATATATATGCAGTCCAGACTTTGGGATCCTCAGGTACCAGAGACAGGTGCAGACCACAAACGAGCTTGAAACGTTCAGTTTAGTTCATGAATCTTTATTTCATAATGGCGTTCGTCAGCATGATGCGTTTTGGCTGAACACAGGCAGCCTTGATCACATGACGCCCTGGATTTAGTTTAAGCTTATATACATACACTTCCTTGTTAGGCTAGATTGCCACAGTAGTAAAAACAGTCAAAATACTATTGCACTTTTATTGAGTCCTGGATTCCTCTCACATAGTATATCGCAACTAGTAGCTCAAAAACATATATATATATTTTTAAGATCAAGTATAAAAATTACGATAAAATATTTACTATGTACAACAAACCATAAATTAAAACTGTAAAATCAGAGTTAATTCATACTGTTTTCAATAGTTTTTACTGTGTGAAATACTGGCCAAGTGGCCAAAATCAATTAGACCTAGAAGAATCACTGAAAAAACACAATCAGTCTAAATATTGTCTGTCCTACTTACAATATGAATCAACTCCTAAGATAAAGTGCTAGTGCATAAAAGTACGAATATTCCATTGTGCAAAATGTGTGCTAAATATCAAGGAAAAACATGATATTTAAAATCATATCATTAGATCCTAGGATACAAAATATTAAAGTGTAAAATATGAATAAAAAGTTATTTGTGTTTGAAAAACCATGGTCTTAGGTTGCTCGATTTTCAATATATCTGACAATCATAAAGTGCAAGTGCATGAATGAATAAGTCATTATAAAAACTGTGATTTACACAGAAACTAATTCACACTCCATTTACAGTACTAATAATGATACTCAAAGAACATAGATCCACTTATTCACTGATCCAGACTATATTGTTAAAACCGCTCATACAAGGTAGATTTACAGAAAATTTCTAAGGTCATCCCCTATATTCAGCCTATTTGGGATTCTGGAGTCTAACATTAAAATATATTTGGACTCCAATTGTCTGAGTTGCTTCTCTCTGTTGCCTCCACTCATGTTTTTGGGCACATAGTCAATAATGAAATACCTCAGATCTTTTAGGTTTTTAGCATATATATATGGTCATTTTTTGTATTATGATTATGGATCTGTGACATTTAGGATCGGATCCCTGTTGGCGAATGCACATGTTTCTTCTAGCTTATACCATTTATTAACAGCCTCTGACTCTTCCTTGTGGTGTATTCATATATGAAGTGAATGATTACTGAGTAATCTAAGCCATTCTCTATTCTTTCGGCCAGATTGCCCTGTTTAATACATGTGTATCTACTTTGGAGTGCGCCAAGCGGACGTTGGCCCTTGAAACATCCATATCAGACTACATCATGTTACCTTTCCCATTTCGGTGGGTTCATTTATTAGTTATTTTGATATTCAGGATCTATTTCACTTGGGCTTATGGTATTTCTTTATGCACTAGAATTCCTTCTATGTTCACCCTCTATACATAAACCTAATCAAGTGGTTCTTTTTTCCTCGTCCTCTGTAGGATTTGGGTATTGAGATCTCTCTGATCTTCCTCTTCTTGTTACTGGTTCATCTCTGATCCTTATTCTGTCTTTAATTTCTTCTTTAGGATCAACAATACATTTGATCAATGTATATGGTTATATTGGATTTACAGTAAGGTTTTAACATCCATTTTTATACTGGAATTGGTTTGACAAACTAGAAGACCAGTAGGATGTTATCCTTTGGTAGCAGTTTCTTCACTTTTGTACTAATATAAAACATTGAATATATGATATTTACTTTTTCCATCCTTGAAAAAGTCTAAGAATAGACTAAACATCTGTCGGCAAAATCATGTGCTGGGAATATTTGAAAAAATAATAAAGAGCTAATGAAACCAACTGATGACGTCTTTGGACTGCTTGCATGTTCTGTATGCCTGCTGTCTCATTGGATTGTCCTTATAAAATCCTATATAGGATCACAATTGAATTAAGACCTTGTTTTTTAATGGGTGTGCTGTAACAGTTTTTTTTTGGTTCACAGAAGGAAATATGGCAGTCCAGCGTAAGTAAGTTAGTAAGTAATTCTTTATTTCTCAGTTAATTCAAACAATTGTGATCAGCAAATTTACATATAGACAAACTTAAAATATAATTTTATCTAGTGCAACCTTTTTAGCAATCAATTTAGTTAAAATTTGCTTTAAAATATTCGAAACATCTCATAAGGCTAAAAGATACAGTGTCATTAGTGCTTTCCATAATCTAAAAGGTGATGAATCATTATGTGGACCAAAGGAATCTATGTTCAGATCCCTACAGCGGTGAGTTCTTGGAGCAGTTTTGTGCAGCGCCGTCAAGTTGACGTGACAGATTAAAAGGAAGCCTATTGGCTGCGAGCAGCTTTTGCAGTTTCTTGACATTATGGCCAATCCGTAGTGACCAAAGTATTCTGGCTTGTTTAAAAAGGAAGAATTAGGTATTTTAAATTTGTCATCTTATCAGCTTACAAGTTTAGAAGAGACCGAGGTCTTTAGCTTCATCGTTGAGATGGTTGTTTCTTTTTCATTGCTGAATAGGGCAGTTGGATTTAAATGATACATAAATTAGTTTCTTCCGGTCTCTCCCTTCTGGAATTCTGCTTCTTTTTCGCTTTTTCCAGAAATTTGACACGATGACTTGCTAATTGGATGTTTTTGCCGTCGAACCATGCTTTGACCGCCTGCCGGCCTGCTCTTATTCCCAATTTCTTTAGGGTTGATTTTAGATGGTGGTCTCGGTCCTAATCCAGTCCTTTGCAGATGCATATTAAGTGAATGATATCCTCTTCTGGGTCCCCACATAAACAGCAATTTGTTGTTGTTTGTGGCCGTTTCCACGGGGGAAGATGGTTTTGTGATAGAAGGATGCCCAGCCGTAATAGTATAAACTTCTCCTTTGTGGACCGTGTGTAACCGACTCCTAAGTAGCTTTGGCAGGAGCTACTGGTATAGTTTTGGATGACGGCCCAGCCTTGTGCCCTGTTGGCTAGTGTTGCTTTGTCTTCTATTAGCAAAATAATCTTCACAGATTTGTTTACTAGTTGTTTAAATGTATAATGAGAACCAATGCTCTTCCAGACGACTTGTAGTTCCAAGGAGTCTATTGAATGCTTTAAATAGGTTGCAGCTGCACTCATATTTTTCCTTTCTAACTCGTTCCAGAAATGGTAATCCAAGCTTGAGACATCGGCTCCCTGTATTATTTGCCAGCTTTTGGCATAGGCGCCCATTCTTTCTAATATTTGGTTCCTAAGGCCCAATTCAAGTCTTATTTGTGCTTGCGAGGTGTATTTAGGCGCATTGAATATCATTCACATTGCCCTGGCTGTTGTTATATCCAGTATCTGCACGTCCCTCCCTCGGAAGGCATTCGATTCCATAGGTGATGGCCGGTATTTATTTTGCTGGAATTACTTGTAGTAGTGGTGTGAAGCTACGGCCGGATGCTTTCTTTTTAAGATTCCTCAATGCAACCGATATTGTGATTCCTCTCCTTATTATTGCTTCCTTCTGAGGTTGAAATGTCCCTTTTCTGTCAACAATTACACCCAGATATTTGTATTCGTCCACGGTTTCCAATGTTGCCAGAAAAACTTGGGTGTGGAGGTCTTCGCGTTTATTCTCATGGATTTTGGTTTTGAGAGGTTTATGCTGAGGCCATTCGTAGCTGCGTAGGTATATGTTGTGTCGATTATGTGTAGTAACCCTATCGGCGTGTTGCTAATAAGCACAATGTCGTCTGCGTATATCAAGTTTGAAAGAATTAGTCCTCTTAGGTTTGTGGCATGAGGATTACTTTCGTCTAGCATTGGAGAAAGATCCAACATAAAGATGTTTAAAAGGGTCTGGGCTCGCACGCACCGTTGTTTAAGGCCTTGGTCATCTGTATTTTCCTTGACAGACAGCCTCCTGAGCCCAACTTAATTTCTACCCATGTGTCCGTGTGTAGTAGCATCAGTTGTGATAGTAGGGTTGATGGTATTTTTCTGTTGGACAGCTTCTCCCATAGTAAATTTCTGTTGATGTTGTCAAAAGCTGAAGTGAAATCAATTAAACATATGTAAAGAAGTAGGTTGGCGAGCCTGACAGCACCTATTAGGAGTGTTAAGGCCAGAATAATTGTTGTTGTTCCTGATTTGTTCCGAAAGCCTGTCTAGGTAATGGGGATCACAGCATTTTCATTCACCCATTCCGTAAGCTCTTCTAATAAGAGGCCGGCATAGTATTTGGCCTCATTGTCAATTAAGGAAACAAGTCTGTAATTTTTTGGATCATTTTTGCTGCCTTTCTTGTGTATTGGAGCTATTATTGAGCCTTTCTATGAGTTAGGAATTATTTCTGTTTCAGAAATCTGTTTATACAGGGGTGATAGCACTGCTGCCCAGTATTCCGGGTTTCGTTTATACAAAATGGGGGAATTCCTTTGGGGCCTGGCTCCCCCTCTGTCTTTCCTTTAGCTATCCTGCTTATAATTTGTTTTTCTGTGAAGACCAATGTGGTTGTCTCCGTTAATTGTGTATGATCTAAGATTTTACTATCAGGTTCTGATAGCATCATGTTCTTTGGAGTTGTTTTGAAGTGAAGCAGTAGATAAAACGACCAGGCTTCTTCTGTAATATGAGAATTTACATAACTAAATGATCCATGATGGCCCCGATCCAGGAGGCAACCATGATACAAAATATATCACAGAACACTAGTGTAACATAAGGGAGAAATAGAGGACTACATTTCCCATGATCACCTAGGTTGACAATATTGACTGTGGACTTGGAAGACAGGAGCTCATGCAGTTCCATTACACACCCACCTGGGTCTGAGGCACCACCATACATAGTTTGATCCTAAACATAAATGTATCAGCTTGGGAGAAGGCAGGATCAGACTAGAAACAGATGGCCGGGGGACCTGTGAAGTAGTAAGAAGAGGTCAGATCTTTTTCTTTCTGACATGCAAAATGAAGAGTACATCTATTTTAAATAACATAGTTTTTATTTGATTTTCCTCTTTTGTCCCTATGCGTGTGATGGAAGGTTATACCTGCCTGCTCTCTTCTACGAGGTATTTACCTTGCCACCAAATGTATGTACCCAGCTTATTAGACAATATTACATTTGGGCAAGTAAATGCATGAAAGTTAACACTCACCCCACGGAAACATCTCAGGATGTGAATGTGACATATAAATAAGAGGGGCTTAGCAGGCACATTTCATTTGGAAGTATACACTTATGTCTTGTTCACATGATTGCACAGAGCTGTATTTTGAAGACAGACAACTATCAATTAGGAGTTGGCAAAAATTGTTGATGCAGTGGTCTAGCATAATCATGAGAAATCAAGTTGTTGCAGAATGTAAAATGCATGCCATGCATAATATCTAGTTTACTTGAAATTGTGGGAACAAACAATTGACAAGATGTCTATATATCTTTATTTTACTGGATGGACATGCCGGGTAATTCTTGAGTACTCAGCAGAGGGGCAAGCAACAACCAAAACAGTTGAGGGCAGATTTACAAGCCCCTTGCACCACTTTTGCACCACTTTTCCCATTTTAAAAGTGACACAAAATGGCGCAAGGGTATTGTGTATCTGTCCCTTGGTTTGTAAGCATGAGTGTGGTGTGTGAAAAGTGAATGCAGATTACATAAATAGGACCACCCAATAAGGATAGATGGAGTAATGGACCAATTGGTACTGAGGATAGCTGAGTGACTCATGGGGCAGAGAGAGAACCTGCTAAATCATGCCAAACTGAACTGACAGGGGGGATAATAGGTGTCTCCAAATAAGGCATTTGTTTTTTTTTAATTTAGTCCAACATAGACGAGATTAGAAGTTATTTCAAATTTAATGGGATCCCTAATAAAAAAGAGTCAACGCTTTCCTCCCTATTGGCTAAGGGTTGGATTGAGCCCATACGGTAACATTAGTCATTCCGTATATGGACCCAATGATAAAACAAGGCACACAAATTGTGTGTGGTTGAGTGACCTATTTAAACATCGAGCAGTTGCCTGATGATCAGATGGATCACTGATAGAATATCAGAAACTAAAATATTGTGGGGACAAAATAATGTGTCAAACATATCGAGGACCAAAATATCGAGAAGGTAAGTGAAAATAGGTAAGTATATTTTCTATTATTAACTCCACATCTACGTACTGTGAAGATATATATACATATTGTCAAAATGCATATATGTGGAGTTATGTATAGTAAAACTTTGGAATAGGAAAATATACACTCAAAGACACAGAGATAAATATTTTTGGGGGCCTCTCCATCTTCAAACTTATTCATCACAAGACAAGAAAGGACATAAATGACAAATGTAAATAATGAATTAAGACCACAAGAATGACCATGAAATTTCACATAAATGACATAACTATTCTATGTAATTTCCTTTTCTTTGTTATTTAATGTGAGCATTTATATGCAATGTTGACTACTGTTGTATAACAGTGAGAAGATATGTATAAATAACAAATGGAATAAGCTTTCCAATATATGTTGATATTGGGAGGCGCAAAAGAACCACGCAGCCGTAGTAATTTGTTGACATATCTATAGTTTTCAGGGGTCTTCTGTGTATAGTTTACTTTTCTCAAAGAGTCATTTTCAAAATTGTACAAATCCCACTTTACCACAACTTCCTTACAGTACCGGAGACACCAAACAGGAAACTGGTTACCTCTCCCTATTTGGAAATTCCAATTATAACATGTAATAAGGTACTATAGGAGATGTAGGCCTTACAGTAGTGAAGAACAAATGTAAGAGTTTCAATACAAAAACTCCTTAAACATAAATGTACATGTACCATTTTTTAACCACATTGCACCTTGTCCTCTGCGCTGTCTAGGGTCTACCCTTGGGGTGACTACTATGTATTAACAATCATTTGCAATGCAATCAGTCTCGCCTTTGGGACCTTATATGCATTTAGCAATGCAGCACTTTAGCCTGGGTTCTGAAACATCTACTGTTCTTTAACATGGAAGGAAAGGAATCACCAAACTGTGTGACACGCTGGGTATGGGAACACATGGAGAGAAATATTGCCTTTCAGCGGAAAATGGTATAGTCCAAAGCTTTGTTTTTAAGGCAAAATCAGGGCCTTCGGATGTCATATCACTGTAAATACAATATTTGAAGAAAATAATATTGTCTACGGGTCCTCGTGGAAGACAATTTCTATGAACTGTATTCTAGAGAATGCTAAAGTGTTTCTGGTATTTTACTGACCTCTGCTGGTCGTCTTCTATCAAGAAAGTTAAATAGAGGCAGTTGCCAGAAAAAGTACTCCACAGAAATGATTATGGTATTTTATTGACTTCTGCTGGTTGTTTTCTATCAAGACAGTTAAATAGAGGCAGTTGAGCCGAAAAAAAAGTCCCTGAGCGGAAGCAGACATGTCCTAGGGCTGATCTCCAGAGCCCACATAGTACATACTATATACAAATATAAGTATATATTCAGTATATACTAAAGTATGTACAAGGGGACTCTAATGCTCGACCTAAAAAGGAAGGTTTGGGCTTGGCAAAAGGTGAACTTTGCCAGGTCAAAATGGAAGCTTGAAGCTTAAAGCTGCACACTCGCAAGTCGCAATGACAAGCCTGAGACATGTTTAAAGTGTTACTTAAGTGGGTGGCACAAGCAGTGCTGTAGGCACACTAGTGCCCTTTAATATACAGGCCCTCAGCATGGATAGTGCCACTTTACAAGAGATTTACAAGTAAACTAAATATGCCAATTGGGTATAAGCCATTCTAACATGTTTTAAGGGCACACACACTTTAGCACTGGTTGAATGGGTAATTTAATGCAGTCCTAGGTCAGCTAAAACAGGAGGTTCGAAGGCAAAATGTTGAGGTAAAACGTCTGCAAGGATGCCAGGTCTAACACGTGTTCCCCTTAGCTGAAAGTGGGGAGATCTACCAAAACTCTTGGGAGTACTCTTCACTAAGGCAGAAGAATCAGGAAAGACTATCAACATTGGTGTGGTCTGTTCCACGATGCTGATACAATTTGGAATGTTTACCCCTCATCTGCATTAGCTATCTGCAGGTCTGTGGTCTGTCTGAACCAGTACCAAACATGTAGGGTCTCATCTTCTTCAGTTTCCTGGACAGATTTACTTCGGGCAACAACATAGGTCAGCAGATACCGAAATTGATTGGAAGTTCTACTGAATATGTAGAGCAGAGGTCTGTACTGAACAGCCGTCACAGAGGGTAAGAAACTACATCTGAGCCTGAGACATTTTTAAAGCATTTGGCAAATGAGAAACTAGGGAGAAGCGTGAAAAGATAATCTGAGTGCCCTGCCACTGACATGGTCTGGCATATTACATATATTTGTCTCCACTGTATCAGTCATAAGGTGGCCTCAGAAGGATCTCGTGGAAATCGGCCTTTTTCCATAGTTAGCACTGAGCTTCCAGTACGTAAAATTGTAGAAGTGCACAATGTATGTATGCCTCCATGATTAGAACAAGCAAAAACTACCAAAATATGTTACATTTGTTCACAAAACTACTAAAATTGTCATGGATTCCCCATTAAAAGCACATGGAAATCAGATTCCCCACACAGGTAAAGAAAAGTAATATGTTTTGCCAAGTATGGTACGTCCACACAAAGACACACACCTTTATCAGGCCTAAGGAGGGAACATTACACACCAACATAATTGAGCAAACTAAAACACATATAAAACCTAAATATACAGGCCAAAAGAGAGAGTGATAGCCCTATAAAGTCAGTAGAGAGCAATATGTCAGTGCAATCCCTCCAATATGTAGGACTGTAGCACCCACTGACTCTCTTCCCCAAAAAAAACGTACGAAAAGGACTTATAAGACAATAGTGGGAATTCAAATGTTTACTTGCGTCCAGAAATTCAGGGTGACTGAGAGCTGTGTTGACAAGGTATCCTCACAAAAGTTCAACATTAATGGCAAACTAACAAGAGTGTGGAATAACCAGGTTACCTTGGGAATATTTGGTTGCTAAGTCCCCACTCTGCCCATGATCCCCTAGGGTGGGGTTGGCTGGCCATGCTTCAGAGGGAAGGCAGTCTGATGAGGGGATGGGGTGGCACCCAGAAAGTAAAATTGCAGTTACCCAGGTCCTATGACCAAAGTCAAAAGGAATGCTTGTTTTCCGGTCCAGGGAAGACATGGCTTGGCAGTTTGGGCTGGACTGTTCTCATGATGCACAGGGTCAGACTGATTTGCATATGGGCATGTCTGAACTGGGGTGGCTGAGTGAGCTAAAGATGGGTGATGGATTAAACCCAGATCAGTTGACTGGGGGTGAGTGTTTGATTTGCTCAAACGCTCCGCCCATCATCCCCTTTTGTATTGCAAAGTCAAAAGGAAAGCACTCCGATTACCAAGTCAAAAGGTCCCCATTCTCAGGCTTCATGTCCAGGGTCAGTATTTCCTTCATGATGTGTAGTACCAACAGTGTCTGGTAAAACCCCAAAAGACTCTACAATGCAGAGACAAGGAGCCAATACGCTGTGAGGCCTCAAAATGATGTTGAGTCCAGTCTCCAGTTCAGGAGGGTGTTTCCCCAGGGAGACTAGGAGCCCCAAATTTGCATAGGTAGTCCTGCAGCCAGCAGGCATTTGCAAATTTTGGTCAAAGGTCCCTCCTTCTATGTTTTCGATGTTACAAGGTGAATAACTAGCTTAACCACTACTCACTACTCCTGAGGCACAGCCGGGAGCGCTTTTAAAAACTTGAAACTTTGTTGATTTTAAAAACTTTGTGTATTATACTGTGTCACTGCTACTTCCCTTCCTCACCTGATCAATCCTCTGTGGGCTTACGATCATTTCTCCTTTCCCCACGCAGCAGAGCTAACGCTGCAGCGGGAACGCCCTGATTATCGCCGCCAGCAGCGAGTGAGCCGGTCATGTGGCCACGCCCACTCGCTCGAGGCCACGCCCCCTTCGCCTTCTTAAGCAGAGCTGATCACGAGCTCTGGTCAGATCACTACTCCTGAGGCACAGCCGGGAGCGCTTTTAAAAACTTGAAACTTTGTTGATTTTAAAAACTTTGTGTATTATACTGTGTCACTGCTACTTCCCTTCCTCACCTGATCAATCGTCTGTGGGCTTACGATCGCTTCTCCTTTCCCCACGCAGCAGAGCTAACGCTGCAGCGGGAATGCCCTGATTATCGCCGCCAGCAGCGAGTGAGCCGGTCCTGTGGCCACGCCCACTCGCTCGAGGCCACGCCCCTTCGCCTTCTTAAGCAGAGCTGATCACGAGCTCTGGTCAGATCACTACTCCTGAGGCACAGCCGGAAGCACTTTTAAAAACGTGAAACTTTGTTGATGTTAAAAACTTTGCGTATTATACTGTGTCACTGCTACTTCCCTTCCTCACCTGATCAATCCTATGTGGGCTTACGATGGCTTCTCCTTTCCCCACGCAGCAGAGCTAACGCTGCAGCGGGAACGCCCTGATTATCGCCGCCAGCAGCGAGTGAGCCGGTCCTGTGGCCATGCCCACTCGCTCGAGGCCACGCCCCCTTCGCCTTCTTAAGCAGAGCTGATCACGAGCTCTGGTCAGATCACTACTCCTGAGGCACAGCCGGGAGCACTTTTAAAAACTTGAAACTTTGTTGATTTTAAAAACTTTGTGTATTATACTGTGTCACTGCTACTTCCCTTGCTCACCTGATCAATCCTCTGTGGGCTTACGATCGCTTCTCCTTTCCCCATGCAGCAGAGCTAACGCTGCAGCGGGAACGCCCTGATTATCGCCGCCAGCAGCGAGTGAGCCGGTCCTGTGGCCACGCCCACTCGCTCGAGGCCACGCCCCCTTCGCCTTCTTAAACATGTGTATCTCACGTACGCGCAGCGGACGGGCACAGCGGGCGCGCCGTCAGCGTGCCGAAGGCGCGCCTAAGGCAAGCCCGTCTGGGCCCGTTCGGGCCCGGACGGACCCAGGCCCAGGGACTCTGCCGGATTCACCTCCCAATCGTCTGATGTACACAGCAGACATGCTCCTGGCTCTCCGACCGGAAAAAAACCAAGGATGTTGCTACATCCACGACGAAAGTAGACCCTTCGCCAACTGCACACGCTGCAACCCAGTCACTCAGGCCCCAGCCAAACCGGGACTACAGCTGGGTCTCCTCAACTGTCGCTCCCTCCCTAAACACGCACATGAAATCAATCTGATGATACAAGATCAAGGCATAGATGCACTGTTTCTCACGGAAACCTGGCTTTCCGACAGTTCTGACTCAGACATCGTCATCGCCCTTCCCCCAGGTTACCTCATTCAAACCCTGCACAGACCCAGAGGGAGAGGAGGTGGGCTGGCCATAATCTACAGAGAACACCTTATCTGTAGAACAAATGACGCCAACATTGAAGACTCCGAAAGTTGCCATTTTTCCCTCCAAACCTCCCCGGCGCACTCCCTTTCGGGAATACTAATTTACCACCCTCCAGGTACTCCTGGGAAATTCCTCAATGCTGTCACCGAAACGGTATCACAACTAGCCTCCTCCGCTTCCAACTTTCTCCTCGTAGGCGATCTTAACCTTCACTTCACAGACCCCACTGACCGGACCGCTTCCGACCTTCTCCTGCACCTTATGTCACTCAACATCCGGCTGGTTAATAACGAACCCACCCACAACAAGGGACACCTTCTAGACCCCTTCCTCACCAATATCGCCAATATTACCACCCGCCCTCCCTTGCCTCTGCCATGGACCGACCACTTTCCAATCCCCATCGTTTGGGATTCCCCCACTGTTCCCCCCCAATCTGTGAAAATCAAGGTCACTGACAGACGATGGCACAAACTCGTACCATCCGAATGGGCCACCACTCTCTCAAATTCCATCCCAACGCTTTCCACCGACCCTGTCACGGCCGATAAACAGTTCAGCTCCTGGATCACAGCTTCTTTGGACACACTCCTCCCCAAAACCGCCACCCTCAAACATACCAAACGAATGCCTCCTGCTCCGTGGTATACTCCAGAGCTTAAATCTCTACGTCAAGAATGTAAGAGAACTGAGCGTTCCTGGAGGAAGGAGAAATCCAAAGCAAACAAGGATGCCTATCGCTCCTCCCCACTAACCTACAAAATTTCCATTGGCAAGACAAAAAGGCTATTCTTTCAGGAAAGAATAGAAAAGTCTGCGTGCTCTAGCAAAGAATCTTTTACCATCCTGAAAGAAATCCTCGATCCCCCCTACAATTTCGACCGAGAAAAATGACCCCCCGACACTCCTACCTCCCCCCGCCTATCCTCCTGGGGACAAATAACCACCGAAGAAGTCGGAAATACGCTAAAAACCATCAAAAGCTGCTCGCCTAGGGACCCCGCCCCGCTACGGACCCTCAAGGAAGTGGCTCCCATAATCATCCCTCCCCTCACCCATCTGATCAACGCCTCTCTCCAACAGGGAGTCGTCCCCCCTAGCTGGAGAGCGGCTGTTGTCAAAGCGCTACTAAAGAAACCCTCCTTGGACCCTGCGGAATTGGCCAACTACAGGCCAATCTCCCTTATCCCCGGGACCAGCAAGATTGCTGAGAAACTGGTGAATAAAAAACTATCACAGCTTCTGGAATCCAATAACCGGTTAAAAAACTCACAGACAGGTTTCCGCCCAGGGCAGGGCACTGACATCGCCCTCCTGGCAGCAGTGGAGGAGGCCAGAGTACTCTTAGACGAAGGAGGATCAGTGGCAGTGATCCTCCTCGACCTTAGCGCGGCCTTCGACACCGTCAACCACCAACTCCTGATCAAACGGCTCAAGAGGGTCGGTGTGGAAGGTACCGTTCTATCCTGGCTTTCTTCCTTTCTGGCCCAACGTTCCTTTCAGATCTGGGAGAATAACACCCGCTCCTCCGAAACACCCCTCCAATGTGGGGTGCCTCAGGGCTCCTCCCTGAGCCCTACATTGTTTAACATCTACATGTCCCCATTGGAGGAGGTTGTCACCCCGTTCGGAGTGAGCATCGTCAGCTATGCGGATGACACACAACTAGTTGTCTCCGTATCCCACCCTAGCCAACAACCTGCAGACTTATTCAACTGCCTGACGCAGATACAAGGGTGGATGAACAGTTCAGCCTTAAAACTGAATGGTTCAAAGACTGACATTCTCCTCCTTGGTCAGAAAGGCTCACCTTCCCCCAGAACATCTGGCCACCCTGTCTGGGCCCCCCGCCAGACCCAAAACAGGAAGTAAAAAGCCTGGGTGTATGGATTGAAACCGACCTTTCGTTCACCACGCAAGCAAAAAAAGTAGCTGGGACTTGCTTCGGGCTTCTGAAATCTATGAGAAAGATCCTGCCCTTACTTCCTCCTACCTCACAAAGACTACTAATCCAAGGCCTAATACTTTCCAGGCTTGATTATAGCAACTCAATCTACTTGGGCGCACCAGAGGCAACTCTGAACAAGTTACAGAGAATCCAAAATGTCGCTGCCCGGATCCTCACTAACACTCCTGCCAGAGCCTCAGCTAAACCAGCACTGAAGCTCCTTCACTGGCTCCCAGTGAGGGAACGAGTGATATTTAAAGCCCTGTGCCTGGCGCACAAACTACTGCAGAACCAAGGCCCCCCTATTCTAAGAAAATTTATTAGACCGTACAAAGCCTCAAAATCCCTCCGATCGGACAAGGAGGCGCTTATCATCCTCCCCAGATTTAAGAAAGCTCGCTCGGGTGGAAGACGCTTCTCGGTCCACACCGCACGCCTCTGGAACTCTCTCCCTCGAGACCTGAGAACAGAACCAAACTACTTACGTTTTAGGAAACGGCTGAAAACTCACCTGTTCCCTTAACTTACTCTCTCCCCCTAATCCTGCTTCCCCTCTCTCCCCCCCCCCTTTTTTTGCCCCCGGACCCACAGACGTAGGGATATTAGCGCTGGGATACATCCGGGTGACTACGCGCTCTATAACATTTTTTAATAATAATAATAATAATAACCAGCCTTGCATGATTGCAAACTGTCCTGTTTTTAGTTTCCGAAATCTGGTCACCGTGCCATACCCTTCCAAATTCCATTATGCAACACTCAACTGTGAAGACCACAGCCACAAGCTAGGAGCAGTGGGCCCAACAGTGTGCCGATAGGAAGCAGGGTGTTGTTTGAGGGATAGAGGGATGCTGAGGAAGAGGGATCCAAATCTCCACTCCGGCTCCAGACGAATATAAGGCACTGGTTGGGTTCACCTCTTTACCAAGCATAGTGACTAATGGTGCCCCAAACCTTTCAGACTCCGACAAAGGAAAGCAGTTGGCCCCAACCAAGATACCTTGAGGTGACATGGGTAGGAGAATAGTGTGCATATGCCCAACAGGTGCCACCTTCCAGTGACTCACTAGATTGGATTTGTGGAGTGTGGAGATCACACCCCTTAGAGTAAAATGTACAAGGACCACGAAAACCAATAATTACAGTACATATGTAATATATATATCTGGTTAACCATCAACAGACGTTTTTGGATACCCGGTAACAGAGAAGACAACTAGAGTGCACAGTTTTGGGGGTGGGCGTGGCTAACAGCCAACAGGCATAGCCGCTCTGTAGTTTCTCTCCAGAGCACCACTCCCGAATAATCCTGACTGAATCCGGTGTCAGACCAATCCACGTCGTCCCTTACCTTGCCTTGGCTGAAGCCCTCCTGGATACGTGGATGATTTCGCAGAGACGCAAGGGACCAACTTCCCTAATCACTAACTAAAACTTACTGATTCAGAAGTGTACAGCAAGGTTTAAACTAGGAATTAGGGAGGAGGGCCGGTACTGGACGTTGAAGAGTAGACTTGCTGTCGACCTGCGAAGCAACAAGCACCAAAGACTTTAGTATTCAGGTCAAAAGATATGTCTCCTATCTATTCTGCTGTCTTTTTAACTAACTATTCTAATCTATGTTGTTAGAATACCTAAATCAGTGTGGAGAGTCTTGAAGTTCCCCTACCTGCGATCAGTAAGTGGTCGGCCTTCGTCCAGTATGTCTTTCTTTGATCGAGATGATGAAGTCATCAGACGTCCTCTAGGATTAGTGGTCAGCTTATGGGATGTCAGCTTGTTTTGTCTAGTTGTAGAAGCTAAAAAGAAGGGAAGGATTTCTTTACATTCTTTAAAAGGCTCTTTGCAAATCTTCCTATCTAATCCTATCACTTACTTGACATGAACTTCTTGCTTCTTTGTCTTGGGGTTCGTGTTTTTCCTCTAGTACAACAAAAGATAAGCATAGACCAAAAGAACACAAAATCCTATATGTCTTTCTTCAATCACCTTGCTTTTAGGCATAAAATCTAAAACCACATTGTTAAATAACTTCTCTGATAATCACATGAACGAACAGTGAACAGTGAACAAATGTTCCTCCAAAAACTAAGATGCGTTCTTTAATTTAAAATCTGAAATGTCCAAAGTCTCTTTCTTGCATTTTCTTCTTGCAAATAAAAGTTCCAAAAATTCTGGTGACCTTTCTTGCGAAGGGCGCCTTTAAACAACTAAAGTACTTAGCTTTCTAATCTTGTCTTTCAGGATTCTTGCTCCAGAATGAGAAGAACCGCCTTGGAGTCCTGCCGGGATCGAATACACCATCAGGTAAGTTCCCCCTCCAGACGCGACCTTCTCCGAACGAAATCAGAAGGCAAAGCGCCTTCCAGAAGGCTGGGTGGGGTTTAAGTAGAGGACCGCACCCAGCCGCTCCCAGTTACGCACTCAGAACGTGCGCGAAGACGAAGCCTGCAATCCCCTTCGGGCGCGCACCAAAAGGAGCGTGCGAGGGATGCGGGGAAAGGAATCATGAGACCTTCACTGAGCTATGTCTTCGTAGAATCATACGCAAAGTTCAAACCTCTGAAATACTGCATTTGTAAAAGGCATGAGTCATATTAAAGCAAGTTGACTATAAAACTACATGTTAAAAGGCATGAGTCACTGTAAAAACAAAGTTAACTACATGTTAAGAAGCATGAGTCACAAAAGTATGAACACACCCAAATCACACTGACTTTGAAGCGTGCGGGGAGCACGGGACAGGGGTGGGTTTTAATATGGGAAACACTGCACATGTCTTCTGGATATGTGTGTTATGTACCGGGGTATGCAGAACCATGACAGTACTCCCTCCTCAAGATCCCCCCAAGAACAGTGGAAATGGGTTTTGGTTTCTCAGGGTGTCTCAAATGAAAAAGTCGAACCAATCTAGGGGAGTTTTTTAGATGTTCTAAAGGTTCCCAAGACCTTTCCTCTGGACCATACCCTTTCCAATCAACTAAGTAAAAAAGTCTTCCTCTAACTCTTTTGGAATCCAAGATCGTTTTAACCTCAAACTCAGGGTGACCTTCAATCATGATGGAAGGCGGAGATTTAGAAATACGAGACTGGGGATGGAAAGGTTTAACCAGAGAAACATGAAAAACCGGGTGTATCAAGTATCTGTGAGGAAGAGTCAATTTTACGCAAACCGGGTTAATTACTTTCTCAATAGAAAAGGGGCCAATATACTTTGGGTTGAATTTCCTGTTTCCTTTTAATTTCAAATTTTTTGTACTCAACCACACTTTATCCCCAACTTCATACTGAGGTTGTTCCGATCGATGTTTATCCTTGGCCTCTTTTTGGGATTCTTTTGCTTTGGCCAAGTTGAATTTAGCTTCTTCCTGGATGGTGAATACCTTGGATACATAGTCAGAAATTGCAGGTACGGAATCGTTGCAGTTGTTAGAACTTTCGGGAATACTTTTTGGATGAAATCCGAAATTACAAAAGAATGGGGACATTTTGATAGAAGAATGTTCGGAGTTATTATATGCGAACTCTAAAGGGCTCAAAAGATCAGACCATTCTTCGGGAACATTAGGCAACATACAACGAAGATATTGTTCGATTGTTTGATTAGTTCGTTCAGTTAAACCATCTGTTTGGGGATGATAACTAGAAGATAAACGAACATCCATATGCAACAATGAACCCAGCTTTTGCCAAACCTTCGAGATAAATTGGGAACCCCTGTCTGAAATAACTACTGAAGGAATTCCGTGTAATCTTATCACATGTGTCATGATCAAATGAGCAAGTTCCAAGGCTGTAGGAAGTTTCTTTAAAGGAATAAAATGGGCCATTTGCGTGAACTGATCTACAACTGTTAAAATGGTATTAAATCCCTTCTTGGTTTCAGGTAGTTCCACTATGAAATCCAACGAAATTGTATGCCAGGGTTGAGGTGGAATTGGCAGGGGCATTAACAACCCACTTGGAGCTTGATGAGGAGATTTGTGTTGAATGCAAATACTGCAAGTCTCTACAAAAAGCTGAATGTCTTTGAACATTAAAGGCCACCAAAAAGTTCTTTTAATAAGTTCCATAGTTTTCAAAATGCTTGGGTGAGCTGACAACATAGTGTCATGGTGGAGATGAATTATGGATTTTCGAATCTTTTCATTAGGAACAAAGATCAAATCATGTACCATTATCAAAGCATCTTTCACATATAGAAAAGGATACTCTTTTTTCCACATCTCAATATCCTTTTCTTTCAAAGCCTCCTTGATGTCATCAACAATGTCACTCATGGAAATACTTCCCTGAAAACAAGAAGTAGGGATTACAGGATGAATGATTTCAGATTGCTCTGGGCCCTTATCTCCAATTCTAGACAAAGCATCCGCTTTCAAGTTCTCTTTTCCTGGACGATAAGTTATTACAAAGTTGTAGTCATTGAAGAACATAGACCAACGTAACTGTCTAGCAGTCAAAGCCTTTACTGATCTTAGAGCTTGAAGGTTTCTGTGGTCCGTATAAATTGTTACTGGATGACGAGCCCCTAACAGGTAGTGACGCCATTCTTCAAACACAGCTTTTATCGCCAATAACTCCTTATCGGCAATCGCATAATTCAGTTCCGCTTCTGATAACTTTCATGAAAAGTAAGCTATCGGGTGCATTTGGCCGGTATCAGAATTTTGTTGTGAAAGAATTCCCCCCAAAGCATATTGAGATGCATCTGCTTCTACAATAAATGGCTGATTGGGGTCTGGATGGCATAAGATCGGGGCCATGGTAAATCTCTTCTTTAGGGTCTGAAAGGCTTCATCAGCATCTGAGGTCCATAAAAATGTTACTCCTTTTCTCAACAACTTGGTTATTGGCGTAATAATTTGAGAAAAGTTCTGAATAAATCTGCGGTAAAAATTTGCAAATCCTAGGAAACTTTGAATTTGTTTCACAGAAGTGGGGCTTGGCCAAGACGTTACGGCTTCTACCTTTTTTGGGTCCATTTCAATTCCTTCTGGACTAATAATATAGCCCAGAAAGTCCACCTTGGAAACATGAAACAGACTTTTTTCCAATTTCACATAGAGTGAGTTCGAGAGCAGTCTTTGAAGAATGGCGCGGACCTGTTGCACATGTTCTTCTTCTGAATCAGAATAGATGAGAATATCATCTATATAGACTACGCAACAGATGTCAATAAACTCATGCAAAACCTTGTTTATAAAAAACTGGAAAGCGGCAGGAGCGTTACACAGACCAAATGGCATAACTTGGTATTCGAAGAGACCAAACTTGGTGCGGAAGGCTGTCTTCCATTCGTCTCCCTTTCTTACCCTAACTAAATGGTAAGCTCCTCGTAAGTCCAGTTTGATATAAATCTTAGCCTTTTTTATTTGGTCCAAAAGTGTTGGAATCAAAGGTAAGGGGTACCTGTTCTTAATGGTTACATTGTTTAAAGCCCTATAATCAATGCGCATGCACAATTACCCTCCCTTCTTTGGAATAAAAAAATAAACTGAAGAAACTGGAGATTTAGAGTGTCTAATGAAGCCGTTTGCAAGGTACTCATCAAGGTAATCTCTCAGGTGAGCGTTTTCAGCTTCAGTAAGGGCGTAAATGCGACTGCAGGGCAAGGTTGCCCCAGGCATTAAATCAATCCTACAGTCAAAATCTCTATGTGGTGGTAGAGAATTGGCTTTCTTTTTGTCAAATACGTCAGATAAGTCGTTATACCATCGTTAACCCCATCCAAAATCAGTAAATTGGGTGATTCTATTCCGAAATCAAAACCTTGAATCACATCCTTAGATCTTTCAATAAGGAAGCAATGATCAGTACAAGTAGAGGACTTAAAAGTAATTAACCTGGTTTCCCAGTGTATGATCGGGTTATGTTTTACTAACCAAGGTATGCCCAGAATCATTTTAAATTGAGGAGCATCAATAATGTCAAATTGTATCCTTTCTCGATGTCTAGGAGAACAATCCATTTCTAAGGGTTCGGTCTGTCTATTTACAAGTCCTGAAGTCAACTCCTTGCCATCAACAGCTCTGACAGTTTCAGGGTGATCCTTAAGCACAGACTTAAAACCTAACTGGAGGAAGAATTGGGAATCTATAAAATTTCCTGTAGCCCCGGAATCTATAATGGCTTCTACTTTTCTTGTGTGAGATTCTGGAAGCAGACCCCGGAGTTCTACTAGGATAGAAAAGTGTCTATAACCAATGGGAGGAAGAGTTGAGGCCAAACTAGAGAATAAACCCGATAAACTGACCTCTCCCTTTATCGAGTTTTCTAGTTTTCCGACTTTTCCGGTGTGATAGCTAAGTCAGATGATTTGGTCTGAAACTTCTTTGGTCGTGTGGGGCATTCCTTTACAAAGTGTCCTGTCTTTCCACAATATAGGCACTGATTTAATCGTCGCCTCTTTTCCTTCTCCTCCTTTGATAAAGGACCACGAATAGAACCTATTTGCATGGGTTCTACTGCATCAGATTTAGAACTGGTTTCTCGATTAGATGCGGATCTTTCCTTAAAGAAAACTACCTTATGCTCTGACTTCCCTCTTTCTCCTTTTCTCTCAGAAATGCGATGATTCAACTTAACCACTAAGTCAATGAAAGCACTTATGTCTTCTGGAGGCTCTAAAATTTGAGTTATCATATCCTTTAAGTCGTCCCTTAATCCTCTGTAGAAGATAGAGACTCTTTTGTCGTACGGCCAATCAGCCTCTAAAACCAAACGGTTAAAGGTAGATATGTAATGCAACAAATCAGAAGAACCTTGTTTTAAACCTAAAAGCTCATTGTCTGCCGACTGAACAAAAAGATGTTTTGCAAACATCTTCTTTAAAGCCCTCTCAAAATCTTTAAAGTTATACAAGATTCGATCATCATTTACCACTAAAGGGACCGACCAAAGAGCTGCATCTCCACCCATATAGGATAACATAAATGCTACTCTGGAGGAATCATCTGGAAAGGCTGAAGTCTTAGCTATAAAATGTAAGTGGCATTGTTGTAAAAACACCGAGAATTTGTTACAATCCCCATAAAACCTCTCAGGTGGGGCTAAGGGGGTGGGAACCAGAGTTACCACTTGGATTTGTGTTGTGGAATCAGAACTGGAAGATGAACTCTGAAAAGTGGTTGGTTTCAAAACTGACTTCTGCTGAATTGAGTCTTGGAGAGAGGACAAATCTCTACGTAAAGCTGCGTTATCCTGTCTTATTGCATCTAAAACTGCGGCCAGATCCTGCATGTTGACTTGATCCATTGCGTCTGGGCGAAATTATCTACGTGGGCTTTGCCTTCTGTCAGACCAATCCACGTCGTCCCTTACCTTGCCTTGGCTGAAGCCCTCCTGGATGACGTGGATGATTTCGCAGAGACGCAAGGGACCAACTTCCCTAATCACTAACTAAAACTTACTGATTCAGAAGTGTACAGCAAGGTTTAAACTAGGAATTAGGGAGGAGGGCCGGTACTGGACGTTGAAGAGTAGACTTTAATTCTTGCTGTCGACCTGCGAAGCAACAAGCACCAAAGACTTTAGTATTCAGGTCAAAAGATATGTCTCCTATCTATTCTGCTGTCTTTTTAACTAACTATTCTAATCTATGTTGTTAGAATACCTAAATCAGTGTGGAGAGTCTTGAAGTTCCCCTACCTGCGATCAGTAAGTGGTCGGCCTTCGTCCAGTATGTCTTTCTTTGAAGTCATCAGACGTCCTCTAGGATTAGTGGTCAGCTTATGGGATGTCAGCTTGTTTTGTCTAGTTGTAGAAGCTAAAAAGAAGGGAAGGATTACTTTACATTCTTTAAAAGGCTCTTTGCAAATCTTCCTATCTAATCCTATCACTTACTTGACATTAACTTCTTGCTTCTTTGTCTTGGGGTTCGTGTTTTTCCTCTAGTACAACAAAAGATAAGCATAGACCAAAAGAACACAAAATCCTATATGTCTTTCTTCAATCACCTTGCTTTTAGGCATAAAATCTAAAACCACATTGTTAAATAACTTCTCTGATAATCACATGAACGAACAGTGAACAGTGAACAAATGTTCCTCCAAAAACTAAGATGCGTTCTTTAATTTAAAATCTGAAATGTCCAAAGTCTCTTTCTTGCATTTTCTTCTTGCAAATAAAAGTTCAAAAAATTCTGGTGACCTTTCTTGCGAAGGGCGCCTTTAAACAACTAAAGTACTTAGCTTTCTAATCTTGTCTTTCAGGATTCTTGTTCCAGAATGAGAAGAACCGCCTTGGAGTCCTGCCGGGATCGAATACACCATCAGGTAAGTTCCCCCTCCAGACGCGACCTTCTCCGAACGAAATCAGAAGGCAAAGCGCCTTCCAGAAGGCTGGGTGCGGTTTAAGTAGAGGACCGCACCCAGCCGCTCCCAGTTACGCACTCAGAACGTGCGCGAAGACGAAGCCTGCAATCCCCTTCGGGCGCGCACCAAAAGGAGCGTGCGAGGGATGCGGGGAAAGGAATCATGAGACCGTCACTGAGCTATGTCTTCGTAGAATCATATGCAAAGTTCAAACCTCTGAAATACTGCATTTGTAAAAGGCATGAGTCATATTAAAGCAAGTTGACTATAAAACTACATGTTAAAAGGCATGAGTCACTGTAAAAACAAAGTTAACTACATGTTAAGAAGCATGAGTCACAAAAGTATGAACACACCCAAATCACACTGACTTTGAAGCGTGCGGGGAGCACGGGACAGGGGTGGGTTTTAATATGGGAAACACTGCACATGTTTTCTGGATATGTGTGTTATGTACCGGGGTATGCAGAACCATGACATCCGGTCCTGCCGGCCCGATTCCAGCCCTGGTGCTGGGGAAGTGTTGTTTTGGTGCCCGGCTGTCATCAGTTTATGTTGTGGAAAAATCGGCAGAACTGCTCTGTGAATGCTCTGGAGCCCGCGACCTTGTGAGTGTCCCTGCCGGCAGAGGAGTGAGGCTTTACTGAACCAGCGCCACGCGAGGCCACGGCTGAAGCCTATACAGATGGGGCCCCTGGTGTTGACCTGAGAGACGTCCGTAGCGGAGCCTTGAAAACTGGAGGCCTAGCGAAGGCTGTGTGGGCCACCCCAATAATCGGGTGAGTGATGGGGCCCCTATGGAAGGTTTGGCGGCCCCTGTGGAGAGCAGAGGTGCGGTACAACTCTGCCACGTGCATGTGGGCCTGGGGCGGCCCTGAGACAACTACGCGGACACAGACAGACTGCAGGGGAGGCAGCGCCAATTGGGGGTGCGCACTGAGGGCCCCCTGACTAAGGGTGAGTTTAGTTCACGAAGTAGCTCTACGCTAAGCTACGCGAAGTGCATTTCGCACTATGCGAACTTCACGTAGCACTAAGCGAGCTGCGTAGTAGCATGTTCGCACTGTGCAAGATGCGTTTTCAATGATTGCACAGTGCGGACAAGCATCGGGCACTGTGCAATCATTGAAAATGGCATCTTGCACAGTGCGAGCTGTAGTTTTCTGCTGGTTGAGTAGATTTTTACTCGAGCGTCAGCTTTCTCAACACGAACTGGTAGTTTCTCATTGCGAGCGGTCGTGAGCATGCGCAACCACTCGCAATGAGAAACCTGACTTCTCCGCGTTGTGAATCTCGCCGGGATGTCATTTTGCTTGCTCGCGGTCGCGAACATGACGTTGAGGACCGCGAACAAGCAAAAATGACCACTGCACTACGCTATGCTGCACTACGTGTGTTCGCACTGTGCTACGTGCAGCTCGCGTAGTGCGAAGTTGCGCAAACTTCGCAAACTACGCGAGCGTAGCGTAGTGCTTCGCCCAAGGTTACCCCTGAGTCACCGTTGTGTCCTGCTGTGGGGCCCTTGACTGGCAGTGATCCACGACGCACTGGCATACAGGCACTGGGACCTACCATCTGACTGAAGGGGTGAATGGAGTGGCCGTCCTCTACATAGATAAAGATGAACAAAGATGATTTAGTGGTCAAAGGCTAATGGGGGCCCATAAACTTTATTGCACGTTTTTTTCCGCGGTCCCACCACTGGGGGCTCGTCAATAAAACTTTATTCAGGCCTACACTGGAGACATTAGCAAGTCCAACGCTTTACTCACCCTATAGTGTCACCGCCTAATCTGGAGAATAGTGGAGGGTACCAAGTGGGGTTGCGGGAATCTAACCGATCGCTGCCAGGGCTTTGGAACCTCATGGTCGCGGCTGTGGGGCCCCGAAATATTGAAACCAGGTTTGGCCTACGCAGGACGCGCCAGTTTGGCTTTTGTAGGACTGTACATTGAAGTGGTGCTGGTGTTCCGGTGCCCTCGCCATGCCAGTATAGCCACTCCTCACCCGGGGAGCCCCTGACCCATGGGACCTGCAAGCCTATCAGCACAAGTAAGAGGTACTACACCTAATACAAGATTCCTGCGGCCACAGAAGTTGTGCCCTGATCTTTGGCCGGCTGCTCACAGTTGGGACACTGACATGTGTTGAACCTCCTGCTAAGGCCATCACTAGGCAATCCTGAATAGATACCCCTCTGTGTGGGGTTCCTCCTGCGAAAGCCGACAGGCCGGGTGAAGAATTTTTACCACAGGCGGCGGGGAGTAGCTGCGGCGCCATGATCAACGATGGCGTCCGGTTGTTCAAACCGGGCGATGACTCAGACCAAGCTAAAGAGGTTCGCCTGGCAGAAACAGCAAACTAAAGACCGAACGGAGGCGGCGACACTGGGAGAGGTAACAGAACTGTCAAATAAGGATCTACTCGAAGCAATAATGGCAATAAGGACTTCCCTCGAGGTGCGGATTCACACAGTGGCCACAGACTTGCCACTGATTCGAGAGAACATGAAGAAAATTACAGAAAGGGTCGGAACTGTGGAGAACACCACCAAGGAATTGGTTACGGACACCGCCCTGCTCAGGAAATAAATCACAGACCTCCGCTCCTCCCACAAGGCGATGGCCCTGCAGCTGGATGACTACGAGGGTCGCATGCGATAAAACAATGTTCGCATTATTGGTGTGCCGGAGCGCACGGACGGGCAGGCAGCAGACCTCTTTGTGGTGGAACTGGTCCTTAAACATCTTCAACCCAGAGAATTTTTCCAAATGCTTTATGATTGAAAGAACTCACCAAGTGCCCGGGGGAGGCCCGAAGCCTGGAATCCCTCCAAGACCACTACTGGCGATGGTTTTCAATTTTTGAGACCGCAATGGTATTCTGCAGAACGAGAGGATGGCTCCACCCCTTACCCTGGAGAACAGCAAAATCATGTTTTTCACAGATTTCACTATGAGAGTATAGAAACAGTGATGAAGTTTCCTGGAGGTAAAACGGGCCCTGCGTGACAAAGAAGTCAAGTACTCAATGATGTTCCCCGCCAAGTTTTGTGTGGAAGCAAATGGTAAATCCTGGCTTTTCCCCCAACCAGAAGAGGCTTGGGACTGGCTCGATCACTCGGTCAAAAAGAAAGGCAAAAAGGCATTCTCTGTAGCGGATGACAACACTGACTGGCACCAACAGAGACAATCCCCTCCGCATTCTGACTCTGACTCCCAGGGACACACGGGTGCGCTGATTCAGTGGTTGGTAAGATTGTATGAGTTTAGCAATGTCTCCTGATGCCTCATTGTCCTGGCGCCACGACCTCCTGAATGAAACTCTATACAAGAACAGTAGTAGGGGGGATGCGGGGGAGGATATCTGATACCTGTGTCATCGGGGTTGCCTACTCTCGCGGGAATGCCCTATTACTTTACTAGAGTGCCTAGGCTGCTGTTGGATATGTTTGTTTAGTATGTTGGGCAGTTCCCGATCAGGATAAAACTGTTATTACACTGTTATTGATGACGTGGGCGCCGCGAGGCAATTTGCGAGGTTCGGTATGAGCCTCTGTGTGATACGGTGATTTAGGGGTAGGGTTGGGCCGGGAAGCGAAGAAATGTCTATATGACGATTTGCAAACCGGGATTGGGGTTACCCTCATTCCCTGAAATTGTTCATGGGTGGGCGACAGGCACTCTGCATGTTGGGGGTGGCGGGTGGTTGTAGTCCCGCTGAGCAGGGAGGGGGGAGTTTGTTGTTCTGAGGGTACTATTGAGTTTAATTTTGTTGTGGCAGTTATTGAGGGGCACTTTGCAGCAAGACGAAGTAATTGCTTACACATGAACAGCTTGGTACGAAATTACATCTGGTATCAGTGCATCATGGCCAACATCAACACTCAGGTCGCTGATTTCACATCTCATGGCACCACAGTGCGCTGTAGCACAATTGGAACAGCATGGAAGATCGTCGCTGAGGGTTTCACTCACCATAGACACTCTGTTCACTCCATTAAACCGATATTAGACTCTTATGGTGAGAGGTCAGGGACTTAGACTCATGAGATTGAATGTTAACGGGCTAGGGGAAAAAATCAAGCATGGAATAGTGCTACAATATATTCACCGTCAGGGGCTGGATATGGTTTTGTTCCAAGAAACCCATCTAAAAGGTAACTCCTGTAAGGCCCTGGATAGGAAGGGTTATCGTATGTCACATACTCAGGCTTTAGATCAGGGTCGGGGGTGGGGATCCTCCCTCGAAATGGCTGTCCCTACATGATACAAGACACATGTGGTCTGACCCGCAGGGTAGATATGCAGCTTGTTTATGGCATCTAGGAGGGCAGAGTTCTCAATGTTATCACAGTGTATGTGCCACCGGGCCTTCATTGCAAGACTCTAACAGATGTGGGTGCGATGTTATTGAACTTACCCATGGGTACTTTGGTGATGGGAGGAGATTTTAACCTGGCAATGAATGGCCAAATAGACTGGTCCCCGCCCAGACGTGACTCTGCACACGACTCGCAACTACATGACTTTACTAATGCCCTGGGGATGGTGGACATTTAGAGATGGTCTCACCCTTGTATCCTATCTATCTGTTCCTATGCAGCATTCTTTTGTTCTTTCTCTACTTCCTTGCTCCTATCCCCTCTCACCTGAATCTTTCACCTTACCCGCTTCACCGCTTAGCCCCCTGTCCTTTTGTGCCCTTTGACTAAGCACTCCTTCTCCCCTTTTTGGGGAAATATACAAGATATATATGCTAGAGTCTCAGCATACCTGCTGAGAGAGTCTACAGTGCCAAGAGAGCCACTCACAATTGTGGTACTGTATGGCACCCCTTACCAAAGCACTCCTTCTCCCCTTTTTGGGGAAGGATCCAATAAAGTAGGTTTTGGAGTCTTAGTGACCCCTCTAAGGGAGTCCACTGCACTTAGGGAGACTCTCGCAACAGAGATGGGGAAATTATACCACTCCCCCTGGGTTCACAGCTTACTGGACTTTGGGCGCAGCTTTGAATAGCCTATCGGTGGTGTCCCCGTCACACCCTCAGGACACACTCTTCACGTTCCAATCAGGTGTGCATGGCAGCCAATCACGACTTGACTACTTCTTTACCTAAGCACAACACATACAGGACTTCACCAATTCCACCTGCCTTGCAAGAGGTGTGTCAGATCATTCCCCGGTCACAGCAGTCTTCGAAGCTCACCGTGCAGTGCAACCAGGCCCTATCATGATTCAGCCCTGGCCGCTAAAGATCCCACAGATCATGGATTGCTTACGGAAAGACACTGACTATTATTTTTAGGAGAACACAGGGTCTTTGCAGTCGGCAATATTGCTCTGGGGCGCATATGGGGCTGTGATAAAGGGGAGAGCATTGTCTTTGATGGTAGGCCACAGGACAGAGCGCAACCGGCGTGTGAGGGAACTGGAAAAATAGATTTTAACTCTTGAACGAACCTCCTCGCAGAACCCTGATCAGGATATTCAACATAACCTTAATGTTAAGAGACAGGATTATGAACAACTGCTGTTAGAGCACGCCAATAGGCGTACTCTCGCCTCCCGTCATAGAATATACGAGCAGAGCGAGCGAACGGGAAAACTACTGGCATGGCTGGAACGCAAGGAACAGTCTGCAAGATGGGTGCGTGCAGTTAAGGGGCCAGATGAAGTTCTGATTACTGACCCTCAGGGCATTGCAGAGTCATTCCCGAAATACTATGAGCAAATCTACAAGATGCCAAGGGATTTACAAGCACCATGGGCAGCAGATCTCCATGTTACTATTGAGGTATCAACCGTCTCCCAACAGGATAGGGAGGCCTTAGATGTTGATTTTTCAGTTGAATAGATTCGGAAAGCTATTCAAGATATCAGGGCCGGTAAGGCAATGGGTCCTAATGGGCTACCAATCAAACTCATGAAATCTATGGCAATAAAGCACTCTCCTCACTTACTTAGCCGACATCCGCGTGGCCAACATTGTGGTTATCCGCAAGCCCGGTTAACCAGAGGACAAGTGCACATCATACCGGCCTATCTCATTGATAACTGTGGAGGCCAAAATCTTGGCCAAGCTGTTGGCTAACCGTCTACTTCCATATCTCGCTGACTTTATTTCCCCATGCCAGTCGGGGTTTAGGCCAGGTCGCAATACGGCACGTAACCTACGTCACGTCCATGGTGCGCTGGGTCATGTGGCGACTATAGAGGAGGACGCAAAAATGGCATTCGACACCATGGCATGGCATTATCTGTTTGCGGTTTAGACTCGTATTGGTCTTGGGCGCAAGTTGATTGGGTGGATCAGAGTATTATACAACCTTCCCATTGCCCACGTCTCGGTAAACAAACCATCGTACGGGCTCCTTCCCCCTGTGTCGTGGCACGAGGCAGGGCTGCCCACTGTCACCGCTACTCTTTGCCCTGGCCCTCAAGCCTTTAGCGGTCTGGAACGGGGGGAACCCCGGTATCCGAGGCTTTAAACACCTGTTAAAGAAAAAGACAACTTTATGCACCAAACCTATGATGAAAGGTGTGGGGACTAATTTGGCTGGGCACAAGACAGAGACATTCTGTAAGAATTCAAACTGTTCACAGACGTGCAAGTATTGGCGGAGGGACTACAGCGTTATTTACCTTGCAGACAAAAGCTAACGCCGGCTGGCTTCAAATTGCCCAGTGGGAGATGCTTAGAATGATGCACAGCACTGAGCCTGACCTCAATTGAATGATGCAAGAACTGTGAGCAATCCGTCTCATGGTGATAAAGAACCAATATGTATTTGACTCAATGACTGTAATGGAGGGAGGGGTGTGTTCCAAGATCGGTACAACCTCCTGACACTTTCCATCCAAACATTGCACAATTTACAAAGAGACAAGTTTGAGGACGGAGTTGCCTCTGAGCGGGAGTTGGTTTCCAATTGGTTCTCCTGGCTCACAGAATGCATTTTTGGATTGTGCAAATCATTGTTGCCAGTTATCATTGTGTTTCTATTGACATGGAGCTGCACAAATGGGGTTCAACTTCTGTAAAAACGCAGTCCTCAAATTAGGTAGCAATCAAGTAACTAGAAAGGTTGACATAGTCAAAAGAGAGCAAGGGGAACAGCACAAGCCTAATAAAATTATCGTGCAAATGCATAAGTTAGATAGTGTCGTTAAAGAGTCAACTAGAGGGGGAAATGTTAAAATGGAAAACAATAGTGTTAATATGGAAATGTATACATTCAATTTTGATCATGAAATCACATCCTTATTAACAAAACCACCCATTGTGAATGACACAAAAACCGGACTCCCAAATAAATAGTCAGGCAAGCACTAAGATCCAAGGCCAGGGTTACTGATTTATAGGTCACAGATGGGATGGAATTTAGCTAGTAGATAACTACACAAAGAAGAAACCCTAGATCAATCCCGATAATAGGCGCAGTGACATTACAATGGGCAAGGGAGAATGACCCCAATAAAGCAGACATGGTTGTAGGCATGCTCCCAAAACACCATAAAGTCAGCTCTCACATTAGTTAGGAACATATAGCCAATCAGAACAAAGCACACACAGTGAAACACGTGCTGCCCTTGCCTGACATCTGAACACATTATCCACTGGCCACATTGTGTCCATGCAAGGTTGAGGCCCACCTGTAGTAACCATTTGAACATTAATTTATTACTCTAAGGGAAGGAACCAACATTTGTCCCCTCATATAGCTCCCAGGAGAACTTTACAACCTGATGAAAACTGTATTTATTCAGTATGCAAACTGATTGTAAATTGAGACAGTCCTCAGACCCTGAGTCTGTATCTGATCTACCGGCCTCTTGTTTCTAGTTTTTTTCAAAGTAGATACTCAAGTAACAGATACACAGCTTTCATATTTGATACCGAGATTCTTAACTGTATCCCTGTGGAACTGGGGGTGGGCATCTTAAACCCAAAATGTCTGCCGTGTTTCTGGGGGATTATTACCGAAGAATAGAAATTTGGTTTTGTCTGTGTTGCATTTTAGTTGGTGTATGACCAAATAGTGGAATAGAACTGTATGGTAGGCTTTAATTGATTTGTCCATGATCTTTTCTCCCTTACTGAAAGAGAATAGCAGCTGAGTGTCATCAGTATAGAATTTTACTTTTGCCTCTAGGGCTTTAAACAGCTGGGCAAGTGCTGTGAGACACACGTTCAATAGTGTTAGGCTCAGGGCAGAGCCCTGAGGAACTCCCACTGTCAGTATGCAAGCCCCTTTAGATAAGGGGGGGTATACATACCTCCCGTTCTCTGCCCTCCAAAAAGGTGTGCTAAAAATCTAGAGTAGGGAGGCATGTCAAAGGCGGCTGACAGATCTAACATTTAATCATACTCTTGGTAACCAGATATAAGAACAGCTCGGGGCGTCTGAACTGTGTATTGGGGAATGTAGACCGAACAAATTATTAGTGGTGCTGCTAGGAAAGGAAAGGTTGTTTACCAATGCAACCCCAATTATCTCATAAAGAAGGGAACAAAATCAGTCCAAGTTGCGCTAAGTAGTCACTGTAAATAATTTTGAGACCAAAATGATTTACATTGACTATGTACCGCAACTTGGTTATACTCCGGCATGATGGCAATTTGAGCATATGGATATAGTTCTTGATGGTTCTAAAAAGCCCTGGAAAGGTTGAGGTATGATTTACTAAATGACGAAAGACGTGTTGGCTGTATCAAGTAACTAAAACTGAAGAAATATACGCTGGTTACGTGAAATAGACTAATTCTGAACTTTGTAATGAATCTGAATTGTCTTTAAAATAATTAAATAATGATAGACCCAGACTTAATTCTCTGGATTGAAAGTGGACAACAATAACACTTGTGTTCAATGACATTATTGATTTTGGACTTTTCAGTGTGCTCGGTTTGGAGTTTTGATGAGACAGATCTAACATATTCAGCACCGCCTTCCCCCCACCATCCATGGGGCCCTGATACAGTCCATAACCTCCAATAGCACCATTGTCGTGCTGAAATGGATCTAAAGCCAGAGTAGCTAGGATGGAGCAAGTTGTTAGTTTCCAACACTTTAGATAGGGCCGATAGTAGAGATATAGGCCTATAGTTGGTCCGCTCTCCAGGGTCCGCCGAAGGTATCTTTAGCTGGCGCAAGATTTTAGCCTGTTTCCAGGTGAGACAACTAAGTAATAAGCAACTTATTTGCAAAAGTGTTGATGGTAATTGCCCCCAGTGCTAACAGGTTGGGAGGGCAAGGATCTGAAAGTGATCCAGAATTAAGGTTGCATATGGCTGCTAAAAAGCCCTTCAAGAGGATGTGCTGTAAGCTTGAAAGTGTAGCTTTAGTTGTAGTGACAGTACAAGATTGCAATATGTCCAGCAAGCATTCTTCTAGCTGAGGGCCGGAGGACAAACTGGCGTGGCTGATTAGAATCTTATTTTAAAAACAGATAGCCAGCTGATCACACCAATCTACTGAAGGATAGTGGGTTCTGGCACAGACTTCCGGGGACATAGCATTTTTTACAGCTTTACAGATTTCCCTTGCTGTCATACCTGCTCTCTTTATCCTTCCTTCCCAATGCTTAGCTATTTTAACTTCAGCATACCATTTTGTAAGAGCTGCCTTATATATGCCCTTGTAAGTAGTATTATTTTCTTTCCACGTTGTCTTTCCACGGTTTCTACATTTTGTTTCTGCCCTGAGGCTGTCTATGAACCAGGGTCTAGACGGCTTATTTCTTTATGGTCTACTTTTGGCAACCAGTGCTTGTTTTTTGGTGTTGTTCCAGATCCATATGTCAAGGAGGCTGGCGTCATACTCTACTGAGCCCGAGAGAGATGACACTTTCTTCATGGAAGTGTCTGTACTACTCTGGTTGGACTTTGTGTAGTGCTCTAGAGACGAATGGGTCTCTGACTGTCAGTAGTTGTGTTTTTATTAAGGCAGGCCAAGAAAACTTAATCATTGAGTGATAGAACTTAGTGAATTAATTTCTCAAAAAAGTCAAGGGCCTTATGCACAGGTGCTGAGCACATGGCCTCTTTTAGGGTGTTGAAAGCAATCTGGCATGCCTCCATCCCTATCACCTGTCCGGGCTGCGTTTTAGTAGTCAGCTCTATCAAGGCAACAAATCTCCTGTAATAACCAGTAAGGCCTAAGAAGGATCTCACCTCTGTCTGGATCTTGGGGAGGGCTCCAAAGCCAGAATGGCTTTAAATTTGGTCTCGAGGACGTGCACCTTGCCTCCTCTCACTTGGTGTCCCAAGTAGACCACTGAACACTGTCCTATCTGGCACTACTGGCTTTGATAGTCAGGTCTTCCCTCTGCAACGCCTGAAACACTTTCTTAAGGTCCTCCCAGCTAGAACTGAAGACCACAGTATCATATGGGTACGTTGCACTGAAATTCTCCAACTCAACCAAGACCTAGTTGACGAGCTTCTGGAAGGTGGCAGTGGTCTTCTACAACCCAAAGGGGATTACCCAGAACTGGAAGTGCCTTTCTATGATAGAGAATACAGACCTATCTTTGCCCCCCTTGATCAAGGCTATATGCCAGTGTCCAGTTATGAAGTCAAATACACTGAAAAACGTGGCTGCTCCTAGCCGAATAATGAGGGTATCAGCTTGGGGCGAGTGTGCGTCAGTTTTGGTGACTACACTGAGCCCACGGTATTCCACACATAACCTAAGTTCAGTTGTGACACCTGGAGGGTTAGCCTAGGGGACTAATATCAACGGGGCTGGAACAAGGGGTGTTTGAGTGCTCAATAACCCCTAACACCAGCATCTTAGAGACCTCCTCCTTAATGCTGGTTTTCATCTTGTCGGACAACCTGTAAATAGTATTCTTCACAGGCTGCAGTTTCAGTACACAATATAGTACGTCCTGAGGTGAGGGGGGGTAAAAAGGAAACTGTGCCAGCAACCGGCAGCAGTCTTTCTGTTGGCCTGGGTCAGTGTAAGGGAGAGGGTAGCACCCTTCCTTGGAAGAATGGAGGTTGAGGAGTGGTTCACTCTCCTCTTCCATCCCATCATCAGTAACTAGGTGGAGGCAGCGCGCCGTAAGGCTAGGTCACCGATGTTGCAGGCGGCATCACCCTACAGAGGGGGTGCTCCTGTTTATTTGTTTTAATTAACTTTTTTTTTTAATTACTGAATTTAGCATTGCGATTCTGCTTTTCATCTGTACCTACCTGCACTTGTACTTTCTTGCCGGGTCGGTTCCCGTTCCACCGCAGCTGAGTGCTGATTGCGTGGAGGGCCGAGGCTCCGCCGACCAACGCTAACACTTCCGTTGGGGGCAGCTCTTAAGCAGCAGGTGTGTTTGGCCAAGCAGCGAATGGTGGCAGCATGCCGTAGAGCTAGGTCACTGATGTTGCAGGCGGCATCATGCTACAGAGGGGGTGCTCCTGTTTATTTGCTTTAATTAACTTTTTTTTTAAAGTACTGAATTTGGCATTACAATTCTGCTTTTAATCTGCACCTACCTGCAATTGTTCTTTCTTGCTGGGCCGTTCCCCATTCCACCTCAGCTGAGTGCTGATTGCGTGGAGGGACGAGGCTCCGCCCCTCAACACTAACACTTCCAGTTGGGGCAGCTCTTAAGCAGCATGTGTATCTGAAGATGTGCCGAAGGCAAGCCCGTCCGCTCCCGTCTGCAACCAGATCGCGCCCAGTGCCAGCCATGCTGCCCGTTTTGTCGGCAAATTGGTTTTAATTCAGTGGTCCAGACACGAGCTACTAGCCCTGAAGGCAAACTCTTGCACCACATGACATAATTGTCTTCCGGGTCTGGATCGGCCCATAAGCCCATGCTCAAATTGCGAGTGGTCACCAGTTAAGGCTGAAGCACACGGTGACTCCATAGCTGCAGTAAGATGGCAGAGTGAGCCTTAGGATAAAATTAGGGCATGCTTAATTAACTGTAGATCCCTGTCTGAGATGGAGTATGAATTCATGTTTTTGACTGAAAGATGAGGCTCTCACTGCTGTGGCACTTTCTATTCAAGTGGGTTTCAAAATATGCTGTGCAAATAGGCAGGGAGAAAAAAGAGGAGGGGGAGTGGCCATTATTATTGTGAAAGATTCCTGGGAGATTGCATGTTCATCACTGACAAATATGGGCGTGATTGAAGGCCTTCATTTTTGTATTAAGATGAACCCCACAATCTCCTTTGCAGGCCTGTTAGTTTACAGACCTCCTGACTCCCCACCCCACATACACGAAGAACTCTGCAATTACATTGCACAGAAATGTCTTTTATTCTCTAACTTTACTGTACTGGGGGGTTTTAATGTGCACGTAGATGACCCCTCCTGCTTGCAAGCCAGGCAGGTAGTTTCCTTTCGCGAAGGGGCCAATCTACCCCTAGTTGTTAATTTACCCACTCATAAAGCTGGGCATATCCTGGACCTCATCTTTTCTAACATACCATCTCCAAAAAGCAAAGCCACGGGAGAGCTGGTGTTGTCTGATCACTTCTGTGTGCCCGTTTCCTTCAACCTGGCCAAATCCTATCTTCCAGATAGCTCTCGCTATTTTGTGAAAAGGAACTGGAAAAAGCTCACCGCTGAGTTTCTAGACCCTGTGCTGCTAGACAGCCAACCGGCACTTTCTAGGGACCCCAATGCTGATTCCGCGACCCTTCATAAGTGAATTGCGGAAGCTGTCGAGTCCACTGCTCCAGCTAAAACTATGAAATCTTTTAGAAAATCACCACCCCCCCATGGGTCTTGGAGAAGCTGAGGAACATGAAAAACAGATGCAAGCAGCTTGAGAGAAAGTGGAGAGTGGATTATGACAGCTTAGTGAAAGCCACATAAAAAATATCATTAAAAGAAAAGCATAAATCAATAAAGAAAGCCAGGAGAGATTACATAGCCAGATGCATTGAGGAGGCCGATAAACCCAACACAGCTATTTTTAAAGTTGTAAATACCCTTCTAAAACCTCGCGAGTTGCTGATTGGGGTCCAACCCTCATTGGCGTTATGCGCGGAAATATCTGATTTCTTCGATAACAAAATCAGGAAAATTTACAACTCCTTTTCTACCCTAGGTGAAACATTTAAATCTGACGTAGCATTAAGAAAAAAATCCTGGCCCCTTCTCTCAAATTTCACTTTGATGTCACAGAAGGAGGCTCTGGTCGCTATCAAGGGCTGCAAGTCAGGATTTCCTGAGGACCCTTCTCCTCTGAAACTTTGGAAGGAGTTAGCCAACTCCTCCTCTCAGATGTTCTTCGGTAACAGCCAATCCCCACTGCAGACCTCTGGTAGCCGGAGGAAATGGGCTGCTCTCTCACCTCAGCAGACTGCGTAAAAAACATGGGTATAAAATGTCAGGCAGACATATCTTTCTCAGCCCAAATTCTTGCGTAAAATTCTACACCATGTCTCAGAGAACTGCCACCGGAAGGTGGTCCATGCCTCAGTAACCTCTCGTCTGGATTACGCGAATTGCTTGTATTTATGTCTCCCAGCCTACCAGATTAAGAAATTACAGATGGTCCAAAATGATGCCGTAAGATTGATTAAACACGTCCCATTTAAGCAGCACATCTCTTTCCATCTCAGGGAACAGCACAGGCTGACGGTCACCAATAGAATGAAATTTAAGGCCCTAACCCTAGCCTTCCGGGCATTCCAAGGATCCTGCCCCTGCTATTGAAGAAGAAGCTTGGCCCATATAAACAGACTTGTACTTTCCGATCAGGTTCCTTGAATCTGCTGTGCACCCCACGAGTTACGAAAGCCCGGCTAGGGGGCAGACCCTTTTCACTCAGGGCAGCCATGTTCTGGAACGCCTTGCCAAACCATTTTTAGGAAAGCAGCCAAAACTTGGCTGTTCAACCAGGATTAATTCCTTGTACTCTGTAAGCTGCGCCCCTAACGTAGCCATCATCTACATGAGTGAGTATGAACATCAATTTTTCCTCAATGATTACAATCGTTTCCATGACCACATAACACTATGGCGAAGCTATATAGACGACGTCTTGAAATTCTGGGAAGGAAGTGAGGAACATCTGGTAGCCTTCCACAACTGGCTTAATACCTGCTTCCTAGATATCCAATTCATACTAGAGTCCGACAGGCATTCCATTAACTTCTTGGACATACAGATAAAATCTGAATCAGGGACGCTATATACCAGCCTTTACCGAAAAAACTGCGAACAAAACACACTTTTGAGGTACACCAGCCACCACCCCCGGAACCTCAGGGACAATTTGCCATTGGGCCAATTCCTGAAGTTGCAGAGGAACTGCACTAAAAAAGAGGATTACTTTGATGAATCTGCGGGACTGTTAGCAAGACTTAATGAGTGTGGATATCCCATCAGACTCCTAAATAAGTCACGTAAACGGGCCTGGCATAACCATAGGGAGCCCCTACTGGTCCCTAAACCCAAAACTAGTAGTGAAGACCGCTTGGTTTGTGTTACTACCTTCAATTCCAAGAGCAGTGCCATTAAGAAAACAATAAACCAACATTGGCACCTGGTAGCTGACACACTGCCCCCCCCTCTACACACATTTAGGAAAGGTAAGAATATTAGGGATCATTTGTCAAATCACTACTACCCACCACACGCATCCTTGGCCAGACTACACTCTGGAGTATTCTGCCTGTCAGAGGTCACCACAAATGTGGTGTTTGCAAAGCTTGTCCCATGACTATAGAACTTACTTAATTCACCCTCAATGCTCAGACATACACATTACAAGAACACAGCAACTGCAATACCACTGGTGTCATCTACGCCATCAGTTGCCCTTCTGTTTTTCTTTATGTAGGACAGACAGCACAGAGGGTAAAATGCAGCATCCTACAGTATTTCAGCCGCATCCGATGCAAGGTCAAAGGAGCACCGTTAGTGGACCACTTCACCATCTTTGAAGATGAGGCCGATAGTCTGAGGTGGTGGATTATTGAAAAAGTAAGCCCCAACCCTAGACGGGTTGACTTAGGCAGCATACTCAACAAACGGGAGTGCAAATGGATACAATCTCTGGATAAGGTCTCCAAGGGACTAAATGAACTGGAGGAGATCAGCAGACAGGTATCTGTATTGGGTATCGGATGAATCCATCCAACCTGGTACATCCACCACTGTGTGCCTTTGTTGCAACTGAGCCCACACGGTTAGAAGTGCACCATTATCTTGATCCTATAGGATCAACTGTCCATACCTCTTCGTAGCCATACCACTAGGCCACTGTAATACGCGTTTTTATAGTACTTTCTAAACCATGTCCTCAGATCACTCTGCTTACTTCACGCCTTTCATATAATCGAAACGCTGCACCCACAAGTGTCTCTTTTGAAATATTTTAACACCTAACAATCGGTTGTAATGTTGTATTCCATATACTGTGTAATCTGCAATACTGTAAAACTACGCCATCTGCTATAATTATGAAGTACAATGCATACGCTCTGTCCCTTTGTACTCTACTGCACAGTAAATTACAGATGGTTCTTTATCTCGAAGCCCACACCCATCACTCATTTAATCGAAATACTGCACAATTAAGTGTGTCTTTTGGAATATTGAAACACCATATAATCGGTTGTAATGCTTTAGTCCAAACACCTTAGTTATACTGTGTACTTTGCATTACTGTACGACTACGCCATCTGCTGTAATTATGTAGCACTTTGTATGCCCTCTGTTCTTTTGTACAGTAATTGCTCATCTGATCCCATAATTAAAGACAGTTATATCAAAGCGCACACCATAGTGTCCAATTCTAAACCAGCTGTGCGTGTTTACGTGGGCCTCATACAAGAATGTTCTTGTTCACCAGAGGTTAGCCTTTCCTCCCTCTCTACCGTACCGCCAACGCCGGTCTGACGTTGACTCGGTTGACTCCGTTATATACGTCCTCGAGCATACGCGCTTTTACTTTCCAGCAAGACTCAATGCCATTGTGACGCTGCCCTTTGCAGCCCAAGGTAATTAATTAAATGACGCCCTTGTTAGCACAAGTAAATTAAGCTCCGATTTCCTTACAGCTTGGAATTTGTGTCAAGCTTTAATGAGGAGTGTCCCAACTAATTGGACCTACATCCACTCATATAGGTTGACCCATCTGGAACCTACAGGTAATCTTGGTATACCTGTATAATTGCGGCCTTTAACTCACCTGCATGGTTTTTACTGGCCTAATATAAAACCCCTATTACATTCAAGATATCACATCAGTGAACAACCACAATGGCCCTTATCCAAGAAATATGGCATTCAACGCTAGTCGTGAATCTCCCAGGGGGTAAGCCTTTATTAACATGCCCTCTCATGTATTTTGTGCCCATTGTTTAGTGCAACAGCCTAACTTTATTCATTAATTTCCGTAGGGGAATCTGAAGCTCTGTCAAATCTTCTGGTTTCCCCAGTCTGTCCTGATGAAGACCCGAATGGCCAAGTTGTAACTTTCCTATTTCCAATGGATCCAATCCTTCCTAACGGGGAGAAGTTTCCAGGTCCGTCAAGGGGACCACTATTCCCGAGACATAGAATTGGGTCAGGGCGTTCCTCAGGGATCGTCCCTGAGCCCAACTCTTTTCAATCTCTATGTCTCCCCAGTGGCTCCAATTGTAGTGGGACACGGACTACAAATTGTTACCTATGCCGACGACACACAGCTGGTTGTCTCCCTCTCGCGTGCACCCGGTCTTGCTATGGACAGTTTCAGGGCTTGCATGCAAGATCTTGCAACCTGGATGTCCACTAATTGCCTGAAATTAAATGGCAACAAGACCGAGGTGCTCGTGGTGGGAGGCAGCCCATCTGTCTGGACGTCGGCATGGTGGCCACCATGCCTAGGCGAGGCCCCCACACCTCGGAAAGAAGTCAGAAATCTCGGGGTCTGGCTAGATACTGACCTGTCTTTCGGACCACAGATTAACAGGGTGACGGGCATTTGCTTTAGCATTCTAAAAACTCTGCGGAAAGTCCTAATTCTCCTTCCTACGGCCGCCCGCAGAACGCTGGTGCACGCCCTAGTCACCTCACGCTTGGACTTTGGCAACCTACTCTATTTGGGAGCTACCTGCAAAGCGATAAATCGACTTCAGGTGCTACAGAATGCTGCAGCTCGCCTCATCTTAAACCTCCCAAAAAGATCGAACTCCAAGGCCGCCCTCCAGTCACTCCATTGGCTGCCAGTGAGGAGCAGAGTTGAATTTAAGTCCCTCTGTACCTGCCACCGTATCCTCGCTAAGAAGGCGCCAGCACCACTCCAGAACCTTATTACAAGGTATGCACCAACTCGTGCATTGCGCTCCTCGCATGGAGGCTTACTTAAGGTCCCTAGGGTGAAAAAGGCCCGTATGGGAGGAAGATCCTTCCGATACCTGGCGGCAAAAAGCTGGAATAATTTACCTCTCAATCTCCGTCTGGACCCCTCCGAATCTAGTTTCCGGAGGAAATTAAAAACTTACCTCTTTTCAAAATAAGTGGGCTCCTCCACTACTTCTCTTTCAGAGTGCTTCAGTTCAGCGCGGGGACACGCATTCTGCGTAACCAGGCGCTCTATAAATGCCCCTTAATAATAATAATAATATGGCCCTAAGTCGGGTCGAAACGTCAACGCCCCTTTACATTTTCGGCCTGGACTCCCATCCTTCTTACTCTTCGTGTCGCATTGGGAATATATATCCTGATTTAGAGAATTGTGTTAAATACTGTTTAAACTGCATCTGTGGCTAGGCCAAAAAGGACGGTGATTGAGAACCTGTCCTCATTTTTAGAATTGTATCATCTTTTTTATGTCACTACTTAAAATACCTTTCCTTTTCCTCAACACTACACACTAGAGCATTTTTCCCTCTTTGCACGTTCCTCCTTCGGGCACCCATTTACATACGTAAAAACGACTGTAAAGTGTGTTTACTTTTTACCATTTGCAATAAAAATAAATTGCCTGTGGTTCTAGAATCTGGTTGTTGCCTTTCGCTTGAATAATGTATTGAATACCATGAGCAGACTTGTGTTCCCTCAGCATGCTCGTAAATAGACGTAACTAATGAATTAAGTATTACGATTAATTTGTCATTCATTAAATGCTAGGACCATTGTTTATTGTACCAAACGACACTCAGGTCCAGGACCGATTGGGTAACCCCATTACTGTAATGGCTACTAAGGATGGGCGTAAAATCCGTTTCGCGGGCGAATCAGCGGGGACGAATTTTCAGCCAAGCAAGGATTACAGCAGCAGGTGCAAAAGTTGAACCTAATTTCTTTGTAACCTTTTACAAAAGGGTTACAAACAAATTAACTTCAACTTGGACACCTGCTGCTAATTGCTTCCTGGCGCCTCGTTGCCTACTTGCAACTATTCTCTGTCCCTGCTCTGACTCTAGAAGCAGGGTCAGAGAATAGTTACAAGTAGGCAATGAGGCACCTGTCCAAGGAATTAAACCTCATCAGGAAGCACTTACAGATATAAAAAACAGGAAGAAGGGAGAGGATGGCAAATACACCCATTTTGAGTTGTCAGGAGGGGTTAAACTAAAAGAGACCTTTACAGCACAATTTTCATATGCATTTTGCTAAAAATAAAAAGCTGTATGTTCTGTACGGGCAACTCAGGAATCTGGCCCTTCAGAGATCCGGCCTCTTTTTCTTTCTCTCGTTCTCTCTCTCCCTCTCTCTTTCCTTTCCTCTCTTTCTCTCTCTTTCTATATATCTATGTATCTATCTATCTCTCTCTCGATCTCCCATAACGCCTGCATGGGTAACTTCGCTATGCAAGCGGCTCGCGAAGACGCAAAAAGACCCGCGAACACGCAAAAAACCCCGCGAACACTCAAAAAACCCTGCGAACACGCAAAAAACTAAAATCTGCAAATTCGCACAAATTCGCGAATTTTGCGGATCGCGAATTCGCAAATCCGCAAATTCGCGGATCGCGAATTTGCAAAATTTACCCATGCTTAATGGCTACCCTCTTAGGCTGACATGGACTGTGTGGTCAGGCACAGTCCCAAAGGCAACCTTAACATCTCCAAGTGGGACCTGGGCTCCACCTTCTTCCAAGCAGTATGCTGCAGATAATTGACAAGCAGACAATCCACAGGCATGGACAGACTCAAAGCTACCCTCAACGAACCGCCAGTGTCTCTCAGAGCTTCCACCCTTTGCTCCTTGATAGTGATCAATCGCCTGTACTTCCTAGTATTACTTGGCATGTGCGTTCTCTGTACCATCCCTCTGTCACCCAGGGACACATCGGGTAATCTCTACTCTGTTCCCCATTCTATCTGGGGCAATCTCCTTGCCAAGTGCTACAGTAGCCAACCCCAGTAACTGCCCACTAGTGGGGGCTATACCCGAATTGGACACTTGCCATCCCCCATGAAGTGCCCTTGCTGTTGGCACTCATAGAACTTAGAGGGTGCCTCTTCTGAAGGCTTACTATCATGGAACCATCTCTGCTTCCCAGTAGGAGGATAGGAGTCCTGACCTGAGGAACAAGTTTTCAGCTCTTTAGAGAAATTCTTGTGGTATTTCTATCTCCCCTTCTTTCTTCTTATTGTGACACTGCCCATCCTTAGGGTGATACCCAGAGAAACGTTCTTCTGGGCCCTGGTCCTGACCCAGTGGTCCATCTCCTTAGCAAGATCCCTGGGGTCATGGATCCTACTATCAATCAAGTGTTGGTGCAAATCTACAAAACAAAGACTGAACATGTGCTCCTTTGAAACCTAATTTACAGTCCCTGATAATCCTTTAACTTTACTACACTTCACCCAACCATCCAATGCTTTGCAAAAGGAATCAACACAATTCACCCAGGTCTGTAGGGCTAGTATCTGGCTTTCCCTGAACTTTTGTTTATACCATTTATGGGCCAGACCATATTTCCAAATAGGGGCCCTTCTTATGGGTGACAACTCATTTTCTCCTCCTTTTCCAGGGCCAGTATGGTTCCCTGTCCCTTGTTAGTGATAGGCCCCCAAAATCTAGCCCCCAATCTTCTGCAGGTTTTCAGTGCATCTGTAAGACAATCTAATAAGCCGCAAACCACTTTTCAATATCATCTCCCACAACAAAGTCAGGCACCAGACATTTAGGAATGTGGGCCCCCTTGTCTCCAGAGGGCATTGACAAATGCTGCCACCATCACTGCTCAACTCTTCCTGCCTGGCATTGATGTCCAGCTCATTAAGCCTGCTCTCATGTTCCAAATGGTCCAAACCTTTTCTCTTCTCCATAGCCAATTTCTTTTGCTCTGTTTCCATGGCCAGTCGTTTGTTCCTCTAAGGCTTGTTCTTTCTCCAGTTTCAACTAGGCCAGCTCCTACTTGAGCTTCCTTTTCTCCCTCCTGTCCGCCAACTCCTCTGGGGACAGACACCTGGATGAAACATTGCTCCCCACCTGGAGAAGGATGTCCAATCCTGGGAGTAAGTTACCCCCTCCTCACTAGACTGCCTTACAAGACCCTCTTGTTGATCCTGCTCTAAATATTTCTTATCCAGCTCTTCCTCCTCATTGTGTGTTGGGGTCTGCTCATGCCCTCAAGGCCTTTTGAAGCTCTGTCTTTTTAGTGCTTCTCTTAGTGGGCAGCCCTCTCTGCTGACAAAACTCCTTGAGCTAGGCAACCGTATAGCTGTCCAGGTGGGCCAGCTCAAACTCCATCTTTGGAGGCGAGGTCACAGACATAACAGCCAGGTAGAGAGAGGATGCACTTTGATTACGGAAAAAAGGCTAATAAAGTATAATGTACTCAAATTGGTCTTAGCTATAAGATGGTAGTGTACACCAAATTACTGTATGGTACTGAGCAAACATGAGTCCAATCCCCACCACTGAGCATCAATATTAGAAGCTGGGCTCTCTGGTTGACTGGGGTGTGAGCCCTGGTGAAGCAGTAACAACAATTCTAGTCAGAGTAAGGCACAAGCAAACCCCAAATTAATCTGTGCTCACCTTCTGGTCGCTTTGCACAGAGCAGTCAAGCTTAACTTGAAGGCAATGTGTAAAGTATTTGTGCAACACTTTAAACAGTAAAATAACACACAAATAGATTCCACAGCAAGTTTTACCAAAATAGAGTGATTTTTATTAAATTAAACAAGACCAAAGTGACAAAAATGCAATCAGTGTAACCCAAGATATTATTTTTTAAAGTTAAAAAGTCAAATAAAACCGAAAAGCACAACGCACTATCAAGGGAAGTGTGGTCACGCTGTACAGGGACATAGTCACACTTTTTAGTTCACCATGATGGAGGGCAGGCCAGCTAGAGGGACCCAGTTAGGCCCACTGAAAAAAGTACTTTAAAATCTGGTTTCAGAGCATTGCGTGGATCCGAGGCAAAGAAGCATTGTGCAGCCCCAGATATGCATCAGTTATGATATGCAGTGAGGCTGCATTGTAGGGTCATGTTGCATCGATGTCAAGGAACTCATTGATGGGGCAGGTAGTGTGAAGTACGGATGCCAATGATGTGGCGTGCAGCTGGTAATGGGTCAGGCTTGAGGAGAAGTGAGGCTACAATGCAGACGCCAATATCATCGTCGACCAGCTGCTGATGAGAGAGGCAAGGTTCTGGGTCAGAGATGGCCCTAAACTTCGCAATGCATTGATTCCCAGGACTAAGGGCAATGTGGACTTTCCGCATTAGGGACAATCAATGCAGCCGTGGTGATGCACAGGTTCTGCCAAAGGATGTACAGCTGAACTGAAAAGATGCTTCAATTTAGCAAGATGATGTGCCACTCAGCAGAGCAGATGCATATGTTCTGCTAGTAAGCAGCTAGTACCCACTTCGAATAGTCCAGGACTGGTGTGGCACCACTGGGCAGAGTAAGCTCACAGGTGCAGATGCAAGGTTTCTGGAAGCCTGTTATGTCCCTTGGGCTTCGGATCAGGAGACCAGCCAACTATTCCTTAGAGCCACTCTGGGGTCAGGAGATACAGACCCAGTTCATCTCCCCTAGACAAGTAAGGCAGCAGGTCAGAACAGCAATTTAGGAGTCCAGCAGAGTAGCAGTCCAACAAAGTGGATGCACAGCAGTCCTTCTTCCTAACAGATGATGTACTGTAGTGCTGGTGTCTGATGCCCTGTAGTCATTCTCAGTGGTGCCTTATAAGTGGGGTAGACTTAAAAGAGAAGCCTTTAAAGTGCATAAATGTCCTCCCTTACTACCATGGCTCCAGACACAGTACAGGGGGTATGCAGCCCTTAGTGTGTGGACAAGACACAGCCTTTTCAGGTGTATGTGGGGCTGTGCCCAGCTGATCCCTCTCATGCTGCCAGGATAGCCCATCAAGAGCCTGGCCCGCGCTTAGTGCCATGACCCCTGGCCGGAGCATGTCAGGAAAGGGCCCCTTGGTCAGGTATGACAGGGGATCGCTACTGGGACTTAGGGGTGCTGTCGGTGGGAAAGATTGTCCACGTTTAGACATATGTAGCGAGCCATCTAGTAATGTCAGGACCTGTTTGGCATGCAAGGTAGCACTACCCAGAGTATGATTGACACCCATCCAGTTAAAGGGGAGGAGGAAAGGGGAAGTCAGAAAGTAGACTGAGCAAATGTTCAAATGTGTTTCCATTAATGCCAGGTCCCTGGTGAAACACAGCATGGCATGTGCAGAGCATTTAATAGAGAGAGGCATTCAGATTGCATTCATCACTGAAACCTGGATGGATGCCACCTCAGGGCCAGACGTAGTGAAGGCCACTCCTTCAGGATATCTTTGTCATAGACAGGATAGAAAGGGTGAAAGAGGAGGCGGTTTAGCCGTGATCTACCAAAGTGCAATTAAGGACATTTTTAAGCCCATATTGATGGAAGCATGTGAAGCGCTATCCTTTAATTTTATGTTTCTTAACCACCACGCTTTTAAAGGAACATTAATATATAGGGCGCCAGCGGCGAAAAATACATTTTTGACTGAGGTGGGGAGTTTACTGGAAGTAGGTATATGTGAGGGGACCTGCACGATATTAGGGGACTTCAATTTTCATTTGGAGGATGGTAACAATTCTGAAACATTGGCTCTTCTAGATCTTATGGAAGGAGCCGACCTTAAACAAGTGGTGGTGGGACCCACTCAATGGGCTGGCCATAGGTTGGATGGTTTACTCTATAACCATCCTTTATTGATGTTTGAGGGAACATGGCCAGTTCCTTGGTCCTACCACGCGATTGTTGAGTTTTGCATTGTGATTAGGAAGATTACTAGCACAGAGTCCGGCCCTAAAAAAATATGGATCAGCAGAGCCTGGAACAAGTTGGAAGGGAAAGAACTGGAGGAACTCCTAATGGCATCTAAAAAGGAACTTAACTCGATGTGGAGGAGGCGGCGCTAGCTTATACGAACTGGCTGGAACAAGCAAGTGTTACCCTGGTGCAAGTTATAAGAGGCCGTAGGCAAAGGGAGGTTCCATCTGCTCCTTGGTTCTCGGAGGACCTCAGACTGGCAAAAAAAGGGTGTAAAAAGCTAGAGTGGGAATGGCGGAAGGGTTATAAGGAAACGGATAAGCGGAACCTAAAAAACAGTCTTCTTGAATATAAAAAGCTGATTGTGCAAGCAAAGCGAGAGCACTTCACTAATCGTATTAATCAGACCAGTAATTGCGCAAAAGATCTATTTAGAACTCTTTCTAGTCTTGCTTCGCCCAAAGTGGAAGGGCCACCGCCCAGTCAAGAACTGTGTGAGGCCTTAGCCACATTTTTCATGACTAAAGTAGAGACTGTTTTTCATGCTTTTTTGGGCTTAAAGATGAGGTGTCCTTTAACACACAATCAGAACTCTGTATGGGACGATCACAGGGAAGACACTCTAGAAGAGTGTTCATCCGTAAGCATGGAAGAGACTAAAAAGATGCTTTGTGGATTAAAATCAGGGTCACCATATGACCCGTGTCCGGCAACGGTAGCCAAGTTGGCACCTTTGCCTATTGCAACAGCTTTGACAACGATTTTTAACAACATGTTCGCATCCGAACATTTTCCTGCATGCTGGAAACAAGCTTCAATCCTTCCATTGCTGAAAAAATCAAATTTAGATACAATGGATCCCAATAGTTTCCGGCCCATCTCCAGGCTCCCACTTCCAGCAAAACTAATGATTAACCATCAACTCAGTGTATTTTTGGAGACAACTCATGCCCTGGACCCATCCCAACATGGGTTCAGAGTGGGGCATAGCACCGAGTCTGCCCTACTAAAGGCAACTGAGGAAATTTGAGAAGTAATGGACTCAGGGGGCAGAGCTGCACTGGTCCTTTTGGACCTTTCTGCATCCTTCGATATGGTGCACCATGTTATTTTGATGCACCGGTTGAAGGACTGTGGGGTGCAGGGAAAAGCAGGGGACCTCTTGAATGCGTTCCTGAGAAACAGAACAGAGGGTGGCAATGGGAGAGTACGTATCAAAACCTTTCATTCTTCCAAGTGGAGTCCCTCAGGGTTCCTCCCTAAGCCCCACTTTGTTCAATGTATACGTTACCTCCCTGGCTCCGATCATTAAGTCCTTCGGCTTTAATCTGACCTCCTACGCAGACGATACCCAAATTGTGGTATCAGTGCTGCCAGGGAGAGAAGTGGGAGTGGCCCTACGGGTTCAGGAATGTATGTTGGCTGTGGGTGGGTGGTTGGCCGAAAACTGCCTGAAACTAAACACAGCCAAAACCGAAGTCTTTGTATTTGGTGTAAGCAACGATTTCTGGAGCCCGCAATGGTGGCCAGAAGAGATGGGTGCACCCCCCCTTCCGGTGACAAAGGCAAGGAATTTAGGGGTTCTAATAGACGACCAACTGACATTTAGGAACCAGGTCAGTGCCTTAACATCCTCTATCTTTTTTCTTCTGAATCTGCTGAGGAAGATACTTCTGTTCCTTCCCGAAAGCAGTAAAAAGACAATTGTTATAGCCTTGGTTTTACCTCGGCTAGACTATTGTAATAGCCTTCTGCTAAATACCCAACAGGGGCTTCTTAACAAGCTGCAGGTGCTGTAAAATGCACCAGGCAGACTTCTGACAGGCATTCCAAAGTATGCCTCTGTGTCGTGTGAACTCTTAATATTACACTGGTTGCCAGTGCGAAGAGGATTGTTTTTAAGGCCTTGTGTCTGGTCTTTAAGGCCCTTCAAGGCACCGGATCGGCTTGTCTGAAAGATCTTTTTCAATGGCATAACCCCCTCCGACAGTTAAGATCATTGAGTCAGCGATTAGTTGTGGTTCCGCGTGTCAGGAAAGCACGTTGGGGGGGTAGGAGCTTTGTGCTGGGGCGACAAAGGCCTGGAACACCATGCCCTTTGCTTTGAGAAACACACCTGATCTCATGACCTTTAGGAAAGGCATTAAGACCTGGTTGTTTATCAGTAATCCCGTCGGTGCACCCTCCTCCGGAGTATTTCATTTAGTGCCAGGACACCTACGGGTAGCAGTGCGCTCTATAAATGTCAAATAAATAAATAAGTAACACCTAAGCTCCCATTGTATGTGCTGTCTAGATGGAATACACTAAGCCCAACTGCTAACTGTACCCAGTCATGTTATCAGAAGCAGGCTGCAAACACAAAATGCCTAGGGCAAGAAAATGCCAAATTTCTGAAAGTGCGAAAATAACAATTGATGGACAGAATGCTGAACAATACCAAACATTCACCCCAGTACAGATATCTAGGCTTAAATGCATTGTTGTTTTGTTCTCCATGACATTCCAGTTTAAATCCAGCCATTTGCAAATCAGTCTTGACCTTGCTCCCCATTGGAACAGTCCAGGCCCAACTGCCAGGCCTGGTCCTCCCTGGATCACAAACAAGCATCATAGGACCGGTTTTGGGGTATCACCCCTTTTCAGCCAGGGTAGCTTGACTCCAGTGGCACAGAGAACCCTGGACCCATGTCTGAGCATACCCTTCTAACTCGGGGAGACAAATACAAAAAGAATAATTGATGGACAGAATGCTGAACAATGTCAAACATTCACCCCAGTACAGAGATCTGGGCCTAATCCTATTGTTTTTTTGTTCCCTGTGCCATTCGAGTTTAAACCCAACCATAGGCAAATAAGTCTTGACCCTGTTCCCGTTGGGAACAATCCTGCCCAAACTGCCAGGCCAGGTCCTGCCTGGACTGGAAACAAGCATTCTAGGACCTGTTTCAGGGTATCACGCCTCATCAGCCAGGCTAGATTGACTCCAGTGGCACGGAGAGCACGAGTCCCACGTCTGGGCATCCCCATCCCACTCGGGTGAAAAATATAAAAAGAACAGTTGAAAGTCAGAATGCAGAACAATGTAAAACAAGCTAGCAAGGTAGCTAGAACAGCCTGTGTTGACAGAATCAAATAAACACTCCAGGGTCTTCAGTGGCTGAAAACTATAGGGTTTATTTAGGGAATGGAGGAACAGAAGTAGCACTATTAAAATATAATAATCCAATTCTGCCTAACCCTAAATTTCCCTATATTTTGATAAGATGAAGGGGAAGGCACTTCCCTATCAAGAATATAAATGTATACGTATTGTTCGGTTTGACATTTCAGCCATGCGTGCTCCATTGTGTCTTCATGGTAAATTAGAAGGACTAGTAATACACCAGGAAGTCAATTCTTATATTGCCTAAAAAATATAAATGTACATGCATCATGTGCATAGGTCTGGGATGTACTAATATGGCCATTTTCATGAATTCAGTCCACTAATAATGCAAATTGAATCAAGTTCGATTGCTCGGGTAGATTTCTGTGACCATTTATTCCGATTTGATAGATGACATTACCCCCAACTTTTATCGGCTTCTATTTAAAAGCATGTCTTATCTGCAAACACGTTTACTAAACCCGATACTTGACTTGCATTGACATGGAATGTTTGAGCTAAGGACTGCAGAACATATGATTCTCATTAGTTCCATCGAGCACAGTAATGGAGTCTTTTAACAGCGAGTGCAAAGTCCTAGAGAAACCTCTCAGTTAATTGTGTGCAACCCTGGTCAAAGGGCACAGCTTCTCGGCAGAGTCTCTTATTCATATCCGCTCGTGTTGAGCGTAATCCTAAAGCTAACATTGCAGCTACTTATGCTTTTTGAAAGGCCATGGAATTGCAGTGGGAGGGAGATAATACCAGTGATTCATGAACAGCCACCGGAAATTGCATACGTTAGGATTTTGCTATGCATTTTACTGTCGAAGATGTTTCATGTTATTGGAAATAAATAGATTAAGACACATTTCTTGCTACTATCAGCGCTGACCAGTTGCAAGAGGCAAGTGAAGGCTTTGCAAAAATAGACACATTTTTGGTTCTACAACTGGCATTTATTTTTTCCTATATTAAATTGTGCTCCTTGACAGAGAATCAAGTGGGATTGAAAAAAAGTGAATGTGAGCTTCACAATTATTATTGCCTCAGCTAGTCCACCAGAAAACGTTTCAAAGGTTTATAGATTGTGACAGAACATTTTCTTCATGGAAAAGTGAATCACCAGTGGTTAATCGTTACCCTCAGCATATTTTGCGATTTCAGATTTTCTTTCTCCGTCTTATTGTTATTACTAAAAAAAAGTCCTTTGGCAATAAATGGCAGACTTCTGCCCCCCCCCCCCCCCCCGCCCCCCCCCCCCACCCACACACGCAGCATCTCTCAGAAAAGCTTAATACACTCCAAAGCCTCTGTTTTATCCTGCATATTTACTGTTCGAAGCCTTCTAAGCGACTTATCATGTTTGCCGCTAAAATAGACTATAAAATATCACATAATTAGTGGCAATATCATACCGATACTCTTACACTGCTATAAACACTGCGCTCCTCGCGTTTATTTGTCACGTGTTCTTGTCCTGTTTCGTGATCAAACAAGCTTCCATTAAATTTGCCACGATTATCAAATTGGTACACTTAAAATAGGACACAAAGCGGTTTCGATGTGTTTAGAACTGAAATCGACATTGACCTTCACACACAACCTGCCAACGTCCACCTACTCTGCAGCCCACCGTGAGTGAAATATCCTCGCCAGCAGCCCTGCGCGGAGCAGCGAGGTTTGAATAGGCTGAGGTGGTGAGTATATCTTCTCAGGATGTAAACCTGCTGAGTCACGATGGACCACACGGCAGGTCATAGGTCAGCTGACAGAAGTGAGATCTCGATTATACAAGCTTTTATTTGTCTGCCTCCTATTTGCCTCGACCACTGACTCTTTCTTGCACCACACTGATGCTGTAGGAACAATTCCCAAGCGTAAGTAATCACTGAGATTTTCAGAAAGCTCTTCAGAAGGTGTTAATTGAGATTTGCCATCTAATGCCCTCATACCCCTTCGCTGCTCATGACGAGCTCAGCTCGTCATGAGGCACAGTGGAGCTGTGCTTATGACGAGCTGAGCTCGTCATGAACAATGGGTTTCAAGGAGAATCAGCACAGGAGGGGAAAACCATTAGCAGCCAAGGAAAGCTCTGATTTGCAAAGATGGCTTTTCGATCAGCCTTTGAAGCAGTCTGTTTCAGCCAAACCTTGGATACAGTGACCAATCACGGATCCGGGTGGAAAGCAGCCTGCTTCCCACTGCTCACCTGAAGATTCATGGATCTTGGATCAGGGGTGGAAAGCAGCCCGCTCAACTCTGTTCCCTTCATGCATTCAAAGATCTTGAATCTTTACATGTTTCTAGCCTTCAAACCCAAGAGACCTTATCCTGCTGCATTCCTAACCTGCTCATGCAATGCTTCATCAGGCCATCCTACCTTGCCGATATCCTCCCAGAGTATGCTATCAGAAGGAGAGCTTGAAAGATTGTTCATGGTATAGCTGATACCTGAAATGTTGGCACAGCATATTCAGTTTCTCTCATCATCACATGATCATACCACGCTTGCTGTAGCCATTTTCCAGACTCCCTTGAATGTTTGTCAAGTTATGTTATGTTATTTTATGTTGCGTTAGGTCATGTGTATTTGAATAGCTTAGTACTCACTAGGGTGCAGATTTACAAGCCCCTTGCAACACTTTTGCGCAGCCGTTGTGTCACTTTTGTGAAGCAGCGGCGTAAAAAATGTGGCCTATTTACATCGTGATGCATCAAGGGAGATGTGTCAGGTTGTAACACCCTGCATCAGGTATAATCTATTCAGGTGGACATTCCCATGCCGGAAAGTCTCGTAAAAAAGTGACGCAGTGAAATCTACAAGGTTTCACAATACCACTTCTAGGACGCCAGGGCGTCAAAACCTTACGCCTGCTCGAAGCAGGTGTAAGGAGTGACGCAGTGTAGTGATAATAGGCCTCAACATGCATTTCTGGAGTTGCAACTTGCTTGAAACACCACTCCAGCAAGCGTGACTTTGTGCCAACAGATTCATCAGAATGTCTGACTCATCTGTCAATCCTTGCGCCATGGTGCACCGTATTGTAAATATGGCACATCCATGGCGGCGTAAGGATTTTGCAGGCTGGCGCAGGGAAGCTGACGCATCTCTACAGATACATCAGTTTCTTGTAAATCTGCCCCTAGGAGGGTATCCTGATGCTAAAGTAGAGTTGTATGGGCCGAGCCAGAGTCAGGGCAAGTTGAAGAGCCAAGTCAGCAGTTTCCTGCTGAATAAAAGAACTGAGGAGATGGGAGAAGGAACACCTGCAAAATCAGGTTCTGCGTATGCTAGGGTTGTTTGAGAGTAGGATCCCAGAATTGCGGAGGTATCTGATACGCTTGTGAATGTTTATGTCATTGTTGGGGTACATTGGACCAATGTTGTATAAGATTTTTATTTTTGCGCGTTAGGAGTTTGAAAAGTGGTTGTTTGTGGATTGAGCGCCAGTGGAGCTCTTTGAGGCGATGACTGGGAAGTTGAGGATCAGCCTCTGGCTGAGTTTTGTATAGTCTGCATTCTTTTGGTGAGTTGCGCACTGATTTCAGCATGCAGTGTCTTGCCATAGTCCAGCATGCTGGTAATTAGTGCTTGGGTGATGATACTGCGAGTAGGTGGGGAACCATTTAAAGATCTTCTTGAGCCTTTTGAGATGTTGGAAGCAGGGAACAAATACTGCGTTCGCTTGGCAAGGTGAGTAGGTTGCCAATTACTATTCTGAGGTACTTTCCATGGGGTGTTAGAAGAGATGAGAGTCTGTGTTCACTAGGCCACCAAGTACAAAAGCAACATGTTTGCTGAAGATTACCAGTTCTGTCTTTTCTGTTTAGCTTGTGGCAATTAGTTTTCATCCATCCAGAACCAAAGCTCATTCGTCACCTTCCCCATTACCTCTCTCAGCATCATCCCATGACTGATTTTCATCTCTGTGTTTTTCAGCTTAGTCTCATCCTGGTATGCTTTTCTCCTCTCTGTTTGCATGTTCACTCCTATATTAATATATGATGTCTTCTACAGCACTGTAGCTGTTCAAACTAGATCAGGTGTGAGCTTGTCAATCTGGTAAGTCAAAATCACACAATTCAAAGAAAACACAGGGGCATAGCTTTCAGTGGTGCAACCAGTGCAATGGCACTAGCGCTTAAAGTTTGAGTGGTCCAGTGTACAATCATCAATGTCACTGTGCAGTGTCAGAGACTTGTGTTACAGGAATAGAAGAACTGAACCAACTTCAGGAGCGAGATGCATCAACTGATCAGCATATCAGCCTTTTTGCCCTGCCCCGATAAAAACCCAAAAGGCCAAAGGAAATCAAGCCTCCTATTGATGGAGGTAGTCTCGGAAAAGAGTTGACAGATGCCATATTGCATTACAGCTCCAAGCTCCACGAGCACTTTGATCTTTGTCGCGCAACCTGAAATGTTTTAAAGCTTCCTGTGTATTGAATTTAATAATTCACGGATGCACTTTTCCTTCTCTTAAAATTGAAAATTGTAACTCACTGCCACACCCTAATCTTGCTGCTCACTTCTCGCCTCTGCAGCCCTGTTCCACCGCAAGCGCAAGGCTTGATTGTCGTGGAGGGTGCAGGGTGGTACCTTCTTCCGAGTTCCCTTCCGGTGCTGGGCTTTTATTGGGCGAGTGAGTAGAGGCGACGCTGACTGCGAGCCCGAACTCTACAAAAACCTAATGCCGCAAAATATGCACAGCGGATGCGCGCAGCGCCTGCGCCGTCCCCGCGCCGATGACAAGCCAAAGACCTGCCCGTCTATGCCCGTCCGAGCCAGTACGGGGCATGGGGCAGAGGGCCATGCCCCGGTGGCTCTAAACGAACTGGTAAGGTCCTCCAGTCAGGTAAAGCGCTGTGGTCGACCACTAAGGAGTTGTGCACTACACTTGAGTTACATCAGACAGGTACCATTTCTTGTCCCAACTGTAATCTCACACTCATTAACTTTCAACCGTACCCGGATCTCAGGAACACATATAGGAAGGGGAAACAGCACCCAAATGTTAGGACACAAGACTTCCTGTTTTACAGTACCAACTGCCGCTCACTACCTAAACACAAGTTAGATATTTTTAACTTGACAAACCTAGCGTCCTCTTTCTGACTGAAACTTGGCTACACGATAGTGCAGGCCCCGATGTAGCCACTTCCCTCCCCTCCAACTACGCAATCGTTAGGAAAGATAGAGTGGACCAAACTGGAGGTGGGATTGCAATCATTTTCAACAGAGAGCTGAAATGTAGCCTCGACCCAGTTGACATCCCAGACTGTGAAACTGCCTTTTTTTAAATATCCTTGAACCCTAATTTTACGCTATCGGGCCTGATGATATACCGCCCCCCGGAAATTCCACCCACTTGGGCTTCTACATTAGCTAACTACATCACACCTTTTTATGTAGCCTCAAAAAATTACTCATTAATTGGTGACCTCAACCTGCACCTAGAGGATCCATCTAACCCCACATGTTCCAATTTGCTTGAAGACCTGTTAGCTTTAAACATGAGACTACTAAACTCCGGACCCACACATAAGGCGGGACACCTGCTCGACCCTATTGTTACCAGTCTTACTGAATTAGCATGGCACAATACCACCCCTTTATGTTGGTCAGACCACTACCTAATAAAATTCGGTCTTAAACTACCAACCATTTCTTCTGTGCAGCCTGTCTTTCCAGCAACATCTAGAAAAAACTGGAAAACCCTCGACATGGCACTACTCAACAAGGCACTCTGTGAAAAACCCAGCTTAAAAGGTCATAATATGGAAAGCATTGCAAAAGCAACACAACAGTGGCTTAGTGACTCCTCTGACTCCTGCCTACCCACCCCTCATACAAAGGGAAATAGCCATCGACCCCCAGCCCCATGGTACAAAAACTCATTGAAAACTGAGAAATCGAAATGCAAGGCATTAGAGCATCAGTGGCGGAAAGATTATGCACCCGACAAAAAGGAGAGATACCATAATGCCAGGAACAAATACCATACAACCTGCAAGAAAGAGCGAGCCTTGTATGTTTCCAACACCATTATGGAAGCATCAAACAGACCTAAAACTCTGTTTAACAAGGTCAAGGAACTAGCGGGTGCGCAAAGTACAGCTACGGCTTCCCCGCTAAATGGAAAACAATGTCAGGATCTTGCTGTAGTCTTCACGGAAAAAAATGACTAATTAGGGATATCAATAGCAATAATAATGATTCCACCCCGCAGGCTGATAGGGAATATGTTCCCAGAGTTGAGAATACCCTGGAATACTGGCCTCCCATTACGATTGACACACTGAAAGCCATCCTTAAGACCATCAAATCTGGCTCCCCTCATGACCCCATCCCCATTGAAGTACTTAAACAACTGGATGCCCCTTCCCTTGAAATCATCGTTGATATGTTAAATTCCTCCTTGGAACTTTCCACATTTCCCGCTCTTTGGAAACATGCCATGATTAGCCCATTGCTAAAGAAACACACTGCTAACCCTGAAATATTGGCTAACTATAGACCTATATCCTTGCCCCCAGCCTTTTCGAAATTACTGGAGAGACACATCCACTCGGTCTTAACCCAATTTTCGCAAGAAAATTCCCTCCGCCATCCATCTCAATCAGGATTTCGAGCTGGTTTCTCCACAGAAACGGCTCTGCTGGGAGTTACCGAAATCACCCGGAAACTCCTTGATGATGGTCAAACGGTCGCTCTCATTCTTTTAGACTTGAGTGTGGCCTTTGACACCATATCACATAAAAAACTCATAACCACGTTAACAAAAATGGAATCTGTGGTATGGCACTTGAATGGATCAGGTCTTTTCTGACACAATGGACTTTCCAAATTACATCTTCCTTAGCATGCTACGGAATGTTTAATCCCCCACACGGAGTGCCCCAGGGATCCATTCTGAGCCCACTGTTTTTTAATCTTTATCTTAGACCTCTGGCAGACTTAGCGGACAAATCAGGACTCACCCTCATGACCAACGCCGACGACTCACAGATCATCTTCTCCTTGTCTGAATCCAGCCCTTCACCCCCGTCTTCCCTCAAACTAGGTCTTCAAAGCATTTTCAGGTGGATGACTAGTAACCAGCTAAAGCTTAATGGAGAAAAAATGGAGATCCTCCTTCTGGGGAAACAACATGACCTGTGGAACCCCTCCCACTGGCCATTCCAGATGAGAAATCTCCCAACCCCAGCCACCCAGGTACGCAATCTGGGGGTCATTGTGGATAGTACCCTCTCCATGAAACAACAGGCAAGCAAAGTCGCTGGCCTTTGCTTTACCATCATGAAGTGGCTGAGGAAAAACCTTTGGATGTTGCCCATCTCCACCCAAAAAACCGTAGTCAATGCCCTCATTACATCCCGGCTTGACTACGGTAACATCCTGTACCTAGGCTCAAATACAGCTGCAGTCCGGCGGCTGCAGCTTGTCCAGAACTCAGCTGTCAGGCTGCTGTGTAGAATTCCCAAAACTACCAGGGTCTCGAACTACCGTTGTGATCTGCATTGGCTCAGTGTAGAAAACCAAATTAGATTTAAAGCCCTGAGCTACATGTTCAGAATAAAAGCAGGTACTGCACCCAAATACCTACTAGCACTAGCCCATCCCTACATTCCCAAACGCAAGCTACGGTCGCAATCAGCAGCCAATTTTTGTGTGCCTAGGTTCAAACTCGCAAGAATGGGAGGCAGCTCCTTTGCTCATCTAGGACCAACCCTCTGGAACGCACTCCCTCCCTATATTCGTAAGGAAGAAAACCATGCTAGGTTCAGAAAGAACATCAAAACCTGGTTGTTCGAGCAATAACATGAACGACCCTGGAAACCCTTGCCACCTTCCGTGCTGTGTCTCGGCGCCGGGAAACCCTTTTTGGGTAGCTGTTGCGCCTTACAAGTTCAAAAAATAAATAAATTAATAAATAAAAGTGATAAGAACACAAGCACAACATGTCAGCTGAAGGTTGCTCACAGATTTAAAGTAGTTAGTGATTAATCCGCAATGACCTCCGTCTGGGTCTTGGGGGGCTAACAAGTCAGAATGGTGTCAATTTTAGTTTGTACCAGTGTTACCTGGCAGCTTCCTTACTGGTACTCTTGGTACACCACACACCCCTGCCCTAACGGGCACTTGCTGGCCTTGACAGTGAGGCCTGCCTTCTGCAGGACCTTCAACACTTCTCAGAGATGGTGCAAGTGATCTTGCCAGCTGAAACTGACCACTGTGATGTGATCTAGGCAGGCGGTGCTGAAATCCTCAAGTCCAGTCAACACCTGGTTGACCAACCTCTGAAAGGTTGCAGGGACATTCTTCAACCGAAAGGACATGGCCTGAAACTGGTAGTGCCCCTTTGGTGTTGATAATGCTGACCTCTCCTTGTCCCCATCAGTCAATGCAACCTGCCAGTACCCAAATGTTAAATCAAATGTGCTGAGGAACCTTGGCAGCTCTGATCCTATCTCTCATCTCATCAGCTCTGAGGATTGGGTGCATACAGTCCTGGTGACAGCATAGAGACCAAGGTAGTCTACACAGAACCAGTTCAGGATTGGCACCGGATGCAGAAGCCTTTAGGACCAAAATCACTGTTCGAGATCTCTATCACCCCTAATGCTGGGATCTTAGAAACCTGTTCCTTGATGCTAGATATGACCCTGTCAGTCAACCTTTAAATGATGTGCTTTACCGGAGGACTGTCCCCAATGTCTACATCCTGAGTGCACAAGTGTGTGACACACAGTGTGGGAAGAACAGCATGGCAAACTGCCCCCGACAGCTGGTGACAGTTACTCTGCTGCTCTAGGGTCAGTGTAGCAGAGAGGTTTACACCTTCCACTGACCCATCGTGCTCCTTGGCAGACTGGAGGTCAAGAAGAGGTTCACTCTCCTCTTCCACCCCCATCATCTGTTACCAGGTGTATGCTTACTTCAAACCTCTCAAAGTGAGGTTTGAGGTGGCTCACAAGGTGGACCCGCCAAAGGGTTCCTTGGAGTCTGCAAGCTCATCAGATATGTCTCAAAAGACCCACCCACTTGCCCGCAAGGCTCCTCCCAGACCATGGGAACTTCAGGAGTGGGTTTCCCACACCCCTTGCCCTTTAGCAGGCACCTGGGCCACTGTTTCAGGCTCCAGGTCCTTCTGATCACCCTGTCTAGCTGCCATAGACCGAGTGGTCAAACATGCCCACTCTGTCAACCCCAACATCTCCAAGTGAGACTTGAGCTCCACATCCTTCCACAAGGGCAGCTCCAGATTGTAACCTAGCAAACAATCAAAAGGCATGGCGGGGTTCACAACCACCCTCAAGGGACCTGAGACCCCCGTACTCAAAGGGAATCTGTGCCACCCCACACTGACACACTGAGTTGTCCATAGCAACAACTTGATAGAATGCACTTAGGACTAGTTGCTCCTCAGATACTAGGTGACACCGGACTGAGGTCAGGCTGGCTCAAGTATCTATGAGAGCCTATACTTCTCGCCCATTGATGGTCATCCACTGTCCGTATCTCTTAGGGTTTGCAGACAGAAGGCTTCCCTGGACCATCACACTGTCCCCTAGAGAGACAAGGGTAATTTCTGCAGGGTCCCCACTTTCTCCAGAGACCAACTCCTCCCCAAGCGCTACACTAGCAAACACCTTGGACTGCCCACCAGTGGGTGGCTGTGCCCACTTGGGCATTGGGGATTCCCCTTCATTTGGCCCACCTGGTCACATGCAATGCATCTAAGGAGTTCCATTTCTGCAGGCCTATATTTATCTCCTGGGGGGTGAGAATATTTATCCTGGATACTAGTTTGGGGTCCTTTTGAGAACTCTTTTGCTTTACCCTTGTCACCCAGCTCTTCTTCTGGGGACCCTGCCCACCTTTGGAGGAGCCTTCCCCATACACCTTATTGTGGACCCTGGTACTCTACCCGCAGGCCGCCTCTATAGAAAGCGGCCTAGGGTCAGTCAGTTTACTACCTGTCAATTGCTGGTGCAGCTTTGTAAAACACAGACTAAACAAGTGCTCCCACACAATCAAATTGTACATTCAAAATCTATAACATTACTGCCTATCACCCAACCATCCAGTAATCTGAAAAATGAATCCTCAAATTCTATCCAGGTGTGGGAATCAGTTTCCCTACTCTGTCTAAACTCTTCTAAAATCTCTGTACTTGTCAGGAATGAGACCATATTGAGTGAGAAGGGCCTCCTTCAATTCAGAATAGGTGAGGTTGAACCCGTTACCTAATGCTAACGATATGTCCCTTCCCTTCTCTGTAAAGTTGTTCCTCATTCGTGCCCCCAATTTCTCTCAGAGACCGCATTCATGTGGATAGATGCCTCCTTTGCTTTTCGCTTGTCCTACATTCTTGGGAATATGTTGTACTCCGAGAGCACTGAGGAATTGCTGCCACCATCTGTGCCGGATTTACTCTTTAACTCCAGCTCCTTTATACATTACTCATGGTCTAAAATCATCCGTTGAGACTACACCTTGAGCCTCTCAAGATCTGTTGATGCCTCCTAGCTTCTCCCCTGTCCTTCAGCGCTGCGGGGACAGACCACTGCTGCTTGGCCTGGAGTGTCCCTCCCTTCCTAAAAACAAATCCTCCCTTTGAATTGGTTCCTCAACATTCACACTAAGATATGCAAACTTCCCAGTGGCATCTCTGGCTGCTACCCAGGCCCTTAGTGCCTTTTGTAGCTCCTTCTTTGTTGTGAGGCCCCTAACTTGGGCTTTGAGGTTTTTGCAAACTGCCTACATTCCCTTCATGGTGTAGGTCCAAACTATCCTCCTCAAAAACCAATACCACTGATGATGCTCTTGGCATAATGCAGTAGGAAGTTTAAATAAAAAAATGGAAAGATCGAAAATACACTGAAGAAAAGCATTATTTAGTATGTAGTGGTCTGTGATACAGTAGTATTGCACACCAATCACTGTAGGCCAAGTGCAAGCGCAAGTCCTATCTTCACCGCGGATAACCAATGTTAGAAATGGATATCTCTAGTTGGCACATTTGTACACTGTCCAAGTAGAGACCCTTCCTTCTAGTCAGGGTATTACACTACTAAACAAAACCTGCTCACCTCCTTGGTAGCTTGGCACAAGCTGTCAGGCTTATATCAGAGGCAATGTGTAAAGAATTTATACATAACATACAGTAATACAGTGAAACACTACAAAAGGACACTACAACAGTTTTAGAAAAATAGAAAATATTTATCTGTGTAAAACAAGTCCAAAATGATAAAAATCAAACATACAGTAATCTATATATATATATAAAAACGAAAGTATGTCTTTTTTTGTCCTTTATGCATTACTAGCAGCCCGTCCGGACATTGTCCGGGTATGAATTGCTGCCGGCCAATAGTATATTGTTTTGTTGGATTTCATTTTGATAGCATTTCTTATCTGTGACAGGCCTGTGAAATGCTCCGATTCACAGTGCACTGCTGATGCACTTAAGAGTGCGCGTTCAGTAGTGTGTGAACTCGAGTTTTCCTACTTTATTTTTCCTTGCAATATTATATAGCGCGAACTCGACAACATGGCATGAGTACAATTTACATTACAGAAGAACACATTCATTTGTGGTAGGCACGGGGAGACAAAGCGATTTGCCTTGAAACACAGGATGTGGAGCTGATGCCGAGATTCGAACGTAGCTCCCCAGCTCTAAAGTTGGCCATTCTAAAACTTGTTGACGGAGGTGTGTCTAGAAGTGTATGTCTGTGCTGGCCATCAATGAGAGAGACCTGTGCATTTTTCAAATCGGTGGTAAAAAATAAGCATGGGCGAATTTTGTGAATTTGCGATTAGCTAATTTGCGTATTCACGAATTCGCAATGCGCAAAATCCACGAACTTTCGCGAATTTGCGGATTTTTTCTTTTTTTTGTGTTCGCAAGGGTTTCTGCCAGTTTGCGATGGTTTTTTACCAGTTCGCAAACGCAAACTTACTTTTCGGGTCGCAACGGTCGCCTCCAAGTAGTTTCTACGTCTGGTTCATCACAGCACCCTCTGTTTCACCACTGCCACCGTCTGTCTCACCCATGCCACCCTATGGTACATCACTGCCCCCCTCTTGTTCAATCACTGTAGATTATGGGCGGAAAAGCACGCCTGCCCTGCCTCAACTGACATGAATGAATTAGGGGTTCATTAATGTGTCACTGAATTTGAACTTCCAGTCTGGCACCTGCTTCCTTATCTGTAATTGCCTTCTGTTGCAGTGTAATTTTTTCTAACAGGTCCTTTGTGGCATACTTGTAGCTATTCTCTGATCCTGCTCCTCCGGGCGCTATGTGTAATCTCGCAAAGTGTGCGGCTCGCTAGTACAAGTTCGCGTGTGATCGCGGGGAAAATCTCGCGCGAACTTACCCACACGGTCGTGAACGGGCGTGGCCATCTTGTTTTTTATTCATTGCTATGGTTCTGGGCATGCTTTCTCTAACCTCTCTGAATCTCTGCCATCCTTTGCTTGTTTGAAGTTTTTTTTATCTATTTTACTTATTATCTATCCCTCTATTTTTCTTGCTCTATATTTCTGTGTTTTCTGCTACTTTTGGTTAATTTTAAACTACTTTTTAAAACTCTTTTCTTTTCTTCTTCCCTATTCTATTTCTTATTTCTTATTTACCTTCCTTTCTGCCCAGATCCTGGTAAAGGGAGCCGGGAAGCAGCCCGAGTAGGGGAAGGGTCCCGCACCCCGTGCCCGGCTCCCCTGCGGGCGTTTGAGGGGGGAGCTAGTATTGCCACAGGAGATCTTTAGCGCGGAGGAGGTGGCCGCACTAGTGTATTATGTACAGCGCCGCCTCCCCAGGACCATCGCAGCAGGCGGCAAGATCGCAAGCGGCTACGGGCTCCGGGAGCACCGGAAGTGGTGGGAGAAGGTGTGCCGGGCCATGTATTCTCACTATCGGGTCTGGCGCCCCTACAACCAGGCCACCCACCGTTGGACGGATCTCCTGGACCGGGAACGCGACTTGCTCGACCTGCTCGGCATCGAGATCCCCGGGCTTGGTGAGTAGTAGTAGCTATTTCATCACTACTCTGTTTTTTCTCATGCTCTGTGTGTTATTATATTGCAATTTTTTTTTTTTTACCAAGAGCAATAATGCTGCCGATTACATTGTAGGTAAATTATATTTCAAAGTCTTCTGTGCATTTCAGGTGCACTGCTCTCCTTCTCAGTAGCGTTGCTACTATGCTTATTTGTTTTCGATTTTGTGTTCATTTCATTGGCCTGAGAAATTATGTATGAGTGTAGTTTACAGAACTGCGTAATGCTAGACACTAAGGGGCAAATTTTCAATTGCCGGCGCATCCCTGCAAAGTAGCAGGGATGCGCTAGTAATTGTGCGCCACGCCACAACCACCCATGGTGCGCCGTATTTACAATACGGCGCACCATGGGCCCAAAACGTCACCGAAGCGCTACGCATCTGTGCCGTAAAGGCGGCGCATTGCTGGAATTGCGTCGCAACGATGACACAGCTCCAGCAATGCTCTGGGGTGCCCTATCTCCCCAATGCTGCGTCAAGCCGTACATCTGCTTCAAGCAGGCGCAGGGTTTGAGTGACGCATCATTGTACTAAAAGTGACTGATTGAAATCTTGTAGATTTTCCTCAGCCACTTTTAGGATGCGTTCCTGCGCAGGAACGTCCTCCCTTGCGCCGGAACGCCCCCTGATGGCGCAGGGCTTTACAACGTGATGCATCTCCCATATGCGTCACATTGTTAATATACGCCGCACCATGGCGCCTCTTTTGTTCTGCAGCTGCGTCACAAAAGTCACGCAACAACGGAGCAAAAGAGCCTCAAGGGGCTTGTAAATCTGCCCCTGGAGTCTCAAGTCCAGTCCTTCCTTTGTATACCTGGCAATAAGATGAAATAGTGGTGGTGGATTGATAGTTTGAGTATTTTAATGACTGGTTAATGTAGTAGTAAACTTTTTAGTGTTGTCACTGATCTGCAATCACAATGGAGTTTGTTTGTCACTTCGCGTGCTGCGGACTGCTGCCTGCCAGTACTAGGCAAACCTTTTTAGTAGTTTGTTTAGTGAGTTACATAACTTTCCAGGTCGACGGTCCGCAAATCAAGCAATACTAATATCGTAGTAGACCACATGAGATAGGTCAATATATCCCGTGGAATAGTTGTCTATTTGCTATTTCGCCAAAATATTTTGTTATTGTTCTTTTGAAATGTTTCATTTGGTTGACAACAATCATCCATGTTTTCGGGTCTTTCTTTCTTTCTTTCATGTTGCACATCAGCTCCCCCCAGGGGCAAGAGGACAGAGGAGGAGGGGGTATCGGCTGCTGCTGCTCTACAAGGCCAGGATCGGTCAAGCGAGGGCTCCTTTGTTGGCCCGGTAAGTTTTAATTTTAATATAGAGTACCTATTTTTTCCTAGCGTTCCTCATTCTATTTTCTCTAAATCGTCTTTGATCTTCTAGTAGACTATATCTAAATTCTTCTCCTGCCTCTACTATGACTCCCTGTGGTATTACTAGATTACTCTTATTAGTCTGTCTGTGTAGCTAACTAAGATTGCACATTTGGCAAAAGGTGTTAAACAAAACTCCCATTCTAGTCAGCAATAGCTCTATGCACTGAGTGCAGTCCTCTGGGATTGTCCATAATGTATTTTCAAGTCTTCTAAATGTTTATGCTTTGACAATTCCCAACAATAAAATGTGAATGACCACCAACAAATAATAAGATACTACTTTACTTTTTTTTTGGATAGGAGGACAATCCATACTACTACTGTTGCAGGGACAAATCTGCACAAACAGAACTATGGACACTAAATAGTGCATTGTTTATCAATTATAATAGGCACAGGCAGACTTTCCACATACCTCAGTGATATCAGACTTTGAAGAACCCCCAATCTCCTTACTGACTAGATAGTGTAGCAGAGTCATTTAGCTCCCGAATTCATCGATGATTGATCCCCAATGATGATTATCCAACACAGGACAAGAGTACGGAGTCAGAGTCCAGAAGTGTCAGAGGCAAGGACTCATGCTTGCAAATTGCAAAACCATTTGCTCAGTCCCTCTTGACAAAAAAGCACAGAGTCTATTTAAGTTTTAAAGCTTTATTAAAAGTAAAAACATTTATTAAAATCAAGCTTGTCATAAAACATAAACGGTTGATTAGAAATGGAAAAGTGCCTAGTGATTTATTTCACACATTGATTGTGTGCGAGCCGAGCCCTCATCTGGTTTGAACTTAAATGTTTCTTTTTGGTGCTGAATCGTTGGTCACTCCGTCCTAGTGATGATGATCTGATCTTGCTCGTGTTCTTAGAAGTGAAGCTTCTGTCTGTTATGAGAAAAATGGTGCGTGTTAAAAAGCAAGCATTCATCAGTGGTGCCAAAAAGTTCAGCAAGACAACACACTTCCCTGGAAAAAGAGCATTTTTACTTTTGAGTAGACAGTCACAAATTATTAGTTGGTTTCTGTATTCACGTTTCTTCATTGCTAGACAAAATACTAGTGAGTGGTGTATGTCTATGACATCTAACATTCTTAAATGTGCTTTGTAGGTGGAACATCTGGTGCCGGGCCCAGCACGGAGGTGGAGGAGGACAGTTCTGGGGAGGAGGCGGTGCAAGTGCCGGAGGAAACTGCTGTGCGGGTTGCCATGGTAGTGGCGGTCAGTGGTAAGCTCTTATACAGCCTGATTCATCATTGTTAAATCCGGTCGCAAAGGGCCAGATTCTGAGAATCTGGCCCTTTGCGAGCGGTATTTTTGCATTTGGGATTCATCATCCCAAATGCAAAAATCGCTATTTAAGAATTCGTATATTTGTGTGGAATAGCATTTAAGGAATCTCTATTAGAGATTCCTTAAATGCTATTCTTGAATCATTTTTAAATTGCGAATTCGCAAAAATTTCCCGCTATTTACCGCGAGGTCAAACCTCGTGGTAAATAGCGGAAACTTAGAAAAATGCATTTAAATGCATTTTTCTAAGTTTCATGTTACACACACACATGTCCTTGGGACATGTGTGTGCGCAACACCAATGTAGCATACATTTCAGGGGTGCTACAGGGTGTCCTTTGGACACCCCTGCACCCTTGAAATCGCAATTTCAATATGCGAATCGCTAATTGCGATTCGCACATTGAAATGTCTTCCCATTCATTCCTATGGGCCTCTGGGCCCATAGGAATGAATGGGGAGATATTCCTTAATTGCGATTAGCAATTTGCTAATCGCAACTAAGGAATAATTAGAAATCGCAATTTATTTAGCGATTTCTTGGGGAATAGCATTTTGCTATTCCTTAATAGCGATTCCTTAATAATCGCTATTAAGGAATAGCAAATACTCACCTTGATGAATCAGGCTGATAATTCTTACTTATTGAGATTGCAGACTGAAGAATGTGCTCTCTGCACGGGTGTAGTATATATGTTCAACAGTTAAGTTACTATACTGTTAAGCAGACTTTCAAATTTAGAACAAAGTTTTTATCAACCAGGCAGTAGCCTCCTCTAAATTTACTTCAACTCAGCAGTGATTTTTTTTCGAGAATCCAAATCAGATCTGAGATGAACTTGATGGATGGGATGAACGAAAAGCGAAAGAAGGGTGTAGGCAAGTGTGGAAGGATGAGCAAGTTAAAAGTAATGATGACTGACAAAGAAGAATGATACGTGTTTGATTGGTGCCCGCGGTGGCTGGGTAGGAATATGATGCATGGCTGGGTGTAGGATGAAGCAAGGATGGGTGGAAGGAGAACAGCCTGGGTGGGTGAAACAGAAACTGTATGTGTGCGCAATATATCCTTTGGTTGAAATTCAAATGCAAGTCAAGCACGGATGTATGGCTTGCGGTTTCCCAAATAAAATGAAAAGGTTGTTTTCCCGTGAGAAAACGTAAGGTTTGTCCAGATGAGTGACATGAAGAAGAATGATTGACATATAGTTTGAATGACTGGATGCCTGGATCATGGTACTATCTGACTCTTAGATAGCATATGTGTATCTAGAGAGAGTAGACGGTCACTGGATGAACTAAGTGTTCCTTTGAAGAGCATGTAACACCGCACCCGCACGTCCGTCCCAGTGTAGGAAAGGCAAGGAAAAGAAGTTTTAAATTTATTTTCTCCAAATACTACCATGAATAGTAGCAGTAGTTTGTATTGCAAGCACAGCATATGTCCGGCTATTAAGATGGCCACTCACTACCTCTGTTAATAAGTTTAGTAGAACTCGGTCATTCATGTGTTGATGTATCACTGCTCACTCAATAAAAACCAAGGCACCTAAAGTCATCCCATATGTAAGCAAATACATACCATGTGCAGTGATAGATAATCAGATTATTTATCTTCTTCATTTTCCTTTTCTAGTATTCATTGGCACTGTAGGGTGAAAGTTAAATTAATTAAGCAGTAGCCCTTGTAACAGAGTATTGTCAGTGCCACCCATAATAGGAAAGTAAGAGCATCACCACCTGCATATACTGGACTGGTACAGTAACGCAAGTCTGTCTCACTCATCATGGAGGGCATCTGTTTTTCTCGGGTGCAAGTTGACTGTGCGGGCATTATGCCGGCTTGCAGACGTTAACGTACCAATTTTGCTAAACGAGAGAAGAAGAAGTATAAGACTGGTGTACTGTCATAGTCGGCTCTAATGGAGTGAGTCCATAGTGCTCGTAGAATTGATTCCTTAACTTAAACTCCCACTAATGTTAGAGCAAGGATGAAGAAGTGGGAGGTTAGATAGATACTGGCCACAATAGTTATGTACTGCGCTTGCAAGTTGCTAGTTCTACTGTGACACAACTTTCTGCTGAATCATTTTGTGTTAATCTTAAAGAGCATTGGTTACAGACTATGTTTTTCTTTCTTCTTATAGATGTTCCTTCCAAACCAACATGGAAGGAGCTGGCTAAAAGGGCCCGGCAACGGAGGCTGGAGGTGACTGTCGCCGAATATCGGCGGCTGGTGACCCAGGAGGAGGAGGACACGCAGAGTACGTCGACAACATCCACGGCGACACGTGCATCCTCCTCCGCGCTCCCTGGGTCAGCCAGTCAGCGCAGCAGGTCTTCAGCGGTACGGAGCCGGGGTACCGCAGCCAGCCGCCTCCGCCGAGCAGCAAAAAAATCAGCTGCCCCCACAGCAGTACAAAAAAAAGGTTGCACCGCCTTTCGCTCAGGGTGTCCTACCTCGAGCAGGAGCTGCTCAACACCAAATCCCTGCTCGAGACCCTCCGTAAGGAGCATGCCGACCTGGCCCGAAAAGTCAACATCAGCCAGCATTAGGAGAAGACTTTCCCTTGCCCCTTTTTTAAAGACTTCTGGGGGTGGGAATTGGGAGTTGGGTTTTTTGGACTTTTCACGGACATTCGTTGGGGTTAGGGAGTGGGGGTGCGTTGGGTCTTGCGGGAGATTATTTTTGTTAGGGATATAAATATACTTTAAACTTTGTCTTAGCATACGTGTTTTTTTTACTGCTTTTGAGGCTGGTGGGTGGGGGTTTAACAGTAAGTTTGTTTTCCTTAAGTAGCATCTTGATTCAAGTTGTGTAATTAATTGCCCAAATGTTTTCAAAACTAAGTGCCTCCCACAGAGTAAGTGAATTCAATAGTCCTAGGACTTTACTAGTACTAGCGTCAGTCTCCCGTCTCTCCTAATACTCCATTATACTACCTCCCCCCAAACGCTTATCTTACCTGTAATTTGTGTTTGGAAATAAGGCTAGGCACAGGGCTGGCTGCACGGCAAATGGTGATTAAGGTTGGCAATCCTGGGCGGATGAAATGTCATCATTGCGGTGGTACTAGTGGTGTTATACAGTGGCAGTTGCAGCATCTGAAAAAAAAGAAAATGAAACCTTGTTTGTCCTTACCGTAGCATTAGAACGGTATGATAGAGAATATAGCAGGTGACAGTACACTAGAACAGTGTCACAATGTAGCCTAACAAATGGTAGAGTATTGAAAGTATAACTACTACTTGTGTTGAATTTCTTTGACATTGGCTACTACTACAAGAAATAGTACTGAAGGTGAATGACACAGCAGCGTAATCATTTGCCACGTCTAGGAGGAGGATGTTCTTGATGATCAATCAAGTTGATGGCGCACATGGAAATCGGCTTTCATTTGCCAATAGTAATGGGTCTGTGTCAAGCTGAGTAAGAATATATCCTCGGATTCCTTCACCAGCTGGTTGCTATGACCTTATCCTCCCCAGCAAGTGTGTAGAATTATTGCTGTCATTTAGTAACACATCAATCAAAACCACACAGCCTGGGGGAAGAGGGTTAGGGTTTGGAAAATGGATGGGAATGGGGGTTTTGGGGAAAGTTTTGTTGAGAGAAGAAAAAAAAAGCACAGCATGGACAAACAATAATTGAAGATAAACAAATCTTTGGGTACAAAGCCATTCATAAATCTTTTAAGTGACATAAAGGAAGTGCATGCACTACTGCATGCATGGTTACTGAAAGTAAGTAGTACTTTCGACAACCGTGAATGAAAGAATGCGACAGTACAGGGCTGCAGTAATAATTATGCGTTTTCACTTGCCTATCTCTGCACTCAGAGAAACACTTTGTACATTAAATTAGGTTTGAAAAATAGCAGAAGTAAAACCTATACAATGGCTGTAGGGATGAATTTATAAGCAGAGATCAAAGAAATGCAGTCACACTCATAGAAGTTGACAGTAATAACATTACTTAACAGATAATTAGAAAATAACGGATACTGTATCTGTATGTTGTTGTAGTTGTCCTGTTGAATTTGTTAAGTTGCATGCATCCAACCATTCCTCTAATTAGCAGGACTCCTCCATCTGATGCTCTGTCCATCAATGTTGGAGACCAGAAGACACCCTGTCCACTGCCTGCCTGGCGGATGCTGAATTGCTGTTTGCTAATGTGAAGCCTGACTTCATCCTTTTTTTCCCATTGCGCAGGTTGAAACACGGCCTGTAATTATTGATGGAAAAACAGGAAGTGATATTAGAACACCACTGACAAATAAATATAAGGTATGTTGCTGTGTAGTGCAAAAAGTCACACTTTGAGTTTCCTAATAGACAGTACAATATTTTTTAAAGTGCGTACTCTGTCTGAGTCTCCTTTTGGAGGATAAATAAGTATGGGCAAATTAATTTAACGGATCTCTCCCCTCAAGCTAGGTGTACTGTAAACTGTGTTTTAGAACAAAATTAGACCTTCCCAGACCCTTACTAAACCCAGTCGCAAAAATGTAGAAGTCCCCCAATCAGATCCCCAAAAACTAGGCCTAGTAGAAATTGGTGACAAAACGTACTTTGAAAGTAAAGTAGGCCCAAATCCCCCCTTACCCACCATGGATTGTTTTCAAACCACTTGCAAGCAAGCAAAAGTATCCATACCCAGCATTGCTCCAAGACTCGCAAACCCCTCCACAAACACCAGGAACTCCCACAAACAGCCCCCGAAAACTGTAGAGTGAGCGAAATCTCAGAAAATGTAAATACTTTTTCCCCAGGGATTGTCTCCAAAACACTTTCTTTCGGGTATTTGACCTTCCCAGCAATGGCCCCAGAACTGTCAACCCGGGAGAAAACAAGTTTAACCCCCCCAACAAGCCAAAAGGCAAAACCCGGGAAAAGCCACACTTCGAAAACTTTTGGCCTACCTGGAATTCAGCCCAAATGCAATGTGCAGCTAGGCCCCAACTCCCCTTTTCCACCATGGATTTCCTGAAAAACAATGCAATCAACATTAGACTGTGCCAGCAGTGCTCCCAGACCCCAAAACCCACCCACAAACACCCAGAACCCCCCAAACAGCACCTCAAAGACAAGCAAGTCAGCAAAAACGCAAAAATAATTTCACCTCCGATTTTGTCCAAACCACTTTTATCCGGTATTAGACATTCCCAGTAATGGCCCCAGACCCGCCAACTCACCCGCAAAGTAGAACACCCCCCACAAGGGCAGAGTCTTTCTTCAGTGGGCGTAATCCAGCCATCTGCTTTGAGGGAAATAGGAGTCTGGAGGAGGAGAATAGAGGAGCATGTTCTTGTGAACTTGTGAACCTGAGTAATGCAGACTGCGGCACCTTCAAATCAATAAGCAAATAAGTAAAGACAGTTCTGCTGATTGGCTTGTTTTTGTGATTAGGTGATTAAAGTTTTTTAATATAGATTTTGCAAAACAAAGAAAGACAGACACACAGGAATAAAAGTGAATAAGGACGAAAAAGAAAGTTAGTGATTCATTGACTGATTTTCAGGGCTCAGTGTCAGGGAAGAAGAGCTCGTCCTCAAACTCTGCGAATTCAGGCAGGAGTAGGTCACCTAACAGAGAAGAACTTCACTCATCTAAGTTGATGTCCTCGTCGTCTTCTTCCTGCGTGCATTCTCGTATTTTGTAATCTGGTGGTATGAGGTGCTGATTCATCTTGATCACTGTTAACCTCTCCACATTTTTGGGCGAGAGGCGGGTCCTTTTGCAAGTTACAATGCCACCAGCAGCACTGAAAACACGTTTAGAAGACACGCTTGCGAGTGGGTAAGACAAGTAATTTATAGCCAGGATGGTGATCTCTGGCCACAATTCTCTTTTCCCATGCCAATACACCAATGGGTCATCATGAACATAGACCTCTGTTGAGTCATTCAGATAGTCCTGCACCATCGACTCAAGGTTCTCCAGGGTTCCTCCACTTTGCTTACTTTTTGCTGGGACCTTTTGAGAAGCAAAACCAAGCTGAGTTAGCCAATCCTCTACTTCACACAATGTTACTGTTGTGTCTGGTGCAGATGATACGGTTGTTGGTGTCTTTAACGGATGAGAGGGAAAATCACTCACTTCTGCCACAGTCACAGATGCGGAAGGGGATTTTTTTGACTCCGGGTGGCCTGCTGATGCTGATATACTGCCTTTTCCTTCAGTTTCCAGCCGTTCTCTTTCAAACCGACTGGCTGCCACAGCTAGCCAATGTTTGTACTTTGTAACATCTGCGTCATCAAAAGGAAAGAATACTCTGCCTGCCAATGCCTTTTTGTACCATGGATCCAGAATAGTAGCACAAATGTAATGCTGTTCTGTGTGGATCCTTTGAAGACGTTCATCGCAAAGTAAGCGCTGTAATAACTTCTCTGCCAACTCAAATGTTTTTTTCTTTTTTTCCTCTTTTTGAAACGTAGAAAACACCGCCTTCAGTTGGTGCTCTAGCATGCGCAACAATGGGATAGCTTTTCCCAATTTACAGTCCTCCCTGCTGACTGCACGCGTGAAGACCTCAAAAGGACGAAGCATGTCTGTCAGGCTTTTAACTAGCTTCCATTGCTCCACCTGTATCCTCAGGTCCCTCATAGTTGTTAAAGTGAGGGGCTGCAACCGGCAGCGGGTCGAAAGGTTATAACACTATAATGGAAAGAGAAAGCCCCGGCATCCTATTTTTGAACTGAAAGGTTACAGCTTTTTAATCTTAAGACAATAGCTCTGTAACCTGTCTTGAGCACACGTTCTAGCGAGGGGTTGCATCTAGCAGCGTATTTAAAGGTAACAGTACGGGAACCAAGTATGTTCTTTTCGAATAGCTGTATTTGACAACCTAGACAAACATCCCAGCTCACTCCCGGACTGCATTAATACACCAATAGCGGTAAGGAGAGTAGAGACTATACTTGCCAACAGTCAACTTGGAACTAAAGGGATACAAAAGTATTTGAATATGCAACAGTAACCTTAAATGTGGGGATTTAAATAAAACCACACTTAATATGACTTTTCATCGTACAGGTTGGGAGAAGATAGAAATAAAAATATCCGCAAAACCAACAGTGTTGCTAACAGCGCTCAAAGAAAAGTAGATAGCGTTGTCCCTATTCCAGGCTGCCAAGGGAAACTGCAGCCCTTAATCGGTATGTATGTAACCTCTCCAATCTACATAGAACTAATGGACAGGTAGATGATAAATTCATGACCCATGTATACCTGCATACTAAAACAGAACGTCATGGTATTATGGCATAGGTACCAAGACACCACTTAAGAAGGTGCAGGGAAGGACAGCCTGAATGTTATCATTAGGCGTAAAACCAATTGGTATGTATATGGATGATAAATCTCGAAAATAAACCCCAGAGTTAAAACATCATTATCCAAAGTATATAGCATTATCTGTGTACTTTACAGGCACGGCAAGATAACCAATTACAGACGGTGCATATTGAAAGACGTACCTGCTTTAAGACACCATTGACTATGTGTCAACCAGACTTTTAATAGTAAGTGACTCTGTGAGAAGTATGAAAACAGGTTGAAAGTCTCAGAAGTATGGTAAATAATTCCATGCTCTTTTTCGTAGAATTCTATGACTCCACTGATTATGATGCAAGTGGCTTAAATCACAAAGTTAAAAGGAGATACAGTCGTCCTGAAATTTCATAGAAGGACACCAATCCCTATACTTCAAGTAAGGGCAGTTATTATGTAAATAGTGAACACTATTAGAACAGTCCACAACTAGAACCAACTCTCCATAGGAATAATGTATTAATTACATGCATTCTCTTTTTTAGAAAGAAGTAAAAAATGTTTAATCTTCGTCCGTCCCGAGGAAGGTGCCATAATTGTAACCAACGCACCGAAATGCGTCGACAGTGGGACTTTTTAATGTGTATGAAATGTATTTGTTTAGTGTTTAATTTGTAATCATGAAAGTATATGATTTTAAATTGTGTGTGACTCTGAGATAGACACCGAAAATCAGAATTGTTAGATAGTATATATAAGATTGTACCAGAGCACCCCATCAAAGTATATATTGAATGCAATTTTAACATATGGTTTGATTGAGTATAAATGTTTTCTTATGAAAATAAATCTTGAGAGTAACAAAAATGATATTCTAGTGTGGAGTACTAATACTTGTCTAGTGTCACAGTTACAAACCAAAGGTCATTGATTTAAATGTGTAGGCCTCATGGTCACCAACTAAAAGAGTAATACACAGAAAGGAATTCTTTTTGATAAGTGGCCCTAATAGTTGTACCCTGTGTAAAGAAATACTGATCGACTACCGCATACTGCTCAAACAGACACTCAAGCATGTAGAAGGTTGAGTTCCAAAGTGTTACCACCACCTGGATGAGTGCTTTCACTGGCAATTTACGTTCATGTTGCAGGCACCTCAGCTGCTTCCGGGCCTTAAAAGAATGGTTGAAATGTGTGCACATTCTTCGGCAGGTGGTCAGTAACTCGCACACTGGACTTTCTTCACTCAAGAATTTTTTAACAACCAGGTTTATACAGTGCGCCAAACACGGCACTCTGAAATAGTTACCCTTATCCATGGCCTTAACTACATTGACGCCATTATCCGTGGAAACATAACCAATCATGTGTTTTCTTGGGGACAGCCATTGAAAGACCTTTGTGTTAAACTCATGCAAATTGTTTTCTCCTGTATGACTTTTCTCCATGGCAAACATGCCTACTGTTGCATGTTTCCAAGCAGCTTTAAAAACGTGGTCCGGGTCAACACCTGCGGTTAGCTTTGCATTAACCCCTGAAAAAGAGACCCAGTGTGCAGTGATGCACATGTAATCAACGGCTTGGCAACTGGTCCACATGTCTGTTGTCAGATGTATAGTGTGAACAGCACTCTTCTGCAAAGCTGCCCCAATCACCTCCAGCACATCTTCATGTAGTGCTGGAACCGCAACTCTGGCAAAATAGAATTGGCTAGGAACCTTCCATTTAGGGCAGAGCGTTACCACTAATTCAAGAAAACCAACCCCTTCCACAAACGAAAAAGGGAGAAGGTCCAGCGTTAGCATTTTAGCCAGCTTAGTGTTATACAGACGCGTCATTGGGTGGTTGCGTTCAAATGGCGCATCTGAAAACAACATGCGTCTAATGCTGGGCTGGACCATTTTACGGGATGATTATGACTTCTTCGACCCTGTTATGCTCGGTGATGATGAACTTTTTCGCATTGGTGTCTCACTCTCTCCCACACTCTTAGTGTGGCACATATATCTTGCAAGGGGTGTGCTGCTGACAGGGGTACTGGGTGTAAGTGAAGAAATGTTTGACGCTTCTTCCTCCTCGTCATCATCAGATGAGACATCAATGGATACAGTTTGTTGACTTGCAATTCGGGCTTCCTAGATCTCCTTTAGGTGCGCATGCCATTTGACAGTGTGCTGTCTCTCAAGATGACCTCTCTGGCCTCCCGTACCATAGTTGGTACCAAGCTTACCTCGAATCTTACAAATGGTACAAATGGCTATGTTTTGCCTTGTCCCAAACTGCAGACTTCAAATGTCTGTGGGGGGCGTAGGAGGCGATACTGGGAATGCTAATGCCAGATGAAGTGGAGGATGTGTGTTGCCGAACTATACTACGTTGTGCACTAGCAGCACTACTAATTGAGGAAATGGAGGTCGAGGTGGATGGAGGTCCCTTCTGGTGAGAAAATATGGAAGTGGTAGGTGGTGGTGTACTAGTTAACTGCATTGGTGGTGGTCCCATACCCACATCGCCAACATCACGCTCAGCAGCATTTCGGGCTAAGGTAAAAATGTCTGTTTGCTGCATGCCCGCTGAGCCTGGAGTGACATTTATGATGACTGCGTCGTCGTCGTGAGGGTCTTCATCAGCAGGAGTATACGCCACTTCTTGTTCAGCGTCATCATCACACTCCATAACTATGAGACTTTCGGGGACCTTCCTTTTACGCTTAGCTACCTTTGTCAGATCATGGTGTGCCTCACTCTCAGATGGCTGTGCTGGTTCCCAATTTTTATCCATATCATCAGAAGGAACAGTGCTTGAAGTAGATGTAGACACCATCCGTGATATTTTCCTTGCTAGGGCTCTGGAAGACAATGAATGAGCAGGAGGAGTGGTTTCCTCAAATGATACCTCGGCTTGAATGCCGATTTCCTGATGTGCCCCTGCTTCGGGAGGAACAACTATTGTGGGCATTTGTGCCTCTCCATGCACCTCTGCTTGCGCATCTTCTTGCGCCGCCTCTCCTTCCACATGTACTTGGGCTTGTACTTACACATGTGGCTGTGGTTGTTGAACACTCGTCAGATGAGTTACAACAACCTGTGTTGATTGAGGGATGCTGCTACTTTCTTGCGATGAGCCAACATCACTGGTCGATGGTGATTGAACAACCATACTGGCTGCCACTGCAGCACTCAAGGGCTTGGACTTGAGTTGGCGTGGTGGTGGTTGCACTGAGCCCAATGGAGCGGGGGTTGCTGCTCCCAGCTTGGTCCCCAGCAGACCCCGCTGCTACTGCAGGCGTACTTTTTTTCCCCCAAAAAATGCGGCGGTCGGCACACCAGTCTCCTTGGTAAGTGGCGCCACTTGCTTCTTCTGCTCCTTACTGGCAACTTTCTTGCTAGAGGAGCTACGGGCAACTTTTTTTGGGGCCATCTTCTTCAGATGTCAGAACAGCAGGCCGCAGTTGCACAAGTTGGAGAGTTGTCTGTGGCCACATGTGACGTTGTGCTGCACACACCGCAGCAGGACTTGTTCCGGGCACTGATGAGGAACGATGAGGCCGATGATTCGTCTTTCTGCATCTAAAAGCAAACGAAGCCAGAGGAACATCAGATAAATAAATATTGCATATGTAGCGCTTCAATTAATAGTTTGCAAGTAAGCTTTTTTATTATACCCACCCCCCAAAATGGAAAGACCAATAAAATGCACCGCTGACAGAGTACCCCTGGGCATAATGGATGAAAGCATGGCAGACTGGGTGCAGGCCTATGGCACAACAAAGCACACTGCCTGGCTTCAAAATGCCCCCTAGACCCCCACCACATGCCCAGGCCCTGCCTGTACCAGTCCTCAAAATGGCCCCCACCCACATGGACAGGCCCCATCAACACCCCAAAAAATCGAAAAACACACAAAAATCACCATAATCCAATGCCATCCATGTCCTCAATCATGTTCAAATTCAAGACACCCCACAGAAAGACTAGGCCCATGCACCACTGAGTACCCCTGGGCATAATGGATAAAAGCATGGCAGACTGGGTGCAGGCCTATGGCAAAACAAAGCACACTGCCTGGCTTCAAAATGGCCCCTAGACCCTCACCACATGGCCAGGACCTGCCTGTACCAGCCCTCCAAATGGCCCCCACCCACATGGACAGGCCTCATCAACACACCAAAAATCGAAAAACACACAAATCACCACAATCCAATGCCATCCATGGCCACAATTGTGATAAAATTCAAGACACCCCACAGAAAGTAGGCCCATACACCACTGAGTACCCCTGGGCATAATGGATGAAAGCATGGCAGACTGGGTGCAGGCCTATGGTACAACAAAGCACACTGCCTGGCTTCAAAATGGCCCTTAGACCCTCACCACATGGCCAGGCCCTGCCTGTTCCAGTCCTCAAAATGGCCCCCACCCTCATGGACATGCCCCATCAACACCCCAAAAAATCAAAAAACACACAAAAATCACCACAATCCAATGCCATCCATGCCCTCCATGATGTTTACATTAAAGAGACCCCAGAGAAAGACTCAGTCCATGCACCACTGAGTACCCCTGGGCAAAAGGCCCCAAAAACAGCCTAAACATAAAAAAACACACAAAAATCACCGCAATCCAATGCCATCCATGCCCTCCATGATGTTTACATTAAAGAGACCCCACAGAAAGACTCAGTCCATGCACCACTGAGTACCCCTGGGCATAATGGATGAAAGCATGGCAGACTGGGTGCAGGCCTATGGTACAACAAAGCACACTGCCTGGCTTCAAAATGGCCCCTAGACCCCAACCACATGGCCAGGCCCTGCCTGTTCCAGTCCTCAAAATGGCCCCCACCCTCATGGACAGGCCCCATCAACACCCCAAAAAATCGAAAAACACACAAAAATCACCACAATCCAATGCCATCCATGCCCTCCATGATGTTTACATTAAAGAGACCCCAGAGAAAGACTCAGTCCATGCACCACTGAGTACCCCTGGGCAAAAGGCCCCAAAAACAGCCTAAACATCGAAAAACACACAAAAATCACCGCAATCCAATGTCATCCATGCCCTCCATGATGTTTACATTAAAGAGACCCCACAGAAAGACTCAGTCCATGCACCACTGAGTACCCCTGGGCAAAAGGCCCCAACAACAGCCCAAAAATCGAAAATTCCAAAACTGTAGTTGCAGCTACTGTAATGCCCAAACAAACTTACGGGTGAAATTTCTAATCCAAAAGTGATCCAAAGAAAGTCAAAAAGGACTCAAATCCAAATATCCAGCAGCATCCACAAAAAGTAATCCTTCCAGGTCAAGATCCAAATCAAAGTGACCAAGACATGAACAAAGAACTGGGAGGAGCCTGCTGGACAGGAAGAGGAAGTTGGAGACTGTGGGGCACTTCCTTCCTCCCACCCCCCCCCCCCAAAATGGACTCCTTGCAAAAATAAAGTGCAGGCAAATGTCAACCTGAGGAGTTATTCTGATAAAAATCATCCTTTTCAGAAGGTTTATGCTGCTTGCTGGTGGATTTCTTGTGCAAAATTGCAAATTTTGCAATTTCGCGACTGCGAGATTGTTGCTGCCTGCCGCTTCTTTGTGTTCGCAATTGTTTACTCCTGCGAGGCGTGATCACGGGCCTTCATGATGTACTCGCGTTGACAAACTCTCGCTGTGCAAGGTGGCAAGCCGCGATGACGTAATCGCGGTCGACAAACTCCCGCGGGATCCCGCAACAAGATCCAAAATAGCGCAGCACACGCAAAACATGGAGAAAAACAACTCTGCAAACGCTGAATGACGGTAAGTGAACGCCGCGCACCGCAATATTGTATCACCAAGCAAAAAAATCTGCTACGTGCAAATTTTCGAATTTTCTGGTAATTCGCGGATTGCGTATTTGCCGAAAATCCGGAAATTCCGCGAGCGAAACGTATTTTACGCCCACGCTTAGTAAAAATATGAGTATGTTGCTGGAGATGTGGGCCGCCGTGTCACCAATATACTTACCGGGGGAGGGTAAACACCCATTATTCAGCAACTTTCTTTCTGCATACCATCACTCTGCATACTTTCATTACGAAAGTACCATGATTCCGCAATGCCATTATAACGCATGGCATTACATTTCAGATGCTTTTTCCACGCATACATTTTACAACGAAATTCGTTGTAAATGCATGAATGGTAAAAGCATGTTTTTATTTTAATGTTTGGATAAGGTAAGTATGGGTATAGGGGTATATGTTTTGGGGTACTGAGGTATATGTTTTGGGGTGTTTGGGTATTTTAAAGGTTCAGATATAGTTTTGGGTTATGGGGTACAGGGGTAGTTTTAGGGTTTAGGGATAGGTATGGGTTTTGGGGTACAGGGGTATTTTTAGGGTTCAGGGCTAGGTTTGGGTTTTGGGGTATAGGAGTGTTTTTAGGGTTCAGGGGTAGGTTTGGGTTTTGGGGTACAGGGGTATTTTTAGGGTTCAGGGGTAGGTTTGGGATTTGGGGTACAGGGGTATTTTAGAGTTCAAGGGTAGGTTTGTGTTTTGGGGTACACGGTTATTTTTATGGTTCAGGGCTAGGTTTTGGTTTTGGGGTAGCGGGGTATTTTTAGGGTTCTGTGGTAGGTTTGGGTTTTTGGGTAAAGGGGTATTTTAACGATTCAGGCTAGGTTTGGGTTTTGGGGTACATGGGTATTTTAGCGTACAGGGGTAGGTTTGGGTTTTGGGTACAGGGGTATTTTTAGGGTTCAGGGCTAGGTTTGGGTTTTGGGGTACAGGGGTATTTTTAGGATTCAGGGGTTGGTTTGGGTTTTGAGGTACCGGGGTTATTTGTAGGGTTCAGGGCCAGGTTTGGGTTTTGGGGTACAGGAGTATTTTTAGGGTTTAGGGATAGGTTTGGGGTACAGGGTATATTTATTGGGTTAAGATGGGATAGTGTTTAAGGGTGTTGGGATATTTTCAGGAGTAAGGGTGGGTTATGATTATGGGGTGCAGGGGTATTTAAAGGGAGCAGGGTGGACACCCGGAGCTGGAATGTATGGAACGTGGGAAGAAAAAACAAAGAAATAGTGGGCACAAGGCTCGTTCTTTTTTTCCGTAATCCCACACCCCGCACACGCCCACGCCCCCAGCACATGCCCACAGCACACGATATGAGACATGACATGAAGGGTGGAACGTACCACACGCCCCCAGCATTTGTCACGCCCACAGCACAACGCAGACATGCCCACAAGGGACTACTTTGCTGGCACGGTTCTTTTACCTTTTAAATGTATATGGTGGGCGTCTGCATAGCCTATGTCCTTCTGCTGCAACTGCCCTTTCCAACGCTGTATTGGGTGTTGTGATTGGTGCTATGGTTCCTGTGATTACCCGCCTCAAAGGTTTCGGCTCTCTCTTTATTATATTAGTATAGACTACACCATTCATCTGATTGCCATGAAACTTTGGGAAGTTGGTGAGTACACTCCCGTGAAGGTTTCTGCGACAAAAAAAAAATGTTTTAAAGTTGTGGAGTACACTCCCGCAAAGACTTCTGGCAAAAAAAAGAAAAATGTGTTAAATATCGGCCCCCCGGGCCCCTAGGGCCCTCATAATCTTTCCAATACTGAACGTTTACAGTTTCTGGTGCGACTCGCTTTTGCAATGAACATCAACAAAGCACAAGGACAATCGCTGCAAGTGTGTGGACTAGATTTAGAGAATCCGTGCTTCTCACATGGACAACTGTATGTGGCCAGCTCATACGTCGGAAAACTTTCTGATTTATTCGTCTACGCACCAGAGAGAAAAACAAAAAATACCGTGTATCCACAAGCACTCGAATAAATAAACAGAATTAAAACAACACTTTAAAATGTTTTCCATATTATAATGAAAAAGTTTCAGTAAAAATGAAACAATGTAAATTGAATGTTATCATAACAAGTTTCCTTAAATTTCCTATCTTCTGAGATCGCAGCAACGCGCAATGGGTAAGCTAGTAAAAATATAAATATTGCAAGAATAGACTTACAAATACGGTTTCTTGAAGTTGATACCTCTGTCTGGCGATATCACGGGTCGTGAACAAACAAATCCAACAGTTCACACTGACCTCGAGGTCGTGGGCCGGCTACGGTGTCGTTAAGACCTGCACACTGTACCTTGGAAATGCAATACGTTGTGGACCAGTCGTTGAGCGCCGAAGAGCCAACGGTGGTAAGCGTTGGTTCTGGAGGGCGATGTAGGTGTCATCGGGCCTTTGTAGTCACACGTGTTACAGATTGAACCAGGTGGGATTGTAGTCAGGTTCTTTGGCATTGCTGGCATCAGAGCCATGATGCAAAGTGGAACGATGCATAGTGTGTTGCCCACAGGCCATGGTCCAGGCAGCGGCTCAGTGATGGGGCCCGACGGAGTCGGTGAGAGCAGGGCAGCAATGTGAAGTGGGGCAGTTCGACATACAGTGTCCACAGGTCTCAGGGCAGGCATCGTCATTGCTGAAGCACTGTCATCTGTAGACCCTGGGTTGTGATGTAGGGCTGCGATGTGAAGCGGATGATGCTTTTGTAAACTGCCCACATCACGCTGCAAGCAGCGGCATCAGTTGGCGATGCTGGAGTTGATCGCACTTACATCGGTTGACCAGGGCTGTGGTGTGGGACTGGGTGATGCTTTGTGTACCTTACGAGCAGAAGGCCATAGTGCAGGCAGCAGCGTTGATGTCGGTATGGAGCTTTGTCATCGGTGAGGCCAGGTGGTGATGTGAAGCAAAGCAATGTGAAGTTCGGTGCCCACAGGTTACGGTGCAAGCAGCTGCTTGGTGATGGCATCAAGAGACAATGTCAGGAAGACCAGTGTTTTGGTGTGAAGTGGAGAGACACTCTGTGATGCCTTCAGGTCACAGAGCCTGCAGCGGCATTGTTGATGGTGTCATAATGTTTTTTCTTCTGTTGCAGCACAAAACACACAGTTCCCAGTGGTGTTGGCAGATGAATTTGAAGTCCTTAATGTTCTTCAGACTTCTACCAGGAGGCAAGCTCTGATTCAAGTCCTTGCAGAAAATAGGGCAATAAGCTGCAGAAAGTTCAGTCCAGACAGAAGCAGCAACCGCAGGGAATCCCAACAAAGCAACACCCAGAATAGGGGCAGTACCCCTCCTGGCAGCTCTTTCAGCTCGTCTACTTGGCAGGCCCTTAGTCCAAAAGAGTTCTAAAGTTCTGGGCATTACAAAAGATGGCCTCTAGTTGGCATGGGTTTGCACCTTTGTCCAAGTAGGGCCCCTTTTTTTTAGTCAGTGTAAGGGGTATAAACTTCTATAGTAACCCCTGCTCAACCCCTTTGTAGCTTGGCACGAGCAGACAGGCTAATCTCAGAAGCAGTGTGTAACGCATTTGTGCACAAATACAATGATACCGTGAAAACACTACAAATGGACACCACATCAGTTCAGACGAATACGTAATTCTTCATCTAAACCAAACAAGACCAAAAACGACAAAAAAACACAATACAGTTCTAAAAAATATGCAGTATAAAAAGGAAACCTTAAAATTGTAGAAATATCCAAAAAACACAGTTCTTCCGAGTCAGTAGCTCCGTCCGGGGCTACAGCGATGTTGATAACTATAGTCTAACAGATCCAGCCGACCGCGTTGGTACAGGCCAGCTAAAGTTTTGACCGACTCGTGAACAGTATCTTTCTCGTTGCAGCGGACACGTTGCTGCGAGTCGGTTGGGGCAACCACCGCGGTTGCATTGAAAAATGGAAGCGATGCATGGAGTGGTGCTCTCACGACAAGGTGGTGGCAGCGGCTCGGTGGCGATCATCCGGATGACATCGGTGAGGGCAAGGCTTACAGTGCGGGGTGAGGTGGTGCTCAGTGCGGTGCTGGCAGGCTTTGGGGCAGGCAACAGAGCCGGTAGATGTACAGGTTGTGCAGCAATGGTATTGGCGATGTTCAGACAGGATGAAGGAAGGCGGTGCAGAGAGCGGTGCCCACAGGATGTGGTGCAAGCAATGGCTCAGTGACGATTGTCCAGATTGCATCGGTGACACCAAGGATGCGGTGTAAAGTGCTGCGGGCCTTCTGCAGGATAAGGAAACCTGCTACGGACTCGGTGACAGAGTCGGCTGCTCCTTTCTTCTTCAATGACTGAAACCAGTGGTTCCAGAGACAATGCCGGGAAGATTGGTGAGGCATTTGCTGTTACTGAGACCTATTGAACAGGAGGCAAGCTCCACTTCAACTCCCTTGGAGATATCCTCTCAAGCAGGATACACACACAGTTCCTCTCCTTGGCAGAAACAGGTACTGCAGGCCAAACCCAGAATTGCAAAAAACACAGTTGATGGACAGAATGTAGAATAATGTGTTACATTCACCCCAGTACACAGATCTGGGCCTAAATCCATCATTTATTTGCACTCCACACCACCCTAGGTCAGACAATGGCTATATGCAAATCAGCCTTGACCCTGTGCCTCATGGGAACAGCCCAGCCCAAACTACCAAGCCATGTCTTTTCCTAGACCAGAATCAAGCATCCAAGGACCGGTTTCTGGCTATCAGCCTTCTTCTCCTGGATAGCTTGACTCCAGTGATGTGGAGAGCCTGGGACTCACGTCTGGCCAAACCCAGAAAGCACACAGCAAAGGGGCAGTACTTCTCTTCCACTTTATTCCAGCTCTTTAAAAGGGATCTAAATGTCTGGGGTCTGTGCCCCACTTTATATACCACAAAGTCCTTTGTTCTCTGGTGGCAGAAACACTCTTTAACCAGCCAAAACCAGTTATATCCTCTCTGGCACAGCTTCCTGGCTGGAGTTGGAGACAGGCTGTTGTCCAAACCAGACAAGGCTCAATCAGGTGTGAAAAAAATCTCCTCCCCCTACTCTGAATGCAGCCCAGGTCTATTCAACCCAGCCCCTGTCACTCCACAGCCAGACAGTCAACACAGAAACCTAGCAGAGGCATACAGAATGGCTAAGCAAGAAAATACCTACTTTCTAAAAGTATTATTTTCAAACAGAGAATGTAAATCATCCTTACTAACAGATGCATCTTTATATTCTGAGTTCAGCATACTAAACTTTATTTTCCCATATTGTTCCGATGGGCAGCTATACTTATAAATTGGTATAAGTAAACTCCCCATTCTATCCCATGGGACAGATAGACTTTTAATAGTGAAAAACAAAATTGGAAGTATTTCACTGTCAGGACTTGCCACGCACATCAAGGCATGCCCTTTCTTTCACCTACAATGTACCTTGCCCCCTTGGGTACATTGGGCCTACCTTAGGGGTGACTCACATGTAAGAAAAGGGAAGGTAAGGGCCTGGCAAGTGGGTGCCCTTGCTAGGGAAACATGGCAGTACTAGACTGCACAAAGACATTGCAGTGGCACATCTGAGTTACCTTTGAAAGGCTGCTAGTGTGGGTGGCGCAGTCAGTGATGCAGGCCCACAAGCAGCATTTGCTTTACAGGCCCTGGACACAGTCAATTCACTGTACTAGGGACTTAGTAGTAAACCAAATACCTAATCATGGAAACACCAATCCATCATAACAATTTACAGAGGGAGCACTTGCAATTTGACACTGAACAGCAGTGGCAAAGTGCCCAAAGCATCTAGACTAACAAAAACACAGTCCAACACACAGCAAAATCACAGGAGGCTAAGGCAAAAATACAAGGGAAACCCACACCAATGATGCAGGTCTACCACGGGTGTTTAGGTTTAAAACGTTTTCCCCCTTTTAGCATTTTTAGTCTTTGCTCAGAAAGTCTCTACGGCTCCGCAAAACCAGGTCTGTCCTCCTAGTTCCAGCCACACTACCGAAGATGGAAACAGCATTGTGCAGGGCAGCCACAGCCTATTCAGGTGCTAGTGACAACTCCTCCCATTACTCTAGACCAGGATGGTTCATCAGCACATGCAGGGCGCACCTCAGCTCCCTTTGTGTGAGTCTCTGGAGTGACTGCACAACCCAGCCCCTGTCAATCTAAAACCAGATGTTATTTCCACAAGCAGGCTGAGACACAGGATAGTTAAGTAAGAAAATGCCCATGTTCCAAAAGTGCCATTTTTAAACACAAAACTTAAAAACCACCTTTACAACAAAATTTTTTATTCCATTTTGAGCTCAGGGAACCTTAACTCAATTTCTTCATCTTGTCTCAATTGAAATTTACACTAGTAAAATGTTACTAGGCAGCTCCAATGATCAGTTATGAGAAAGACAGCTTATCAATAGTGAAAAACAAAATGCATAGTATTTCACCATTAGGACATGTAAAACAACCAGCACATGACCTACCTTTCAGAGAAGGGTTAGGCCTGGAAAGTTGGTGAACTTTTCAGGCTGACATGACAATTAAAAAACACCGAACAGACACTGCAGTGGCAGGTCTGAGACGCATTAGAACGGCTACTGTGGGTGGCACAATCAAGGCTGCTGGCCTACTAATAGCATTTGATTTACAGGCCCTGGGCACCCAGTAAATCAAATATGCCATTCAAGGACAACTAATCATAACACAATTTACAATAGGAGCACTTGTACTTTAGCACTGATTAACAGTGAAAAAGTGTGAAGAGACACTTAACCAGTAAAAGCAAAGTCCACCAGAAAATCAAAAAAAGGAGTTTAGAAAGCAAAAAACCAGGGAAAAGACACAAAAAGATGTAAGGTCTAACATTTATCATGTAGTGTAATGCATGTAAAATGTTAATTTTAAACATGTACGTCAAGCTGGATGATTTTGTGCACGGCCCCTGTTGAATCCCTCAACTCCCACTCTTTGTCAGGAGGCAGATATTTACTTCAAACTAAACTTAAAAGCATATCAAAGTCAAAGTAAGCTTTATTCGATTATCACAAGGATATCATAAAAGCATACATTACATTAATCAATTTATAATTAAAATCCAAATATAAATCCAAAACAAAAACAAAAACATAACTTCAGGGAACAGAGGAGTTAGCATTTTCCATAAAAACAATGTTTAAAAAAGTTCAAGGAACAATAAATAAATATGAAAGTTCATATGTCCCATCGTAACGAGTTCCTAAATTTTAGCAGAAATTTCAAAAACTTTTCCATGATAAGTATCACATCCCTATTCTCCAGTTGTTGTAAACGGTCAAAAGCATCTTTACAAGACCACAGACCCCAGGTCTTCAATAATGGTCTCAATAAGGATTTTCTAGGAACTAGATAGTATTTACAGAAAAGTATAGAATGAATGTTGGATTGAGGTGAAATATCATCACATGGGCAAGGGGGCAGGTTTCGGGACCAGTCGTTACAGGAGGGGAATGTAATTAGCCGAAAAAAGGAGCCCAGTCTGAATCTAGAGAGGAGCATTCTTGAGAAGTTAGTAATGTCAATAGAAAGATATAATTGTAGTCCCTGGATCATGGTAATCCTTTGAAAAGCCAAAACAGTTTTATTGTCTTTTTGAGTAGTCCATCTTTTGGCTTCTAAATGATCCATTAAGAGCTTTCTCAGAGCTTTCCTGGAAATTTGCTCCAAACTCAGTGGATCGGTAAAAAAACTCTGGGCGACCGATTTCAAAGCAGAACCTTTTTATGTAAGACATCCATTTTATATGTTTAGCCCCCTCAAGTTTTTGACTATCAGCAATTACTTCTCGATTAAAAGCCGTCTCTGTAGTAGTCCAAATCTTATGCCATAAGAGAATGGGCTCAGACTTAATTACGTCAGAAATGAACGGTAGCCCCAACTCTATATGAATCAAGTAAGTGGACGTTGACTTCGGCATCTCTAGGAGGTACCTTAGGAACTTGTTTTCATCCTTCTGGATGGATGTTATGGTATCGATCCCCCAGAGACCAGCCCCATAGATTGCTGTTGATACACACTTTGCTTTATAGATGGTAATAAGCTGCTTGACTGGTCTCCCCCCTATTTTGCTAGCAAAGTCTCGAAGTGCCCCTATCGCTCTAATAAAGGCAAGCTTCCTGGCTTTTACAGCAGACTGCCAGGTCACCTTTCTGTGGAAGTAAATACCCAAGTATGGAAATTGTTCTACGGTATCTATTTTTTTTCCTTCAATAAATATCGGGCATGGGATTTTCTTCATTCCCTTGCTGCAAGCCAAGGAAAAGGTCTTACCAATATTTACTTTCAAACCCTTTTCTTGCATGAAGAGGGTGAATTTAGTGACAGCCCTTTGCAGCCCCAACCTTGTTTGAGACAGTATAGCCGCATCGTCTGCGTACAACAGGATTGGGACGGCATGACCCTCCACCTTAGGGTAGTCACATTCAAAACTCCGCATATGGTCACCAACAGCATTTATGTAAAGAGAGAAAAGCAGGGGGGCTAGAATGCACCCCTACCTCACACCTTTAGCAATGGTGAATCTTGGGGAGCATTCCCCTCTCTGACCGTAACTAGCCCCCGCATCTCTATACAAAGCAATAATAAAATTAAGAATGGATAAATTCAACCCCAGGCACTCAAGAACACTCCATAGCTGGTTATGGTCGACACAGTCGAACGCTGAGCTCAAATCTATAAATGTGACAAAAAGATTTCCATTTTTAGCCTCAACATATTTCGACATTAGAAAGTATAAATTCAAACTCTGTTCGATTGTGCCCCTACCAGTTCGAAAGCCATATTGGAGTCTAGAAAGAACATCTGCTCCTCTGTCCAGTTGTGGATGCGTTTTAAAATGATGCGACCCGCAACCTTCATTAGTGCATCAAGCAAGGAGATAGGACGGTAACAAGAGGGTATATGCCTATCTCCTTTTTTATATATAGGTACCACAATGGCCACTGACCAAGTTGGGATTTCGCCATAAACATTTGCGCAGTTCATGCCAGAAGTTAATAACGGGGCCCAGAAGTCTATTTCAGCCTTGAAGACATCCACTGGGTTGGCATCTGAACCGGGGGCCTTACCAGAAGGGCTCTCTCTAATGGCAAGAGTAACATCATCGCAGGAAAAAACGATATTAGGGGAACCCTCTCTCTGGCCCATTATGGTACTATTGGAGGAAGGAATAGGATCCGATGGAGATATATCGGCAAGACTTGGTTTGATATACAGCTGTTGAAAATATGCAGCCCAAGTATCTCCATCGATTGCCAAGTCTAGCCTCCTCTCAGGCATTTTAACCCAAGGAAGTGGGGCAATGACAAATTTCCAGAAAGCTGAAGAATCACGGCTTTCACAAGTTAACAACAATGTCTGCCGAGCCTCCACTTTCAAAAAAAATTTCCTGCTCTTTATGGCAAGACGGTAACGAGATCTAGCCTGGCGTATCTCGGATGATGACTTTGAGGTAGAATGTAGGCTTTCTTCAAAATTTTTAGTGCTCTCGTGCAATCATTATCGAACCATCCTTTGGGTATGGGAGGACCTGGCTTGTACTGGCGGGTAAGTAACTTTTTTAAGGTTTCTTGTATTTTTAAAAAAGATTTTAGGATTTTTTGGGGGTGTTCAGTCGAGGACAGGCAAGTATGCACCTCTTCCCACCTCATCTCTAAAAGGTTCTCAAGGAGGTTAGCAGGGTCAATTTTTCCCATTTAAGGGTGTAGCCATTTGTCGCCCCTATTGTGATTGGTTGATCATAGCTTATGGGATGAGAATAATGGCAAATGGTAGAAGATGGTAAAAGAATAGAAAGGGCTATGGGGTAATGATCACCATATATCTGGTCTAGTGTATCCCATTAGTAGAATTTGAGCCTCTTCCATGAAAAGAAGGTTTAAAAGGTCTCGGTGGTGAACATAACTAATTTGCAAAGGCTAAATTAAAATGTGCTAAAAAGTTATTTAATACCTCCCCTGTTTTTGAGTGCATAAAGTGATTTGAGATATCATCATTTTCATTTTCAGGGGTGGAAGTAAGCTCACATAGTCCCCTTAAGGCATATTGGCAAGTGTAACAATTAAAATCACCCATAAAGGCAATGGCCCATTCACTCCCGCACAGCTCTTTAATGGAAACAACAGCATGGGTCAATTCATTTAACACTTTCTCCAATCCCTGTAATGGCATGTTGTTATAAAAATTTATTATTAACAGGTTCGGAGATATACCCATTTAAATGGAAATTAATTGATATGACACCCTGAGGAGATGTTTCCGAACACTCAAACCCCCAACTACATTTACATAGACACACAGCCCCCCCCCCTATTTCTTCCTTATTTACTCTGTAACGCCGGTGAGTGGAAGGTCTGAAAGCCCAGAAGATGTACCAGGGTTTGCACCCACGTCTCCTGAAAGCATAAAACTGAGAAAGAGCTAACCACCTCAAGCCAAGATGGTAAAGCTAATTTAGTGGAAATACCAGCCACATTCCAGCTAAGAATCTGAATTTGGGGAGATGTGGCTCGATTCTCAGGATGGTTGTAGGGTATCTCTGTGTTATTTATCTGATTTACACAGGGTAGTATAGTTAAAGAATCCGAAGAATCCACCCTGCTTACTGACCCATTGGCATCTGACTTGATAGACGGGGCAGCACTACTTAAAAGTGCTACGTCAAAAGTTGTACCAGATACATTCCCCTTCTCATGGGTATCTGCATCTGAGGTGGGGAGTCATTCAATATCGTCCAGGCCGGAAAGGGGCGCATATTGGTTGTAACAAGGAAAATTCCACTGGGGTGTTATAGGTGGCAAACAATGACCGTATCCAGGGTACACAGGGTAGTATAGTTAAAGAATCCGAAGAAACCAACTGGCTTACTGACCCATTGGCATCTGACTTGATAGACGGGGCAGCACTACTTAAAAGTGCTACGTCAAAAGTTGTACCAGATACATTACCCTTCTCATGGGTATCTGCATCTGAGGTGGGGAGTCATTCAATATCGTCCAGGCCGGAAAGGGGCGCATATTGGTTGTAACAAGGAAAATTCCACTGGGGTGTTATAGGTGGCAAACAATGACCGTATCCGGCGAAGCCATGTGGAAAAGAACGGGGAAATGTATTTTCCATGGCTCTTGGCCTAGAGGGGTAGGGGTTATGTAATAGCCTTTGGTGGTGGGGGAAAGAGTAGTTATCGTAGAGCTGTGTTGGGCGATAAGTTTTACGGGGCATTAAGGCTTCAGGGTAAAAATAACTCAGAACTTTGGGTATAATCGACCCCCTGTTATAATCTGAGAACCAGTCCCTAATGTGCGAGATAACTCTACAGTCTTTAAAAGTAACAATTACAACATCGCCCTCAATGTCCTTTGGTCGTACTCCAACCCAGTTTGTTCGTCGCACAGTGATAATTTCACCATTTATGTGAGGTGGCAGTGGCCTATTATTACATAGCCAATAAATGACTTTATTCTTTAGGCTAGTGTGATTTTCAAGGGATCCTGATGATAAGGGCGAAACCCCTGTTAGAATGATGACATTATTAGAAGCATCTGGGGGTAAATCCATGTTTCTTTCACGTGGAATTCTTGTTGGTTTGGATCCATCCTTGTTCAGTTCGGAAAGGGTCTTTTTATTCCCCATTCTAGCTGATTCCATGAGTGTATTTATTTGAGAGGACTGTGACTGTAGTTTTTGAGGCATCTTCCTTGTAACAGTGGGGACCTTAGTATTCACTGGTTTCGCTTTGACAGAAGGCATTTGTGCAATAGGTGTGTTTACTGCGGGTGTTGTTATAGCCTTGGTTGTTACTTTATCTACCTCCTTTGAGTTTATTGGTTTTACTACATCCTTTCTTATTGGAGTTTTTAATTTAGGGCCTTCGTTGAGTGTATCCAATTGGGCATCTAGTCTCTTTACTCTCTCTACTATTGGTAGCAACAAAGCTTTCAGAAGGTGTTCCATCGCATCAACAAAGTCTTTCAAAGATGGTGGGACATGGGAAGGGTTTATATTTAATGAAGTAGTAGGAACCCCTTCTACAATTTCAAGTAATTCTTTTCTCAGGGAGTCTTTGGAAGGCAATAGCTTACAAGCAGGGCTAGCTGTTTTTCCCATGCCTCTTTTCCTTCGTTTTTTGGAAGGCGAGCGGATAATTTTCTGTTTGTTTTTAGAAGGATTGTTAACAGGTAATGGTTTGGGATCCACAGGAGGAGGAGTTCGTAATTGCACTTGCTGGTCAACCCCCAAACCTATTTGAGTCCCGGTAAGACTTGGACTAGGGTGTTCAAGAGCATTTGGAACTATGGGGGTATTAAGGTCAATAATTAGATTGCTAAGGGGAGGTAGGCCTGACTGAGTGGCAACGGATGTCAACAAATTGTCATTTTTTGGGGACTAGCTAACTTAGAATATTAAAGGAATACTCTCAGTATTAAACAAATCAGCATCTGTGTTTTCCATGGAGGCGTTATCTAGATGTAATATATTTGTATCCTTGGGGATAGAGGCAATTGCAGTATTTTTTAATAGTTCGATAGAGAGACGACGTACCGCACGTCGCTCAGCCAGTGCAATATCTCTATCGACATCTGCAATTTCTCTAGAAAAGTATTTATCCAGTGGGCCCAAGATGGATACTCCTACCCTGGATGGAAGGTCATCGACTACAGATGTAGACATTTCTGGTGCCAAGAGCTCGTATGTGGAGGGATTCTTTGCAACCAGGAACAAAATGTAAAAGTTAGAGGGTATGCCAAGCCAAGCCTTGTATAGCCTTGGAGGGCCGTAGAGGGCCCGCCCTTTGCCCCGGCTTAGCCCCGGGCGTCCCGCGACGCTGAGGGCTCTGAGATTTATTGGCCCCTCCTGGCGCTTGGCACGCGTCAGGGCAACGTGCCGTCGCAAAGGCTGCCGGGATATGTAGTCCCGGAGCGGCGGCGCTGTTGGTGGCGGTATGACCTGGTGCGCTCCTGTGCACGTCGGAGCCCGGTGCTGGTGCAGTGGACGATTCAGGCTGCTCTCTCCCGCTGCCGCATATCCAGTAAGTTTTTCAGAGATATGGTCTCCCCCCCGCTCCACCGAGGGCTCTGAGATTTATTGGCCCCTCCTGGCGCTTGGCACGCGTCAGGGCAACGCGCCGCCGCAAAGGCTGCCGGGATATGTAGTCCCGGAGCGGCGGCGCGGTTGGTGGCGGTATGACCTGCTGCGCTCCTGCGCACGTCGGAGCCCGGTGCTGGTGCAGTGGACGATTCAGGCTGCTCTCTCCCGCTGCCGCGTATCCAGTAAGTTTTTCAGAGATATATCCTAAATTTAAACATAAAATATATGTAACTCTGAAATTCTAAAATGAATATAATAGTGCACTTTAATAATTCTGCAAATATATACCAAATTGCATTAAAAATGGCAATCAAAAAACAGACAATATATACATGCATATAAAAGCAATTTAAAAATAAAAGATGCCAAATTGAAATTTCGGAGGCTGCGGGAAAGTTTTCTATGTTCCGAGAGTCAGTAGGAACCAAGGAGGAACCAACTTCCGTAGATGATGTTTCTGTTGTGGCCTAGACCGCAAGCTCCAAAGAACAAACAGGGTCATAGCCGTCCAATCAACAGCTTCTGATGGAGTGCTAGCCGGTAGTGTAGCCACAAAGGAGGAGCCAGGATCCATGAATCCAGGATCAAAGCATCCATTAAAGGCTCGTATTATGCATCCTATAGTAATGATAATCATATAAGACAACGATGAAGAAAAGCCCTAAGTGAACACATCTGCAGTTTTCTATCCATAGATTGAACCAGTTGCATCCCAAGATATATATCCAGTGCACACTCAAAAGTGCAAAGCAGAAAGCGGAACACAGACGATACGCAATGTAGCAATACAGGTCAAAAATACTGCATCATAAGTTCACGACACAGCAGGATGTGTGGTAGTTACATCACCATTTGGATTCCAAGTGGAACATTCATGGAGTAGCAGCATGAATAGGACCAAAATTCCAATAATCAGGAATATCATTTATTATATGCCTCCAAAAATACTGGAAACCAGGGAATGTATAAAGTATTGAATAATTCTGAATACAGTCTGAAAGATGCTGACAAAGCAAGGACCCAATCGCTTTAAAAAAGAGTACTACTCCTGAGTCATTAAATATGTGGTGCACAAGTTCTCCAACGTGCTGAGGGAGGTTAGCATGTGGTAGCGATTCTATTCCAGAGAAGACCTTGCAACTTGGAGATTATACCACTCTTTAACAGATGTTAACAACACCTCCTTCTGAAACAATAAGGATTTCAGTCTGTTCCATTTGTCATGGTTCACATTCAAAATAGCTAATGAAGGCCATACTGTTGCTTCACTGACTGTATGTGCAGGTGGAAATATCAGGTTGTTACAGCAAGTTAAACCCCGCGAACATCACTACATATGGTATTCTCGGTTTTATCCCAAAACAACCTTGGTCGTCCAACATCAAATAACTTTCATTTGTAAGCAATCTGAAGGCTACCGGAGTCAAAGCAGCTGGGGTACCTTTCAAATAACGTGATAAGTTGGCCATAGAAGCATTACATGTGCCGTGAAGCATGATCTCTTTACAAATGAGGGAATGGCCACATTAAGGTTTGAATTCATTTCCACTGAGAAATACTTCAGTTTCCCCATTCCTACTTCAGTAATCGAAAGGCAGGACCCATGTCTCATGTACAAATCTCTCTCCTAACACATCATAACTACCCTCTTAAAAATATTTCAAACTTGATATAAAGTGAATCTTAGAAATTGGCAGTGAGATAAGACAATGGATTACCAGATGGTGGTTGGCAATTTCTCTAACTGCTCAATGATTAACATTGTGTAAATGTAGTCTTTTTTTGTCATTACTTTCAGTGAGCGTGTTCAATTATAAAGCAAAAATAAATCCATCACATTCAGGTACTTCCAGGACACACAACAATATTTTAATGTCTGCAATGTGCAGCTAAACTGCATAATCAATCTTACCTGACTTTACCTGTGTTGTAAGAGGGAAACGTCACTTTGTATGATGTCAATTGCTAAGAACACAATGTTATTATGAAAATGAGTCCTAGTACAAAATGTGGTCATGCCTTTATCAACAACAGCCAATGCCTTTTCCAAATTAGCTCTGTAACTTTCTCTACCAGCACAGTGGCGTCCTGCTGGGAACCTTTGGACAGTTCATTGTACATGGCATATAGAAAGCATTTATGATGTGGTGATCTAGAACCTAGCAAGACATGCTGTAAATCTGTGCCATCAGAAAGGAGAAATAATGTTTTGTAACTGCATCTAAAGTGGAATGCTGTAACCATTGCTAGCATAATGTTCACAAACTGTAGGTGGTGGCCACCTCTGAGTGTTATATCTACGGATAACGTAGTTCTGGTCTGCTGTCTTTGAAACCCTTCATGTGTCTAGAAAACGTGCATGACAATATTTAGTGTGTAATGGCCCCACTAGCCTTTCATCTTTACCGAAATATGAAGAACTGTATGTAGCAATCCGTATCGCTTTATTAAGGTATAATCATTGTAATTTGTAAACTGTTGGCAATTATCAAAACATTCAATAGTGGGAATGTTGGGTGTATTCATGTAATTAATTTATCCATACCCAGGCATGTTGTTTGCTGTATTGTTTAGTCAGAAACATCAATTGTCTTGTTATTAGACATGCTCTAAACTGCCCTGGAAATGCCAATCTTTTGTTCCCCATATAGATTTCAAATCAGTGTTGTTTTTTCGGAATTTATAACGTTGTATACATAATTGGTAAATAAGGAAGCCAAATCAAATAACTTTGTGTTGGTAAACATATTCTTCCTCACTAGTGAAGGAGAAAGTTTAAAATGATAAGACACTAGGTCTATGGGGTGTTTGCCAGAAAATCTACACAATTCTGCATGTATGCTTTTGAGCTAGCCACTGGTGGCATTGGCCAATATTCCCATTGTGTAAATTTAAAAAATGCACATGGAGTACTTGATCTGTGTAAATAATGATGTGCATAATGATGATAACAGAATTTTTCACTATAATTAGAAGATGGACTATGCATTTTTTCAGTATTTAAGACAGTGTAATATTCTAATGTTGTTTACATCCAAATAATCAGATACGCTGCCAGGAGTAATTAATCACTTAATGACTTTTTGAATATATAAGGAACCTGTAAAATCTCAGTAGGACCAAAAATATCAAATTGGACCTTATCTCAATTAATGCCATCTGGGACACAAAATGCAGAAGTGTTCACAAGGGACAGGTCTCTTCACACTTAATGTGATTTAGAATGAGGTTTCCTCAGCTACTAGTTCAACAGCAGAGCATTTTGAGAGATAATGTCCATTTAGGAGAAAAAGAAAACTGCCACAAATGCAACCTAAACAAACAAAAGGGAAAATAAATTAAATGGCAATCCAAATATAAATCCAAAGTGGAATACAATAAGTTTGTTTTAGCCCAAAAATTAATGCACGAAACTCATGCCATGGTGTGCCTGACTAATCTGAAGAAAAGTCATCAATGTCGGCAAAATAGCCAGAGGCAGTCTGTGCAAAAACATGGACCTCACGCTGAAGTGGAGGATTGGTAAAAACCTCCAACGGTGGATCAAACTAAACAAATGTATTAATAGAAATGGTAGTAAAAGACTGTGAATTCACATATGGTGAGTGTGCTGTGGTAGCAGTAGAATTCCGAAGTAGTAGAAATTAAGTATCTGATATCCTCCTCAGGGAGTAGAAATTTCTGCATTATTTAATACTTTTAGTGGGTTATCCAAATTGCACCTGAACCTGGTAAACAAACTGCAATAATGTATAACATACTACAATTTAAACCCTTTGCTGCTGGGCCTTTATCCCCCACTTCCCCTAGCACCAAGCCTTTTTTTGGTAATTTGGGGTGGTTCGGGCTAAGGCATGTGTAATTTTTGTCCACGTAAGGTATCCATGCCAAATTGGCGTCCTTTTGTTCCAACATCTTGATAATTCTAAAGGTACCCAGGGTTTGTGGATTTGTGGATTCCTCCAGAGGGGACCGATAAATTAGCCAAACTACACCTTTTTTTTCAGAACAATGGGAAAAAAGTACTGCAGAAGAAATTGTCTGATTTTTCCCCTGTATAAGGTATCAACAAAGGATTTGTAGTGCAAAAATTGCCATCTTCCCAGATTTCAGGAACATGGAGAATTGTGTCAGAAAACCAACATTTTCTACACCCTTTTAGTATTTTACTGAAACATATTTTTCCTATTTTTTGTGTTTTCATCCTCCTTCCAGGTAGAGGTGGGTGAGAAGGCAATAATGGATCCTGGAAAAATATACATTTCTGCAATGTAGGCAGACTTTTGAGTTAAGCAAGTGGTCATTTGTGTCGACCTTTCAAGGTTTTTCTATAGAAACTAACAATTGAAATAAAAAATATTGTAATTGAGTTGAAAAAAACAGCCATTTATGCCAACATTTTCATCAGTAACTTCTCCTAAGTATTTCACATTTTTTACAATAATATACCATTACGTCCGTTGGACCCTCTAGTTGTGGTGATATATAGGACTTGTAGGTTCGTCAGGAACCTGAGATACTCAGAGACAATAACTGAGCTTCATCTTGCAGTGGTTTTTCATTGTGCACCCGGTATAACGCAATTCATTTGGTAAAATATAAACAGTGAAAAATAGATTACAAGGAAACCCATACATTTCCGAAATGGGACCAAAATATAGAGTTTAGAAGCAGTGGTCATTTGCACATCTCTGAAACTGTGGGTAACCATACAAGCTTAGGAATTAGAGGACATTATTCAAAATGGTTTCTTTTTACACATTGTTTTACATTTGGAAGCAAGGAATTCAAATGGTAATAACACTTGTTTTACTATTCTGCGTTCCCCTATGTCTCCCAATGAAAATGGTACCTCACTTATGTGGGTAGGTCTAGTGCCTGCGGCAGGAAATGGGCTACCATGCAACGCCGGCATATCACATTTTTGCAGTGAAAACAGACCCTTTTTTTGCAATGTGCTTTGCTGTGGGTTTTGGACCCTAGCTCTGCCGGCAACTAAGGAAACCTAGAAAACATATAGATTTATGAAAACAAGACACCCAGGGAAATCCAGGATGGCGTGACTTGTGAGGTTGTGTGGCTCTCACAAGGTTCTGTTACCCAGTATCCCTTGCAAACCTCAATCTTTGTCAAAAAACATATTGTTCTCACATTTCTGTGATGGAAAGTCCTGGAATCAGCAGGGAGCCACAAACCTCCACTCACCCAGCATTTCTCTAAGTCTCCCGATAAAAATGGTACCTCACTTATGAGGTTGGCCTAGTGCCCATAACATGAAATCGTAGAAAACACAAAGTGGACACATCACAATTTTCCACAGACAACTGACCCTTTTATTACAATGTGCCTTTATGTTGATTTTGAGCTCCAGCTCAGCCGGCACCAAGGAAACCTAGCAAACGTATACATTTTTGAAAAATATCACCCATCGACATGCAGGATGAGTTCACTTGTGTGGCTCTCTCCAGGTTCTGTTACCCAGAATCCTTTGCAAACCTCACACTTTGTCAAAGAAACCCACACATTTTGCTCATATTTTTGTCATTGGAAGTTGTGGAATATGTGTAGAGTCACAAACTTACATCCACCCAGCATTTCCACAATTCTCCCCAAAAAATTGGTACCTGACTTGTGTGGTTAGGCCTAGTGTCCTTGACAGGAATTGGCCCAAAACGTACTGTGGAGATTTCATAATTATCGATCACAAACTTTTCTCCTAGGTACCGGCTGCACTAGGGCCCAAAATTCAAAGCTAGGCATGCTCCATTAAAGGTCAGGGCCTAGTGTGCTTTCTGCCACCCTGGGTATATCAGGGGCTATTGCACCGATATGCCAATAAGGGGGGTCAGAAAGACTGTGGCCATTTTTTAGGAGGGTGAGGCATTGGCATGCTGATTCTGGGCAGCCCTACCCCTGTAGGAGGAAGAAAGACTAAATATGCCCGTTTCAATATCAATGGAGCAAACACAGTCACAAAATGAGCCGCTCCCTGCTCCTAACCAGGATATCCCCTTGTGAGGGGTGCCATTGAAAAGGGGACATTCTCCCCTTTTGTATGATACCTCTCCCATGTGTTTCGGTGCTTAAGAGAGCTATAATAGCCCCATGAGCACCAAAACAGTCAGAATGCAACTAAGTTTCAGTTTCAATTGTAATGACGTCAGCGTGCCATGCGTGCGATCATCATTACATTGAAGAAAAAAATGCCTCATGAGGGCCAAAAAAGAGGAAATCCCTCTGCTATTTACAGCAGAGGGATTCAGTGCACTTGTGCACATGACGATATGGCTCTGTCATGGGCACCGAAAGGGTTAAAGCCAAACTCTTCATATACAACAAAGGAGTAGATTACTTAGAAATAAGCATATTATAAAATAAATAGCAACCTACCAAAGAGAAGTTTCTTGTGGGCCCAGACTTGAAGCATACTAGCAGAATATACCTCGTTATCACGCAGTCTTTTCTCCTGCAGGAAATCACAACGCGGTCGTTACAACAACCACGTTGTAATTCCGCATACCATTACCCCACAAGTCGTAACAATGACTTGCGGAGGGAGGGGGGCGCTGGATGTTGGAATAGTATAATTAGCTATTCCAACTCCAGTCTGAGCGGGCAGCAGGGAAGGTGTTGGATTTCAAATCCAACACCTTCTCCCCCCTCTGCAAGTCGTTGTTCCGACTTTCAGAATAATAGTATGCGGAATTACAACGTATCGTTGTAACAACCGCGTTGTAATTCTCTGCAGGGAGAAAGTTTTGTGGTAAACGTTGTTTACCATACTGAATATACAGGTACTTAGAAACCATTAACATCAAACTTGACATTAAAGATCTGCTGAAATCATCGCAAATAACCCTCTTTTGGAGTACCAAGAGTTGTGCAGATTTGAGATCATGTAATACCCATATTGCCACTTCTCTACAGGTTTGCTGTAATATAATTCTTTGAACAAAATCTAAAACAACAGGAAAAATGGTTTTTATATAAATAATAAACATACTGTTTTATGACAAAAAAAGCCAGTGTTTATTAGTCTGAGATAATATAATATATAAATTACTTAAGAAAAGTGTAATCCTCACCAAATAAGAAGCTACAAAGAATCAATCACATAACAGAAATACAATACATAAACCACACAATTCCAAATCCACCAAAAATTGGAAAAATATTGTCCAAAAAGCCCCCAAGAAATACAATAACAAGATGAATCTAATAGAGATCCCTAGAAGCAATCCAACGTATCTAAAACCTAAAAAATGTATTTGAAAAAACCCTCCTGAAAAGGAAATCAAAGTAAAAAGCATTGGTTTATTATAAACCAAATGGGATTTCATTTGAAAAACAAAAATAAAACCTGAAAGTCCCAACGTCCACAGCACGTTTGTAGAAAAAAACATGTAAAGTAAAGAAGAAAACTCACCCGCAAAACACATTACATTTCCAAAAATAGATATACATCACAAATAATCATCAAAATATAATAACATAACACAATTTAACATAACATGATGATACATTACCAAAACAGTGTAGGAAACCCCAAAACTACAAACAAGTGAAAAACACTACTATTAATACAACTAAATTTACCAATCAAAACACAAAAAACACTATAACTAACCTTAAGACCTCCCTCTTGTACCTCACTAGCCTCATAACCCTTAATAATGGACTTACCTGCAGCACCTGATCACGAACTAGATCAGGAAAATAGCCTTAAGATAACAAACAGATTACAAAATAGAAGGTATCAGTAATCAAAAATGTCCACTAAATGAAACAAAAACAAAAAACTCTCTGTTTATGGAAATGAATGGGAAATACATTTTAAAATGTTGAATAAATGTATGAAAACATTAGGAATGTTACTAAAGATGTAAAACATGTCAAGAAATAGTGTAAACATGTAACAAAATTGTAAATAATAAATCAAATAATAATATAAATGATATACAATTATTTATTATATCCTAAAAAACTTGTGTTAACCCCTGCCATGCGGCCGCAATTCTGCGCCTGTGCGGCAAAATCGCGAGTGGGAGGGTTCATGACGGCCCCCAGCCGTCATCAGCACATGAGCATCGTAGTGCATGACGGCTGAATTTCATGACCCTGAATTTCAAGGCTCTGGCCTGAGCCCTGGCCTTCCCTTCCAGCAGTTCTCTCAGCTCTTTTTGTCTAAGGGAAAAACAATGCTTCAGATCACTCACTATCCCCACCTGCCCACCACCTTAGTCTCCAAATCAAGGATCACCTTTTCAAGCAGCATACCTTTCAGCTTCGGTTCCTTTTTGGAAGCCCCAATTTGCGCCTGGGAGTACCCTCTGAGGACTGTTTTAAATGCTTCCCACAATATCAACCTAAAGTCAACTGAACCCAGGTTCTCTGAAAAGAAGTGGTCAGCACAATCCACAACATTCTCACGGTTGGGACCCTCCAGTACTGCCATCACTGGAGAGTAGTCATATATCCCCAGGGCCACATGCCTACCATATTTAAACCTGCCCATGGCAAACGTGTGCGTCATAAGATAGTTCAATAATGCAAAATTGTCATGTGCCGCTGCCTTATGTGTGTATTGTTGCAGCTCTGGGTGGTGCTGTCGCCAGAATTCGTCCAGCCCAATAGTTTTAGGGAAATCCCCCAAAGCCCGACCCTCCTTCTAGAGGACATACCTCCCAAGACATCCAGCTTCGCAGAGAGATTTTCATTCATGTCCTCCCCCAGGCCAGTCTCCTGTGGGAGCTCTAACAGGAGTGATCCCAACGCATCCAGGTTGGCAGGTTGGAGCCTCGGCAGGGCATACATTGAGCATAATTTAATGGGATGTCCCACCCATTGGTCACTTAGCACCATGTATCTGCCCAGTGGGTCTGCCCACGTATTTTGTAGAGTAAAAGGGAACTCTTTCCTACATAGAACACTCACTCCCCTGGAACCTGTGATATATCCAGCATCTGTCAGCAGAGCATACCCAAATCTATCCAGAGCTTAGCACTGGTGTCCCTTGAGATGTGTTTCCTGGAGTAGGACAATGTCAGGAGTGTGACACTTAATGAATTGTAGGGTGATCATACATTTCAACCTGCAATTTAAACCATTCACATTCGACAACCATGTAGTCATGGATTTATTCAGAGTAAGCGCATTGGCGTGATTGTTTTGCACTTTCTTCCTGGGAGGTCTCCTTGGCAGTGCGAGGGTGTGAATCATTCATCCCACCCCCTCCCATTCCAACCCGGTCCCAACTATCACCGACTAATTGCACACTGCATTGACTGCTTACAATATGCAACACAATGGCACCACCCACTTCCTTCTCCTGCCACCCTGTGAACCTGGATGCTTATTCCTCTACTGCCCAGATTGAAGAGTGCCTGTCGCCCAACTTCTAACATTTCAGAACTTCAACTGGGGAGGGATTCGCCCCGCCAAGTCAGGCAACAAATAACACAATTTCTCACCCTCCAATTCGAGTCCAGCAGTAGATAATAGTCTGTGTGTGCATCTGAGGGGGGGAGGGCTGGGAGAAACGGGGAGTGACGGAGAGAGAGAGACCCCACCCATCTCATAGTCTCGATTAGAGTCTATCTCTGTTGCTTAGTTACATCCCATTTCGCCGGTGCTCCTTATGGGGTTAACCCCTGGCATAGTCAGTCGTACCTCTGCCATAGTTTCACCCCTTTATAGTTCATAGGACAACCTCTTGCAGGTGAGCTTTTGACTCCAGCGTGTTGGCTTCCCTTAACCACCTATGCTCACTTCTCGTTTACGATTCAGATTTTTGCCTTCATCCTGGCAGACCATGCACCAGCCCTCCGTCCATTCCTAGGCCTCCAATGGGGATGCAAAAAGTTCCCGTCCGCCACGAATTGATGTGCAGAAGGAGCATCATGTACTTCAATCAGTTGTTCTGAGTTCTTTTTAACTGGCTTGAAGCTTCTCCTTTGTCATTGCACGTGTAAGGTGAAATCTGGAGAGATTTTGATCAGGATATTTTCATAATGGATGTCCCACTTTGCCCTGGCTGCCTGGAGGGCAGAATCCCTGTCTCGGTGATTGAAGATTCTCGCAATAATTGTGTGGGGGGCCTCCTGGTTTAAGAGGTGGCACCGGAGCGCTATGGGCCCACTCAATAGAGAAGAACTTCGATGCTCTTAAGGGCTGTAGGTTCTTAACCAGGAAGTCTTCCAGAAACAGCTTGGTGTAGGGGCCCTCGACCCCCTCTGTAATACCAACCACCCGTATATTTTTCCTTCGGGCCCTCCCTTCTAGGTCCTCCAGCCTTACAGCTATAGATGTGGGCTGATATGTCAGCAAGCACACCTGGACCTCCAGTTGTTTGGACATGCACTTGAGCTGGGCGATTTTGGTCTCGGCTTAATTTGGAGAGGTCTACTTTGAACAGTGTGACCTCAGTCAAGACTGAGTCTATTTTTGGTTCTAAGGAATACTTGACATCCCTGATCACTGCCATTATTGCCTCCAGTGAGGGCTCTTCAGCCCCCCTACCTCAGTAGTTTTAGATGGTGTCAGGATGGCATGGTTGTCCATATTGTTAGCTTGGGTGGGACCCCTGCCCTTTGGCTTCACCATTTTCTCACCCAACCCTTCCAGGCTTGTCTCTCTTACTTTCCACCTGGTCGGGTCTAGGGATACCCCAGCTCTCACAGCAGCGGAATGTGACATCTGTCATAACCCCCGGGCTTTAGCTCTTCTCCCCTTCACTATTTAATGTTAATATCTATGTCACCCTGCCACTGGATTCTCAGCTGGCCCTGCAAATAGTTAGGTTGGTATCCTTTCTTGTTCCTTAGTCTTGTCCCTGGGTGCTCCCTCATGGTCTCTTCATCCCCACAGCGCGGTCCCTGGATCCCAGTCCCGCACGTTCCTGGACCCAGGATATTGCCTCAAACTGTTTCTGCTGGCCTTGAGGTGGGGAGGGCCGGTACCCGGGGGCCTCTTCTTCCCCCAACAGGCAGATATCTATAGCCTACTAGCTAGTGTGTGGCAGTCCATTGCTTCATCCCGGGGCCACGATGATGTGCCGGTGGACACTCCTCTGGCCACAGCCTCACCGCTCTGCTGGTATGGAGTCTCTGCCCGGGCCACCAGCCCCTGCCTCGCCCTTCCGGCCGAGACAATGGATCCCTCCCTCCAGTGTCATGGATCTTGACAGGGGGCCAGGGACAGGCCCAGTAGCCACAGCAGCCCTGAATCCGCACTGCTCCGCTCCTTACAATGCCGAACCAGCCGGGCCGCAATCCCGCTTCAGGCAGACCAGTTCCACAGTGCAGGCCGCCGCAGCTGACGCGCACTTCAGCCCACACAGGACCTCAAGTCCTGCCAGTAAACATACGACTCCACCGCTGCCTCACCTGGCCCTTGGATCTCCCAGCCAGCAGGCCCCCTGCAATAAACCTGTGGACAGACACAATCCTGTCTTTTTAATACTTAGAAGTCACCCGTAGGTAGGCCTAAGTGACCATAGGGAGTGGTGACAGTTATTTAAAAACAATGGGTATGTATGTTTAATGATTTACATGTCCTGCAATGAAAAACCTCCAAAGTAATTTTTTACCATGGCAAAGCTTCCTCTCCCATAGACGAACGCTGATTTATACTATTAAATTTACTAAATTCAGTTTGCCAATAGAAAGAAAGTTGGACTCATATTATTTGTAATTAAAAAAACCTATTTAATGGTAAATTGAGATTTTATATTGCAGAAAATTATCTGCTTTCTGCCCCAAAAACAAAACACTTTCCTGCAGGTGCCCAGTTGTCATCTAACCTTTGATGACTCCCCTGGTGTGAGATATGGTTTGCTGGATGACAGTGGACAAAGGGCTTTGTGTGTAGGGAGGTGCCTTTCCTTTTTTTAGTGGAACAGCCTTAGGGCTGTGCTTAGCCCTTTCATGAGCTTCAAAGGATGTCTATACTGTCACTGGCAAATGTAGCTCACACCTTGGTCAGTCTCTCTTTTGTCCATCTAGTCAGGCTGTTTCCAAACCCAATAGGAGGGGGAGATCTGCCCAGAACTGGTTTAGGAGAAAACAAATGATTGCCGTCCGCACACAGTATGGCACTGGGCATACAGGTGGATGTATTTTTTGAACATTACTGTATCTGTGGAAGACAGTAAGGGCTACAGTGGCTCCCACTCATTCCCAGGATAAAGAAGTGAACTCCAAGTGTCGATTAGCTAATCTCTTGTTTAGGTACACAGGCACAAAAGCTGCAAGGATCCACCTTCCTAGAAGATCACAGCTGACCATTTTCCACTGGACCTGCCATGGACCTGCCTGTGACTTCTGCCGAGTGAGTCCTTTTTATAAGGTCCTGGAACCCTAGTGTATACTTCCTGCCTCAATATGAAAGCAAGGAACTTTTTGTTAACTTTCCTCATGTCATACCCGGCCAACCGATCAGCCAAGTGTACATCACAATGGCATTAGGCTTTCCACATGTCCCAATGCTGAAGCCACAGCTGATGACGTTGAACCCATCGCAGGCTCACCCCTCACCCTTGCTCTGCTGAGGACATTCCAATCTTCCGAGAAGTGTTGAAAACCTACTTCCAACGACTTCAGGGAATCGAGCGCCAACCAATAATTGATAGATATCTAGGCCATTATTGGCATGAATCATGAACTTCTCTCACCTGGAGTCTAACATCCTTCATCGATGACTGATTGGTCCTGCTGCAACTCATCACCATCGAGCTCTGCTTCAGCTTCACTCTGCTCAGTCTATGAAACAGAGGTAACTATTTAGCCAGGACTAATCCAGTTCCTATATCCAACCACAATTGACTGTGATTGACCTTAAATGTTTGCTTTGCCCTGTCTAGCGCAACCTGTTGCCCGTGATTAGTGCTTTGCACTTTTTGGTGCAATTTGTATTTAAAACTTTGAAAAATTGTATCTCCAGTTCCTCTCATTGGATTTTTGTGCTTTGATGTAATTTTTTCAGTAACAATATTCTATATTTATATTAAATTGGAGTGGGATTTTTCTTGTATTGTGTTTTTGACTTAATTCTTGTTTTGGTACTTCCAAATGGTTACACATTTTTCATAACTAGCAGGGGTTGCGCTCAGATTTACATTTCTAAAGCCTTTACCGGACCTCACAGGAATAATGACCTTTTTATTTGTTGGTGACTACCATCCACCTTAACTAATAATTTACTTTTTCACACCATAAAGCCACAAACTTCTAAATAGCCCCCTTTTTATCTTTGAGGATGTCTTGGTGAGCATAAGTCTGATATTGAACAACAGAGGAATGTAAACTGCTTGGAAAGTGTCATTGTAGAAAGCCTTAGCATATAGGGTCTGATTCTCAAAGGTAAATGTACACTCTAAGTTTACGATTGTTTGCTATTCACCAAAAGTATTTTAATATTAGTATCTTTATGACTGCAGAGTCTCCGCACATTAAAAGATAGGACTGCCCAATTGAGTATGTGCAGAGCCTCTGCAGTCATAACGATACTACTAGTAAAATACATTTATAAAAAGCAAACAATTGAAAACTGACACAAAAGTGTAAGTTTACCTTTTTGAAACGGACCTTTAGTTTTTGGGGCATATGAGTGATATCAAGGTTTCAGTGCACCCATGACGGAGCATTGTGACTGTGGATGGCAGGTTGCCTCAGTTAACTTTAATTCAGACCATTGATGCTCTTCGCTGTGAGGACTTTCCTAAAACACATCAGGGGTATTGGTGATGTGCTCTTGAAGAATGAGTACTGAACAGAGCTATCCTGGCCTCCTTATGGGGCATATTATCAAGAACGGAGTTAAGATTATCACCGCTTTAGCCGTAGGAAACTGCTGCTAAAGCGGCGATAACAGGCTTGATAGTATGGCGTAGAGAATTGCAATAGAAGCCCTTGTTCACACCAGAACATGGGCTTCTATGGGAATTCACAAAGGCATATTATCAAGCCCATTATCGCCGCTTTAGCGGCAGTTTCCTGCCGCTAAAGCGGCTATAATGTTAACGCCTTTTCTTGATAATATGCCCCAAAGAAACTTCTTCCACCTTTGTGTTAACACGGAAAACTGGAGTTGATTTCAGGGCACAACAGTTGTCACAAGAGTGACTCCAACTGGTTCCTTTATAAAAAGTTGAACTTACTAGCTCATGGTTTCTAAGAACCGTGGTCTTTGTCATCCGATACAGGATCACTGCCCAGATGAGCCGTTCCCTTATTGTTGAAGGAGTGGGTGTTGTCTAGGTTGAGATATCTGACATGGAAGGCAATACCACGCCTTTCCTTATGTTCTGGCATTTTAAAAGCAGGTGAACCGAATTTTTGGATGATTATTTCTCAGTCCAAATGCTAAATGTAACTGAATTACAGTCACGGTATTGTCCACAACCTTTTATACAGTCTCTCAGGGGCTGTTGTTATAGCTCTTGTTAAAAATTGTAAAAAAAATGTCTCATTTATCGTTTTTGTGCACCAAGAGTGTAATATTTGAGGCGAGATAGGGCCTAGAATCGATGAATGGTTCTTCCTCTAAGTGAAGATTAACAAGTACATTGAACTATGTGAGGCAGGAGGAAACCATTGAATAGTGCTTCCGTGATTCTACCACTCAGGCCCCTGTGGTGCAGCCCCTCCCAAGACTGCAGGGGCCCTCAGACATTTCAGAGTTCCCCATTCTGCCAAGGACAGTGAATATGTGTGACATGTGGGAGGCTCATTCTGCAGTGAGGCGGCCCAATCATTTTACATTCCTCAGCTGACACCACTCACTGTTTTTTGGAATTACAAGAATAATTTGCATCTGCCTTTGGGGTCCCGATAAAAGCTTCTAGAAATACAGGCTTCCAAAGACATGTTCGCCTATTGTTGACCAGTCCCAGCTTAGATTGGCACTTCTTTCTCAGTGGAGGCATCTGGGAATCTGAGAAACCTATAGTACAAATCAATTCAGCGTGCACTGCAGATATACCTCTCAATGTGAAACCCCCAATTTTAAGCTTAGTATTTATTGATGTAAAGACAGGGTGTTAATGCTTTTATGACAAGCTGTCGAATAAAGCTTTTTGAATTTGAAACCCCCAACTGGATGCTTTCCACTAAGCATCAGGAAGAAGGTTTAGCATAGTTTTGGGTGAAATTATATGAAGGTGGCTCAGCTCTCCCACATCTTTTTTTAAATGTCGAACCTAGCAGCTGTGTTTGCTGTTGTCCACATTGCTCCCATTTCTGAAGCGGGACTTTCTAACAGGAAGAGGGGCAATAAAAGCCGTGTGTGTGCCTGCGGGTCACATATAGCAACCAAAGCCTTCCAGGACCGACACAACACTGCTAGACAGTGTTGCCAGATTTTGAGACCCATCCCAAGCCCAAAGCCGCTCAAATATAAGGCCAAATCCAGCCCAGCGCAGACCAGTTCCACCCCAAAAACCAGCCCAAAGTAGCAGGTCTCAAAATATTCAGAAATAGTCATCAGAAGCAATTTTAAGGACATATATACATTCTATTAAATATACAGAAAGTGGGAGAGAGTTAACTGGGCACCTGCCTTAACGCTACATATTTTTAAGACCAGTCCTCACTGTGACTTTGTCATGTGAACCTTAGACCCATCTAAGTTTCTACTGAGTGGATTTTGTCATATTATTAATTCAAATTCACTCCATTTTGTAAATTGATTTGGAATTTGAATTGTGTTTCACTTATTACTTTATTACAGCTGCATACTTATTTTACACAGTGCTTTCAAGTTAAGCCTGATGGCTTTTATGCCAATCTACCAGTGGGATAATCACAAATGTATTTATTGCCTTTTGTGGCTCACCCTGACAAGGATTGTGTTTATTATTTGAGTGGGGCTTTCCCTGCTCTCAACTAATAATCCAATTTCTTACACTTTACAATATTATTTATGAAGTTTTTTTGCGGGCACCTAGGGACAGTGGTGTATGTTTACCAAAACATATAAATATACATACTCTGGATATGTAAGAAGACACTGATAATCATTTAAAATATATTTTGACACTGTTCAATAAAAATATGCATCTCTACCAAAATCTGGGGGCTAACTGACATTGAACAATATCAAAGAGCTTAATGTGTTCAGTTTGTCCAACTGCTGGTGTGAGTGATCCAGACAGCAGATTCTATTAGTAATGCATTTTAAGTTGCCATTTTGATCCTGTAATTACATTACAAAAACTGTATGCCTAAGATCAAACAACGAATAGATTTTCCACCATCATATTGCTCCTTGCAAGTGGATACAAACCGTAAAAACAAGAACAATGAAAATACCACAACTTGGCATACTGTAAGCACAGCAGTACCAGACATAGGCATACATAAACCTGCCACTTATGTGTAAGGAACAATAAATTAACAGTACATCACAAGATTCCAATATTTGCTAACTAAAAGGTGTGATGCTCATCCCAGGCTCACTCGAAACATACAATACCTGGCTGAAGAGCCCTAACTGGGCCGAGACTCCTCCTAGGTTGCTTGGGTTCTGGTTCAGGGAGGACCTGGCCAGACAGTTTGGGCTGGACTGTTCCCATGAGGATCAGTGTGAAACATGATTTGCATATGGCCAGGTCAAAATTGAGGTGGCACAGTGAGCAAAAAAACGAGTGACGGGATTAATTCAAACATTTCATTAATCACTTTGTGGACCACTACAAGCATGGATCAACACTAGAACTAACAAACAGTAGGGGACGTTGGCAGAGGAGGATTACTCTTGGAGAAGGGAATCTAGCAATGACAGAGTGCGAGTAAGAGAGACGCTTATGTAAGGGTCTCTTTGGCAGGGATATGAGAGGCATCCGACAGGGTATCTATAGAAAGGGATGAGGACGTACCGTGCACAGCACGCCCGACGTTGTGATGGTGAGTTCTTACCTGCGCTTTTCCAGACTGAATCCTCGCTCCTCTGGTACACGCTCCACCTGCTCTGTTGCGCAAACGCTTGCAAATATAATTGGTGTCCTACCTTGCTTTGCTGCTCCACACCAGACACTTGTGGACTCACTTCACGGCAGGCCAGGCCCCGGTCTCTCTGTCATACTGACACTCACCTGTGGGGCCACAGCAGTCACCAGGCCAGGCGGCCAGCCCAGCCCAGGCTCAGTTCACGCCATCTCATAGCCCGACTCCGCGTGGGTGGGGTGAGGAGTTAGGTCAGGTGAGCATGCTACTCCAAGTCTCCACTCCGTTGTCCTTCCAGGCAGCGAGTGAGACTCTGGAGTCTGGTCACCTCAGCGAGACAATAAGGAATATTAAACCTGCAGGACAGCCAGGAGGAGGACTGTGTCTCGCAGCAATCAAATCACCAATACAGCGGGCTGTGATGACACAGTCCAGCGAGGGCGATCCACCACCGTCAGTCAGCAGCAGGGCCCTGCACGCCAATGATTCTAATAAAGAGAAAGAGCGGTGAGCGTGCTTATGCATTTGAAAGCACTGCACGCTGGAGGCTTGCAAAGAATGATGCCCAGGGCAGTCATTGGTAGCGATTTCGCGCACTACAAAATTGACGGCCCTGGGGACCGACAATTCGGCCCGCAACGCACTACTACTAAGTTAGGTGGTGGGTATACAACGCTGCACATGCAGCAGGTGCGCTTGAACTTACAATTATGTGATGTGCAGCGTGTCTTTGGGGGGAGGGTCAACTTGTGTATGTGTCATTGATGTGTTGATGCTCATTGCTCACGGGTAGGGTGAGGGTCATGTCAGTGCGTACAGGCTGGCCAGTCAGGGGGTCCTCCTCCAATCATTTCAGAGCGTGCTGCCCACTTATTCGCCACGCCATGGACCGCCAACACAGATGCACCACTGTGATAGGTGCACCCCACGGTCAGCGCCGCCCAAGCCAGTATTTTGGCTTTAATTCAGCCCAAAAAGAATTTCCGGTATGGGTTTTTTCCGCACAATTGGGAAAAATGTCGCCTAATTGTGGGGGAAGTTGCCCAATCTGGCAACACTGCAGTGCTAGAGGGAAGAGGAGCTCGCAATAAAATCAGAAGAGGAGGGGACCTATCAGGAAGTCCACGGGCCACTCCCACCCAAATCAGACACTGCTCCCAGCATGACAGCAGCGCCATGATTGGTCTGAGCAACTCAGTTAGGCACTTGGTAACGGACTGGTAGGCTTCGCAGTTTCTCCACCCGGATGAACAATAAGGCTGGGTTGGAGAAATCAAAGTGCTCAGGTCGTCATGCCACTTATAGTGCCCAATACTCCTCCTCCTGCTGTGGCTGCTGCTGTCACTCAGGATGCCCCGCCCCACCCTTGACTCGGCAGGGTCTGCTTTTAGTGAAAAATAAAACGTTAATAAAATTGTTTTTTTATTGTTGTATCTTTCATCTGCAGTAAGTGGAGCGACGCTCCTCCGCCATTGCAATGGAGCCCCGGGTGGTGATGTGAGCCCCTGTTACCGGTCCTGAGCTTGTGCACAGAAACGACGCGTGCAGCAGGTACTGTAATGGCTATGTGGAAATACAAGTCAGTTGTCTGTCTAAACGCATTTACCTCATCTACAAATAGCATGCAATGCACAAAGCTTCAACTTCGACTTGAATGCATAACATTTGACTTGTGAAGACACACTATACTGTACATTTCTGCACAATTGCATTACACACAATTCTACTTTACAGTTCGCTTCGATTGCAAATACACATCAAACTTTTGGAAGGCAAACATTTTTCTTCTATTAATGATGTATATTTTGTTGCCCTTTGTCTCCTCTGTATTTATTCTTCTTGTGTGTTTTATTCCAGTTCATTAGCACATTCCGTACTCCTACACAGTCTGGCGTTTTTGTAATTAAAGACTTACATCTTGTTGCTTTCCCCATCACTTACACTGTGCAGTGATTCAAGTGTCCTGGGGCGTAAATCCCAGAAGCGCAGAGAATGAGCTACTTCATTTTATTTCTTGCTCCTCGAGGTATTCCATCATGATTACCCTTCTTTCTATCAGGTTTTTTTAAAGCGCAATCTGTCTGCACAGTGATAGTGAAATCCTTTGGATTTAGCTAATTAAGACAGTCCCAGAGGCAAGTATTTTAATGAGTAACTCAAAATAATTGTTCATTAATCAAACGGCGCGTGCTGCATGCACACTGGTAGTTCAGGTCTGAAGACACTGGGGACAAGCTGGGAATATTAAGATTGCAACAGAAAGTCTTGTTGGAGGGGAAAGAGGAATCTTCATGGACAGAGCCCTAATCATATCATCTCTGTGCACCGCGAGCTGCTCAGCTGCCTGTAAGCAAACAGAAGTTAACAACATCTTCAGCCAAAACAAGCGCCTTTTCCTCTGTTTGCCATGCAGTTGGGACCCTCGGGAAAACGGAGCAGAGATCTGTAGTAACCATATGCAAGCACACACACATGAGTGGAACTGAAGTGAGGGAATATATGTTTCAGATTTTAACACGGTTTCTAGAAATGCCTCAACACAGCTATTCTAAACAATGTAGGGGCATATTACCAAGCAATAGCGATAATTATCGCTATTGCTTGGTTAGAGACAAAAATTTACCGCTGAGCTGCGGCGATTATTACCGCAAATAAACCTTGGTATTACCAAGGTTTATCGCAAATGCGATAAAAATCGCCGCAATGCATGAATATCGCTGAAAAGTCAGCGATATTCATGCATTAGCGAGCTACTGCTCTTAGCCATGTTATCCACCTCCCATTGGATAACATGGCTAAGAACTGCTCAGGGCAGGTGTTAGCTTTTGGAGATATTCGCGCTTAGCGCGAATATCTCCAAAAGTTGGTAATAGGAGATAGCGATGTTAGCAGTCGTTAACATCTTGGCACGCCCACTTTGCATGTCATTAGTGATAAATATCACTGACATGCAAAGTGGGGCCCAAGATGGGCGCTATCTCCTACTAGCTGTCGCTAACTGGTGTTAGCGACAGCTAGGTAATAGGGAGATAATTTTATCTCCGCTTTCTTGGCTTTTAAAGCCAAAAAAGTGGAGATAAACCCCCATGATAATATGCCCCGTAATTCTGTACTTTTTAGGGTTGAATTCAGTTCTTAATAGTAAACAAAAATATATGTTAGTGCCAGGGCTCGAGGTACTTCTTAGGAATCCACCTTTGCTTGCACTACCTTGGGACTCTGCTACTACTGCCAAACGTGAACCAACACACGACACAAGTGTGAACGTTTACAGCGTATCTCATGCTGGTCGGATGGCCTGGACCTGTGGATTTCATTATTTGTTTTAAATATATTGAGCATTGTATCAATGAATTCTACTGGAAAACAGATAGACACCGCCACCATATGCTAGACTGTTATAAATAACTGCCAGGGTTTAGAAACAAATGGTGGTGCCAAACAGTGACAAACACTATCGCATGTAAGTCTTGGCTGCGTTTCTACATTGTTTGATTTATGATTCATCCGAAAGCTTTTTATTACAGTTATTGTTAGAAGTTGGGTTTTGGTTGAGAAGGATATTAACCCTTCTACAGCAACAAGAAAAATCCTTGTAAGAGTAAACTACAACATTCTCTAAATTAATATGTCCTTGTCTCTCCGGTAGCTTGGCACAATGGCAGTCAGGCTTTACCTGGAGGCAATATGAAAAGTATTTATGCAGCACTCAAAGAGTGAAAAAAGTGAAAACACAACACACGGAAAACTCCACATCAATTTATGTAAATAAAGTAAAATGTAATACATTATTTTACAACAACACAACACAAATCCAAGCAGTAAAACTGGAGTTATGAATTGTTACTGTTGTGTGTACAAACTAGCATTTTAAAAGAAAAAGTGCCAATAATTGCCATTTAGTTCAGCGAGTCCGGGGCAAAGTCGACAGTTATGGCGGACTACGACGGAGCATGGTTCGGATACACAGGGTGGATTGCGCCCAATCTACCATTACCTTTGGACTTCGAAGAAGTTTTGATGAAAACTGTCTGAGAATGTTAGGTTCAGCTGGGCAAAACAGCCAGCAGTGTCCGACAGGAGGCGTTGTTGTCTGGGAAATGCTGAGCGAAGTCACAGTGAAGATCCCTATGTTTAGTCTTTTTTTTTAATGTTGAGAATTTCCAGTAGGATTAAGCTTCAGGCTGTAGCCGACAAGAACTCCACCAGACTGATTACACCTTTTATGAGGAACCACTGAAAATATTTTGCTGCTACAGAGAAGAACGACACAGGAGCTCCTGCAAAGTGAAGCCAACCTGCGAAGCAGCATGGACAGATCAGCAAGCAGGTAGGTCCTGCCTTTTTTTGGTTCTCAGGGTAATTTTGGTTGAAAAGTTTCTATGTCGCAAGTTTTGGATTTAGACTGTTGAGGAACCTATAGCACCACTTCCACGTGTTCATGACTAGGTAGGCACACCTGGAGGGCAGTATTCACTTTGGGCGTGGTCCAGGGGCAGGGTTCACTTTGTTGGAGCTTTTGTGTCCTTGTAGCTAAGAAGAGGAGGACAGCCAGCTTGCCCTGAGAGCCACTCTGGTAGTCCTGGGTTCAAGTAGCAAGGTATTCCTACTGCAACATGGCAGGCAACTGAGGGTTCAAGCCAGGCTGCCAACAGCAGGGCAGGCCTCTGAAGTGCAAAGCAGTTCTCTCTCAAGTAGCAGGGCAGTCTCCTGAACTGCAGAGCAGGACTATCTAAGTGTACTCTGCAGGTCCAGGGGGTAACTGAGAGTGGGTCTGAGGGTCCTAGTGTTATACCTGGTGCCAGATATGAAGTGGAAGAAACGTCTGAAGGTTTCCCCCACACAGACGGTTCTGGAATTTCCTTCCTCCCTGCCCAGGCTTCAAGAGATCTGGGGTGAAAAAGGCTTGTGTGTAGCTCTTTGTGAGTGGGCTGATGCAGCTCCTTTGAAATGTAAGTTGGACAGGAACAGCTCTGCCCCACACATCCTGGAAGAATGGCTTATCCTGTCAACTCCTAGTCCATCTTTGTCTCGCTGTTTGGTAAGTATACACAAAAGCCAGCTGCCGTGCTAATCACAGTCTAGTGACACAGGACAAAGCCTGCTGTCACCGTATTAATAGAAAAAAGGAACATGCCAACTTTCTAAAAGTGTTAACAACTACAGGGGATACCCGTAGTCCAAGTAGATACCTGGATAAATATGGTAACATATAACATTGTCTCGACAGGAATCAATAAAGGGAAGAATTTGAAAAGATAACTTAATTATAATAAACAATTACATGATACCAAGAATAGTCCCAAGAATATAATTTAATGCAAAAATATGGTGAAAAGAACAATCAGATCAGATTTGCATAAATCAAGTTGCAGCCTCAATCATTCTTTTATGGTTGTGCACTTAAGTGAAATAGTGAAAACATATAAATGGTGCAAGTGAAACAAGTGAAGAAATATAAAGAAAAATCCTTCAGCGTATTGAACCTGAATTTAAGCTTAAGCTATACATGAATCAGTGCAGTTGAGAAGAAGTATACAATCATCTTATAATTCAAAGCCCAAATTTCCACTTGTGCAATTCGACAGGGTTTCGACCTTTATGTCTTGAGGTCATAATCAGGACATAGATAACACAACAATGAGTGAAAGTTGCTTCGAATAGTTGTGTGTACGTGAAAGGATTCAGAAAAGAATGGTGAACACAAATGTCTAGGCGCCAGTCATTGGTTCCTGTCCTCAAGAGTACTGACATTCGCTGCGGGATAGTGTCCCAAAAACATAATTCACAAGTTCGACAATTTTGGGATAACGCCAGGAAGGGAGATTATTTGGAGGGAAAGTCTAAAATGAGGGTCCTGTTCAGGTACCCTGGAGTAAGCGGATAAATCCTGAGAAGTATCGCTGTTCTCTCACTCCAACTGGATGGATGATATCTCAGCTCTGAAAATGGGGAGCCCCATTCAGTTAGTGGTAATAGGGTGGAGCAATTTTACCCCGAGGCACAACTGCGCAATCTGCTGGCACGTCATAAGTGAATTGGAAACAGCTTGGTATAAAATGAATGTGTGGACGTTAATTTTGTGCCGAACTGCAACTCAAAGGCAGTGCAAATATCACAGTAGGACCTTCATTGGCCCCATCATGCGTGCAACTGGAGCAGCAAGAAGATGCTGTAAGTAACTGAAGCATGCATGAAAATAGTATCTGTAATAAGAGATCATTGGCACCTTTAAGCTTGCAATGCTTCACAGATGCAGACAAACCCACGCTCATATTGCTCTGCTCTTTTTGACTGAGGGCAGTCCTCGATGGAACAACAGACACTGTGGGCCTTATTATGAGTTTGAATGCGTGGCACTGCTCACCAGATTACGAGTTCATTCGCGTTCTGGTGGGCGGAGCTTTGCCGCAATGGGAGCGCTAAAGCAGATTCCTGGCACTGCATGGACTGTGCAGTCCATGCCGTGAATGTACAGGGGGTGCATAATGATAGGGGGACACAATATGTGCCCCCTGGCATGCACCCCAGGCCCTGAGGCCACAGGGGCCCCTGTAGGGCCCTCTTAGTGTCCCCACCGCCACACTTTTCATGATGGTGAGGAAACTCGTAATATGCTTGGCGGTGTTGCATACGCACCAGCAGTATATTGCAGCCTCAGACCGCTGTGCAACCGCCGCAGGATCACAGATCCTCAGACGTAACAGTTCTTTGGAGGTCTAACAGTCAGGTCATAATAGGGTAGGTGAACCGCCAGTCTGGGGGACTACGGACCGCCACCGCAACTACGGAGTTGCAATGGACCGCCAAAGTCGTAATAAGGCCCTGTTTCCTGAAAATAGAAGCACGATGTACACTCATTCGCACATTGCACCCATTTATTTCTATATACATGAGCGGCACCGCAGGGACAGAAACCACAACATTAAAATAGTTCATTGAGAAAGCAGTTTAGTGCATTCGCAACTCTGTGTGTATGTATATATGTGGTGTTTTATAGCACAACCTAGCCAAACGGCCTCAAAGAGATGTGCTAGGTCCAAGTCTAAAACACAGGGCCAAGGTTAGCAGACAGTGAACATGTGATTGAAGGGGTTTCCAAGAGCAGATGAGGAATATTAACACATCAAGGTGCAGTGTACTCTCAATACTGAGGCTGTTGCTAGCTCTCATCACAACAGTAGCCTCTGACTAGTATCGGGGCTCTGGAACTGAACCCAAAACTGCAAACCTGTGGCAAGAGACTTAAATGATATTTTTTGGTTAATTAGCCAATGGCATGATAGTAGATGGCGGGAGCAGTGATTGTATACCATGTTATAGTTTTAGCGCTTCATCGTAGAAAAAATGAAAACGCGAGTCGACATAAAACTGATGTAGACATCAATTCCAATGAACACATTTATTCTCCAGTGACTTACTTTCGCAGAACATGTGAATTGCAGGAGTAAGTCGTGAATAAGGAAAGAGTACTCATGCCTTCCTCGTTACAATTTACGAGTAAGTAGCCAGGAGTACTGCAAAAGTAAGATACTCAGAGACCCCATGTTTGTAATGAGTTAAATTTGAACATTTTTAAATGCCGAGGCAAACGCTGCTGTTCCATGACCACATTGCATTGATAGCCTAGTAGAAACCTTGTCAGATAAAGAAACTGACTTGGATTCTGGGCCTGAAATTCCATAATGAAACTGAGCGATGCCGGGCAGATGCCTGTCTGTGCTGTTTGCCTGATCTGCCAAGAATTCACGTATGCAGAAACAGGCTCGCCGTAGTATTACATGCTATGTCAAGAAGACGTTTTGCAGCATATGGCGGCATATCTCATTTAACAATGTGTGTGCATTGATACTGTCCTAGCAGCAGCAGCAGCGCTTTACTTAGATGCGGCAGGAGTTCGCTTCGGCGCACGTTTGCTTGGTACCCGGCTCGAGTCTGGAGCCCAGCTGCACTCTCCGCAGGCTGTCTGCGGGAGGCCTGTCAAGTGGTTAACTAACTCAAATTGTTTTTGAAGGAAACAGCAATGCATTTGGAGAGGGGCAAAACATTTCCTAATAACAACTGTTGATTTCGAAGGATCTGCCAAACGGGTTTCTAACGTCGCTGAACTCGGTGAAGTCTGACAGTCAGGCACTGGATTTGCAGGAGTTCTACCGGAGGTAAACAGACATGAGCGCTGATGGAAAAGGCTTTTTCATCTTCATGGCAATTCATTCTGGGCTGTTTTGCTCTCTGCTTACGAATTTATGATGGATTTCCAATGTCTTGCGCTTCTTTCTGTCATTCACTATCAATGGAGTTTAGCTATGCATGTGATTATGCGTTCCTGGGTTCCATGAGGGCCCCTATAGTAATAGTGTTTTCGTAGACTCTTGTGTAATCAGTTGGTGTAAAAAAGGCAAGTCTGTGTCAAGGCTGTGGGGTGTTTGCATGGTGAGCTGTCTGCATAACCTGGTACAGGAGTCGCGCCCTCCCCTTCAACAACTGTAATAGCTCACTGTCGCCACCTCCTGGCTATCAGTCCCTTACAGAGGAGGAATTTGTTTTATGCACATATATTCAAATATGATAGTTAAGATTCGGAACACCAAGTGCTCTAGCAGGCGGCACAGCCCCTTTCCTGGCTCTCATGATAAAAATCAATTATGCAATGCATGGTTGACAAGCACGTCATCCTGATGAGGCAGTCCTTCATTTGCTCGAGGTCGACTTTTTGTTATTTAATTCATTTATGCGTTTTTAGTAGCACGGACGTCACCCAAAGGCGGAGCTCTTCTCAATGAGTACAAGTAATGACAGGGAATAATCGTACAAAAGCAGACGTTAAGTTACATGAGGTAAAGCGACAATTGTGAAGCAAACAAAATACATGAGGTAGCCAACAGTGCATTGCAGAAGGGTTAAGTATAAGTGTGTGGTTGCAAGAGAGACAAAGTACAATTGGAGGTAAAATACTGCAATATGTGATAGACACTCAGGCCTAGAACAAACGTAAGGTAGGAGATGGTGGCACGGGTGCAAGCAGCAAAGGCAAACAACGGTTACAAGGGAAAATACAGTATAATTAGAGGTGAAATACTACAATATAACAGAACTGTGGTGGCTACGGGCATCTGCTAGTGCGTGCTCTAACAAATCTCAAATAACGATCTTGCCGTAAGTTGCCAGGACATTCGCTGTCATGATTATTACAGCACAGGACATGTCTTTCAGAAGCCCACCACTTTGCTTTGACAAATATCACTGGTTTGCCATTATCAGCAGATACAATAATGCTAAAAGTCACCTGCCGATCCCCCGTATAATATGTCCGGACAAAAACAACTAACCGCCAAGGAATCTCTGTAAGAGGTGTGGCTTTTGTAACCAAGGGCGTGGCCTAAGACCGTATCTAAGCAATCCCCATCAGAGGTGCGGCTTATGTACCTAAGGGTGTGTCCTAAGAACCGTTCTAAGAAATCTCCATAGTGGTGTGGTGAAGGGTCTGTGATAGAGGTGCACCTAAGGGCTTAGTAAAGGAGGAGAGACTAAATCACTCACCCAAAATGCAATGGTCACTATCGGGCTTAAGCATCTGAATAATGGGTTTAAATTAAAGGGTTACAGCGGCAGTGGTGGGTTCAAGGTGAAGGGTGCCTCTGTAATAGATCCCGAATGTGATGTGCGGGGATATGTAACGCCACTAGGTAAACAAATACACGAGGTAGCTAACAGTGGATTCAGAAGGGAAGAGTGACAAGGGGCAAGACACAAGAGAAACCAAGTACAATTGGAGGCGAAATACTGTGGCGAATGTTCCACAGGGACTTAAGAGTTGCTTCCCTGATGGCGCCCTAATTACACGTGCCACACCACCTGCGGGCTATAAAATTGTTGCCTTGTAAGAATGCTCTTAGGTTGGGTACACTTGTCTGGACTGGGGGTGAACATATCCCTCCCGGATGTACAAGTAGTTCGAAACAGCGGAGTGAAGTAGCTAGGTGGGTGGGGGGGGCTCTGTCATCGACGGGGGCCTCCTCCAGAGCTGTGGCGGAGTCACAGGGCGATCTGGAAGCAGATGGACAGTAGGGGTACCTCTGCGGCAGAAGAATACAGTCTAAATACCTCTGCCTGGCACAGTAAGGGTGCCTGAGCCAAGAACCTGGAGCCGAGGGGGTTCCAGGAAACAGCGTCGGCGCCCCGTTAGTCCTTCGGGCGGTCGGGGGGCCTGAACCGACCGGGGGTGTGCCTCATCGCTCCGCCCTGACAGGGGGGGCGGGAGTAGAACGAAATAAAGTGATAATTTACTGCACCGTCAGAGCATCGACTCGCCATGCAAGATGGCTCCTTAGGCATGCGGGTCAGCGAGGGGCTGCCGCATTGGATCGCCTGTAAGATGACCCACCTTATCAGCTACTTGTTGTACGAAATAAACCTGCACCACGGTTTCCCACAAATATGTCTCATGAGTTTCCTTGGTATGTAAGTGTTGTGTTAACGTGCGCAGTGTGGAACGAGCGCTGGCGGTGTGGGCACTATGCCTCTGGCCGCGCGACACAGAGGGGAGCATGGGCGAGACAGCGTCTTAGTCCCACACGTTGCGCGAGAGGAGCATGCAGCGCAACCCCCCTCCTCGCTAAACGGCCAATGGGAGGGCGCTCCTAGGCAGGGGGGGCGTTCCCAGGCGTTTTATAGTAGGCCCAGCACGTTGCTCGGTCTTTCCTGCCGCGCCGGTTCCTCAGGCTGCTCTGCGCTGTTCCCACCCTAACCCTGACCCAGCAGCAGAGCGGAGGGCGAAAGTTGGAACTTTTAATGGTCATGTTTTGTGTTGCAGGAGGAGTCACAGGGCGATCTGGAAGCAGATGGACAGTAGGGGTACCTCTGCGGCAGAAGGATACAGTCTAAATACCTCTGCCTGGCACAGTAAGGGTGCCTGAGCCAAGAACCTGGAGCCGAGGGGGTTCCAGGAAACAGCGTCGGCGCCCCGTTAGTCTTTCGGGCGGTCGGGGGGCCTGAACCGACCGGGGGTGTGCCTCATCGCTCCGCCCTGACAGGGGGGGCGGGAGTAGAATGAAATAAAGTGATAATTTACTGCACCGTCAGAGCATCGACTCGCCGTGCAAGATGGCTCCTTAGGCATGCGGGTCAGCGAGGGGCTGCCGCATTGGATCGCCTGTAAGATGACCCACCTTATCAGCTACTTGTTGTACGAAATAAACCTGCACCACGGTTTCCCACAAATATGTCTCATGAGTTTCCTTGGTATGTAAGTGTTGTGTAAACGTGCGCAGTGTGGAACGAGCGCTGGCGGTGTGGGCACTATGATACTGTGCTACCAGCAGCAGCGCTTTACTTAGATGCGGCAGGAGTTCGCTTCGGCGCGCGTTTGCTCGGTACCCTGCTCGAGTCTGGAGCCCAGCTGCACTCTCCGCAGGCTGTCTGCGGGAGGCCTGTCAAGTGGTTAACTAACTCAAATTGTTTTTGAAGGAAACAGCAATGCATTTGGAGAGGGGCAAAACATTTCCTAATAACAACTGTTGATTTCGAAGGATCTGCCAAACGGGTTTCTAACGTCGCTGAACTCGGTGAAGTCTGACAGTCAGGCACTGGATTTGCAGGAGTTCTACCGGAGGTAAACAGACATGAGCGCTGATGGAAAAGGCTTTTTCATCTTCATGGCAATTCATTCTGGGCTGTTTTGCTCTCTGCTTACGAATTTACGATGGATTTCCAATGTCTTGCGCTTCTTTCTGTCATTCACTATCAATGGAGTTTAGCTATGCATGTGATTATGCGTTCCTGGGTTCCATGAGGGCCCCTATAGTAATAGTGTTTTCGTAGACTCTTGTGTAATCAGTTGGTGTAAAAAAGGCAAGTCTGTGTCAAGGCTGTGGGGTGTTTGCATGGTGAGCTGTCTGCATAACCTGGTACAGGAGTCGCGCCCTCCCCTTCAACAGAGCATCATTTCAGTGCATAAATATTGGGAGAAACTCCAATTTGTCTATCTCTGTAGGATCAGAGATTCCCCTTTCTTAATGGGGGTTGCAGCTAACGGGCATGCACAACACCATTTTTTTTAACTTTACAAGGAGAGCCAAGCATTATGTGGACTTTTGAAAAGGACAGGAAGGGGTGTAGTGACAGCCAGTTCTGTATCTCCTGGCGTGTCATGTTTTCTGGAAGTGAGAGATGGCTCTCAGCCTAGGGCATGTTCACTGTCAGTCTTGTGGATGCAGTAAGGACTGCAGGGTTTCGGGGCTATGAGATACATTTGTTTTCCAAAAGCCAAGCTTCAACTGCACTAGAATATACAGACGTCATGCACAGGATACTTCTATGAACGCTTACCCAGTTTGCAAATCACATGAAAACTAAGGGGCAGATTTACAAGAAAATGAGGCATCTGTATGGATGCGTCAGTTTCCCTGGATCAGCCTGAAAAATCCTTGCGCCACCATAGATGCGCTGTATTTACAATACGGCGCACTATGACGCAAGGACTGACAAATGCATCAGACATTCTGATGCTTCTGTTGGCGGAAAAGTCACGCATTGCTGGAGTCGTGTCGCAAGCACGACGCAACTCCAGCAATGCGCGTTGCGGCCTATTCCCAATACACTGCGTCACACCTGCTTGAGGCAGGCGTAAGGTTTTGATGCAGTGGGATCCTAAAAGTCAAGCAGTGAAATCTTGTAGATTTCACTGCGTCGCTTTTAAGAGGCTTTCCTGTGTGGGAACGCCTTCCCTGCATACATTATACCTGATCTAGGTACAACATCACTCAGGGCTTTATAACATGACACATCTCCTTAGATGCGTCACGTTGTAAATTTGCCACATTTTTTACGTGGCCGTTGCGTCACAAAAGTGATGCAACGTCAGTGCAAAAGTGTTGCAAAGGTTTGTAAATCTGCCCCAAAATGCTTATCTCCTCAACATTCTACTATATTATGAAGAAAACGAATGAGAGGGCCAATGGAGCAATGTATGCAGCAGTAGTGGCTGCTACAGAAATGGGAGTGGCTGGGTGGGTTGGCGGTGAGCAGAAGGGAAGGGAATCAAAAATAAATTTTAAAAAAAACACTTACTGGAAGCAGGAAGCACCCAGGCTGTTTGTACCTGTTCTTTCATTGAGCAGTGGGGTAATGCTCTTCTGCCTTAGTCGAGGCACAGGCAACTCTTTCAGATTGTGCTAATCTGGGCAAGGACTCCGCATTTCCTGAGGGATCGTGTGCATGGCAACCGGCACCCAGTATAACTGATGGTGTTTATCTAGTTATCTATTAAGGATTATTAAGCTATGGTATATACCTGAACATGTATTAAGGACCAATGAGCAATATGGCAAATCTGCCCATTAAGTCAGGATTACTGAGTCATACAGCAATGCAAAATTTGCATGAATTACTAATGAGTGATTGTGGCATTTAGAATATGAACTATGGGACAATTCTAAACATACAGCATGGACAACAGTCAGTGAAAAAAAAAACGCAAGTACATTTTTATTGTATATAGTTAATTTAAACCTTTACAATATTGTTCAGACTAAAGAAGCAAGTTGTACTTTAAAATTAAAATGTACAAACTAGAGATACATTAAAATAGAGAAACTTTCTAAAATGTCTGTGTACATAGTGCTTTGCTGTTAGCGGCCCTACAAGCTGTCTGCAGTTTGTAGCTGTTCAGGGCCAGCATGACGGCCGGGCGGCATGATCTAATTTGAGAAAGTCGAAAAACATGAAGTAGGTAATAACGTCTCAAATTTGTTAAAGATGGGCAAATACACAATATATGCATCAAGGATTCTTCCATTTCCCCACATAGTCTACAGAAGGGTTTTGGCCATGTTTTCTTCCTTGCAGGTGTGTGATTTTTTAATATGGTGGTTCCCAGCCGTAATTTTAAAAGTATTTTTTGAGCAGCTGGGGATATATGGTTGACTAAATATGGTTGTGGCTCCGGCTTCCCATATGTGGCCAACACAGTCCATCCATGTTTTTTATTTGCTGTGGACAGCAGTCAGTGACACATATATAAAATGCATATTAGATAAAATCCTGGTGCAAACCTCAAGATACCCCATGATTACTGAGTAGTAGCAGAAATTGAAACACGCATTAAGAATTAGTAAGTGATGGAGCACAGCTGATTATGCACCATGTGCTAGAGAGTAATAGGGAAAATTAAGACGCAAACTACTGTTTCATGATGCAAATCTCAGCACGTACCTAAACCGACAGAGGAATGGGGCAAATTTCAATATGTACTGAAGATCAGTATGCAATGTGCAAATCTGAACTGTATCAAATGGGTTCCACCCATTTAATCCCCCTGGAATTTCTACTTCTTGGCTTCCCAAGTTTGGACTTTCAGCATAAGTAAGTGTTATAAATGTGGGTCTCAAGTTGGCAGAGATTTGCACCCTGACCCACTAGGGATCACAATCCTAGTCTGGGAAAGTCAGATACACACCTTAAATTAATTTGTGCTCCCCCTGGTAGCTTGGAACAGAGCTGTCAGTGTTAACTTAATAGGCAATGTGTAAAGTATCTGTGCAACTCTTAAAAAAACAGTAAAACAAGACCAAAACAAGACCAAAATCACAAACATCCAATAAGTATAACTTGAGATATACATTTTAAAGATTAAATGGCAATATAGGGCCATCTGTATCATTCCAATTTGCGATCGCAAACACCAACATTTTCAGAATTTGGGCGTTTGAGATCACAATTGGGCTTAGTGGTATGTATTATTGAAAAACTGCTTTGCAAAATAAGGAATCGCAAAATTTGTGATTACCTATTTTAATATTGCATTTAAGGAATCGCAAATTGTGATCCTTAAATGCAATGTAAGAAGCACAGAAAAGTGCAATTTATCCTTAAGGAATCGCAAATTACCAGTGGCGGCTGGTGACATTTGAAAGTAGTAGGGCGTAAAAGTCGGGGATGAGTGTTATGTTAAGCTAAGCGAGCTAGCCTGACTATCATAAGGGCCCAGCTCTGTTAGCAGGTGGGAATGTGTTCTTTGGCAGTGACTGTGAAATGTCAATCAAAGCTCAGACACGTCACCCACCTCCTACCGGTGCTTCGACGCTACAGGGAAAAGTGCTGAAGTGGGGTCACCACTACCCGGCTGGCCCACGTGCCCATAATATTTTAAATGCAAGAGTCTGCATAACCGCGCACCACCTTATTGTGCATGGGACAAAAGGTCCGGGGAATGACAGCATCAGGAGACGTATGGCGCGCAAACTGGCACAATTTCTTTCTTTCCTGTCCCATGGCGGGCCTACGTTGTAGGGAAGGCTTGAAAACCACCCTCATTGCACTGGCAGCACCTTTACCTACCCTACCCTGCCGCGCGCAGCGCATGTAGCACTTAGAATCATGCTGTTTAGCACATTTACGGCACAGGTGAAGTGCAAAAGGAAACCACAGCACAACACACTGTCATTTGCCAGTTTGCTGCTGAATCCACCGCTCACGCACTTTTAATTCATGAAGCCTTCTTTCTGCCTTAAAGGATATTTTTTCACTTTTGCTCTCTTTAGGTCCTCTCAGGTGACGAGGGACCTCTTTGAAAGGGTCACACCGTTCTTTGCTTCTGAAGCTAAACTATTTACCACCGTAATCGACGAGGGTCCCTTATGTGGGATTCAGAACAGTCAGTCGTGGACGCGGTGGCATTTCAAGGCCCAGCTTCTTCCACAAGGAACATGGCTGTCACACGGGACGACTGTGCGTGCCTAGGATGCCCCTTAGTTCACCCTCCAGAAGCAGGCACCTGCACCGACTCGAATGAGGCACATTTCTGAATAAAGAGCAGGCTCCGGGGCACTCTACCACTTTGATCAAAGTTAGCCTCCAGTGACAGCTGCTCTGCTAACCCCAGCCCTCCTTACTGGCCCCACATCATTTTCTAGCTGCTTGGGGCAGGAGGAGAGGTGGGGTGTGGCGGGGGTGCATCAGCTCACCGTTCTGCTAACCCCAACTCTCCTTGCAGGCTCCACACCCTTTTAGCTGGGGGTGGGCGGCATTATCTCACGGTGCCAAGGAAAAACAGGCAGGACGGAGGAGGAAGCACTACAATTCATCGAAACCAACATTATATATCAAGTATCAGGAAAGATACACCACAGATTTTCAGAAATATACCTGACAATATTCCGATGGGTCGGTATCAAATACAATCACTTGCTCAGAGCTATGCACCCTACCTTTGTACATCTACCCCGCACTTCCATTAAGAACACTTACTAAGGTACCCAAAATAATCGTTAAAAACAAGAGAGCGTACATAGTGTTCAGTATATGATTCCTCTTCTTAACTCCACGTCATAATACGTGCACCGTGCACTTCTTATTGCTCTACAGACTGACACTCACACCTACCTGATGCGTCGTCAGTGTAGTGGTCTCTGTGGTCGACAGTCACTCACTAGTCAGTAGTCACACTCTCTCGATGTCTGTCTGATGATCTTCACCAGACTGCACGTGCTCTCGTCGTGCAGAGATGGGATAATGAAGGGTGACGACGAGTGACGACTGGACGTGGGCCGGCCCGATATGCCCAGCAACTGAGAATGTCCAATCACTGAATGGCTTAACACTAAGCCATTACAGTGATTGGGCATTGGTTGGGACGCTCCCACCTCCGCGGTGCAACACTAGACTGCTGCTGCCTGCTGGCAACCAGAACTCAACTGACAAGCACAGAAGCACTACAACATGGCATGCTGCACCACTAGCCAATCCTGACACTGCTCTCTTCAGAGGAGAGCTGCTCTCTAAAGAGAGCAGCGTCAGGATTGGGGTGAGCATGAAAAAAAACGTTGCTCCTTTTTCAGCCACTGGGGTCTGTGGCATGAGGCAAACACCGTACTCAGCGGTGCTTGCTTTTCAAATGCCACAGGCTTCAGTAGCTGAAGAAAGGCAGCCAGTCTAACACCACATGCGCAGTGGTGCAACAGTGAGTCAGAGACAGAGTAGGCGGCTGTAGTCAGTGTCTGTCACGTGATTTGATGACGTTTGCGCCGCAGCGCGATGGAGCGCAGTTACTTTAAATGATTTTAATAAATTATAAACTTGTCAACTTGAACTCTGTGCGCTAATTATTAGTGGAATAGTGGGGCATAATTACTAGTGGGGCAACGCCCCACCTCCCATATGGTAAAACCGCCACTGCAAATTACCACCAACATGAAGTTGGTAGTAATTTGCGATTTCTTTGAAAAATACATTATTTTGCACTTTTTAAAGTGCAATGTGGGGCACATACCTGCCCTTAGCGCATGTATGTGAACCACACGTGCACCTATACTTATTTCAGGGTTGTAACAGGGTGTCCTTTTAACACCTTTGCAACCTTGAAATTACATGCTCAATTTCCGATTCTCTAACTACTAATCGCAAATTGAGAATGTCTTCCTATTTATTCCTATTCCCTCTAAGCCCATAGGAATGAATGTGGAGGGTTTCCTTAATTGCAAATCACACTTTGTGATTCACAATTAAGGAATATGTAGGATTCGCAAAAATGTTTGCAAATCCTACATACATTTCATTTTGCGATTCTCAAATAGCGATTCTCTAAAATTCGCTATGTGAGAATTTCAAATCCAAACTTTCATACATATGCCCCATCGTGCTTAAAAAATTAAAGCACCAAGCAGGGACATCTGGTCATGCTCAACTGGGGTAAATCTAGAAGTTCAGGCTGACTGCAATAGAGCGCAGGTCAGATGCAGGAGCCATGAAGGGCCCACTGCAAACAGTACCTTTCTGGAAAATTCTTTGACGACGTGAAGCAAGATGCGTCGGTTTCAAGTCACGCAGTCAGGACATGCCCTGGCATCAAATCCTTGTGATGAAGTCGAGGCATCATTGTTGAACCTTTCAGGATGAAGGTGATGCATCGTCGTCGAGCCGTGCAGTCGGCTGCTGCGTTATCATTGAACTGCACTGTGGTTTCCTCAAAGTGGCGATGCATCAACAATGAAGGAGCTGCGTTGTTCAGACCAGCGCAGAGTTGACAATGCATGGGTTTTGGAAGGAAACAGCTGACATTTTTTTTAAGGTCCAGGACTGGATTAGCTCCTCTTGGCAAGGCGGACTCACAACATCTGTAGAAAGGTCGAAGGAAGTCTTTGATATCTCCAAGACTTCAGAAAATGAGGCAACCCAGCATGCGCTTGGAGTCACTTAAGTACTTTGAGGATATAGAGATGTAGGTCCAGTCACTCTCACTCCCTGGCAAGAGGCAGCAGGCAGAAGACGTACATAGCAAAGCAGGTCAGCAAAGTGGCTGTCCCTCCTGGCAGCGCAGCAGTCCACCTTACTGGCAGAATGTCCTCAGGTCCAAATGTGCCTTTGAAGTGGGTAAGACTTCAAAGAGTGGCCTTTGATGTGCACAAGGTCCTTGGCCTACCTGCCCTGGCTCCAGACTCACAAAAGAGAGATATGCAGTTCTATGTGGGGGACAGTTACTGCCCTATTCAGGTACGAGTGCCAGTTCCTCCCTCCCACCTTGTCCAAGATGGCCCATCAAGATATGATTGACCCACACCTAAGCTCTCTTTGTGTGTGGCTGTCTAGCGGGAATGCACAAACACAGCTGTCACTCATCCCAGATGTGCATTCATAGATAGACAGAGGCATAGAATGGTTAATGTAAGAAAATGCTAACTTTCTTAAAGTGCAAAAGAAACAAGTGATGGACGGAATGCTAGACAATTCAAAGATTCACCCCCAGTCACAAGGATCAGGGTTAAATCGATCATTCTTTTGCTGACCACACCACCCCAGTTTGGACCTAGCCATATGCAAACCAGTTTTGACCCTGTTTCTTATGGGAAAAGTCCAACCCAAACTTTCAATCCAGGTCCTCCCTGGTCCAGAAACAACCATACTGGGACTGGTTTCAGGGCACCACCCTTCATCACTCAGCCTAGCTTGAATCCAGTGATGTAGTGAGCATGGGACCCACATCTGGGCATACCCTTCCCACTTAGGGCAACATATGCATAAGAAACTATTGATGGATGGAATGCTGGACAATGAAAACATTCACCCCCAGTCACAAGGACCTGGGTTAAACCCATCATTCTTTTGCTCACGACACACCACCGCAGTTTGGGACTTGCCATGTGCAAACCAGTCTTGACCATGTTCCTTGTGGGAACAGTCCAGCCCACACTGTCAAGCCAGGTCCTCCCTGGACCGGAAACAAGCATCCTGGGACCGGTTTCAGGGCATCACACTTCATCGGCCAGGCTAGCTTGAATCCAGTGGTGTAGTGAGCATGGGACCCACTTCTGGGCATACCCTACCCACCTAGGGTGACATTTGCAAGAGAAACAATTGATGGATAGAATGCTGGACAATGCAAACATTCACCCCCAGTAACAAGGATCTGGGTTAAATCTGTCATTCTTTAGCTCACCACACCACCTCAGTTTGGGCCCAGCCATATGCAAATCAGTGTTGACCCTGTTCCTTGTGGGAACAGTCCAGCCCAAACTGCCAAACCAGGTCCTCCCTGGACCGGAAACAAGCATCCTGGGACCAGTTTCAGGGCGTCACACTTTATCAGCCAGGCTAACTTGAATCCAGTGGTGTAGAGAGCATGAGACCCACGTCTGGGCATACCCTTCCACTTAGGGTGACATTAGCAAAAGAAGCAATTGATGGATGGAATGCTGGACAATGCAAACATTCACCCCGAGTCACAAGGATCTGGGTTAAATCCGTCATTCCTTTGCTCACCGCACCACCCAAATCAGTCTTGACGCTGTTCTTTGTGGAAAAAGTCCAGGCCGAACTACCAAGCCAGGTCCTCCCTGGGCCGGAAAAATGGATACTGGGACTGGTTTCATGGCATCACACTTCAGCATCCAGGCTAGCTTGAATCCAGTGATGTAGTGAGCACGGGACCCATGTCTGAGGATAGCCTTCCCACTTAGGGCAATATATGCAAAAGAAACAATTGTTGTACGGAATGTTGGACAATGCAAACATTCACCCCCAGTCACAAGGATCTGGTTAAATTCATCATTCTTTTTATCACCACACCACCCTAGTTTGGATCCAGCCATGTGCAAATCAGTCTTAACTCTATTCCTTGTGGAAATAGTCCAGCCGGAACAGCCAAGCCAGGTCTTCCCTGGACCAGAAGAAGCATCCTGGGAGAGGTTTCAGGGCATCATCCTTCATCAGCCAGGCTAGCTTAAATCCAGTGGTGTAGTGAGCACTGGACCATCGTCTGGGAATACTCTTCCCACTTAGAGCAACATATGCAAAAGAATCAATTGATGGACGGAATGTTGGACCGTTCAAACATTCAACCCCAGTCACACGGATCTGGATTAAATCCATCATTCCTTTGCTCACCACACCACCTCAGTTTGAGCCGAGCCATATGCAAATCAGTCTTGACCCTGTTCCTTGTGGGAACAGTCCAGGCCGAACTGCCAAGCCTGGTCCTCCCTAGACCGGAAACAAAGATCCTGGGACTGGTTTCAGGGCATCACCGTTCCTTAGCCAGGCTAGCTTGAATCCAGTGTGGAAGTGGTAAGCACAGGACTCACTTCTGGAGATACCCTTCCCACTTAGGACAACATATGCAAAAGAAACAATTGATGGATGGAATGTTGGACCGTTCAAACATTCAACCCCAGTCACACGGATCTGGATTAAATCCATCATTCCTTTGCTCACCACACCACCTGAGTTTGGATCCAGTCATATGCAAATCAGTCTTAACTCTGTTCCTTGTGTCAACAGTCCAGCTGGAACAGCCAAGCCAGTTCCTCTCTGGACTGGAAACAGGTATCCTGGGACCGTTTTCAGTGCATCACCCTTCATCATCTAGGCTAGCTTGAATCTAGTGGTGTAGTGAGCATGGGACCTACGTCTGGGCGTTCCCTTCTGACTTAAGGCGACATATGCAAAACAATCCATTGATGGATGGAATGTTGGACAATGCATACATTCATCCCCAGTCACAAGGATCTGGGTTAAATCCATTGTTCTTTTGCTCACCGCACAACCTCAGTTTCAATCCAGCCTTTTGCAAATCAGCCTTGACTCTGTTCTTTGGGAGAACAGTCCAGCCGAATCAGCCAAGCCAGGTCCTCTCTGGAATGCAAACAACTATCCTGGGACCGGTTGCAGGGCATCACCCTTTATCAGCCAAGCTAGCTTGAATCCAGTGGTGCGGTGAGCACAGGACACACGTCTGGGCATTCCGTTCCCACTTAGAGCAACATTTGCAAAAAAAACAATTGATGGATGGAATGCTGGACAATGCAAACATTCACCCCCAGTCACAAGGATCTGGGTTAAATCCATCATTCATTTGCTCAACACACCACCCCAGTTTGGACCCAGCAATATGCAAATCAGTCTTGACCCTGTTCCGTGTGGGAACACTCTAGCCCGAACTGCAAAGCCAAGTCCTCCCTGGACCGGAAACAAGCATCCTGGGACCGGTTTCAAGGCATCACCCTTCATCAGCCAGGCAAGCTTGAATCCAGTGTTGTAGTGAGCACAGGACCCATGTCTGGGCATTCCCTACCCACTTAGGGTGACATATGCAAAAGGAACAATTGATGGACGGAATGCTGGACAATGCAAACATTAATCCCACTCACAAGGATCTGGGTTAAATCCATAATTCTTTTGCTCACCACACCACCCCAGTTTCGATCCATTCATTTGCAAATCAGTCTAGTCCCTGGCCCTTGTGGGAAGAGTCCAGCCCGAACTGCCAAGCCAGGTCCTCTAATCCTTAGAAATTCACCCTTAGGTGTTTTTAATGTTATGTTTTGGATGACAATTATCAGCCCGTAAGATGGCATTGACTGCTGTGTCCTTTCTATACAGTTTGCTCTGTAGTCTGTTATCTTTAACATAGAAAGTCAGGTTTTCGAGAAATTATACATTGCTATGATCCCTCATTGGTTATCCAATTTCTGTAGAAATCTTATTAGGTGATCTTGTTCTCCCTGCCAAATTCAGAGGATGTTGTCGATATAGCGACGCCAAAAGATAATGTATTTTGTAAAGTCTGAGAAGCTTGCATCCCACAGCCAGTATTTTCCAACAAAACTCATAAAAATGCAGGCATGCAGTAAGCTAATTACTCCAGGGCTACAACACTGAAGACTGTACATTGCACTTATATGACTTAACTTTTCACCCTGCATGTGTGGCCCGATTCGAACATTAATCTCCTTTTGTGATTAATGTTCGAATCATTTCATTTCATTTCATTTCATCAACTTTTATTCGATTATAGATTTGTATAATCATAAAAAGTACATTATTTTTTAAAAAGAGGAAATTTTTGAACATAGATCAAAGTTTAAAAATCAATAAACAGAAGATCACAAAACTTGAATCACTGTAGAGAAAGGAGTTTCAAAATGGTGGTACTATTTCTGCAAAAAATAGAGAAATACAAGTTTAGTTAGAGACTTTGCGACAGGTTGATATTACTGTTTTAAGAAAGGTTGCTATCAATTTCGCCTCGTGCGGGGATTTCGGGGATTGTAAACGGGAAAGTGCAGGATATGATTGTCTTAGCCCGCTAGATTGGAGGATAGGGAGAATCCATGTTTTTCTTGCTGGTCTGTAGTATTTGCAAAAAAGGACAACATGGATCGTGGATTGTAGGGAAACTCCATCACAAGGACAGCTCATCAGATTTCGGGACCAGTTCTTCATTACCGGGAATGAGACCAAACGATGAAAAAGATCGAACCGGAATCTTGTGATTAAATTTTTTTCGTAGTTCGACAGGAAGTATGTCAGGTAGGGCTGAATAGGTTTCCCTGTCTGTAATATGCAAATTTTTTCATTTTGAGCTTTAGTGATCTCTGCTTGGTTGCGGAGTTCCCTTAGATGGCCCATACATATTTGCTTCAGCTGTCTCTTCGAGATATCTTCAATTGAGGGTGGTTCGAGGAAGTAGTGCTCACAGTCAAGATCTACAAAGAATTTATGGATGTAGGTAAGCCACGGAATTTTCCGCCAGTGCGCTAGGCCAAGACAGTCTGTGATGAGGGAACGAGTAATATGACTTTCAGGGTTGCACCATATACGCTGCCACAGTAGGATGGGCTGGCATCGTATGGTGTCGATAATATATTCCATACCAAGCTCCCGGTGTGAAGCTGAGATCGGGGAACTTTGGGGAAGGGCTAGGATGTATTTGATGAAAGCGTTTTCGGTGACCTGGAGTTGGTCAATACATCCATAGCCCCAGATACCTGCTCCATAAGTAGCCACATTGTGGCATTTCGCATAGTATATGGTTAACAGTTCCGCTGGGGCTGGTTTACCTAGTTTCCTTGAAAAAGCAATTAGTGCTGATGTAGCACGGCGGAAGTTAAGATTTCTGGCTTCCACTGCCTTACGCCAAGTCATTGTGTCATCCACTGGGATGCCCAGGTATGGGTACACCGATGTTTTCTCTAGCGTGCTGTTGTTAATATGTATGGGCTTGGAGACTCTTTGCCTTGGACCGATGTTCATTGTAAAAGTTTTTTTGATATTAACTTTAAGGCCTAGTGAGTCCATAAAGGTCACATATTTGTTGAGTTGCCGTTGGAGTTGGTTCGAGGTCCGTGCCAGAATGACAGAGTCGTCGGCATACAGGAGAATGGGTATCGGGCGGTGGTCTATCTGCGGGAGGTCCTGGCTCCCTTCCAGCATAGCCTGTTCAAGCCCATTTGTGTATAGGTTGAACAGGAAGGGAGCCAGTACGCATCCCTGCCTTACACCTCTTAAGATTTTGAAGGGTCGTGATAGTTCACCGCCGGTGCCAAATCGAACTCGACCTTCTGCATTGGTGTATAACTCTCTTAGGAAGGCTAGTATGGATGGGTCCACTCCGAGATGTGCTAGGATCTGCCATAGCTTTGCGTGCTGTACACAGTCGAACGCTGCGCTTAAGTCTACATAGACCAGGAAGATGTTGCCTCCTTTAACGCGCGCGTACTTTCCAGCCAGGAGGACAAGGTTTAGGGCCTGTTCGACCGTTCCGAGCCTCTTCTGGAAACCATATTGCAGGTCAGTAATGATGTTGTTCTCCCGGGCCCAAGATTGTAGTCGGTCCAGGAGTATTCGACCTGCAATCTTGCCCATGGAGTCCAGAAGGGAAATCGGCCTGTAGCACGCTGGGTCGTTACGGTCCCCTTTTTTGAAGATGGGCAGTAGTGTCGATGTTGACCATGAAGGGAAGAGACCGATTGAGACAACAGCAGCCATGACACATGTAATTAATTTTGACCAATAGTCGACGTCGTGTAGAAACAAATCCATGGGGACCCCGTCTGGGCCGGGGGCCTTGCCTGTTTTTGAGGCCTTGATTGCCTTTCTGACCTCATTTAGAGTAAAGCGTAGGTTGATTGGATAGATGTTACTCTTTACCCGTTCAGGTTCCTGTATTTGGATTGTTGGTACGGCATCCGATGGTATTCCGAAGATTTTTGAAAAATGGGAGACCCAGTCATCCTCAGTTATTGCCACATCGAGATGGTCAGGGTCGCTGGTGTTGGCCAGGAGAGGTGATCTTATGGTCTGCCAGAAAACAGTGCTGTCTTTCCTTAATGCACTATCATGTAATTGAAGCCAAAGATCTTGCTTTATCTGTTTTTTACGATTTTTACGAGCATTATTATAAGTTTTCCTTAGCTGGGAAATTTTTTGAGGGTCTCTCGGTTGCTGTCGTAAGGATTCTTTGAGAGACGTAAGGGCCTTTCGACAGGCGGTATCGAACCATCTCGTGGTAGGTAGTTTGCGCTTGTTTTTAGGGTTAATGAATAGCTCATCCTTTATTACTTCCTGGATGTTTTGAAAGGAGGTGACTATTAATTCTGGGGGTGCCTCGGGGGACAGACAGTTAGTTCGCCAGAGGTGTGTTTTTTCGAGAACCCTCTGTGTCATCTCATCCGGGTCGATCTTTGTCCATTTAATTGCATACCCGTTCAGCTTCTTCATGGCGAGCGATTGTTGGTCTAGGGAACTAGCTTTTGAAGGGGATATCCCAGCTTGCTTCATGTGGATTTCCACACTAAGTGGGTAATGGTCGCTGATTGGGTTGGACCCAATTTTAAAGTTACTTAGTTGCCCTTCATAAGAGTTTGAAGCTAAAATATAGTCGATGGTTGACAGACAGCCTCGCCCGTGAAAGGTGGGTAGAAAGACCTGCTCCGGATTGACTAGTTCATTGACAAAATCAAGGTCTAGGGTGAAGAGAATTTCGTTTAATTTATTGCCCCTGGCGTGTGCACAAAGTGAGGGATGGGATTTCCGAGTTCGTTCTGGAGCCCACAGTTCCCATTTGTATGCTTTGGGCACAGTGTGAAATTGAAATCGCCTCCCCAGATGAGGTGGATTGTGGATTTATTGTTTGTTTTTTGGAATGAGAGTAAGTATGCAGCTATTTCATCTAGGTGTGAGCAGCATTCCACGGTGCCTGAGTTATTGTAGTAATTTATGTATATATGTAGATCTCCTTTCATTGCTGTTGACTGTGTGGTTTGTATGATTTGGAAGGAGGGTGTTTCCTTTAACAGTTTCACAGTGAGTGGAAGGGTGTTTGAAATGAAGGTCGTAAGCCCACCTTTTGGTCTACCCATTCTACTAGATACTGCTTGAGTAAAAAATGTTTTATAGCCCGCTAAATGAAGTGGAGTTGTACACCAGGTCTCTTGCAGGCACAAAATTTGATGGCTCTTTGCGGTGTCGAGCCATGAGGAAGAGGTTATTTTTGTAATTAAGCCTGCGACGTTCCAATAAGCGATAGTCAAACTCAGAGTTAAGGATTCCGTCACGGTGTGTAGTGGATTTGTCGGGTTATTATTAGAGACTACGGGTTGCTGAAGGCGCTATCCCGAATTAGTATCAGCTTCTGTTGAGGGGATATTAGTCAGAGCCTTGTTTGGAGCATTAGGTAATCCCTGACAGGTAAGGGTAGGATTTTCAATTTTGGTGAAGGAGATATTATATGGTTCCTGCAATGTGGTTTCATGACTGACATGTGGAGACTCTGGGAGTATTAAGTGCTGCTTAGCGTTCAGTGATTGCAATGTAGTATCGGGGTTAAGATGTCTCGATTTGTCCCTGAATGGTCAGTCAACCATTTCGAGACAGTCAAAACGGTTTTGGGTTGGGAGGCCCTGCCATCCTTCGTAGGTTTGATAGGGTCTTTCTTGCCAGTAGGGCCTCTGGCGTTCTCTGGGCCTTTCTTTCGGTCCACCCACACCTACATAGTCATATGAATATTCCATCTGTTTCCATGGCACTTGGTACCATGGCTCCTGGTTCCATGGTTCTTTGGGGAGCTGGTGCCATGACCAGGGTGGAGGGTTACGTTGGTGTTTTGCTGGCGGATAAAAGAAGGAGAGATGACGGGCGTCAATCCCCCCTTTTTTATCAAGCTGAGGCCAGGCACAGATGTAGTCCACTGTTGAGGGATCTCTGCATGTTACAATAATACAGTCTCCGCGGATTGTCTTTGTCGTTTTGCCTATCCAGGCTACCCTACGGGCTGTAGTGATCCCTCCAGATAGGTGGGATTCGAGCGGTCTATTGATGCTTAACCACTGCATGGCTTTGTTTTTGAGGGACCATGCGGTTTCGGGTGTGTCATCGGTTAGCTCTGGTACACCTGTGAGAACTATTGTGTATGGGGTGGCTTCCGGAGGCAAATGGGCAGGGCGTCTAGCTGCTAAAGGTTTTTTGGATGTGTTTTTAGGAGTTGTTTGAGAGGGCAGTGATTTCGATGGTAAATTTCCGGGCCTTTTTTCTGAGCAGGCTCTACTGTTGTCTGTGTTTATCGCTGGACCTGGGGTGTCTATCATGACTAGATCTGTGTTTGCTGTTTGCTGACTTGATATGGCAGGAGGTTTCTCTTTCTGAGGTTGGGGCGTTTTAGCTACAGACTTAGGTAATGTGGTGTTTTGTTTGGTATTTTTCTGTGCTAAAGATGTTGGGTTTGTGTGATTGACTGTTTTCTGTATGTGTGCTTGATGTTGTTTTTTAGGTGGCTGCGAGATGTTACGCTGACCCTTTGTTTCTATACGAGTGTTTGTGTCTAGAAGGGTGGCAGAGATTATGGTTAACTGAGCTTCGAGATTCCTGATACTGAGTTGAATGGGCTTTAGGTATTGAAATAGCAGATCTTTTGTTGTAGTGAGAACTTGCGAGGTAACTCTGCAAGTTTTGCATTGGTTTTCAAAATGGTCGTTGGAAATTGCCTTGTGAGGTTGATTAGTTACTGGGGGAAATAGTATGCTATGAGACGCTGTGGGGTTTGAATGGGGTGACGCGTGTTCTGAACACGGGGCATTGGTTGCTAGTTCTCCGGTGATTACTGGGTGAGTTTTTGGGATTGCTCCCTCCCTTTCCCCTTGTTGAAGCGGATTATCGTATGGTTGGGCGTCCCCCTGAATAAGACGGACAGCTAAATCAGGGGTTGTTTCCAAATCGTCAAACGTAATGGAGAGATCTGATTCGGACTGTGTGACGGAAAGGTTTACTACCGACGGAACTGTGTTTGAGTCTGGTACTGACAGAGTCACTGGAAGTGAACAGTTTTGTGTGTTAAGATGGATCGGAGAGGTAGCGTTTGCTATAGCGCCTACAGAGGAGCGCTTCACATTAGCACTCATGAGATCTAGTGATACTCTCTTTTCCATCAGGGCTATACTCTGGTTTATTGTCTCGTTAACCCGCGAGATGAATAGGTCGATAGGGCCTGTTACTTGAGCTACCTCCTGTGCGTGTTTGGATTTTGGCTTCGTGGAGCTCCTTGTTTTTGGTGGCATGGTGATTACCTAATTGCGGGTGCAGTGATGAAAGAGGGATGGCCCGGACCGGGCTCTATCGGGCACTAACGGGCAACAACGGGCCCGCCCTTGGCCCGGGCTTCGCCCCGGGCTGCGGCCCGCGCGCGTCCCGCGATGCGCGTTGCTGGCCTCGTTTAAATCAGTAATGAGTGAAAGGGGGCGTGGCACTGGGAGGGGGCGCGGCTCACGCGGGAAGAGGAAACAGCTGATGGACTTGACGCTGTTCCTCGCAGTCCCGGGGCCGCGCCTCTCACCTCCTCTGCGGCCTCGCGAAGGCTTCCTCCTCCCTCTGGTGGTACGATGCTTTGGGCAAACGAAGAGCTACTCCTGTAGCGTGATGCAGGTAACAAGGTGGAACACTCAGTCAGAACCTCAGTACGAGCGGCACCGAATCATAATTTCCACCCTTGTCGATAACTAGCTTGTTTCACGGGTAAATTCCTACATTAAGGACTGCGTCTTAAGTTCGTAATATTACGAGTTGCCCCCTTCACTGCTCTTCCCACTATAAATACAAGACACACCCTCTTTCAGTCTCCCACTTCGGTTCTCACATAGTGGGCTTATGGATACTATCTCAATGCATGAAATCCATGAAGGATGCTGTGTACTAATGTTTTGGCATTTCTTATTTTGTTTTGTACATATATATTTGGACCTATATTTGAAGTTCTCTACTTGGCAAAAACACAACCGTATGGACATATTCAATTTATGACATATGTTATCTGTATGTGATTTTGTTTCTGATTTGATTCTGGTGGTTTAATTGAATTGAAATGCTTAATTTGTACAACTCTCATATGTTTTCTTCCCTAACCTTTTTCAGATGATGTAGTCCATTATTACCTATATGTATTCTCTCTCTTCTCACCGCTTCTGTTCTTGTTTTTCTTCTCTTTCCTGACTTCTTATCTATCATTTTTTCTCTTCTGTCTAATTTTCTTTCTGTCATTCTCTCCCCCCCTTTCCTTTCTCCTTTGCTCTTCCATTTTATTTTCATGTTTTATTTCTCAGATTTATTTTGAATTCCTTCACATTTTTGCTGAATTATGTCATCTGGTGGTGTTGTAAACATGTTTTTCTTACATGTATGCTGTTCCTGCTAAGTATGCATGATGATTATCACTCTTCTTTTCTTAATTTGTTTTTTGGTAAATATGATTACCTCATAAGCATGTGTACCCTGTAAATTACAAAGGACACAACAGCCCTGAGGAAGCTCCAGGCTGAACAAACCACATTTTGGGGGGCGAAACACGCGTTGGCGGCTGTCGCTCTGTATTTGTATTATGTTACTGAATAACTCTAAAAAAGAAAGAGTCTCTTTGAAGAACACTCGGTTCAATGAAAAGGATAAAAAAAGACTAAAAATATCTTTACTTGCTCTGGCATTTCTCTTGAGTCATATAACTGTGGTCAAAACTGGTTTGCAAATAGCTGGGTCTGATCTGAGGTGGCGAAGTGAGCTAAAGAATGACGTTGGATTCAACCCAGATCTGTGACTGGGGGTGAGTGTCTGAAAAGTTTCAGTGCTCCATCAGTCATCTCCTTGTGTTTGCTCTGTTTGCCCTAAGTTGGTAGGGTATGCCCAGATGTGGGTCCCTTGATCACTTTGCCACTGGATACAAGCTAGCCTGGCTGATGAAGGCTGTTATCCCAAAGCCCATCCCAGGATGCTTGTTTTCAGTCAAGGAAAGACAAGTCTTTGTAGTTCAGGCTGGTCTGTTCCCATGAGGCACAGGGTCAAGATTGATTTACATATAACTGTGTCTGAACTGAGGTGGCAGAGTGAGCTAAAGAATAATGAGATATGTGACTGGGAGCGAGTGTCTGAAAAGTTTCAGTGCTCCGTCCATCATCTCCTTGTGTTTGCTTTGTTCACCCTAAGTTGGCAAGGTATGCACAAGAATGGGTCCTTTGCTCACTTTGCCAATAGATTCAAGCTAGCCTGGCTGATGTGGGCTGTTAGCCCTAAACCAGTCTTAGGATGCTTGTTTCCGTTCCAGGAAAAACATGGCTTGGCAGTTTGGGCTGGACTGTTCCTATGAGGCACAGGGTCTAGACTGATTCATACAACTCATACAACTGACTACTCATATATACTGACTCATACAACGTCTCAACAACATCGGAATACAAGGAAAAGCACTGGACTGGATCATCTCGTTCCTCGCCGGAAGAACCCAGAGAGTCTGCCTCCCCCTTTCAGATCAGAGGCCACCGAAGTCATCTGCGGTGAACCACAAGGATCATCACTCAGCCCCACCCTCTTCAACGTATACTTGAGCCCCCTCGCATCCATCGCGCGCCAACACAACCTCAACATCATCTCCTACGCTAACGACACCCAGCTGATCCTCTCTCTCACCAAAGACCCAAACACAACCAAAACCAACCTACACGAAGGAATGAAAGAAGTAGCAGAGTGGATGAAGAACAGCCGTTTAAAACTAAACTCGGACAAAACGGAAGTCCTCATCTTAGGTTCATCCCCCTCTGCCTGGGACAACTCCCGGTGGCCACCGGCCCTGGGATCCGCACCCATACATACGGATCACGCACGTAACCTGGGCTTCATCCTAGACTCCTCCCTCTCGATGACCAAACAAGCCAACGCCGTCTCATCATCCTGCTTCAACATCCTACGCATGCTCAAAAAAGCCTTCCATTGGATACCCACCGAAACAAGAAAGACGGTCACCCACGCCCTGGTCACCAGCCGTCTGGATTACGGAAACACCCTTTACGCCGGAACCACAGCCAAACTACAGAAAAAACTCCAACGCATCCAAAATGCCTCAGCCAGACTCATACTGGACATCCCTCATCAAGCTCACATTTCCGGTCTCCTGAAAGAACTCCACTGGCTCCCCGTCAACAAGAGAATAACGTTTCGTCTCCTCACCCACGCACACAAAGCCCTCTACGACCTTGGACCCGAATGCCTCAACACGCGACTGTCCTTCTACACACCCACCCACCAACTACGATCCTCCAATTAAGCCCTCTCCGCAATCCCACGCATCCATAGATCCACCATGGGGGGCAGATCCTTCTCCTACCTAGCGGCCAAGACCTGGCCTTCTCTCCCCACCCACCTCCGCCTTACTCAGAACCACCTCTCCTTCAGAAAACAACTAAAAACTTGGATATTTGATAAGTAAATGCACCCCCTCCCCCAAGCGCCTTGAGACCCTCTGGGTGAGTAGTGCACTATATAAATTTTTGAACTTGAACTTGAACTTATTTGCATATAGCTCTGTATGAACTGGGGCGAAGAAGTAAGCTATAGAACGATGATGGATTCATCCCAGATCTGTGACTGCGGGTGAGTGTCTGAAAAGTTTTAGCGCTCCGTCCACCATCACCTTGTGTTTGCTTTGTTCACCATAATTTAGAAGGGTATACCTTGCTCACTTTGCCACTGGCTTCAAGATTGCCCGGCTGATGAGTGCTGTTAGCCCAAAACCAGTCCCAAAATGCTTGTTTCTGGTCCAGGGAGGACATGGTTTGGCATTTTGGGCTGGACTGTTCCCATGAGGCACAGGGTCAAGACTGATTTACAAAAAGCTGTATCTGAAATCGAGTGGTGAAGTGAGCTAAATAATGATGATGCATTCAACCCAGAACTTTGACTGGGGGTGAGTGTCTGAAAAGTTTCAGCTCTCCGTCCATCATCTCCTTGTGTTTGCAACTTTCTAAAAGTGGCATTTTCAGATTTGCAACTTAAAATTCAACTTTACCATACATTGTGATTTTAAATTGTGAGCCCAGAGACACCAAGTTCAAATATTCATCATTTTCTAATGAGAAATTATACTTACAAAATCTAAAAACATAATCCCAGTGTTAACCTATGGGAGAGATAGGACGTGCAGTAGTGAAAAATGAGTGTACGTGTTTCATACTATCTGGACATGTAAAACTTAAAAGTGCATGTCCAACTTTTTAAATACACTGCAGCCTGCAATGTGGCTGCCTAGGGTCTAAGGTAGGGGTGATTTATATGTATTAAAACAGATAGTTTGGGCCTGGCAAGAGGGCTAACTTACCAGGTTGACATGGCCGTTTAAACTGCACACATGCTATGCAATGGCAGGCCTGAGACATGTTTTAAGGACTACTAGAGCGGATGGCACATCATTGCTGCAGCCCCATTTGTAATTTAATTTACAGGCCTTGGGCACATGTAGTGCACTTTACTCCTGTCGTATAAATAAATTAAATATGGCAATTGTGGATAAGCCAAATGTGACCACATTTGAGGGACAGAACACATGCACTTTAGCATTGGTCAGCAGTGGTAACGTGCCCAGAATCCTAAAGCAAACTAAATAGTATTCAGCAAAAAGGGAAGGAGGAAGACAACTAGTTTGGGGTGACACTACAGAAAGGGTCAGCTCCAACACAATCCCCCTCCAGCTTAACTCCAGGGTAGACTACCAATTCCAAGATGGACTTCCCTGCTAAAGGCAATAGTACATGGACTAACTTGTCGGTTCTATGCCTCACTGAATTCAGTTGGACCCCTCTGTCTACACTCTCCACAGCCACTGTACTGACCCAAGGGTAACCCTTCTCTTGATTTGTGGACCCCATCCGTGCAGCATGCAACTTTAACTTCCTCGCACATGCATCCCAGTAGGCAAACAGTACCACCATGGGCAACAAAGTGATGTGGCTCATTCTACCCCTTTGGTCTGACTTCTGTCCCCAACCCAGGAAAAACCCTGTCCATAGGGGCAACAACCAGCACATGCCACTGACAGCTGTCTGTTTAAAAAGCCAGGCCCCAGGCCATCCAGGGGGCTCTTACCTCTGTGGTTTCTTAGAGTGGGGGGCAGTAGCCACAGGTGTATTGCACCCTTTCCCCACTCTACTTCCCACCAGTCAAGGGGTAGGATTCTTCCCAGTTCTGATCACTCAGCTTAGAGTCTACACTCTGAGGCTAAACAGGAGACAGGGGTGGGCTCTCCCTCATCCTGTTCGTCCCTCTGATTGGAAGTGGTACCCCAAAAACAGAACTGTTATGGATTCTGTGGCAGCCGCCCCTCCCAGTTTCACCTGACACTGGGGACAACTCATTCCCCAGAATGCAGTCTATGGGCATCTGAAGACTAACTGTAACCCTCTTCTGGGACACTTCCCCTATTTACTCTAGGGATACCAGGGCAAAAAGGGGGAAAAGTCCTGCCCATGGGCTGGAGTTACCCTTCCCACCTGGCCAGTTTACTGCTCTGGGAAAACTTGCCTTTCCACTACCATGGTCCAACTAGCCCCGGTGTCACCCAGAAAGGTGACTGGGACCCCATTCACTTCCACCTGGTGGAAGGGATGATTCACACTCTCAGGCATCATCAACTCACCCTCTGAGTCCACCTCCCAACTAAGGGAGATCATGGCATGGTCTATGACCCACCCCTGCGGACTACCTCCCCTAAAGCCACGTTAGCCTCCCTTGTAGAGGTACTCCCATTGGGTGATTTCTTAGGAAGGTTAGAGGGCCCCCTAATTGTGTCCTAGATGGGAACAATCAAAGCAGTGGAGTTCAAAATGGGGCACCATGGGCAACTGCCTACCTGAACCACCTCCCTGTTTCTCAGAAGGGACATAAGGACCATTTTCTCCCCACTTACCCTGGGACCTATCTTTGTCTCGCTTGAGCTCCCCCTGACACTGCGGGGGGGGAAATGAACCACCCTTCTTGGGGACACTCCCTCATACTTTCTCGTGGACCCTGGTGGTGACACTGCTGTACACCTCCTTAGCAAGCTCCCTGGGATCAGAGAGCTTACTGTCAACAAGGTGTTGGCACAGATCTGGAAAACAAACACTGAACATATAATTGTTAGGAAACAAATTATACATCCCCTGGTAATCTTTTACCTTAATGCGGTTCACCCAACCATCCAGTGCCTTGCAAAATTAATCTGCACAGTTCACCTAGATCTTTTGGGATATCTTCTGACTGTACCTGAACTTTTGTCTGTACTTTTCTGGGGTTCAGACCAAACTTTATTTTTTGGAGTTTTATATAGAGCAACATTAAGCTGAAGGTATCAGAGCGCTTTACATGAGCACCAGTTTTATTACAGATGGACACATTCTGTTTTATTAGGCACAGGAAGATTTAGTGATTGGCCTAGAATTACAGAACATGGAGGGTCTCTGCCGAGACTCAAACCCAGGTAAACAGCTTTGAGGTTGACTGCTCTAGCCATTAGGCCACGATTATGACCTTTTTCATGGGGAATACCTCATCCTGTCACTCCCATCTTGGGCCTGTAGAATGTCCCTCCTCTTGCTAGGGATATGCCTCTAGAGACTAGCTCCCCAGTCTTAGTTAGTAAACTTGTGCATCTGTAAAGCAATTTCATAGGCCTCAAAGAATACATCATATGTCATCACCCACCACAAGGTCAAACAGCAGACCCGTGGTTCTGTGGATCCTCCTGTCAGATGGCAGTAAATAAATACTGCAAACATCTTGGCTGGACTCAGCCCTCTTGGATTTTATGTCCATCTCTCTCAGGCAAAGCTCCTGAGCCAACATCATTTTCTTTTCCTCAATGACCAATCTCAATTTCTTCTCCTCCTTTTCTATGGCCAGCCTTCTTTCCTCTAAGGCTCTCTCGTTATCCAGTTTGAGCTTAACCAGCTGAATTTTAATAATATTTTCTCCCTCCTATCTACCAGCTTCTCTGGGTACAGGTATCTAGATAAAACACTGCTGTTTGGCCTAGGAGGAACCACTGCTCCTTGTGAGGTATTGGCTTCCTCATCATATATAACCTCCTTCTCCTTCTCTTTGGTCTCATATGCGTCATCCCTAGCACCTTTTGCAGTTCCACCTTCTCGGTGAAGCCAAAACTCTTTGCAAAAACCCTTCAGCTGGCTCACAGTGCGCTTCTGCAGTGTGGCCAGCTCAAAATTCATGATTGCAGGTGCAGCTATGGGACCTCCAACCAGAGATATGATTTTATGGATAGAAAAAAATGTCAATCATGGAGAATATAACAATAAAAAATTCCAATCAAAGAGAGTAGGGTAAAAATGTCAATGGGAATCATAGACAGTTGATTTGAATTGGTATTTGAAGTGGATGGTAGTGTACACCAAATAACTGTAAGGTACTACACAAAACACAAGCCCATCCTCGCAGCTGATTACTAATCTTAGAAATTGGGTCTCTTGATGGCAGAGGTATACACCCTTTCCAACTAGGGACCACAACCTGAATTAGCCTGCACCCTCTGGTGGCTTGGCACAGAACTGTCAGGCTTAACTTAAGAGGCGATGTGTAAAGTATTTGTGCAACACTTAAAATACAGTAACACAGTTAAAATACCACAAAAAGCCTCCACACCAGTTTAGGAAACTAAAGAATATTTTTATCAGTGAAACTAGATCAACATGAAATAAATATAATCCGTAGAACTTGAGATTAGGGGTGGGCAGAATTTGCGAATTTGCCTTTCGCAAATTCCGCAAAACGGCAACAAATATCCCCAAATACATGGAATTTCACATGCTCACAGAGATTTTTGGGGGCATGGCTTCTTTGCAAGTTCATAGTGCTTTTCCTACAGTACAGCTGCATAAAGGGCCAGAAGAGTTGTCCTTCCAGTGACCATGTGTGTTTAACTTTGTCATCACACCAAAAGGCGCCAGAGTCCCTTGAGTGAACTGTCCATGATAGTGGGTAAAGGGCGGGAAAACAGTGATTTTTTTTGGGGCCGATTAATGAGTTGCTGAATTTGAGCTTCAACTCGGGCACCGGCGTTAATAATCTGTAAGTGCTTCCTGTTGAGGTTTTAATTTTTGTGTCAGGAGCATCGTGCCAGAATGAATCCTGCCCTGCATATTTATCCAAGAAGACGCCACCAATTTGTGCGATACCTCTACTCAACTGGTGTACTTCCTACTGGCTAATCAGTAAGTGCTACCTTGTTGTGTAAATATATAGTGCTTTTCCTACACTACAGCTGCATAAAGGGCCACAAGAGTTGTCTCCAGTGACCATGTGTGTGTAACTTTGCCATCGCGCCGAATGGCGCCAGGTCCCTTGAGTGAGCTGTCCATCCTAGAGGGTAAAGGGCTGGAAGATGGTGCATACGGCTAGTGTGTGGGGCGGGCCAAACGGGCAGGCTTCTATGTGAGCACACATGCCACTTGTGTTTATAAAAGGTCAGAGACAGATCAGAGCAGCAGATGATGAGAAAGAAGCTACTAGTCACAGCAATTTCACGGGGATTGCGCTCGTGAAAGTAAATGATGCAAATGCCTCCATCAAGCATCACAGCTAATTTTCGACGGTAGATATACGGAGAAAGCACACCTGCCCAGCTCACAATTTTTTGGCTGAATAATGAGTTACTGAATTTGAGCTTCAACTCGGGCACCTGCTTTATTTATATCTGTAAGTGCTTCCTGTTGAGGTTTAATTTTTGTGACAGGAGCACTGTGCCAGAAATAATCCTGCTCTGCATATTTATCCAAGAAGACGCCACAGTTTTGCAATAAAATTCGGTTCCTCCGTGGATCGCGGAAGTTTCACATTTTCGTGTGCAGCGGAATGGAATTTGCCGCCCAGCCCTACTTGAGATATGGGTTTTTAAAGATTAAACAGCAATACAGTGCTTAAAAGCATAAAGTGGCAAGCGGGGACATCGGGCCTTGCTTGACCCCAGTAAATCCAAAAGTTTTGGCCGACCGTAATAGAGCATGGGGCAGATAGAGTAGTCATGTATCGACAACAGGGAGCAAGATGTTTTGGTTTTGAATCACTCATTTGGGAGATGCATTAGCGCTGATCCCTTGTGATGAAGGCTATGCATCTTCATGGAGCCGCACAGTTGGGTACTGTGTCATTGTAGAACTTTCTAGATGAAGGTGATGCGTCGTCATGCCACGCAGTCGAGTGCCATGTTGTTGTTGAACCATGCTGTAGTGTCCTTGAAGCGACACTGTATTGATGTTGATTGAGATTCATCAATTCCAACTGGTGCTGAGTCAGCGATGCATTGGTTTTGGAAGGAAACAGCTGAAAACTTAATTCCAGTGCCTAGGACAGGATTGCCACGTCTTGGCAGGGCAGGATTCACAGTTGTAGAAAGGTAGACAGTAGTGTTTGATGTCCCTGAAACTTCATAACAGGAGGCAAATCAGCAGGCTCCTTGAAGTCCTTCAAGATCTTTGAGGATGTAGAGATGTAGGTCCAGTCCTTATTACTTCCAGTCAAGAGGCAGCAGTTCAGCAGAGTAGCAGTCCTTTCTGGCAGTGCAGCAGTCCTTCTTCCTGGCACAATGTCTTCAGGTCCAGAAGTGTACTGAGTTGGTGGAGTCAGGGGTCCTGTACTTATGCCCAGTTGTTCCTTTGAAATGCAGGAGAATTCAAAGAGAGGCCTTTGAAGTACACACAATTCCTGCCCTGGCTCCAGACTCACTACAGGGGGGGTATTCAGCTATTTGTGTGGGGATAGGCACAACTCTATTCTGGTGCAAGTGTCAGCTCCTCTCTCCCATTCTGCTCAGGATGGCCGACCATCCTGAATATGGCCCATCAGCCTGATAATGTCCATCTCGATGTGAACGGCCCATCAGTAACATATAAGATCTATTTGTGTGTGGCTGTCTAGAGGGAAAACACAAAGCCCCACTATCACCCATCCCAGAAATGTATTCAGAGACAGGCAGAGGCATGGAATAGTTAAAGTAAGAAATCTCAGCATTCTAAAAGTAGTTGATAGGAACAAGAGACTCCAAGGATCGATAAGGAACAACGGTAGTAAGGATTTCCAGGAACAAAGATCCCTCCAGTCAAAGAATAGATAATAAATGCTCTGGAGAAAAGAATAATGTCCAGTAGTAAACAAAATGGATATGTACTACACTTTTAATCAAGCATTTATATGTGTGGAAGATTTATCCCATTGGGGTGGTCCTCAAAACATGAACACAAACAGGCATGAGATATTAAATGGTCAATCAGTTCTATCCACAATGGGGATCACTTATTTACACCAAGGAGATGCTTTCTGTAAAGATAATACTTACAATCATTACAATGCACATACAAACCTTGGGCCCCCTTCTACATTCTTACCACCTCACTCAGCTATACCACCTGAGGTCTAACTTTTTGAGAAATTGGTACTAGAAGACATTTGTCATTTGGAACAAAAAAAATCAGTTTGTCCCATATAACATACCTCAAAAGCACTCAATGCACTTAAATGTAATGAACAGATAGTTGTTAAACACACTGACAAGGGAGGTGGTAGTGTTCTACAAAACTTTAATGTTTATAAAAATTAAATCATGAGGCAACTATCTAATCAAGAAAATTACATGAAACTAACAGAGGACCCCATAAAGGAACTAAATACCACAATTTCGTCCATCACCAACAAAGGTCTGGAAGCTGGATATATCTCTAACAATGTAGATGTTTTCCTGAACACTAAGAACCCATGTACACCGTTAATTCATGCTTTACTGAAGATACACAAAAACCAAACCTCTCCTCCAGGTAGACCCATTGTGTCTGGTTGTGGATCAATATTTGAACCCATTGGCCAGTATGCCGACTTTGTTCTTAGAGATTTTGTACCTAATACCAGAAGTTTAGTCTAGGACAGCACAGACATGATTAATCAAATTGAAAAGATGCTGTTTGATAACACTTGCTGCCTTCTGTGTACCATGATTATAGAATCCCTACACAGGAATATTCCCCAAAGAGAAGGGCTCGAGGTTATCGGACAGACGCTTAACAGAAGAGAACGGCCCCACCCTGTACCTTCTGACTTTCTTCTTGAACTTTTTATTAGGCATACCTAAAAATAATTTTTAATTTGATGGACAATACTATCAGCACATTAAGGGAACGTCATTGGGGGCCATTTATGCACCAAATGTTGCCATCCTCTTTATGGACAGTATTCAAAACACCAACATACTTTCTGATACCAATCCCTTCCATGAAAAAAATAAAATCTGGAAGATGTATGATGAAGACATTTTCCTAATCTGAAATGGCAATGCAACTGACTTGACCAACATTGTAATGTGGCTCAATGACACCTGCCAGGGACTCAAGTTTACTTAACACATTAGTACAGAGGGAGTTTCCTTTTTGGACCTATTGATCAAGAATATAGAGGGTCAACTTTACACAACACTCTTTGGTTAAACCACAGTACACAACACACTTCTGGCCTACTCCAGCCACCAACCAGGGCACTTTGGGACTCTTTAAAATCATCCCCAAGCTGAGGTGGCGTGGTGAGCAAAAAAACAATGGATTAAACTCAGCTCTGTGACTGGGGAATTTTTTTTGATTTGTTCAGCAATCCGTCCATCATCTTTTATTTCTGCTTTTGTTGCCCTAAGTGGGAAGGGTATGGCCAGATGTGGGTCCCGTACTCACTGTGCCACTGGATTCAAGCTAAAAGATGAAGCATGATCCTTCATCACCCATTATGTCTTCTCATAATACTGTTTTGGATGCTATCATTGATGAGGTATGGGGTCTTAAGCCTTTAATGAGTACCACTAACAAAAAGCGTCAACAAATTTAGGACCGGTGGATCGCTATGGATGGGACGATGTTAGCAATCTTCAATATGTGGTGACCAAGATTCCTTTGCTAGAATAAGAAATACAAAAACTTAAACTGCATACTGAAAACCTTGAAACAGAAATAGACGGAATAATCTGCTCATATGGATTACCGTAGATTCTTGAATTTACCTGATCTTCTTGCTTTCTTGAAGAAATTCTTGCCAAATCTTTTTGGCCGTAATATTTAATGGCCACATCGTCTTGGTTGTACTCAATGCCATTCTACTAGATATAGTGGTATCATAATGCTATTTTTGGAGTATAGGTACCTAGTGTGTGTCTGAAAGCCGCTAAAGAAAAACGTTGCCTCGTTTAGTCTGGCCACAATATTTTCATCTCTCAAGTCCTTTCTAATGCTACAAATGCCAGAGGAAAATAATTCCTTGCTCTTTGACCTCAAATGAGGCTTTTGAATATTCGCTATGGCATTCTAAATCTTTGTGTATGTAAAATTACCTATGAAGGCACTACATAATTCTTTATTGATCCAGTTAAACTAAAATCATTTATTCAGACTATTTCATCTCATAATATGGTTACTAATGTTCAGCATTCTTAAGAATGTTGTTATGTGCATTAATTACTCAGTTTTCCTCTTTATTTTCTAAAATATATAGTTGTGTTTAAATATTTAAAATTGTAGCTCTCTGTTGGTGTTCATTTTTAGGTGCTTATAGGTCCCATGCTCAATCTCCATGCTCTTCGCTTCAGATCAGGATTTGGAAACTTGGTCTGTCTTTTCATTCTGGTGTCTACATCCTATTTCTCATTTCAATTGCCTTTTTTTTTAAATCTTTTACTCTTTTTCTTGTTATTATGTGAATGCTTATTTGTTTTTTTGTTATCATGTTTCCATTGCTTATACGTTATGCTGATGCTAATAAATGGTGTATGTTTGTTTCTTTTAAGTTTTTGCTTCTTGTCCTACATGTTCCTTTTTCCCTACTCTTAGTCCCCAATATGTTTAGCATTGTTTTATGGTAAGTTTGTGGTTTCATACATCCGGTCAAAAGACAAAAGGTACTCTCTCATCTGTCAAAATGTAATTTACATGTTACATTTCTTTTACAGGAAAATCATTGTAATGATGGTGAATCTCTTAAACTAAAATCTCAATGGGTAAGCCAGATTGTTTTTTCTCCTGTAATTAATCGGAAAGGTGGTGTTGCCATTCTTTTTCATAAATTGTTTAATGCGCAAATGATATTGACTTAGTGTGACACTGATGGAGGATGGGTACTGGTTTATGTTGTAATTCATACCAAACAGTTTTCTTTATTTAATATCTATGATCCTGTCAAGCCTGACCCTGATTTTTTGCATTCCATTAAAGTGAAATAGGCTTTTATTGATAATCCCAACAATATTTTAGCAGGAAATTGTAATACATTTTTAGACCTTTTTATTGATAGGAAATCTTAATGCAAATGTAATCCTGATAAATCCCATAAAGCATTTTAATTAGCCATTCCTTTTGTCCATTATTTGATATCTGGAGACTTGCAATCATGAGACTTGTAAGTATGGGCGGAAAATTCGTTCAGCTCGCGTAATTTGTGAATTTTTGGCAATTTCGCGATCCGCAAATCGTGCAAAATTGCCCAGAAATCTGCATTTTTCGCTAGTTGGCGGATTTTGTTTTCTTGTTCTCACTTCAAAAATACAATCTCACTCCCGCGGCATTGACTTACCATGATTCTGCGTTCGTTGATGAGTTTTCCTCCCCGTTCCTGGGCGCTGCAAGATTTTGGTAGCTGGCCGAGCGACGCAGCGATCGCGAACACATCATTGCGACCCGAAACAGGAAATTGCGAATGCGAACACTTCATTGCAACCTGAACCAGGAAAAAGGCATCGCGAGCAGGCTGGTTAAGTGAAAACAACATGTTTGCGACCGTTGCGACCGTATGCGCAAGTTCTCGTTCTGGAACTGGTAAAAAAATTACGCAAACTTTAAAAAAAAAAAAATTATTAGCAAACTTGCGGAATTTGGCAGATTTTTGCGAATCGCAATTATGAATTCGCGTGAATTCGTGTATCGCGAATTCACAAATTCCGCCCATGCTTAGATACTTGTGAACTAATAATGTTCTCTAATCTACATCATACCATGTCGAGAATTGATTACATTTTTCTTAATTAGGATTACGGTGGGGCACATCATATCCACCAGCCATATTTCAATTATGAGGTATTACGATGTCCCTTTCCACCCACCTGCTCATGGTGGTAAATCATAGAGGCAGAAGGGGACTTTGTGGCCCTGTCGCAGGTCCCCCTTCCCTCCTGGCTCTTAGATGTGAGCACTGGGGGCACTATATATCCCTGCACCATGTAGCACGTAGTGCAGGGATATGTACAGGCTGCATTTTTTGCATATCAGCGGCTGCTGCAACCAACAGCACCCATCACAATGCAATGAATACACGGTGCAACCACCTTGCAGGAGGTCACATCGTATTTCCTAAGGCAGAACTGCCAATGTATAGTCGGTCTTTCCTGTTTCCGATGAGGTGGCATCTTAATTGGGCCCTTAGTCCTTTTTTCCTTATATTCAATACTCAGAAATTGTCTCTATTTTTATTTCTGAACATGCCCCTGTTTTATCTTCTTTTGATTTATCTCTCCATTACTCAAAAAAAAAAATGTTGGAAATTGAACAAATTCCTTATATATTGGGCAACAATTTTATTATAGAAGCTACTGCTTTCATCGATGAGATTTTTTTAAAGTTAAACCGGCAAGTTTTGAAACCTTCCTTTCAGGCCTTTACTATAGTTTATTCTTCCCAATACCTTACAATACTACAGCAAATAAAAACACTTGAACATACTTACTTTACCTCTAAATCCTCCTCTCTTTTACATGAATGATTACAGTAAGATCTACCCTCAACACACCGGCCACCACTGATGCATGTAATCTCCTACTTAAGGTTAAATTGAAATATAACAGATGTCTAAATACAGCGACTAAAATGTTGGCTAATATTATGCCTGGGCGGAGCTCACTGAGTTAGTGAAGAACTCTGCTGAATTCTGCAGAGTTCTGCTTGCAGGCAGAGTATTGCTCGCCAACTCCTACCAAATGGACAACCTCATCTGCCAAAGAATTGAAAGACAGTATACTTTGTAAATACAGGGATGTGCTATTGATTCAGCCATGCTTCCAATAGCAAATCTCTAAGCAGAATATTTGTACTTTATTTCAGCCGCAGGATATCTTTGATTTACTGGGTCAGGATACAAAACTTCTTGTTGGACCTCAGAAGGTTTAAAGCAGTGGAGGATTTTGAAAAAAACACAGATTACCTTTTATTGGGTTCCTTTACAGGGAATGTGTGCAGTAATGAAGTTAGCTATTTTTCTGAAGGAATGTTTTTTATTTGTTCAACCGTCACCTCTGTGGATGCTGTTATGTTTTTATCCTTTAGTAAGACGCACTGAAACGCACATTTCATGCATAAACAAATATCACTCTTTATTTGTTTCTTAAGTGTTTGTTTCTTTGTTTCAACTGTTTTAGGATACACTGTTGAATAAATGTAATTTTACCTTAAGACAAGTGTTTTTTTTAATAAGGTTGTTGAATATATTTTTGTTATGAAAGGAAATCAGTGTGTTCATAGCAGCATTCCTTTTAGGACAGATGCGATGATGGAACTCCATCCAGTCATCTACGCTGTTGAAATAGGCCTTTTTTGCAGGGTTATCCCTGAACTTTTTGTCTTCCTCCTAGTCTTTTTTCTGACCTGAAGTTGGTATTTTTAGGACTCTGGGAACTTTAGCACTGCTGTCCAGTGTAAAGTGTGTGTGCTCTCTGTGGTAAACATGGTAAGATTGGTCTACACCTGTTTGGCATATTTAATGTACCTGTCAGTCCCTTGTAAAGTGGTATCTCAGATACCCAGGGCCATTAAATTAAATTAAATGCTACTGATGGGCTTGCAGCGCTAATTGCGCCTCCCAGCAAAATAGCCTTTCAAACCTGACATTTCAGGGCCTGTGTGTGCAGTTTACTGCAGCTGTGACGTGGCATGCAAAGTGGTTGCCACATCTGTGACACCCCTTTTACTGTATGTCAGTCACCCCTAAGGTAGGCCCTAGCAAGCCCTATGGGCAGAGTGTGTTGTTGGTAAAAGGTAGGACATGCATTTTAACTGTGTGGAATGTCCTGGTATAGACAAACAGCCATTTTGGTTTCTCACTACTGTGAGGTTGCCCTCCCATAGGATACCCTGATAAGTGTTTTAGTGGTAATTCCTGACATGAGAGGAGCAGCGTGGTCAAGTTTGGTATGTTTGGAATAGTAATATTATATTCTGCGTAATGGTGTTCGCAGATTTATTATTACTATTTTAGAAATACCACTTTTAGAAGTTGGCATATTTGTGTGCTATGTGTTTTTGCCTGCCTGATGTGTATTGCATGTCTGGTTCTAGAGTGACAGTGGCTGGTGTGTTGTGTGACCACAGAGGGGTTGGGTGAGTCAGCACTAGGCTGAATGGGCAGATCTGCATTTGGAGTAGTGGGAGGAGTAGCCTCTGACCCTGAGTAGGTCTGTGTATACCTTGATCAATGCTGGCTGCTAGCCCCTCTGGTGAGTCTGAGGACCGAGCCCCCACCAGACAAAGGGGAGTAGAAGCACTGTAAACAAAGTGCTTCAGTGCCCCCAAGAACCAGTTGGGACTGGTTCTCCAAGCCCGGTTCTGGACAGAACAAATAGAAAAGGGTGAATAAATTTTGGGGCTGTGACCACATGTTTTAGTGCTGTGGTGGGTGCTTACTTGTGCCTGCTGGACTGCTGGGCCCTAGGAGGTACCACCACAAAGGATTGCCCCTCTGCTGAGGGCCCTGTGAGCCGGCCTCCTGGGGCCTAGCTCTGCCCCTGATGGCCTTGGCTACTTGTCCTGAGGAGTGACTTGGCACGAGGAATGCCCCAGGGATCTTGAGGCCCGCAGCGCTGAGCGGCACATTGTCCCTGCTGCTCCAGGATGAGATGAACATATGTGCCCTGCAGCGTTGGTCTATAAAAGTGTCCCAGAGGGAATCCCAGTGTAGGTATTCCCCTGTGCTGCACAAGTGGAGCGGGGGCCTACCCAGCATTTTGGGTGTATAGGAGAGGGAGCTCCTACCTCACATTTTTGGTACCCAGGAAGAAGCCCGGGCAACGAGGAAGTCAGGCACCTTGCTTGGATTTGGGCACGGCCACCTGACCCACAGAGATGAAGCCTCATGGGCTCCTGTTGCCCTCGGAGGAAGCCAGACAGCTGGACCTAGTGGAGGGTGGGGCCCGGCAGAAGGTGGAGCTGGTGCCTCGTGTATCAGAAATGGGGAAGGGTAGTGGCCCCAGCGTGGAGGCCGGTAGAGTTCCTACGGAGTCCAGAAGGGAGAAGCGGGACCGGAGGTTCGCGGCTGCCTGCCAAAGTTCTACTGATGCACCCATTCCTGATTCTGCCAGAACAGCCCAGGTGAATGGGGCTGAAGCTTGAGTATTGTTGCTGCAGATTGGTGGCACAAGGAGGAGCCCGGTGAACCTGTCTCCCCAGGCACAGTTGGTGCCGGTGCATTATCTTCACAGCTGCATTGCTGATTGCGGGCAGCTGCAATGAAGGGGTACGTTGTGTGGAAGACCAGGAGTGGGGCTTCAGGTGCACATTAGTGCCCAGGCTGATTTGCTCACTTGCACCACAAGAGCGCGGGCAGCTGCAATGAAGGGGCCGTTCCATTTCTTTTGAGGCTCATCATAGAGTCCTGACTTTTGGACAGAGGGCATTCTGGGGCAGTACCAGATGGACCCCCGAGGAAGGCCAGTTGGCTGGTGAATACCTGCGGTACTGGTAGGGTACAAAGCTCTAATGTGTTGCATAATGCATAATGTGTTTGTGCCAAATGTCATGCTATGATGTTTATGCCTAATATGATGCAGACATGATTCGTTTATGTTGCTTGTAATGATGCTGAGCACAGTATTTTGCTAGTAGTTACTGGCTGTGTTCCTACCTGGTCTTATGGTTATGACAGTGGCCCGATTGGCCCTGTCATGTATATAATCCCTTGTAAATTACAACCTGGTACCAGTTGGCACAGTGTATATGTGTGGTTATGATCTAATGTATTTATGGTGTTACATTTATGGTATTACAAAGGCTATTTTTTTATATAACTACCAACTAACTTGTAGCAGGAGGTCAAAACAAGATAAATGCTGTGTGTCTGTTGGGCAGTGATCTCAACTGTGACGATTAGACAGCGAAATCTATCACTGGGTACTCTCTTAATGCATAGAGAAATCCCCATCAGAATCCCAACCTGTACCGCCCTACATCATTTGGGAACCTTCACATAGCAAGTGGGAAAACGTACCCAGTGGAAGATTTTGCCAGATTTTGCCGAATCTACCATGTGAATCCCAATGTATGTATGATATTAACTCGGTATCAGGTGGTAACTGAATAGCAGTGCTAAATAGTGTAAATCAAAAAGTGTAAAAGGTGAGATAGTATAAAATTGGGTAAGAAGGAGGAAAAATATATTTTAATAGGCACCTCCCTTTTCCCAACAATAAAAAACAGTGCAAATGGTAGTATTAACAAATAACTACACGGATTGAAGAAATGGTCGACATGTTTCTGCAGTTTACCTTGGGCCCATAGGTCACCTACTACTTCATCAGGACCTAGTATGCTACTGCTGAGTGTTGTGAAAAAAGTAAATGTGAAGTAACATAATAATTGTCACCTGAAATTCTCCTGTTTTCAAAATCCCGAAGTGCAAGAAGTTGACAGACACACACACACGGAAAGAGAGAAAAGATATGTACATATCATTAGTGATGTCTTTATATCATCATATGCCTGCTAGTTTGGTTTAACAAGTCAGGGATGTACACTGCAAAGTATCATTTTACCTGTAATTGGTATACCAAGAGAGCGATATCTATAGAGTATACTGAAAATAGGAATTTTCACTCACCCAATTTGTAGGAGAATGTAGCCCCACCTCACCTGGCCACAGCGCAGGTAAAACGGAGCACCGCTCAATTCAGGCAAAACAGAAGAAAAAAGTCATAGGAAGCACCTTGAAGCTACGATATAAAACCACTAATCGCCTCTGCTAGGCTAACTTTTTTCAAATTGAATCATGCAGGTTTATCAGGTTATTGCTGCTTCTCCCGCCTTCTCAAAATGCCCATAATCTGGTGAAGGTGTTACTTATGGCGCATTGGTAATGTCAATCATGCCGTATGGACTTGGCATGTGCCGTTGTGAGTGGATGCATATTGCTGGACATGTCGGTGAAATGCAGTCCATACGAGTCTAGCTCTTATTTCGATGCCTGCCAATGTGAGCCAAACGTGTCTGCTGAAAATCGGCTATGTGTTGCAGGTTACAACCCTGGTGTGAGGCAGCGCTCTAATGTAAGCACTATTAGTATCTTGTAGTCGCCAGAGTAGCCAACTATTCTCACACAACCACACCACTTCATCGTGCTTACCTGTCCGTCGGTACTCCGGACGTCCTTCTGGGCTGTCTGTGGGAGGTACCGTGCGGACAGGTAAAGGTCTATTTACAGATTCATGTGGTTGGCTACGGAGTGTGCTGAATAACAACATACTGCCGCACCGCCTGGGATGTAGGGAAATGTAGTTTAGAAGTTTTGTTGCCCTTAGTCACACAAGGTACGTGAACCGCTGTATGGCCGGCAGGGCAGTCCGCCTTGCGTGAGCACGCCACGCCTGAAGGAAAGACGGGGAAATGTAGTTCCTCTATGGCTGATCGTATATGTAGTCTTGATCTTAGCAAGTGATAGTATTATGAGCAACCACTCGTTAAGGGTTATCGTGGGAGGATATCAATAGGTGTTTGTGCTTAAATCCGAGTCGCCATTCACTTTAAGCATGCCAGCGATCGCCAGACTCACGTGTACCCAATGTTCATTGTAGGGAACGGCTATTGGGAACGATGTCGTTTTCATTGTGTAAACGAATGCCGTGTCAGGTAACCGGGGGTTTGGTAGGGGAATTTCCTTCACCCGACATAAGATGATCTTCAGTCATTATCACCTGATACCGAGTTAATATCATACATACATTGGGATTTACATGGTAGATTCGGCAAAATCTGGCCAAATCTTCTACTGGGTATGTTTTCCCACTTGCTATGTGAAGGTTCCCAAATGATGTGGGGCGGTACAGGTTGGGATTCTGATGGGGATTTCTTTATGCATTAAGAGAGTACCCAGTGATAGATTTCGCTGTCTAATCGTCACAGTTGAGATCACTGCCCAACAGACACACAGCATTTATCTCGTTTCGACCCCCTGCTACTAGTTAGTTGGTAGTTACTTAGTTATAAGGGTTGTAGCATTGTTTGGTCGTTTAATATTCCCTTGGACCCCCCTCCCTTTTTTTGTTATTTTTTTATATAAACTTGTGTGGAGGTCCTTTTGTGGTGTGCCTAGTATGTTGCTACTGTGTGTATTTGTGTTGTGCAAATGCTTTACACATTGCCTCTGGGATAAGCATGACTGCTCGTGCCAAACTACCAAGGGGGTGAGCAGGAGTTATCTGCAGCGTGTAACTCTCTCGCCCTGACTAGAGTTGTAGTTTCTGCCTTGCATAGGCGCAAGCCCTAGCCAACCAGAATTCCCATTTCTAACATATGTGAAGCTAATAAAACTACTAATCACAGACAGGACATAAATTTAAAGATCTTTTGTATACCAGCAGAAACTTGCAGCACTTAGTCTTAACCCATCTGTTACCCCATATCTTTTACACCAGACAGAACCGACTATATAAGACCTAGGTCAGTGCCCCTACAGCAGTAAGCACTGGAATGGCTCCAGCTGGCAATAACAGAAGCATATGAATTACAAATGTTAACGATCTGGAGCATATTTTGATATAACCCTCCCTATTGCCAAGAACGACAGGAGTCACAAATTCCTTCACAGCCTGCATGGTGAGTGAGAACAAGTCCTTTCCACTTTAGGTGGCATTAGTCTTAATATGAGAGCCGTGTTTAGAGCATTTCAGAGCTACCATGCTGTCTCCCAAGTAAAAGCACATGTGGGCCATTTGAAGAAATGATAAAATAGGCAATCCAGAAATTGAAAGTATTTGTTTATGCCTGGAAATGTGATAAACATGATTAGGTTGATGCTGCCCCGCCAGATGGGCCAGTATCATTTTCCCTCTCAGGTTCGTCTTTACCAGTGCCTCATTCTTTGCATTGTTTTATTAACAGATACACTGCACTCCTGGGGCAGCATTACACTTTAAAATGGTGCGTCAGCGCATTGAAGAAAAGTGCGGTGCATTATGGGGAATGCGCTGCTCCCAGGCCAGCCGCAAACTTGTGCGGCCCTTTGGGGCAGTGCATTTTTTCACGTGAAATATAGAGCGCCTGCTTTAAAGCCACTCTGTTTCATTGTGCAGGCAGCAACCCACCTGCACTTTTAAAAGGGAATAGAGATCGCCTTCCAGCCTGCTAAATGCATCCTTCTGAAAGGGGATGTATGAGGGTCCATGGCACCCCCCTTGGCCTCCCGCAGAGGGCTGCTCACAGGGGGCGCACTGAAATGCAGTACATTTTAGGTGGCGCACTGTCAATGCTCCACCTGAGGGCGCATTTGCCTCTACGCCCACGTCTGAAATAAGGCACTGGTGCAGTTGCAAAGGTATTCCCTCATTTGCATGGCCATGCCCCCAAGTAAATGAAGGAACGCCCCCTTGAAGATAGCGCTGGTGCTTTATATGCACCAGTGCTATTGGTGTTACAGAAGGGGCCACACAAACATCTGCGGGCCCTTCTATAATACCAAAGTTCCTCAGGGGCGCACAAAGCAGGTGCAAACGCCCATTGCGTCCGCAGGGCACTTTATATATTATGATCTCAAATCAACAGGGAAGTAACAGGATCTGCCTGCACTTGAAGAGCATGGATTTATAAGTACAGACTGCAGATTGAGAAGACACAGTTGCAGAAGGAAAAAATTACAGAATCTACATGGAGCGGTACATCCAGTTGAGTTAAAGTGAGTAGTAGAGGGAGGCTGGAGGGGTGCTATTTTCCCATGTAGCTGGGTAAGGTGCTGTCATATGGTAGGAACTCTGCAGCGTGCTCTTGTTACACGCCCTCCAAGCAAACACCTGCAGTTGCAAATACCAGTATCTGAAAGTGTCCAGTCTCTTAAATGAACCCACTCATTACGAGAAAGGTACCCTCTGTTTCCCACAACCGGCATTTACCTGCCATTTATTTGAGGTCTTTGGTTTGGCCACTAAACCAAAGCAAGTCAGCAAGAATCAGACGCGTGGGCTCCACTTCTGGACACCACCTGACGTATTTCCACCAGTGCCAAGTGAAACAAATGCCTCCTCAAAGGCACCAGACTGAAAGTGCATGAAATAGGCGATAGCATCAATCCCGGCATTCATCACTGCATTCTCTGGAACATTTAGGGGTAATTGTACCCCGGTAAACTCAGCTCCACATGCGACTGAGTTTTCTCCAAGCGGTGCGTGGAGAGCCAAACCTCTATGAACTCTGCCGGTGGAGTGGACTTTACAGCCCACCCTTACCAATAATTTAAAAATAAAAGCTGTGCATTAAAATTTTGGGCCCATTTGTAATGAACTCTCCAATAACATTGCATCCTCTGATTCTGATATTTCTAGTGTTGTCTAAGATTACTACAAATCATTGTGTATAGAAGATACCAATCCCTCAGATCATGGTGTGAAGACTTTTTTAATGGTCTTCCTAATCCTCCTTCCATACCTGATTAATTGAATCCATTAGGAGCCAACATAACTCTGTAAGAAATTATAGCTACTATCAAATGCATAAAACAGAGCTTAAGCCCCAGACAGATTTTCTATTGAACTACTTTCCTCTTTTTCATCTATTTGTGCTCTAATATTGCTTGAACTTTCAATTCTTTTCATTTGAATTCAAAGGCTATAGAGCTCTTTTTTAGAAGCCCTTTTTGTTCTTATCCCTAAATCTAACAAGGATCACACCTTTTGTAAAAGCTGTTTGCCTTTTTTCCTATTTAACTATGATTGCAAAATATTTGCCAAAATTCTAGCATCTCACCTTGAAAACGTTGTTCCCCTTCTTATCAAATGTGATCAATCTGGTTTCATTTCGGGTAGACTTGCTGCGGATAATGGCAGAATGTTTTGTAATAATCTTGCATTTGGTAAGAAATATCACTTACCCTTTGTGGCCTTATCTCTTGATGTTGAAAAGGCATTCGACCACATTAATTGTCAATTTATATTTACAAATCTTCATTGGTTTGGCTTTAGCCTTAAATGTATTTCATTTATATAATATTATATCCTGACTTTCGTGCCAGTGTTTTTGTCAATTAATGTTTTTCCCCCTTCTTTAAATTTGCATAAAGGTACCAGACCAGGTTTTCCCCTCTCCCCTTGGATTTTTAGTCTTTGTTTAGAACCCTTCCTTTTACAAAAAAAACTTTATTTTGAATTTCAATGCACAAATACAGAGATTACAGCAATCTAAAGATATGACATTGGCAATAATAAAAAAGCAAGTATGCATCTGAAGTAGATACTCTGGTCCACATTCTGCTGGTAATAGAAGAAGAAATCATGGAGGGGGGAATAGGGAACATAGAAGAGTGGTGACTAAGTGGATTCATCTTGAAGTATGCCCAGTTGAAAAGGGATATCAAACAATTTAGTATTGTGCATTGGTACATAGGAATCATTGGTCAGGTAATAGGACATTGCATAATAGGGATTATGCAGAAATCCAGTGTAGGATATGCAGCAGTATGTACAGCACACAGCTGCAATCACACCGAATATGAATAGCTGCTTGGGAGCGTGGTAAAGATGGTGGATGTATTTGAAATGCATGGGGGGATGATGTAGTGGGAGTTGCTTTAAGCACCTGGGGCCTCATTTATGAAAAGTGACGCATCGCTGTGTGAAAACAGCGATGCGTCACTTTTCACTGCGCACTCCTTGCGACACCAATGATGCGTCATATTTAATGTATGACGCATCATGTCGCAAGGACTTACAGATATGTCAGTATTTCTGACGCATCTGTAAGCGCAAAAGTGACCCATTGCTGGAGTGTGTCACAAAAGTGACGCAACTCCAGCAATGCGTCTTTTCACATGGGGAAAGCCCCATGTGAAATGGCTTGCGTCAGTCTTACGCCTGCTGTGAGGCAGGCGCAAGATTTTGACGCAACAGCATCCTAAAAGTGACACAGTGAAATCTCATAGATTTCACTGCGTCACTATTACGAGGCTTTTTGCGGGGGAACGCCCCCTCTGCATACATTATACCTGACGCAGGTATAATGTGGCGCAGGGGTTTAAAAAGTGATGCATCTACCTAGATGCGTCACTTTTTAAATATGGCGCAACAAGGCGCATTTTGTACGCCGCTGGTGCGTCACAAAAAGTGACGCACCGGCGGCGCAAAACTGACGCAAGGCCTCATAAATAAGGGCCCTGAAATGTAGCCGGCCATCTGGGAATGTAGCATGTATTGCGCAGATCACAGCATAATATTTGAATGTGTCTATTAGATTTACATCATCATCTTGTACCACTTGTTGTAGCGAAATAAAAAAGTGCAGTCAGGATAGAGTCAACCCATGGTTTTATGATGCAGTTTGCGCCTACTAAAACCAGTGCCAAGGTACTGGGTGATGTCAAAGGAGTGATGTCCTATAAGTGGCAGAGTGGGGGTGAAGAGATGCTGAGCACAAACCCAGAGTCTGACCTTTTTCTACGCCCACACTGTGTTGATTTGTGCCCGAGGTCATGTAGAGGCAAGAAACATTGCAATTGGAAGAGGACAAGACACCACATGATCGCAGAGAAATTTTATTCTTCCTCTAAAGGATAATCATTCCAACCAGACTAGCAGACTTGGATAAGTAAAAAAAAATCATCACCTTCTTGGACACCAATGTCTCAGATGGAGAAGGCACATTGAATCAATTTGATTCATATGGAAATAAGAGTGAACAATACAATAAACTCACCCTCAATTATCATTCTTTTAGGCAAAAGAAGGGGAAACTATGGGCCAGATTCCAGAACCAATCTAGGGGGCGTTTCTCAGATTCAGACTCACCACAACAATATTGGTAAACCAGGAGATAGCAGTATTGGAGAAACTAAACACTATACTCATCTTTAATTTATCTTCTGATAATATTACCCCTCCTGCAGAAGAACTTCTGACCAAAGGACACTCGTTTATGCCCTCAACTTTCATTGATAAATTTGAACTTATGAGAGATCTGTGTTCTTTTTTTCGATGTATCAGATTAAAGAAATACTCAATGGCCCAGGATTCTATAACTGAAGAAAATCGCTCTGCCTCTAGCCACCATCGAGCTTTATCCCAAGTTTGGATAAACTGGGACCTGAAGTGGAAATCTTTGAAATGGCAGTACTGACCAAGATTCAGCAAATGATTAGACACATTCCAAACTCCCCACTTAATTTGTCACAACAAGAAAACAAACTGGAAACCATGAGTATTACTATCAAACCGTGTGACAAAGGAGGGGGGATTGTGATTTTTAATACACGATTGTAAGGATATAAAATTAAAAAAACAGTTGGAGGTTCCGGAAAATTATAGAAAGATCAAATGTGATCTAGATATAGACTATAAATGATAGTGCAGCATCTGGAGGTATTATTTGTAGAAAAGAATTTGAGTTTGGTACACCATCTAACACCTGCATTATATTTATCTACGGCAGGGGTCTCCAAACCGGTCCTGGAGGGCCAGATCCATGCCAGATTTTTAAAATAACTACATGTATCTCAATGGGTTTATCCAAAGAATCTGGCATGGATCCGGCCTTCCAGGACCGGTTTGGAGACCCCTGATCTACGAGGTCCCTAAAACACACAAAATGTATTTGATCCCCCTCTGTGCCCTATTGTTTCTACAATTGGTGCAGCAACTGAACCTTTGTCTAAGTATATTACTCAACCCACTAGTAAGCCAGTTACCCTCACATGTCAAAGATGCTGGTCACTTTATCTCTAACTTAGAGGGAACCCCTTCAGTGTCCTGAGGGATCCTCGTTGCATATAGTGGCCCTCTATACAAACATGCCTCAAACACAGTTAAAAGAGGTCATTCAAGACATCCTTTCTAGTAAAGGCTATAATCCTCATCATGAATTCATAATTCATTGTTTAGAGATTGTCGTAAGTGAGTATTTCTTTGAATTTGATGGAGAAATATATCAGCAAACCAAAGGAGTAAGCATGGTAGCAGCTTGTGCTCTCAGCATAGCGAGTTTCTGAAGGGGAATTTCGAGGCTAAATGTATTTACAATTAAATCGCTCCATTTTTTGAGAATATACTATCCTGGTCTTGCTTCATTTATGATATATTTTTCAGTTAGAGTGGAGAAGAGGAGGAACTTAATGAGTTCTGACAATTAATTACCCTGTGCGATACCAATTTAAAGTTCACCCAAAAGATCAGCAAAGAAAAGGTGGAATTTCTAGATGTATGGAAAGTGCACCTTAACCAACAACTACAGGTGCCACTATATACCAAACCCACTGCTAGGAATACCCTCCTTCATTTTAGCAGCTTCCTTCCACGCTGCCAGAAACAGGGAATCCCATTAGGCAATTGTTATGTCTCTGCAGGAATTGTGCTAATCTCGCTGAATCTGTAAAACATGCTAAAGTGCTTAAATCCAAGCTGTTGGATAGGGGTAACCCTAGATCGGCGATTCCTTTAAAAGAGCAAGATATTTTAATAGCTACAGCATGTTTGAGAATAGGACTAAACAGACAGAAATCATACTAGTCTGCGTCACGAGCCACTCAAATCTTGATCGGAAGATCAGACAAATAGTGAATATTTAGTGGCATCCTTTGAATGTCGACTCAGGTGAGTGCAAACCGTTTCAACCTACCTTTGAATTGAAAAGGAACCAGAATATGAGGAATTTCTTAGTGAAAGCTAAGCCCAAGAACCAGGAGTGTTTCTGTCACTAATCCATCGCTAGATCTCATCTGGTTAAGGTCAACCACAGATGTGGCACCTGACGCACATGTGAGAATGCTATGGTATCTGAGAGTGTCACCATTCGAGGCAAGAAAATTTTGTTGAGAAATATGAAAAATTGCAGGTCTTCAAACATTGTCTACCTAATCCTATGTCCGTGTGGACTAGGACATGTTAGACAAACTGGACAGGAATGTAGATTAAGAATAGGAGAACATAAATCTAACATCCTCAACCAAAGGATCTCACCACCACTTGTCCAACACTGGCTGGAACTTTGATGGATGATAGTTGAAACAAAAGAGGAAAAGATGATACAGTTCACTTTAAAAAAGAGAGGTATTTTGGACCTTTTTACGTGATTCACACAAGTAGGGTCTGAATGAAACTGCCCCTTGAGGAGAATGCCTTATCATATCTTTACCTTGAGGGCTCCCTGTGTGGCTTCTACTTTTTCTTTAATTTTCTTCCCTGATAGCTCAGGGATTTGGATATCCCTTTGAGGATTGTTCTGCCTGTATTTCACCTTAGAGAATTGCCCCCATTCAAATATTCATCTCCATTTGAGGAGTTTATTGAAATCTTTTTTCCTTTATGCTTTCATACTTTAATAATCTGTTGATATTCTCTGTGCAATTTTTCATCAGCCCTCACCCCCCTACTGGATTCCCTCGGGGCACTGTTTACACAGAACTCTCTATGATAGCTTCTGAGTATTTATTCAATAGGAAATATCTACATAAAACTGTATATACTTTAGTTTTTCATTGCCCGGATTCGTATTTCTTTTTTATAATTGTGTATCTATTACAACTTCTAAAGAAAGTCGGATCCTTTTATCTGGTTTTCTTTGGATTTTTAGTCATATTTTCTATTCTCTGATATTTTTCTATGTTATGTTAGTCTTGCAGTCTTCTCTATAAGATGGCGACTTTCTTTGTCGGCGTGTTACCTCCGAGCTAGAAGCTGAATGTTCTGTTCTTATTACCGTAATTATGTCACACGCCAGATGCTTGTACTTTTCACTGTTGTGAGAGGATAAGACCCCCTTCTTAGTGCGGAGTGAGAGACATTCGCCTCCCGCCCACTATTTTTGGTATGCTGGGAAACTTGGGGAGGTTCATTTAAGTTTAACTTTGGCAGATACCTATCTTTTTTTGTGATCCTTTTTAATCAGTTTGTTATTTTACTCTCCGCGATTACATTTTCCACATTTAGCTGTTCTGATTACTTGGATGCTCCGGGGGGAAGTCTGGAACTCTGTGTTAACTGCTTTATAGGATATATATTTTGTATTTTTTGGCTGACCAGCATTTTATTTAACTGCTGCCGACTTTCCCTGTGTAGATTTCCATCTGTGGGAGGTGTTAATTTTATGTTCTTCTGTATGAGTACAGTGCATTGAATAAACCTTGTTGAGAGCTGCACGCCAGCACCACAATGACTAGACGCCAATCTTCTATATGGAGAAAAAAAAAGTTGCCCAAATTTACTTTCATATACATGAAAAAGTGCAGTATTTGATTTGTTAAAAGAACCAAAGAAAATGTAAACAGGAGCTACAGCTTTATTGAACTTGGAATAAAATGTGTTCCTAGTGTAGGGTATGCCGAAAGTTTGCGCCCCTAGAAAAATAATTAAGAAGTTAACCCCCACGTTCACTTGCCAAATCAAGATGTTGGCCCTAAAGAAGGTGAAGTTTTTATATCTTGTCCTCCGAAACAATTGTAGACCAACTTTAAAAAAATTTAAACCCACAACACAGCAACAGTTGAGAAAATAGATATTTCCCTGTTGATTCTCACATTGTGATTGAAAGCAAGTGGTTGAAGAATAAGTATGAATGGACAAAGTGTGGGAATGAATGTGTGTGAATATGAGGAATGAGTATTTTGGCCCATGTGCGGGTAGACTACTCTCATGAGTAAGTATATTTATTTTATGTAATAATGTATATATATGAAAAAGATTCTTCATGTCTCAAATATTGTTAATAAGGTTTGTGTATATGAAAGGAAATGAATTGGTAATATGCACTGCACTGCATTGCATAATAACACACCTATTATTGTATAGAACTGCATCTACTGCATTCAGTTTTTTAATAGTTTTCATTAAAGTGTATGTAATATACAAAGGAAAATAAAAGTAAAAATGAAAGAAATTGATAGCAATGAAAAAAAAGAAATAACATTAAGATGATACAAAGACAAATGAGTGTAGCTGCTTAGACCTTTTAGACTTTGTACACTGTGGCCAGTGTTGGGGAGCCAATCAGGTCCCACAGGAAGAAATACAGGTCAGGTGGGACAGTTCATTGCTTATTTTGTTGTTTGTTCCCCCTTATCCCAGACCTTATAAAAAGATCACTAGACTGCAACTTTTTCTACAATGAGTTGTTAATTATATATATCATTTTCAATGATTTACATAATGACAGGAGTTTAGATGTGGATTTCAATCCATACAGAAAATCGGCAGTCTGTATCAGTTTATATACTGCTCTAATGTGCCTGAACCTGCTGTTTTGACATTTTTTATTATGTCTAGGTATTAGGGTTTTTTTCAATATTTTGAGATGTGTCTTTTATTTCCTAGACACAAAACTGCAACTTATAGCCTGCCTTCTGGAGCTACACCGAAAATATTTGACTGAGTTGCTGTGATACTTTGCCATCTGTTCAATTCTTGAGATTGGTGCCGTTTATGCAATACTTCACTTTCTGAAGCCTGATGTTGCTATGAAAATGTAGTGGTTGTATTGAAGTTAGGAGGCTGTCTAATATTTGCAGTACGATGAGACATAAATAAACAGTTTTGAACAAAAGATGATTTAATAGAATTTTTCGATCCAAATCAGCATCTAGATAACTCATAAAATATTAAAGCTAATAACCTGATTGATTCCTTCTAAAAAAAAAATAAAAAAAAATAATAATATTTGCAGTACGTCCACAAAAGGGGCTGACTTTATACAGCCTGCTTTGAGTTTGGTCATTCTGTACACTTATTGTTTTCTTTTCATGAGACAATTTCCGCGTAGCAGACCCCAGTACGCCTCGACTTCTGAGCATCTTATTTATGCCTAACTTCACTATCTTAAGAACTGATGAGTGAGAATAGAGTTTTAACTTGGTTACAAATGTCTTCTCCTCAAAAGGTGAAATGTATTCCTTATTCGTGGAGATATTCTTTCCCAACACTATGTCACTTGTGTCATTGTTGTGTTTGTGTGAATACCTAAGGTAAGCATGAATGTAGCTTGGATTAATTCTACGCAGCATAATCTTTTTCACTATTCTGGGGTGTATTCAACCTGGGATTTAGAACAAACTGGCAAGCATGGTTTTTATTAATGAATTGAGACATCATATGTGTTTCTCTCTGTTTTTCTTTAGGATTCAGGTCTAGGACTTGACCCTCCTTTTTTGCGCCCTGATGAAGGTGCGACTGAGATTGTAGTCAACAACCGAAATGTGCATCAGTGCACACTAAGAACTGAAGCTTACCAAAGATATTTCATGTATTTCTGAAAAGTATTCCCAAAAGATAGAGTGGAGGGATCTCTGATGGAGCTGGGCAGCTGCACAGGGTTGAGGTTATCTGGAATCGCTAGATCTGTCTATCTCAGGGCTAAGTGCCACATTAAAGTACCCTCCTCAGGCAGTTGCGCATGGCTGCAATCAACAACATAAGTGAAAAAAACTCCCACCACCCACTTTGGTTCCCTACTTGAAGCAAATACCCTAATCCCTCCGAACCACAAATGCCCAACAGCATTGCAGCAATGCATTACTGGGACTCCTCCTGTGAGGGTGAACTAGGAGTCCCAGCTCACTACCCAACCAAAAAATAACTGGGTGGCCGGAGATACACTGTGGGAAAGAGCATAAGCCAACCCTGGCATTATAGGCCAGATCAACATGTACCCTGGGCTATCAGCAAGCAGTGGACTACGGCAACAGCAAGTTAAGCTGAAGGAGTTTAGTTTGCAGCAGGCATCTCCCATCTGGCCGATTTAATCCCACAATGTGTTACCCCGGAAGTCACAGGGCTCAATGTTTCATCATATAGATCATGTGTGGGCAGGTAAGTGCAGAGAGTACCATGATCTTATGTCTCACAGAATGACTAAGTGTGTAGGATAGACTTAATCAGTTTCACGGAGATGCAAAACTTTGTGCTCTCAGTCTCCCACTCCAACCAGGAGGTTTTTGACAAAGTTGGTGGCATTTTTTGGATCAGTGAACAGGAGAGTTTTCTCTTGGTGTGTAATCCTCAACTTGGCAGGATACAGTAGTAAGTACTTAGCATCAGTACGTTGCAGGTCGTGTTTCATCAGTAAAAAGTCTCCACATGCAGCCTGCAATGGTACAATGAAGTCCAGGAATATGGAAATCTCATTCCCTTTGTAGTGGAGTGGTTGTTTTCCCTGTGCCACCTGTAAAACCGTGTCTCAATAGTGATCATTCAATAATCAAGTGATGATGGGGCGAAACGATGTTCAAGGCGGTGGTCTAGGACAAAGCAATCTGTGAGCCCTCTCGACTGTGAGCATAGCAGAGAGGTTAGCTACAAACAGCGTGCAAAGCATGTCCTCCACATAGTCTTCCATTTTTCACATTTCTGTTGACTCTGGCGCTCCAATAATGTGCAGATTATTGTACCTGGATCGGGCTTCCAAATCCTCCTTTTTATTTTGAATTACTTTCTGTACTTTTTCCATGTTCAGGAGCATCTCCTTTGCCATGGAATGCTCTTCTATGACTTCAGAAGTGTGAGGTTCCACATGATCGATGTGGTCATTGTGCTAGTCAACTTTTTCTTTGAGCTGATGAAACCTGTCCACATGTAAGTCAATTTTGGTGTTGATGGCAGCCAGGCTCTGCTTCATATCTAAAAACATGGTGCAGATATCGTGGTCAGGAGGCTGTCCACTCGTTTCCTGCACAGCCATCTGTGCATCTTCAGGGGGCAGTTCCAACGCATGTGTATGCCTGTGGTTATCAAATGAGAGTTTGGGTTACTTGATGTTGCTTTTCTCCATATTCTGATATAGGACCCACTGTGCACCAACGTGCCCACTCAGTAGCATCAAGGGTAATGGGATAATCAGCGTATTAGTGCCAGCACTTTTAATGATGCTCAGACATGAGGTGAGATAGTTTCTCACTCACACAGCGACACATAATAGCATTCAGGCAACAGCAGAGCATTTCTCCAATTATCCCAGCTTAGTGTGAATGTCAAGTACAAAATCCAGAACCGCCACTCCCTGAGGGTCATCAGGGGCACAAGCAGGACAGCAGGAGAGATGTGGCAGAGTGTGTAGGAAAGTGCATTTCAGGTTGCCTGATGCAATGTAATGTTGTCAGGCAGAGTTGGGTGCAAACTGGTGGTCTTTCTAGCAGCTTAAACAGTCGGATTCCGGCTCCGCCACACCCCAGATCACTTGGGGGCATGAGCAGGCCCACTGGGGTCACACAGTATCACAGTTCCTATTACAGTACTTAGCAAGCACACCACACAGAACTCCTGGCAAGGTACAGTGGGTAACACCATCATATCAGTCCATTATCACATAATATGTGCGTTTGTCTGCCAGGAGGGGTCGGTTCTATTTGGTCACTGTAGTTATTTGGCGCTCTGCAGCGCACACAGGGTTATTGCCCCTATGATGTACCGTTACTGTCGAGTTTCAGTCCAATGCATGCCCTACATATCCAGGTCTGCCCTCCAGCTCTAGTGTTCCTCTCATGTGGCCATCCCAGCATTCAGGGTAACTTTTCCTCCTTTGACGGCATTCTTTGTAATACACTCATCTCTCGGATTAAACACAGTTCCCTTGAAACTAAGTTATCAGTTTATGCAGATGTTCTCTTGATATACATGTCTAATCCTGTGTCCTCCTTAAATCCTTTTTTACAATAAATTGGTTTATATTCAAATATCTCTGGTTATAAACTAAACATCGCCCCCCATTTTTTTTACCATTGTATTCCTTGCCTTAATAATATATGTTTGCTAATACCAAATTTACATGGTGCCGTTCCAAAATTAAATACCTGTGTGTTTTACTTTCTCTTACTATTTCCAGCATAATTAGCCACAATTGTAATACTTTAAATCTGAATATTCTGAAATTACTCACATCATGGTTTCCTTCTCATTTATGCTGTGGTAGATTAGGTATGCTCAAGCTGATGACTGTGCCACACATTCTTTATAGACTATCTATTTTACCTTTCAAAATACCCAATTACTACTTTTCCCAGAATAATTCTATTTGTACCAAATTTCTCTGGAATAAAAAACATTCATGTATTGCATTGTCTAAATGTAAACACCCAAAGAATAAAAGATGTGCCCACTTTCCTGATTTTAAATTAAATAACTCTGCTTTTTAATTTCAAAATTTTATGCCTTAATTAGTGACTTTCAAGACTCTCTCATACCATGATGGATTGTATTTGACCCCTCTTTACTGAAGGATTTCCTATTTAATGATGTGGTTTACATGTTTAATTGCACTTTTATTTAATTTTAATTTCTAAATACCTGTTGGAAAGTGGATTATTGGCAATTATAAGTAGTGACCCACCACTAGCAATAAGACCTCAAAAACAATATTAAGTTCAGCTAAGGTCTCAATAAAAGATTTGCTTGCTCAACCATTGGTAGCTGGCAATGAACAAGCAAGCATTACTTAGGAGACAGGTGTGTAAAGCATTTAAAAACCTCATTACATTAAATAAGTAAGACACAACACGCTATAAAAATCCAACTCCGATTTATGAAAATAGAATATACAACTACAACAATACCGGGAGAGAAAGGGTCAGAGGGAAATTTTAAAGACCAGCCCAGGTTCACTTCCCCAAATACTATAACATGAACAACAGAAAGAACCAGGGGTCTAATGGCCAATATTATACACGTGACTGCCAAGAATGGCCCTTTTGGCAGTCCTTTGTTTAAACTGCCCCTTGCTCTGTTCTGTTTTCAATTAGGGGCTGGGTCTGTACTTTAATAAAATGTTTTCTCTTTCCGGCCTCATCACCCTATTTGAATTCAACACATATATTTTTTGTGTATTGCACTGCACTTCATTTTTTTGTGATCAACTATTCAGTTGCACATTGGTTTGTCTAAAGTGACTGTGGGTGTGATCCAGCCCATTATCGTTGGAATGGTAGTATGTCTCTATGATCAAGAGACACAACACTCCGCCAGTTGGATGACCAAATGATAAGACTGATCACGATGATACGTTGATTGCAATCCAGACATACGAGCTTGGATCTTACCACTTATCACTTGTTCGTTCTTTTTCTGTTGTGAGTTTTGTTTCTTGGGCTTTTTTGTGATTTGGGTAGCAACTTACGTTTGACAAGTTAAGGTTATCCCGCCATAATATTGGCCTTCAGTTCCCCGGTTTGTACTGTTGCTCACGAACAAATAGAGACAAAAACAACAAAAATCCAATGTAGGGAATGGCAGAAATGCATTTTGAAAGAATAAACACTTTCTAGTGCATAAAAACATATAGCACCACTTTGTACATGTGGTCAAACTTGACCAGGACAAAGTTAACATTTGAGGCTGACCGTGATGGAGACCTGGTCGGATACACTAAGCAGGAGGCCCCGGTCAAAATTTTACCTCCAAACTCAGTTGTTTTTTGACAGCTTTTCCCCTCAACATCGAGCAAGGGACTTAGTCAGGTTTGGTGCGGGTTTGCTGGCTTGACTTTCTGTGAAGCCCCAGTCAAATCCTGGAAGTCTGGATATCCTGAGTATTCAGTGAGAAGAACCTGAAATCCAGACCGGGTCGCGATTGGAGGTAGCGGGCTTGACTTTCGACAATCGGTCGGTCACCTTATGGAGCTATTTCCAAAAGTTGCTTCAAACTTCTACAAACTTCTGGAACGTCTTCCTAAAGTTCCTCTTGAGGGTTCAAACTGTTAAAAATTCAAATCAATAGGGTCTGGAACTTTCTAGATGGTCCTAGGTATGTCTGGACAAAATGCACCTGGCCAAAACCTTAAAGGTCCACTGGACTCACTCCAGGCTGGGTAATCTTGGTGTAGTGATGCCGTTGGGCTCTTTTAACCTGAATCTTGCAGGGAGTCCACACTGTAGACTTTCAGAGTCAGGCAAAGTCCTTCTGGTGTCCCGCAGAATGCCACAGGTGCAGTCCTGGTGAGTGCAGTCTACCTGGTGCAGACCAGGGAGTCAACAGAGCAGTCCTTCTTCTTCTTGGTGTCCCACAGAATGCCACAGGTGCAGTCTAGGTGAGTGCAGTCTCCCTAGTGCAGACCAGGGAGTCAGCAGAGCAGTCCCTCTTCTTCTTGTCTTTTCAGGCAGCAAGTCTGAGGAGCATGTCAGATCTCGCACCTCATCAGGCAGCACTGGCACAGCCTGGGAGCAGGCTGGCAAATCAGGAGAGAGCAGCTAGAAAGCTGGACTTTGGCTCACCGAAAACAAAGTTTAATAATTTGTTTTCTTGAATAGTTATTACATATCCAACAGTGGCAAGGTGTTGTATTTTTTTCTTGAAGTATTTTGTGCACGGCTCCTAACAAGATTCATACTTTTAATAAAATACTATAATGTTAGTCTATGGAGCTATTCACTGCACTGAAGGTAAAATAAAATTGACAGTTTTCCCTCACCAGGGCTTATAAAACAGTAAATACAAGGCACCCTACCCCTAAGGCACCTAGGATAGACGGTAGGGTGGTAAACAAACAAAATATCGACTACAAAATATCGAATGGACATAATATTGAGTACAAAATATTGGCTGGACAGAATATCGAATGGACAGAATATAGACATCAAAAATATTGTTTTGAAGGTAAGTAATGTAATATCGAAATTTAAAATATAGATAGTCAAAAAAATATCGAAGTACATATTATAGGTTAGTAAAAATATCGAAAATTTAATAATATCGAATTTTTTAAAGTGTATTTTATGTGTTAAAAGTGTTTATTTATGTTATAATGTAATTTAATTAATGAATTTAATGTTATTTAAATTTTGCGTAATTTAATTCTGTAGCGGGTTGTGGGTTTATAGGGGAATAGGGTGAGAAGTAATTGAATTATAATTAATTAAATATGTAAATTTATGTATTGGTATTTGTTTATAATTCATTGTTAATGAATTTTTATTTTGTAATTAATTACATTTTAATTGCCAATTAATTTTATTTAATTGATTAATTGATAATTATGTTAATTTAATTAATGTAATTTTTGTAGTGGGTTGTGGGTTTATAGGGGAATAGGGTGGGAAGTAATTTAATTATAATTAATTAAATATGTAAATTTATGTATTGGTTTTTGTTTATGAATAATTGTTAGTTAATTTTTATTTTGTAATTAATTATATTTTAATTGACAATTAATTTTATTTAATTTATTAATTGATAATTATGTTAATTTAACTAATTTATTTTATGTAGTGGGTTGTGGGTTTATAGGAGAATAGGGTGGGAAGTAATTTAATTATAACTAATTACATATGTTAATTTTTTTGTGTATTTATTAGATTTTAATTGTTAAGTAAGTTTTTAATTACAAATTAATTAATTGTTAATTTGTATTTAATTAGTATTACTAGATAACTAATTGAAATGATTAAATGAAATTACTATTTTGAAATAATTAATTTTTCTATTATATTAAATGGGTAATTACTTTTAATTAATTTTTTAATAGATATTAATATATATATATATATTTTAAAATAATATATGAAGTATCTACTTTCCCTACTGTTGCACTCTTTGGAGTGGGAATAGTAATTTTTACCCCTACGCTATCCAACGCTTTCCCTAATGTTGCACTCTTTGGAGTGGGAATAGTAATTTTTACCCATACGCTATCCAACGCTTTCCCTACTGTTGCACTCTCTGGAGTGGGAATAGTAATTTTTACCCCTACGCTATCCAACGCTTTCCCTACTGTTGCACTCTCTGGAGTGGGAATAATGATTTTTACTCCTACGCTATCCAACACTTTCCCTACTGTTGCACTCTTTGGAGTGGGAATAGTAATTTTTACCCCTACGCTATCCAACGCTTTCCCTACTGTTGCACCCTCTGGAGTGGGAATAGTAATTTTTACCCCTATGCTATCCAACGCTTTCCCTACTGTTGCACTCTGTGGAGTGGGAATAATAATTTTTACCCCTACGCTATCCAACGCTTTCCCTACTGTTGCACTCTCTGAAGTGGGAATAGTAACTTTTACCTCTACTCTATTCAACGCCTTATCTACTGTTGCACTCTCTCGCGTGGGAATAGTAATTTTACACTTCCGCTATCCTACGGTAATAATATTGGATATTTTTTAATTACATTGTGTTACTATAGATATATGTTTTAACAAACATGATTGTAACATTTTTTATTTATAACTTTAATTAAGTATTTAATTAGTATAAGTTAATGTAAGTATTTTTAAGTATATTTTAGTAAATACATTTTAATATTAATTTTACTAAAGTTGATATTTTTACAAACTATATTTTAGTAAACAATATTTGTACTCGATATTTTTGTACTTACCTGTTTGTAGATACAAAGTCGATATTCTGTCTGTCGATATTTTGTCGCTGATATTTTAGGTAGTCGATATTATGTCCCTCGATATTATGTCAGTGATCCGGTAGGGTGACTTATGTGTAAAGAAGAGGTAGATTAATACTTTGGAAGTATCTTTAAATTCAAAGTCGAATCTGCACATGATTTCAATTTAAAATGTTTAAAGCAGACTACAAGCCATGTCTGACTTTTAAAATGACAGCAGGCACCACAGTAGTGCACACTCCAATGTAGGAAATCTACTGGGCCTCCAAACCTCCCTGTCCTATTATATACTAGAGACTTATAGATAATTTAAATCCCCCTTGCCTTATTAAATACTAAGAGGCAGATTTACAAGAAAGTGCCGCATCTGTAGAGATGCGTCACTCTCCCTGCGCCACCATGCAAAACACTTGGGTCACCATGGATGCGCCGTATTTACAATACGGCACACCATGGCGCAAGGATTGACAGATGCGTCAGAAATTCCGACGCATCTGTTTATGGAAAAGTCATGCATTGCTGGAGTCGTGTTGCAAGCCTGCCACAACTCCAGCAATGCGTGTTGCAGCCCATTCCAGATACACTGCGTCACCCCTTAGGCCTGCTTCAAGCAGGCCTAAGGTTTTGACGCAGTGGCGTCCTAAAAAGTCACGCAGAGAAAGCTTGTAGATTTCACTGCATCACTTTTATGAGGCTTTCCTGCATTGGAATGCCTACCTTGCATACATTATACCTGACGCAGGTATATTGTCACGCAGAGCTTTACAATGTGATGCATCTCCCTAGATGCGTCACGTAGTAAATGGTTGCAACTTTCACACCGCTGCTGCGTCACAAAAGTGATGCAACAACAGCACAAAAGTGATGCAAGGGGCTTGTAAATCTGCCCTAGGGATTTACAGGGGTTTGTAATTGCCAAATGTAATTATGCCAAATTACCATGTACTTTTACACAGAGCACAGGCCATGGGTCTGGTTAGCAGAGCATAGGTACAGTCAGATCCAGAAAACCAGAATCTAGTGGTCAAAATGGGGGCAAATAAGTGGGGGCACTGCAAACAGGTCCTGATGTCTCACAAAACCTAATTTTGAAATACTCCTAACATTTGTTGCATACAAGATTTTCAACAGGTTTTGGTTTCCTTCAATGTTTTCTAGCCTCTTCCATTTGGAACAAGTGTTTTCAATGTTGCCGCACATCATTTTTTTTCAAACATTGGAAAGAGAAGGATATTATATTTGTTCATCAACTGGTAAGACATCATTCTGCTATACCTTTACCCCAACTACAAACACAATATAAAATACCAGGCTCATTTTACATTATTTTAACCTAACATCCTCTGTCTAATCTTTTTTATTGACTAATAATGTTGCTTCTGACCCTGCAACAAACACACACCTGACACCATTCTAGAATATTAATCACAATTCTACTCCAACATATGCTTATATACACAAAACTTTATTATCTCCAACTACTGCATGATAAAACAATATTATTGAATTATTCTGGAAATTGACCTGTCCGTGTTGTTCCCTGCCCATCTGTGGTATCACACAATCTCTATTTATTTGTTTAAAATAGAGCTTTTATTACTCCTGAATGTATCTCTAAATTTGATCTACCTACTCCATTACGTTGGACTTGTTCTATCTCAAACGGTACTTTAACTCATATACTCTACTATAGCTCTCATGTGTTTATTTTTTGGAAAGTAATATTGCCCATATGTTTAAAGATCTTACAATGTAATATTCAACTGTCAAGTCGGAATGTTTTCTTTGGCTCTATGCCACCCAACTTTGATCATATTTCACCTAACCTATATTGTTTCAACTTTTCATTGCACTTGCTTTTAAGATTACACTTTCATGGTGGAATGATACCTCTAAATTATCTGTATCAACATGCGGGAAGGTTTTTTTATGCTGAACATCGAATAGCCAATGTTTCTTTATTATCGTTATCCCAGTAGTTTAATTCAGATCTATATTGGTTACTCTTTATTACAGATCTATCTTCTCACTCCCCTGTATCTCAGGTCTCTTATTTCTATTTCTATCTTTGTTTTTTTCTACTCTTTTCTCTCCCCTTTCTTCTTTTTATCTCTCTTAATTTCTTTACTTTTCTCTATTTTTCCCCTGTCTGTTTCTTTTTATATACATTTATATGACAACGTTATACTCATATGCTTATGTTATTGGTTTTAACATCCTTAGTAATGGTACTATTATGTAAGTGCTATTGCTTTTGTTTTACACTTATTGTGTATTTTGTTATAGATTTATGAATTTAAAAAAAAAAATATTTAACTAAGGCTTTCAAGTTGTTCCTATAAGGTGTACCTACACCTGGCATGGAGATGGAAAGCATCAGGAGATTATTGAGCACACCATTTATTTATTTTTATGAGGTAGAGCCAATAAAGCAAAATACAACTTAATTTTACCAAGATGTATGTCTCCACTTCATTCATTAGCTTTCAAATAAAGTATAGGCATGCAATATCCTCACACACAGGCACTGGCATACAGGGCACAAGGAGCCTCGCTGAAAGCTCAACCCATCCATCTGGCAGAGGCAGGGGACAGAAACAGGCATGTGTTTACCAAAGCCCTAATTGTCCATGACTTACGACACCAGGAATCTGATTAAACCAGCTAAAGGCAGAAGTTAGACAATCGTATAGAGTAGTTTCTCATTTATGTCGTCTAAACAACAATCACTTGCACGAAGTTTGAAGAAGATGGGTGGAACTGGGAAAGAGTTTGAGATAAAGAAAATATGCCCAAGGCGTTTCAATTTAACATGGAAGATAAGAATACACTTTAAAAGCAGAGCTTCAAGCACAAGTAGGACTACGTTTCATTGTCTGTTTCTTGATTTTTTACAGCAAGGTAAACTTAACTGAATTACAGATTCACTAGTCTTTGAAAAAATCGGTCTTCTTTGTATGATAAAGGAAAGCAGTGTATGTGTGTGTGTGTGTGTGTGCATGCGTGGGTGTGGGTGTGTGTAATGTACCTAGGGACGCAGTTAAGCTGAGTAATAGCATGTTCTTTTTGCTCTTTGCCCCTCAAGGCACTACATAAATGCCTGCTTCTTAAATAAATTAGCCTGTAAAGTAACCCCAGCCCGGGATCGATTCTGTCCTACAAACATCGCTATCAATCGATGTGCCTGCAATCCTCTCAATACATTCACAGAACAACAGCAATTCCACTCAACAATGCCATGCACATTGATTATTTACATGTCAGTTTAATTTGAGGAACTGCCCAAGATCAGAAGGTGTGAAATGATTCCAAGTCGGACCTCTTCATCACATCCGACTTTCAACCAAGGTCATACAAGAGCACGGCAGCCTGCTGTATTGATTTTCCTCGCTTAAGGGGAACGTAATGTTTGTAGGATCAACAGTTGAAGAGAATGGGTACTCACATTGTTCCATTACTTTTATCACAGCTACAGAATGACGTCGACATCATTTTCACACACTGTGAACGTCTTTTGACCTTCATAAGAGGGTGAGAGTATTCGATTTTCAAATGTTTAGATAGATAGTGTAGGACGCAGGCTCCTAAATAGTGCATTAAAATGAAGTGCACTGTGCAGAGAGCCCAGTGAGACCCAGATTGGTATACAGAGGCGAAAGTAGATAATACTCGCACTCTTTTTGTGGTAGTATGGGTGAACAGTTAGGCTTATCAGAACGTCCTGCTAAGAATTTGTTACACTCACAGATGCAATGTAAATCAGATGCACACTCGAGAATAAATCAAGACCGATTTATAGAATTAACATATAGATTTATATAATTTTGCAGAAAAAGAACTTTGTTTTGAGTTAAGTACTTTTTACGTTTTTAATTTTTAAAGTTTGCAGAAAAAATCACTGTTGTGTGCAATTATGCAAAATAGAAGTCAATGGGAAAAAAATAGGAAAAGTATAGAAATTCACACAGTGGGTTCTTGAGGTTCACCTTCTGGTAAGTAGCATGGCCAGGTCCAATGTTCCAGCAGCAGAAGGTCGAGATTGTCCCAGATTCAGCTGCAAGCACGTTGCTGAGGTCGTTGGAAGCAGGCACTACGAAGAAGGGTGCTACTGCACAGCCAGACTCAAAGGTAAGTGGGGGGGTCCCACTCCAACGAGCAGGTCAATAGTGCCTAAGTACCACAGGAGAGGAGATGGTTTGTCATTACACAGGTTGAGTGCATAGAAGATAGGGCAGACAAGCATTGTGCATCGAGATGGTCCTCATGGTCAGAGACAGGAAGGCTGCTGCAGCGATTCCGGGATAGCTTTTCAACTCACGGAGTGGGTCTCAGAGGTCTTAAAGTCCTTTGACAGGAGTCTGTGTCCTTGGAGTCTGGATTGAACTCCTTCTTCCTGGTCTTCGGTGTAGGGGCTCCGGTACCCCAAGTATTAGCTCAGCAAAGCACAGCTCCTGTAGGTCCTGAAGGCCTCTCTTTTGGTGGGGAGACAGATCGGACCCTTTGGTGCTGATGTACCTGTCCCGGCTTGGGCGCTGCATTGGAGTCACTGGGGAGCAGCAGTTTGGTAAACTGGGCTTCGCGGTTCAGTGGCTGTAGGCAGCAGTGAAGTAGCTCCTCTACTCCAAGGGAGGTTCTCTGCAATTTGTCAAAGGCTGGAGGTGCTCCGGTGTTCTTGGAGACAGTTGCACAACAAGACTGCAGACCACAATGGTTTAGTCCTAGAAGCAGTCGGCAGGGTTTGACACTAATTTTCTACAGCAGCGCGTCGGTTCTCGGTCAGCAGCTCTTCTTAGTATGTTGCTCTTCTTAGGTCTGGAAAAACTAAGTTAAGAGTCCACGGATGCCACCTAAATACTAAATCTAGGGACACTAAAGGGGGAAACAGGTTGTAACCTAGGTTCTACCTACCTTTAGGGTGTCTACACTCTCTAAGTGACCACTCCCTGATGGAAGGGGCATTACTCTGACCCTCATTGGCTTATTCCCCTTTAAAACAAGATAGAGGGAAATGAAAGGGGGGTTCTCATTGCCTGCCCTACCTTAGAAGTGGTGCTGGCTGATTAGGGAACTCATCCCCTAATTTACCTATTTTTCCTTCCTTTCCTCCTGCCAAATGTCAAGCAGGAAAGGGGGGTTGGCATCCTTCACTAGCTGGAGCTACATGGGTTGCATTTCAAAGGTGGCATCACCTTTAAAGCTTCCAGCCTTGGAAGGCCATCCTGTCCTGGGGAAGGTTTGAAGCGCCTCTGCCAAAGGAGGCTTTGTTCCTGACCTCTGAGAGCACTGACCCTCATCCCATGAGCTCTGGTGGTAGCAGGCTGAAGAAGACTAGTCAGGTATCATACCAGTGCTTGGTAGGTTTTCAGGGGACCCTCTAAAGGGTCTACTGTGTGCATTTATTATTTAAATCCAACACTGGCATCAATGAAGATTGATTAAGACAAGATGTTTGGTACCAAACATCTTAGGGTACAGTGAAGCCATCATGGAGCTAGGAAACTCGTAATAAAAAGTATCCAGCCCATGTACTCTCTAGGGCTTCCCTGTGCACTTACAATATTTAAGAATGGATTTGATATTATATAGTCATATCTGCTCATGTAGATATGTCCAAACATGGGATGTAGTTCACCCCGCCATAGGGCTGTAAGGCCTGCAGTTGGTGTGACTAACCTATACCTCATGCAGTGTATAGAGGCATAGCACACAGGCTTATATATCATGTTTAATCTTCGGTTTTCTCTGCACCATGGCACGCAGCGTGCAATGGCAGCTTGCATAGTTTTGGTGAGTGGTCTCTGGGGTGGCACAACTGGTGCTGCAGCCCCAGTGGACCCACTTCAGTACCAATGACCAGGGTACAAGGGTTATCATTTACTAGAGACTTACAGGGGTGGCTGAATTTTGACAATCGTGGTTTTAGGAAAGAGATCACTTACAAGGGTGGCTGCAGTTTTGACAATCGTGGTTTTAGGAAAGAGATCTGGCACCGGGAACCTGGATGGCAGGGACCCAGTGAACATTCAATTTGAAATCACATCATACACCAGGCAAAAAGTGAAGGCTAATAATTTCAAAAGAGGTACTTTCTGATAGATAGTTAGCTAGACAGACAGACAGATAGATAGATAGACAGATAGATAGATAGATAGATAGATAGATAGATAGATAGATAGATAGATAGATAGATAGATAGATAGATAGATAGATAGATAGATAGATAGATAGATAGATAGATAGATAGATAGATAGATAGATAGTAGTAGGTGGATGGATGGATGAATGGATGGAATAAAGAAAAAGGAGGCAAACTGCGATTTTAAGGGATTATAGATGATGGTAATGTTAACCATTATACTAAGGGCCAGATTTACGACCTTGTTTGTGGTCACAAACAGGAGATCGGCTCATTTGCGACAGCAAAAAAGGGTCCAGGCATGTACAAACGCTATATTGCAAGTCACTGACTCCCAAAATAGCATTTGCAACTCTTGCTATTATGAAGGGGCGTCCCTTCCTAATAGCGAGTCTCAATGCCATGTACTATTCTTTGGCGAAAAAACGCTCACAGTTTAACCACTCGCAAACAGGAAGGGGTCCCAAGGAGGCCCCTTGCCCTTTGAAAGCATGTGTGAAAACATTATTTAAAAGCAGGCAGTGGTCCCAGGGACCACTGCCTGCCCTTAAAAAATGAAACAGGGAAATGCCATTTTTGTTTTTTAAATGCATCCCATTTTCCTTTAAGGATAACGGACTGTACTTAAAAAAAAACTGCTTTATTTAAAAAACAGTCACAGACATGGTGGTCTGCTGACCCCAGCAGGCCAACATCCCTGGGAGTGCTAGCCATTCACAATGGGATCGCAAAATGTACTTGCCTCATGAATATTAATAAGGCATGCAATTTGCCACCCCATTGGGAATCACAAACAGTGTCTGAGACACTGTTGTACATTCACTTTTGTGAGTCGCAAATTGCAACTCGCAATTTGATGCAATATGCGACTCGCAAAAGTGAATGGTCATACATCTGGCCCGAAAAGCATACTAAAAAGTGCAGGCAGTGTCAGAGGACTCAAAATGGGCATGTTAGAAATGGGTCTCCGACACAGCAAATTCAATGCTAGCAACATTAAAATCAATATTAATGTGTGAGCAACATTGTATAGCTTATTACAAGCATTAGTCATACATGTTCCAAACTCGGGGACTCATTTATGAGGGATTGGTATAGGGCAGTCCGCAAGTCTTCTTGCTGCACTATCCTATGTCAATGTGAAATAGCAGAAATTCACCCTATTTCTGAAACACTGTGCATGCCTTTCTTTTCCTCCTGCACTAGTGCACAATTTGCTACCTAGCGCCAATATAGGCACACTTGCACCATCATTTCTGAGCAGTAAGGGGCACCTTACTGTGCAAAAACAACCCCAAGAGCTGAATGCAGCACACATGGAAACAGACAAAAACAAAGAGAAATACAAATATTTCTCCTCTTTATGCCTGCTATGGTGATGTGTGAGGTATTGGCCCTGTCTCAGATTTACGTGATAAAATCTGGGACATTCTCAAAATCCATGAGTGTTGTGTTAACCCAACTCTATTGACAATATTTGTTTGTTGTGGTGGTTGTGGGTTTTGTGCTGTTGGTGCCTGTGGGTGTACAATCAAAAGTATGTGTATGTTGTTTGTGTGCTATGGTAAATGTAAAAAAAGGGTAATAACACATTACCTACATATTGTTTTGAAGGAAAAACACAACATATATGTGTTGTTGTCACATTAATATGTAGTACTTACCAATCAGCACTCCACCAAAGACTCACTACGTCAGGAATCCGCCAGTAGGACAATGCCAAAACAACAGTTGATGGACAGAATGTAGAACAATGTCATACATTCACCCCAGTACATATATCTGGGCCTAAATCCATAATTGTTGTGCTCACCATGCCATTCCAGTTTAAGCCCAGCCATATGCAAATCAGTCTTGACCCTGTACCTCATGGGAACAGTCGAGCCGGAACTGCCAAGCCAGGTCCTCCTTGGACAGGAAACAAGCATTCTAGGACCGGTTTCGGAGTTTCTCCCCTCTTCAGCCAGGATAGCTTGATTCCAGTGGCATGGAGAGCACGGGGCCTATGTACGGCTGCAACGTCTGATAAATAGGATACCATTATACTCAAAAGAAAATGGAATGGTTATAAATTAAACAAAGACAAAAATCATGGAGGTTAACAAAAAATCAAGGTTAAAATATAAGTACATATTGTTACTTGATAAAATGCAATTAGAACAACTAGGATCATGCAAATACTTGGGAGTATTATTTGATGATAAAGGAACTTTTCTCCCACATAAGGCTGATATCCAAAGGAAAGCAAATACTTTGATAGCTGCATTTAGAATCTTGAAAAATCCCTAGGAGAGCTGAGTTACCTACCGTTTCTAAAAGTAATATCGGCAAAATTATTGCCTACCTTACCATATGGTAGAGAAGCGCTGTGTAGGAAAGACTCTAAGATCGACAAAATGCGGGAGCAAAAACTTTTAAAACCCTCTTTTACGTTCCTCACAATGCATCGCCGGCACAGGTAAGATTGGAATTTGGATTAACTAACTAATTATTTGTACTAAAAGGCCAATTTATAAAAATTATGGAAAAGAATAAAAAAGGATAACGTAAATCAAATGTCCAAACTATTATGGCAGGAAATAAATTCAAATAGGAAATCCCATGCCTGGAAATATTTACATGCTGCACTAGATGAATATTCAGCGACTCCAATCTGGGACACTTCAAAAACTACATAATCATTTCAAAACGTCTGTCAATAAAATAACAAAACATCTATTGCTGCTTATGGATAATGACTCTTTTGTGTAAAAAAACATACCTGGCCACTAATGAATGGCTTCACAAAGGTGAAAGTTGAACCGTACCTTGAAAACACCATGGACTCCGAAGTGTAAATCAATACTAATATAATAAAGAGAGAGCCCAAACCTTTGAGGTGGGTATTCTCAGGAACCATAGCACCAATCACAACACCCAATACAGCGTTGGAAAGGGCAGTTGCAGTAGAAGGACATAGGCTTATCAGACGCCCACCATTTACATTTAAAAGGTAAAAGAACCGTGCCAGCAAAGTAGTCCCTTGTGGGCGTGTCTGCGTTGTGCTGTGGGCGTGACAAACGCTGGGGGCGTGTGGTTAGTTCCACCCTTCATGTCATGCCTCATATCGTGTGCTGTGGGCGTGTGCTGGGGGCGTGGGCGTGTGCGGGGCGTGGGATTACAGAAAAAAAACGAGCATTGTGCCCAATATTTCATTGTTTTTTCTTCCCAGGTTCTGTACATTCCAGCTCCGGGTGTCCACCCTGCTCCCTTTAAATACCCCTGCACCCCATAATCATTACCCTCCCTTACTCCTTAAAATACCCCAACACCCTTAAACACTAACTCATCTTAACCCTATAAATATACCCTGTACCCCAAAACCCAAACCTATCCCTAAACCCTAAAAATACTCCTGTACCACAAAACCCAAACCTAGCCCTGAACCCTATAAATACCCCTGTACCTCAAAACCCAAACCAACCCCTGAACCCTAAAAACACCCCTGTGCCCCAAAACCCAAACCTAGCCCTGAACCCTAAAAGTACCCCTGTACCCCAAACCCAAACCTAGCCCTGAACCCTGAAAATACCCCTGTACCCCAAAACCCAAACCTACCCCTGAACCCTAAAAATACCCTTATACCCCAAAACCCAAACCTAGCCCTGAACCCTAAAAATACCCCTGTTCCCCATGACCCAAAACTATATCTGAACCCTTAAAATACCCAAACACCCCAAAACATATACCTCAGTACCCCAAAACATGTACCCTATACCCATTTTTACCTTATCCAATTTTTTTTTTAAAAACATGCTTTTACCATTCATGCATTTACAACGAATTTCGTTGTAAATGTATGCGTGGTAAAAGCATATAAAATGTAATGCCATGCGTTATAATGGCATTGCGGAGTCATGGTACTTTCGTAATGAAAGTATGCGGAGTGATGGTATGCGGAAAGAAAGTTGCGGAATAATGGGTGTTTACCCTCCCCCGGTAAGTACATTGGTGGCACGGCGGCCCACATCTCCAGCAACACCACCACCGATTTTAAAAATGCACAGGTCACTCTCATTGATGGCCAGCACCGACATACACTTCTAGACACACCTCCCGCCACAAGTTCTAGAATTACAAACTTTAGAGCTGGGGAGCTACGATCAAATCTCGGTATCAGCTCAACATCCTGTGATTCCAGGCAAATCGTTTTGTCTCCCTGTGCCTACCACAAATGAATGTGTTCTTCTGTAATGTAAATTGTACTCATGCCATGTTGTTGAGTCTGCTCTATATAATATTGCAAGGAAAAATAAAGTAGGGAAACTCGAGTTCACACACTACTGAACGTGCACTCTTAAGTGCACAGCAGTGCACTGTGAATCGGAGCATTTCACAGGCCTGTCACAGATAAGAAATGCTATCAAAACGAAATCCTACAGAACAATATACTACTGGCCGGCAGCAATTCATACCTGGACAACGTTGGGACGAGCTGCTAGTAAATCTATATAACAGCTCATTTTGGTGCATTTCCCGGCCTATGTCATGCTATGCCGTGGCTAAGAACAGAGGAATTGGCACTCTGTCGCTTATGTAAATTGGGAGAAGAGAACATTATTTTACTTTCTGTGTGTATGCCCAGAACTGAAAACTGAAAGAAAAGCTATACTTAAGAAGCATTTTAATGCATGAGGAGTACGGACTTGCAGGCAAGCCTTGATAAAGTGTCGACACTTTGACGATATAACACTGAACTCAGCTTTTGTAAAGTTTTTAGTAAGAACTGGAACAAAATTAGACCAGCAAAATTAAATTGGCATGTACTGTATGATGTATATAAATATGTCAATAGTATTGAGAAATTGATATTATCAAATATAATCTACTTAAAAATACTGCATCATTTATTCATATTTTTACTACCTATCCGTTTCTTCTTTTTTTAACCAGGTTGTAAGATTTTAATTAATCAAACAATAAAGAATAAATGATACAAAAATGATTAAAACATGTTAGCAGAGAGGTCCCCCGAGTCGATGGAGGTTAGCTACTTACGCAATGGTAAACAGTCTGTGGATGCTGACGGCGGTTCAGCCAGCCCACATGCAAATACAGCGGGAGGGACTCTTTCAGCTCGATGGATTACTTATAACCGCCACCAGGGAGGGAAGACCGGAGTCCCAACAAAATCTAATTCAGGACCTCAATCTTCAACTTGCAATGGCATTATGACATTTGAACGCTTGTGTCATCATTGCAGTGGCTGCTTAATTCCGATGCTTTTGCTAACAGTAGTTATCAACCAGATGAGAACACTGCAGGAAAAACCACAGGAATTAGAACCAGAAATATTGGTTCTTCCATTCATTGCTCATTTCATCATGAACCTTCAAGTTGCAACTTGTAGAAGTCTAGATTTTGCCAACCTCTGGAGTTATTGGCAAGCCCTCTCATAAGTTCCGGCTATTATGGACACTCCCCCACATGCATCAATCTAGGATTTTGCATTTCTTAAATAGCGAAAATTAAGGAATCGCTATTTAGGAAATGCAAAATGCTATGCATCAAGAAATCCTAAAAGTTTTTAGGATTTCTTAATTTTCGGAAATTGCGATTCCTTAATTGCGAAGTGCAATTAAGGAATGGCATTACATTGATTCCTATGGGCCTAGAGGCCCATAGGAATCAATGTAGTCAATTGGAAGGCAGTAGCAAATTGCGAGTGGCACTTAGAAAATTTCATGGGTGCAGGGGGGGGTCCAAAGGACCCCCCCCTGCACCCCTGAAATGCAATTGAAAGTGCATGTTTCACACACACATGTCCTAAGGACATGTGTGTCTGTAACTGGACAGTTTAAAAAATGCATTTTCAAGCATTTTTAAACAATTTCGCAAATTACCACGAGGTTGAACCTCGTGGTAATTTGCACTTCCAATTTGAATAATCGCAATTTTTTTTTTAATGATGCATTGCTTTTAAGGAATCGCAAATTTGCAATTCCTTAAAAGCAATCCCATTTTTGGAATTCGGTAAAAATACCGAATTACTCAAAAATGCTTGATGCATCCCAAACACATATTTAGGAAGTGCAAACGGCCGAATTTACCGATTCGCACCGTTTGCACTTCCTAAATAGGTTGATGCATGTGCCCCACTATGTATGCTGCTACAATGTCTCTGTGAGATACAACACTACCCTGGTACTAACAAGTAGGTTTCAACCTAATGGAGTATGTATGCCCAGTAAGGCCACTGTAAGTTGGTGCATAAAGAACAACAGTGTTGACTGCCATATATGTGCTGTAGAAAGTATTTACACCACCCACAATTCTGGCACAAATACATGGCTTTGCAGCACTGTGCTCTGATTGCGCTGTAGTTTGAAAGAACTGCAATGACAGATAGAAAGGAAAACTGCCAATGTAGGAAATACCTACTTTTACATAATAGATAAGTCAACCTTACAGAGTGCTTTAAAAAGTGGATTGCATGCCTAATATACAAAAAAAGCTACATATTATGAACATTAAGGTCTCATAGTAAAATATTATCCTAAGTTCTTATCAATGTGTTGGTAACGTTGTATTGTCCATGACCAGGGCTAGCTGTGAATTTAATTATCATTTCTTATCACTACTTGGAAAAATACAATTAACATGATCAAGCATTATTTTATACACAGTAGAGATGAGTGAGAAAATAACTTTGAGAAAGTGTGCTTTATGCTTTCCGAGAGAAAACCAGTTCAGAGATTGTTTGCCTGTAAGCCGTACTCCTGAGGCCCACTAAAACATCCTATGTTGGCTGCAAAAATGACCCTCCTCCTGGAGCAGAAAGATTTTACTTTTGGGCCCTGGAAGGCAGAGTTGTTGTCAAAAAGTGGTCAGTTAACAGGGATTAGACATTTGTGATGGAGACAGGAAAAGTTGGCAGAACAAAAGGCATCTTGAACTAGTCTTGCTTTTGCTTGGATATACTAGATGTAGCTTGCAGGAATGCTACGATTAATTCACAAGGCCCTTAAAGACTTGTTTGGTCTCAAACCCCAGTAAGAGGGAAAACTTAGTTTGGACCTGACTGATGGGAGGATACCTCATCTCCATAGGGAAGAGCCTAGGGAAGGACCAGGGCTCCTTCAGGTGAAGAATAGTGAGAGCCACCTTATGTTAGAAGTCATGGGAGAGTTAGCAGTTAACTTACTAAGCATGTGCTGCTGAAGGGGGAGGGAATTTGTGACAAAATAGGAGTAGGCAGACAGACTTTCCCAAACCCTGGCTAGTGCACAGGACAAGACCTAATGACCACCTCCTCAGAACATTCTTGAACCTGGAAAGAAAACATATATAAAGCATATAGTTGCTTAAGCATTGGAAGAAGAAGGCTCAAGTGCTTCTGACTCCTCGAAGGGTCTGGTGGATGCCTTTTGTTTGCCTGTTCAAGAGATACGAAAGGCAGGAGCATTACTGAATCCAGGCCCAATTGATTACAGAAGGCAGTACCCTACAGTCTAGAGAGAAACTTTGTGCCAAAAGCCTGCTCTAAAGACCTGGGTTTTGTAAGAGAGGCCAGAAGCAATATCTTGATGCCTTGGAAGGAGAACTTCTGCTGGGACTTTACCTCTGTTGCTGCCCGTCACTCCCCTGACTGCTGGGGGTCCTGTTGTTCTTGCGGGTGAGCTACACTGCCAGACGCGCCTCTTGTCAGCCGTGGACCGTGCGCTGTCCAACCACAACATCCAGGGGGCAGCGCGGTCTCGCGTGAGGTGCTCCGCAGTAGCCCCGCCCCCATGGACCTTTAAATCCAGTGCGGGGTAACGCGCCGCGCGACGTGCGCGGTCTCGCCCGGGCCAAGGGCGGGCCCGTCTCACACCCGTCAGTGGCAGGAAGAGGCAGGGCTGGGACCCCTCTCTAACACCTGGACAAAGAGAACACTTTTGAAAGGGAAAAAGGTACTGCGGGGCTCCGAAGGGGGAGGGATTTGTAAGTGCACATCTGTTGCTTGTGCTGTATTATTGCAGTGAGATAGTTCCCCGGGTGGCAATTTGCAGGGGTATGGTCCATCTACAGAGTTGATAAAAGTATGGGCAAAAGGAAGTCGACGGAAGGGGGACTAACACTTGTCCATGCAAAAAATGGGAAAAAATCTAGAAAAACATCACATGCGGCCTTTAACTGTGCCATCTCTAGAATTGAAAGCATTGTCAGTGAATGTGAGGATGTACTAGTTGGGAATTCGAGTGTGAATGATGTTGGGATTTCTGACCCCCTCTCTGACGTCCTAAAGCAACATCGCAAAAGAGTGATTCCTGCGATTTTTAGTAAAAAGCCCCCATATACCCCCCATTTGTGAAGTCCACAGTTCTCCCGAAGGGTTATTAGAGTCCCCAAATGATAAGATCATTCTGAATAAAACACCAGAGACCAGACTTCATGGGGCGACGTGCAAAACACCACCTAATAAAGGAATTAACTGCTCTAATAGATTTGCAGTTTTAGAGGGTGATTCAGGCGATCTACTTGATAATCCAGTTCAAGGCACTAGGGAGCCAGAGCCCAGTGGCGTTGGGGTTCTAGGTTGGTCGAATTGCCTCCATTTGAATAGGATACTAGTGCAGAAAATGGAGAAGTTAGAGAGCAAAATGGCCTTTATTAAAAACATACTGAAGGAGTTTGCACAGAAGAGGGAACTGGACAAGATTAACGTTCCCCTTCACCAATTACCTATGCCACCGCCCATAGCTGTTAAGAGTGGGCTAATTGTTCCTACTACTCTAATGCCAGGAGGAGGGCCCCGATCGAGAGGGAGTTTAGGACAAAGGCCCTCTAGTAATAACATTTTAAATGGGCAACCCCCCACCAGTACTTATGCAAGAATAAGGAAATCTAGGACTGAGGCAGACAAACGCAAGGGTCCCTATATTAAGAAAGCAAGTAACAGTAACATGTCCTCAATGGCAGGAAGAATGAATGTAGGAGTCGATCAGGGCATTCCATCACATCACCACATCCTCTCTAGAAACACGACATCAGTTGTATATATGACCAAAGTCCCAAAGCTCAGTAGAAGTGCTGCCCAAGAAAGTAGGGAAGCAATCCATAACAAAGCTATTCACTGGCTTCGCCACGTGAGGGGGTGTAGATCAATTATCAGAGAAGATATGATTAATGTCGTGTGTCCTTGTTTAGTTCCCGAACTGATTGCATTAAAATTGAGCTATGCAACCAAGAAATTGCAGAGAACTTGCTGGCCCTCGAGTTTCGGACTTGTCCCCCTAAGCACTCAACTATCCAAATTAGACGCCTGCCACTCTGGACTTTAGACAGGGAACAGGATGATTCTGAGCTCAATAGATTAGATTGACTATCTAATGACATCTTCCAGTTCCCCCCAGTGGAAACACACATATCGGGGTAGCGCGAGTCTCCGCCCCCCACTGTGCATACGACCATGAGTCTCTCCAGTGGGGCAGCCCAGGGTCATGTTGTTCAGGGCACATCTAATTTGGAGAGTAGTACCGCTAAGGTAATTCAGCTTCTTTCCTGGAACATAGCAGGTCTTCAGAAAAAATTGGCAATTCCTGACTGGATTGATTTCATCTCCAATTACGATGTCTTCATGTTCCAGGAATCCTGGAGTATGATTCCCCTATATAAATCGGGGTATACCACCTACTTTATCCCGGCGACAAGCTCAGGGAAGGGCCGGCCAGCAGGGTGCCTTATTATATGGGTTAACGTGGCTCTAAATTGGGCCATCACCATGAATGACTCTGGTTCAGAAGACATTTTACACCTATCAATTAAGGGTTCCCATAATAGTAATAAGGTGGAACTCCGTAATGTGTATGCTCGAGGAACGCCAGGGGCCCAAACCTCAGTCACTCTATCACTTCTAGAAACAGCATTGGCGAGTATCCAGCCCATGTCTAAAATTATTGTCAGAGGAGACTTAAATTGCACCTTTGAACCCTTAAGTGAAGATGATCTTTTGGGAAATAGCGAGGATGATGAGAAACACTCCATCCCCCTATTGAGTTTACCCCCAATTAAAAAGTGGTCATCCAGGGCGATACAAATTAATGCCCTGACAATTGAATTTAATCTATGAGCATTGAATGGCAGGACAATATCGGACCCAAAAGGTGCCAACACATATAATAGAATTAGTTGTCCATCGTGCATCGATTATCTATTGCTGGATATGCATCTATGGGGAGACTTAGTGGATATGGAGGTCAAGCAATCACAGGATAGTGACCACAATCCACTGTGTATGAAAATTAGATGGGGATTGATCGGAAAAGTACCCAAAGCCCCGTTCTTATTATCAAAAGAAGTAGTCCTCTCCAACTGCAACCGCTGGAATAAGATTGTTTGCCAAGAGGATACATTAGACAGTATTAGAGGATACATTAGACAGTATTAGAGAATAAGTAGATTTAGGAAATTCAGAACTTGCTTCTTTTAATGTAGCCCCGGGCACCAAGCAGAGCTTACAAGCGAGTAATCTCTATAAGAACATGGTGGAGAAGTTGGGTTTGTTTTTTACCTTAAAGGATCCTAGAGCGCACAAAAGTAAAGGATTAAAGCAAGGCAATATATGGTACACTGCTCTATGCAGGAAAAAGAGGCAGGATATATCTTTAGCACTATGGCAAAAAAATGTGGCACCTGTAAGGGAGGCTAGAAAGGATTACAACAGTACCATAAATCTAGCAAAGCGGGAATGGGAGGAAGACCATTGGCAGGACCTTAAAATTGCGGCCCAATTAAAATACTCGACCAGATTCTGGGAATTAATAAATATTTCTAAAAGAAGAGGATCTGACCCCATCGTAAACCACATTACTGAACAATGGTACAATCATTTATTTTAAGTTGTACTGTGGTGAGGTGGAATTAGAGCTGGAGCCAGCACTTGGTTCCTATCTAGAATCTGTTTTTGAAAGTTCTCCCAGTCCTGATTCCTTTACTTTAAAAGAGGTCAAACTAGCTATTAAGAAGATAGCCCCAGGCAAGGCTGCAGGACCGGATAGCCTGCCTGATGATCTACTCCTACATGACCCTATGCCTTGGGCTAACTACATCAGCCTCTTGCTGAACTTGATTGTACAGGGTCAAGACATCCCTGGGTCTTGGCAGGCAGCTGTAGTGGTAACAATTTACAAGAAAGGTGGCAGAGAGGACCCTGCCAACTACAGGCCGATCAGTTTAATCGATGTTATTCAGAAGGTAGTTGGCAGGGTCATTGTTTCCAGAATGGGGTCGTGGTTAGAAGAAGAGAATATCCTGTCACATTTCCAAGCAGGTTTCAGGCCGAGGGTGGGTACGATGTACCCGGTTTTCAGATTCTTTGAGGTATTCTGAAAATCTGTGTCCATCAGAAAAGGTTGCCTCTACCTGTCCTTTATCGATCTGAAAACCGCTTTCGATCTGGTGCCCGCAACAAACTGTGGCACGTGTTACATGATATGGGATTCCTGAGCTATCTCCTTGAGCTAATCAAGAGATTACACAGGGGTAACTATGCCAAAATTAGATGGGGGAGTCAGGGAGAGTTGACAAAGAGGGTTCCTCCGACTTTGTTCTCCCTCTTTGTGAATGAGGTGGTGGACCATTTGAGGGAGGACCCGGCCGGCGCCCCAGTCCTGGTGGGGGAGAAAACCCCAACCCTCCTCTTTGCAGATGATTCTCTCCTGATGTCCAAAACACCGATGGCTCTCCAAAAACTCCTGGACAGGTTTAGCTTGTTTTGTGAAGAGCGTGGATTGACTATCAGAACCTCCAAAATAAAGCTGATGGCATTGTCTTCGTCTAAAAAATCAAAAAGGCTTAATATTTCCCTTAATGGGCCTCCCTTGGAGGTAGTTGAGGCATTCGATTATCTGGGAATAAGAGTTAATAACAAAATGAACTGGAATTCCCATGTTTCAAAACTGTTTTTAAACCACAAGAGAGTTTCGGGAGCATTTCTAAGAGACCAGCGAGGCTCCATGAGTAGACCTATAGCCCCGGCCCTCACAGTATATGAAGGGAAGGCACTTCCTATTAATTTTATGGGTTGTTTGTACTTGGAGTATGTTTTTACTTTTATGATAAATTTTTTATCGAATAAAGTACTACAACAACAATATCTGTTCCTTCATGCTTCATTGCAACTTTACCACTGGCCCCTGAAGTGTACTGAGATAGATCTGTTAAAGTGGCGGCATGCACAGGACACACAAAGGTATTTTTTTGTCACAACCAGTGCTGTATGGTTTTGATTAATAATTGTGGAAGCAGGGTTCATGATTTTGGCTATATAGGTATAGCCCTGGTGAACCCTGTTAGGCCTATTCTTATAACTAGTTAGTACATTATGCATGGGTAATGAAGTGGTATGCTCACCATTTACTCGCTCATCTAAAAGCACCCTCTAATCACCTAAGGTAGATGGTGTGGCTCAGAGTTAATCAATCACACCTATTGCATGGATCACTATTAATATTCAAATTAATTTGCAGAATGTTCATAATGTTTAATTATGGTATACACATATTTTTATGTTATATTGTTTTAGTTGATTTAAAGTATTTGTCCTTTATAACGTGGTCCTGAAGAGGTCTGAATCAATGGCTGAAACGTGTTGACTACCCTTTACTTTGTACTAATGCAATGATTGGTATTTTCACCATTAAGGAGCGAAGTGTAAAGACACCCATATAACATGTTGTTTGAATCATTCACTTTGCGTGTACCACAGAGAGATAGCGTTGGTTTTTTGGACACTGCCATCAAAAGAGATTTATGAGGACTTTCAATTCCAATCAAGGCGCAGAATGGTGTTCAAAATGTATATGGTTTTAATATAAGCAATAATCTGAATATCGTGATTAAATTTGATTAAAGTTCAACGCTTTTCTCTGATTAGGCATGTACCTGGGGTTGAGGGTAATGACACATTAAATGGTGGTAAAAAAAATGATTAATGATTCTTCACCAGACACTAGTGAATATTAGCTCTTATGTATTATTATTGATTGTGTTAAATTATCCCAACAAAGTACCATATATCGATGCTGAAGAAAATTCTCAGTAGTTGGAAAAAACATGGGACGCATTTGTTTTTTCTGCCTCCTGAGGTTCAGGACAAGTTTCTGAAGCTTCCACAGTGGGCAAGAAAACCAAGGGGCATATTATCAAGGGATTTATCTCCGCTTTTTTGGCTTTAAAAGTCAAGAAAGCGGAGATAAAATTATCTCCCTATTACCTAGCTGTCGCTAACACCAGTTAGCGACAGCTAGTAGGAGATAGCGACCATCTTGGGCCCCGCTTTGTATGTCAGAAAAATTTATCACTAATGACATGCAAAGGGGGCGTGCCAAGATTTAGCAACTGGAAACAGTCGCTAACATTGCTATCTCCTATTACCAACTTTTGGAGATATTCAAGCTAAGTGCGAATATCTCCAAAAGCTAACACCTGCCCAGGAGCAGTTCTTAGCCATGTTATCCAATGGGAGGTGGATAACAGGGCTAAAAGCATTAGCTCGATAATGCCTGAATGTCGCTGATTTTTCTGCGATATTCATGCATTATTGCCGATTTTTATCACATTTGCGATAAACCTTGGTAATAGCAAGGTTTATCTGCGATAAAAATCGCTGCAGCTCGGCGATAATTTTTTCTCGCTAACCAAGCAATAGCGATTATTATCGCTATTGATTGGTAATATGCCCCCAAGTATGGCCTGCTCAGACCCTTGCAAATAAAATGTTCAGAAGGACCGTGCAGCAAACGTACGTGACTACAGCTTCCAAAATTGTTCGGCTGGTGTATTTTCAGAACTAAAATAGACAAAAGGTCTGAAGGCACATCCATGTACCGGTTGAAGCAAATTTATTTCAGTTGAAAGCATCCTCAGCAACTATAAAATCAAGTCAAACAGTGACCATGTAACCCACTTGGCTTACCAAACTCAGAGCCATCACGGTTGGTTTGAAACCACACTATCATTCACTTTGAGGGTACTTAAATACCAGAATATTCCCCTCATTCTGAGGGTTTTAACGTTAAAATCAGGTAAAGATGGGGCAATCTATAGGATATTTTCAAAGTTCAAACTTATGTGATGAGTAAGATATTTGAGATAAACAACATGAATGTGTTAGTTGTTATAACAGGCAGAATACTTCATTTCTTACATATATTTTTCACAGTGAGAGACATTTGTAGTAAAGCCAGTAAAGTCAGTACCTTGAGACCCTCACGGGTAAATAGCGCGCTCTGCAAATAGATTGATTGATTGATTGATTAAGAATTATTCAAACTGGAAACTTCTATCTGGGTTGTTTTATTCCATCATCAGTGATTCCAACAGATTTTTATATTGACTCCAATTACGGAATGATAGATATCTGCAACCACTTATATTAAAGTCCTAGTGCAACAACTCAAGTGACAAAAGCAATTTTCCTTATGTAATTTAGTCGTTCACACGTGAGATTCCAAGATGGCCATCCTAAACAGTTTACACATTGTTCTGTTGTTTCATGCGAATATGAAGAACAGGACAGTTAGAAACTTCAACTCCTTTAACCCTTTCGATGCTGATGACGAGCTCAGCTCGTCATCACCCACGGGTGTCGTGTGCTGATGACGAGCTGAGCTCGTCATAGTGCCACTAAAATGGCATTTTCCAGCACAGGGGGGGGAAAACGCCCAGCAGCCATGTGGTTAATTCTCTTATTAGTTTTAGGATACATCTGAGAATGCTGAGTGACTCATTTGTACAGGTTTTTGTCTTACTTTTGAGAATGAAATAAAACTGTTCTCTTACTGATTGAGAAACTTGGGTACGTTGGTTATACACTTGTTGTCCATTTATTTACCATTTTAAATGTAACCTCTTTTATTGGATTAGTGAAATAGTAAAATCAATTTATGAAGAAACGTTGCTCAAGCATACATTATAGCTCTTTCTTTTTGAAAAAATTTGAGCATTTTTGAATCACAATATAATTATTTTGAGCAGGTAAATTGTTGGTCTAGGGAAAATTTGCGGTTTCACTTTGTGGAATTCCACAGAGTAACAAAAAAACTCTGCGAGATTCCATGGAATTCCTGCAATGGGCAGAAAAATATTGTCTTGCCATTCCTGCTGCTCTATCCATGCCAGTAGCACATTCTGTGCTAGAAAATAGGTGCAATTGGCTCTGCGCTGAGCACAAGGGTGCCCCCATTTTGTTTTGCCTGCTCCTGCTTCTCTTTTCCTGCTGGCTGCTTGCTTCACTTTTAATCCAACCCAATCCAATCCATTTGATCTCCCAGTTTCCAATTCCAACTTTTGTTTATTAGTTTGTGTTATGAACTCACTTTCCTATTTATTTTACATTTCAATCAGTGTTTTTGTTAAATTTTTAGGTCTTGCCTAGGCAGCGCGCATGCGCTGTCACTCCAAGACATCAAGTAATCTGCATGTTGGGTGAAAGTCCGTGGACTTTCTCCTGCCGCTTTCCATTTAATTAACGTTGGCAATGGTCCTATTACCTGGCTTGTTACTGGCTGTTTATCAGATACTCACTTCCATTTAGTCCGGAAGCAGATGGGCCTAACTCCTGTATTCATCCTCTTTTGTGTTTTATGTGTTTTTGAGTGGAACTAGGATTTGTGCCTACTGTAAATATTTAAATTGACTCCAAAGCTGATGAAATGTCATTTTAAGTGGTTTTATACATGAATATAGCTTTTACTGTTTTCCTTTTGATGTGTAATATTGTAAGATCTTAAATAATCAATATAATAAACTACTTTGAGTGGAACTTTCTTTGTCGTTTTTTGCATCCCAGCAAAGTATGTACGTTAAAGGTGGGCCTTTAAATAAATGTCGGCATTACATTTCAACATAGAGGCAGCCCGTCTACTTATTTACTTTTCTAGCACTGACCCAAATATCACAACTAAACTTTAAAGTCCAGTATACTAGAAACGCTACAAAAGCCTAAAAACAAAAATGGTCCAAAATGCTCGCTCTTGTTGCTGAAGCTACTGCTACTGGGTAATAGAATTTAAATAAAAGGGCTCAAGAAAAGAGTGCAGTACCACATGGTGTTAATAGGTGTCCCTGGTACTTGCAATGTTCACTCTCCCTCGCTGTGGGCAGCACGAGTGCTCTTCTTTATTGTTTGTTGCAGCCTAGCATGTGCCCAGCATCTCCACCCCTCCACCCCTCCACACTTTAGGCGTTTAAAAAAAGAAAATGTTATTCTTTCTTGCTCATTGCAGAGCTGCGCACGCACACCATTGGCTGCTTTGGTAATGGCCCTGGCTCCTTCTTTTTTATGTTCCACTATGGCTGACGTACAGACCTCTCGCAGGATGCTGCCTCTTTCATTTAGCCTGTTGAAGTGTTATGAGGGGAATAAACAATTTTTAATCATACTTTCAAATTGGTCATGCTTTTAAAGGACCACAGACTCCGACTTTTCAGTTTTGTGAAATTATAATAAGGCTAAAAATAATTGAATATAAACATACCTCAATATCAGAGTATACGGATACATGAAATCACTGCAGAGCCCAATCTATGCATCCAGCTGAAGTAATGTTCTAGTCGAGAGGTGAGACGGCTCGCAAAGAGGTCTATTTCGAATGGACCCCAGCAAGAATTTAGTGAGTCGAAGACAGGGACGTTGAGTTTCCAGTCGCTGAAGTCCGAAAGGAATCTGGAATTCCAAACCGCAGAAATGTTCGATTTCCCTGGGTAGTATTCCGCTTTGAGGGCAATTTTGTGTTCTAAGCAGAACATCCAGAGTCTCCTTGCTATGTTGGAAAGGTCGGCAAATTCCGTACCTCCCAACCGATTGATGTAGGCCACTGCAGAAACATTGTCCATCTTCAGGACAACCAACCTCCCCTGTATTGAGTGCTTGAAACTCATAAGGGCGTACAGACCAGCAGTAAGTTCAAGGAAATTTATGTGGTAAGATGACTCCTCCTGAGACCATACGCCACCCGTATTCCGGTCTAGGAAGCATGCACCCCAACCATGAAGGGAAGTGTCCGATTCCAACACAATATGTGGTTCTGAACCAAAAATTGCTTTCCCATTCCAAGCCTCCAGGTTTTCCAACCACCAGTTCAGTTCTGCTTTGGCCTCCAAATCTAAGGTGATTCGGTTCTTGTACCAGAAATTGGACCTCAAGGCCTTTGAAGGAGGTAAGAGAAGAAGACATCTGGAAGTGTCCAAGGTGAAACCCAGAAACTCCAGGGATTTTGAGGGGGTTAGAATGGACTTCTCTCTGTTGATAATGAATCCTAGACTTTCTAGTAGATTCATAAGCGTTTCCAGATCTAGGAGAATTTGATGGAGGTCCTGAGACAGTATCAAGATGTCGTCGAGGTAAACAATAAGACGGATGCCTCGTTCCCTCAGGAAGAAGGATACTGCTCTCTACCTTGCTACACCACCAAGGCGTCTTTCAAATCTAGTTTGCCTAACTAGTCTTCTTTTTGGAGAAGATATCTCAGGAGATGTATTCCTTCCATTTTGAAATGCCTGTAAACAAGAAATTTGTTGAGGCCTTTCAAATTTATGACTGGTCTCCAGCCTTTTCCTTTTTTCTCCACGAGGAACAATGTGCTTACGAAGGTTAAAGAATCCAAAGGCACTTCTATTATCGCCCCTTTCTGAAGCATCGAGAAGATCACTTCCTCTACTATTTTCTCTTTTTCTATTGAAACAGGAATGTCCCTTGGAAAGGTAGCTTGAAACAGAGTTTGAACAAAATCTATCATAAAGCCTTTCACTGTGGACAGAACCCAAGGGTCTTGTGTTATTTCTTCCCATCTTTTCTTAAAAAAGCTTGAGTCTGCCTCCCACCTTTAGAGGGATAGAAGGAGAAATTAAAGGAGCAGGACTTACTTGAAGGATTCGAGGTGAATGAAGCATGTGATCTTGCGCCTCTTGCTCGGTTTCCTCGTCCACGATTGAAGGTGTTGTTGTAATTATATTGATGATAGCCTCTTACGAAGGGGCGTGATCTCTAGTAAGGCCTCTGGGTATATCGGCCCGAAGAAAGGCCCCTTCTTCCGGCACTCCCAAAAACATTATTGTTAAACACTCTTCTTATGTTATGCTGGGCCTTATCGAGTGCTGTGAAAGTAGACACGTACTTTCCAAGTGATTTTATAAGTTATTCCCCAAAGAAAAGGCCTTTCGGTTTGAGGATGGCTCTTTCTCCGCCATGTCAGATAATTTAGGGTCGAGTTTATAAAGAATCAGCCTACGCCTTTCGGCGTTAATACTCGCGTTGGCGGTGCCAAGAAGAATGAGTGCTCTTTGACTCCATCCCCTAATCAAATCTGTATTGAGGGCGGTACCTTGAAGGTGGCACTCCTCTGAGGAATCAAGAATTCTTGTAAGGGGCCCACGGACATCCAATAGGTGGTCTTGGCAGCCATTAAACTATTTTTCTAGTCCTTTCCTAGGATCGTGCCCCAGCCTGAAGAGGAACTTAATCAGTTCCGGATCTAGATTAGGGGTATAACATGCCTTTTCATCAATGGAGGGTCTAGAACACTCCGCCCTTAGTATATTTCTCGTCTCCCTTTCGAGAGGGAAACGTATCCATTTCTTAATGAACTTTGAGACATGATCTTGAGGGGACTACTGCGATGAACAGGGGTGTTTTAAATTCAGAGGGGAGAACATTTCTTCCCCTAAGGGGTCTAGAATACTGTCTTTAGAGGAGGAAGGGGGTTCATCCTCCATTTCGAATAGGCCAACATCCTCATCATCAAGGTCCAGAAAATACTCGTCTGGATCATCAGAATTGTCCTCATTCGAGTCCCCTGTGTAGTTCTGAGCACCATGAGAAATATAGCCGCTGAGGGCATCCGAGATGTTTGGGCGTCGAAGGGCACCCAAAGGTAACGTGTCACTAGGGACAGCCTTATTAGTTGAGGTGCGAAGACCTCCAGGTTGCTTGGAGGTGCTAGGACCACCAATATCGTAAGAGATGCTAGGACCCCCTGTGCTCGCTGTGACCTGAGGAGTTGTATGATTAGATTTTTTTGTGCGTTTGCCCCTCACAATTAAGCCTTCGCAGGGAGTCTCATCAGAGACATCTTCCTGAGAGGGGAGGGTTCTTCTATAGGGTGCGACCTGGGCAAGGGTCTGCAACATACAAGACTTCATTTCCCTTTGGATTAGAAGTCGAAATTCCTGACTATTTAAATTAGGGAGTGCAGTATTATTTAATTCTGATTCAGAATCAGATACATTTTCCATCTTAAAATTCCTTCCCCTTTTTTTTTTAAATAATAATTATTCACCCCTTTTTTTATCTGTATAAATGATATGTCTTTAAGGGCATAAATGATATCTTTTTAAGGCTGATTAATCAAGGATTCTCAAAAGAAAGGCCATTGTATTTAATGTACGGTCTATGCACTGCCAAGAGCCCCCTTTGTAATTTGCTAAACTCAAATGTTGAATTAGCTAGGTATTTCTTATTAATTCAATGGATTAAATGCTGAATTGAAGATCCTTCGTAAACACGTTCAAACAGCTGATTTCCAACTGTCGGTGAGTGAGGAAAGTTCCTAGGCGAGACACTCAGAAGCGTGAGTCTCGCCAGTGAACTTTACTCTAATGTGCGTCTTGTTATTTCGTTTTGATCGGAGATTATGGAGCGGACGAAAAGCGAAGAAATGTGCTCAAACTATCGTGGCAAGAGCATCAGCGCTTAGCAGCAGCGCTTCTGGCAAGAGCAGCAGTGCTTCAATTAATTTTATCCTGGCAAGTACTATTCTCGCACATCATTCATAAGCAGCGCTTCACTCGGGGGTAACAGCGCAAGGAGCTCAGCGCTCGTTTTTTCACATAAGAGCTAAGGTAGCAGCGCAAGGGGCTCACCACGCGTTTTTCAATACAAGCGATAGGGGTAACAGCGCGAGGTCAGAACCGCTCTTACACGGTTCAGAATCGCGCAAGGGTTTGGGGAAATGGCGAAAAAACAGCGATGATGTTAGCATAGAGAGCAAGTACCTGAAAGCTAAGGCACACAAGGGGGATTTTAATTTGAACGATCCAACTGTAAATAAAAGCGCATAAAAAACAACCTGAAGGCAGAGGTTATACAAACGGAGGGAGAGGATGATCTCCATAAATTGCAGATCATGGGTGGGGGGGGAGGGAGGAGGTGGGGATAAAGCCACCCTTCACGCAAACCCCCCAATATAAATCTATATTGGTCAAAACACAATATTAGTGAAAGTAAGGAGAGAAGATAGTAAGCTACTTATCTGCTTGGAGCCGCATTTAAAAGAGGCAGATGGTTGCTATGCTTTATGTCTTAGTTTATCTCAGTGTTCTTATTGGAACCTTTGTATTGTGATGCAGCTGCTTGGGTCTGCAATTAAAAGTCATTGCATAATGTGAGCCTCCGTGTCTTTAATGAAATCTAGATTCTCTAGGCATGATAATAGGAGAGTCGCAATCTACGAATATGATTCATTCGGCACAAAAGACATAAAATGATGAACTCCAAAATCAGAACGCAACAAAGAATAGACGCTAAGTCCAATTCTCTTTTCATTTGAGAGAAGAAAACCAGAAGTATCTTTCCCTACTCTACTCTAGATGTAAGGTGTCAGCACGTGTTGACTTCCTAAGAAGTTCTCACATGAAATGGGTCTGAGAGCTTAAAGCTGTGGAGCACGCTCAAAGATGCTCCTTCTTCTCCAAAAAAGTAGAAGTCCCTCGTATCTATCCCTGCATATCATACAAAAAGATAATGTTCAACCCACAATATGTCACTTAAAACCTTTCCATTTACATCATCTTTCAGTGTATTTCCACAGAAGCTTAATTAATTTGGCCTATCTTCCAGAGGCCTTGGTTCTCAGATAGGCCAGACACAAAAGACGTCCTTCCATCTCGCTTTTCAAACTTCTTCAAAGACATTCCGGGTATCTCCTTAATTCTAAGAATAATGAGGTCAAAATCCTGCACCTGCAGTAGGATGAGAACACACTGCGTTTGAGCACAAAAAGGATTCATTTAATTACAACTCTTGAGCAATCAAGGAGGAACAAAACTAAAAACAATTTGCAGTTTCGGCCTACAATGTAGGCAACTTAAACTAGTCACAAATTACAATGCACAAGTAATATTTCTTCCTGTAAATTATACACACAGGAATTATACATTTCTTCAATAGATACAAAGTCCTACTTAGATGTGTACACTACTTTTCAATGCTAATATATCTTGAATAAATGCATTTTAATAATCAAGAAACACTGCAAACGATAAAATATATGTAAGTGTGTTTAAACCATGAGTATAGTGCACCCATACAATTTAGAGTGCTGTAAATGCTCTACCACTTTCCTGACCTGTTGTCCTGTTCCCTTCCCATCGTAGTCAGACCTCCTGTCATTCGACTCCACAGTCCTGTCTCCATTCCTCTCGAATCATCCCTCCTCATCATGGCAGCAGAGCAGGCAGCACCACCTGTAAACCCTGTGGTTGACGCCACAGGAAAGAGGTGCGCACTGCACCATCTTCAGAGAAGCGGAGGGGGCTGCTCTCCTTTTCTAGATGCAGTGCAACCTCCCTCATATGTTGGCAACAGGCGGCAGGCTTGGAAAGGGGTATGCCCTGTGGGGGCACCAGGTGCTCCAGGGGAAAATGCGGCAATGCATGCACAGCAGCCCTGGCATCGCATGCATCAGGGGCAGTTTCTTGCAATGGGGAAAGGGGCTGTGCCCACCCAATTTCCTTCAGAATCAAATTAGATTTAATAATTACTATTTTAATGATTCCAATAGTAATTAAAAATTAGTTCTGCCTGGCTAGTTGTCACTGTGGGACACTTGTGTCAATGTGGGACAGAAAGCTCAGCACTTTTCAGAGACATATGGGCTAGTGCGCATGAGCCAACCTTTAGAGTTATGTTGGATTAAACCAGGGCTTACCATGTTCCAGCCATGGATTTCCGATCTTCGGGCTCTTCTGGGAATACCTATTATGACACACTGCAAGCGTCACTTTGTAGGCCCAGACGTGATGAGTTTCAGCTCAGTACTGCCCGGGGCTACATAGCAATCACTGAGGGCATGGGTCGAAAAAGGGACCATGTGGGCAGAAGGAGGGTGGATCAGCCCTTCACCACTCTTCCATGCCATAAACAGATACACTGCGTAGGTGTGAATGCACAAGGTATCTCTTTTCTTTCAATTTCTCCTTTGTCAGAGAAGCGAAGTTCAAAAAGACTGGTCGACGCCAAGCCTTCTTTGAAGGGTAAGTCGCCTCTCCTTGTCTGTCCTATCAGCCTTTTCACAGGTTTCTAGTCCATGTCACTCTCTTCTATGGCCTCTATTACCTCCAGCAGAGCATATAGCATAATAAAGAGAAGTAAAATGAGCTAATTGAAATAAACGAATCCGCCTGTTCAGTGCGAAAAACAGATGCATTTTGTTTTTTAAACAATGTATACAGGAACTCCATTATCTCAATACAGATCTAAGCACTTGGTGTGTGATTGTGCAATGCGCAATTTAAGGGACAGTTTCAAAACATTCTAATAATTGAATATTCAAAATGGTCAAAAACAGACAGTAGCGAAGTGCCTCAAAGAATTAACCTAAGCAAACTGTAGCTCTCTGAAAGGCTCTCTAGGGGCCAGATGTATGAACATTGTATTTTGCGAGTCCTTAATAGCAAATTTTACCAATTCGCTATTATGGACTTGCAAAATTCAATGCATTGCAAAATGCAATGTATATAGGTTTTGCAAATAAAATTGAGATTCCTATGCGATTCCTTATTTGTGACTCACAAATTGCAAGTCGCAATAAGGAATGGCTTCCCATTCATTTCTATGGGCCTAGAGGCCCATAGGAATGATTAGGAATTTCATGCGCCATTTGTGAGTACCTGATAGGTCCTCGCAAATTGTGCATGTAATTTCAAGGGTGCAAGGGGGCCAAAAGGATACCCTGTTGCACCCCTGAAATGCATGTGTGCACATGTGGTGCACTTACAAGCCCTAAGGGAATGTATGTGTGCCACAGGGCACCTAGAAAAATGCAAACAAGTGAATTTTTCTAGGAATTAACAAATCACCACCAACTTGAAGTTGGTGGCAATTTTCGATTCCTTAAAGCTAGGTCGCAATATTTTTTTGCTTCCAGCATTACTCAAGGAATCGCAAATTGTGGTTCCTAAAAGGCAATTACAAAATAGGTAATCTCAAAAATTGTGATTCCCTATTTTGTAAATGCCTTTTGAGATGATACATCCCAAAAGGCTTTATACCGTTTGCAAATGGGCCAATTCTGCGATTTGGCCCATTTGCGAACAGTAAAATGCTGGATACATCTGGCCCTAGGAGGGTTTGGATAATCACAGCATTCCAGAAACCAAAACTATGTTAAAAGAGTGGTGTCAGTCTGTTCCTGTGTCACTGCATATGCACTGTGTGAGCTGCGTCTCTGACGACACATTCAGCAACACACTGCTAGGTGTTGTACATACTTACCATTTGCTGTGTTAGAAGAAACTATTTTCAGAGTACCTGCAGCTGGTCTAAATGCTATCTGCATCAAACCATTCTCTGCTGCATGAATGCCCTGCTGGATCCTGCATGTCATCTGCCCTCACACCATCCTGTAAGTACCCTTGACTGCACCAAGATGTGTGGTCTTACAAGTGTCCCAGCCCTTCTTACCACATCTGGTTTGCTATTTGCATACAGGTCCAGTGAGAACTCAATAATTATAAAAACAAGACAAACCGAATGATGTTCTCGAACTTCAAGTATTGAGTGGGCGATGGCCAGATTATCCTTCACATTCACGCTCATATAGCAATTATAAGTTAATGCTAAGCTTCGAGCTGTGAAGGAAAAGAAAATACAGTTTTCACAAGTGAGGAGAGTGAGTGAGAATGGGAGAGCATGTGAGTGAGAGAAAGTAATGGATAAGTGAGAATACTCAAGAGTGATTAAGAACAAGTGTTGTGAGTGAGGAGGAGGGAGTGATAATGAGTATGAGAATAAGATCCTAAAATATTGTGCTCACTGGAATACAGTGCATATATTACACCCTACCAGTTTCAAAGATCACCAGCCGCCATTGGCAAACACCCAGCAGTAACTAACACACCGCTGGGCATATATGCTGGACAGGGAGAAGAATTATTATTAATATCTTTAATTAAAAAAATTCACCCCAAATATTCAGCCAGCATGATTACACGTAACATAAGTTTACCAGATGGGTATATATATATATGTGTGTCTGCATATCTTTCTATATTAATATATCTATATATATCTACACATGCATCTATATCTACATATCTATATATCACTATTCTTAGTGCCACCTTTGCAACAATGGAGGAAATGCAACAGTCTATTGTCCATAACTATAACCAAAAGAGAATCTTGGATTAGGACACTTATTCCAACAACTAAATGTCATTGTGATAAAAGATGGGGACACTAAGGGCCAGATGTACGACCCGCCAATTAGCGAGTCATAAATTGCATTGCATTTGCGACTCACAATTTTCGATTTCCTGAAAGGAACACGGAATGCATTTAAAAAAGTAAAATGAAACTTTTCAGTTTCATTTTTTAAGGGCAGGCAGTGGTCTCTGGGACCCCTGTCTGCTCTTAAAAAAATTATTTTACCACATACTCACAAAGGGGAAGGGGTCCTTAAGGGACCCCTTTCCCTTTGCAAGTGGTTTACCACCTACTTGAAGTAGGTGGTAAACTGCGAGTGTTTTACGGCCGCAAATGCGGCTGCAAAACGTTAGTACATAGCATGTTGACTCGCTATTAGAAAGGGCTGCCCCTTCCTAGTAGCGAGAGTCGCAAATGCTATTACACTTTTTTGCAGCCACAAACGGGAGGATCTCCCATTTGTGGCCACAAAAAAAAGGTTGAACATCTGGCCCCTAGTCCGTTAATTTGTAACAAATTTTAAATAATTGTAATCTATGACAGATGTGGATATGTTTTTGTCCAACATTGCATTTATCTGAATGTGTCACTAAGTACACAACAGTTTGAAATTGAAGGAATAGATCAATATTTAACAATTGGGAGTGTAGTAAAGAAAAATAACCGAATGTCATACATATATACAAATGTCTTTGCATAGGAGAACTTATGCCATAAAACATGTAGATATGTATAGTCCACTTTGACAAACGTTTAATGATGTCTAAATTTAAATGTTTGTTTTTAATAACTACCACTCCCACAATGCCTCATGATGGGAGTTGGGGAGACAGGTATTTAAAGGTTTAGTTACAGATTTAGATACTAACAGGCTATAGAGCGCTAAACAATAATTATCAGGGATTATTAACTAGGATTGTCAAAAAAGTGGTGCCTCTAGAGGGAGGGTGTGTATCCAACACCCACCGCTTCTGTTATTACAGAAACAAAATTGTATACCACCCCCTGAGCACACAGCTATTATTGTTATATTTTTCTCTTCTTCTTCCTCTCTTATTTCACGAACAAGTCTATGGCAAACATCACTGTATATATATCAGAATGAGCAAAGTCCACTCCTTCCGTGGTTACGATCACTTCAAATCTTCAAAATGTATTCCAATCAGGCTTTTCTGTATAGATGGTACAGCAGCCAACACGTGTTTCGTCGTGCATTATTACATCACATTGACTTTCTCAGGGCTGCAACCAAATAAACATTGCCCAAAATTACAATAAATACTCTATATGGCATATAGAGAAGGGAAATTATAGTACCCTTCACCCCCAAAAGAATATTGTGCTCATTCCATTAAGTTTGTAGGCACATCACATGAGAAAAAGAAAATGTATACCTCTATTAGGATTCCAAAGTTGCACTCCAAATTAATGTGAATACCTTATAGCCCAGTACAGATGAACGTAGGGTTAGTAGGGTATATTCACCTCTAATTTCCTCAATTTATCCAAGATAATAACTTCCACGTATTGCTACCAGGACTTCAATCTGAGTAACAAAATGAGTGCAAACAGAGTCACCAAACTCAACTTGTATACATTAACTCTCACAACATCACATTATCCTTCAGGGTTCTTCCCAGGTGTCGTCACCACTTGAAATTCGTTCCCCACTTCCTTATTATATAGGTTTCTCTATTAAAATTCAGTTTACATATGCTCGTCATTAACTCCTTAATGAACAATTCTATATTCAAAATTATTTCATGAATACCCTTGCTGTTACCAGACCGTACTAGTACGTGTGCACTCCACTAATAGCTATCATGTAATGGGTTCGATAGCACCCACCCTTTATATCAGATCTCATGGGCTCAATAGTCTTCTTCACTCAAAATCAGGTCACTTTTAGGTCCTTCCTACAGAGATTTAAAGGTACTGTGACCAAGTCCTGTATGGTTTAAACGAGTAGGAGGAGTGAGCTGGATTGCTAAATAAATGAATTATAATATCCACAGGAGAGTGCTGCGATATATTCATTTTGGTGAGAAATAAACACATATATACATATGCAGGGCACGTTCCATGAATGACATGATTGTCAAGAGCAGTCCCGAAGTTTGCACCAACAGTTCCTGGTTGCAAACCACCAATTGCTTTATCAAATGTGCTTCTTGCAAAGCCTGTAAACTGGGCAGGAGCAAAACGTCATATACTACTCCCTTTAGTGACGTACCCGTGCCCATTTCCAAGAAATTGCCATGCAAATCAGATTTTGCGGTGTATGTGCTGGAGTGTACGTGTGGCCTGCAATATGTTGGTAGTACCAAATTGCAGGTTCAAAAACGTATACTCCAGCACATGCGTGCCATCAGTAACAAAGATGTGGCCTACCCAGTTGCTAGGCATTTCAAGGAGATCCATGGGAGTTGCCTAATGTTTTTGAGTTACTTATGATGGACATGGTCCCACAACTGCGCGGCAGGGGTGACCGCGAGGCGCAGCTTAGAAAACTTGAAACCAGGTATATCCTCGAGTTAGACACCAACACCCCAAATGGATTTTACTTGAGTGAAGATCTCTATACCTGCCTTTAACGTACCCAAAATAGTAGTTTAGTGTCCATACTTTTTGAAGCAGCTTGTTTTTGATCTGATCTCCGTATCTAATGACTCAGCTATACGTGAGTTTTAAGTTTTTTATATTATTTATTTTCACTTTATGGTTTGTTTCTGCTACCTATTTGCGCCTCACTCCTCTCTCACCATTTTTATCACAGATTTGAGACCACTCTCAGTGCAGATTAGACATATAGGCAATCCTGGCCCCATATAATTAGATTACCAGGAAGTATTATGAATAATCTAGTAACTTCCAGGATGGACACTTTTTATATCCTTTGTTGTGGGTTTCTTTCAAAGACAGTGAGCTAGTACAACAGTCATGTATGGGATTAAGATGTATTTTAGATATTTATGATGTAAATAAATATTTATGATTGTTGGTAAAGGTTTAGGGTACTACGGGTTTGTTTTTAATGCCTTTTAGATAAAAGTTGAATGACTATACTGATCACAATGGTGGAGATTTTTAAAATTTAATTTCTATTAAGTGCATTATTTGACTGATATGATTTGCTTTTATTATAAGCCACATTTGGATTGCCGCTGTCTCTACCCCACGGCCCACTAGGGCCAGATACACCCGAACTCCGTTATGGATCCCTGTCAGGGACACCACTCGTTAAGTGGACTGACTAGATTAAGTGTGGGTTTTGTTGTACTATTGAGTATTTGTCAGTTGATGGATAGACTCGAGTTTAAGTAAATATTAATTGCATAACACATGCAATTTGAACTAGGGATCGAGAAGCAGGCTACCACCCGGCAATGTGACCATACTCTTTTTTAATATTCATCATGAATTGCACTTGCCACCTCATAATGAGGAGTATTGTATTTTGTCCAAACACTATAGATGATCTATGTGCATTTGGGCTTGTTATACATGGACAGTGCAATCTATAGTCCAGGTATTTGCTGGTATGTTTAATCAGCCATATAGCATGTATTCTAAACTGCTAGCCACACACATTGGATGGATAGAAAGTAACCGTATGTATTTGACTATGCAAAACATGCATTATGTTTATGACAGGGCACTATGTAACATTGTAAAACAGTCTGTTCACCTTCTGTTGTTAATCCCTGCTGCCTGCTGTTGCGTATAGGACGGAGCCAAGGTCCATGCAACTCTTCAAGTTTCATTTCTGGCTGTCGCCTCCCCGAGGACTCGCTGGTGTGAGCGAGCCCTGCAGTCGGCAGGGCTAGCCCAGCGCTCCCAGCTGGAGTCCTCAGGGTAAGAGGCGTGGGCAAACATCACCTGCAACCCGGGGGACTGCGAGGACCAGCAACCCCCACGTTGTCCAGCTGGTTCCTCTTCCCCCAGGCGCCACGCCCACGGACACGCCCACCGCCTATTTGCAGAAAACCTTTCGTGACACCCGCTTCGCAGGTGCCACTCACCTTCTGTTGTTAATCCCTGCTGCCTGCTGTTGCGTATAGGACGGAGCCAAGGTCCGCGCAACTCTTCAAGTTTCATTTCTGGCTGTCGCCTCCCCGTGGACTCGCTGGTGTGAGCGAGACCTGCAGTCGGCAGGGCTAGCCCAGCGCTCCCAGCTGGAGTCCTCAGGGTAAGAGGCGTGGGCAAACATTACCTGCAACCCGGGGGACTGCGAGGACCAGCAACCCCCACGTTGTCCAGCTGGTTCCTCTTCCCCCAGGCGCCACGCCCACGGACACGCCCACCGACGATAAGTTCATAACCACCATCACTTCACCCGCGACGCGGGACGGAGCACGGGGCGGAGCACGGGGCGAAGCCCGGGCCAAGGGCGGGCACGTTGTTGCCCGTTAGTGACCGGTAGAGACCGGACCGGGCCACCCCCCTTTTGGCTCTGGTTACTACAGCCTTTAGACTTCTACCATGCCTACCAAAACCAGAAGTAACCCAAAGACCAAATCTAAGAACGCCCAAGAGGTAGCTCAAATAACCGGACCGATCGACCTATTTATCTCACGGACACATGAGGTAATCAATCAGAGTATCTCCCTTCTTGAAAAAAGAGTGTCACTGGACCTCATGAATGCAAAACGATCGTCCCTGGGCACTCTAGCAACCGCAACTTCTCCCATTCACCAAACCTCCCCAAACTTTTCCCTTCCTGTGACTGTGACTGCTCTTGACATCAATACAGTCCCGTCCACAGTAGACCTATCTGTAACTCAATTCGAGTCTGATCTATCATCAACATCAGATAATTTAGAGGCCTCTCCCGATTTAGCAGCCTGTCAAACACTCGAAGGATCTCAGACCAACATAGATACATACCTTCGAGGAGAAAGAGAAGGAGCCATCCCAAAACTAGGTAGTACAAACCCCACTGACATTGTAGTAGCTACGGCTTCTTTCCCAGGTCACGACCCGGAGACGGGGAGGGATCCACTAAATCATACAACACAATCTTTGCAACAAATGACATCATTCCCGCTAGAAACCAACCTCTTGCTTCCTATTACCCCCAATGAGGTTATTGATAACCCCTGTAGAATATGTAAAACTACCTCACAAATATTAATTGCAACTAAAGACCTTTTGGTTCAGCACTTGAAACCTATACAATTAAGCATCAGGAATCTTGAAGCACAACTGGCAATTCGTTCTGCCACACTCCTTGATACCATTGCCCATCCAGTAAAAAAAGGACCCCGAAATGTCCCTCAGCCCTCGAACACATTTCTCCAACCACAACCATCTAAAGTAACAAAACAACCAACTCCAACCATTCCACCCCTAAAAATTCCAAAACAAAATGTTTTAAACCAAAACCTACAAAATGCAACGCCTCGAGCACAACAGGGTAAAACCATTGCGGTGTCGAATCAACACACATCTAACATAGGCTCGGTAACCCCAGGTATTACAGGGGTCGCAACAGATAATCCAAATAAAATTCACTCCATTAAAAAGCCATCTAAACCAACGGTCCCTCAGTTATCACCCAAAAAGACCCCAAAAAAAATACCAGGACCCAGACGTCCAGTCCACTTGCCCTCAGAAGCCACCCCATATACAATAGTACTCACTGGTGTACCAGAATTAACTGATGACACACCAGAGACTGCCTGGTCACTTAAAAACAAGGTCATGCAATGGCTAAGCATCAACAGGCCATTAGAACCCCATCGATCAGGAGGGATCTCCACAGTCCGCAGGGTAGTATGGGTAGGTAAAGCACCTAAATCGACCCGTGGGGACTGTATCATTGTAACATGTAGAGACCCTTCCACCGTGGACTATATCTGCGCTTGGCCCTCGCTGGAGAAAAAAGGTGGAATTGATGCTCGACATCGCTCTTTCTTTTACCCTCCAACGAGACAACATCACTATACTCCAACCTGGAACTGACACCAGCCCCAAAATGATCAGTGGAAGCAGGTGGGGTATACCTACGACCACAGAAGCAGAAATGCTTCGAGAGACTGGCCAAGGCAGTACTGGCAAGACAGACCCTACCAATCATACGAAGGCTGGCAGGGCTTCCCAACACAAAATCGCTTCGACTGCCTAGAGATGGTCGATTGACCGTTTAGGTTTGAACCTAAGAGTAAAAACATCAATACTACATATCAACCAGTAAATTTAAGCCAGCAGCGAGTGTCACCGAAGCCTACTCCCTATATCCATACAAATCAAAAGTCGGAGACTACCACTGCTGTCTCCTGCAATCCTATTAATGTTATCCATATCATATCCACCGACTCCCCTCGGACTGCCCCCGACTCACACTTTCACCAACCAAAAACTCCTAAAGATCCTATTAACCCCTCGCAGACCCAGACAAAGTACCCAAAAGACACTCCGACCATGAGCACCCCGATGGAAATACCTCTCCTTCACGCTTCCCCTGAACCTACAAACCTGAGTCTTTCCATTGCATATTGGAACGTCGCAGGTCTCTCCTCAAAAATAACATAGGAGCTATGGCTTGACACAGCCAGGGAACATCAGATACTCTGCCTTCAAGAAACATGGTGTACAACCCCGTTACATCTTACGGGATATAAAACTTTCTTCACCCCAGCAGTGCAGGGAAACATGGGCAGACCAAAGGGGGGGCTCATGATCTATGTCGCCAATACTATTCCCTTCTGATCAAAACTGTTAAAGGAGTCTCCAATATACCAAATTATGCAGATAATAACCACCAATGGTAATAATTATGTTTTCATTAATTATTATAACAACTCTGGCACCTCGGACTGTTGGTCAAATTTAGTAGAGATTGCTACATTCCTATCTTCATTGCAAAACGATAACAATAAAACTACAACCCATTTAATCTGGTGTGGCGATTTCAATCTCCCTTTGTGCCCAAATCATAAAAAAGGAACCTGTGGACTGCAAAACGAACTTGGCAACCCCATACCCCACTTTGTGACCTCGACATGTGGAAATAAATTGAATGACATTATATTTTCTTTAGATTTGGATTATGTGAACGAATTGGTAGACCCGCAGCAGGATTTCCTACCAACCTTCCATGGAAGAGGCTACTCAACAACCATAGACTACATAATAGCCTCCCATTCACTTAAAGGGCAATTAGCAAATTTTGAAACCGGGTCTAACGCAACAAGTGACCACTACCCACTCAGTATAAGAATCACCGTCAAACTGGTAAACGGCCACTCTGTAAAGCCGAGCTCTCTTAACCAGCAATCACTCACCATGAATAAACTGAATGGCTACACGGTTAAATGGGCTAAGATCGACCCAGAAGAGACGATGCAGAGGGTCTTTGAAAAAACCAAACACTGGTTATCTGAATGCATGACCTTGGAGACGCCACCCCAAAAAATCGTTAGTAGTTTCCAAAGCATCCAAGATACAATAAGGAATGAACTATTTGTCACGCTAAAAAAGAACAATAAGTCCCCTACCACGAGATGGTTTGACACTGCTTGTCGGAAGGCACTTTCATCTCTTAAAGAAGCCTTACATAGACCCACGAGAGACTCCCAGGAAATTTCCAACTTAAGAAAAGCATATAATACTGCTAGACGGGACCGTAAAAAACAAATCAAAAAAGAACTTTGGTCACAACTACACGACAGCTCCCAAAGAAAGGACAGCACCTCATTTTGGCAAGTCATAAGATCTCCTTTCTTGGCCAACAGTACAGAAATCCAACACCTAGATGTGGCAGTAACCGAAGAAGATTGGGTCTCCCATTTCTCAAAAATCTTTGGCCCACCTCCGGATTCTGCAGTAGATAACGGTCCAGTAATAAACGAGGACCATTCAGTGGGAAATAACATCTACCCGATAAATATACATTTCCACCTCAGCGAAGTCATCAAAGCAATCAGGGCATCCAAATCTGGCAAGGCTCCTGGCCCCAACGGTGTTCCAATGGACATCTTTCTCCACAATGTAGACTTTTGGTCGCAGATAATCACCCGGGTCATGTCAGCTGTAACCTCGGTCGGCCTTTTCCAGTCATGGTCGACATCAACCCTTTTACCCATCTTTAAAAAAGGCGACCGCAACGACCCTGCTTGCTACAGACCAATCTCCCTTCTGGACTCTATGGGTAAGATCGCGGGTCGAGTACTCCTGGACCGTTTACAATCTTGGGCCCGGGAGAACAACATCATAACGACCTGCAATATGGATTCCAGAAGGGGCTTGGGACCGTGGAACAGGCCCTCAATCTCGTCCTTCTGGCAGGGAAATATGTTGGCGCCAAAGGAGGTAACATCTTCCTTGTCTATGTCGACCTAAGTGCGGCATTTGACTGCGTCCAACATGCAAAACTCTGGCAAATACTTAGTGACCTTGGAGTGGACCCCCCATTAATAGCCTTCCTACGAGAACTCTATTCTAACGCTGTAGGGCGAGTAAGATTTGGTACCAGTGGTGAGCTGTCCCGTCCATTTCAAATAACGAAGGGAGTAAGACAGGGATGCGTACTGGCTCCCTTCCTGTTCAACCTTTATACAAACGGGCTTGAGCAGGCAATGCTGGAAGGGAGCCAGGACTTACCCCAGATAAACCATCGTCCGATACCCACATTGCTGTACGCTGACGATTCAGTCATTTTAGCACGGACCCTGAACCAACTCCAGATACAAATTAATAAATACGCCACATTCATGGACTCACTCAGCCTCAAAATAAACATAAAGAAAACTTTCACAATGCACATTGGTCCCAGGGTCAAAAACCCCAAATCGATAATGGTCGAAAAAAGGAAACTGGAAAAAACCTCAGTCTACCCCTACCTGGGAATCTTAGTGGATGATGCAGTGAACTGGCGCAAGGCAATCGACGCCAGAAACCTTCACTTCCGTCGGGCAACATCGGCATTGATTTCTTTCTCGAGGAAACTGGGGAAACCAGCGCCACCCGAACTCCTGACCATATATTATGCAAAGTGCCATAGCGTGGCTACCTACGGAGCTGGAGTCTGGGGCCATGGACGCATAGATCAGCTACAAGTAACGGAGAATGGCTTCATAAAATACATCTTAGCTCTCCCTCAAAGTTCCCCGATACTAGCTTCGCACCGTGAGCTTGGTATGGAATATATTGTTGACACTATTCGATGCCAGCCAATTTTACTGTGGCATCGAATATGGACCAACCCTGAATGTCATCTAACTCGCTCCCTTATCACAGACTGTTTAGCCCTGACAAACTGGCGAAAAATTCCTTGGCTAACCTACATATGGAACTTCTTCAAAGACCTGGACCACGAGTCCTACTTCGAAGATCCTGCTTCGGTAGAGGACATCTCCAGGAAACAGTTAAAAACAATGTGTCTGGGTCACTTGAGGGAGTTACGGAACCAAGCTGAGATCTCAAAACCATTAAACGAAAAAATCTGTGCTCAACAACCTGGCAAAGGCATACAAGCTTATTTGACGTATTTCTTATCAAACCACGAAAAGTTTTTATTAACAAGACTTCACTTTAACATCTTTTTCCGTTTAGTTTCATTTCTGGAAACTCATAATTGGTCTCGCAACTTGATGAACTGTCCATGCGATGGAATTTCCCAACAGTCAACGATCCACGTTGTTTTATTTTGCAAATATTATAAACTTCCACGAAAAACGTGGATTATTCCACTTCTCCGATCCAGTGGCCATAGACAATGCTATTCTGCGTTTCTCTTTTTGCAGTCTCTGAACACGCCACATGAAGCTAAACTCATAGTGACTTTTCTTAAAGCAGTCTTAACAATACGTCATAATGTTCCAAGCTAACTAGAAGCACATAGAATTGCAAATTTTATTCTTACCAAGTTCCTTTATATCTTGACTTATTTTTAAATTTTAAATTTATTCATGCGCTGATAAGCTTTTTTATTTGTATGTACTTTTTATGATTATACAAACTGATAATCGAATAAAAGTTTATGAAACTGAATATCATTTTTCAAAGTTCCTAAAATTGCTTGTACATGGACAATGGCTTGCAACGATGATGTATGTCAAAAAGACCAACTATGGGAAACATTTCATTTTACACAGTTCCTTCCGCCTTTTTCACAGGTAGAGTATTTTGCACTATTACGTAACTTTGCACTGCAAATCTCAGTTTCTAAATGCCTTAACCAAACTTGAAACTGTATTTCGGAACTGATTTTAGTAGTATTTTATTTTGCTAGCGTACTGTTGGCCCGATGGTCACGTTATATGCACTGTTGCACTTTAATTTCATGGGCTTTTCTTACTAGCTTCATGTGATCCACGGCTTTCTGGGCTCGAAACGCATCATGGTGTTATGGAATAAAGTTTGACAAATTACTTGATTGGGTCTGTTTCGTCTGTCCTGTATGCTTGATGTTGCTACAAAGTTCCTGATATATATATATATATATAGCATTCCACTCCAACAAAAAAGAGGTGGAGGCAACTCAGGGGAAGTGTCAGGAGACCTTTATCAAAACAGCTCACACATAATGCATTTCAGCCTTTTAGGCCTTCCTCAGATGCAGCTGTGTGCAAGGAATAACTCCACCCCCACATTTCACTGACCACAGTCTCTCCCATTGGTGGTGGTCCACTGACCTGTAGTAACATGTTCACAACTCCGCTGCAGATGAACTACAGCTCCCAGAATGCTGTATTACTGGTTGAGTGTTGCCTCAGAGGGACTGAAAATTAAAACTTCCATGAGTGAAGGTGATTGTTTGAAAGGGGCGGAATGTCAAAAAATAAAGAGGCCTTGTGAAAGTTGATTGCATATCTCCCTCGAGTCCTCTTGAATGTTCCAGCCTTGTTGTGCGTGTGCCAGCCGGGTTGTGAGTCAGGATTGCAGTGAACCTGACTCGCTGTTAATAACTACCTGCATTTTGTAGCATCCCATGGCATGGCTTGCACTTCATGGCAGGCCGAGGTCATGTCAATCCCTTGACGGAGATGACAGCTGCAGCATGAGCAGGCGTCAGTGTTACTCCGGCCTCTTAAGGGAACCGGGCCTCCAAAGCGCCTCTGGCAGGCACCAAAATATCCACAGCATTGCACTCCAACAAAGAAGAGGTGGAGGCCCCCCCAGGGGAAGCGTCGGAAGACCTTTTAAAAAACAGCTCACGCATAATGCATTTCAAACATTTATGCCTTCCTCCGATGCAGCTGTGTGCAAGGTATGACTCCACCCCCACCTTTCACTGACCAGAGTCTCTCCCATTGTTGGTAGTCTACTGACCTGTGGTCACACGTTCACAACTCCGCTACAGATGAACTACAGCTCCCTGCGGTGGTTAAAAGAACCACGTGGATCATTTGAACGGTAGAGACTCCACCCGCAATCAAGGCTTGCAGATGCAGAAACGTTGGGGAAAGGACGCCTATTGCTTTTGTGCTGTTCCACTAATCAAAGGAATTACAGCAATTCAGTCAGAGTCGGTGTGCCTCTTTGTTATTCAAGGAGGGTTTGATGTTACTTACTACTGGAAGCCCCGCACCAGTCACACTGGCCGCCCTTCAGGGTCCCGGTTCATGTTGCGAGGCAATCTTTATTGAGATATATATATCTATCCAAAGTTCAAACCATAAAGGGATAGAGGCGGTCAAGTTACCAAGAAGTGGGTATCTCGGTATATTGTAAACAGGGAAGCAACTCCCTGTATGGTATACTATTTTTGAGGGATGATGGATGGTGGCTGCGTGCATGCAGGAGAGTATTCTCTGCATTCTCTTTCCTAAAGAGGGTCGTGGTCAGTTTGGTATTTTCCACTGTTACTCTGATGTCTAGGAAGTCACATGATTTGTTGCTGATGGAAAGTGTAAAGCTCAAATTTAAATCATTGGCTGATAATACATCGATGAATTCCGTGGCCAGATCTTAGCCACCATCCCAGATGATAAAGAGATCATCGATGTATCTCAGCCAAAGTGGAATGTGAACTTTGTATTTTTCCAGCATGTCAGTCAATACAACCCGTTCCTCTCACCAGCCCAGGAAAAGGATCGCTTGGCTGGGGGCAAAACATGTTCCCATCGCAGTCCCTGATCGTTGACGATAAAGTGTTTTGTCAAAAAGAAAAATGTTTTCTTGAAGACAAAAATGCATCATTTGTTTTAGCATCAGGGTATGATTTAATCTTTCTACTGGTTGTTGGTGTAAGTAGTACAGATACGTTTCTACACCCTTCTGTTGATCTATATAGGTATAGAGGACACACACGTCCAATGAAATCATTACATAATTGGACTCCAATTGTACATCATGATTAGTTTTTTAGATATTAAAGGAAAAAAGTACATATATATCTGGGCAGAGCCTAACAACACATCTGATTGTGAAATCTGATTGGCTGTCAGCACTTCACCCAAGAAATGTTGGCAGCCATCTTGGGACCAATATAATTGATAGCACGCCAATAAAAAGCATTGCAGTTAATAGAAGGTTTTAAGAGTTTAGTTACATTATAAATCATTTGTTGATGGTACCATACTCATTATAGGAATTGTGGTGTGTTCTAAGGTGATTTTACCATGTGAAAAAGCCTTCATGAATCATGTTTGAGAGAAAACTATTTTCTGATGCTTGTCCCATAGAGGTTTGGAAGGTGCTCCAGAAGCTAAAATGAGAGCCTACCTTCTGTAAATTCACATTATCTTTCTCAGTCATGTGATAATGAAGTCTGACATTCTCAGTAAAACATGTAAATCCAACAAGGGCAGAGACTGTCAGTTGATTCCTTTGTGTTCTACTGCAGCTTCCCAGGGTGTTCTAAAGAACAACTAGAGCGCTAACAGCCTCACTATTGACAAAATGATGGTACATCTGAAGCCATCTTGATTGGAATAAACTGGTAACACTTAAAACATTTAATTTAAAACGGAACAAAAAAGGGGTTTATTTTGTCCTGGAAATGATTAAGTGTGGGCTGAAAATCTGTTCCGCTCGTGGAATTTGAATTTTTGACAGTTTTGCGGTCCGCGAATCACGCAAAATTGACAAAGAATTTGCAATTCGCAAGTTGGCGGATTTTTTTTAGCTTGGTCTCGCTTCAAAAATACAATCTCACACGCTTGGCGTTGACTTACCGTGATTCTGAGTTCGGCGAGTTGTTTTCCTCCTGGTTTGTGTGCGCTGCGCCATTTTCGATCTTGCTGCTTGATCTCGCGAGACTTTTCGACCACGATTACCTCATAGCATCCAGGCCATCTTGCACTGCGCGACTTGTTGAACGCGAATATGTTATAAGGGCCCGCAATCACGCACCGCGAGAGAAAACAATTGCGAAGACGTAGATGCGGCGCACAGCTGACATCCGGCGGGCGATTTGAACAGCTCGCTCTCCCGAAATTGCACAAATTACAATTCTGCACAAGAAATCAATCACTGGCAGCATAAACCTCCTGAAAATGATGATTTGGATCAGAATAACTCCTCAGATTGACATTTGGCTGCATTTCTTTGTGGAAGAAGTCCATTTCTGGGGAGGGGTGTGAGGGAGGAAGTGCCCCACAGTCTCCAACTTCCTGTTCCTGTCCAGCAGGCTGCTCCCAGTGCTTTGTCCATGTCCTGGTCACTTTTCATTTGGATCTGGAGCTGGAAGGATTACTCTTTGTTGCTGCTGCTGAATATTACTGGGATTACTTTTGGATTTGAGATTTTACAAGTAGGTTGGTGTTATCTGTTTGGGGCATTGAAGTTGCTGCAACTACAATTAATAAACTTTTTTTACAACTTTAAAAAATATATATTGTGGGTACCCACAGTATCCAGTAGGCCCAGAGTTAGTCATGGGTGTATGATAAACTGTTTCTGTGAGTTTTGTTGAACTTAAATAACATTTATGAGACGTTATTTCGATTTTTAGGGGTGTTGTTGGGGCCTGGTCTAGGGCCTGGCCATGTGGGTGGGGGTCTAGGGGACAGTTTGAAGCCAGGCAGTGTCCTTTTTGCCATAGGTCTGCACCCAGTCTGCCTTGAGTTCCTCCATTATGCCCAGGGGTACTCAGTGGTGCATTGACCAAGCCTTTCTGTGGGGTCTCTTGAATGTAAACATCGTTTCGGGCATGGAAGGCATTGGATTGGGGTGATTTTTGTGTGTATTTCGATTTTTGGGGGTGTTGTTGGGGCCACAACGACAACCACAGGTGGAACAAGGAGAGGCGCAAGAAGAGGCACAAGTAGAGGTTCAAGGAGAGGCGCAAGTCGAGGTGCAAGGTAAGCGAAGGTAGAGGTGCAAGGAGAGGCGCAAGTAGAGGTGCAAGTAGAGGTGCAAGTAGAGGCGCATGGAGAGGTGCATGGAGAGGCGCAAGGAGCGGCACAAGGAGAGCCACAATTGCCCAAATACTTGTTCCTCCAGAAGTAGAGGCACATCAGGAAAACGAGATTCATGTGGAGGTATCAGCTGAGCAAGCCACTCCTGATGATCCATTGTCTTCCAGATCCCCAGCCAGGAAAAGGAGGGCTAGTACATCTTCTTCTTCAATCCCCTTCCTTCTGGTGATCTAGATCTTGATTTGCACCTACCAACAATTCAGTCTGAGAGGGAGGCACGCCATGAGCCGACAAAGCTAGTTAAAAGGAAGGTTCCAGCAGGGCTTTCAGTTATGTGTGATGAAGAAGTAGAAGTGGTGTCTTCTGCTGCTGATGAAGAGTCTGACGATGACAACCAAGTCATCACAGTCATCACTCCAGCCCCAGCGGGCTGCAGCAGACAGACATTTTTACCCTATCCCGAAATGCTGCGCGGGATGTGGACGGCGTGGAACTGGTACCACCACCACCAACACAGGAGACTACTACACCAACACGACCTACAGCTTCCATATTTTCTGTTCAGAAGGGCCTGCATGGACCTCCATCCATCTCAACCTCCATCACCCCAGATAGTGGTGCTGTAAGTGAGCAACAGAGTCAAATTCTGCCACACCCATCCTCCACTTCATCTGGCAGTGAAAGTCGCACCTCCACCACCACCACCAGAAATCTCAATTCCCCAGTTTGGGACTTCTTTAGTATTAGCAAAAAGGCGGAAAACCTAGTTATTTGTTCGATTTGAAAAGCAGTAGTTAGTGGGGGTAAGCTTGGTACCAACTATGGTACCGGAGGCCAGAGAGGTGATCTCCTAAAACACCACATCATCCAGTGGGAGGCGCACCTAAGTAACATCTGGAAAGCCAAAAGTACAAATCTAAATGTATCCAATGATATTGCATCTGATGACGATGAGCAGATCGTGCAGGGGGGAGGTGAAGATTCAGAATCGAGCAACATTTTTTCTGGTAAAAACAGTAGCCCAGCCAACAGCACTGCAGTGGTAGTGCCCACACCCTCTACCCCGGCAACATCTAGGTGGCATAGTAAGAGTGTGGGAGAGACACCAATGCGAAAAAGTACATCAATGAGCCGGACTGGGTCGACGAAGTATGGATCATCAACATCACATATGAAAACAACGGTCCAGACCACCATTAAAAGCATGTTTTGGTCGGAGGCGCCAATTGAATGCAACCACCCATCGGCACGTCTATATAATGCAATGCTGGCTAAAATGTTAGTGCTGGACCTTCTCCCTTTTTCTTTCATGGAAGGTGTGGGTTTTTGAGAATTTGTGGCAACTGTATGCCCTAAATGGAAGGTTCCTAGCCGGTCCTATTTTGCCAGAGTTGCGGTTCCAGCACTACATCAAGATGTGCTGGAAGTGATTGGGCAGCTTTGCAGAAGAGTGCTGTTCACACTATCCACCTGACAACAGACATGTGGACCAGTTGCCAAGCCATTGATTACATGTGCATCACTGCACACCTGGTCTCTTTTGAGGGGTTTAGAGATAAGGTAGCTGCAGGTGTTGACAGTGTCACAATTTTTCAAGCTACTCGGAAACATGCAACAGTAGCCATGTTTCCCATGGAGAAATATCACACTGCAGAAAACATTTTGGAGGAGTTTAACAGTAAGGTCTTTCAATGGCTGCATCCAAGAAGGCGCATGATTGGTAATGTTTCCAGGATATTGGCAGTAATATAGTTAGGCCATGCATGATGGTGGCTATTTCAGAGTGCCGTGTTTGGGCACAGCATTAACATTGTTGTTCAGGATTTTTTGAAAAAAGAAAACACAGTCAGCAAGTTACTGACCACCTGCGAAGAATCTGCACACATTTCAGCCGTTCTTTTAAGGCCCGGAAGCAGCTGAGGATCATTCAACTTGCCTGTAGAGTGCCAGTCAGAGGACTCATCCAGAAGGTGGCAACACGTTGGAACTCAACCTTCTACATACTTGAGCATCTGTTTGAGCAGTACTTGGTAATCAATGAGTATGTCTTTCACACATGGAGTGCTGCTTTATGAGACATGAGGCTACAGATGGAGTAATGGGACCTAGTTAAGAGCCTGACAGACATGCTTCATCCTTTTGAGGTCTTCACGCATGAAGTCAGCAGGGAGGACTGTAGTTTGGGCAAAGCTATCCCATTGTTGCGCATGCTAGAGCACCAACTGACGGCGGTATCTTCAACGTTCTGAGGTGATGCTGAAAAACAAGACGCATATCAGTTGGCGGACAGATTAAGATTAAGCCGCCTAGTTGAGAATGCAAGGCTTAAAGCAATACATGTAGAACAACATTACATTTGTGCCACTATTCTGGATCCACAGTACAAAAAGGCACTCGCCAGCAATACATTCATTCTTTTTTATGAAACAGATGTTTCCAAGTACAAATATTGGCTAGCTCTGTCAGCCACTCGCTTTTAAAAAGAGCGGAAGGAAATTGAAGGAAACACCACAAGAACTACTGAGGCCGAAGGCAGTCACATTCCCTCAGAGCTGTTACTGACACCAGGAACCGTATCATCACCTGCACCAGGCCCAGCCATAATATTGTCGGAAGCGGATTGGATAACTCATAAAGGGTTTGCTCGATCCAGTGTTGATGTAAAGGCATTGGCAAAAGATGGTACGCAAAGTACAGCCCCCCTGGAGGACCTTCAGTGGATGTTGCAGGCTTATCTGGATGACCCAACAGAGGTCTTCTTTGATCAGATCCCATTGGTGTATTGCTATGGGAAAAGGACTCAATGGCCACTGATCACCAACCTGGCTATACATTTTTTGGCTTGCACACTCGCAAGCGTGTCTTCTGAATGTGTTTTCAGTGCTGCTGGTGCCACTGTAACTTCAAAAAAGACCCACCTCTCGCACAAAAATGTGGAGAGGTTAACCTTGGTCAAGATGAATCAGCACTTCATACCACCAGATTACAAAATGCGGAATTCACGCAGGAAGAAGAGGACACCGACTTAGGTGATGGAAGTTCTTCTCTGTTAGCTGACCTACTCCCGGTTCAATTCACAGAGTTTAAGGACAAGCTTTACTTCACTGACACCTAGGCTTTAAATACTAACTTATTTTTTCCATCCTTATTCACTTTTATTTCTGTGTGTCTTTCTTTTTTTTCCAACTGTTATCACAACAAAACTTTAATCACAACAAATCCATCAGCAGCACTGTCTTCGTCTTATTTCCAAGTTGAAGGTGCCGCTGTCTGCATTCCTGAAGTTCACAAGTTCATAACTCAGTCATGCTCCTCTAGTATATATCCTCCACCTCCAGACTCCCCCTATCCATTTCCCTCAAGGCAGATGGGCAGATTACGCAGAATCAAGAAACTGTCGCTTCATAGACGAGTCCCCTCAAAAGTAGTGGCACTGGAATGACTGACTATGCTGACTGTTACTTCTGAAATTGACACGAGAGGCTGCCCTGTGGCCCTTCACTTAGAAATAAGATGCTAACAAAAAGTGGAACAGGTAATAAATGATGAGATGGCACGCCGTGGACAACACTGGCTGTCTAACTCTGATTAAAGCAATTTCTGTTTGTTTGTTGTGCATGAAATGAATCCTATGTGTTCTGTAATTAATTATTCTTTTACACACTAAATGTAACTCATGTGTACTCTGTTTACCTTGTTTAATACAAATTGTACTTCTACTGCAGGGGCCACTACGTTGCTTTATTTTGTAATATGGAAAATGTTCTTGGACTCACTGTGTGTAGACTGTGACTGCATGAATAACATTGAGTTTGCCAACACCATGATGATGATGATGATTCATGATGAACAAAGTTACATAATATCTTTACAGTCACTCACTGGAATGGATGGATCATCCTCGTCGATTTACGAAAGAACTATGGCCATTTCGTGAGTGGCAATCAGGTAAACAAGTCAACAACAACCACAGCAGAACTACATGTCTGTCTAGTCTGTGTCAAAGAGGCATGCTACATGGAGGTTGGTGCACTCAGTGGTGCTGCCTTGACAGTCTGCATGGCCCTGGCCTGCTGTGTGCTAATTCATATCCTGGAAACAGAGACTCAGGGTAGGTACTTTAGAAATGATGCATGTATGTAATACTGTCGCCTCTGAAAAGTGAAAGTGTTATTTTTGAACTACACACCGTACCTTATATTTTTCCTCCGGGGTGTCTTAATATCCCTTCCCTTTCGGTTTTATCAATCGACAAATACAGGCCGGCACTTACCCTGTGCACTGGGATATACATTACTTACCATAGCAATCCGCAATTCTGCATCCGCCAGGCAGGCAGTGGACGGTGTGGTCACCAAGATTGATCGACGGAGCACCCAATGAAATGGAGGAGTACCGCGAATAAGAAGAATAGCTGGATGCATGCAACTTCCCAATTTGACCAGGACAACTGCAACATACAGTTACAGTATCCACTTCACTTGTCCTTATCTTTTAAATAATGTTATTGTTGCTTGTGAACTTCCATAGGTGTGCGACTCAGTGCATTTGCTCTCTGCTTCAAATTCATCCATACAGCTATTTGATAAGTTTCTTTGCTATTTGGAAAACTAGTGTAATGTAAGTATGGGTGAAATTTGCGTATTCATGATCCGCGAATTCATGCAAAATTGCAAAAAAAGTCCGCAAGTTCGTGAATTTTCCCGCGAACTTGCGGATTTTTGTGCCATTTTCACAAATATATGACCACGTGTGCCTGTAACGTTTCCAGCGTGCCAAAAGGCGCCGAGGTCCCTTGAGTGAGATGGCCATTATAGTGGAGACCTTTCATACTGCTAGTGTGTGGTGGATGGGGCCAAACGGGCGGGACTTCTATGCGAGTTCACATGCATCTTGTTTATATATGGTCGGAGACCGAGCAGAGCAGCATATGAGGAGAAAGCAGCCTCCTGGTCACAGGAGCTACAAAAGGATGGCGCTCGGGAAAGTCATGGATGCAAAAATACGTTTGCCACATGACCCAGGAATCCTTCAGATGTCCAAGATAGCTCTGATGCGTGTGTTGGTACAAAGGCATTCTGATCCTGCTCAGTGGGTTCAGGCGCATGCAGCTGATGCTGCTGGACAATGTCCCATCTCATACTAAACAGCCCCGTACAGGCTGGCGCTGGGCAGTAGGGTGCAGTGGCATGTGGGTCCTCCATGCCTGGTACATGCGCATACGGGTGCCAGGGGGGACATGTGTTTATTGGTGCTGTGTAGCAAGTTATGACTATACATTTTGACTGCACCAGATGGTGGTACCACCTACTTGGATCAGGAGCATCCAGGCACCAGACTTCATGGTGCAAGAGCATAATGGTGCTGTGCGGTACAGGTATATATGTACTGGGGGCAGGGGGACACTTAGCACAATGTGTGCTCACACCCAGAGGGCTCCCAGGCAATTGAGCACAAATGATTTTCACACTGACAGGGCCTCGGGGCAGTTCAGCAGCACGGGGGCTCACACCCACTGGGCCCCAAGGCAGTTCAGTAGCGCGTGGGCTCACAACCCCTGTGCAGCTCAGCAGCGCAGGGGCTCACACCCACAGGGCTCCCGGTCAGTTTAGCAGCGCTACCTTCTGGTTCATCACTACCATCCTCTGGTTCATCACTGCCACCCTCTGATTCACCACTGCCACCCTCTGGTTCATCACTGCCACCCTCTGGTTCACCACTGCCAGCCTCTGGTTCATCACTGTCATCCTCTGGTTCATCACGGTCACCCTCTGGTTTGTCACATCACCCTCTGGTTCACCACTGCCACCCTCTGGTTCATCACTGCCACCCTCTGGTTCATCACTGTCACCCTCTGGTTCATCACTGGCACCCTCTGGTTCACCACTGCCACCCTCTGGTTCATCACTGCCACCCTCTGGCTCACCACTGCCACCCTCTGGTTCATTACTGTCACCCTCTGGTTCATCACTGCCACCCTCTGGTTCACCACTGCCACCCTCTGGTTCATCACTGTCACCCTCTGGTTTATCACTGCCACCCTCCAGTTCATCACAGCACCCTCTGGTTCACCACTGCCACCCTCTGGTTCATCACAGCACTCTATGGTTCATCACTGCCATCCTCTGGTTCACCCCTGCCACCCCCTGGTTCACCACTGCCACCCTCTGGTTCACCGCTGCCACCCTCTGGTTAGGCACAGCACCCTCTGGTTCACCACTGTCAACCTCTGGTTCACCCCTGTCACCCTCTGGTTCATCACAGCACTCTCTGGTTCACTACTGCCACCCTCTGGTTCACCCCTGCCACCCTCTGGTTCAGCACTGGCACCCTCTGGTTCACCACTGCCACCCTGTGGTGCACAACTGCCACTCTCTGGTTCACCACTGTCACTCTCTGGTTCACCACTGTCACCCTCTGGTTCACCACTACCACCCTCTGGTTCACCACTACCACCATCTGGTTCATCACAGCTCCCCCTGGTTCATCACTGCCACCCTCTGGTTCAGCACTGCCACCCTCTGGTTCATCACTGCACCCTCTGGTTCAAAATTATGGGTGGAAAGCACACCTGCCCAGCCTCAACTGAGATGAATTAATTTGGGGCTGGTTAATGTGTCACTGAATTTGAGCTTCAAGTCTGGCACCTGCTTCCTTAGCTGTAAGTGCTTCCTGTTGCAGTTTAATTTTTTTTACAGGAGCATTGTGCCATACTTGTAACTATTCTCTGACCCTGCTTTGAGAGTCAGAGCAGGGTCAGAGAATAGTTGCAAGTAGGCAACTGAACTCTGCAGGGGCCCCTCAGGAAGCACTGCAGGGAATGGTTACAAATTAGCTTGAACTTTTGCACCTGCTAAGTGTTTTCAGTTTTGCAAAATTCGTTTTTCTGCAATTTTGAGAACTTCGCGGTGCGCGAATTCGCGTGAAATCGAACTCTCAATCCGCGAATTCGTGCAAATTTGCGGATTGTTTTTTTTTGCGTCTTCGCTGGTTTTTTTGCGTCTTTGCGGGCCGCTTGCAGCGCAACGACCGTGCAGTTACCCATGCGGTCATACATGGGCGTGGCCATCTTGTGCGCATTGCGTATTTCCGTTTCAGGGCGCTATTGGCAATCTCGCGTTGTGTGCGGCGCGGTATTACGAGTTCGCGTGTGTTTTTGCATACTCGCGGGGACAAATATCGCGGAAACTTACCCGTGCGGTCCTCAATGGGCGCGGACATCTTGTTTTTCATTCATTGCTGTGATTTTGGGCATGCTTTTCCTATCCAGCTTCAATCTTTGCCATCCTTTGTATGCTTGAAGTTTCTTTTTTACTTATTATCTATCCCTCTATTTTTCTAGATCTATATTTTGTGTTTTCTTCTACTTTTGGTTACTTTAAAACTACTTTTTTTGCCTCCTCTTTTATTTACTTTTTCCCTATTCTATTTCCTATTTATTATTTCCATTCCTGTCCAGGACCATGGCAAAGGGAGCCGGGAAGGAGAGGCGGAAAGGTACCGCACCTCGTACCCGGCTCCCATGCGGACTGTTGTGGGGGGAGCAAGTCACATCCTGGGAGATATTCAGCACGGAGGAGGTGGCTGCACTGGTTTATTATGTGCAGCACTGCCTCCCCAAGACCAGCGCGGCAGGATTGCTAGCGGGTACGGGCTCCGGGAGCGTCGGAAGCTGTGGGAGAAGGTTTGCCGGGCCATGTATAAACACTCTCGGGTCCGGCGCACCTACAACTAGGCCACGCACTGGTGGTCCGACCTCCTGTACCGTGAACACGACCTGCTCGACCTGCTAAGCGTCGAGATCCCCGGGCTTGGTGAGTAGAAGTAGCTATTTAATCACTACTCTCTTTTCTCCTGCTCTTTGTGTTATCATATTGCAAATTTTTGTTTTTTCCGAAGAGCAATAATGCTGCAGATTTGATTGTAGGTAAATTATGTTTCAAAATGTTCTGTGATTGCATTTCAGGTGCACTGCTCGCCTGCTCAGTGGCGATGCTACTATGCTTATTTGTTTTAGATTTTTTGTACTCATTTCAATGGCCTGAGTAATTAAGTATGAGTGTACTTTACAGAGCTGCGTTACGCTAGACACTAAGTGGCAGATTTACAATTACTGGCGCATCCCTGCAAATTAGCAGGGATGGGCCAGTAATTGTGCGCCACGCCTCCACCACCCATGGTGCGCAGCATTTACAATGCGGTGCACCAAGGGGCAAAAACGACACAGAAGCATCACGCATCTGTGCCCAAAAGGCAGCGCATTGCTGGAGTTGCGTCGCAACCACGCAGCAGCTCCAGCAATGCTCTGGGATGCCCTATCTCCCCAATGCTGCGTCAAGCCGTACGTCTGCTTCAAGGAGGCGCAGGGTTTTAAGTGACTCAGCATTGGCCTAAAAGTGACTGAGTGAAATCTTGTAGATTTCACTCAGCCACGTTTAGGATGCATTCCTACACAGGAAAGCACTCCCTTGCGCCGGAACGCCCCCTGATGGCGCAGGGCTTTACAACGTAAATGCATCTCCCAGATGCGTCACGTTGTTAATATACCCCGCACCATGGCTCCTCTTTTGCGCTGCCGCAGCGTCACAAAAGTCACGCAACGACGGAGCAAAAGAGCCGCAAGGGACTTGTAAATCTGCCCCTAGAGTCTCAAGTCCAGTCCTTCCTTTATACACCTGCCACTAAGAAGAGATAGTGGTGGTGGATTGATAGTTTGAGTATTTTAAAGACTGGTTATGTAGTAGGAAACTTACTTTTTAGTGTTCTCACTGGTCTGCAATCACAATGGACTTTGTCTGTCACTTCGCGTGCTGCAGAGTGCTGCCTGCCAGTCCTAGTCGAACCTTTTTGTAGTTGGTTTACTGAGTTACATAACTTTCCAAGTCGACGGTCTGCGAATCCAGCAATACTAATATGCTAGTAGACCACATCAGATAGGTCAATAAATGCTGTGCAATTGTTGTCTATTTGCTATTTCCCCGAAATAATTTCTTATTGTTCTATTGAAATGTTTGATTTGGTTGACAACAATCATCCATGTTTGGGTCTTTCTTTCATGTTGTACATCAGCTTCCCCCAGGGGCAAGAAGACAGAGGAGGAGGTAGCGGCGCCGGCGGAGGAGGACCAGGAAGGCCAGGATATTTTCCGGCGAGGGCTCCTCTGCTGGCCCCAGTAAGTTTTCATGTTAATATTAATAATTATAATTCCCTATCTTTTAGAGTACCTATTTTATACTAACGTTCCTCATTCGATTTTTGCTAAATCGTCTTTGATCTTCTTGTAGACTGTTTCTAAATTCTTATCCTGCCTCTACCATGACTCCCTGTGGTATTACTAGATTATTATTATTAGTCTGTCTGTGTAGCTAACTAAGCTTGCACAGTTGGCAAAAGGTGTTAAACGAAACTCCCATTCTATTCAGCAATAGCTCTATGCACTGAGTGCAGTCCTCTGGGTTGTACATAATGTCTTTTGAAGTCTTCTAAATGTTTATGCTTTGACAATTCCCAACAATAAAATGCCAATGACTACCAAGAAAGAATAAAGTACTAGTTTACTTTTTGATTGGATAGGAGGACAATCCATGCTACTATTGTTGCAGGGACAATTCTGCACAAACAGAACTATGGACACTAAATAGTGCATTGTTTATCAATCATAATAGGCGCAGTTAGACTTTCCACATACCTCAATATTTGAACCCCCAATCTCCTTACTGACTAGCTAGTGTGACAGAGTCATTTAGCTCCCTAATTCATCGATGATTGATCCCCAATGATGATTATCCAACCCAGGACATAAGACTACGGAGTCAGAGTCAAAACTGTCAGAGCCACAGACTCATGCTTGCAAATTGCAAACCCTTTCGCACACTCACTCATGACTAAAAACCACAGAGTCTATGTAAGTTTTAAAGCTTTATTAAAAGTAAAAACATTTATTAAAACCAAGTTCATCATACAACATAAACGGTGGATTGAAAATGGAAAAGTGGTTAGTGATTTCACAGATTAATTGTGGGCGAGCCCTCTCCTGGTTGGAACTTCAAATCTGCTTTGTGGTGCTGAATCGTTGCTGACTCCGTCCTAGTGATGATCTGATCTTGCTCTTGTTCTTAGAAGGGAAGCTTCTGTCTGTTATGAGAAAAACGGTGCGTATTAAAAAGCAAGCATTCATCAGTTGTGCCAAAAAGTGTAGCAAGACAACTCCCTTCCCTGAAAAAAGTGCAATTTTTAGTTTTGACTAGACAGTCACAAATTATTAAATTTGTTTGTGTAGTCGTAGTGACTTTTTTTCATTCCTAGACAAAATACTAGGGAGTGGTGTATATGGCATCTAAGAATCTGAAATGTATTTTCTAGGCGGAACATCGGCACAACCATCCACTGGTGCCGGGGCCAGCGCGGAGGTGGGTACTCCTGGGCCGGAGGCGGTGCAACAGCCAGCAAAACTGCTGTGGGGGATGCCATGGTAGTGGCGGACAGTGGTAAGCTAATATATTCCTTACTTATTGAGATTGCAGACTGCAGAGTGTGCTCTCTGCACGGGTGTATATGCTGTACAGTACAAGTATACTATACTGTTAAGAAGACTTACAAATTTAGAACTAAGGGGCATATTATCAAGGGGGTTTATCTCCGCTTTTTTGGCTTTAAAAGCCAAGAAAGCCAAGATGAAATTATCTCCCTATTACCTAGCTGTCGCTAGCACCAGTTAGCAAAAGATAGTAGGAGATAGCGACCATCTTTGCATGTCAGTGATATGTACCACTAATGACATGCAAAGGGGGCATGCCAAGATGTTAGCGACTGGAAACAGTCGCTAACATCGCTATCTTCTATTACCAACTTTTGGAGATATTTGCGCAAAGCGCGAATATCTCCAAAAGCTAACACCTGCGACTGAGCAGTTCTTAGCCATGTTATCCAATGGTAGGTGGATAACATGGCTAAGAGCATTAGCTCGGTAATGCATGAATATCACGGACTTTTCAGCGATATTCATGCATTTCGGACGATTTTTATCGCTTAGGAGATATACCTTGATAATAGCATGGTTCCTAAGCGATAAAAATCGCCGCAGCTCGGCGATAAAAATATCGCCGCTAAACCAACATAGCGATAATTATCGCTAGTTGTTGGTAAAATGCCCCTAAGTTTTTATCAACCAGGTAGTAGCCTCTTCTAAATTGATTTCAACTCAGCTGTGAAAGTTTTTTCGAGAATCCAAGTCAGATCAGAGATGAACTTAATGGATGGGATGTACGAAAAGGGAAAGAAGGGTGTAAGTAAGTGTGGAAGGACGAGCGAGTTAAAAGTAATGATGACTGGCAAAAAATGATACGTGTTTTTGAATGCTGACCGAGGTGGCTGGGAATATGATGCATTGCCGGTTGAAGGATGAAGCAAGGATGGGTGGAAGGAGAAAGAGAAGAGGACTGCCTCGATGGGTGCAACAGAAACTGTATGTGTGCGCAATATATCCTTAGGTTGAAATTCAAATGCAAGTCAAGCACGGATGCATGGCTTGCGGTTTCCAAAATAAAATGAAAATGTTGTTTTCCCGTGAGAAAAAGTAAAGTTTGTCCAGTTGAGACATTAAGAAGAATTATTGACATTTACTTTGAATGGATGGATGCCTGGAACATGGTACTATCTGACTCATAGATACCACATGTGTATGCAGAGAGAGTAGACGGTCACTGGATGAACTAAGTGTTACTTTGAAGAGCATGTAACACCGCACCCGCACGTCCGTTCCAGTGTAGGAAAGGCAAGGAAAAGAAGTGTCTTTTTTAATACAAATCTGTCATTCATGTGTGGCCTATCAGTGTTCACTCAATAAAAAACAAAGCACTAAAGTTATCCCATATGTAATCAAATACATATCCTTTGGAGGGATAGATAATCATATTATTTATCTTCTTCATTTTCCTTTTCTAGTATTCATTGGCACTGTAGGGTAAAAGTTAAATTAATTAAGCAGTAGCCTTTGAAACAGAGTAATCTCAGTGCCACCCGTAATAGAAAAGTAAGAGCTTCACCACCTGCATGTACTGGACTGGTACAGTAACGCAAGTCTGTGTCATCATGGCGTGCGTCTGTTTTTCTCGGGTGCAAGTTGACTGCGCTGGCATTATGCCGGCTTCCAAAAGTTTACGTACCAATTTCGCTAAACAAGAGAGAAGAAGAAGAATAAGACTGGTGTACTGTCATAGTCGACTCTAATGTAGTGAGTCCATAGTGCTTGTTGAAATAACTCCCACTAATGTTAGAGCAAGGCTGAAGAAGTGGGAGGTTAGATAGATACAGGCCACAAATGTTATGTACTGTGCTTGCAAGTTGCTAGTTCTACTGTGACACAACTTTCTGCTGAATTGTTTTGTGTTAATCTTAAAGAGCATTGGCTACAGACTATGTTTTTCTTTCTTCATATAGATGCTCCTTCAAAACTGTCATGGAAGGAGCTGGCTAGACGGGCCCGGCAACGGAAACTGGAGGCGACTGTCGCTGAATATTGGTGGCTGGTGGCCCAGGTGGAGGAGGACAGGCAGTCGACCTCCACAACATCCAGAGCGACAGTTGCATCCTCCTCCAAGCTCCCTGGGTCAGCTAGTCAGCGCAGGCCTCCAGCGGTACGGAGCCGTGGTACTGCAGCCACCCGCCACCGCCAAGCAGCCAAAAACTCAGCTGCCCCCCACAGCAGGTGCAAGGCACACGTGTACCGCCTAACCCTCAGGGTGTCCTACCTTGAGCAGGAGTAGAAGAAAATGAAAATCCTGCTCAAGAACCTCCGCAAGGAGCATGACCACCTGGCCCAAAAAGTGCACCGCCGGCGGCATTAGAGGAGGAGAGACTGTCCCTTGCTCCTTTTTTAAAGACTTTTGGGGGGTGGGGATTGGGAGTTGGGTTTTCTGGACTTTGGGGACTTTTTATTTCACTGACATTATTTGGAGTTAGGTAGGGGGGGTGGGTCGGGTCTTGCGGGATAGTTTATTTTTGTTAGGGATATAAATAATTATTACTTTCAACTTAAACATAGCATACGTGTTTTTACTGCAGTTGAGGCTGGAGGGGGGGGTTTAACTGTAAGTTTGTTTTCCTGAAACTTAAGTGGCTTCTTGATTCAAATTGCGTAAGTAATTGCCCAAATGTTTACAAAAGTAGGTGCCTCTCACAGAGTTAATGAATTCAATTGTCCTAGGACTTTACTAGTACTACCATCAGTCTCTCGTCTCTCCTACTACTCCATTATTCTTCCTCCCCCCAAACGCTTATCTTACCTGTAATTCGTGTTTGAAAATAAGGGCTAGGCATAGGGCTGGCTGCATTGCAAATGGCGATTAAGGTTGGCAATCCTGGGCGAATGAAATGGCATCATTGTGGTGGTACTAGTGGTGGTACACAGTGGCAGTTGCAGCATATGAAAAATAAAAAATGAAACCTTGATTGGCCTGAGCGGAGAATAAGAATGGTACAATAGATACTATAGCACGTGACAGTACACTAGAATAGTGCCATAATGTAGCCTTACAAATTCTTAAGTATTGAAAGTATAACTACTACTTGCGTGGAATTTGACATTGGCTACTACTACAAGAAATAGTACTGAAGGTGAAGGACATAGCAGTGTAATCATTTGCCACGTGTAGGAGGAGGATGTTCTATATGATCAATCCAGTTGATTGCACCCATAAAAATCTGCTTTGATTTGCCAATAGTCATGGGTCTGTGTCAAGCTGAGTAAGAATATATCCTCAGATTCCTTCACCAGCCTTGAAATGTAATTCAATTTCAATTGCTATGACCTTATCCTCCCCAGCAAGTTTGTGGAATTATTGCTGTCATTTACTCACACATCAATTAAAACCACACAGCCCGGGGGAAGCGGGTTAGGGTTTGGAAATTGGATGGTAATGAGGTTTTTTGGGAAAGTTTTTTTGAGAGAGAAAAAAAACACAGCATGTACAAACAACAAATGAAGATAAACAAATCTTTGGATACCAAGATATCCATAAATCTTTTAAGGGACATAAAGGAAGTTCATGCACTACTTCAGGCATGAAGTTGATTGCTAAATGGATGGTTAGGTTACTTAAACTAAGTAGTACTTTCTAATGAATGAAAGACAGTACAGGGCTGCAGTAATTATGCATTTTCACTTGCCTATCTCTGCACGCAGAGAAACACTTTGTTCATTAAATTAGTTTGAAAAATAGCAAAGTAAAACTATACAATGGCTAGAGGGATGAATTTAGAAGCAGAGAGCAAAGAAATGTAGAATCACACTTATAGAAGTTCACGGCAATAACATTACTTAAAAGATAAGTAGAAATGAATGAATATTGTGACTGTATGTTGTTGTACTTGTCCTGTAGAATTTGGGAAGTTGCATGCATCCAGCCATTCCTCTTATTTGCAGTACTCCTCCGTTCCATCTGACGCTCCATCGATCAATGTTGGTGACCAGAAGACACCCTGTCCACTGCCTGCCTGGCGGATGCTGAATTGCGGCTCGCTAATGTGAAGCCTGACTTCATCCTTTTTTCCATTGCACAGGGTGAAAGCCGCGCTGTAAATGTTGATAGAAAAACAGGAAGTGATATTAAAACATCACTGAGAAAAAAAATATAAGGTACGTACGCTGTGTAGTGCAAAAAGTCACATTTTCAGTTTCAGAATCGACAGTACAATAGTTTCAAAAGGGCGTACTCTGAGTATCCTTTTGAAGGATAAATAAGTATGGGCGAATTTTGCGGATCTTTCCCCTCAAGCTAGGTGTACTGTAAACTACGATTTTAGAACAAAATTAGACCTTCCCAGCAGTGCTCCCAGACCCTTAAACCCATACGCTAAAATGTAGAACACCCCCAATCAGACCCCAAAAAACTTGCAATACTGCTTCCTGTCTGAGGCCTAGTGGAAAATGGTGACAAAACATACTTCGAAAGTAAAGTAGGCCCAAATCCCCCCTTTCCCACCATGGATTTTCTTCAAACCACTTGCAACCAAAATTAGACATTTCTCGACAAGTGCTCCAAGAGTAGACCCCAGAACCCAGTTGCCAAAATCTCAAACACCGCACACACACATGCAATACTGCTAACCCTAACGATCCTTAAGTTAAAAATAGTGTCAAACGCTTTCTTCAACTAGGCCCTAACTCCCCTTTGCCACCATGGATTTTATCCAAATCACTTGCAATCAAAACTATCCATACCCAGCAAACAACTTTTTCTCCTCCGATTTTCTCCAAACCACTTTTATCCGGTATTAGACCTTCCCAGAAATGACCCCAGACCCGTCAACTCAGGTGGAAACAAGTTTAACACCCCCAAACAGCCAAAAAGCAAAACCACAAAAATTGAGACTTAGAATAATTTAGCCCTCAATCCCAAATCACTCCATGCGCGCTCTGCAGCTATGCCCAAACTCCCCTTTGCCACCATGGGTTTTCTCCAACCACTTGCATTCAAACGTATCCATACCCAGCGTTGCTCCAAGACCCCAAACCCCCCCCCCACAAACACCAAGAACCCCCCCAAGCAGGCCCCCAAAAACACAAAAGTGAGCAAAAACTCTGGAAAGTGAAAAACTTTTCCACCATGGATTTTCTCCAAAACACTTTTATCCGTATTAGACCTTCGCAGCAATGCCCCCAGACCCCTGCAGCCACCCGCAAAAAAGCAGAACACCCCCAAACAGGCAAAAAGCAAAAATGGGCCTACCTTCAATTCAGTCCAAAACGCTCTGCAGCTAGGCCCTAACTCCCCTTTTCCACAATGGATTTTCTGAAAAACAAATGCAATAACAATTAGACTGTGCCAGCAGTGCTCCCAGACCCCAAAACCCACCCCCAATAACATAGAAGCCCCCCAAACAGCAACCCAAAAACAGGCAAGTGAGCAAAAACGGAAAAACCTTTTCACCATGGATTTGGTCCAAAACACTTGCTTCAGATATTAGACCTTCCGAGCTCTGCCCCCAGACCCCTGCAGCCACCAAAATAGCAGAACAACCCTAAACAGGCTAAAAGCAAAAATGCATGAACTCATACTCAAAATTTTCAGCCAACCAGGCATCATCGGTCCAAACGTGCTCTGTAGCTAGGCCCTAACTCCTCTTTCCCACCATGGATTTTGTTCAAATCACTTGCAATCAAAATGATGCTATCCCAGCAGTGCCTTCAGACCCCCAGACCCTCCTTCAAAAATCTAGAACACCCCCAAACAGCCCCCCAAAAACATGCAATACTGGTATATTCAAAACATGGCGAATTGCGCTGTTCACAAAACATTGCTGTTTTCAGCACTTCCACTCCTTCGATCCTCTTGAAACTTACCTGGACTGTCACTTGTTCCAGCGATTCACAAGAATCTCAGCAAGGCAGAACAAAATCAAACCACTGCGCTCTTTGAAGAAGCAGAAGAAGAAGGTCTACAACTAGTTTTCACTTAGTTTTCTCCCAAACACACGCGCCCGCAAAACACCAAAAAAGGCCAAAATTCTGCCACTTCTGGACCAAAGAACACCAATCCCCCCTAAAACCTTGCCAACATCATTATGAACGAGCCTGCATTGGGCCCGAGCCCTAGAATCAGCGTGAACTATACCAACTTAAACCTAAAAACCATAGTAAATTGCACTGAACCCTAAACCCTAGATATGCTTTGTCTGTCTGTGTCAAAGAGCCTAGGCATGCTACATCAGGAGGATGCTTCACTCAGTGGAACCTGCCTTGACCGTCTGCATGGCCCTGCCGCAGACATGGGCAAAAAATCCGTTCCGCTCAAGATTTTGCGATTTTTCTGTAATTTCACGAGATTTGTGAAATACCGAAAAACAGCAAATTTTGCAAACGTAACAAATGTTTGGCCCAAGCTTGAGGCAGTGCCATGCAGAGGGTCAAGGCAGGCACCACTGAGTGAAGCAACCTGATGTAGCATACCTAGGCTCTTTGTCAGACAGACAAAGCATATATAATTGTATGCAGCAAGCCACATAGCCCCAATTTTACATGAACTGCTGTCTGGTCGGGAGTGGACTCTGCCTGGCATAACAACAACAGTACACTGCCTTGCCCTCGCCCACTACATACCACGAATAGACAGACATGTAGTTCTGCAAGTAGTAGTTGTTGTAGACTGGTTTATCTGTTTGCCACTCACGAATTGGCCATAGTTCTTCCGTAAAGCGACGCTGATGATCCATCCATCCCAGTGAGTGACTGTGAAGAAAAAATATATATTATTTAATTAATCATCATGGTATATTGGCAAGTGAGTCCGCTCCAATCAGCTGTAAGCTTGCCTTAGTCACATGAGCCAATCTGTGCGCGAATACTGTGACGTATGTTAGCCAATCACAGTGCGACACTTGTGACGTATGCTACCGCTGCAGCTGCTCTGTCCCTCACTCCACTCCTTAAAATGACACCTCCTTTACAAAAAAAATTTCACAGCACCATATTTACAAATCTTTCAATTACATTCAGTTAATAACTCCACAAAAACAAACCATTTGTCTGTTTCACTAAAATAAAGTGATAGCTTTCCCAAACATTCAAGTATTCTTATCACGTGAAATAGATGATGCTATTTTCACAGAATATTTAAATTTGTTGATAAAGTAAGGCTACTTTACCCTTCTAGCAGGTAATAACGAACTCGTTTCTCTCTAAATGCACATACAGAGATATTTTACACCTCCTTAGAAACAATTTAGAGTTTCACTCGATCGTACATTACAAATTCATTTATGCACATTCATACAGAAAAATCCCTAGCCATGCATACATAAATCTTTAGTAGGACTTTAACCCACTAATAGAAATCCTCACTCGCCAGTAAGATAGACAATGCTTCCTTACTCTTCACTCAAGCTTAGATAAATTCTACTACTCTTTTCACAGTGAGTTTGAAAACAGGACAGAAGTCCCTATGCTCGAAAGTTATGATTTCATAGACAATCCTCACTTTGCATTCTACCTTACACACCTAAAATCCCTAAACTTGTGCTGTACGACCACAACACTTGTGATATACGGCGATACCACTATTTTGAAACAGAACAAATACACTGTGTAACTTCACCTGTCACACTTCTCATGCCGGCACAAATCAGGAATTTTCACACTGGTGGAAAAAACATTTCGACTACATATAACAACTGAACAAACTTAACATGTTTTATACATCAATCCTATGTATTACCATGTAACATACTAGTTACCATAGAAACCGTAACTCTGCTACCAAGTAATTGATCCAGCACTCTGATTGAAAAACTGTCTCATAAAGTTACCTATACCTCAATACTCACCATTAATCATGAAACACATATAAAAGCCCATAATACAACTGAGACCATTTTTGAGCAACTGAATCAGGTGGTATGATTAATTAAACTACTCACATATTATTTACAATATTATATACAACTACAGTTTTTCTATCTTTACCATGGTTTTGAACATTAATTATTTATTAATCCGACCACTAAGGCGATTGGATCAACTGATGGAAACTAGACCATGAATAAACAAGACCAGCTTGTCCTTTCAAATCTAATTTTATTAACTTGATTTTTTATAAAGAAAAAGCATTTACGTTTTAGAATCTTTATTTTACAAGCAATTAAGAAAGCAGCATTTTAATAAGGAAATGAATTACAACTGACATTTTCAAAGCAAGCTCAGAAAAACGAAGTATTAGCAGAATAACAGTTTCCATTCCCTAACACTATTTCCCTGACTATTTCTTACTTCACCTAAAAAGGAAAAATTATTTAAAAGTCTGCTGTCCTTACATGCGCCAAAGGTCCAACAGCATGTCATGTCACTCAGGAATCGGAAAGTAAGAGTTTTTCCCTGCTCATAGTGTCATATTTTATACCTTTCTCTCTAGCTAAACTTTCTACATTTTACATACTTTTAAGCAAATCCGAGCTTTTCATTGGCTGTCCTGTGTCAGTCCATGATAAAAATGTATTAGGTCATCTCCGTTTCTTGACCAAGTCCAGGCTTCAAATAAGCCCTATTGTCTTTCATTTCCACATCTTTCAGCTTCCTCAAGAAAGTTACTTTTTCCTCGAGTTTCGAACATTTACCTCCTAACCTTGGCAGACACTTTAAGTTCCTGTCCTTGAGCCTTTTTTCCATGAGCACGTTCAACTCGACCAAAGAACTGCTTTTTCAATTAACGATGACAGTGCAGTAAAAATCTTCACAGCTACGCATGTGCAAAGACTTCACTCTGGACAAGCTTTTGCGTCTGTAGCTCTGTCAGCCATATTTTCTGAACCACCTTTAGGCCTCACTTTGGAAACTATTATTAAACAAACACAAGACATCAATTAATTAAAGAATTGAGACCCATTCTGTTACCCACCCCCTTTACTAATTAATCCTGTTAATTAGGTTACCTAGCAAAAAGCACAGTCAAGCAGCATTATAAATACTGACAAAGACAATAGACAAGGTTAGTTTATTATTTTTTCTTTGCGTTTGCAATATAAAGCACATTAGTTCATCCCGCGTGTATTGATGAATGTATTCTTAAGCTAAGTTGATTAGTAATTTCACCACAAGCTTATTAATTTAATTACTGTTATGGGAGATAAACTTCACAAGTTTGAACAAAATCTTGTTCTTCACCTTGCTCCATCCTTTGCGAATTTGCGGATTTTTGGGCACATTCGCGCGATTCGTCAATCGCCAAATTGCCAAAAAACCGCAAATTCGCTCGTGAAACAGATTTTACGCCCATGCTTACAAGGAACAACGGTTCCTGTGGACTATATGCATAAATATGTGATTACTATAACGGTCAATGGCATATACTAATAGGAACGGATTGACAGAGGGAGAATCAAAATCATACACACAAATAATTTCAAGGGTTTTTACTTTTTATGCAGTTTGTGTAGTAAAGTACAACAAAAAGTGTGCTCACGTGAGGATCTTGCCACTTGACAACCCTGGGGGAGAAGGTTGCATTGCCTCCCTCTCTCTTTGTTGGCTGCATTCTGACATGGAGTGGAAGAAGCTCTGTTTTCCCACATTTAGTGAGTGACGTTTTACCTAAAAGCCGGTTAGACTACTGGTTTTTGGTACATGGCTAATGCTACACTGGGTTGTATGACATTACAACGCATGCTTTTACCAGGCATGCCTTTACAACGCGGTTTTTACAACAAAAACCTTTACAACGCATAGTGCTTTGGGGTGCTGGATAGTGAATAGTTTAATTTACTATTCCAACTCCATTCCCCGTGGACACTAGGGAAGGTGTTGGATAGTAAATTAAACTTATTCCCTATCCTAGAGTGCCCCCCAGTGCAATGCGTTGTGATGTTTTGCGTTGTAAAGTTTGCGTGGTACAGGCACTATGTGGTAAAAGTTGCCTTGTAAAGGATGTTTCCCGCTACACTGTGCATCTGACACGGTATGTTTGTCTTTACTAGATGGCATTTTACTTCAGTGATTAATTAACCATTTTGGTTTGGCAGTTGGGATCCCACCTGACTACGGCGGCCGTTGGTATTGACAAACACAAAATGACTTCTCTCTTCTTCGGGTGAGTAGAAGTAAAACCTTTAAGATAATTTGTCATTCTAAATTGGCTAGCACTCACAGCATTAATTGTTTCCTCCGTATTATTTTAATTTTCTAGATGGTACTCCTGCATAGTATATTATTTGGGATTTGGATGCTGTAACTCATATGCAAAAAGGACTATCAGCCCTTTTTTCTCTCACATTGGAGTGAGTAGCGAGTATGGTCACACAGGCCATTCTTGAATGAGATAATTCAAATGGCACTATATAAATTTTTTCAACCCTTTTTTCTTCTGTTCTTAGTGCCTGTCTGGGCCCCACGAGAGTACATTTTGTCTTGAGCCACATTTTTACTGGTGTGCACTTTCCACACTGACAGTCAATTGTTCTCGCTTCAGGTAAATCCTGCAGTTCACATTACTTCAATACAGAATTTCTCTTTGGTTTAGCAGACATTGTCATTATTTTTGTTATTTTGCTTCAGGTGTCCCGCATTGTGAGGTCCTGATGAGACCCCCTCTTTGCCTTTGGGGTTGAAATGCACCTATTTTTAACAAACCACCTTCCAGCGCCTAGAATCATGTTAGAAGGCTGTCAATACTTTTTTTATTTGTACTTGTGGTTGTTTTGTCGTTCTGTACAAACTGAAACCTCCTATATGTCACAAACTATCAACTTTTTTAAAGAATAGGTTCTAGTTCACTTTTTTGTCATACATTACTACACAAAGTACATAAAAAGTATAAATCCTTGAAATTCTTGGTCTGTATGATTTTAATTCTCCCTCTGACAATCCGTTCCCATGAGTATATGCCATTGAGCTTTATAATTATCAAATATTTTGCATATAGTCCACAGAAACCGTTGTTCCTTGTTGTATAATTGTTACCCTGGTTCCTTGTGAGTATGTAGAGCCTTTTTATTTGTTAACATCCCCTGGTATTGCTGCACATATATTCAGCAAAGACAAATAGTATGGATGTAATTTAACTTAGTAAGAATTAATTAACTGCTACTGTTTTTATCTAGATAGTTCAGACCTTTGACACAATGTAGCCTAGGTCATCTCATCATGGCAGCATTCCCCATAATGGTCAAGATAGTTAGAGAAATATAAGCCTAGAATCTATACCTAAATGCTATGATAGCTCTAGTCCTAAGTTACAAGCACATAAACAGGCAGCATAAAACTACTTGAAGGCTGCATTGCAAAGTAAAAGTAAAATAAACTACTTCATGCATACATTTAGATAATCAAACGTATGTTCCCCCTTTATTTATTTACAAAGAAACACACCCTCTTCACCCAAAAACATGGCCCCAACAAAATTGACCGAAGCCCCAAAACTCAAAAGGCTCATCAAAGTCTCTAGAAGAGTCTTGCACCTAACTCCCTTCCCACCCTCTCCACCCAGCAACAACAAACAACACATCCCTCCCACCAAAACAACATTTTTAAAAAAAGGGTTAGAAAAGGGAATTATGGACATCGGTTCAGAGCAGGTTCATTCTTTGGGCAAAAGAGGTGAGCTGCCCTTCGACAGTGTTCAGTACTACAGGATGTCTTTCAGCAATGACCTGTTGACATTCTGGTGGCAAATGCAGTTGGCTGGTGGTGGCACCGGGGATGGGATGGCCGAGAGGTTGGAGGCTGAGGGGGACCAGCTGCACTGGGGCCCTGTAGCTGAGAATTGATCACCTCCTTTTCCAGGACACCCGCTGGGAGTATTCAAGCTAGATACGCTCCAGCCTCTACAGCCACAAAAAAAGCAGCTCTCTTCTGCCTGTTGGGTGATCCGGCTGGACCAGCAGGAGCAGCTATATTGAAAAAAACCAAAAAGAAAAAATGTAAATAATGCTATTTGCAAACATTTATTTTTAATGTAAATAACAGCGTGTCACAGTAGCTGCCTCCTCTCCCCCTGCAAGAACTGAGCCATCACAATTTCCTCCTGCAGCAGCACAGGAGGCGGTATTAACGATGTTCTGTGTGGCTAGAATATGAAACATTACCCATAATTTAGATCATAGACATGCAAACCCAAATACAACAGCAATATTTACAACAAGGGGTGGTGAGGGACAGAGTCTCTGAATTAAGCAGAAAGCTCTCACCCAGTCAAGAGATCAGGGCTAGATCCAACACCGTTTTTTAGCTCACTGCACCATCCCAGTTTCAGAACCTGGCTGTATGCAAATTAGTCTGTTCCTGTCCCAGTGCATGATGGGAACAGGGCAAACCAAACTACAAAAGCCAATTCTTACACTGGGAAGGAAACAAGCTCCCGGGGACCGGTTTCTGGCATTACAGCCGTCTTCGGCCCGGTTTGCTTGAATCCTGATGGTGCAATGAGCAAGGGTCTCACATCTGAGAATACCCTTCCACGCTTAGGGTGGACAAAAATATTTACAACAAGGGGTGGTGAGGGACAGAGTCTCTGAATTAAGCAGAAAGCTCTCACCCAGTCAAGAGATCAGGGCTAGATCCAACACCGTTTTTTAGCTCACTGCACCATCCCAGTTTCAGAACCTGGCTGTATGCAAATTAGTCTGTTCCTGTCCCAGTGCATGATGGGAACAGGGCAAACCAAACTACAAAAGCCAATTCTTACACTGGGAAGGAAACAAGCTCCCGGGGACCGGTTTCTGGCATTACAGCCGTCTTCGGCCCGGTTTGCTTGAATCCTGATGGTGCAATGAGCAAGGGTCTCACATCTGAGAATACCCTTCCACGCTTAGGGTGGACAAAAATATATACAACAAGGGGTGGTGAGGGACAGAGTCTCTGAATTAAGCAGAAAGCTCTCACCCAGTCAAGAGATCAGGGCTAGATCCAACACCGTTTTTTAGCTCACTGCACCATCCCAGTTTCAGAACCTGGCTGTATGCAAATTAGTCTGTTCCTGTCCCAGTGCATGATGGGAACAGGGCAAACCAAACTACAAAAGCCAATTCTTACACTGGGAAGGAAACAAGCTCCCGGGGACCGGTTTCTGGCATTACAGCCGTCTTCGGCCCGGTTTGCTTGAATCCTGATGGTGCAATGAGTCCCTTTCTCACTGCTCCATCAGGATTCAAGCAAGCCGGGCCGAAGACGGCTGAAATGCCAGAAACCGGTCCCCGGTAGCTTGTCTCCTTTCTGGTGAAGAATTGGCTTGGTAGTTTAGTCTGCCCTGTTCCCATGATGCACTGGGCCAGGGACAGACTGATTTGCATATAGCCAGGTTCTGAGCTGGGATGGGGCAGTGAGATAAATAACGGTGATGGATCAAGCCCTGATCTTTGGACTGGGTAAGAGTGGTCTGCTTAATTCAGACACTCTGTTCATCACCACCCCCTTTTCTGAATCATTTTTGGCCACTATAGGTGTGGCAGGGTATACTCAGACATGAGTCCCTTTCTCACTGCTCCATCAGGATTCAAGCAAGCCGGGCCGAAGACGGCTGAAATGCCAGAAACCGGTCCCCGGTAGCTTGTCTCCTTTCTGGTGAAGAATTGGCTTGGTAGTTTAGTCTGCCCTGTTCCCATGATGCACTGGGCCAGGGACAGACTGATTTGCATATAGCCAGGTTCTGAGCTGGGATGGGGCAGTGAGATAAATAACGGTGATGGATCAAGCCCTGATCTTTGGACTGGGTAAGAGTGGTCTGCTTAATTCAGACACTCTGTTCATCACCACCCCCTTTTCTGAATCAAATACAACAGCAAAGCAGCTTTACAGGTATGTTATAACATATCTTCCAAATATCACTCTGGGCATTTGATTTTTTGGTTCACAAAGTTAGTCAAGCTAGGCATGGAATAACACTGAATGAAAAACTGATGGGGTTGGCTGGCAAATGCAATGAGAGTGGGACCTCATTCTTTTTTTCTAACCTTTCTGCACTGTCATTGGAAACTGGTGGTGTACTATAACAATAAATGAATGGGTCTGCAGCACACTGCACTGAGGTGGGGTGTAGTCCATGATGACTGTGGCCACTGTCTCGTGCTAAAGCTTGGCATAAGCCGGAAAAGGAAACCTTCTGAACAAACATACCTGGTGATTTTATTTTATTTAAAATACTAGCTTACTTGAGCCTGCAATCTGAATCTCCACAAATCATGATTGATAGCATCAACATTCCAATAGACAAAATATACCTGTTAGAACTGGGATTCCTGGTTGGCTAGGGCAATCGCCTAAGCCAGGCAGAAACCATCACTCTAGTCAGGGCAAAGGAGTTACACCCTGAGGATAACCCCTGCTCACCCCCTTGGCAGCTTGGCACGGGCAGTCCGGCTTATCACATAGGCAATGTGTAAAGCATTTCCACAACACACACACACAGCAGCGACACACTAGGCACACCAAAAAGAAACTCCACACAAATTTATATAAACAATAGCCTTTTTATTATCATAAACACATTAGAATCATAACCACACAATATACACAGTGCCAACTTGCACTAGGTACTAATTCTCGAGGGATTATATACTTAACAGGGCAAATTGTGCCGCTGTCAGAACTATTTGAAAGCACAAGTAGCAAATATAAAACAACCAATAACTACTGGCAAAATACTGTACTTAGCATTATCACTAGACACATAAACACATTATGTCTGCATCACATTGGACATAAACATCATAGCATGACATTTGCATTAGGATTCACATTAGTCATACATCCTAATACCCAGTGGTGCACCCCAGCAACACCAGGATGGTGCACACATCATCTGGGGGCCTTACGCAACTCTAGGACACCAAATGACCCCAGGCCAACTGGCCATCTCTGGGGCCCAAAAGCCCTATGTCCCACAAGGCAGGGCTCTCAATTATAGGGCCTCTCAACTAACCCTCTGGCTGCCAAAGCATCAGAAAAGATGAGCGTTATGCACTTGGGGCCGAGGGGTGCATCTCACCCCTTCCTCATTGTAAAAAGAATTGCCCCCACATTGCAGCTGCCCACGCTCCTGTGGTGCAGCTGAATAAATTGGCTTTTGCACCACTGTTCCTCTGGAGCCCCAGTTTGCGACTCCTACAACAAAATTGCCCCCCCGTTGCAGCTTCCCTTACTCTCGCAGTGCAGCTGGGACAATGACTCGGCACCACCAAAGTGCTTTGCAGGCCCCACTCACCAGGGCCTCTTTGGTCTCCTCAGCAGGAGACTATCCTCTCTGGGGGCAAGGTGGGAAGTCTGCAATACCGAGCCCACAAGGCTCCTTCTCCGATCGAGCTCCCTTACAGTTGTAGGCCCCACCCATGTCCAGGCCAAGTCACCACCTGACTTCCTCCTCTTCTGACGCTAACGCGTCATGCCCAGCAAGAGACTCGCCCTCTAGCAGGCCAGTTGCCTGACTTCCTGTAGCTGCAGCATCCCGTAGTTGGATCCCACTTCTCAGACTCTGGTAGAAAAATTGAAAAGCGCCCCCAAAAGCCTCAAAGAAGATGAGGGGGCTTTCCCTTCTCTCACTGGGAGTCCCGCCTTGTGAGAAGTTGGCCTGATATGTAGTGTTTCCAATTCTGGAACCACTTGGTATCAGTCCAAACAAACCCCAAAGATGTCTGGTTGTAAGTCAACCTTGTTAGACAAGCTATCCTAGTGGTAGCATGGACTAAGCAGCCTTAAAGGCTTAACTTAAGAGGTCGTGTTAAGCGAGCTGTTTTACCACATACAATCCTGTAATCAAATGAAAGGACACCACACAAGTATATATTATAAAAATATATGTGTTTATTTCTAAATTAATCCCCAGTACTCTTTATGAGGAAAGGGGCACAAGCGTTAAATCAAAAGAACAGTATAACATACAAAGTTGCACAATTTTGGAAGAGGGCCGGTGGCCACTCAAACCATATACTAAAAAAATGGTATAAGAGATACCAATCGAACAGTGGTTAGGCCTAGGGCCTAGAGAATCGCTGGGAGCAGTCAGGACTAGCAATGCTGAAGTCGGGAGTAGCCCACGGAATTCGGGTGCAGCACGGAAAGTGCTGCTTACACCAATGCAATGTCAATGGTGCGTAAAAGTTACACAAAGTGAGTTTAAAGATACTTCCGCTGAAACTAGAGGAACAAAACTTAAGACACAGACCCTAGAGGTGTGGGCCAGTGTAGGAACACCAGCGTTGCAATGTTACCTCACCCACAGGAAGTGGGTGCACAGGGTCGAAGTGGCGTCGGGTTTTGACACATAGGCTCTTGGTGCTTGGAGCTGAAGAAGCTGCAGGCGATGGAAAGCAGAAGTGTCCGGTGTGATCCAAGGGTGGATCGAAGTCGAGATGTACCTGAAAGCAGAGGGGACAGAGTCTGGGTCACTCAGCAGTGACCAGGGTGGAACCAGGACGGAACCAGGCAATGTCGGGCGCAATCAGGTGGTTGTTGAGAGGCTTCTCTCCGCTGTCACGTGGGCTCTGGGGCATCTGCGACATCCAGGAGCAGGTCACGATCTGTCCCACGCAGGCTCTCGCCGTCAACACCGTTGGCTTCAAGATTGCAGCAAACAGCACTTGGCAAAAGCAATCCACGCGGAACCGGGAGATTGCTTCTCACTCGAACCAGGAGGGTCAGAGTGGGGGCTCCTTTTCACAGGAGCTGGTACAGATCTGGAGCAACCAGAAAAGCAAGTCGTATTCAAGTTTTCGTCGGCACAAGGGCCACAAGCCAGCTGGCAAGTTACCGGGCCAATGCGTCGAGCCAACACAAGCAGAAGGGCCCCACGCAGCACTCGTCGAGTGTGGAGGAGGTAGCTTTGGTGCAAGTGTAGCTCGGGGTGGGGGCTTCTCCAACCCCGGTGTACAGCTTCGAGGGTCACTCATGGGCTGCACGGTCAGCGTCTCGTAACCTTTTCAAGATGGCGTGCCCCACGCTTCCGGTCGCCTCCACTGGTCTCCGCTCTGCAGGGACTGTGGATCGGGCTGGGAGAAGGCAGGCAAGCTTGATCTCGTCAATCTCTGTCGCTCGAGTTCCGGCGGGAACTGCAACAAAGCAAGGGTCGAGGGCTGGATGGTGCCTGTTTGCACAGGCAGGTCACTCCTTGACCACAAGGGAGATTCTTCAGTCTTCTATGTTGAGTAGAATGTCGAAGGGTCCAGAATTTGTTTCTTATTTTTCTTCAGGATGATCTGAGTTGCATTGGCACTGCTCCCACTCTTATTCGAATCTGGTGGGCTGGACATCCTGCTATTTCCCCTCCTATGGGTGGGACCCAGGAAGGGGGTGGTTACACCCCTTTCCTTTGTTCCAGGCCACGCTGGGACTGGGGCTGGCATGCCCCAGAACTGGTTTGGCCGGATTATGCAAGGGGCAGCCTTGTGCTCCCCAGGCAGTGTCTGGTTTCTTTGAAACCTCCCTGCTACAATCCACTATCTCCTGTCTGGGGTGGTTTGACACCGCCCTGCGACAGGAAACCCTTTGTCCAGGCCACCATTTGCTGAGTTTCGGTCAGCAGCAGGAGGCCAGACCCGTGTCTGTGGCAGAGGCATCCATTTTGTGGATCTGAGGCTCATTTTAAATCAACTGCGTTTCAGTAAAGTAACATGTCTTATCCCTCTAGAAGGGTGGAATGCTACCCCCGTCGCCAGAACTGGCGAGGGGGTAGTGTTCCAATTCGTATGACACCTTACACGACATGTTTTGATAAAGCCAAACCAAAGTTGCTATATAACCGCGAGGATTATAAGGCGCTTAAGAGTATATGGTATGGCCTTATCCCGTATCAGCTTAGGGAGTTGTTCCCGACAGCTGCAGACAGGCTCAGCTCATGCCAGAGCTCCATCTCACATAAAACCACGCACTCTGCCCCTAGGATTGATGAGGTCTTCCATAGGAGTGACTCACAGGTTTATATGTGTCCAGATATAGGTTGAGATATAGGTATACTATATCTAAGCAAGGGGTGATTACACCCACTTGCCCCCAGCTGAGTGATCAGCCAGTTGTGTCAATTTAAGAACCAGCCAGGGGTGGCAAAAGCTATGCTTCAGCCCCTGGTAGGCCTTGGTGGCACCTATGCCCTGAGCACCTATAGTGCATGGTACAGGGGCTGACAAGGAGTCCATTTCCAATTGTGGTATGTACCTATAGCACATGTATTATAAATTTAGAGAGAGAACAGCAGGCTGGGTGTCTGATTAGCAGGCCCACAGCCTCAGTAAGTCGAAAACCAGTGAAGCAAAAAGCAAAAATTGGGGTGACCATAGGATAGCAGACCCTACTCTCCTACACAACCCCCCCCCCCCCAAATGCAGGGACATTAAACTTAACCTTGACCAGATAAGTCTTCATGTTCTAAGTGGAAGTACCTGGAGAGACCATCTGCATTACCATGGTCAGTCCCTGGGCGGTGCTCCACTGTAAAGTCCATCCCCTGTAGGGAAATGGACCACCTGAGCAGTTTGGGATTTTCACCCTTCATCTGATTTAGCCACAAGAGGGGCTTATGGTCTGTCTGAATTAGGAAGTGAGTACCAAACAAGTATTGCCTCAACTTCTTCAGGGCCCAAACCGCAGCAAAGGCCTCCCTCTCAATAGCTGACCAACATTTCTCCCTGGGGGTCAGCCTTCTGCTAATAAAAGCAATGGCTTGGTCTTGACCATCTTGATTAAGTTGTGAAAGCACAGCTCCCACCCCCAACTCAGAAGCATCTGTCTGTACAATGAACTGTTTGGAGTAGTCAGGACTCTTCAGGATAGGTGCAGAGCACATGGCCTTCTTCAGGTCGTCAAATGCCTTTTGACAGCTAACTGTCCACTGAACCTTTTTGAGCATCTTCTTGGATGTCAAGTCATTCAATGGTGTCACAATGGACCCATAGTTCTTTACAAATTTTCTGTAATACCCAGTCAGGCCCAAGAAGGCTCTGACTTGTGTCTGGGTAGTTGGAGGAGCCCAGTCCTGTATGGTCTGGATCTTGCTCTCCAGTGGTTGAACTTGACCCCCACCTACTAGGTGGCCCAAGTACACAACCTTGCTCTGCCCTATCTGGCACTTGGTAGCCTTGATAGTCAGGCCTGTCTTTTGCAGGGCCTCCAGAACCTTCTTCATGTGGATCAGGTGATCCTCCCAGTTGGAGCTAAAGACAGCAATATCATCTAGATATGCTGCACAAAAGTCATCCAACCCAGCAAGGACTTGATTCACCAACCTTTGGAAGGTGGCAGGTGCATTCTTCAAACCAAAGGGCATTACCACAAATTGATAATGTCCACTAGGGGTAGAGAATGCTGTTTTGGCTTTTGACTCTTCAGCTAGTCTGATTTGCCAGTAGCCAGCTGTCAAATCAAATGTGCTCAGAAACTTGGCAGAAGCCAATTTATCAATGAGCTCATCTGCTCTTGGAATGGGATGTGCATCTGTCCTAGTGACGGCATTGAGACCTCTGTAGTCCACACACAACCTCATTTCTCTCTTTCCATCTTTGGTATGAGGTTTTGGCACAAGGACCACTGGGCTAGCCCATGGGCTCTCTGATGGCTCAATCACTCCAAGCTCCAACATCTTTTGCACCTCAGCCTTTATACAATCCCTGACATGGTCAGGTTGCCTGTAGATCTTATTCTTCACAGGCAGACTGTCACCAGTGTCCACCTCATGGGTGCACCAATTAGTCTGGCTGGGTGTGAGTGAAAACATATGCCTGTGGGCCTGCAACACCTGTCTGCAGTCCACCTGTTGCTGCTCAGTGAGGCTGCCTGCCAAGGCTACTCCATCAACTGAACCATCATCAGGGTTCTGGGAAAGCAGGTCTGGGAGAGGGTCACTCTCTTCCTCCTGTTCCCCATCTGTGGCCATGAGGAGACTCATGTCCTCCCTGTCAACAAATGCTTTCAAACGGTTTACATGGAGCACCCTGTGGGGGCTCCTAGGGGTGCCAAAGTCAACCACATAGGTGACATCTCCCTTTTTCTCAATGATAGGGTAGGGTCCAGTCCATTTGTCCTGGAGAGCTGCTGGCCCCACTGGGTCCAACACCCACACCTTCTGCGCTGGCTGGAACTCAACCAGAACAGCCTTTTGGTCATGCCAAGCTTTCTGTAATTCTTGACTGGCCTCCAGGTTTTTGGATGCTCTCTCCATGTATTCAGCCATCCTGGAGCGGAGACCAAGTACATAGTCCACAATATCTAGTTTAGGCTTTTTGAGAGGTAACTCCCATCCTTCCTTCACCAAACACAATGGATCCCTCACAGGGTGGCCAAACAAAAGTTCAAAAGGGCTGTAGCCAACCCCCTTCTGTGGGACCTCTCTGTAAGCAAAGAGCAAGCAGGGTAAAAGGATGTCCCATTTCCGCCTAAGCTTCTCTGGTAAACCTTTTATCATTCCCTTTAGGGTCTTGTTGAACCATTCAACAAGCCCATTGCACTGGGGATGGTAGGGTGTGGTAAACTTATAGTTTACTCCACACTCTTTCCACATTGCTCTTAAGTATCCAGACATAAAGTTGGTACCTCTGTCTGAAAGAACCTCCTTTGGAAAGCCCACTCTTGAGAAAACTGCAATGAGGGCTTTTGCCACCACAGGTGCTGTGGTGGTCCTCAGGGGAATTGCCTCTGGGTACCTGGTAGCATGATCCACTACCACCAGTATAAATCTGTGCCCAGATGCTGTTTGAGGATCCATGGGACCCAGATTATCTATTCCAACTCTTTCAAAGGGTACCCCCACCACAGGTAGTGGTATCAGGGGGGCCTTTGTTGTGCCACCTGACTTACCACTGGCTTGGCAAGTGACACAGGAGCGACAAAACTCCTTGACATTTTCTGACATGTGAGGCCAGTGAAAGTGTGGAACAAGCCTGTCCCAAGTCTTATTCTGGCCTAAGTGTCCTGCAAGGGGATATCATGAATAGTCTATGAGTAGGTTTTTTAAGTTTTCAGAAATTTTGGCGCTCAACTTCTCACGGTAAAGTATTAGCTTGTCGTAGTGTCTTGGATAGGTGCTTCTTGGCCAGAGGAAAACCTTAACCTTTGCAAAGAAAAGAGGTACAGAAACCTCCCTCTTATTCTAATTGGGCAGGGATCCAGAGCACACTATATTTAAATAAATGATATTTTCATGTTAACGTATTCCTTCATTTGGGATAGATCACACCAAACGTAAATTTTCAATAGTTTTATTCATAGCAGTGTTCACCTCTTGGGAATCACTGTACCTGTCACTCAAGCCTACACGTGTTTCATCACAGCATGTGGCTGTGACTCTTCAGGGCTGATCTTAATGAACAAGGCGCGTGGTCGGGGAACCGGTGATAATTCCAACCCGGTCCTTATCGGGTGGTTTATTACTTTTCAAGAACGCGGCACCAGATGGTAGCTCCGGTTCCTGGAAAAATAGCTTGTGGGGTGTATCGGTTTCACGAACAATTTTTTAGTAGAACAAGGCCGTGTTCAGCCCGTATGTACACCTCGTTAGGCGTCAGTCTTCAAGTGCTGTGATGAAACACGTGTAGGCTTGAGTGACAGGTACAGTGATTCCTAAGAGGTGAACACTGCTATGAATAAAACTATTGAAAATTTACGTTTGGTGTGATCTATCCCAAATGAAGGAATACGTTAACATGAAAATATCATTTATTTAAATATAGTGTGCTCTGGATCCCTGCCCAAGGGGAATATCATGGGCCAAGGTGAGAAGGAAACCCCTAAACTTCAAAGGTATAACCAACCTCCTGGTTGTGCCAGGCTTGGGGTCTCTAGCCTCTGAATAAAGGAGTCCTTCATCCCAATAAACTTTATGGGCACCTTGAGCATTCCCTGCAGCCTCAGCAGCAGCTTGCTGTCTGAGGGGTTCAAGTGAAGGGCAATCTAATTGGGCCTGCCCCAGGTCTTCCCTTGAGGGTCCCCCTGTCCCCAGAAACTCAACCTGGTCAGGTTCAAGCTCCTCAGAGACAGTCTCTTCTTGGACTGCAGAATCAGTTTCCTGTGAAACTTGATCCTCAACCTGGGGCAAGTGGGAAGGCACAGCCTTAACCCTTTTGCTCCTTCTCTTGGGTTGTGGTTGGTCTAATGTTTCAAGATCCACCACTGGTTCAGGAAGGCACTTCTTAGCCTGAGACCTTGTCACTGCAAGGACATGAGCTGAAATCCCTAGCATTTCTGCATGAGTCCTGTACTCCACTTCTGACCAAACTGAGCTTTCAAGATCATTGCCTAACAGACAGTCTACTGGGAGGTCTGCACTCACAACAACTTTCTTTAGGCCATCTACCCCTCCCCAGGAGAAGTTCACAACAGCCACACTATGAGAAGTAGTGGAGTTGCTTGCATTGGTCACTAGGTAACTGTCACCTAGTACAATCTGACCAGGGTCCACAAAGGCTGGTGTCACCATAGTGACACTGGCACAAGTGTCCCTGTAGGCCTGAACCAGTTTCTCATTGATTAAGGGAGTCTGCCTATATTTGCCCAGGTTACTGGGGCTCACTGCAGTGGGCAAAGATAAGTCCACATCATATAGGAGAACTGCCTGTGTGGGGATTCTGACTAAGCCAGATTCCCCCTCAGTACCCAAGGTTAACCCTACTATCCCCTTAGATTGTGCACTACCACTGCTGACTGTACTAGGGGGTGCAGTTGCTTTAGGAGCTGCAGTGGCAGGAACTGGATTTTTCTTAGTGCATTCACTGCCCCAGTGTGAAACTGATTTGCAGGTATTACACCAAGGTTTCTTTGGGCCATCATTCTTCTTTTTCTTTTTGTCATTTTGGGAACCACCCTCCTTATTACTAGTTTGGGGGCCTGAAGACTTCTGGTCCTTTTCTTTATCTTTCTGATTCCCACCCTTCTGGTCTATTTTCTTCTGGTCACCATGGTTCTGGGGTTTCTGCTTAATCCTTGTTCTGACCCATTTGTCTGCCTTCTTTCCCAATTCTTGGGGAGAGGTCAAATCAGAGTTAATAAGGTATTGATGCAACAGCTGGTTCTGACAGATATTAAGGATCTGCTCTCTCATGATAAGATTGTACAATCCTGTATAGTCTGAGACTTTACTTCCCTGCAGCCAACCCTCCAGAGCCTTAGTGGCACAATCAACAAAATCAGTCCAGTCCTGAGTCTGTGCTTTTTGGGTGTCTCTGAACAACAACCTGTATTGCTCAGTGGTTAGGCCAAACCCTTCAATAAGAGCACTCTTCAGGACAGAGTAGTTTTTGGCATCCTCAGGTCTAACAGTGAGGAGCCTATCCCTCCATTTCTCAGAAAAGGAGTACCATAAAATTGCTGCCCACTGCTCCTCTGGGACCTGCTGTACCATGCAGTCCCTCTCAAGAGCAGTCATCCATTTGTGGATGTCATCCCCTTCCTTGTAGGGGGGCACAATTTATATCAGGTTTCTATTATCATAGGCCCTGTCTTTTTCTTTAGGAACTTTGCTGCCACCAGTGGCATCTAAGCCACACAATTTTCTTTCTCTTGCTAAAGCAAGTTTAGCTTGAGCCAAGGCTACCTCCTCCCTCTCTATCTGAAGTTGGACAGCCCTCATTCTGGCCCTATGCTCTTTCCTCTGGGGGGAAGTCATTCCCCTTTGAGATTCTCTTGAGACACTAGAAACATGAGAGTCCCCTGATGGAGATCTCACCCTCCTGTTGCCTGGGAGAATTAAGTTATGAGATCTGGGGAGGTGCTGGCCCTCTCCATTCCCATGTAGGTCTAGATTGGTCTGGTTAAGCCTACCAATCTGTACCTGGGTCGCCCTCTGATCCTGATCTTCAGGCTCCTCCATTACTGAGCCATCCTCTTCCTCTTCCTCCTCCTCTTCTTCATCTGGAAGATCCTCATTCTCAGGGGAGTTTATCCCCTCACCTGAATCTAAGGGAGCCTGACTCACCTTATCTAAGTCATCCTTTTCCAGGATAGCTATCAGGGAAGGAATGGTAGGGCTCCTGTCCTTTTTTAGCCCCCTTGCTGTGCACAAGGCACTCAAGTCTTTTTGGCTAAGGTTGTCATATCTGGAAGTTGCCTTGGTAGGGTCAACTGCTACAGGAGCAGAGCCTGAGGCTCCACCTGTATCAGACATGACTGCTAGTGAGGTGTAAGTGATGCACTTACCTACACTAAGTGTTTTCCTACTGTACCTTGCTAGTGAGTTGTAGTCAGGGTGTGCTTATCCCTTTAGTCTACAACTACTAAGTTCAGTAGAACTTAATATGCTAAGCTTTTGATTTTATATGTACCTAAGGTACTTGATGTGATCTTTCAATTTGAAGTGAAGATTGCAATGGTAAAACAAACAGCAAGCTCAAATCCGCACCGCTGCACACCAATGTGAGAAGTTGGCCTGATATGTAGTGTTTCCAATTCTGGAACCACTTGGTATCAGTCCAAACAAACCCCAAAGATGTCTGGTTGTAAGTCAACCTTGTTAGACAAGCTATCCTAGTGGTAGCATGGACTAAGCAGCCTTAAAGGCTTAACTTAAGAGGTCGTGTTAAGCGAGCTGTTTTACCACATACAATCCTGTAATCAAATGAAAGGACACCACACAAGTATATATTATAAAAATATATGTGTTTATTTCTAAATTTATCCCCAGTACTCTTTATGAGGAAAGGGGCACAAGCGTTAAATCAAAAGCACAGTATAACATACAAAGTTGCACAATTTTGGATGAGGGCCGGTGGCCACTCAAACCATATACTAAAAAAATGGTATAAGAGATACCAATCGAACAGTGGTTAGGCCTAGGGCCTAGAGAATCGCTGGGAGCAGTCAGGACTAGCAATGCTGAAGTCGGGAGTAGCCCACGGAATTCGGTGCAGCACGGAAAGTGCTGCTTACACCAATGCAATGTCAATGGTGCGTAAAAGTTACACAAAGTGAGTTTAAAGATACTTCCGCTGAACCTAGAGGGACAAAACTTAAGACACAGACCCTAGAGGTGTGGGCCAGTGTAGGAACACCGGCGTTGCAATGTTACCTCACCCACAGGAAGTGGGTGCACAGGGTCGAAGTGGCGTCGGGTTTGGACACGTAGGCTCTTGGTGCTTGGAGCTGAAGAAGCTGCAGGCGATGGAAAGCAGAAGTGTCCGGTGTGATCCAAGGGCGGATCGAAGTCGAGATGTACCTGAAAGCAGAGGGGACAGAGTCTGGGTCACTCAGCAGTGACCAGGGTGGAACCAGGATGGAACCAGGCAATGTCGGGCGCAATCAGGTGGTTGTTGAGAGGCTTCTCTCCGCTGTCACGTGGGCTCTGGGGCATCTGCGACGTCCAGGAGCAGGTCACGATCTGTCCCACGCAGGCTCTCGCCGTCAGCACCGTCGGCTTCAAGATTGCAGCAAACAGCACTTGGCAAAAGCAATCCACGCGGAACCGGGAGATTGCTTCTCACTTAAACCAGGAGGGTCAGAGTGGGAGCTCCTTTTCACAGGAGCTGGTGCAGATCTGGAGCAACCAGAAAAACAAGTTGTATTCAAGTTTTCGTCGGCACAAGGGCCACAAGCCAGCTGGCAAGTGACCGGGCCAACGCGTCGAGCCAACACAAGCAGAAGGGCCCCATGCAGCACTCGTCAAGTGTGGAGGGGGTAGCTTTGGTGCAAGTGTAGCTCGGGGTGGGGGCTTCTCAAACCCCGGTGTACAGCTTCGAGGGTCACTCGTGGGCTGCACGGTTCAGCGTCTCGTGGCCTTTTCAAGATGGCGTGCCCCACGCTTCCGGTCGCCTCCACTGGTCTCAGCTCTGCAGGGACTGTGGATCGGGCTGGGAGAAGGCAGGCAAGCTTGATCTCGTCGATCTCTGTCGCTCGAGTTCCGGCAGGAACTGCAACAAAGCAAGGGTCGAGGGCTGGATGGTGCCTGTTTGCACAGGGTGGTCACTCCTTGACCACAAGGGAGATTCTTCAGTCTTCTATGTTGAGTAGAATGTCGAAGGGTCCAGAATTCGTTTCTTATGTTTCTTCAGGATGATCTGAGTTGCATTGGCACTGCTCCCACTCTTATTCGAATCTGGTGGGCTGGACATCCTGCTAGGTCCCCTCCTATGATTGGGACCCAGGAAGGGGGTGGTTACACCCCTTTCCTTTGATCCAGGCCGCGCTGGGACTGGGGCTGGGATGCCCCTGGACCGGTTTGGCCGGATTATGCAAGGGGCAGCCTTGTGCTCCCCAGGCAGTGTCTGGTTTCTTTGAAACCTCCCTGCTACAATCCACTATCTCCTGTCTGGGGTGGTTTGACACCGCCCTGCGACAGGAAACCCTTTGTCCAGGCCACCATTTGCTGAGTTTCGGTCAGCAGCAGGAGGCCAGACCCGTGTCTGTGGCAGAGGCATCCATTTTGTGGATCTGAGGCTCATTTTAAATCAACCGCGTTTCAGTAAAGTAACATGTCTTATCCCTCTAGAAGGGTGGAATGCTACCCCCGTCGCCAGAACTGGCGAGGGGGTAGTATTCCAATTTGTATGACACCTTACACGACATGTTTTGATAAAGCCAAACCAAAGTTGCTATATAACCGCGAGGATTATAAGGCGCTTAAGAGTATATGGTATGGCATTATCCCGGATCAGCTTAGGGAGTTGTTCCCGACAGCTGCAGACAGGCTCAGCTCATGCCAGAGCTCCATCTCACATAAAACCACGCACTCTGCCCCCAGGATTGATGAGGCCTTCCATAGGAGTGACTCACAGGTTTATATGTGTCCAGATATAGGTTGAGATATAGGTATACTATATCTAAGCAAGGGTTGATTACACCCACTTGCCCCCAGCTGAGTGATCAGCCAGTTGTGTCAATTTAAGAACCAGCCTGGGGTGGCAAAAGCTATGCTTCAGCCCCTGGTAGGCCTTGGTGGCACCTATGCCCTGAGCACCTATAGTGCATGGTACAGGGGCAGACAAGGAGTCCATTTCCAATTGTGGTATGTACCTATAGCACATGTATTATAAATTTAGAGAGAGAACAGCAGGCTGGGGGTCTGATTAGCAGGCCCACAGCTTCAGTAAGTCGAAAACCAGTGAAGCAAAAAGCAAAAATTGGGGTGACCATAGGATAGCAGACCCTACTCTCCTACACGCCTTAAATCAGGCACAGAGTTGCCTGACTTCCAACAGTCCCATGATAGCTCCCACTCACCGGGGCTCTCCATGACTCCTCTGGTATCCTTAGGGGCTGCACTCTTGCAGCACATCTGCTCCATCCTCAAATTCAGCAGCAAGCAGAGTTTCTCCTCGAACCCGGGAGCCCTGCCTTCACCCCTGCATCCTAGCCTCATTTCCTGCTACGTCAGGGCTTCCCTTTCTTGGTCACCCACAGTCAGGCATTGGGAGCCTGGCTTCCAGGTTGCTTGCGGCAGTGGCTTTTGCATTTGCAATTACTCATGCAGGGTGGGCTCCCGCTCCACCTCCTTTCCAGCAGCACAATGCGGGCTGGGCTCCCACTTCACCTCCTTTCCTGCCGTACAATGTGGGGTGGGCTCCGGCTTTATTCTAACGCTGTGCAGGGGAATCCCCACAATGGGATTCCCTCAGGATGCTCTGGTAACCCAGCGTGGCAGAGCACAAATGCTCCTGTCGACCTGGAGCTTTTCAACAATGGGCAAAGAACTCCGCAGGCAGGCCAGAATGCTGGGGCTCCAAAACCGTACAAAAGGGGGTGGTGATGGACGGAGCATCTGAATCAATCAAACACTCACACCCAGTCAAAAGATCTGGGTTTAATCCATCACCGTTCTTTAGCCCACTCTGCCACCCCAGTTCAGACATGGCTATATGCAAATCAGTCTGACCCTGTGCCTCATGGGAACAGTCCAGCCCGAACTGCCAAGCCATGTCTTCCCTGGACCGGAAACAAGCTTCCGAGGACCGGTTTCTGGCATTCCAGCCGTCTTCAGCCCGGCTTGCTTGAATCCAGTGGCAAAGTGAGCAAGGGACTCACGTCTGAGCATACCCTGCCACACTTATGGTGGCCAAAAGCGGTACCAAAGGGGGTGGTGATGGACGTCGCATCTGAATCAATCAAACACTCACACCTAGTGAGCATACCCGTCCATCACCAGCGGCAGTAACACTGCGTGCACAGGCCCTGCAATGGCAGAGGCCTGAGACAGGATTTGAAAGGTTTCATTTGGTGGGTGGCGCAATCAGCGCTGCTAGGTCATCAGTAGCATTTAATTTACTGGCCCTGGGTATCTAAGATACCACTTTATAAGGGACTGACAGGTAAATTAAATATGCCAAACAGGTGTAGACCAATCTTACCATGTTTACCGCAGAGAGCGCACACACTTTACACTGGGCAGCAGTGCTACAGTGCTCAGAGTCCTAAAACCACCAACACCATGTCAGAAAAAAGACTAGGAGGAAATCAAAATGTTCAGGGATGACCCTGCAAAAAGGGCAATTTTCAACAATACCCCATGATTCTATGGCCTTAAGAAGTCCACAACAATCCTAAAAGAACTTACTGGGATCTGTAGACCGCTCAACAGTGGTGCTGGTGATCCGGCTGAATGACCAGCTTTCCCCAGACCCTCTGAATCGGCCCTCTTCCTTCTTCCCCTTCGGTGCTAATGAAAGAAATAAAGAAGATAAATAAAAACAGATTAGTGATTCTGATAATAATCTCCATTAAATGTTTGATAAAAAGCAAATGCAGTATCTAAAACTGATCACCAATAGTACACTAGTTTCTTTCAACTCGAGTCTATGGACTGTCGTTAATCCATATTCCAAATCTCCTTAACAAAAACTACATTTGCAGTAAATGATCTTTGATTTTCTTCTATTCCCATTTCTCAACACTATTGATAAACCAACTCACTCTCTTTTTTTTTACAATGCATAGATGCGTACTTCACATCATCGGTGTTATTTCAATTAAGTAAATAAACTGGACTGTACGAGCTACAAAAACAAAGTCACATAAACAACGTGCTACTCAGTGATTCACTATTGTGACAGAAGAGAAAGTCTGCAATAACTTTTTAATTAATCAGCCAGACCGAGTGCCTGAATACTGCAATTAGGTAGTGGCACCTGCCTAGAAGAAACTAGAAACTGGATCACACAATAATAATAATATACCAGCATAAACTTTACTAAACACATAACTCACCTCTGAGTGTGAGTAGCATGCTATTGGGATTTCTTTTTGCATTTTAGAACACAAACACAGTCAATAATTAATACTCATGGAGCCCCGGAATCTCAACGCCCAGCAGGTCGAGCAGGTCCTGCTCCCTGTGGAGAATGCCGGCCCAGCGGTGCCTCATCTGCTGCGTGGTGTGCCGAACCTCTCTGTGGTGCCGCACACACCGACACACCATCCCCTAGCGGAGCCGACGCTGCCCCAGGGAGTAGTCACTACCAGAAGTGATGCTACACAATAAAACAACTAGTTTTGCCACCTACTCCTCTCCAAAGAATGCCTGCGGCTGCACACCTAGACGGCACGGCCGCCCACAAGGAAGCCACCCCTTTGCCATAATGCTGGGTAGGGAAATAAACCAAGACAGGAAAAGAAAGTAAAGAAGAAAGTAATAAGGATGGAAGTAGGGAGAAATAAACAAAGTCACATGAACAAGCACAAATGTAAGCAAAAACATAATGTACACTAAAACAACGATGCACATATTGTAAAAAGTTAAAATTAGGGGTAGAAAAGTAATAAAGGAGGAGGATGAAAAGGTATAATATTATATAAAAAATTAGGCCCAGCACCATAACAGAGAGGAGAAAAGCAAGATGCCATGCCCATGCGTACCACGTGGTGCTGTTTGCTCTTAATTTAGAACGCAAGCACCCTTCAGAGCTGCGTAGCGCCGTTCCCATGCATTTTTTGAGTGCCCGGACACACTCTCCGTTCCCAATGCAACGAGAATGGGCGTGCCGTCAAAGTCCGCCCAAACGCGGAACTCTGTGTAGAACAGCAGAGTTTTTTGCGACTCCGTGGAACTCCACGGAGTGCGACTCCACGAACTCCGCCCATAATTAGATGTTATGTTACAGGACTTTAGTATCATGATGTCATCAGGAGTTCTGATATTCTTCCATTTCCTATTCCTGTCTGGGGAGGGGTCATTTATTATCATCAAGGTTTCTAGATTAGCAGGGTGATGCAGGATTTGGCCCGAATCTGTGTGTCTTAATTGGGGCATGGATGTTCATATAGTTGTAGTATTCAAGTTGTTTGGATGAGTGTCGGTGACTATGAAGAAGTTTTAAAGGCTTTACAGCTCTGGACTTATCTTTTTAGTTGACCTTGATTTTTTGGTAGGATGCTAAGCAGAGATAGGATGGCAAACTGGATGGTCTAGTCTAGGGGATGTTTTGCATTTGATTGTGAATGATGGGATGATGTAAAGATAAGGTTGAGGGTGTGGTCTTTAGAGTGCATTTTTTGTGTGATACAGCGTACCATGTTGATTATGTTGGTGAGGTTGCCTGGGAGGTTGAATTGTTGGATTTACTTGGTGGTAAAGATATCAAAGAAGTCCTTCTTTTGCATGAGAAGGCTTTAGATGAAATGCAAGATGATAAACTGAGTTTTAATGTAATGACATGGCAGCAGCTCTATGGATTTGAGAGTTACTTGCCATGGTGTAGTCCCAGGTAGACAGCAAGGATCATCCTCTCTTATGTCTGCTATTCACATGATATATGCATCTGCATTTGGGAAAAAGTGCATCTTCAGCTTGTTGGGAGGTTGGAGAGAATCTTATTTCTTTGTAGAGGAGTGTGTCCAAGCTTGTAATAGGTTTTGAGGCCAGCAATGACTAGAGCACTCTATACTTAAGAGCGAGTGAAGTGAGCATGAGTTGGAATTTGTGGTCTGAACTTTGAAGGGGTATAGTAGTTAGCGAGATGTATATGAAGTTGGGTCTAAGTTAAGTGTGAATGTTATGTGCATGATTGTGCCATATAGGACAAGGTGGGCATTTGGATTCTAGATGAGGCACACAATAATATATTAATTTGTGAGTTTTAGTGGAACAGGGGTACAGAACAAATGCTGTTCCTGGTCCAAACAGGTCCAAATAGGTGTGCCTTGTTGGTGTTCACCCTTAGATGGGGTGACAAGAAGCTTTGAATTAATGATTGGAGTAGGTAGAAGTTAGGGAGTGGTCACTTTCTGTGTGGATTGCTGAAGGGAAATGAAATCCTTTTCCCTGACTTCTATTTTAAAGATGGTTTTGGTGGAATACAAGAGCTGGCAGTTCCTGTGAAGATGGGTGATGGGAAATGTAATTTTCTTGCTTGGCCTCGTTCTTTTAAACATGGTCTTGCTGGGAAACCAGTGTTTTTGGTGAGAAACCAGTGGTGTTACTACCTATGCAGATGTGTGATAGGAAATCAAGTCCTCATGCCTGATTTCTTTTTTAAACACAGTTTAAGTCAGGAACCAGTGATGTCACATCTCTGCAGATGGATAATGAGAAATGAAGTTCTCTAGCCAATATTCTTCTTTTAAATTTAAGGATGCTCTTGCTGGAAAACCAGTGAGGTCCTATCCAGTGCAGATGGCTTCTTTAAAAAATGTTATGGCAGAATACTAGTGATGTCACTTCATGTACAGACTTTGGATCATGCAGTGGTGCCACTTCATGCATTATACAAAATATGAGCATTTCTGTAGGAAGGTGGCTACCTGACTATGGTTACCCCAGATTTTTGCCTTGTGTTTAGCTGGTTTTCGACTTAGTTGGCCTGGTTCTCTGCTAATCAGGGCCCCAGACTATCTGCTCTCTCTGTAAAATGGATTCCATGTACCCTAGGTGCATAACTAGATTGGCTTGGGTCACCTTATCAGCCCCTGTACAGAGCACTATAGGTGCCCAGGGCATAGGTGCATCCAAGGCCTATCAGGGGCTGCAGCATATCTTTTGCCACCCCTGGCTGGCTATCTAAAATTGACACAACTGGCTGATCACTCAGCTGGGGCAAGGTGGTGTAATCACCCCTTGCTTAGATATAGTATGCCTATATCTAAACCTATCTGGACACATATAAACCTGTGAGCCACTCCTATGGCAGGCCTTAACAATCCTGAAGGCAGAGTGCGTGGTTTAATGTGAGATGGTGCTCTAGCATGAGCTGAGCCTGTCTGCAGCTGTCGGGACCAATTCCCTTAGCTGTTCCGGGATAATGCCAAACCATATACTATTAAGTGCATTATAATCCTCGCGGTTATATGTCAACTTTGGTTTGGCTTTATCAAAACATGTCGTGTAAGGAATACTACCCCCTCGCCAGTCCTGGCGACGGGGGTATCATTCCACCCCTCTAGAGGGGACGACATGTTACTTTTGCTAAAACGCGGTTGATTTTTAAAAGAGCCTCAGATCCACAAAATGGATGCTTCTGCCACAGACACATGTCTGACCTCCTGCTGCTGACCGAAACTCAGCAGAGGAGGCCTGGACAAAGGATTTCCTGTCACAGGGAGGTGTGACACCACCCCAGACAGGAGATAGTGGATTGTAGCAGGGAGGTTTGAATGAAACCAGACAGTGCCTGGGGAGCACAAGGCTTCCCCTTGCATAATCCGGTCAAACCGGTTCTGGGGCAGCCCAGCCCCAGCTCCAGTGAGACCTGGACAAAGGAAAGGGGGTGTAACCAACTTCCTTCCTGGTCCCACCCATAGGGGAGGGACCTAGCAGGAGATCCACCCCTCAGATTGGAATAAGAGTGGGAGCAGTGCCAATGCAACTCAGATCATCCTGAAGAAACATAAGAAACGAATTCTGGACCCTTCGACTTTCTACTCAATGCAGAAGACTGAAGAATCTCCCTTGTGGTCAAGGAGTGACCACCCTGTGCAAACAGGCAACATCCAGCCCTCGACCCTTGCTTTGTTGCAGTTCCCGCTGGAACTCGAGCGACAGAGATCAACGAGATCAAGCTTGCCTGCCTTCTCCCTGCCCGATCCACAGTCCCTGCAGAGCTGAGACCAGTGGAGGCGACCAGAAGCGTGGGGCACGCCATCTTGAAAAGGCCATGAGACGCTGACCGTGCAGCCCACGAGTGATCCTCGAAGCTGTGCACCGGGGTTTGAGAAGCCCTCACCCCGAGCTACACTTGCACCAAAGCTACCCCCTCCACACTCGACGAGTGCTGCGTGGGGCCCTTCTGCTTGTGGCGGCTCGACACGTTGGCCCGGTCACTTGCCAGCTGGCTTGTGGCCCCTGTGCCGACGAAACTTCAAATACGACTTGCTTTTCTGGTTGCTCCAGATCTGCACCAGCTCCTGTGAAAAGGAGCCCCCACTCTGACCCTCCTGGTTCGAGTGATAAGCAATCTCCTGGTTCCGCGTGGATTGCTTTTGCCAAGTGCTGTTTGCTGCAATCCTGAAGCTGACGGTGCTGACGGCGAGAGCCTACGTGGGGCAGATTGTGACCTGCTCCTGGACGTCGCAGATGCCCCAGAGCCCACGTGACAGCGGAGAGAAGCCTATCAACAACCACCTGATTGCGCCCGACATTGCCTGGTTCCGTCCTGGTTCCACCCTGGTCACTGCTGAGTGACCCAGACTCTGTCCCCTCTGCTTTCAGGTACTTTTCTACTTCGATCCACCCTTGGATCGCACCAGACACTTCTGCTTCACATCGCCTGCAGCTGCAACAGCTTCAAGCACCAAGAGCCTGCGTGTCAAAACCCGACGCCACTTCGACCCTGTGCACCCACGGCCTGTGGGTGAGGTAACATTGCAACGCCGGTGTTCCCACACTAGTACACACCTCTAGGGTCTGTGTCTAAAGTTTTGTTCCTCTAGGTTCAGCGGAAGTATCTTTTAATTCACTTTATCTAACTTTTACGCACCATTGACATTGCATTGGTGCGAGCCGCACTTTCCGTGCTGCACCCGTCTCCTGTGGGCTACTCCCGACTTCAGCATTGCTAGTTCTGACTGCTCCCAGCGAATCTCTAGGCCCTAGGCCTAACCACTGTTCGATTGGTATCTCTTATACCACTTTTTTAGTATATGGTTTAAGTGGCCACCGGCCCTTATCCAAAATTGTGCAACTTTGTATGTTATACTGTGCTTTTGATTTAACGCTTGTGCCCCTTTCCTCATAAAGAGTACTGGGGAGTAATTTAGAAATAAATACATATATTTTTATAAAATATACTTGTGTGGTGTCCTTTCATTTGATTACAGGATTGTATGTGGTAAAACAGCTCGCTTAACACGACCTCTTAAGTTAAGCCTTTAAGGCTGCTTAGTCCATGCTACCTCTAGGATAGCTTGTCTAACAAGGTTGACTTACAACCAGACATCTTTGGGGCTTGTTTGGACTGATACCCAGTGGTTCCAGAATTGGAAACACTACATATCAGGCCAACTTCTCACAATTTCCATTTAAACAAACATTTTCACACATTAAATATTTGTTTAGCACTGTGTAAATATATTTACTACAAAGCAAACCCTTATTTAAGGACTTAATAACTTATAAATATACATATATCAGCAAATGATTTTCAAAAAGAGGAGTGGACTCTCTATACCACACAAATCTTTCTGTAGGGTACATTATGTCAGAGTTGTGTTACAAACCTCCTGAGTCCTCAATAAGTGGATGTAATCCACACCTATGCATCTAAAGAGAGCAACAACCACTATTTGTTGTTATGTCAGAATGCTGTCTTTTACCAATCAACACAAGATTGGTCAATCTTCTTAATTCCTAAGAATCAGAGCAATTATAACAAGGCATAGTTACAAACCATGAAGTAGAAACCCCAATACCACACATCCTCCTTCTTTCAGAACAAAAGAAAAACAATTCAAAAAACATGAAATGCTGAGTTACTGCTGGGCGCCAATAAAATGCAATAGCTATGGGTTGAGCCATGACTAAACCAAAAGGATTCAAAGAGTAGCACAATCAGGGTGAACAACCTTTTAATATTCAAGTTTGAAAAAGCAACAGCACTTAGTGCTGCCAAAAAAACTCTTGAGGAGAAATCCCTAACCCAATCGATGTCTCAGGGAAAATGTGCGAGTGTATTGTGGACAAGGACAAGCACTACTCAAGGTTCCCAAAAGTAAGTACCTGGCCAAACGTTGGTAGTGAGATGTTGTACTGATTCTGCTTGGGAAACAGAACTATGCTTGGGACCCCATAACATCAGTATGTAGGGACTGAGTCACCATACCACATCAGTATCTATGAGCCTGAGTGCAACTAGCTATAGGACCTCACTTGTCCTCTTAATCTTACCAGAGAAACAAGGTAACTGTCATCCTGAATACAACATTCTCGACCCACTCAGGGTTTGCGGTCACAGGACACACCGTTTTGCTCTCTCACTCATCCACAATAAGATAAACAGATGAAATGAAGGAAAAGTTAGAATATTTATTTAAACAAGTGTGCTCTGAAATACAGTATTCATGCCACTATTAGAAAACAAATGTATGCTAAAAATACTGTTACCATGAAAATCCATGTATTTACATAAGACATTGTAGCCTAAACCCCTTTACCCTGCTACTGAAGTTAAATGGAATTAGTGGCAGACCCCATACCTTTGTATATATAGAGGAACATCCTACAGCTCAGCAGACGCAGTGCTCTAATCTCAGAACTCTTGTTCCATGTGTTTTTTGGGCTCCATTACTTATCTATAGGTCAAGACATGTGTGCGCATAAACAACAGCTGAAGTTTTCTGTTATGTCTAGGTGCTAATACCTGGCCAGAAAGTATAACAAGAGACATTGTTGTTTGATCTTGTCTGTTGTGTTCAGACTAAATCCCAGAAAAAAGAAAAGAACACGAAACATAAGCAGATCCCACGTGAAAGTACAATGTCGAACAGAGCAAGCAACTTTATATAGTAACATGGGGAAAAGAAAAATAAGGCCTATAACGTGCACAGATAGGCTGACATAGGAAAAACTATAATCTCCCATGCAGGAAAGACCTGACATGCACCTCTGTGTGGCCTGCTGTCATTTGAAATGTCGGCCCTGCCTAACAGGCTGCTTTTGAATTAAAATTACATGCAAATTCACCTTTGGAATTAAAGGCACTTCCAAAGTCTTAATTGACCTTATTTTTCCATAGTTCACCCTTAAGGTCTACGCTAGGTGCCCCAGTAGTATGGTGTCTTGTAAATGTAAGCAAGGACATCATAAAATATGTTTCATATTTCGGGGTGAGAGAAAAAAAAACACGTTTGTTTTCCCCATTGCAGTACATTAGCTACATTGTTTTTTGTGCCGTTTTGGTGTCATTTTAATCATAAAAATATTTCCTCATTTTATTCATTATTGTTTTTTTTAGGTTGTTGAGTCTCACTTATTTAATGTATTGGTGTTTTAAAATGCTTTACAAGCCTGTCTCATAGTTAAGCCTGCTTGTTCACAGCTACCTACCAAGGGATGAGCGAGGGAATCGTGTATTGAGACCTTCACTGGACCTTAAATTGTGATTGTGGCCTTATTACTAGTGGTAGATACCTACCTACATTTACTAATAAACCACCTTCCTTTTTTTTTTTTAAATTCTACCCTAAGTCAGCCTCTAACCATTTACGTTTTACATGTCCTGACAGTAAAATCTCCTAAAGTTGTTTTTACTGTTTTAAGGCCCATCTCTCACAAAGACTATCACGGGGTTATTACACCTCATATGCAATCCTATAATACCCACATTTCAATAACATTGCGATAACCTTGCTGTAAATTTCGAACCAAAAATTAGCAAAATCTACAATTCTTTTGCAAATACCACTATACATATGACTCAGGAATCTCAGGGTGCTAAGATTAATTTACAGTTCTCTATCCTGTAATTTGTTGATCCTGTTACAGAGGATCGAATACAGGTTCAATTAAATGTAATAAAAACGTGTTCCCTGTCAAACTTGCCCCCCTGACTCCTAATTTGCTTACTCCAATCAGAGACCTATGCAATCTTTCCTTATAGTCGGCCAACGTTCCACTTAAATGGGAGACAGCGCACATTAAACCCCTTCTTAAAAAATCCAAAGCAGACGCTTTGGACATGGTAAACTACAGACCTATGTCCTTACTCCTTTTACATCCAAAATCCTAAAGTCTCTAGTAAAACTCTAATTAGTGTCCTACCTTTAACCTGATCACCTGCTGATCCCCTATCAGTCAGGCTACGTGCATCTCATAGTACAGAAGCAGCCTAAGTAGAGGTCACTGATACTATCAAACTGGCCTTAGACCAATGATCCTCAGCTGTATTGGATCTCTGGGATCGATTAGAGGCATTTGATACCATGTCCCATCTAATCTTAATACAAAGACTGGGGGGAGATTGGAATCACTGGTAAAGCTTTGAAATGGGATAAAGAATGTTATGTCTGAACGTACCCATTCTGTTCAGCTGGGCGATTACTCATCTTCATCTAGGGTGCCTCAGGGTTCAATTCTGAGAGGCACTCTTTTCAATGTTTCTGTTGCTCCCCTAGTAAAACTCATCAGGTCAGGTGGTTTCGCAACCATCTCCTATGTCGATGACAAGCAACTGGTCATTACTATAGATCCTAACTTGACTCTTACCAAATTTAAAAATTACTGCATGGGTGACCGTAAACTTTTTGCAGCTTAATATGAATAAAATGGGGATCTTTTTTGGGGGAAAATTCCTCTCAGTCTGGTCATCTTACTGGTGGCCATTGGAGCTGGGTCAACCACCTACCCCAAAAAAATATGTAAAGAACCTAGGAGTTCATTTAGATGATAATCTCCACGTGAGTGAGCATGTTAAAAGTATTTCCAGGACCTGTTTTGTCCTCATGCGAATGCTTAAAAAAGTGTTTCAGTGGACCACTCAACAGGCAAGAAAACTCTAGTTCAAGCCCTGATAATAAGTTGCATTGATTATGGAAATGCCTTACTGGTGGGAATAAATATAAGCGTCCTGGCGACGCTCCAGGTGGTGCAAAACACAGCTGCATGCCTTGTCCTGAACATGCCTCCTCGCTCTCCATCGGGACCCTTGCTACGTTCCTTTCATTGACTGCTGATCAAAAAACGGGCCCTTTTAAACTCCTTTGTCTAATCTGCAAAACTCTGCATGGAAATGGTCCATGTTACCTCAAAAACAAATTGCAGCCATGCATTCCTGTCTGTCAGCTTAGATCCAGCGATTTTTATTACGCCACAAATGTATCCAAACAACCATGTTTGGGAGCCTCTTCTTTTCATTCCTGGCCCCTCATCTCATGGAACAAGCTGTCTTTATCCATTCACACCTGCCCTGATCACAATCTCTTTAAAATAGAATTGAAAACTTGGCTATTCAACCTACAATCCTGCCATCATACAGTGTAAAATTCCCTGCTGCCATGGCACCTTGAGATCCCCTTGGGGATCATTTATGTGCCTAATAAATAAACAAAATAAACATACGTTCTTAACCTTGTTTTGCACCAGATAGAGAAATGTTGTTTACACTGAATTTAATTATAATTTAACATGCTACAATGCTGCAAAAAACACTTTTAGAAAGTTGGAGTTTTTCAGACCAAATCATCTGTGTCTTTCAGCTAGTGTCTCAAGTCATATGACTGTGCATGACTCACCTATTGTAGGCTGTGAATTCCTTCCAGATATTGAAACAAAGGAAGCCTAGGTGTGAGAGGAGCGGGTCTTCTTGACAGGATGGCTGAGTGGGAGTTGAGCTTTGCCCTGATTACTTTTCACAGGCTCCTGTCTGCAGCACATACAAAGGAACTTGACACAAGAACTGCTTTGCTTTTGTCACCCTAGAGAGTTTTGAGCCGGAAGGGGAAGAACTGATCAGTGCTAGTGGTGAGGGAGGGTGGGACAGAGAATTCTGTCCCACATAGGCTGGCACCTGGTATCAAAATGGGAACTTGAGAGCCTACCATCAAAACACTCCTGGAACTGTGGAAGATTCAAAAGAAGGAATGTCAAGCTGCCAGAATGATTGCCCTGCTGATGGAAGTTCTGCCTCGCTGTCTGTAGAATAAAGTTTGGACTTGCTTGCTTTGATCTCAGGTTACCAGTGTGACTCCAAAGGTCAGTTGGCTGACCTCCTGGGTAAGTTATAGGGATGCAAAAAGCTTCCAGTGGCCTCCCTGCAACTGCCCAGCACCAACTCTTCCTGCCTGGAACTGCCTAATCAATCAATCAATCATGGGTTTGTTGAGCGCAGCTGCTCACCTAAGTGGGTCTCAAGGCACTGGGGTGGGGAGAGCGCAGGTCTAGGATGTTCAAGGAGATCCGTCGAAGAGCCAGGTCTTGAGGTCCTTCATTAACTTGGAGAGTGTTGGCGTTTGTCTGAGGTGGAACAGGAGGGTGGTCCATGCCTCGGCCATGCCTCGAAGTGGAAGGACCATCCTCCTGTTCTGGTCTTCTTGATGAAAGACACTATGGCAACGGAGAGCTGGCCTCAGCGTAGGGATATTTTAGGATGCTTAGAATGTGAGGTGGTAGTTCAGATATGCAGGTCCAGGGTTGTTGTCTTTCTGTATTCGATGGGGATCCATTTGAAGGTCTTTTGTAGGTGTCGGAGGATGTGAAAGCAGGAGGATGAGACAATGTTGATTTGGAGGCCCATTTTTAGTTCTGAGTCCAGGATGATTCTGAGGTTGCATGCGTGGTCTGTGGGAGTGGTCAGGCACCCAAGGGTGGAGGGTCACCATATTTCGTTCCAGGCATTGGGGTGTGGGCCCATGATGAGTACTTTGGTTTTGTCCATGTTGAGTTGTAGGCAGCTGCTATTCATCCCCCAGGTGACTGCTTCCATTCCTTCTTGAAAGGTATGTTTGGATACAATGAGTATATTGGCGAGGGAGAGAATAAGTTGGCTGTTGTCTTCATAGGATACCATGTTGAGTCAGTGGGATTTGACGATGGGGAGAGCGGGCCATGTTGATGTGGAACAGGGTGGGGGTGATGGAGGATCCTCAAGGAACTCCGCAGGTGATCATTTGGGTATCCGAGAGGAAGGGTGGGAGTCTGACTCTCTGCATCCTGCTGGAGAAGAAAGAGCGGATCCAGTCGGTGCCTTGTCTTGGATCCTGGGTTATGGAGTCAGATTGCTAGGTGCGGTGAGAGACTGTGTCAAAGGTTGCAGAGAGGTCCAGAAGAATGAGGGCCACAGTCTTCCCTCTGTTGAGGAGGGAGTGGATGTCGTCAGTTTAAGCTAGGAGGGCGGTTAGGGTTTTCTATTCTTCCCACCACTAGCAATCATTCACAGCCACCGGCAACGCGAGACCTGCACTTCACACTGACAGGACCATTAGCAACAGTTAACTAATGTTAAGCTCCATGCAAAGCTTTGTGCTACAGTAACAACCATCTGAGACGTGCCATCTGTTCTTTGCATCAAATGCCTCCTCCTCGTAGCCTCCTCCGTTTCAAACAGAACTCTTTGCACTGAAATTGAAAAGGTAGCCCTTCAGTGGGACTAACCTGGTCCCTGAATCAGACCCATGTTACTTCACATTCAGACCTGAACTGCTGACCTTCCCCCGGTCTAGCGAGAACAGATAACCATGAGTGGCAATGCCTGCTGCTTGGAACTATTTTCGCAAAGAACTATAAAAACCAATATCACCTGTTCTACTAACTGGATTTTGCTTATTCATTTTATTTATTAAAAGTTACTCGATGTTTCTAAATTGGTTTTGTATTTTTATTATGTGGTGTTTTCACTTTATTACTGCTTCTGTGCTGCATAAATACTTCAAACGTTGCTGCTATGTTAAGTCTGACTGTCTTTTTGTCAAACTGCAAGAGGGTTAAGTACAAGTTAATTTAGTGACTGTTGTGGTTCACCCTGAAAGGGAGGAAGGTTGTTACTTAAGCTGGACCTTCCCATCTCTCAAGCAATAACCCAGTTTCTTACAGTGCCTTTTTCACTCAGAATAAAGGCATTTAGTTATACTAACCAATATGGCTTCCTTATGGTTTCTTAAGACTATATTGGTGGGGATTAAAAATATATATGAATTTGAGGCCACGTCTTTGGCCAACTTCGGCTGCACACGGAAAAAGGTCATGCACAGGTGGGCGTTGAACAACATGGGGGGGGGTAAATATAGAGCCTAGGTGGAGTTCAGGACTTGCAGCCAGCTCCTTTCTTAGCATGGCTGTTGACCATGTGCAGTAGAGGGAGTTGGAAGTATATTATGATAAAAAACACCACAAAAATTCAATGAACTATCAAAGCGGCCCATGCAGATAATTAAATAAATAATTCATTTTCTCTCATCATTGTTCGTCAAGATCCCCCGTCCAGCCCACCACCCTCCGCTCTTACCTGAACGGGCTGCGGCTGAGGCTAGGTTGAATTTATAAGTATTGTAATAAGCTCTCCCCTTGCTCTAAAAAAAATATAGAAATTCACTTAGAAAACACAAAAGTTGAAGTGCCATTAAAGTTTGGTGTTGAAAAGAGATAAACACTAACATTTAAATCTCACATATAACATCTAGGGGGCGTAACTTGTACAGCTCTGTGTAGCATAATTATATGGAATCACCTAAAAATTCTGAAAGATTATGCAGAATTCCGCAAGAGGAGTAATTCTGAATTTGGTGCTATTTTCTTAGCTCAAGTATGCCCCCTATCATTCAAAATGGACGCCAGGATGCATTTTGTAATAAGAAAAAGTGCTGAATGCAATAGAGTATGAATAGCAGTGCGAGCTGCCGTTTCCTCTTGTTAAATGTGCACTTGGAATAGGATTTTCCCTGCATAGTCCTGGCATATGGAGCTAGTTTCTTAGCACAAAATTCACCATTGCGTCCAAAGCGGACGGTAAAATGGATTTTGTGATCAGAAAATATCACTAAATTGAACAAAACCTAAATAGCAGTATGAGCAGTCAGTTACACTTCCTAAATGTGCTCTTGTGGTAGGATTTTTTTCTCCCAAATTATTCATAATTGTGCGAGTGGGTGTAATCTCATTCTTATTGGCAAATCTGATTTAAAGGTATAGTGAAATTACCAAAAGCACTCTGGTGCAGTTAAAATGATATCCAGTCCCAATTACATAACTCCTGACAAGTTAAATAACATGATTGGTGATATCAACACTGACATATCAATTGACATCATTGATGACAACATGCAATCCTTGGGTCACCATCCTATTGGGTTTGTGAAGTATTTCCACTAACTACACCTGTGGACAATTTTCTATTCACTTTAATGGGCGTACCCTCTTAAAGACTTCACATGACTCGTACGAGGTTGAAGTGAAGCTGCACAAAAACATTTTTACTGCTAGAAGTCCCCCTTATGTGGGATCACTTCCTCGCAGAGTGATGTTGTATCAAGGATCTCACTGTGTGCCTCATCGAACTCATACATGCTATTTACAGTAGGACAGCAACAAATAACTGTCAAGATAAAATCAAGAAAGATCCAGCATGTTGTGGATACCTTCAAGCATTTAAGTCACATCTACTGTGCATGGAAAATGCATCTATATGTATAGTTTTTAAAAGTCAGTGTAAAGTTCACATTACCCCAAGTGACATACCATAACCAAAAATATTGTGAAACAGTGCATGTGGTATAGGTTTTATTGGTTTTAGCAAACATACACTAATACATTATTTCTCTCTGGAAATACAGACACACTAAGGGGCAAATTTACAGGCCCCTACCGCCACCACAGCGTCACTTTTTTTGCACGTAGTGTTGGAGATAGGGGCTTCACCCTATTTACAAGGCAGCCTTATTTATTTTATTTATTTTATTTATTTATTTTAGCTGTTTTATAGCGCGCTCAGATACTACCAGAGTGTCCTGGCGCGTGAATAGAAAAACAAGCAGGTGACCAAGAGAAAAAAGGATGAAGTTCATGTTTGTTTTTTATTTCCAGAATTTTAAATAAGCTAATAAGCAGTTCTGAAGAGATATGTTTTAAGTGCCTTTTTAAAGGATACGAAATTTTCAATCAATCTCAGGGAGTTGGGGAGAGTATTCCAAGTCTTCGCCGCGGTGACAGCAAGCGACTGGCCTCCCAAACGTACTCGCTGAAATCGGGGCACTCTTAAAAAGTTGCAGTCAGCTGAGCGTAACGCCCGAGTAGGGACATAACGATTAAATCTTTTCCTCAGATAGGAAGGGCCAAGATCGTGAACTGCTTTAAAAGCGATGGTAAGAATTTTGAAAGTTATCCTCTGTGCTACTGGCAGCCAGTGTAGTTCCTTCATGTGAATCCGAACACTTTCTCTACACGGTACATTGCACAGCAGACGAGCAGTCGCATTCTGGATAATCTGAAGTCTTGCAATTAAGAAAGCCGGAGCACCACACAGCAGAGAGTTGGCATAATCGAGCCGAGATAGAATAAGGGCCCTCGCAACTGATTCTCTAGCCGAAGATGGTAAATACGGGAAGATCTTTCTCATGGCTTTTAGGCTTCAAATCGCAGATCTTCTCCAAACCAGACTCCCAAGTTTTTAGCAGGAATATTAACCGAGTTTGGTTGGGGAAAGTCAGAAGGCCACAGAGTTTCTCTGAAATTAGATGGAAACTGACCATACAGCAAGATTTCAGTTTTATCTTCATTGCACTTCAGCTGTGCTGCTGCCAACCAGTTAAACACAGCAGAGAGACATGAACGAACGGTCTCAGTGTTCGTATTCACATCCGGCCACGTAAACAAAAGTTGCGTGTCATCCGCATACGCTACTATTTTTGCTCCCATTTGTTCAGCTAACACAATGAGAGGGGTGAGATATACATTAAAAAGGAGGGGGCTCAATACAGAGCCCTGGGGAACTCCTGTAGTGAGGGGTTTGGTCGAGGATGAGAAGGGTGGGATCCAGACCAGCTGAGACCTGTCTGATAAGAAAGATTTCACCCAATTCAGTGCTGAGCCCAGTATGCCGATGTTCGCCAGACGCGCCAGGAGTAATGAGTGCGGAACAGTGTCGAACGCGGCAGAGAGGTCTAATAAAATCAGAACCGCTCTGCCGCCACTGTCTAAGCACTCCCTGATCGCCTCTGTAACCTCTACAAGCGCTGTCTCCGTGCTGTAGGCTGCACGGAAGCCAGACTGGGCTTATGCCACTAAACGTGGCTTATCTCTGCCTTGTAAATAAGGCAGACTTTCAAGCCATACTTGGCGTGAAAAGGGAGGCCAATCGGTGTTGCGGTGGGTGTTCCGTCACAACATCCATTGATTTTGACGCTGCACCATGTATACAAGGGCAGTGTAAATATGTAACAGCACCAAAATTAAGACCAGGGAAAACCTGTTCTTAAACAGGCACATTTCTCCTCGTTTATGCTGTTTCTATGTGTGCTACGTTCTGCAGCACACATAGAAACAACAGAAGGCCATTGATTGTTTATGTGAAGGAAGGTCACCTTTCCTGCACATAAACAATCAACAAAAAAATGACGTTTTGCTACTTCTTTGTGTGCTGCATTAAACTTTCAAAATGCCATTTCAGATTGTTTATGTGTAGGAAGGGACACCTTTCTGCACATAAACAACCTTCCCCTACACCGCAGGCACCCATGCACTATGGTGCAAGGGTGTCAGCGTTGGCGCTAAGAAGCTACATTTAGCACCAGCACAGGGGAAAATGCAGGGCTGCATCATATTTTTGTAAATATAGTGCAGGCCTGCCTTTCTAAAGTGATGGAGCATGGCATTCGCCTTCTTGGCTTAACGCCACAGTTCGCCACTTTATTCATAAATATGCTCCAAAGTTTGATTCATATAGGGCCTGATTAAGAGTTTGGCGGTGCTAGCCGGGTCTGTCCCACCAGAATACAAGTGTTTCTCATGTCTGGCGTGCTTTTGTTTACATTCCGAATGGAGCACCTCCGAAAATGGGCACCACAAAGGGAACGTCAAAAACAGTTTCTGCACAGCGGGGACTTTAAAGTCCATGCCGTGCTGGAACTGGGGTGCATGCACACAATGCATTCCATGGAACAGAGGCACAAGGGGGCCCTGAAGGGCCCCTTTATTTCCTCTCCGCCACTGTTTTCATGGAGGAGGAACCAACATAAAAAAAGTGGCAGGGATGAAAACTAAAATACGCTTGACGCGACTGCAGCGGTCTTGCCAAGCATATTGCTGCATCTACACCACCTCACCACCGCCAGCGAATGGCGGTTGTTGGCTGCAGTGGGGCAGTTGCGGTCGGACTGCCCTAATTGTAATAGGGTGGTTAGGAGACTGCAGCGCTGCACCCCATTGAGTCCATGGACCGCCAGACTCGTATTCAGGCCCATAGTGTTCTGGTAAACATGGGTCTGTCAGCAGAAGTGTTGATGGTGTTTCAACCCGGCTGAGGTATAAGAGGGTCTCTGTAGGACTGAGGGTGACCTGGGGAATGGCAGCTCGTTTGGTTACTGGACTAACACGGGGTGTCTCTGTCTGGATTTAGGAAGTGCCACCAAAAGTATGCAACAATTAGACATACATATTCACAGGACGCTGCCTGTAGAGTAATGGGGCACAGATGAAAATTTGCACTGGGATCTTAGATAGGTGCCATTCTCCAGTGGAGTAGTGTGGCTCAATGGTTAGAGCGGCAGACCCTGATGCAGAGGTCAGGCCCGGGACCAGGGTTCAATTCCTGCCTCAGCGGGTCTTGGCGGGGTCTTGAGCTCTTATTTCCTCGGACCTGATTTCTCGCCTCGGTGCCTATTCTAATCATGGGTCCCTCGCTGCAACTCTGGGCAATAGCTTGCTTAATCTCCACAATGGCCCCAACAGCGCTGGGATGCCTGGCTTCACCTTGGGGATGCCCTGGATTGGACATTTCACAGGGAAAAGCCCGGAAGGGTTCCTTAGCGGTATGAGTACAAGCGCCGGGAGACCTAGTCCGGGTAGCTGTGCACTATACAAGTACAAAAACATTTACATTACAACATTTACATTTACATTCTCCAGAGCGACTGTCTCTGTGTCATGGGTAGCAGGGAGTGGGTTGGCAGAACACCGACTACCGGGTGAACGGTCTTATTTCTGGCGTGTGTTGTCAGGGGGAAGGACTTCTGAATGGGAGTCGATGCATTCCGATTAACAATCACTGTCTCTGATGCCAATGCCGTTTTTTATTAGAAACCAAAGCACAGGCAGCCACGAAAAAAATGAAAAATAAAGGCCCATGGTCAGTGCAAAATGAAAATTGAAAATAAAGTAGAATAAACGGGAGAAATTGGAAGGAAAATCATCAAACTGTACTTGGATGAACATGGAAACACTAGACAAAAGTAAGGCGGAAACAGGCACGAGTATGGAGTGCCACACATTTGCAAGAGAGCTTGCATGGTTCACACTTTATGCTGCTTTCGTGTATTATTATGTCAGAAAAAAATCTTACCTTGCATCGATTATCAGTACGCATGAAAACAGTTTAGGTAATTTCACATAATTTTCCAAGTAATTCATGTAATTTCCTCTAGGAAATTACACACATTTCTCCAGGATTAAAAAAGGAGGTCGATGTTGAAGGTTTTCCTGATATGGGGTCCTATTCACCAAAATACCTCATAAAAATAGGTGTGGAGATTTACAGCTGCTCCCGAAAACATTTTTTTAGAAGCACGCCTTGAAAACGTTACCAGGGGCAGGTTTTCAGATGTATCCAGGGAGGTCATGTGAATTTTTCTAAAGGCTCCTACTCCCTCTAGGTGTAGGCTTCCATGGCAATTAACTCAGCATAGGAAATGAAGCCAATCCACATTTTTACTTTTTGAAGGAGGCTGGGTTTTTTTCCTTTCCCCTTCCAATTCTGTTTGGGTAGATACTCCATACTGTGGCTAAAATACGTCTTCCGCAGTTTCCAAGATGGAAAGGTGTTGCAATGGAGTTTGGGAAAACCCCAAAAATTAAAGTTTGTGGGCATTTCTCAATCTTCCAAGGCAAACAGTGCTTTATAATTCCCACTTCCCACCACTTGTTACATAAATCTGCTACAGTAAAGGCATTAATGTCTGTTAACAAACTCTGGCAGGTATAATAAAGTAAATTTGGTCTCACAATTAAAATTGAATTTATAATTCTGAATGTAGCCCTAAATTAGTTGACGATAAAAAAGTTATGGGGTAACACAGGGCTCGGCAGCTTGAACAGCAGGAATATTGTCAATGATTTCCCGCAAATTCATATAATGTTGACTACTCATTCCGTGAAGGGGACTATTGAGAATGAAAAACAAAACCTTCTAAAGAGACACTTCAAACACACAAAACACACAAAAGTATTAGAAGTCAAAAAAATGTAAGGTCACTAAAATTGCATGACAAAAACAAATTACCTCCAAATCAAATAAAAGAACATTCAAGATAAAGGAATGATGGCTTCCCAGTGGCTAGCTATGTAATGTATTATGCAGGTAGGTGGATAAAGACTTGTAAACCTGGGTTTGTGCCAAAATGTTGCACCTACCTGACAGAGGCATAACAAGGAGAAATATCTTCATTTCTCTATTATATTTCCGCTTTCTGCAGGCACTTATAAAAAGAGGAATATGACTCTAGAGATTGTTCTGGTACTGTTATGTGTTTATCTAGGTTCCTGATCGATACTGTGACCTTATGCCCCTATTCGGCTATAAATCCATTTATTCCCTATATTGGCATAACGGTTCAAGTGCGATTTTCAGAAAAGTCATCTCTGGCCTCACACGAACAGAGCCACATTCCAGCATAGCTCTCTGCCACTTCCTTTGCGACCAATTAGTGCAATGACAGGGCAGGAGTCACTATCTGATATTCCTAGATTAACACTCCGAGTTCTTCAACAAGATAAAAACTCAGCAAACCTGGAAATCCCCGCTTGCTGTGTTTTGATTAGTAATGGAACTCTAATGAGCAACTGATAACTATCACTTCCTAGTGACATCTTTAATTGACGTCTTATGTCCAGCAAACTTGCGTCAAACCCGGCACCTGTCAGGTATAAATATTACCAACGTTGCCTTAAGCAATAGCTCGTTGCTCGTTGCCTGTTGTTAGCTGTCTGCAAGACCCCGTGTTGGTGAAGCTAGCACCCTGTCGCCGCAGACTGCTGTCCCCTTGGTGGTGAAGCTACTGATACCATTATCGCTGCTAAAGCGCGAACGATGGTGCAGTACGCTTAGGAGCTGAACAGCCGTCCCTCTGCGAAGACATCCAGCAGATTCCAGCTGCCGCGGACGCTGTCCCCCGCCTCCTCCTCCTCGACACGCTGAGAAGAGAGCCGCTGCCTTTCTCCTGCAGAGAAATCCAGCTCCAGCGTTTCCGGTCTGCCCTCGCGGGTGACTGGGATACCGAGTGCCCCCTGAAGGAAATACCAGACTTCCATCATTCTATTCAGAGGTATGGTGTTGACTAAACCCTTAGATGAGAATTCTTGAAGCAAACCTTGGCAAAACCAACTTAACTTAAAGCTACTTACTTACTCCCCTTCCACGTGTTAGGCTTAGGTCAGGCACACTGGGGTAGGCATAGTTAGAAGCACCAGTTGAGTATTTTAGCCTAATGTATATATGACTGTATATATGTTTTATTACTTTTAAACCATTGTATTGCTAAGAAACCATATCAATGCTTTTACAGTTCTATTTCGCAATCCTTATCTTACTGTACGTACTTTTTATAATAACAAGTCTTGCAATTGTGGCAATACATTTCTCTTGTACGAGAAGAAAGACTGTTCAATAAATGTTAACCTTTATTGACAAACGCCCGTCTCTCTATTCTCTACATCTCGTGAAGTGTAAACTGCACTAAACTGACTGAGTGAAATACATGTCTATTGTTTCACACGACCCTAGAGATTGACTCTTGATCTGAGGAGCAAAGTTGTCATGTTGCACGGTTGTTGGAAAGCTGAATCCCTTCTTGTCTGTGCCAAGGAAGCTGATCACTTCCCATGCAGAGAATAAAGTTTCCAGTGACCTCTGAGCTAGTTGGTAACACACCCAATTAAGTTTAGCATAGTCAGTGGAGGCCTGGAATATCCACAGTTCCACGTCGATACTACTGTTTATGTTATTCCAATGCGCAGGGCCTAGTGGGAAACTAGGAACTACACTACATGGCGCCCAACGTTTGGTAAGGCGATAAACTAACGCAAGACGTTAGAGTAACTCAGTCGTGCATATTTCACACAGACCCCTTTCTCCCGTAAATACTCCAATAGACGTCTGGAGTGGGTGAAAGGTTAAAATCCGCCCGACCTTAGTAGGAAGAGATTCCTATGTAAAGCTCCGGTTTATTCAACGTTGAAGGATACAGTGTTCCAAAATATTGTGCACCTAATCTTTGTCTCCTTGGAGACCTACTCTGCAAACCTTGCATTTTTACAATGCCAGAAAATAACGGAACCACTGGGGCCGCAGTAAATGCAACTCAGCAGGATTCCGACGATATGGTACTGGGTGCAATAATCATCCGGGCACATTTAAGAAGATCTATAACTTTAAAACTTATAGAGAACGGACTGACACCTCAAGGTGGTACAGTAATTTTCGTGATAGAGGCTCACGAGTATCGGCAGACAGAGGTATTCTATTCATGGATAAACTTTCCAGCGGTAAACGCTATAACAAAAGAGTTTCACTATTACAAAATAGAGAAACCTCCGGAAGAGTACGCTCCTTTCGAGGAGATTGAAATTCCACTTAAATTTCAAGAGCACCTGCTCTGGTTTAATGGCGCCCTAAAACACAATGATCACATAACTAGGCTCGGTCCTCTAGGTAGACTAGGAGCCACATGGCCGGTTCTAGCCAGCTACACACCACATCCTGACATTGTAAAAATGTCTAAGGAAGAGCTGTTAGTACAGCTCAAAACACTAATTAAAATACATAGGCAATTAGTCCAATATGTAATGCGGACTGCAACAGTCCAACCAGCTGTTAATACACCACAGCTGACCCCTCATCAGGGGAACACAAATAAAATTACACCACAGAACATACAGTCATGTCTTGGTAAAACACCCGTAAAACGGGAACAAATTCCTTTCTGGTTAGCACAGAAAATCACTCAAATAGAGACAGTATTTCCTGATACTACCCCTATTGAGAAACACAGAATCTTGACCATCTGCCTTCCTATGGGAATCGCACCACACGTGGAGGACTGTGACACTTGGGGTACAGTCTTTGCTTCCATATACACAAAAACACACGGTGTTCCGTCTATGGCGGTAATACCAGAAGTGCTAAAACAGATTCAAAATGAATTCGGTCCAGAGCCCGCTTTAAATCTAGGTATGAAATTACTGAAAGACTTCAAGCAGGTCTCGGCTATATTATTAGCCAACATTAAAGGAGAAGCAGCATCTGTGGCAATCCGCCAGAAGTTGAAGGAAACAGATATAAAAGATCCTGTTGAGCTTGCAAAAATCATAGAAAAGTGCTATGAAGAATTAGGTGGAGACAGCTTGGGTGGGAAACCGGTAAAACCCCAACTGCTCGAAAATCCTGAAAAATTATTTATTAAAAATAATTTAAACACTCCTAAAAAGAGCTGGGATGGAAATAAACAATCCACTCCCAAGGAAAAAGTTTTCCAGTCCAGAGGAAGGTCTCCTCGACGGAGGGAAAGAACTCCGACTCGAGAACGCCAGTCTCCCCAGAGGGAGCCCTCTGAGAAAAGATATAACCTTAGAAATAGGGATAATCTGAAAAAACCTGATAGATATCAAGGTATTGATACACGTCCCTCTCGATCTCTTCCACAGAATTCGGAAAGAAGAGGATGGTCAGACCCAGGAGAGCACACCAAGTCCAAAGGCAAGGAACCTGCTCAAAATAAGAAATCTCAATTTCAGAAAAAGAAGGTAGCCAGTATTAGAGTAATCAACCATGCCGAGAATACTGAGGACACAGTTGAAAAACGGGGAGTGGGCATTGACAATGTTGGACAGTGCAGCAGAAATCAGTATAGTATAGATCTTGATGACATCTGGAGACAGTGGACACGAATGAATACATTCAAGTTGAAACTGCCGACGCCAGACTTAGCGAGCCCCATAAAATATACAAAATAACATTGCGTATAGAGGGTGATAAGACTAGGAAAATTAAGGGTCTATTTTGGGATAAGCTCTCAAAAGGCTACGATATTCTGTTAGCTGAAAAAGATTGGCCCCCAGAGTTTGTCAGGGAGTGCCCTCGTGGCGAAGAAGTGATTATGCCTGCCTTCTCGAATCACATTCCGATTCACAAAAAATATACATATGCAAGGAAATGGGCAGTGGCCCAGGCACCTGCATTATATAAAAATCATGTAGGATGGGATGAGGATTCACCTCCTCACAAAATCCAATTGAAAAGTGAACCAACTGCCCAACGGCAGTATCCCATAAAGCAAGAAGCTAAAAAACAAGTCAGGGAGATCTTAGATCAACTTGAGTACCAGGGGGTGATTGAAACATGCACCTCTCAAATGAACAATCCTTTGTTTCCTGTCTCCAAGCCAGACAATTCATATTGTCTAGTTTTGGACTACAGACATCTTAATACATGTTGCAAAACTTTTGCAGTACAAAACTCGCATAGTGCAGCCCTAATGAATAATATAGTTAGGAAAAAATATAAAACGACATTAGACATATCTAATGGCTTCTTTTGTCAAAACATTGCACCAGAAAGCAGATATTTGACCGCTTTCTCTGCATTTGGGTCACAGAAAAAATTCTGTCGACTCCCACAGGGGTTCAAGAACAGCCCAGGACTATTCTCAGCTAGAGTAACAGAGTTACTACAAATATATGATGATGAGGCATTATCTTACGTAGATGATATTTATCTCACAGACGACGACTTGGATACTCATTTGAAAAGAGTGAACACCATTATACTTGGGTTCGCAGCAGAGGGTTACAAATTCAACTTTAAAAAGTCTCGAATTGCCCATCTGACAGTACTGTTTTTAGGGTACGAATTATCAAGTGAAGGGAAAAGCCTAGCGGACAACTTCTTAGAGAAGTGCGCTGTACTCCAAGCTCCAAAAACGCTGAAGAATTTACAATCCATTCTAGGTTTTCTGAATTTCGGAAGAACTTACATTCTAAATTACGCAGAGAGGGTTAAACCTCTCTACGAACTAATTACACCTGATTTTAAACAAATCAATTGGACTCAAAAACACACAGAAATTTTGAGATCACTGCAAACAGACATGTTAGCAAAAACAAAATTAGATACACGTGACAACACACGTGATCTTGTAATCCGAGTCATCCCAGGAAGATGCGGATTCACGTACCTGACCTCTAATGAGGGAGAAAAGGTACCTATTTCAATTAAATCTCACTTGTACACACAAGCAGAAAAAACATTCAGTCACACAGAAAGAACTGTGAACGCAGTGCAAATCGCATTAGCAAATGAACGAGAACTAGCACATGGCAAACGGATTAATATCCTGACAGCGGAAACCGCCTTCGAAGCACTATTCAGCCCAGTAAACCTGCCTACAGTGTCACTGGATCCGAAATGGATACAGTGTATAGATTCTCTAGGAGCAGAAGATGTGAAATACTATTTCGCCCCGCAATTCGAAGAACTGAATGATTTAGAATATGAAGAAGAATATCCTCTGCCAATCGAAATTCTGCCTCTCCCACAATACGCCTGTATAATCTATACAGATAGTTTTATACAGCATTTTAATGTAGAGAGCAAATCCGACAATGCAGCATGTGCGATTATGAAAGGTCGTTGGCTGTGCGGTAAATTCAGACCGAAAGTAACAAAAACTGAATCTGTAAGAAACTGTTCGGTTCAGAGAACTGAAATCAGATCTTTAAAGATGGCGCTCGAAAATGCAGAACGTGAATTCCCGACACTTATCGTGTGCGATTCTCATTTTTGCGTCAACTCTTACAACTATAAACTGCAGAGTTGGATCGAAAACGACTACAAAGATGACACAGGTGCCACAATAAAGCATAAATTGCTATGGAAACAGGTAGCTCTTTTACACAAAGAACTACAAAAGACTCACGTGATTCACGCACAGAGTCTTCGACGTGATGGCGTTCACGTTGCAGGGAATTCATTGGCTAACACAGCCACAGCGGAAGCAACTAAACCGGCTTCCGTAGCCACAAAAAAGCGTACAGATAAATACATAGACGGGGAAACCATGCTGGCAGTAAAAACGACCGTAAAAGGCGACTGTGCAGCACTACCCGTAAACTATCCACTCAATTATGCATACGTAATCGATGCAAACTCCGTTCCTTTTGCTTGAATCCCTGGAGTGGGGGACAGAGTAATTCCAAACACGAACAGGAGAATATTTTTAATAGCAGACGCACACATGGGTTTGGGTCCTAGGCACAGAGAGATAAAGGAATCACTGACTGAATTACAATCAGTATTCTGGTGGCCGGGAATGAGTGTAGAACACCAAATATATGCAAACAACTGTGAAAACTGCAATAGGGATCGCAGTAGCGAACCTTGCTACCGGCTACCAATCAGAAAGAGCGTAACGCTGCCTACACCCCAACCTGCGTCCTATTAATAGTTAAGGCTAAACACACTTAAATAATGAGGCCCCCAGCGCTCGGCTGACGCTAGAACTGTTATAAAAGATTTGCGAGTCTTTATCGGCACATACGCAATTACCACGTTCCATTCTGACCAGGGTCCTGCTTTCAGCTCTCGAGCCTATACGGAGGCCATGGCCAGCATGGGAATTGGGTTGCGGTATTCTTGTAAGTCGCACCCCGAAGGGAATAGTGTGGTAGAAAGAAAAAAACGGGACATAAAGCAATCTATAACAGCGAAGGTATTAGGTTCAGGCGCTGGGTGGGTCAAACATTTAATAAGTGTCCAGACTAGTCTTAATAACATGCCAAGAAATTCTCTAAAAGGTTTCAGCCCATACGAACTATTGTTCGGAATTAGAATGCGTATTCAGGACCTCGATAGTCCGATGTCAGTGGTACAAGAAGAAACAACGCACTTTGATGTAAAAGATCGTTTGGCTGTTTTACAGGAACTGAACGAAACAAGAAAATCCTTAAGCAACGTAAAGTTAAAGCAACAGCCAAATACCACTGACGAGGCACCACCAGCAACAGCCCCAGCAAGGCCTGTCTGGATTCCAAAGATTGGGGATCTAGTCAGAGAAAAGATCGCGGTTAAGAAGGAATTTGGGCCTTCTTACAGAAAAGCAGTACCTGTCTTGGCAGTCACCAGAACAAGATCAGTTGTGCTACCACCCCTTGCTGGTAAAAAGGAGAACAGAGTCGTGGCCATCGACCTGGTAAAACCACAAGCATGTGGCCTATAATCAACAGTAGGCCCAGTGGACTCCCAAGAAACAACAGAATACCCAAACTTGCAACAATCCAAGAGGTTCAAACTGAAAGACTCATCACATTCGATCAGCCTGCAGTGCACAATGAAGGACTATGCAATAATGCCATGGAACTCGTGCCTCTTGAAACACAGATTGAAACAGTTCGTCAAGAAACAACACCAGTCTACAATGATGTGGCATCAGAAAGTGCTACCGAGAGACAGATTGAAAGAACAATCCCATCAATTGACAGAACTGCCTCTGGTTATTTCATCAACTTCGACAACTTCTCTGAAGATCAATACGACCCCGAAGTGATGCCAGAAACAAAAAAGACTTTTAAAGAAAAAGCAACGGAACTCTTTCATCAACTAAAGGAAATCTACCTTATTTCCCCTTGGCTAAAGTTCTGGTTCGGTCTAGGTGTATTTTTCCTCCTGCTTTGGCTCATCATGGTACTGTGTTTGGGAAAATTCATTGAAGGAAAATATATTACAATGGACACAGCAAG